>NC_136423.1:103640597-104976430 GCF_052625555.1 Lactuca saligna
CGGAATCAGTACCCTGCTTAAGGGTCAAGAACTCCTGAATCAATCGTTCCCTCTCCACTGGGGGAACGTACTCATCCCTGAACATCTCAGTAAACCTCTCCCATGTCACCGCTGAAATCTCCGCCAGAGTGAAGTTCGCCGTTACGAACTTCCACCAATCCTTCGCTCCCAGACGGAGCTGGTTCAAGGCGAACCGTACCCTCAGGTGCTCCGGGCGTGAGCAAGTATAGAAGCACCCCTCAATGTCGGCGATCCACCTCATCGCCGCAATCGGATCCTGCGTCCTATCGAACTCAGGGGGTTTCGTGTTGCTGAATTCCCGGAATAGCAACGAATCACCCCCTTGCGGCCTAGCAGTGGCCACAGCTGCGGTAGCGGCAGCAACTGCAGCTTCAGTCAGTGCGGCATACCGCTCCTCAAACTCCTCCATCAGGGTGGTCTTGATGGACCCAAACATCTCCGGGATCTCAGCCCGAACCGCCGCAGCTACCTCCTCCTGAATCATCTGATGAATCTCCTCGTCACTCATACTGCTCGAACTCGCTCCGTGGCGTGTCGTAACCATAATGCCTCTGAAATATAACATAAGATTATCAGAGACTCCATCAAGTACTGTTGCACTCGATAACGCAACCTTACTCAGTCTCTGACATCCAGGGATTCTTACTTGGGTCGCCCACCGACCCGGTGTCTTTGGTAGTACGGGCCCAATACTACCGACCACACCGTATCAGCATTCGTCCCAAATCTTCCTCCCCGAACCCCGAATAGTGAGTACTCTACTTCTAATATGCACTACCTACCTGCATGCTACCGAATATCTCATATAAGCAATCTTCCTAGACTAAGGCATCACAAAACAGGCCATTCTAGTCCTATCATGTATACCTAGTCTTCTAGCATGCATAACAATTCATAATTCAGTGCATATCATAACATTGTAAGGTATTCTGGGGATCTTTACCGTTCGGGCGCTGGCTGATCGTACACACTGCTTCTTTCTTGTTTACCACTTTACCATTTATAAAAGTATATGTATTTATTATTTTTAAAAGATTTTTCCTCAAATCCTCGGTTTGAGTTCAGTTACACCCGAAGGTACACCCGAATCCCTCAAACCTGGCTCTGATACCAATTGTAACAACGCAAATTTTCAAATAAATTTTTCATTTAAAACAAAGAGATTTCATTCAACCAATAGTATTTATTTCATGTTCATATCAAATACATATATAAAATCCCCAAGATCTTAATTAGCAGCAGTGTGTAAGCATCATGCCGGCGCCTTCCCACGGTCCTCGCTAGTACCTGAAACACATACATAACAACTTGTAAGCATAAATGCTTAGTGAGTTCCCCATTATACCACAACACATATACGCCTTTCCAGGCCCGGACCTTACGGTCCACCGTACAACGCCTTCCGGCCCATGAGATAATCGCCTTCCGACCCATAATATTTTGCCTTCCGGCCCATAACATATTGCCTTCCGGCCTGTAACATTTTGCCTTCCGGCCCGTAACATATTGCCTTCCGGCCCGTAACATATTGCCTTCCGGCCCATAAACATATGCAGCACATAGTACAATCACTTAAACACATATATCACATATATCATTTATCATACCTGACCTTTCTGTCACATAATACTTTGCCTTCCGGCCCATAGAACATACATAACATGCATAGCAACTACCTTTTCAATTATAGCATATATATATAACACATAACACATCCGACCTTCCGGTCGCACATAGATACCCTTCCGGGTACAGTATAGTGAGAAGACTCACCTCGTGGGTAATGAAAGCTAGCAACTCCTGAAATCTCTCGCACTCAATCCGCCGAGCTACAGACTCCCTATGATATCATATATCCCATATTAATACTCTTATCATTCAAGACACCGACCCTAAGAATTTACATGCAGGTCAACTCTGGTCAACGGTCAACTTGACCGGACTCGTCGAGTGCAAAGGCGACTCGGCGAGTCTAGACGTTCTCCCCAATTTTCCCTGTTGTTCCCCTTTCTACTCGTCGATTATCCCTCTTGACTCGACGAGGTCCTCGTGGAAGAATCGCGGGGCCACCCCGACTCCACTCGCCGAGTCTGAAGAACAACTCGGCGAGTCCCAGTGAATCTTCAAGCTACTCGCCGAGTCTGCTCATCCGACTCGGCGAGTCCATGCCATGCAGTCGATCAACTGCTTCCTGAAACACGTATGGTCCCGAAATACACACTCATGGGACTATATGGACCTCTAAACATCCTTTTACTGGGGTATAAACACTTGGGTAACAACATAATAATCCATCTAATCATCAAATGGGTTCTATAAACCCTAACTTCATATACACATCAATCACAGAAGAAAGAAATCCGAGATATTACCTGATTGATGCACTTTCTGTGTCCCCAATCCTCATAACGTGATTCTCTTGCTATTCCTTTAGCTAAACCTTCCTCTTCCTTGCACACAACTCTTCCAAACCCAACAATGGTCTTCAATCCTTGCTCCAGATGCACACAATCGTTCTAGGGTTCTTCTCAGTAAGCAAAAACGAACAATGACGGCCTAAGAGGCGTTATATACGATCCAAAACCAAACGGCTACAGTTTCTGCTGAACAGCGTCGACTCGCCGAGTCCCTAATGGACTCGTCGAGTCCAGTTGCGAATCCACGACCAAGTCTGTGGTCCTACTCGGTGAGTCAGGCACCAACTCGCCGAGTCCCCTCCTAAAATGCCCCAAAAATAGTTTTAAAGCAATACCTGAAATTCCGGGCTGTTACAATAAGCATGTAGGTGAGATCTATAAGTGTCACGTCGTGGTTCATCATATAGTACTCTCTTACAAACTCACTATACGAGTTAGGAAGTGACTGAAGAACCCAATCGACAGCCATCGCTTCACCGACAACGGATCCCATCATTCTTAATCTATCAATGTGTGACTTCATCCCTAAGACGTGTGCACACACCGACTTTCCCTCTTTATGTTTACTTGCCAAAAGGGCTTGAGTGATATTGAACCTTTCAATTTTACAATCTTGTGGGTTAGGGAGAATAATTGGAGGAGGAGGAGGAAGTGAAGCATGATTTCTTGTTCCTCGATCGAATCGTGGAATATCATCTTCATGTGGAATGCTTGTTCCACGGGATTTGAGAAGACCATAGTTGTCGAACTTTGACATCGGGAGAAAACGAATTCAAGTTAGTTGATTGATTGAGTCCTTGGTAAATCACCCAAATGAAATTCCAAGGCTAGGACCCAACACAATATCCTACAACTCGGGAGAGGGATGCCGTAACCCAAATTGCAGAACATTTGAAGGTAAGTGAATGACGATTCACTAGTTTCCACCATGAAAAAAAGAAATTTTAGTTTTAAATCTATGAAAACTCCTAGATCCTTTGAGATTCATTGAACATTTCAATGGCATGTTTAAATCTCGATATGCCCCTCTTGTTTGTGACTGGGATGCCGAGGATCACAAAGCGGGTGTGAATAACCATGCAAACTACATGGTTCCCTCACATGTTACAATCACCTATTCGATGTGCCGGTAAACCACACACGCTCCACCGAACTATAACAAACATTGAGTCACCCTTTGCTACCTTTTCTTAGAACCATTTAGTGTGCCGGTAAACCACACACGCTCCAGTAACGTCTTCGCAAGGGCACAAAGTGTAATTTCATGGAATTGCATCAATTCACTTTGCCTAAGTAACTAAGATTGGGAATTCGAAAAACATTTAGTTACTTGGTATTTCATTATACTTATAATGGAAGGTTTCGTCCTATCCTACCCATTCGGCTAACGACCCTCCACTAGTAAAGAGTGCGGTGGGTAAGAGTGGATACCCATTCAATCGCCATTTTATAGGCAATTTCCTTAAACACCGCTTATAAACCAGCTTCGTGAATGAGGCCTACTAACGGTAAGGCTGACTTTTACTCATACATATATATAATGTTAGACTTTTAATCTTATATATAGTATAGGGTGTATTTTATACTTTTAAAATACTATATGGTTAACTTTAACAATTACACTTTTAATTCAATTAAAAGGTTAACCTAAACCTTTATGGATTTATTAAATCTCTTTTAATTATACTCCTTAATTAATTAATAAAACCATAAGGGTGTGATTTGAACTTTTCAAAACATTACTAGGGTTTTAGAATTTAACATTTCTAATTAAACTTTTAATCAACTTTTAAATTCCAAAACTTGAGGGCAAGTTTTGAAACCTTTTTCAAAACATTAGGGTTTTAACTATTTAAATTTCAAAACTCCAAAACTTTTGGGTTCAAATTTAAACTATAAGACCTAAAGGGGAAAATATGAAACCTTTCATAACAACAAGGATCAAATAACAAATAATTTTAAATTAACATTTAATCACATAATTATCCATATTTGATTTATTTAATGATTTCTTGCAAAACAATTTATCTATTTACTCAAAATAATTAATCAATTATCTTATAAGGAAACAATCATCTTATAAATTGATAATTATCTTTAATTAGATCAAGAATATAGTCATATATATCATAAAATCGGATTTATATTGATCTAACATGATAAGGTAACTATCCATATGCAAAAATAGCAAGAAATCCCGAGATAAGCATTATCTAACGAGTTGACTCGTCGAGTCAGGCATGGACTCGGCGAGTTCAGCCATGGACTCGGCGAGTCCAGCCTCCACAATCCAAAAAATCGAATTTTTCAGTTATACAATGCATCAATACAATTGAAACCAAGCTAGGCTCTGATACCACTGATGGGTTTTTGGTCATAAGACATCCTATGTTCTCATACAACCCCTAATGCTTGGATCTAGGTTTCTCTATTGTACATGCTTTGAATCCAAGACTACAAACCCTAATTCTAGCATGAAAGTAATCATATTAACATGTAATTAGGTTTAAGAACATACCTTGATTGTTATGTAGCAATAACAATCCCAATTCCTCCTTGTATTGACTTTGGAATGCTTAGAGTCACAAGTGTCACTCCTCTAATGGCTTACAAACACCATAAGCAAGAGGATGGAGAGGAGAGAGGTTGGAGGCTGCCAAAAACGTGTGTAAACCCTTACAAGAAACTTAGCCACGTTTTTGAGCCTTAAGGGGTCTTTATATAGTTGGGCTATTAGGGTTATCTAACAAGGAAACCCTAATTTGGATGCTTAAGCCCTAAGCAACTCATAGACTCCTTTTAATCAAGCCCTTGGACGATTTCCTTATGGGCTTCCCCATAGAATTCGTCCAACCCTTGATACAAGGCAATCCATGGCCCAAATTGCAATTATCCTATAATTACAATTCCAGTCCCTTAAGTTTAATTAATCTCTTTTAGTCACAAAACTAATTACCAATTAATTATTGACTAATAATAATTAAACAATATGATTTCTCCTTTAATATATTATTCTCATAATACATTAATAAATCATATTTATTCCTTACTCTCCATAATTCATCCTATCAAGTTGCTTTGGTGAAGGCAACCCAAAAGGACTATGCACCATCGGGTCAAGTACATACCAAAATAGTTATGGACTTAGACACTAATCCAACAGTTCCGAGGAGTGATTAACACATGCCCAAGAATGGTTGTGATATATGGCAAAAAGTCTAAAAACTTACTCATAGTACCACAATGAGAACGTTATAACAAGACCTAAGTCTAAAATACCATAGGGGTGTTTTGTGTTACTATAAGTACTTTATACTTGAGAACTAAAATGGGATCTTCATTACTAAGTTGATAGTTGATAAGTGGATACACTAAAGTTATATGTAACTAGGATGTTGTAGACTTAGAATCTGTGAAAATTTTGCTTTACCCCTATTCCTTGTGAATTTGGAGTTAAGGTCACTTATTCGAAGGCCTATCCTATGTTGATTACATATAACTGGTATGCACTTTACAAATAGCGATATAACTAATGAAGATTTTTCTAATAATTATCTAGATAGTTCGTCTAATAATTATTTCCTTACCCAAATTCTCCCATAGATAACATGGCTGGACTCCATCCCCACGGCAACCAGTACCTTCCGAACGAGGTCATTGCTAGATGGTTTGAAGAAGATCCAGAGAATGATCATCCAATCCCTATGAATGATCACGATGATGAAGACCTTTCGGAAGGTGCTATCTTCGAGCCCGAGGTTGAGAACGTACCCCAGGCAGCTCCCTTTCCAATTCCTAACCCTCGTCCGACTTTTCATGGCCCAACGCCTCCATGGGTGGAATGTCTGGAAACATGGAGCGAAGATCAAGATCAACCTAATCCGTTCAATGAAGACCAACGTTTTGTACAATGTAAGTGAAGGGAGCTCAGCAGACAGAGTTCTACCAATTCTGATCCGTAAAGTTGCCTGAAACGAAATTCAGGGTAGGACAACTCTACATTGTATCGCAGAAGTTGATACAAATGGAGGAATGAATATGCTTCGCTCCAGTCCCTTTGAACATGCTTGTGAGAGGTCTGAGAGAAACCATGAAACCCTGCTGCAAGCACTAGCCGATCACAAGACGAAGTCATAGAACTTCGAGTACGCGAGAGAGTGTATGAAAGACACCTACTTGATGTCGAATGCCAACTGGCTGAACTGAGAGTTCACCAGAGGGATGACCATTTCTATTAGTAGATACCTTACTTTATATTTCTTGTTAGAAAGGAATCGTGTTCCTGTCTATGCCCGATGTGGCATTTTCTATGAAACTATCTTGTATTGTAAGTACTTTAGTTAGGTCTTTATACTGCCAGGAACTATCTTCTCTGGATATGATGTGAGACCTTTTTACAAGGTCATTTTCCCGAACTTGTACATCACGAATATCCAATATATTGATAGTCGGCTAATTTATGTGTCATTCTTCATTCAAATACTCTTATCATACTTTCATTAGAGATTATTTCAAACATGCTCTAGTCAAGTCATTGGACTATAGCAATGTGACTTCGGAGACATCTCCAAGTCTGTTTTAATGGTTGGATCATGTTATTCACCAACCAACAACACCTCGGCTCGAATGACAAACATATTGAGACCATTGTACAAACTTACTTCCAATCCTTGCTAGGACTGCATCATAGGGATGTAGGTCAAACCTTCATGAACATACATCCATTCAGTAATAGGATTGCATCATAGGGATGTAGGTCGAACCTTAGAGAACATACTTCTATTCTTTACATGAGCGATCGAACTACGTCTAGGTTCAACCATTCTCGCTCACAAATTCATTTTCTTTACGTGTAACAGAATCATGTCGTCGAAGAAAAACGATCAACCCTTCAACCAACCACCAACTCTTCAGATAAATGCAGCTACCTTTCAAGCTACAGTCTCGGCTGCCGTGTCAGCTGTTCTGACCCACCTGAACGCTAACAACACAAGTGTTAGCGGGATTGTTATCAATCATTCCAATCCAAGTAGCAATCAAGCACCGCAACGAGCAACAAACTACCATGATATCCCGAATTCCAAGGCCAAGAGTAACAAACGGAAGTCTTGGGCTAAATCTAAGGACAAGTCGCTTCGAAGGGCGAACAGGAAACAACCACTAGTAACAACCTTCACAGCCACGACATCGGTACCTCTTACTACTGTCCCTTCGAGCATCCCAATTGTCCCTAACCAAGCCAAGAAATATTTTGGCAATCTCCCAAAATGCTTCTAATGCAGTTTTCAACACTTTGGACCTTGTGGAGAGATGCATTGCTCAAACTGCAACATAAAGGGGCACACCAAACGTTACTGCAAGAGCCTAACAAGGCTGAACAACCAAGTGCCCAACACTAGTGTAAACCATGCTTGCTACGGTTGTAGCAAGGTAGGTCACTACAGAAGGAACTGCCCTGAGGCAACAAATGCTGGCACAGACAGAAGTATGCTACCAACCACCGCCACAAGAAAGTCTACTCCAGACCCACGTTAATGTAATTTAGGCGTTTCATTTTAACAGACTTATGAACCATCCCAACACTAGTGCAACTAGAGTCTTATCTTTTGCGAGATCCCGTCCATTTAGGGATGCTCGTGCTGCGTATACTTGTCTTTTGTAGTATACCTTGTTCGCAGCAATAGTCTTGTAGTAAATCCTAAGTACAGTAACTCTGTTAAAAGTTGCACTATTGTGTTTTGGTCTGTAACGCCTTATGTTCAAATCTAATGTCTTTAGTTTCCATATGTTTCCGACTTTATCATACAACTTGAGTAAACTCGATCCTCGCAATACCAACTTCATAAGTACATCTCTTTCTTAGTAATTGTCTTTTAGTAAAGCCGTCATATCAGAACACCGAAGTACTTATACAAGGAGTATCTTACAGTTCTTTTCCTTTCCGAAGGAATCTCCACAATATCACTCGTACAGTACGTCAAGTTCAATCCAAAGATTCATACGGTCGAGTTATCATGAAAGAATGTATACATGAGGGTGATATATAATCAATCTTCTAGAAGTTTTGAATTGATGATTCCCCTTTAACTTCTTTTCACTCAAAGGGGATGTGAGCTTAAAGAAGAATCAGTTATTCGACTACCTTTTCAATCTTAATTATATACGACTCATATATACGAGACTGTGATCATTGAACCAAGTATGAATTCTAATATGAACTTCAGGACGGAGACTGCCCAAGACTACGAGTATTCGCATGTGGCATGTGAACAAACTTAGAACCCAGTAGGACTCTTATAACCAGATCTCCTTACTATCTAAACACCTACGGAGATACAAGAAACAGCTCGGAAAACTCAGCGAACTACTCAATAATAGAATTGGAAGACTAGGCTTCTCATCCTTGAGAGCTCTGGTCTTATTCTTACCAGAAGTCGACGGAGTGCATCCTGTGTACCTTGAAGACCGGGGACTTCATTAATATTTCCTTTGGAAATCATTATCTCTGCCTCGCATAGATGAGTTGATTGAACAAACACAAGGAAAAGAATTACTTTCAGAAATGGACCTGAGATCCGAATATCACCATTTCAAGTGTTAGGGAAGGATGTCCTAAAGACTACCTTCGAACTCGATGTAGACACTTCGAGTCCGTAGTGATACCCCTCGGATAGGACCTATACGCCCATAGTATTCATGAGCTAAATGAGTGGAGTACGCCTTTCTTACTGGGACCAGTTCGTCATTTCTCCATGTAATGACTTACTTATCTAGCCTCGTAGTAAGAAAGAACCCATAGAAACATTACCCTCAGAGATACTTTTCACAAAGTTCTCTGAACATGAGTTTTGTAATTAAAAAGTCAAATTTCCAGGGACACACTATTAGTGATGGGAAAATTTTTGAGTACTCTGTCAAATTATCCAAAACCAATGGGAATTTGTCGGCACCGTAGTCACCGATGGAAAATTTGCCAAATACTAGGTCTTACAGACCTACTATCATAGTCTATTCAGAACTCCCCGAAAATTTCAGAAACCCTTTCGACTTTGACCCAGCAAGGGGTGGCCCTTGAATGGGAAGTTAAGCGAGAGAAGGAACCTTTGGAATTCCAAGTGAGAGACCAAATTCTTTAGGAAACCTCACTCTGGGAACGGCTTAATACGCTTCGTAAAGCGTGGAAAGCTAAATCCAATGTAGTTGGGACCTTCGAGATTCTTACCAGAATCAGTCCTGCATCTTACAAACTAGACCTACTCCGCGAACTCAGTAACGTACATTTTACCCTTCGCATCTCGAATTTGAAACAGTACCTTTCCGTTAGGACTCTCGTAAGCCCTCTCGACGAGATCGAGATTAACGAGATCCATGCCTTTGTATTAGAACCATTGTGACCCTCAACCGAGAGGTCAAGCGGACGAAGCAACGCCATCGCCCGTTAGTGAAGGTTCGTTGTGATACCAACCGAGAACCTGATTTCACTTAGGAGCGCGACAACCAATTGATTAGGATGTTCACCTAACGACTTGATCACTTCTACCTACTTCCTTGCGTAAATTCTAATTTCGGGATGAAATTTCCTTTAACAGGGGGATGATGTGACAACCCGAAATTTCCATTCTGAACAAACCATATCAAGCCAATAGAAGTTAGAACAGTTACAGGGAAATTCCAGACATTGGGTATAAGTTTGAGTATTTCAGGTTTAACACCTAAGAAGATATCAAGAAAGTGGATGCACTAGGTTTTTGTGCAACACTATTATTCTAATACTCTATGATATTAGAATTCATTCCGGGAATAAAATATTTTCTGCCAAAAATCTCAGGACTATATATAGAAATCTGAGCCATATTCATTCATTAGCTACATTTCCAACTAGAGAAAAGCCATTTTCTCTCTCTTGGATCTTCGGGTTTTTATCCCAAATCATTAGTACCTCTCTCTAGTTGTATTATATAGCTTAGATTGTGCTTAATAACATCAAAATCATGACAAAACAACAAGATTTGTGACTTTACCGCCCAAGAACACCTTGGTGAGTAAACTCCTTTTTAAGGTCCAAATGGTACCTAGTCCTTCCTTAAGCCATGAAACTAGTTTGGACTTGTACACTAATGAGTTTAGGGATAGAAAACAACTTCTAAACACCAAGGAAATGGTGTTCACGGCCAAGGAGGTTCTTGGGCCGTGAACTCCATATTAGGGTGCCAAAGTGCCCTAAATACCTTCATTAAGCCAAGAGACAAACATAACACTTTACCTTGATGTGACTAGGACCCAAAACAATGAAAATATCAACACCCATGAGTGTTTACGGCCACAAACATGACCAAATGGTCCATGGGCTGTAAACTCAAGTTAAAGGTGTTTTGATGCCACAAACACTTCCAAAGGCTTAGGCTTGAAACTAGAATACTTCCTTATGACCTTTAGGACCCTCATAAACATAAATGGACGTGAGTTTATGGTAGTAAACTCATTTGGGCCATTAAGTCCTTAGAACTTCAAAGAATGTGGGTTTTCTTCATCCTAGGTTAGAGCTAATGTCCCTAAATCATTCCCTAGCCTTCAAACTTGCATTCCCACATGAGTAGCCATGAGTTTATGGCCGTAAACTCCCTTGGGCTGTGAACTCATGGTAGTAATCTCATGTGAGTGCCTTTATACCTTCCTATGTTGAATCACATGTGATTCCAACACTTGGTCAAGACGTTACCTAGTCCCGGAAGGTGTTTCCATTCATATAGATGTTATAAACACTATATTCATGTCAATATGTGTCCTTATATGTCATTTAGGACTTATTGTGTCTCAGGACTTCATTCGTGGAACTTCTCATCCCTACACGCATACCCGCTAGAACCACTCACAACAGGTGAGTTCATACCCCTTAATTAATGTTTTAAATAATTTTAAATGCTTTAATGGGGGGGGGGGGGAATACAAGTAGAAAACAACATGTTATTAAATCATTAATATGTATTTTATAACTGTGTTTTCGTTCAACAGATTTCACATACTACAAAATGTGATGCATGAAATGGTTTTCTATCTTAAAAATACTTTGTTATCAAATGTATTACTTCTGAAATGTTTATTAAAATGACATCAAGTCATTGTTAATTATTGTTCAAAACTCTTAGATGTTTTACAAAAGCATTTTTACCTTCTGGAACCAAACTATACTTATACACATATGATCTAATATATTTATTCACATCATAGTTTTCATCCTTCATTCAGTTTCCCACACTCTTGTGTAGCAAGGGTGTATAAACTTACTTGAACAACCAATTACCTTTCAACTAACTATCATAGGGATAGTTAGAAGATACAAAACATTATTCATATTACAAGGAATCACACAAGAGTCAGTTCATTCATGAGTCTGTACCAGTACATTACATGATACATGAGTACACTTACATATGCTTACATGATACATGAACACATTTACCTATGCTTACATGATACATGGGTATGTTTACATAGATACATTTACCTGAATACGCTTACATGAATACCATACATGAGGAAGATTTATTCGTACCTTCTGTGTAAATTTTCATGCCTATCCCAGTTCAACGGAATGTCTAGACGGGACTAACCATTCTGACGCCCAGCTGCTAGCACCAGTGGGTGATGAACATCTACGGATGTCTAAGGTTACTACTTATATTAGGAGTCAATTACGGGCCTAACCAATCCTCGAGCCTACTGTTCGCTACAGAGGTTGATGAACATCTACGAATGTCTATGGTTAATACTTATATTAGGAAATCGGCTACAAGACTAACCCTTCCTCCCCCTGCTGCTGCTACAGAGGACAATTGGACAATCTTCGAATGTTCATTAGGTTATACATTTCGCTATTCATGATGACGTGTTAGTCCTAGTATGTGACAACCTGAAATTTCCCATACTAATCAAACCATTTCAATCCAATAGAAGTAGAGCAGTTACAATGAAAATTCAGACTTAGAATATAAGTTTGGCAGTTTCAGGGTTTTACACCAAAAAGGCGTATTAGGAGAGTGGTTGCACTAGGATTTTGTTCAACACTGTAAATTCCATTACCCTAGAATCATTAGAATCCATTCCGAGATTAGAAATATTTTCTGCCAAAAATCTCAGGACTATAAATAGAATTCTGAACCAAATTGGTTCATTAGTTGAATTCCATTTAGAGAAAAGCCCATTTCTCTCTCACGGATCTTCGGGTTTTCATCCCAGATTGTGAGTCTACTTCCCTAGATGTGTTTTAATACTTGTTATATGCTTTATAACATTGTTACATGTCCAAAATCATCCAAGATCACAAGACTTTTGGAGTTTACGGCCAAGGGTTTCGTGGGCCGTAAACCCCATTTCCAAGGGACAAATGTGCCCTAACTCACCCCTTAAGCCTAAGGACTTTAACCCTCATATGCTTGTGACTATTTTAGACATCAAAACACTTCAAAATCATAAGTTTATAGGAGTTTACGGCCAAGAACATTTCTTGGGCTGTAAACCCCTTTTCCAAGGGCTGAAAGTGCCCTAATCACCCCCAAAGGCTTGGACTTCATGTTAGACAAATACCCTAAAGTATCTAGGACCTAGAAAACATAAGGAAAGCACATATGTTGAAGAGTTTACGGCCAAGAGTAATTCTTGGGCCGTAAACTCCTTTAAAGGGGTCAAAGGACACCCTAAACACTTCCTAAGGCCAAGGGACAATTTTGACAAGTACCTAGATGAGTTATGGACTAGCTAAAACATTTAGAACCCCATGTTTGAGGGAGTTTACAGACTAAGATGTTCTATGGCGGTAAACTCCAAGAAATGGTACCAAATGGTGCCATAAATCCTCTTAAGGCCAAGTACAAAAGCTTAGAATTGTTCCTAGTTATTTGAGATACTTGAAGGCACCATAATCACCCTCCCAAGGGAGTTTACAGCCGTAAACTCCAAGGGAAAAGGGTCTTTGGGCCGTAAACTCCCGAAAGGAGTCAATATGGTGCCCAAACACTTGTATATGCCTTGAAACAATTCCCACTAAGGTTGTAGTAATTGAAAGTACCATCCCAAGCCTTGGTTGGGAGTTTACGGCCAGGAACTTACTTCCTTGGGCCGTAAACTCAAATGAATATGGTGTTTTGACCTTAAACTCACATTAGGGGCATTGCACTCCTTTGTTGCAACCCTTTAGCCTCCTAGCACTTGACCAAAAGTGTTATCCTCGCGCTTAAATGTTATTACTTGTATAATTAGTGTTATAATCACTAATTATTTATATACATATGTTTTCATATGTAATTAGGATCATTGTGTGTGTCTAAGTCTCCACTTGACACCAAACACTTGTCCGATCCTTCCGTACGATAACAGTCCGTTCAATTCCAGTCACATACCGCAGGTGAGTTCATACCCCTTAACTAATGTTTTAAACTCTTTTTAAATGTTTTATGGGGGGGATACAAGTAGAATCATGCTACTTATTATGTCAATCACATGTGATTAGCAAGTAGGATTATATTACTTATTACATCAATCATATGTGATTAATATACAACAATCAAATGATTTGGCTACTCATTAGCCGTTTTACCAAACAGTTTCCTTCAAATGACTTTTTATAACATTTTATACGTTTTAAATTCCTTTTTTACACTGTACAACTTACTCCGTATATTTCCTTTCAAACTTATTTACAACTGTGTTTCAAACAAATGTTTCCTTATACTTAAACTGTTTTATTAAACTTATGCCTTCAAATTGTTTTATAGATTGACACCAAGTCGATCTTTTCTTAAAATAATACTTATATTTCAAATGTCTTACAAATCTTATTTATGCTTTTATGTTATAAATTGCATGCCTCTATATGTATACTTATATAAGAAATGTTTAAAATACTTAGGAAGGCTATCCACCCTATTTCCTTTTCGTGCCTTGAGATGTGGTCTGGTGGGATTTTGGGTATTCGTTCGAAGGTCGTTTAAATATTAGTTATATATCATGTACACATATATAGTCATAAAAGGTCCTTCCAGTTCATCCTATGCCCTTGGGTAGCAAGGGTATACATCCATGTCCATACGTACACTTAGATTACTAGAAAGCTACCATATGGGTAGTTCAAGAAGATACTAGAACCATTGCTAGAACGCGATATCATTCAATGAGTCAGTTCATTCATGAGTCAATACTTTCTAGAACTTTTTAGTATATTACATATACAACTATACTAGGACGAGAACATATACAACTATACTAGAATGATTACATTACTATACTTGCTAGATAGAGAGAACACACATTACAGCTAGCACACGTAGAACATTACAGTACACTACTGTACTATTGCATGATCACTCTTACTTGAGTACAATTACATGATCACACTTACATATACATAGAACAGACGTCATTAGGTGCTATAGCACGGAACCAGTTCAGGATCTAACTATACTGATGAATCACACCACAATTGTGATAGTTATATCGAGTATACATGATCATTCGGTAATGTGGATGCTCACGACTTGCGTTCATGCAGGGGTCGTGGGTAGGTCCCAAATTCCCTTTGATAGGGGAGCGTATAGTCTGGGATCTAGACATCACATTATACCTTATCCCTCAAATAAGGCAGTTGAGTACCGATGTAGTTATTTTTATTAAATACTACAGTACTTGGAAGTATTACCCTAGATTTAAGGTAATAAGTACGGTTGTAGTTGGACACTACACCATAGTACTACATTGATTTTCCATTACATATTTTTAGTGATAACCTCACTTAAACATTATTGTACAAACTATATTTTTGAATAATGATAGTTATACTTTGGAAAATACATCCTCTTACAAGAGACACACACATTCAGAACAGTTAGGTCTTGGTAGAAGACTACATTCAGAACAGTTAGGTCTTGGTAGAAGACTCCTTTTGTTATTAATAGGAATCATAGGGATTCTAGGGTTTTTCAAACACTTACAATTCATATACACTTTCAATACTTTTAAGTACATATACTTACATTTTCTCACATACAAATTAAGACACTAAATACTTATGATCTCACCAACTTTAAAGCTGATACTCGCTTTCAAAATTACTTGTATCCTCAGGTCATCATAGACAGGTACCGATGCAAGGAGAAAGGAAGATGGAGCTTATTCAAGACTTATCTTTCATTTTGATTTATTCTTTAGTGTTTATCAAAATTTGACAGAACACATTTGTATAATAATTATATTATTAATGCAATGGATGATGTTGTTGCTTTTTTACTACTTTACATTGTTGTTGATATTATACATGATGTCCTCCGCCCCAGAACGTTTCCGCCGTTCCTGGTTTTCGAGTGTGACATAGTACCTAAGGATAACACTTGCATGATTATATTTTACCTATTACTTTATTTTCTGACACATTCACATAAATGATGAGTTAGACTAAGTACTGTTTGTAATAGTAAAAAAGAAGGAAAAACTACATTATCATAACAAATCATTCGGGTCTTGGTAGAAGACTACATTATCATGACAAAACATTCGGGTCTTGGTAGAAGACTACATTATCATAAAAAAACATTCGGGTCTTGGTAGAATACTACATTATCATAAAAAAACATTCGGGTGTTGGTAGAAGACTACATGGTCATAATGTAACAACGTAAATTTTAAAACAAAATTTTCATTTATGCAAACTTGAAAAACATCGTTTAATATTCCAAATTCATACGTGAACAGTGTTATCATAACAAAATACATCCCATGATCATAAAAACAGTTCCTCCATCAGTGTGTACAATCACGCCGGCGCCTTCCCACGGTCCTCGCTAGTACCTGAAACACATAACACAACAATTGTAAGCATAATTGCTTAGTGAGTTCTCCAAAATACTACTGACGCACATACGCCTTTCCAGGCCCTGACCTTCCGGTCCATGTGTCTCAGGGGACTTCCGTCCCGACTCGGTAAACCTTCCAGTCCTACCTGCGTTAACCTTACGGTCCACATCACAACGCCTTCCAGCCCATAACATATATGCCTTCCGACACATAACATAATGCCTTCCGGCCCATATCAAGCATAGCATACGTAGCACATACAAACGATTAACTTATCATATACAATGCATATAACTCATTACATATCCGACCTTCCGGTCACATAATAAAAACCCTTCCGGGTACAGTATAGTGAGAAAACTCACCTTGTGGAAAGTCTAGAATCTCATATACCTGCTAACTCCAAATCCCAACGACGACTCTACCTCGCCTAAACATAATAAATATCATTTTCATCAATACAGACTTCCACCACTGGACTTTACCCCTTATCATCATTCCTCCGAGGTTAAAAGACCATTTTACCCTTCCTTGACTCAAAGTCTTCATGTTGACCAAAACCCTAAAAGTCAACAAAAGTCAACCTTTTGAGTACGCGGGGCGTACTGCTTGGTGTACGCGGGGCGTACATTGCCAACCCATGGATCGGGGTTTCCACCCAGTATGTTGCGCGTACTGGGAGTTACGCCCAGCGTAACCATCAGACTTTAGCAAACATCATTTCTGGTCTTAATGATTTAAGCCATAACTCCAACTTCTAGATCCGGCTTTATTTATGCATTTATACCCATAAAGTCGAGACCTTTAAGCCTTGGCATGGCTGTAAAGGCTCCAACACTTCTTAACATCATTCTATTCCAACTCAAGGACCTAGATCTCATGCATGGTGCAACCTTCACGTCCAAGATATCATTTTTATGAGTCTACAACTCCAATAGACCAGAATTATGATGGATCTAAGCTTATATAGACCATTTCCTCAAAAATTCTCCACCTTTGGGACAAAAACCCTAGAAAATGGTACTTGAAGCATATTATATGAACTAAATGTCAAGATCCGAACTTTTTACCTTATAATGAAGCTTCAACCTTTGCAAAGCTCAGATCCACACTTGAACACCACTTCTAGCCTTCCCAATGAGCTCTTCTTCTCCTTTGCTACCTTGAAATGGCACCACCAAGCTTAGAATACTCACAAATGGCCTAAGAACGAATGCACACTCTCTTTAGGGTTTCTTTATGAGGGATGGTGGATGAGGAGTTGAGCCACACATTCCTTTTATAGCCCTCCGAATGAATTAGGGTTTTTAGGTCTGAATTGGTTACACCCAGCATAACCTTGGGTACGCCCAACGTACCCGAGGGTGAACGCGAGTACGCACAACGTACTCCTTGTACGCCCAGCGTACTCGCCTAACATGCAAACCCTAAATGGAAATATATCAAAGATGAAGGCTTAAATCGAAGGGTACCTGGATTTCGGGTTGTTACACATAACAAAACATTCGGGTCTTGGTAGAAGACTACATTTCATACTAGTAGGAAACATGGGATTTTCTAGGGTTTTTCATACTTATATCAACTATTTCATTTAAAGATTTACATGGCATTCATAATAGCTTTCCAAAACAAGGCAATGACACTTAAATACTTATGAATTCACCAGCTTTCCAAAACAAGGAATAACTTGTATTCTCAGGTCACCAGTTAGACAGGTACGGTGGCCAGGCTTTTGAGAAGACGGAGCACAGACAAGATTCGTCTTATTTTGATTATTCATGTTTTTGTTGTACATTATGAAAGAACACACATGTATTAAAACTTTATTCTTAATGCAATGGATGATGTTGTTTCTTGTTTACTACTTTACACTGTTATGATACATCACATGACGTCCTCCACCCCGAAACGTTTCCGCCGTTCTTGGTTTTGGGGTGTGACATGAAGTGCAACAATCAATTAAATTATTAGACTAATAGCCGATGAATCTGCCGATAAAAAAAAGTGTAATGATCATTTGGTAATAATCAAATCAACAAGTATATTACTAAGATTTCTTGATAGAAATCACCTATTTCAGGTCAATAGGACATTCCCTGTATATATGTACTATATTCAATAAAGATTAACAAGTATATTACTAAGATTTCTTGATAGCAAATCAAGAAATCTGACCTATCAACTGTTTTTGGCATTCAAATCATTATATGATAACTTTCAAACTTGTAATTCATCAAAACATCCTCAATATAAGGCTTAAATAAAGGGAAAAAACAAAAAGATCAAACATACTTACCACAACAAGTTATCTGCAGTTGGATCAACTCAATAAAATCTCCACATCTTGGAGCAGCAAAACAAAGACTTCAAATTGCCTCTTTTATGTCAAGAGGACATTCTTTGTACTGTATGTAGGACAAAAATCCATAAAATTGGATAATCATGGCAATTTATAACATTAGAAATAATAAATATTACTGTTTTCCAGATGAAGGATATTGATTGTTTAAATCGGAGTACCTGATTCTTAACATCATTGGTGACTGCACCAGATCCTCTCCAATTGAAATCATACGGGATATGGGAAAATGTTTGTCAGAAGGATTAGAGCCTTGCTAACATCGGCATGGAACCTGAGATGAGATCCAAATCTCAATACGATAATCTTTTCGGAATTCCAATGCATTCATGTCAGAAAATCGAGTGATGTCATGGACAAGCTGACAGCTCAAGCTTTTGGTGATTCTTTGTGTGGTAGAGGTTAGTTTTGAAGTAATGCTTCTCCATGTTTAAGCAATTGGTCTGCGTCTTCGACCACCTTACCGATGAAGACGTCATTTCCGACGAGGAGGAGGCGATGGGACGACTAGAGGATATATATATATATATATATATATATATATGTGTGTGTGTGTATATAGGAGAGAGAGAGAGAGATAGAGAGACGGGGGTCTGAATTATTTATTTACTAAACTACCCCTGATTCATAACAATTATGATGCCCCAATGTCTTTTTTTCAAAGTATTTACAAAAACACCACCGAGCATCCTAGCCTTTTATTATTTTGATTTAACGGCTCAGAATTGGTTCTGAGGTTCTCGGAAAAACTTTGAGTTCTCAAATGATCCTTCCTCTCTCTCTCTCTCTCTCTCTATATATATATATATATATATATATATATATATATATATATATATATATATATATATATATATATATATATATATATATATATGGTCATTTAAGAACTCATAGTTTCTCGAGAACTAAAGGTGAAACGTTAGATTGAATTATTGAATGACTTAGATCGAATATGGCATTATTATAAATATGATTAAATTTAACGACATTTTTGGTTTTTATCAATGAACCAAGAGGGTAAAATGGTATAAAAAAGATTAATTACCAATTAATGAAATAATCCATAACATCCCAGAATTATGTTCTCTTTGTTGCTATCTTTCTCTCCTCCTCCTCCTCCTCTCTCTCTATCTATCCCTCTCTCTACAAACCCTTGATCGGATCCTAAAATCATCACCACCCGGAATTCCTTAGCCGCCTCCGTCATCCATAGAAGACATAATGGTGACAGATATCTCTCATTCCTTCCTTCGGTTGTCACACACTACATCATTAACCCCTTATGGCGATGATAATTTCAGACCATATCCCGATGGAAATTCATCGCTATAGGGTATACAAACGACATGTCGTCGGCAGTAAGTTGTCGGAATAGTTCAATATACTCTTCGGCATAGCCTCCCCCTATTCTGACGACATGTAGTTAGTACAGCTTTCGTCAACCTTATTTTTGAAAAAAAAAGTTTTATTAATTACCTGTGGCGATGATAAGTCGTCGGGAAACCTTTAGCGACAATTTGCCGTCAGGATAGGTTGAAACTATTACGATGATTTGTCATCGGTGATATAGGTTTTTCATAGTTATCGATTAAATACCTATAGCAACAACATGTCGTCGGGGTACCCATTGGTTGTGTTTTTTTTTTTTTTTTTTGGTTTTATAGATTTTGCACATCACTATTTCTGCATTTTTAACAAATCCAAAAAATTTGCAGCATATATCAATTGACATGAAATAACTAGCTACCATTGTTCAAATTCAGACCATCAAATTCAAGTTTAATATTACAATAGTAGCTAACTAACATTGTTCAAAATACTAAAAAAACATCAACCATCATTATCATCATCATCGTCTCCTTCTTCGTCTTCTTCTTCTTCTTCTTCTTCTTCTTCTTCTTCTTCTTCTTCTTCTTCTTCTTCTTCGTCTTCTTCTTCTTCTTCTTCTTCTTCCAACCTTTAGGCAAATTGTTGAGAGGTACTTCCTTGTGTGTTAGAGTTGAATAGAAAGTTAGGAAATGGTGGTGGTTTGAAGTTCAGAATATATGCCGACAATGATGCATTATATTGTTGCATGTATTCTTGCATTTGTTGTGCATCAAATTGGGATTGAGATTGGGGTTGAGATTGTAACGATTTGGAAGTGGAAGGCCATTCATTTGAAATTATGCCGCAATTGGAGGTGGGTCTCCTACCCACCCAGCGAGCATGCTCGCATCTCGTCCCATGGGCACGTTACATTCTTCCTCGTATACTTCTCCACTTTTCCCAACCTCGTTTTTCATCATATTCCTCCTAAACTTTCTCCTAAAATAAAGAAAACAATAAACATATGTTAATTAAAACAAGCAACGAAATTTAAACATTAAAATAATAATAATAATAATAATATACCTTAAACAAAAAACTATAATTAATAATAATAAAATATTTAAACAACACATTCATTTCGTTTATCACTTACCTAATCTTCTTATGCTCGACTTGTACACCAACCCGAACCTTCTTTGTAGCATATTTATCTCCAACCCTCAATATGTTGCAGCCCCATTTTATCCTATAATAAGTGAAAAACAATAAATATATTTATACAAATGGTAATAACAATTTTAAATAATCCTAATATATTTTATTACCTTTAAATAACGTTGTTGAACATAAGATCTACATCCGTGAACACTTGTGTTGTAACAGCCCGGAATTTTTCAGGTATTTATTTTGTATTTATTTATGGAAATTGTGAGTGGACTCGGCGAGTTGGAGCCCCGACTCGCCGAGTAGGATCGCGGATTTGGGCACGGGTTCACGTCCGGACTCGGCGAGTCCACGCTGTGAGGTGAAACCCTAATTTTCGGGGTTTGCAGCCTATTTAAAGGGCCTTATGGCCATCATTTGTGCTCACCCAACCCTTAGAGAGAAACCCTTGTGTGCTGGAACGTTTTGAGAGAGAAAGGAAGCATTCTTGACCCTTGTGTGTGTCATTTAGCAAAGAAGGAGAAGATTCTAAGCAAGAAGAAGCAAAGGAGGTTGCTATTCTGGGGATTTGAAGCTTAGATCATCAATCTAGAGGTATGAATTCGGATTACTTTCTGTTTTGTGATGAATAATGGGATCTAGGGTTTCCTATGGACATTTATGGGATTTTTGATGCCAAATAGTTCCCTTCTTGTGTTGAGGCTCTGGATCTGGATCCACAGAGGTCTAGAGAGCCTCATTCTTCAAGCTTTATGTATAGCAATGGAGTTTATGACCTTGGGTTGTAGTATTTGAGACAAAAACATAATTTATGGTCATATAGAGATTGTATGTGCATCAAGATAGTGACTTTACGTGCTAAATATGCTTGGAAGGACTAGATCTATGGGTTAATGGACTAGATCTAACCTTATGAGCAAGTTTGAGTCATTGCATGGCACGGAATCGCCGAGTCCGAAGAACAGACTCGGCAAGTAGTATGAATGTTGCCCGACCACACAGCGAGTGGTCTTGCCGAGTTGGGGAGGGTTGACTCAGTGAGTTAGGGGGAAGTCTGAGTGGACAGGTGGACTGAGTCAAGCTGGACTCGCCGCGTTGTTCTTGAGACTCGGCGAGTTGAGTCATGGTGGCCCCACAACTCATGCCAGGTGGAACTTGTCGAGTTAGGAGGATACTCGACGTGTCAAGGGAGGATTTCAGGGAAATCAGTGTATACGCTCAGACTCACCGAGTCACTATTGTGCACTCGCCGAGTCCGGTCAAAGTTGAACGTTGACCGTTGACCTAAGTTGACTTGTTATAGTGTAGTCAACCTTAGTTGGGAAAGTGTTAATTAGAGATGTATTGTGATATAGGAGGACTTTAGCTCAGGGGATCGAGCACTAGTGATTTCAGGATTCACAACTTACCGAGACGCGAGGTGAGTCTTCTCACTATACTTTACCTTGAGTAGGTAACCAGAGTTATGTGATAGAGTGTTAGTATGCTATGTATGTTATGTGTTGTACTGCATTATTTCTATGTGATTTATGCTGTGCATGTTTACAGAGTTAGAACCTGAGGGTTCATAGAGCTTGGGTGCACGGACCCACAGAGTTATAGCCTCGAGTGGCTAATATGTGTTATATATGGTATTTTGGGGAACTCACTAAGCTTTGTGCTTACAGTGTTTGATGTTATTGTTTCAGGCACTAGTGATGACTGCGGGAAGGCGCCGGCTTGATCCGTACACACACACGGAATGTATACATTTGTGATCTTGGGATTTAGTATTTACTTGAATTGGATAATTAATATGGTTGTTTTATGAATATTAAATGAATTATGTTTTATGAAAATTTGAAAAAAATTTGTTTTGAAATTTACGGTGTTACATGTGTGTGGAAGTTTCGACCTAGTAACTTTATTTTTGACCAACGTACATCTGTATTCATCGTTAAAGATGAATAAATCAATCATTTTGTTCCAAGCTTCAGCAACCCAATCAGTCGGTAGACATCTTCTTGCCCTTTCTAAATTATGATATCCACCAACTCTATCAAAATGTTTTTTCATCAGATACTTGCGCTCTTGATTAGCTCTTTTCATATCTGCATGGATACCCATTCGAACGGGTTCCCACAAGTGTGTGCCTTGATACCTATTAAGATCAAAATAATTCTGCAAAAGGAAAAACATATTTAATTAGTAAAAAAATATTTATTAAGTGTAAAATTCAATATATGTAAAATATATTGTATACTTACTTCTAGCTCGGGATATAAATCATCTTTGTACTTGGTAGGAACACGACTCCAAATACGATAATGCGACAGTACCTGTAATCCCACCAGATTTGAGATCAATCTGACAAACATTTTCCCGTTGTCCCCCACGAATTGATACATCTGCCCGAAGGTATCAATTCTCACAACTAAAGGCTTAGAATTGTTATTTTCATACTCATCGTACAAATTTAAGTTCCTCCCTTTGCCACACACATTCACATTCTTCGCTTATGCTAGGTTTACATATAGAATTGGAAATTTAGAAATTTAAAACTTTAATATATCGAATACTTAAGAATTTCATGTAACTTACAAGATTGGCAACCCGATGGTACACTGCGTGCAATGTGTGAAGAACTATCCCCACAGTCTCCTCCATGTCCCCCCACGACTTATGTCATATGTTTAACAAATATTATAAACATTCAAAATATATAATCAAGGTACTTATAATTAAGAAACATTTGAAAATTTTAAAAATATTATAAGAAATCAGGATAGATAATAACTATAACATACCGTCAATCAGATTCATCACTACAACAATATATATGTACAACATCATCATCATTGTCAGAGTTTTCATTATATATTTCTTCATATGAAGAGTATGTATCACCATTGTCATTGTCATCGTTAATGAAACCATCATCGATTATAGTAGGATCGACATTACTCCTAGAAACCACACTTGATTCACCAACTTCACCTAAATTCGTGTGCATTGGCAAGGTGCCTAAGTCGACAACCAAGGTGAAATCAGTTGATTTAGTATTGTTCATGACAACTATCTCAATCACAACACCGATACTTGGATGATTCCAAAGTTTTCCATGATGAACCTCTTCCATAACTCTCCAATTATTGTTTTGAGTAGGATGTTGGAGATAAAATACTTGTTTAGCTTATGTGGCTAAGATGTATTGTTGATCATCATACCACGTTTTACCGAAATACCATTAATGACTGGTATCGATAACAACCATATTATTTATAGTCTTTAAATGTCAATTACTTAATGACGCATTGAACCATTTACCATGAAAGAGTAAAGCTGATTTACCATATAAATAATGCAACTCTATGATCTCCTCTGATTGACCATATAATGGTCTACCGTCTTCTCTGAATGTAACAACACCGTTATTTTGAGTAGTTTGTCGGCGATCACGACTATTCACGACAACTATAACACCATTTACTATGAACGCAATGTAAGAATATGCACACAGTAGACCATATGCCAACTCCTTTAATTCGTCGGTATAATCCGAAGGCATATATTTTTGGAGACAATAAATCTGTAAGGAAATATAAGATTGTATGTTTAAATAATAAATTAGTTTTACATTATAAGTATATAACATACTTACCTTTTCTTTGAACCATGAAGGAAATTTCATTTTGAAATCACTTTCGGGCAATTCTGATTTGAATTCACTGAATATGGGACAATACAATTAGAGTAGTTAAAATATATTATAACACTATCGGAAATGTAGTAAATAGATCATAAACTTACGACTTGTAGCTTCTTATCTCATATTCATCGCAATTGTTTAGTACAAACCAGTGCAATGATTTTTTGGCCTCTTTGTCACACCCCGTACTAGACGGTAGAAACATCTGGGGGCTCGTTTGACTAACAATTGAATAATCATCACAATGAATATACCTGAAACATAACACATTCATCAGCAACATTACATAATTCAACCAACATTGTTTACATCAAGTACATTGTTAATAATACATAAGTTCTAACTGTTAAAAGCACGATACGTGATATGACATAATCAAAACCATACACACTTGTAAATCTTTCAGCTTAACAATTACCAGAGAATACAAGTTATTTTGAAAACGGTCCACATATATAATGTTGGTGAGTTTACAAGTACGGTTGAATAAAAGTTTTTGTATCTTTCATAAAAACCCAGAAAATCCGATATTTCTGTATAATGTCTAAAAATGATGTGAAAATCAAGTATAAATGGATATGTGAATTTCATAGTTGTAACTTATACGAGTATTGTTTAAATTCATTGTATCGTGAATAAATGATAAATGTATAAGAATATTTTTCCCAGAAAATCCGATATTTTATGTCTTATAACGATGTTTAAGTTCTTGTATCGTTGATTAAGTTGTTTCATATTGACACAATTAAAGAATTAATCTTCTATGTGTTTAAATGGTGTTGAATCCCTACATGAGTTGTTATAACCATGCATGATAATGACTAAATCGCCCGTCTTGGCATTTTTTCCAAACGCCGGTCTTGCTAAGGATGTTGTCGCCTTAGACTGGCCTAGTCTAGCTTTAGTGAGCAACTAAGGCGTGAGGAGTCATCCCGTATAGATATATACACAAAATCTCGCTTTCCATCTAGGAAACTCTAATTATAACTACAGGCTATGATTGTACACTCAGAGGTGTCAACCGACAAGTCTTACTATATTCTCAACCTTTCCCGTTTGATAAGATTTTCCACATGTTTAATGTTTTACACATATGTTATAGATTTTTCCATTCGAAAGGTAAGTATACGAATTCATAAACTATGTAGAGGTATATTTACGATCTACAAAGTACGTGAATTGTCATTTCAAGCCCAATTAACGTGTAAATGGGCCACATGGTCCAATAACGTAATAAAAGCGTAAATTAGGCCTAATAGGCACGTAAATGGGCCATAAAGGCCCAATAAACATGTAACCCATAAATTAGGCCCAAATTAACATGTAAGTGGGTCGCAAGGCCCAATAAGCATGTCATGGAAACCATTGGGCTGAATATACACTTAACTGGGCCCTTTGGGCCCAATGGCCAAGATTGTGAATATTAGGTCCAATAAATAGTTATCGATGTGTTTCGTTCGTTTGTTTTACTCCGTTGTTTGTTTTAGCTCAAGGTTTATTAAATTGATAATAAAAATATCATTTTCTGTAAAAAAAAAATGACATTTTTGGCCAATAACCCTCCAATGTTAAATTAAGGCCCAAAGATTGTAAAAGATGACACTTTTAGTCTATAATTTATAAAAATTTGCAATTTTCTCTTAAATGTCTAAAACTTTACTGTTTTAGCCCAAATAGATATATTTTCACATTTAGAACCCTTTTTTTTTGCAAAAAAAGTGCATTTTAAACCCCTTGTTTGTAAAAATTTACACTTTCAGCCCAATTCTGGAAAAATTTACAATTTTGGTCCAATTTGAAAAGACATGTTATTTTCACCCTTAAATTTGGTTTATTTACAGGTATGATCCAAACTTTGGCTAAATATCATTTGTAAACCAAAAACTTCATTTTTTCGCAATTTTGGCCCCAAAAACCATGAGGCCCAAAGTTGGCCCATTGAACTTAAATTTTAAGTTTTGACCCTCTTTAAAGTATGTTTCACATAGAAATACCTTTATATACATGTAGGACCTGTTTGGCCCTTATGAAAACTTAAATGACACTTTTTACCTTTATCTTTTGTTTTCTTGACAATTTTGACCTTTAATAAGTTTTTGTTGAAATCTTTTGTATCTTAAACATGTAATCACTTTTGGCTTGATAATGTGATGTATATAATGTCATAGTTCATAGATATTTGCTTAATATTACTTAAAATTTTGAGCTCTACTAAGATATAACATCTTTTTACCAAATAAGCTAAGAAATCACACAAGACATGCTTATAACACATATATCTACAAAATTTACTTGTATTCTCCCCTAAAATCATATGAAAACCAAAAAACAAGCGGGTATGAACTCACCTTAGCTTGATGTTTTAGTTTTCGAAGAAGAAGTGGAAGAGATTTTTGGTCTTAGCACACCATTGATGTATATCTCGAGCTTATGGAGGTTTCCCTAAGAGTATGATCACTAAATATGTTTAAGAGAAGTGATCTAATCAAGAGAAAGGAGTTATATACTTTGGATATGTAAAACTTACCAAGAAATGATGATATTCTTGTGAAAATCCTCTTGAAAGCCAAGCAAAATTTTGAAATTTTTGCAGGAAGAAGGTGAATGATTCTTGAGAGTAATAGAGAGAATTTAGTGTAGTGTGTGTGTGTGTGTTGTGGCTCTCGGCCGAGAGTAGAAGAAGAGAGGGGAGAGAGGTAGTAAGGTGATTAGCATGGATATATGGGGGTCCTTGCATGGATACTTGTTGAACAAAATGGAGGTGGCACCTCCAAAGTCAACTCCCCCTCCTAAATTCACTTCTTCTTTTTACACATGGGCCGAGATTTTTGGGCCAAGAAGAAAGGGTGTAGTAGTTTGTGCCTTGACTTACCTTTACTCGATATTATGGGGCCCAATGATTACTTTTCGGCCCAATGCGCTTATGAGATAGTTCATGGCCCATTTTGAAGGAAAATGGAAGTTTCTGGCCCATTAGGGCAAATTAATTCGCTAATGGCCCAATAAGGCCCATTAAGGGTAAACTAATCTATTTTTGGACCCAAAATGGCCCAAAATGCTAAGTTTTATGGAAGTGGGTCCAATTAGAATCAAATTAGGGCTTATAAGTCCAATAAAATTGAATTAGGTGCTTATTGGTCCATTGGGCTCAATAAGAAGATCCTAGTCCAATGTGGACTTAAGTCGGGATTCTTAGAGTTTTTCAGACTCTATTATGAACATGAAATGTGAATTTAATTGAGATTTGAGTGAGATTTATTTAGAGTAGATGTTTTACAATAGCTAAATGGTTACATATGAGTAGAATTTCCTAGCTAAACTACTAGTTGTGACACTCTTTACAAAGTTTAACGATTTTCTTAGCTAACATTGTTCGACATTGTCATGAGAACATAGAAAATTTCCTTTTTGGAAGGTCGACATGATCATTTCTATCACACGGTTGAGTTTAGTTTGCATACCCTCAAGATACATAGAGCAAAATGTCAAAGCTTCGTCTGCAACATAACGCTATGGTATTGAACCTTCTAGTTTGGCTTTGTTTTTTACATAATTTTTAAGTTTTTGCATATATCTTTCAAAAGGATACATCCATCTCATGTGTACAGGCCCTCCAAGAATGGCTTCATCAGGTAAATGAAGAATAATATGAATCATTATGTCGAAAAATGATGGAGGATGTATCAAATCAAGATTGCATAAGATCTTCACCATTTCTGTTCTAGCATTTCTCATGTGGTTAACATCCAATGATCGTTCATAATTTTTTTTAAAGAATGTACACAGGTCAATGATTGTTCTTCAAACATTTGGTGGGATACATGCTTGAACCCCTATAGGTAGCAATCATTGCATGAGGACGTGATAATCGTGAGACTTCAGCCCATCCAAATTTGATTTAGTATCGTTAACCTTCTTCTTAAAGTTCGATCCAAAACCATCAGGTAGTCTCACTCCTTTAATGAATTGGAAGAAACCTTGTCAATCAATTCATTTGAAAGAGTAAGAAGCATGTGGGAATATTTCTTTCTACTTGTTTTCTTCCTTGTTGTGTTTCTTCATTGTTAACATATCCCTAAGGGAGAACATAAAAAAAGAGGCGTCAAGCCAACATCGAGCTTGGCTTGGGTAGATATTGGTCATATCTAGTCTGGGGCCAAGTCCAGGCATTCGCTAACGCGGTGTCATTGATATGACGGTTAAGGGGCAGAACTGTGCCTTGCCCTCTTCTCCTAGAAATAACACCCCGAAAACATGGGACGAATCAGCGAAATCCACTTGTCCATCTGACGATATCTACAATGATCATAATATCAAATATTCCCCTTTAAGCAATGAGGGGATGAAGCAAAAAGGCGTGACAGGAGATCCTTCAGTACGGATCCGCCACATCACACCTCACAGGGGAATACTCAATAGAATCAGTTTTGAGGCACACGCCTCACAACCAGGTATAAGAGGACCCTTCTTCTTCATGCGAAGGGGGATTAAACCGTTTTTTCTTTAGATTTACCATTACTTCTCTCGAATCCATTCTAACTTTATCGTCGAAGATTCGTCCTAGGAAACCCTCTCGGATGTCGTCTAACAATCATCTTTCTCTTTTGTACTGTGATATCAGGAGAAAAAACCAGCTTAATTCTCACCCCAGTTCAACCATCTTTGACATATCACAACATTCATCTTCATGACTTTCTCTTTGTTCTTAATAAACGGTATAACTTACATAAATTACGTCAATGTACGTTTATAGCAATGTACTTTTATTCGTTTGTTTAAAGCATTTTAGTTTCACTTCTCTTTCATATTTATAGTATATATACATCTTATTATAGCATTGTACTTTTTAATATTATTATTATTTTTTTTACTTTATTATAGCATACGTTTATAGCAACGTAGTTTTATTATTTTAGTTTCACTTCTCTTTCAATGTATGTTTATAGCAATGTACTTTTACTCATACATTTATAGCAACATAGTTTTATTATTTTGTTTTAAGTTATTACTATAAAATAGAAATGAAAATAAAATTCTTTAATATACAAGCTAAAAAAGTGTGTTGCTATTAATAACTTTTGCAGTTTAAATAGTTTTTCTTAATAAACTTTGTTCTTAATAAACTTACTTTTATTAGTTTAAATATTTTTATATTTTGTTTTATGTTGCTATTAATAACCTGTGTTTTTAATAAACATAATTTTATTAGTTTAAATATTTTTATATTTTGTTTTATGTTGCTATTAGTAATTTTTGCTCTTAATGACACATATTTTAAGTTAAAATTAAACACTTCATCACTTCATGCACTCAAGCTAATAAACTAAACAAGTAGCACAACCATACATATTTACATTTTATACTTACAATTTCATATCAACCTAAACAAAGAGCACAATCATGCATATTTCACAATTATATAAAATTTCAATTTCATATAAACCTAAACAAGTAAACTAACATTGTATACATATAATTTCAATTTCATATGTACCTAAAAAACTTTCAATTTCATATAATATTTTAAACACAATTTCAATTTCATATAACATACCAAACAAACAACACAACCCGATAATCATACAGTGATCAATTTCATATACATACCAAACAAACAACACAACCCGATAATCATACAATGATCAATTTCATATAAACTTATATATATAGAATTTCAATTTTTCTAAAAATTAGAAAAAAACTAACTTGTATCGTTCTTCTTGCTGTGATGGCCAGATACCGATTGTCAAATTTGATGGTGATCCTTTAGTGGTTGCCGGCGGTCAACGGAAATACACAAAATCAGGAAAAAAAACCCCACCAGATTCTTACCTGCTGTGGCGGTGAAGGAGAGAAGCTGGAAAAAGGGTAGAGTCATCGGTGGGGAAGGCTGAAGTTGGTGGAAGATGGACGGTGGTGAAGCAAAACCGGTGAACAACTATAAACACCAAAAAAACCCCAAATTCGAGGGTAAAAACCTTTACCACACAACAATAAAAAAAAGAATTAGGATTAGAAAAGAGGTTACATGGTGCTAATCGCCGGTTATGGAAGCCTGATTGTGATTTTCATCAGAGAGGAAAAGAATTATGTGTCGCTGTGTGAAAATGAACGAACGACTGTGGTCTTTTAGGGAAAACCCCTATATTGATGAAATGTAGTCGGTATAGGGTCTACATACACGATTTCATTCCACTTTTGGCTGAAAGAAAAAAATGTGTCGACGACATGGCGTCGGGATAGACGTTTCATGCGGATCGCCACATGTCATGCCGAGGACATGTCCTCGGTATAGCTTACATAAAACTACGTTGTTATGTAATTCTAGAACATGGAATAAAAATAAATGGAAAATAGATTACTCAATACCTATCCCGACGACTAGTCATCGGTATAGATTTTTAGAATACCACGAACAATTTGGTCGTTCCCGCCAGACTTGTAGCAACGACTTGTCGTCGGCACATATATCCTTGTAAAAGGAATTGATTCAAAGTTTTCGAAAGGTATGGAGATGACACGTCGTCGGCATAGTTGGACTTGTAGTGGCGATATGCATCGATGGGATAGGTGTTGTCGCAATAGCTCTGTATTCTTCTAGTGGCATCACCTCTAGACGGTGTCACCTCCTTCCTCACCTTCTTCATCGATTTCTCGATTTTGGCTCCTAATCTAGATTTGTGACGTGGAATTTGCGAGTCTTCAGTCAGATCTTTCAACTACCATCATCAACCCTAGTCTTGAAAATTGAGATTTCATGTTATGGAATTAATGTCGGGAGATCTGGTTAATTTGATGCATTGCTCTTATTGTATTCCTTCCACTTTGATCGATCACTCTACTATATGAATCTACATTCGATGAAGCAACTGATTGTTCAATCAATCATATAGTTTTCTTGATTAGAAATTTGATGATATGATTACCTTTGCTTCAATTCAAGGAACCGATTGAAAATCTGACTGGAGATGCCAATGAGGTGAGTTATCGAGGTTCTTTTGATTTTTAAAATATCCTATCTATTGCTATTCTTTCATTATGTTGCTAACAGGATGCCGATAACATTATGCAAAACTTGAGTTAAACCTAAAATCATATTTATCACATAATTATCATGCAATAAATTAAAATCATATTTATGCAAAGAAATAGTGATTAACATGTTTTCGTTTGATTGCTAAGGTAAAATTTTTATTTTTGATTAATTTTTTGTTTGTTTGTTTGTTGTTTTTCTAAATATGTGTTGCCAGTTTGTATTTTGAAGCTCCAATCAACCATTAGCACTATATAATGTTTTTAATTCACTAATTGTCAATCAGTTTTTAAATTCATAGATTGTTAATATGTTTTTCAACATATATATTGTTTTATGTTATTATTTTTTTACGTGTCTATGAGAAGCTATACATGATCATGATTACTTATTTTTCTCCAATATTGTAACCTTTATTTATGTGAGAATTTTTCAAGTTTAATCGTTTAAGGATTTAACCCTACTCACGATGTGGGGAATTTAAATCACCTCGTGAGGAGTTTAATGATCATGCGCATCATCTTTGGGGACCACGACGTGAGCACAAGGTGCCATGACATGAGACATGCCTAATAGGAAACACTAATTTTTGGTGTTTTATTTCCGTATTTAAAGGAAGTGAGGGCTTGAGTTAGCCCAACCTCAGACATCATCACCTCTTTGCACTCTCCTTGATACCCTAGCATGCATATTTGATCTTAAAGCTTATTTATGGTGATTTTAGCCAATGAAAAGAAAAGGAAGACCATTTAGTGCATTGTTTCTGCATTTAAGTCTCACCATCAAGCATTTGCACACCTTCTGGACCTTTTGTGAGTTTGAAGATGATTGCTTTATAAGTTTATAAGCCTAGATCCATATTTTCATGCTTTATCCTTCATATTTTCATGCTTTATAAGTATATAACCCTAGATCCATATTTTCAAGTTCATTTGCACACCTTCTGGACCTTTTGTGAGTCTTTAGTATCCTTTAAGTAGTATAGATGCTAGATCTAGTAGATGGTCAAGTTTAAGAATTCTAGTCCGAGAGTTCTCACGACGCGAGCACAGGGTGTCACGATGTGTGGATGGCTTTCCTCAATTGTTTTGGACGTATTAGGTCACAATGTGACCATTAAGGGTCACGACGTGACTGGTGGATTATAGGACTTTTGAATATGGATTGATTTTGACATTGACCAGGTTTTGACCAACTTTGACACATGGGTATTTTGAGTTGAATTTGAGAACTGGTCGCTAATTGATGGATAGGTAATCGATAGAGTTGATATTTGGAGTTATGTCCTGTTTAGCGATCATTTCAGACTGAGAAGTGATTTTTCCTCACTGTACTTATAGGTCGTAGGCACCAATGTCATGGAAAGGTGAAGGCGTGATCATGCACATCTTTTGGTTTTTATGTTGTTTGGATTTTGGGATAACTCTGATTACTAAAATACACTTTTGAAACATTGATTTTATAAACATTTATCGTTATGGGTTGCTATTGAAAAATTAAAATTTATTGTGATTTTCGAGATGTTACAAGTCTATTCCAATTCGATGACAAGTTAGTAAAAATGGGTCAAGCTTTCCATTTAAAGGTTATTGATCATTACTTTCCCTTGAAATACATAAAACAATTCACTAATTTGAATTTCAAATTATTGAGAAAAAGGATATGAAAGTAAAGAGTAATTGTTAACTCTTCTTTTTCTAATATAATCGATCCATTTTTGGCATTTAAACCAAATGTTTAGTTTTCATTTTTTTTTTCTTTAATACCGATCTATTTTCGTTAATCTCATCTTTTTCTTTTATGTATATAAGGCGTTTGTTGAATCAACTCAAAGAATCTGAATTATATGTGTGTGTGTGTCTGTATATATATATATATATATATATATATATATATATATATATATATATATATATTGATATATCTTGTTGCCAGGTACGTTGAGTTCTATAAATATTGTTCCTTTGGCTGAGTTGGAGGATTACCATAAGCTAATATTCACATGTGAATATTACATGATATATTCACTTGTGAATATTACATGTTATATTTACATTCACATATAAATATATCATGTAATATTCTTTTTATATTCACATATGAATGTCGTGCAATATTCATATGTGAATATTATATGATATATATATATATATATATATATATATATATATATACGTGAATATACTAATAAATATATATTATTCACATGTAAATCTTACATGGTATTCACATGTGATTGTCACATGATATATTCATATATAAGAGAAAGAGTGTTATTTCGACATTTACAAAGTGAATCACATATGAATTACATGTGATTCATATGTGAATCACGTATATATACACACATGCATTTTGTGTGAGTGTTCTTCGTTAATTCTTTTTAAAATTTTTTTTATGAATTTCACACATAAATCTTAAAAGATACAATCGCATCTTCATATCACATTATATAATCATATATGAGTCTTACATACCATAATCACATGTAAATCTTACATGATATGTACATACGTATTTTTGTGAGTGTTTTTGTATTAATCAAAATTTTTTTTTAGTTTTCTTATGGATTTGGAAGAATTTATGGAAAATATTGAAAATTTAAAAAGTGATAAATTGAAGAAAATACAGAAATCTTGACATGAAGAAATTATAACCCTTTGAATCGTTGTAGCATTTTTTGATAGTATATATTATTTTGTACCGAATAAAATACATATTCTATTATAAATAAAAAAGGGTTTTTATGCATATATGAACTTGAAAAATATGGATATATGCATCTAAAATGCTAATTCTTTTGGATAAAAAAATCATTATTTTTTTGGTTTAAAAAAGTTATATTTTTTGTTTAAATAAATTATTGATTTTTTAAATAATACATTTTTTTTAGTTTACCGATTGATAATATTTACTATTTTTACAAAGAAGTTGCTTCTTTATATATATATATATATATATATATATATATATATATATATATATATATATATATATATATATATATATATATATATTTAAAGTTTTCTAAAAAAAATCCACATTAAAAACAAACCAAATTATAATTTTTCAAAAAAACAAATAATTTGTGAAACGAAAATAAACATGTCAGAAAGAGTAACATCCCAAAATTAAAGTCAAAAATTTTACTTTTAATTCATTTCAAACATCCAATAAAATGTCAAAACAACTAAAAATGTGTCATACTGAATAATATCATAGTACAAATCTCAAAATCACATAATGCAGAAAAAATAACGGATGCAGTATGATCAAGTTGGACCCTTACCCTTTGAGCTGGAAGTACGTGAAACATAAACTGAAATCCGTAAGCACAAAGCTTAGTGAGGTCCCTCAAAATACCAGATACCATACACACATAACAGTCAAATACATATTGGGTGTAGTTCACCCCCTTTGATATCTTTCAACCGGTACTAGGTCTATTTCACCCACTCCTGTATCTTTCAACCAGTACTTGGTCTATTTCACTCCCGTTGGTATCTCAACTGATATCGGGTTTATTTCACCCCTACAACTAGGATTTCATCATAATAGTAAGAGTCACATAGTCAACAACGACATATAACCAAAACAAGAAAGTGTCACAAATACAACTATCAACCTCTAAACATAATTCAGTGGGCCGACATTGTGCCTTCGACCCATGAGTATAGTGAAGGAAACTCACCTCTCGATCAACAATCAACTACTATTGCTCTCACGATTAGCCACACCGGTGCTACACCGTACTTAGATAATCATAAAAGGCAAACCTTTAGTCTACCCTTCAAAGCCAAGAGTTGATGAAAAGTCAACTTCGATCAAAAGTTAATGCCTAAGATAAACACTCAACATTCCCATTAGCTCACCTTCACGTCGTGACCTTATCTCTATTCACGTCGTGAGAATGGGCTCGACCTAGCCCCACTAAGCAAGTCAAATCAGTCGCAACTCATCCAACCAGATTCCTATGATCGGACAACCTCATTTCTCACGTTCTTAGATTTCCATTTCTCACGTTGTGAGATCTGTTCTGACCAACTTTGAGTATTAAGCTCTTAATCCTTCAAGACATTATTTAGGACCTTCCAGAAGAACCTTTATCTACCCTAAGGATGATAATAATTGTAGCTTTTCAGTCATGCATATCCAATGCATGACTTAGATACTAACTAGTTGAAAAGAAAGGTAATAAGATCAAGACTCCTGCTTGGAGTCTAAAACCACAACCAAAACATAGATCTAAAGCCTCGTATACAAAAGATGTCTCAATGATCCATAAAGTTTCCAACTTGATGGTTCCTATGTATGCTACCCAACCATGCAAAGGAAGCTCTCAAAACTTAGATCTAGCATGCAAGAGGCAAAAAGGTAAGAGCTTTATGACATACAGAGGTCCAAAAGCATAGCAAGACCAAGAGGTAGAAGATAGATTGCCAAAATGAAGCACCATAAGAGTCCTCTTCCACTTCCAAGGCCCAAAAACCATCAATAAGCTCATCAAGGTTACCATCAATGGCCAAAGGTCTCAAGGAGTTCTAATCTAGGGTTTTTAGGAGGATAGAGAGTCAGAGATGCTAAGGATTGGCAACCCTAGCCCTCTCGTTACATTAAATACTAAAAAATTATGGTTTTGGGTCATCAGGATTTGCTCATATCATGAGGCCTCATGCTCATGTCGTTAGGTTCAAGAATGCGGGTAAAATGGTCAATGGTCACTCATGTTGTAACGACCAAAAATTTCAACAGAATTTAAACTTTTCAAAACAATCCATTTTAATAACATTATTACAAAAAGGTTTTCAATACATTATTTATCAGAGTATTCCCAGGTTCATTTCATAAAACATAAACGCGAGGAACGGTACAATCACGCCTTTGCCTTGCCACAGTCTCCGGAAGGACCTGAAAAACATAAAACCATAACTGTAAGCCCGAAAGCTTAGTGAGATACCCCAAAATACCAACCACATATACGCCCTTCCAGGCCACAACTGTGACAACCCGATATTTCGAGACAATGAAATATAACATCAATCAAATATAGGTAAAAATTAAACTTTCCTAAAAATCTTATATGGGTTAAATAAAGTAGTAGGAATCGTGTCAAGGTTTTCATACATATAAAGAACCCTAAAATCCGAGTTATAACGAAGAAGTTAGGACCAACCAAAGATTCTCGGCAAAACCGACAACACTGATAGACGTAAAACGCGAAGTCTCCATACAATAATTTTAAGCCTTAGATATCTAAATGGAAGTTTGGGATATCATCAAACCGTAAACGTACATAAATAGAACGTCCAAATCTGACTTCGTATGAGGAAGTTGTGATTTTTCCAAGTTACAGATATAACAGTGGACAACTAAAAACTCGAAATAGAGATCGAGAGACTTTTAGCTGACACAATCTAAATGAGAATCGAAGGGCTCAACAATACTAGCACAACGGTAAAAAGTCTGACGAAAACGGACGTCGGATGAAGAAGTTATGGAACTGTAACGGACTTTTCCTGTCCCGACCTATTAAAAATATAATATTAAAAATAAATTCAAAACTAGCCGACGGAGTTTAAACGAAAGTTGTATATCGTAGTCTCACCTTCGTGTGGATATAAAGAACGTCAAAAATGGAGTTCGTATGAGAAAGATATGAATTTTTGAAGTTTGTTAATTAATTTAAATATAAATTAAATTAAATCTCGGTATTATCCGAAGAAGGAGTCACCGGTCCGATCCCTCGTACGCCCAGCATACCGATGTACGCCCCGCGTACCCGGATGCTAGGCTCTGGTTCAGCCACGTCGCCCAATGCTCCGCCCGAGGATGCGGTCAGCGATGACGTCCCATACGCACCGCGTACGGGAGTACGCCCTGCATACGTGTGCCCTCCAGCCCCTATATAAAGGGTGCGAGGGTGCCGGCCAAAGTTGCTAATTTCCTTCCTTTCGCACGCCGAAGCTCTGCGTTTCAACCCTCGGAATCATCCCAAAGGCCCGGTTTTCATATCCAAGGTAGGAAGAAAGTTTTACACTCCCAAGACTCCCGAGATTTCCCGAGAATCTCGAGAGATCCGCTATCTCGAGTAGAAGTTATGCTCGGCTTTCGTAACGCTTTCTTCAATCAATCAAGTGAGTTCATACCCCTATAAACTAAACTTTTAAATGTTTTATAAATACTTTTATATGCTTTTAAGGGGGGAATACAAGTTAAATACTCGACTACTATCGGGTGTTTTATATTAAAAGATTATTATACACTTTTATTAAGAAGAATCATATGTGATTTATAAACGTTATAGGAAACTTTTGTATGCAAAATATATCACGATAACATCATATCTTTTGAAATAAAAAGTTTTGTTATATATATATATATATATATATATATATATATATATATATATATATATATATATATATATATATATATAATGAAACACTCTGCTTATACTGCATGTATGTGTGTCCATCTTTGGTACTACAAACATACGATTATTTTGGCACGAAAAACATCAATATTTTGGGATACTTGTTGTTAATAAATCAATTATATGGGATTTATAACTAGTATACAAATGGATTTACTACATGTTTAACAATTTTACTAAACATATTACTCCAAATGACTTTCTTAAACGTTTTATATGATTAAAGCTCGATATCAAACTGTCTTACACACTATAAGCTTCCGTTCAAACTCGGTTACAAAGGTGTTTTCAAACAATAGTTTTCCGTGTACTTAAACTGTCTTATCAAACAAAATACTTTCAATCATTTTATAAATTGACATCAAGTCAGAAATTCTTTATTAGACTTTTCAACGGATTTACAAAACTTCTTTATGCTTTTATATTATAAATTGCATGCCTCTATACGTATAGTTATATAAGAAATGTTTAATAGACTTATGATGGCTATCCACCCTGTTTCCTTTTCCTCGATTTGGATGTGGTCTGGTGGGATATCGCGTACTCCTCCGAAGTTCGTTTAAATATTAGTTATATATCATGTATAAATATATGGCCATAAATGTTCCATCAGTTAATTTAGTTTCGATACTCTTGGGTAGCAAGGGTGTATAAACCTACTTGGACACTCATCAATTACATTCTAGTAAACTATTATAGGAATAGTTTAGAGTAAACAAAACATTATCCCTACTACAAGAAATTACACCAGAGTCAGTTCATTCATGAGTCTAGACTACATGCTATATGATACGATACTTTGAGGGACTAACCATTCCTAGAACCACTGTTAGCTACAGAGGTAAATGAACAATCTACGGATGTTTTAGGTTGATACCATTACAGGTATACTTAAGGGACTAACTATTCCTAAACCCGGTTGTTAGCAACAGAGGTAAATGAACATCTACGGATGTCTACGGTTGATCTGTTTACGGCGAGTTTCCACGCTGTGTATATCCTAGTACCAAAGGATACTTTGAGGGACTAACCATTCCTAGAACCACTGTTAGCTACAGAGGTAAATGAACAATCTACGAATGTTTTAGGTTGATACCATTGCAGGTATACTTAAGGGGTTAACTATTCCTAAACTCGACTGTTAGCAACAGAGGTAAATGCACATCCACGGATGTCTATGGTTGATCTATTTATGGCGAGTTTCCACGCCGTGTGTATCTTAGTTCCAAAGGATACAACATGATTTATTTTATTATTACTTTTATGGTTTTATAATAATAGTTAAACGTGGAAAAACTGTCACATTTTCAAGTGATGCGTACTTTCAAAACATTCGGGTCTTGGTAGAAGACTACTTTTATACTAGTAGGAAATAAGGGATTTTCTAGAGTTTTCATACATATACTAAATGTTTCATCAATCATTCACCAGTCTTTCATAACAACTAATCAAAGCAATGACATTAAATACTTATGAACTCACCAGCTTAAATGCTGACCTACACTTTCAAAATAACTTGTATTCTCAGGTTACAAATAGACAGGTGCCGATGCGAGGTTTAGGGAAGACGGAGCAGTCAAGACTCGTCTTTTATTTTGATAAGTTATCTTGTTGTATTTTACTATGAAAGAAAACAATTGTAACTAAAATTATACTATTAATGCAATGGATGATGTTGTTGCTTATTTACTACTTTACATTTGTTGTGATACATTACATGACGTGCTTCGCCCCAGAACGTTTCCGCCATTCTCGGTTTTGGGGTGTGACAGATTGGTATTAGAGCATTGTTTATAGTGAATTGAGTATATCAACCCATAAAAGATATACTAACTATAAATACAGTGGGATTAAAAATACTCTGATTTAGAGTTTATACTTTAAATAATAAAATATTTAAGTAAGTATACGTGCCTGCATTCATACTAAAACCAGTGTCACTAGGACAATACAAAAGAATTACGATTGTTGGGCAACACAAGTGGGCTTAGAGACATATGGTCAAAACTAGGAAGATATAGCCTGATCACCTATATTATCCGAGGGTTGACTAGCATGTGCCTAAGTTTAAATTGGGTAGTTGCAACAATGCTAAAATCTTACCAACCCTACCTCAATGTGAGCAATAGAACATAACATTAAAATTAAAATACTATAGGAGTATTTGGTGTTACTATAAGTACTTTATACTTGAGAACTAAAAACGGGACCTTCATCACTAAGTTGATAGTTGCTAAGTGGATACACCAAGACTATATGTAATTAGGACGTTAGAGACTTAGAATCTGTGAAAATTTTACTTCACCCCTATTCTGTGTGAATATGGAGTTAAGGTCACTTATTCGAAGGTCTATCCTGTTCAATTACACATAGTTGTTATGCACTTCACAAATAGCGATGTAACTAATGAAGGTTTTCTAAATAATTATCTAGATAGTTCGTCTAATAATTATTCTCTTACCCTTAAATTCTCGCATATAAAACATAGTTGGACTCCATCCCCACGACAACCCGTACTTCCCGAACGAAGGCAGTGCTGGATGGTTCATAGAAGAACCAGAGAATGATCATCCACTCCCTTTTGAATGATCACCATGCTGAAGACCTTTCGGATGATGATAACTCCGAACCCGAGGATGAGAACCTACCCTTAGTAGCTCCCAATTCAAACCCTAACCCTCGTCCAGCTCTTCATGGCCCGATGCCTCCTTGGGTAGAATGCTTGGAAACATGGAGTGAAGAGCAAGATCAACCTATGCCGTTTAATGGATACCGAAGCTTCTACCACTCAAGTGAAGGAATCTCAGCAGATAGAGTTCTACAGATCATAATCCGTAGAGTTTCCGAAACGAAATTCAGAGCAATACGACTTTTCAATGTATCAAGGAGGTTAATGCCAATGCAAGAATGCATACCATTCGGACCAATCACCTTGATCACTAGTGAGAGATCTGAGAGAAACCATGAGACCCTGATACAAGCACTAGCTGGACCTCGAGCCAAAGTTATAGAGCTCCAAGTACACCAGAGAGTGTACGAGAGATACCTGCTTGATATGGAACGTCAACTAACCGAGCTAAGGGTCCACCATGGGGGAGACTGTCGCCAGTAAGAGATACCTTACTTCCTTCTTTGTTTTAAAGAACCGTGTTCCTATATATGTTCTGTGTAGTATTTTTATGTAATTACCTTGTACTATAAGTACTTTTCGTTAAGTCTCTATGCTGTTAAATACTTTTCTACTCCGAATATGATGTATGACCTACAACAAGGTCAATTTCCCCAATCCTATTACATCTTAAACATCAATGATATCGAAAGTCGACTAACTTCCATGTTACTCTTTGTTCAAATACCTTTATTTTACAACCGTTGGAGTGTAACAGCCCGGAATCTCAGGTACTGTTTAAATTGTGTTTTGGGGTGTTTTAAGAGGGGACTCGGCGAGTTGGAGCCAGACTCGCCGAGTAGGACCGCAGACCTGGTCGCGGGTTCGCGATTGGACTCGACGAGTCCAGATATGGACTCGGCGAGTCTGCGCTGTTCAGCGGAAACCCTAGCCGTTCAGTTTTGGGACATATAAAAAGGACTTATAGGCCGTCATTCTTCGTTTTAGCCTTCTGAGAAGAACCCTAATTCGATTGTGTGCATCTGGAGCAAGGTTGAAGACCATTGTTGAGTTTGGAAGAGTTGTTGTGCAAGGAAGAGAAGGCTTGGTGAAGGGAACAACAAGAGAAGTCACGTTCTGAGGATTGGGGTCACAGAGAGAACACATTATTCAGGTAATAATTCGAATTAAATTCTTCCATGTTGATGTGTATATGGATTTAGGGTTTATGGAACCCTTTTTATGGCTAGATTGAATGTTACCTTAGTCCCCAAACGATTGGAACCCCGTATTGGGACCTTTAGAGGTCCAGAATGTCCCATGCCTGTGCATTTTGGGAATCAATAGAGGTTTTGGATTGGAATCCTTATGCCTTAGGTCAAAATGTAAATTATAAGTCTTGGGGTGTAGCATGAGCACCTAAAGGAAGACCTTACGTGATGGACCAGTCTAGGAGGACCAGACCTATGAATGGTCGGAACAATTCTGACCTTAGGAAGCAGTTTGATCGACTGCATGGCATGGACTCGCCGAGTCCGATGAACAGACTCGGCAAGTAGCTTGCAGAATAACTGGGACTCGTCGATCTGTTCTTCAGACTCGGCGAGTGGAGTCGGGGTGGCCCCGCGATTCTTCCAGGAGTAACTCATCGGGTCAAGGAGGATACTCGATGAGTAGAAGGGGAATCTTAGAAGATTAGAGGACGTCTAGACTCGCCGAGTCGCCATGGCACTCGCCGAGTCCGGTCGAGTTGACCGTGGACCATCGACTAGAGTTGACCTATGTGTGATTTCTTAGGGTCAGTTAACCTGAGAGATAAAAGTGTTAATAAGGGATATATGATATTATAGGGAGTTTGTAGCTCGGCGGATCGGGTACGGGTGATTTCAGGAGTTGCTAGCTTACGGTATCCACGAGGTGAGTCTTCTCACTATACTGTACCCGGAAGGGTTTGACTGTGTGACCGGATGGTCGGATATGATATGTGATATATGTGTTATATGTGGTAAGTTAATTGCTATGCGTGCTGTGTGTGTTTATATGGGCCGAAAGGCGATTATGTTATGGGTCGGAAGGCGTTGTATTGTGGACCGGAAGGTCAGGGCCTGGAAAGGCATATATGTGTAAGTTGTATATTGGGGAACTCACTAAGCATTTATGCTTACAGTTGTTATGTATGTGTGTTTTAGGTACTAGCGAGGACCGTGGGAAGGCGCCGGCATGATGCGTACACACTGATTGATGTTTTGAGATCTTGGGAATTTTATGAATTGTATTTCGACTTAACACTGGAAATAATTATATTGGGTTTGAATAAAAATAATCTAATTGTTCGAAATGGAAAATTTGCTTGAAAAATTTGCGTTGTTACATGGAGTCTATCTGAAACCCCATCTAGTCAAGTTATTGGACTATGGTAATTTAACTCGAAAATCATTTTCAAGGCTCTTTTAAAGGTTGGATCATTTTATCCACCAACCTATAATACCTCGGCTTGAACGATAAACGTTTAAAGACCATTATACAAACATACTTCTACTCTGAACTAGGACTGCATCATAGGGATGTAGGTCAAACTATCATGAACATACTTCTAATCTGTACTAGGACTGCATCATAGAGATGTAGGTCAAAACTTCAAGAACATACGTCTACTCTTTACTCAAGCGATCAAAGTACATCCAGGTTCAACCATTCTCACTCACAAATTCATTTTCTTTCCGTGTAACAGAATCATGTCGCCAAAGAAAAACGATCAACCCATCAACCAAACACCAACTCTTCAGATTGATGCAGCTACCTTTCAAGCTGCAGTCTCGGCTACCGTGTCAGCTGTTCTGACCCACCTTAACGCTAACAATGCGAATGTTAGAGGGATTGTTAACAATAACTCTAATCCAAGTAACAATCAAATACCTCAACGGGCAACAAACTACCACGAAACCCCGAATCCCAAGCCCAAGAATAACAAACGAAAGTTCTGGGCTAAAGCTAAAGGAAAATCACCCCAAGGGACAAGCAAAAGACAACAACATGTGGCAACCTTCGCAGCCACAACATCTGTACATCCTACTGCCATCCCTTCTGGTATCCCAATTGTCCCTACACCAGCTAGGCAGTATACCGGAAACCTACCGAAATGCAATAAGTGCGGCTTCTATCATCGGGGTAGTTGTCATCCGTTACACTGCTTTAAATGCAACAAGAACGGACATACTACCAATTGCTTCCAGACTCGGACCCAACACATTACTTCAAACACCAATGTCGACATCTCTCGAATATGCCATCTATGTGGCGTAATGGGACACTTCAAGAGGGACTATCCAACAGAGAAGGACGATGGCGAATCCGGAGGAGTTTGACCTCAGAATGGAAAGAGGCAACGAAAGAACCTACTATAGTATACATTCACTTCCAATCGTCAGTATTATGTATGTCTTTTTAAAACATGTTTAAAACTAGTGCAACTAGAGTCTTATCTTTTGTGGGATCCCGTCGGTATAAGGATGCTCGTACTGCGTATACTTACCTTTTGTAGTATACCTTATTCGCAGCAATAGTCTTATAGTAGTCTAAAGTGATGTAACTCTGTTGATGGTTGCACGGTTGTGTTTTGTCTGTAAAAATCAACGTTTAAATCTAATATCTTTAAGTTTCCTTATGATTCCGACATTATCATATGACTTGATTCAATTTGATCCTCACAAAAACAGCCTCATACGTACATCTCTTCCTCCGAAATTTTCTTTCTAGCAAAGCCGTCATTCCAGAATACCAAAGTACTCGTGCATAGAGCACTTATTGTTTGTCATCCCTTCCGAAGAAAAATTCAACAAACTGCCCCGAAGTACCACTCGTGTAGTACGTCAAGTTCAATCCAAAGACCCACAGTTTCAAGCCTATTTATATACGGCTCATATACCCGGGACTATGATTGATGAACCTGGTATGGGTTCTACTATGAACTCCAGGACGGAGACTTCCAACGACTACGAGTGATCGTGTTGCGATGCAAATAAACTTAGAAGCCCAACGCATGCCCTTTCTATCGATTAGGACAAGGAAGACAGATAGAACAAAAGTACCTATCCTTTTCCCTTAATTCATGAGTAACCATACCTTATTTTAGATCTTCACGACATCTAATCGACCACAAGGTTTTGACTTCATAATCAGTATGACTAGGTTGTGTTCTTATGCAAGAGGAAAGGTCACTGCCTTTACCTCAAGACAGCTTAAAACACAGGACGTTAACTATACAACACATGATCTTGAGTCAGGAGCAGTGATAATCACTCTGAAGATCTGGAGTAACTACTTGTAGGGTACAAGGTGTACTAATTTCACAATCCACAAAACATCCAACAAACATTCAACCAAGAAGAGTTATCACACCAGTAAGGCAAATGAAAGAAACAAAGTCGTTCCCTGATAGTGAAAGGTTCACTCGAAGGCCATGCGAGGATTTGAATTCACATAGGAACGCAAAGATCAAATTAAACTTCTATCCGTAACGAAGTATCAATTCTGCATAAACTCTAATTTCGGGACAAAATTTCCTCTAACAGGGGGATGATGTGACAACTCGATATTTCGAGACAATGAAATATAATATCAGTCAAATATAGGTAAAAATTAAACTTTCCTAAAAATCTTATATGGGTTAAATAAAGTAGTAGGAATCGTGTCAAGGTTTTCATACATATAAAGAACCCTAAAATCCGAGTTATAACGAAGAAGTTATGACCAAATGAAGATTCTCGGCAAAACCGGCAACACTGATAGACGTAAAACGCGAAGTTTCAACACAATAATTTTAAGCCTTAGATATCTAAATGGAAGTTTGGGATATCATCAAACCGTAAACGTACATAAATAGAACGTCCAAATCTGACTTCGTATGAGGAAGTTGTGATTTTTCCAAGTTACAGATATAACAGTAGACAACTAAAAACTTGAAATAGAGATCGAGAGACTTTTAGCTGACACAATCTAAATGAGAATCGAAGGGCTCAACAATACTAGCACAACGGTAAAAAGTCTGACGAAAACGGACGTCGGATGAAGAAGTTATGGAACTTTAACGGACTTTTCCTGTCCCGACCTATTTAAAATATAATATTAAAAATAAATCAAAACTAGCCGACGGAGTCTAAACGAAAGTTGTTGATCATAGTCTCACCTTCACGTGGATATAAAGAACGTCGAAAACGGAGTTCGTATGAGAAAGATATGAATTTTTGAAGTTTGTTAATTAATTTAAATATAAATTAAATTAAAGCCCGGTATTATCCGAAGAAGGAGTCACCGGTCCGATCCCTCGTACGCCCAGCGTACCGACGTACGCCTCGTGTACCCGAATGCTAGGCTCCGGTTCGGCCACGTCGCCCAATGCTCCGCCCGAGGATGCGGTCAGCGATGACATCCCATACGCGACGCGTACGGGAGTACGCCCCGCGTACGTGTGCCCTCCAGCCCCTATATAAAGGGTGCGAGGGTGCCGGCCAAAGTTGCTAATTTCCTTCCTTTCGTGCGCCGAAGCTCTGCGTTTCAACCCTCGGAATCATCCCAAAGGCCTGGTTTTCATATCCAAGGTGGGAAGAAAGTTTTACACTCCCAAGACTGCCGAGATTTCCCGAGAATCTCGAGAGATCCGCTTTCTCGAGTAGAAGTTATGCTCGATTTTCATCACGCTTTCTTCAATCAATCAAGTGAGTTCATACCCCTATAAACTACACTTTTAAATGTTTTATAAATACTTGTATATGTTTTTAAGGGGGGGGGGGGGGGGAATACAAGTTAAATACTCGACTACTATCGGGTGTTTTATATAAAGATTATTATACACTTTTATTAAGTAGAATCATATGTGATTTATAAACCTTATAGGAAACTTTTGTATGCAAAATATATCATGATAACATCATAGCTTTTGAAATAAAAAGTGTTGTTATATATATATATATATATATATATATATATATATATATATATATATATATATATATATATATATATATATAAATCAAACACTCTGCTTATACTGTATGTATAGGTGTCCATCTTTGGTACTACAAACATACGATTATTTTGGCACGAAAAACATCAATATTTTGGGATACTTGTTGTTAATAAATCAATCATATGGGATTTATAACTAGTATACAAATGGATTTACTACAAGTTTAACAGTTTTACTAAACATATTACTCCAAATGACTTTCTTAAACGTTTTACATGATTAAAGCTCGTTATCAAACTGTTTTACACACTGTAAGCTTCCTTTCAAACTAAGTTACAAAGGTGTTTTCAAACAGTAGTTTTCCGTGTACTTAAACTGTCTTATCAAACAAAATACATTCAATCATTTTATAAACTGACATCAAGTCAGAAATTCTTTATTAGACTTTTCAACGGATTTACAAAATTTCTTTATGCTTTTATATTATAAATTGCATGCCTCTATACGTATAGTTATATAAGAAATGTTTAAAAGACTTAGGAAGGCTATCCACCCTGTTTCCTTTTCCTCGATTTGGATGTGGTCTGGTGGGATATTGGGTACTCCTCCGAAGTTCGTTTAAATATTAGTTATATATCATGTATACATATATGGTCATAAATGTTCCATCAATTAATTTTGTTCCGATACTCTTGGGTAGCAAGGGTATATAAACCTACTTGGACACTCATCAATTACATTCTAGTAAACTATTATAGGAATAGTTTAGATTAAACAAAACATTATCCCTACTACAAGAAATTACACCAGAGTCAGTTCAATCATGAGTCTAGACTACATGCTATTTGATAGGATACTTTGAGGGACTAACCATTCCTAGAACCACTGTTAGCTACAGAGGTAAATGAACAATCTAAGGATGTTTTAGGTTGATACCATTACAAGTATACTTAAGGGACTAACTATTCCTAGACCCGGCTGTTAGCAACAGAGGTAAATGCACATCCACGGATGTCTACGGTTGATCTGTTTACGGCGAGTTTCCACACCGTGTGTATCTTAGTACCAAAGGATATAACATGATTTATTTTATTATTACTTTTATAGTTTTATAATAATAGTTAATCGGGGAAAAACCGTCACATTTTCAAGTGATGCGTACTTTCAAAACATTCGGGTCTTGGTAGAAGACTACTTTTATACTAGTAGGAAATAAGGGATTTTCTAGAGTTTTCATACTTATACTAAATGTTTCATCAATCATTCACCAGTCTTTCATAATAACTAATCAAAGCAATGACATTAAATACTTATGAAATCACCAGCTTAAATGCTGACCTACACTTTCAAAATAACTTGTATTCTCAGGTTACAAATAGATAGGTGTCGATGCGAGGTTTAGAGAAGATGGAGCAGTCAAGACTCGTCTTCTATTTTGATCAGTTATCTTGTTGTATTGTACTATGAAAGAAAACAATTGTAACTAAAATTATACTATTAATGCAATGGATGATGTTGTTGCTTATTTACTACTTTACATTTGTTGTGGTACATTATATGACGTCCTCCGCCCCAGAACGTTTCCGCCGTTCTCGGTTTTGAGGTGTGACAACGACCTTCCGGTCCAAAACATATTGCCTTCCGGCCCATAACATATCGCCTTCCGGCCCATAACGTATTGCCTTCCAGCCCATAACATATTGCCTTCCGGCCCGTAATATAAAAGAATACATAACATAACAGAACATAGAACAGTTATGCATATCGGGTCAAACTCCAGTCTAACCAACCCTGTGAACATAACATTCAATCATATAACAGTTTGTAGTCAACAAATCGATCAAGCAGATCACATAACATATTATTACCCTAACCAGGATACCGACCTAGTCGATCACGAGCATATATCACCCTACGTCTCAGTCAAAATACTACTTACACACATACACCTTTCCAGGCCATGAACTTCCGGTCCACATAACATAGAATGCCTTCCAGTCCGTATCATAATGCCTTCCAGCCTTCAGTCTATGTGACCGCTCAACTAGCATTCATCATTCCGAGTTATCCCTCCGGGGAATCCTCCCCTTCATATTGTTTTAGCCCCTTAGGGGTTCCGAACTCTATCTCTATCATACATACTCGAACCGAACCTGATCCCAGGTTCTACATAATCAATGCCATAGGTCTGTAATCCGCTCCGTACGCCTGCTACATACCTAAACCAGCCTACTCTCGGCTGAAAGGAATACCGCCGAAACCCAAGCAGCTAAACAACCTCTCAAGTCTATCGATCACCTGGAGAATTTCCAATTCTCCCCCACTTAGGGCACTGACTATCAACCCCCGGCCGCTAACACTGGTCTCCCAAAGTAACCTTGCACAAAACCCAACGCTTACACGCAAACTCATTCCCACGAACACTAGCAAACTTCCCAAAACACATTTCCACACTGATCAATCCGTTCCAAAAGTACTCATTCCTCAGCTAACCACTCCTCAGACTGAAAATGCAACCCGACAATCAAACAAACGTTGCATCTACATTAATAACTCTCACAAATGATAACCAACGATAGCACAAAACACTAAACTATAACCGTACCAACCTTCAGGGAACAACGGATACCAAACGAGAACACGAATCACAATCCATAACCATGCCAAACCCTCAAGGAACAACGGATACCAAGCGAAAACCCGAAACACAAATCCATACCCATGCCAAACCCTCAAGGAACAACGGAGACCAAGCGAAACCCGAAACAAATCCACATCCAACCATCAAGACTAGCAGATAAACGATACTCCACAATAATCATAATTAAACAAGACAACAAAGATGAAACATACCTGTAGTTGCATCCGGCACTGCTCTAACCTCCTCCGCTGCAAGCTGAAAAGCACAACCCTAAGCCCTTGGGGGCTCTGCTCCACCCTGACCTCTACCTGTGGTCCTCAAAATGGCCGGTGCTGGAGCTTGCACCGGTCCTGTAACAAGCTGTGGGCAGTTGACCCTCAAGTGCCCAACCTGAAGACAATGATAACATATCCTCAAATCCCGAACCGGCACTGACTGTCGACAACCCCTCGCATAGTGCCCCTCCTTTTTGCACTTGCGACACGTACCACCAGACCGACAAACTCCGGCATGACCCCTCCCATACTTTCCACAAACGTGGCTACCCTGATCTCCCATCCTGGAATCAACCGTCTTAGATCGTTTCGTCGCCGGCCGCGACTAAACCGGAGCTTGCCTCAGCTCACGCAACTGCAACTCAATCTCTAACTCACGCCGCCTGGCGGCCTCCTGCAACTCCAACAAGGTCTCGCACCTCTACGCGGACAAAAACTGTCGGATATCTTTCTTTAGCATACTCAGATATCGGGACATCTGAGCCTGCTCCGAAGCGAACTCAGGGCAAAACATCGCCCTCTCAGTAAACATCCTGGTGATTTCCATCACCGGCTCCGTATCCTGCTTCAGCTCCAGGAACTCCTGAACCAACCTCTCTCTCTCTCGACCTGCAGAACATAACGAGTGTTGAACATCTCTCTGAACTGATCCCATGAAATCGCAGCCCTCTGCGCATCCGAGTATGACCCCGTGGTCAAACTCCACCAATCCTCTAGCCTGAGCCTTAACAGGTTCAGAGCACACCTCACCCTCTGATCAGCAGGGCATGAACACGTGAAGTAACACCCCTCCACGTCTGATAACCATCTCATAGCAATGATCGGATCCTGAATTCCATTAATGGTGGGAGGCTCCGTATTATCGAAGTCCCGATACTGAAAATCCATACCAGCTCCTCCCCCTACCGCTGCTACAGCCGATGTAGCCGTTGCGACAGCCGTCTCCGTGAGAGCCGCATAGCGCTTATCAAAATACTCCACCATGATGGTCTTGATCGACCCAAACAGTTCCGGCAGCTCGGCCCGGAACAATGCAATAACCTCATCATGCAGGATTTCCTGAATCCTCGCATCCAACTCGTGTGTACTAATCTGCCCGATAACCTCGGGCGGTACTGATCCGTCTGCAACTCCCTTCTCCTGCACCCGATCCTGACCCAGATCCACTCCCAGCATGCCTCGAAAATAAACCATAAAACCTCGAAAATAACGAGTGCTAAACATCTCTCTGAACTGACCTCCGCGTCCTCCTTTTACTTAATTTGAAAACCATTTTAATTTCTCTTTTTAAAACCCTCCTCGATTTGAGACTGGAGTCACACGAGTGTTCCTCCAATTTACTCAAACCAAGGCTGATACCAACTTGTAACGACCAAAAATTTCAACATAATTTAAAATTTTCAAAACAATCCATTTTAATAACATTATTACAAAAAGGTTTTCAATACATTATTTATCAGAGTATTCCTAGGTTCATTTCATAAAACATAAACGCGAGGAACGGTACGATCATGCCTTCGCCTTGCCACAGTCTCCGGAAGGACCTGAAAAACATAAAACCACAACTGTAAGCCCGAAAGCTTAGTGAGATACCCCAAAATACCAACCACCTATACGCGCTTCCAGGCCACGACCTTCCGGTCCAAAACATATTGCCTTCCAGCCCATAACATATCGCCTTCCGGCCCATAATGTATTTCCTTCCGGCCCATAACATATTGCCTTCCGGCCCGTAATATAAAAGAATACGTAACATAACAGAACAGAGAACAACCATGCATATCGGGTCAAACTCTAATCTAACCAACCCTGTGCACAAAACATTCAATCATATAACAGTTCGCAATCAACAAATCGATCAAGCAGATCACATAACATATTATTACCCTACCCAGGATACCAACCTAGTCGATCACGAGCATATATCACCCTACGTCTCAGTCAAAATACTACTTACACACATACGCCTTTCCAGGCCATGACCTTCCGGTCCACATAACATAGAATGCCTTCCGGCCCGTATCATAATGCCTTCCGGCTCATATCATAATGCCTTCCGGCCCATATCATAATACCATAACAGACAACTATCCGGATTTCCATCCGATAAAGGGTCGGCCTTGGTGCCGTAGACCCTATCGATATAGTGAGGATAACTCACCTTGCGAATGTCGATACTCTGAACGGAAGAAGCAGACCCTCGAACCACCAACTCTCCGCAAATCCCAAACTAACCAACATAACAAGCATAAGCATTATGTCAAACATACTTCCACTTATCGGACCAAGAACATTGGCCTAATTTACCAAATTGGGCCCTCCTCACCAAATGGGCCTAAATCCAATATCCATAATATTAATTGGGCCCAAAACGTTGTATTCATAATTCCCAGACTTGGCCCAAACACCAACAACCCACAAATGGCCCAACACAAAAGCCCAAAAGAAAGTCCAATAGGAGGAGTACGCTGGGCGTACTCTCCTTGGTACGAGGCGCGTACTGCCATGATCGCTAAAATGAAATGGGGCACTAGCCTGCTACGTGGGGCGTAACTTCGCTACTCAAAAAGTCTTTCTTACAACTTAATGGCTTAAGCTCTTAAGCCTAAACTTTAGATCCATAGGCCAAATATGATTAGAGATCATAAAGTCTCAGACTTTATCACTTGGGACGTCCTTAAGCTCTTAATCCAAGGTCTTAATCCATTAAGACCCACATAACTCATACATGGGATAACTACAGCCCTTGGGACCTCATTTTTATCACTCAAGACCTCTCCAAAGGTCTGAAAGGACAGATACACTTGACCAAATCGAACTATGCAACAAGGTGAAGACTTTTGGGACAAGAATGATAAGAAAGCTTCAAAATACATAGATCTATGCCATATGAAGGTCAAGCAAGAAGCTTTATACATTAAACCAGCTCCAAAAGGTGGCATTTCTTCAGATCCACCAGCTCCACACGTTCTTCTTCTTAGTTGACAACTTCCCTTTCCTCCTTTAAGCCTTTCTTTTGCCAATCCAAGCTTTTCAAGGTCAAACACACTCAAATATGGAGGGAATACGAGATTAGGGTTTCTCTGAGGTTGAAGATGAGCATAAGGGGGCTGAGGGGTGAACCATCATATTCCTTATATAGTGGCTGACCCAAAAAATAGGGTTTGGGATTCCTGTGAGTACGCAGGGTGTACCTCCCTGGTACACGGGGCATACTCTCCCGGCTACCTGCAACTATTCGATCCATTACGCTGGGCATACGTCCAGCTTACGCTGGGCGTACCCAACCACCTTTCAAAATCCAAAAGCATGCATGCATGCCATGCATGCATGGGACACTTTCCTTCTTATTCTGCAAAGGACTATAAACAATGATCAACTTCGAGGCACCTTAACTCCTCTAATCTAAACCCTCTCCCAAATAACTTACTTTCATAGGAGGGTGACGAGAAGCCCAACCTTCTAACACATACACTCGTCCGAACCCATCTCGGATGAAACTCATTTCCCGAAAAGGACCAAAATCACCTTTCTCTTAAACTTCAGGGACTCATAATTACACACTTGAAGAACGGGGTGTTACACACGTCGTGACCGCCATGGATCACGTCATTGGACCACCTCCCGAAATGCAAGAATTTAATAAATTAAGTATGTTAAGGATTCAGATGCTACAATTCTCCCCCACTTGAATCACACTTCATCCTTGAAGTCTTCGCACCCTCATCTCATCCTTAGGCTCCCATGTCCAATTTGAACCCTTTCGGTTAGGGTGCAAAGTTCTCTGTGTATGACTTTGTAAATGGTTTGACTTTTGTAAACCCACTTGCATGTGGTGCATTATCCTTATGACTAATGAGAGTTAGAGTGAGAGAGAGACATGTAAACACCTCTATATAAGGTGGGTTCATACCACTAGTAGAGGTGTGCTTGATAGATTTAGTTCAAAGTGATTAGTGAGTGAGGTATTTATGAAGTTCTAGACTAGATCCCTTTTTGTACTCATTTACTATGATTGAATACATCCTTTAGAACCCAAATCACTATGTTTATTGTGCAAACTATCATTCTGCATGTCCAACCATGTTCTTTTGTCACTACAATTGGTATCAGAGTAAGTCTTCAAGATCAAGGTGATTTTTGAAGAACGATTCTCGGTTTGGAAATTTTTTTCACCATTGAAGCAATTTTGGTGTGTCTCTCTTTATGATCCCTCTTAGTTTCATTGAATCTTGCGTTGCTTTTTTGATTTTTGATCGTTTAGACTTGTTGGATCAAATTTTTCTTGAAAAACCCATTTGTTGTGATCCAATAATTTTTTTTTGATCAAGGTCCAATCCAATCTCATATTGTGTTGTTTGATTTGATTATCGATTGAAATTATTTAGTTAAATCAATATATTTTCCAAAACTCATTTTGATTCATGTTTGGAATTGATATTGATTATATTTTAAGTCACCCAAAATTCATCTGATCCTCATTGTGAACCCAAATTCGAGGTTCTTTAATGTTCATGTGGGTTATTTGAGCCCAAATTCCTAATTGAATATTGTTTGTCAAATCCGAGTCCATTCTTTTGAACATTGTTTAAGCAAAAAAGTAAATCCATCCATTACTGTACACATAATTGATCCTGAATCATCAAATAAAGATCAATATATGAGATGTTCTTCACATTACATTTTTTTATCTGTTCATTCAAATGTCTAAAGTCTTTCATCGATTTCTTTATCACATCTTATTACTTATGTGAATAATGATATTCGAGTATGATTTTAAGCATGTGAATCGATATTCTTTTTGTATCGGTGATGATCTCATTATGATTTTGAAATCGAGAATTGCTTTTAAGAATTTATAAATCTGAGATAAGAACTTGATGAACAAGTGTTGAAGAATTGTTCAAATAGCTTGTTTGATTTGAACTTGAATTAAATAGTCTTTGATTTCATGTTTATTTGCACTCGATTTTGAAAAGTGAAACAAAGAATAGTCAAAATTGAGTTTAGTAATTAAGGAATCGAAAGGACTGATGTTGAATTCGTTTTGGAACATGGGAATGATTCGATTTCAATGGATGAAAGAATCGATCTTATGAGCTGATTGTTTTTTTTTTGGGTCGATTTCCTAATGATGATGGTATATGACGATGTCTGAAGGACCGTGAGAGAATGGTTAAACTATAAAGAACAAAGATTTGGAATATTTGGGTTTGAATAAGTGAAATCTTGATGTTCGAATGGGTTTGATGAACAAAGGGAGTCTGGATTCGTTTTTCGAACATGTTAATGTATTATGGATGTCAAGAATTGATTTTCGAGTAAATATTTGAGATTACAGTAGAGGGTCAATGTTCAAAAGCGAAGAACCAAGAATGGTGAGATGAGTCTTATGCGCGAAAGTTGATGACTGGGTTTAAAACAAGAAACGAAGGATTGGTTTTCGTGGTTGAGATACGAAGGGAAGAAGAAACTAATAATGGTCGAAGGGTGTTTGGGAAAGAAACTGATGTTGTACAATGGGTGGAGATATTTTTAGACAAATGGTTGAAATTTCGTATGATTTGAATAAGAGTGAATAGTTACGAAATTGGTCCACAATCTTAAGAAAGTTTAACATCTTTAATAACTCTTCGAATGTTGGATCAAACTCTCCATATGTTTGGATATGCTTCGTATGAATTGAAGAAGAAAAGAAAAAGTTTCGAAAACAGTCCTTGAACCTTCGAATATTTGGCAATTCGAAAATTAAATGAAGTTTCAAATGTTTGACACTTTTCACCCAACTTCGAAATTGTTTGAAGCTTCGTATGATTAGGGTACTCTTCGTATAATTGGAAGACAAAAGGATAGAATTGTCAAAAATAGTCCCCGAGGTTTCGAATGTGTGCCTGTTTGTACCGAAATTCAAAAAAGGACTGTTTTTGCTGAAAATTGAAGAAAATACATTTCAGGCCCCTGCAGTTTGTTCAAATTGATGCTTTTTACCCAGATTTGGAAAAGGGGGAGAGTTTTGCATATTTTGTTGTTTCGGGTGCACCGGGTCTCTGCAGAATTTTGAAATTGAAAATTTCTACCCATTTTTGAGAAATTTTATCAAAGGTGATCTGTGAACAAAGCTAAAAATTGAATATTTTTTGGATTTTCCGGATTGAAGCACAAAGATTATGCCACATGTTATGGGGGTGTTTTAACACGAAAATTTCCGAATAGAGCAAGTTCTCTTTCCTTGAAGGTTTTATAAAAGAAATTCGATTATAAAAAGGGGCATAAATTTATATGGAAATTCGAACTTGAATTTTTCATATTACGTGGATTTGAAGACCGAAGTGATCTTGATTTTTTGAAGCTTACGAAATGATGCAATTGGAAGTTCGGAAATGATTTATTTTCGAAATGGGTTTGGAATTATTGAAGATTTTTGGGGTGTGTCTTTATGCTCAACTTTAGGGTGATCGAGTTGGAGTTTGAGAAGCTCGTGATCATTAGTTGATGCTCGGTTTGTATGGTCTCACATCATAGAGCCCAAACTAAAGAATCATGAAAGAATTGAATATTAAAGTTTGTTTCGACATGTGTCATATTTTAGGCTCGAACCACGTAGTTGCTCGATTTTAGAAGATTTGAAGTGGGTTATCCATTCCTAACTTTGAGGGGGGTAATGTTGGGGTGTAAAGTTCTCCATGTATGACTTTGTAAATGGTTTGATTGTTGTAGACCCACTTGCATGTGGTGCATTAGCCTTATGACTAATGAGAGTTAGAGAGTGAGAGAGAGAGACATGTAAACACCTCTATATAAGGTGGGTTCATACCACTTGTAGAGGTGTGCTTGAGAGATGTAGTTCATAGTGATTAGTGAGTGAGATATTTATGAAGTTCTAGACTAGATCCCTTTTTGTACTCATTTACTATGATCGAATATATCCTTTAGCACCCAAATCACCATATTTATTGTGCAAACTTTAACTCTGCATGCCAAACCATGTTCTTTTGTCACCACACTTTCGACGTTGCCACTGCCCCTTCACCAAGCCTACAACCTTGTTCCTCAATCTCTTCATCTTCCGATCAAGGATCACCACTAGTCTCTCAATATATTTAAGGCGATCATCCACCTGGATATCCTCCAATGGAACCAATGCAGAATCATCAACCAAACGTTTTTGTAGTTGAGAGATGTGAAACATGCTATGCATCTGACTACACTCTTTAGGTAGATCCAAGCAATAAGCAACCCTGCCTACCCGGACCAAATCCCTGAAAGGATTGATAGGCCAGTGGCCCAACTTGTCCCTTTTCCTAAATTGGATGACACCTTTCCAACGTGACACCTTCAGGAGAACCATGTCCGTAACCTGGAACTCTAGACCTGATCGACACTTGTCGATATAGCTTTTCAGCCAACTCTATGTTGTCTAAAGCCTACCACGTACGTGTTGAATCATCTCGGTCTTCTAGAGTACCACTTTGGTACTCTCCATAACCTACTAACCAACCACACCCCAACATATAAGGGTCCTAAACTTCCTCCCATAGAGAATCACAAAAGCAACTCGATCGATGTTGGCATGATGACTGTTGTTATATGAAAACTTCGCTAACAACAGATACATATTCCAACTGCCGCCAAAATCCACAACGCACACTTGCAACTTATCCTCCAAAGTCTGGATAAATCGGATCACTCTGACCATCAATCTGCGGGTCAAAAGTTGTGTTGGAGTGAAAAAGAGTACCCTACTCCTGGAAGTGAACTGAACATCCATGTTAGAGATAATAGAATTTTTTACCCCATGATGTGCCATAACCTCCCGAATGTAGATGTCTGCCAACTTCTCGGTAGAGATACTCTCCTGAATCGGGATAAAATGCATGCTCTTGGTCAGGCGATCCATGATGAGCCATATTGAATCTACCCCACATGCCAGCAGAGGCAATTTAGTGATAAAATCCATCATAATCTCTTTCCATTTCCAAACGTGAATATCCAATGACTCCATTTTGTTATGGGGTCACTAATGGTCGACCTTGACTTTCTTGCAAGTCAAGCGGCTCTCCACACACCATGCCGCATCAAGATTCATACATGGCCACCAATAATCAGGATAGAGATCTCTATACATTTTTTCGCTCCAGGATGAATAGAGAATCTCAACTTGTACGCCTCTTCCATCAAAACCTGTTGCACACCATTCCAGTATGGAATCCATACCCTCTAGTGAAGGGTTAATAAACCCCGACTATAATAATCGAAGGAGGCCACCTGACCCACAATGCTCTCATTCTTCCAATGTTCTTCCTTTATAGTCTCAATTGGAGCCACTCGAATCTGCTATAATAGTGGGTTAATCACTATCATCCTCAAACATAAATCCCTGATTGGATTTGCGATCGCCTTGCAGCTGAGAGCATTGGCCACCACGTTTGTGTTCTCCGAGTGATAAAGGTTCTCACAATCATAATCGTTTGCCACATGAAACCATCTACGCTACCTCATGTTCAGATTTAGATGATCCATCAAATAGCTCAGCCTCTTGAGATATGTGTAGGTAGTATAGCGGACCCCAGAGAGGTAGTGTCGCCAAATATTGAGGGAAAACACCATAGCCCACAACACCAAATTGTGTGTAGGATAGTTTTCCTAGTGAGCCTTGAACTGCCTCAAGGTATAAGCAATCACATGACCCTACTGCATCAGAAATACACCCAAGCCCATGATCGAAGCATCACAATATACCACAAAGTCCTCAACACCCTCTGGTAGGGTCAGAATCGGAATCTCACATGATCTCTATCTCATAGTCTCAAATGATATCTGCTGCTTAGGCCCCAATGAAACATGATGGTTTTCTTCGTCAATCGAGTCAAAGAAACCGCTATCTTGGAGAAATCCAGAATGCATCTCCAATAGTAACCTAACAATACAATGAGAATCTAAATCTCAAATGGAGACCTCGATACCTGCCACCTCATCATCGCCTCGACCTTCGCCGAATAGACCAAAATTCCGTTCTGGTTGACATGGTGCCCCAGAAACTGCACATCACATAACCATAATTCACACTTGGAGAACTTCGTATATAGTCTCTCCCTCCTCAGATTCTATAATACGTCCCTCAGATGCTCTTCATCTTGCTCATGAGTCTTTGAATAGACCAGAATGACATCAATGAATACAATTACAGACCGATCCAACATGGCCCTTCATATGCGATTCATGAGATCCATGCATGTGGCTGGATCATTGGTGAGCATGAAAGGCATCACCATGAACTCGTAATGACCTTAACGAGTCTGGAAGGCCATCTTCTGTACGTCCTCCTATTTGACCTTCATCTGGTGATAACCCGAATGCAAATCAATCTTGGAGAACCAAGATGCACTCTGAAGCGGATGAAACAAATTGTCAATCTTCATGATCGGGTAACAATTTTCACAGTTAGTTTATTTAGCTCCTGGCAGTCAACACACATCTGATGTGTCTAATCCTTTTTCTTCACAAATAAGATCAACGCTCCCCATGGTGAACTACTCAACCATATAAATCCTTTGTATAGTAGCTCATGTAGCTGAGTAGATAACTCGTACATATTTGTAGGCACTCCTGGAAAGTCCTCCGAGAACACATTCAGGTACTCACGAACAATCAGTACATCATCTAAGGTCATCTCATCCTTCTCTCGAGTGTCTATCATATAGTCCACAAACTCGGAATATCCTTGCTGAAGATAATGCTTGGCTCTAAATGTCGAACATAGAGCACGCTCCCACTGAGCATCCTCATCGTGATTCATTAACTCTCCCCACTTGGGCTCCGAACACGTACCAATTGAAGCCCGTAATTATTCATCGCCCCATTAGGGCTCAACCAATCCATCCCCACAATGACCTTGCACTCGCGTAGGGAAATCAAAATTATGTTAGTCAGATACTATTTACTGAATAAATCCAAAGTGCATCCTCGTTGAACCCTTGACACTCGCACCGGGCGGTCATCCATAATCTCAACATCTAGTGGATAATCTAAGTTTCCAGGGAAATTGTCTAACTTCCTGCTAAGCTTAAGAGATACAAATAATCAGGTAGCCCCCAAATCGAACAAGACCAACACAGGAATACCATTCACAAGGAATGACCATAATCAACAATACAAATATATAAGTAGGACAAGTAACATACATAAGAAGATAAGGATAAAATACATACCGGTGACCACATCGGGCGCTACACAAGCCTCCTTAGCTATCAGCTGAAATGCCCTGCTCCAAACAATTGGCGTCTCCGCCTTGCCATGGCAGTCATCAGTGATCCTTAGAGTCGCCAGAGTAGGTGCTGCTACTGGTCCTCCTGATGCTAAAATCAGGAAGTTGGCCTTCTTGTGGTGATGGGTTTTACACAAAATAACATCGTATGTGCTCATGCAAACCCTAAAGCTTGGATCTAGGTTTCTCTATTGTACATTCAATTCATCGAAGACTTAAGAACCCTAGATCTAGCATACATATTTTGAAATTTATCATATAAAATAGATCTAGATGACTACCTCATCAACAATGGCTTGAATCTTGTCTTGGAGCTTAGAGTCACAAATGTCACTCCTCTAATGGCTTACAACCACCACTCAGTAATAGGATGATATTGGAGAGAGGGGAGAGGCATAATTTTGGCTATGAACTCTTCTAGTGTTTCAAGTGGCCGAAAATAGGATGCCATGGGGTCTTATTTTTACTGGTGCTACTAGGGTTTCAGTCAAAACCCTAATGGACAGCTCATGCCTTAAGAAATCCAAGGAAGCTTCTGGAATAGGGCCCTTATGGCCGAAACTAGGATGGACACAAATCTAATTTCGTCAATGCCTAGTCCATGAGGATCCTCAGCCCAATATTCGACTATCACACATTTGACAGTTTATGTCCCTTTTATTTTATTAATATATTTTAGTCACATAATTAATTCTTAATTAATTCTAGTCTAATATTAATTAAGCTATATGATTTATCCTTTAATATATTATTTATATAAAATATTAATAAACCATAATAACCTCTCACTTCATAAATCCCCCTGTCGAGTTGCTTTGGTGAAGGCAACCCAAAACTACCATGCACAACCAGGTCAAGTACTGACTAAATATAGTTACGAGCTTAGACACAAATCCAACAATCTCCCACTTGGATAATCCTAGTAACTAGAAATGCAAATACAATCCGATTAGAATTCATAGCTCTCAATGATGTTGTCGAACTCTGATCTCATCAATAACTTGTCCTTTAGATAAGGGATCGAATAATCATTTGTTCTAGAATTCGTGCGGACAAATACATGGAACATATTCATAATTATTGTCTATCAGTATGTTTATCAATCTCTAATTCGTCTAACATAGAACTTAATATAACACATCAATTCAGTCCTGATTGGGCTCGACACATAAGTCAAACCAAATCATCAAGGGGCCCTGATATCGCTTTTACCCTCTTAGGATAAAAGGAATAGATAAACTTCGACTTATATGAATTTATTATTTACTAATCGAATCATACACAACAATGCATTGTATAGCATCAAGTTGCTGATGCGTTTACGCATTATCAATGCACAACCAATTAGCAAACAATAAACCATATATCTAGGTTTTATGACCATATGATTGTGATCACTCGAGATGAATTCCATGAAGTGATGCCACCAAGCGCGGGTTTATTCCAATGCTCAAAGGTTATTCATAAGCACTCATGAATGTTGTAGAAAACTTTTTCTATGTCTAATACACTTTAGACAATCTACACACCAATTCATGACAGTCTTCTTTCATACCTACTTCCAACATATGAATGATTGTGGACTATTCGAATAATTTTATTATTTAGGAATACCATGCAAAATGCAACAATAGGTAAATAATTAACATAAGACAATAACTTTACTCATAAATAATACCCATTTATTTAATCATCGAATGTTAATTACAATTTATCTATTACATGTTTCTAAACTATCTAATCTAAACTAATATCGTCCTTCAGCCATATGGTCCTACATGCTGAAAGTGCTTAACCCTACTCAGTCCCTTCATAAGCAGATCTATTGGGTTATCCTCTTACAATACCCTCTTGACTACGATGAGTCCTTCTTCTACCCGATGTCGAATAAAGTGATATTTTCTGTCGATATGTCGAGATCTGCCATGATCCATTGGTTCCTTGGTCAAGGCAACCGCTCCTTCATTATCACAGAAAATTCCCATAGGCTCCTGTATACCTGGAACATCTCCAAGGTCTCCAATGAAGTTCTTCACCCATATTGCCTCCTTTGAGGCTTCGCTCGCTGCAACGTACTCTGATTTGCACGTTGAATCAGCTATGGTCTCCTGCTTGTAACTTTTCCAAGTCACTGCTCCTCCATTTAGGGTAAAGACCCAGCCCGACTGCGACTGTAGTTGTCCATGTCGGTCTAAAAACTGGCAGCACGATACCCTCGCACCTTTAAGTCATCACTCCCACCGAGCACTAGAAATCATTCCTTGGTCCTCCGATGGTACTTTAAAATATTCTTTACTGTGGCCCAATATGCTTTTCTAGGGTTCCCTTGATATCTGCTGACCAGGCTCAAGGAAAAGGCCACATCAGCGTGAGTACAAGTCATCGCATACATGATCGAGCCAACTACAGAAGCGTATGGTACTTGACTCATCTTTTCTATCTCGACTTCGGTACTCGGGCTTTGAGACTTACTCAACTTGGCATTACTTTGGATTGGTAACTCCCCCTTCTTGGATTTCTCCATACTAAAAAGTTATAGTACCTTTTCCAAGTAAGTATTCTGACTAAGTCCTATTACTCTTTTACTTATGTTTCTCACTATCCTTATTCTCAAAATATAGGCGGCCTCTCTGAGGTCCTTCATAGAGAAACACTTCCCAAGCTAGGACTTGACTTCCTGCAGCGTCGGGATGTCATTTCCTATGTGTAGTATATTATTGACGTACAATATGAGGAAGCTTACAATAATCCCACTGGCTTTGACATATACACATCATTCATCCTCGCTTCATAGAAAACCAAACTCTTTGATTTTGTCATCGAAGAAAAGATTCCATCCGCGAGACTCTTGTTTCAGTCCATAAATGGACTTCTCAAGCTTACACACTCTAATAGGATGCTTCGCATTGACAAAAATCTATGGTTGATTCACGTAAATCTCCTCAACCGACTTTCCGTTAAGGAAAGCGGTTTTGACATCCATTTGCCATATCTCATAGTCATGAAAAGCATCAATGGCCAGCATCACCCTAATAGACTTTATCTTCGCAACTGGTGAGAAGGTTTCGTCATAGTCAACTCTGGGAGTTTGAGTAAATCCCTTCGCAACCAATCTCACCTTATAAGTGCGCACATTCCTATCCATTTCAGTCTTCTTCTTGAAAATCCACTTGCATCCGACTATCTCATGACCTGGCACATTATCAACCAAGCTCCAAACTTAGTTATCGTACATGGACAAGATCTCGCTGTCCATTGCCTCTTTCCATTTTGCAGACTTCGGGCCTTCCATGGCTTCCTAGTAGCTGTTAGGTTCGTCCAAATTCACTAGTGTACTATCACTAATGAACGTATCACCCTCACTTGTTATATGAAAACCATACAACACGGGTGGAATACTAACTTTATTGGAACGTCTAAGAGGCAAGGATTCGTCAATTCGTTCAACCAGAGTTTCCTCCTCGAGTTGAGTGCCAACTTTAGTGGTTCCTTCATTGCTTGACTCTTGAATCTCTTCAAGATCGATTTGCCTGCCACTATCCCCTTGGCTTATGAGTTCTCGCTCTCAGAAAACCCCTCTCCTCGCGATGAAGACAACATTGTCACTCAGTCTATAGAAGAGATATCTAAAGGACTTCTGTGGGTAGCCTATGAAAATACACTACTTACTACTAGGTTCGATATTATCGTGAGTCTCTCGTCATATGAAAGCCTCGCAACCACAAACATTGATATGTGCCGATAAGGTAGCTTTACATGTCTACATCTCGTGAGGTGTTTTGGCAACCTTCTTGGTAGGCACTAAGTTAAGGATATGGGCGACAGTCTCTAATGCATACCCCCAAAATGAGATAGGTAGCGAAGCACGACTCATCATGGAACGAACCATGTCTAGCAAGGTTTGATTACACCTCTCATCCACAACATTCAACTGCGATGTCCTAGGTGGCATCAACTGCGAAACGATTCCACATTCCTTGAGGTAGTCGTGGAATTCAAGACTTAGGTACTCTCCACCTTGATCAGATCGAAGAATCTTGATTTTCCAAACAAAATGATACTCCACTTTTTGTTTAAACTCTTTGAACTTTTCAAAGGTTTCTGACTTGTGCTTGATTAAGTAGATATACCCATATCTGCTCTAATCATTGGTGAAAGTCACATAGAAGCAGTTTGCATCCTTTGTGGTGGATCTAAAGTTGTCACACCCCAAAACCGAGAACGGCGGAAACGTTCTGGGGCGGAGGACGTCATGTAATGTACCATAACAATGCTAAGTAGTAAACAAGCAACAACATCATCCATTGCATTAATAGTATAATTGTAATTACATTTGAGTTCTTTCATAGTATAATTCTACAAAATGAATATTCAGAAATAAAAGACGAGTCTTGATCGCTCCGTCTTCACAAAACCTGGTAGTCGTACCTGTCTATTCGTATCCTGGGAATACAAGTTATTTTGAAAGCGAGTATCAGCAATAATGCTGGTGAGTTCATAAGTATTTATGTGACTTGATTTGTAAAGCTGTAAGGAAAGACATGTAATTGTTTGAAAGAAAGTTTGTACCAACGAATATGTTTGTAAGTAATTGTAAACGTTTGAAACTTCTAGAAAATCCCATATTTTCTACTAGTATAAAGTTTAGCCTTCTACCAAGGCTCGACTGTTTTAAATGTTTGTTTCAAAAATCCAATGTGTATTCGTATGTAGATGGTACATTAAAAGTCCCAAAATGAAACTACCGTAATGTTTTTCATGTCTAAAATAGTAGATTTGTGTACAGTTATAATTGCTAAGGTATATGAAAACTCCGTAAATCAATCTTGTTTTTATACTTTTCTGTGAGTTTTATAACCATGCTAATGACCCTGATGGCCTGTAACAACGTTCTTCAGGCGTTGGAACTGTTATGACATTTGTCACCCCAGGCCTGCCGGCCTAGCTGTAGCTAACAGCTTAGGTGTGGGATTGTCAATCCCGTATAGATCTATACACAAGTATCACGCTCTCTCTCCAAGAGATTAAGATATATAATACAGGACTTGAATTGCATACATATGAGTATGTTGAAGTTCAATTGTCTCACATTACTTGGTATAAGCAGATTTACGATAATAAAGACTTTACCCCTTTTGAAAGCATTTCATTTGTCGAGATGTATATGTAAAATGTATGAATCACTTGAACCCTACACTCATTATAGTTTCTCAAAAGTATGTTCCCATTTGGTAATAACAACTTGGTGATATAATAGCCCTTAAACATAAAGTTATTTTTGTATCAAAACCCTATAAGAAAAATATTATAATTATGTTTATAAAACAGATTGAAAATAGTTTGTTTTGACAAGAACAAATTTTTAGTATCGGAAGACCTTTGTTTGAAATATGATTCTGATGGTGTTTTAAAGGAAACATAAAGTATGTAAGATAGTTTGATAAAAAGTTTTTAACATGTAAAAATGTTTGTCGTAAACTATTATAGTTTTTCCAAAAGTTCGTTTCGTTCGGATAGTAACCCTAGTGTAATGCTCACTTGTTATGAAATGTGTAACTTTTTGTGGTGACATAAATGAACACCTGTACTCATAGTATAAATAAACTGTTTGATTCGTATACGTATAACAACATATTTAATTTCAATATATATCAGATGATATTGTGTTATGTTTTCTGTACGAAAGATTTCATATAACGGTTATGAATCACATATGATTTACTTGATAAAAATGAGTATTTAGTGAAACTTTGAGTTACACACGATAATAATCGTGTGTTTACTTGTATTCCCCCCCTCAAAAGTGTATATTAAAACAATATTGATAAAAATGTAGATTATAGGGGTATGAACTCACTCGTTAAGTTTGAAGAGAGGGGCTAGGGTTGAGCAGAACTTCGACCGCGGATGGTTGCGTCGTCGGCTCTTCGGGGATCTCTGCAGCGTAAATCTTTCGTTGGGGGCTCGAGTGCGGAAACCGAGGTGAGGGAATGGTCTCTGGTGCTTGGAAAGGGGTGAGAGTATCTAGAGGTTTGAGAATGTGTGCTTAAATTCGCAGCTGAACCTTTCTATTTATAGGCTGGAATTGCCTCGTACGCGGGGCGTAATTTTGGAGTACGCGGGGCGTACTCACGTACGCAGTGCGTACGTCGTTACGCTGGGCGTAAAAATGCGTCATGGCTTACGACTCGAGTCTAGCTAAGCGTAGCTTGGGCGGGCCGATGGGACTCGACTCTGGGTCTAGTACGCGGGGCGTACTCCCAGATTACGCGGGGCGTAATCCCTGCTTCCGACTTCTAAATTCCGTGACTTTCGCGTACGAGCTCCGTTTTTCGCGTTCTTTATATCCACGCGTAGGTGAGATTATGCTCTACAACTTTCATTTAGACTCCGTTGGCTAGTTTTGACTTTATTTTTAATGATATATTTTTAATAGGCCGGGCCTCCTAAAGTTCGTTAAAAATTCATAGGTTCTTTATTCGACGTCGGTTTTCGTTTGTCTTTTTATTGTTTTATTACTATTGTGGAGATCTTCAACTCTCATTTAGGTTGTGTTAGCTAATTAACACTCGATCTTCAATTCGAGTTTTTAGCCCTCTACTACCGTTACGAAACTTTGAAAATTTGTAACTTCTTCATACGAGGTCCAATTTGGGCGATCTTTTTATGCACGTTCACCTTTAAACGAGATCTACGACTTTTGTTTGGATACTTAAGGCTAAAATGCATTTTATTGATATTTTACTTTCTACGTCCAATAATGTTTTAACGGCGGGTCGTAAATATACGAGTGGTTATAATTTCTTCAATATAACCCGGTTTTGAGCGTTCTTTATGTTTTTGGAAACCTTGGCATGATATCTAATATTTGATGCATCCCAACTTAGATACTTGAACACTTTATTTTCGAGGTTAATTTCGTTGTTTTTAGCTTTCGAGTGTTTACAATGCTTTTGGGAAATATAGGGTTGTCACATCATCCCCCTGTTAAGGGAATTTCGTCCCGAAATTCGAGTTTTAAGTAGTATTAACAATCATACTACCGACATGAGTTTGCTTCTTGTGTTCTCAGGTGAACTCTGGTCCCCGCTTGGCATTCCAGCGAACCTTTTACTATCGGGATACGACTTTGCTTCTGTCATTTGACATTTCTGGGATGATAACTCTCCTTGGTTGAATGTATGTTGAATGTTTTTGTGGTTTGTGAACATAGTATACCTTGTACTCTACAAATAGTGTCTCTAGATCTTCGGAGCAATCCTCGCTGCTCCTGAATTAAGGTCATGTGTTGAACAGTCAAATTCTTGGGTCTTAAACTGTCTTGAGGTATAGGTAGTGATCTTTCCTCTTGCATAATAATTCAACCAAGCCCTTGGTTATATGTATCGCATTACAACATGCAATATTCTATCCCCTTTTTGGGAGGGATAATATTGGTGCGGTGCATCAGACTTACTTTAGCGTTTGGAATGCTCTTTCTTGTTTACAGACGAATCCGGTGCTCTTCCAAGTGAAAAACTTGTCCTAAAGAATCCCCTCCTGAGGAGTTTGTTAAGTTCGTTAGGAAGTTCTTGCACCTCAGTTGGAGCTAGAGAATAAGGTGATTTGGCTACTGGAACTAAGTCGACTCTGAATTTGACTTGACGCCGTGTTGGTAGTCTCGGTTGTCCTTTCGGAAAGGTGTTGGGAAAAGTCGCGTACTTCTTGGATGTTCTGAATGTCCTCCACTTCTAGGCATGTCTCGGCGATGTGTGCAAAGAATACATGATATTCCTTTCATAAGCATTTATGAGTATGCATACACGAAATGATGAGTGGGTTCATACTTGGTTTGTTGCGGTAAATAACTAGAGCTTCGTTGTTTTAGGACGAACTGTTTTTTTACCAAAGCGCCTGATGTCGGTTCAATGTAGACTTAACCCACTCTAACTGATCATGATGTTGAAACTTTGGGGTGGATTAGCTGTCGTAAAGATCTAAAAGAACGTATAACTACTCATGAATTAGGAAAAAAGGGTAGGTATTTCTGATGCATGATCACTCGTAGTCTTGGGTAGTCTCCGTCCTGAAGTTCATAGTAGAACTCATACCTGGTCCATCCATCACAGACTCGGGTATACGAGTCGTATATAATTAAGATTGAAAAGGTAGTCGAATAAATGATTATGAAGGTTCGCTGGAACGCCAAGCGAGGACCGGAATTCACTTGGGAACGCGAGGATCAGATGAAACTGAAATACCCTCATCTTTTCGCTTAATTATTTGTAATTTCTTATTTTCTTAAATTCTAATTTCGGGACGAAATTCCTTCTAACGGGGGGATGATGTGACAACCCGAAATTTCAATTCTATACAAACAGTATCACTTCAATAGAAGTTATAACAGTCATAGTCAATTTTCGGACTTTTCGTATAAGTTGGAGTAATTTAGGGTTTACACTTCAGTAAACATCAGGATAGTGGATGCGCTACAGTTTTGTGCAACACTGTTATGCCAACACTCGGATACATTAGAAATCATTTCCGGAATAAAAAAATATTTTCTGTCAAAATATTCTAGGACTATAATTAGATTTCTGAACTAAATTCATTTATTATTCACATTTCCAACTAGAGAAAAGCCATTTTCTCTCTCACGGATCTTCGGGTTTTCATCCCAAATCGTGAGTCTACTTTCCTAAATGTGTTTTAATGCTTTTTATATGCTTTATAACATTGTTTATATGACAAATTTGTAAGATCTGGGAGTTTACCGCCCAAGAACGTTCTTGGGGAGTAAACTCCAAAATAAAGCCTAAAAGCTATCTAGTCCCGTTTCCTTGTTAGGTATCTAGTTAAGGACATTGTCTATAAACATTTGAGGCTAGAAATCATTCAAGAACACTTAGCTTTTGGAGTTTCCGGCCCAAGAGTTTCTTGGATCGTAAATACCATTTTCTAGGGCCAAAATGTGCCCTAAACACCCCTAAGGCTTTAAGACAATTACCCTCTAATGCTTGTAGCTAATTTGGAGACCAAAACACATCAAAATCATCCCTAAAAGGGAGTTTACGGCCAAGAAATACTCTTGGTTCGTAAACTCCATGTAAAGGCACAAAAGCGTGCCTAAGGTCCCCTTTAGCCTTAAACAAAAACCTAGAAGCTATCTTTTGTTTGTAAGAGGCTTAAAAGAATTAAAACAAACACCCCATAGGATTTTACGGCCGTAAACTCTAGGGGTTATGGTGTCACAACCCAAAACCAAGAACGGCGGAAACGTTCTGGGGCGGAGGACGTCATGTACCGTGTCACAACAATGAAAAGTAGTAAACAAGCAACAACATCATCCATTGCATTAATAATATAATTATTATACAAATGTGTTCTGTCAAATTTTGATAAACACTAAAGCATAAATCAAAATGAAAGATAAGTCTTGAACAAACTCCATCTTCCTTTCTCCTTGCATCGGTACCTGTCTATGATGACCTGAGGATACAAATAATTTTGAAAGCGAGTATCAGCTTTGAAGCTGGTGAGATCATAAGTATTTAGTGTCTTAATTTGTATGTAAGAATTTGTAGGTAAGAATTTGTATGTGAACTGTAAGTATGAAAATGTTTGTAAAACAACTGTAAACGTTGGAAAAACCTTAGAAATCCCTATGATTCCTACTATTATATATAGTGCGACTTCTACCAAGACCTAACTGTTCTAAATGTTCGTTTCTAGTAAAAGTGTGTAATTTTCCCAAGTGTAACTATCATTATCAAAATATAGTTTTTACATTTATTGTTTAAGTGATAAGATCACTAAATATCTGAACAGGGAAAATTAATGTAGTACTAAAACGTGGCACTATAAGAACTATTGCTGTACTGGTTACCTTAAACCGGATTTATATTAAGGCATTATGTGATAAATTGCACCATACTATAGACTGGTAACGACGACAACGTATAGTCGAAAATAAGGTATGACGTTTGGCACCCGCAGACCTGTCGGTCCCGTTGTAACTAGCAGCGAGGTGTAGGATAGTCAATCCAGTATAGATCTATACGCAAACTCATGCTCTCCCTTCAAGAGACTCTGGCTACAACCCGGGGTCATGACAATTAAGGCATGCTCCCATACAGTGGATCACAATTTTATTAACGTATTAATGTAAGTGTAATGTAATGAACTGTTCTAGCTGAAATGTACGTGCTCTCTACCTAGCAAGTATAGTAATGTAGTCGTTCTAGTATAGTTGTATATGTTCTCTTCCTAGTATAGTTGTATATGTAATGTATTGTAATGTTCTTGAGAGTATTGACTCCTGAATGAACTGACTCATTGTATGATATCGTGTTCTAGTAATTGTTCTAGTATCTTCCTAAACTACCCATATGGTAGTTTACTAGTAATCTATCTGGTACGTATGAACATGGATGTATACCCTTGCTACCTAAGGGCATATGTTGAACTGGAACGACCTTTTATGACTATATATGTACATATGATATATAACTAATATTTAAACGACTTTCGGACGAATACCCAATATCCCACCAGACCACATCTCATGGCGCGAAAAGGAAATAGGGTGGATAGCCTTCCTAAGTCTTTTAAACATTTCTTATATAACTATACATATAGAGGCATGCAATTTATAATATAAAAGCATAAATAAGTTTTGTAAGACATCTGAAATATAAGTATTATTTTAAGAAAAGATCCACTTGGTGTCAATCTATAAAACAATTTGAAGGCATAAGTTTAATAAAACAGTTTAAGTATAAGGAAACATTTGTTTGAAACACAGTTGTAAATAAGTTTCAAAGGTAATGTGCAGAGTAAGTTGTACAATGTAAAAAGGAGTTTAAAACATTTAAAATGTTTATGAAAAGTCATTTGAAGGAAATTGTTTGGTAAAACGGCTAATGAGTACCCAAATCATTTGAATGCTGTATATTAGTCACATGTGATTGATGTAATAAGTAATATAATCCTACTTACTAATCACATGTGATTGACATAATAAGTAGCATGATTCTACTTGTATCCCCCCCATAAAACATTTAAAAAGAGTTTAAAACATTAATTAAGGGGTATGAACTCACCTGTAGTTGGTGATTGGAATGAACTGAACGGTATAGGATGGCTGGGTGTCAAGCGAGGACTTGTGAACACACTACGATCCTAATGAACATATAATCACACATATACACACTCAATTAGACATAAATGACTAATTGATAATGTTTAAGACATCCTAAACATAATAAACACTTTATATAAGTGTTTCAAGCCTTAAGGATTGCATCTAAGCTATTGTGGGACAGGGTATTTGTGTTTAGGGTTTCCAAAGGACCCTATGTGAGAGTTTACTCTCTATAAACCATCACCCATCGAGTTTACGGTTGTAAACTCTTGAGTTTACGGCCGTAAACTCCCAAACATGTGTGTTTAGTGTGTTTTGAAGTCCCAAAGGCTTTCTAGAATTGTTCTAACTTAGTGGTTAAGTCCTTGGAAGGGTTTAGGGTCTAGAAGTACTCTAATTAGGAGTTTATGGCCTCAAGGCCATTCCCCTTAGAGTTTACGGCCGTAAACTCTAAGTAATGTGGGTTTTTGTTGGTTTCAAGCCTCTTGCACTTGTGGGATATGTTCTAGACTTTTATTCCTAGCATATGAAGGCATTAGGCACACCTTAGTGCCCTTTTTAGGAGTTTACGGCCCAAGAACTATGTCTTGGCCGTAAACTCACTTGGTTAAGTGATTTTGATGTACTTTGGCTCTTCATTTTTGTGGGAAACAATTCCATGAAGGGGTCTAGGGCTTTAGGTGTCTGGAAGACACCCTTTTGTCCATTTCAATGGAGTTTACGGCCTAAGCCTCTCTTGGGCCATAAACTCACTTTTGTTTGTGTCATTTGATGTGTTTAAGACCTTATGCTACTTGGGAAAATAGCCTTGATATAAGCCTGAAGTCCTAGTGTCCTCAAAACACCCTTTGATGTTAGAATATGGAGTTTACGGCCTAAGAGAGTTCTGGGCCGTAAACTCCCAATCTTGGGTGGATTTTGGCTTGCTTTCTTGTCCCTAACATGCATACATAAAAATCTAAGGCCTTATCATAACACAAGTGTCGGTTTTGGCTTCGTTTCGGGAGTTTACCGCTCAAGAACACCTTGAGGTGTAAACTCCTAGATTTCATGTTTTAGCCTTCTAAAACATGTTATAGACACGTATAAAGCTTTCTAACAATACTATAAAGAGTTACTCACGTTTTGGTATAAAAATCCGAAGATCCGTCAGAGAGAAAATGGCTTTTCTCTAGTCGGAAATGTGAATAATGAATGATTTTGGTTTGGAAATCTATTTATAGTCCTGAGATATTTTGGCAAAAAATATTTTTATTCTTGAAATGATCCCTAATAAATTAGAGTGTTGGAATAACAGTGTTGCACCAAACCCTAGTGCACCCACTCTCCTAATACCCCTTTTTGGTGTAAAACCCTGAAACTGCCAAACTTATATTCTAAATCTGAATTTTCACTGTAACTGATCTTCATCTATTGGCTTGATATGGTTTATTCAGAATGGAAACTTTGGGTTGTTACATATGGTCTTTAAGCCGTAAACTCCTCAAAGGAGCATTCTAGGGCCCTAAACTACCTAAAGGATTAATCTACCAATGTTAGGCTTATTCTAGAATTCATTTAGCACACTTAAACACCCAAAACCACCAAGACAAGAGTTCGCGGCTGTAAACTCAAGGGTTTACGACTGTAAACTCCTTTTGTGGAGTTTATTGGGTGGTAAACTCTTATACAAGGTCCTTGGAAGCTTTTCAATCCTTTTGCCTTGTCCCATATCGACTTAGATGCAACTCTTAGGACCTATAAAACTTATACAAAGTGTTTACATGTTCATAAGTGTCCCAACTTATTTCATTAACCTATTAATTGGCTAATTAGTTATATATATGCTCATTATATGATAACTAGGCTCGTGCGTGTGAACAAGTCTCCGCTTGCCACCTAGCACAATACCTGATACTTCAATCCAATCCACTCACCACATGTGAGTTCATACCCCTTTAATTAACCTTTGAAATGATTTTAAATGTTTTAAATACTTTATGGGGAGGATACAAGTTAAATACTTATAGTTATTACATCATTCACATGTGATTACATTAATCACATGCGATTAATAACTAGAAAGCCAATGATTTTATCACTGTTCAAACTGTTTATCAAACTGTTTCATTTCAAAATGTTTTACAAACTCTTTTACTTATCAAATGCTTTTATTAAACATTGTTTTAATTCTTATAAATTGCATGCCCATATATGTATAGATATATAAGAAATGTTTAAAGGGCTTAGGAAGGCTATCCACCCTATTTCCTTTTCGCGCATTGAGATGTGGTCTGGTGGGATATCGGGTAGTCGTCCGAAGGTCGTTTCAATATTAGTTATATATCAAATATAAATATATAGACATAAAAGTACTTCCATATTCATACTTATCAGTACACCATCAGTAAGTTACCATCGGGGTAACATAGGATCATACTACTACAATTTCTAGATAAATGAGTCAGTTCATTCATGAGTTAATACTTATTACTACGAGTACTTATACAACTATACTAGAAAGAGAACATATAAAACTATACTAGAAAGAGAACATATACAACTATACTAGACAGATAACATATACAACTATACTAGAGGAAGCACAAAAACAACTATACTAGAACAGTTCATTTCATTACACATACAAGAATACGTTAACAATTGTGATCCACTGTATCGGAGCATGCCTTAATTGTCATGGCCCGAGTTGTAGCCAAAATTCTCTTGGAGCGAGAGCGTGAGTTTGCGTATAGATCTATACTGGATTGAGTATCCTACACCTTGCTGCTAGCTACAGCCGGACCTGCAGGTCTGCGGGTGCCAAACGTCATTCCGTTATTACGACCATTCGTATGTCATTGTTACCAGTCGATAGTATGGTGCAATTTATCACATGATACCTTAATATAAATCCGGTTTAAGGTAGTTAGTATAGCAGTAGTTCCTGTAATACAACACTACTGTACTACATTAATTTACTCTTTACATCATTAGTGATCTTTTCACTTAAACAATTATGTACAAACTATGTTTTGAAAATGATAGTTACACTTGAGTAAATTACACACTTTTACAAAAAAGCGAGCATACAAAACAGTTAAGCCTTGGTAGAAGGCTACTTTAATAGAAAATATAGGTTTTTCTGAGAGATTCAAACTATTACAAACACTTACAAACCTTTACATACATTTTACAAACTTACACTTGATACATGTTCAAACATTTTTGGATGACAAATACCGACACTAAAATACTTATGAACTCACCAACTTAATGCTGATAAACTCTTTCAAAATAACTTGTATTCTCAGGTCATCAATAGACAGGTACCGAGGCCAGCTTTTGAGAAGATGGAGCGCATCCAAGACTCATCTTATTATTTTGATATACATTATTTTTGGTGTCTATACTGTACAGAACACGCCTGTATTAAGATTATATATTTAATGCAATGGATGATGTTGTTTGCTTATTTACATTTACTATGTTGTTATACTTTACATGACGTCCTCCGCCCCAGAACGTTTCCACCGTTCTTGGTTTTGGGGTGTGACATAATCTAACATGCAAATAATTTGAAGGTAAGTGAATGACGATTCGCTAATTCTCCATCATGAATAATGAAAAGGAGATTAAGTTTTAAATGTATTGAAAACTCCTAGATCTTTTGAGATTCATTGAACTTTTCAATGGCATGTTTAAATCTCGATATGCCCCTTAAGTTTGTGACTGGGATGCCGACGATTACAAAGCGGGTGTGAATAACCATGCAAATGTACATGGTACCCCCAATGTTAGTCACCTAATCGATGTGTCGGTTAGCCACACACGCTCCATCGATCTATGACAAACATCGATTCACCATTTTCCACCTTTGCTTAGAGCCCAATTAGTGTGTCAGTTAACCAAACACGCTCCACTAACGTCTTAGCAAGGGTACAAAGTGTAATTTCATGGAATTGCATTAGATTCACTTTTGCCTAAAGTAACTAAGATTAGGAATTTTTTCAAAACATTTAGTTACTTTATAATTTCATTATACTTTTAACCAGGAAGGGTTTGTCCTATCCTACCCATTCAGCTAACGACCCTCCACCAATCAAGGAAGCGGTGGGTGAGAGTGGACACCCATTAAACGACCATTTTATAGGCCATAACCTTATACCTCCTTTATAGACCGGTTTCGTGAATGAGGCCTACTAATGATAAGACTAGCAGTTTAAGTTATATATATATATATATATATATATATATATATATATATTAATCTGATAATAAATAAAGTTTAAGGTTGAATTTTAAACTTGTAAAATTATAGTGTTTGAAATTTAAATAATTCAAATTAAACTTTTAACCAAAAATTAAAATTTCAAAACTTGAGGGCAAGTTTTGAACTTTTCAAAACACATAGGATCAAATAGAAAATAATTTAAATCATACAATTAATTTAATGGTTATCTAAATTTAACTTATTCCATTTTATTCACAAGGTAATTCATCAAATAAATCAAATAATCAAATTTTATCATATAAAGAATTTATTATTCAATTAATTGGTAGTTATCTTTTGTTTTGGTAAGGATAATCACATAATAATAATAAAATTAGGATTTTATTAGTCAAAAACGATTTTGGCAATTCTCCTTCAGCAAAACAGCAAGAAATCCTGAAAATCCCTCTGTCTTATTCCCCGACTCGCCGAGTCACTCACTGGACTAGCCGAGTTGGGCCGACTCGCCGATTGCAGCTAGTGACTTGCCGAGTCAGGTCAGGCAGAGAGCAAAAAACGATTTTTTTCAACAAGATCAACATACAAGGCATCAATACAATAGAAACCAATCAAGGCTCCGATACCATTGATGGGTTGTACACAAAATACCATCCTATGTGCTCATGCAAACCCTAAAGCTTGGATCTAGGTTTCTCTATTGTACATGCAATTGATCCAAGACTTAAGAACCCTAGATCTAGCATACATATTTCAAAATTTATCATATAAAACAGAACTAGATGACTACCTATTCAACAATGGCTTGAATCTTCTTGTCTTGGAGCTTAGAGTCACAAATGGCCCTCCTCTAATGGCTTATAAACACCACTCAAGTAAGAGGATGATATTGGAGAGAGGCGAGAGACATGAGTTTGGCTATGAACTCTTCTAGGGTTTCAAGTGGCCAAAAATTTGATGCACTTGGGTTTTATTTTTACTAGTGCTGCTAGGGTTTTAGTCAAAACTCTAATGGACAACTTAGGCTTAAGCAATCTAAGAAAGCTTCTGGAATAGGGCCCTTATGGCTGAAATTAGGATGGACACATCCCTAATTTCATCCAAGCCTAGTCCTTGAGGTTCCTCAGCCCAATACTCGACTATCACACATTTGACAGTTTAAGTCCCTTTTATTTAACTAATGTCTTCTAGTCACATAATTAATTCTTGTCTAATATTAATCAAACTATATGATTTATCCTTTAATATATTATTTATATAATATATTAATAAACCATAATATCCTCTCACTTCACAAATCACCCTGTCAAGTTGCTTTGGTGAAGGCAACCCAAAAGTACCATTCACAACCAGGTCAAGTACTTACCAAATATAGTTACGGGCTTAGACACATATCCAACAATGGCCCCTCTGATTGCAATGGAAGCAAATTAGATCTAATGTCTAGGTGCTGGTGGTAGTTTGTCACACCCCGAAACCAGAACGACGGAAACGTTCTGGGGTGGATGACGTCATGTCAAGTATCACAACATATACAGTATAGTAATCAAAGTACAACAACCATTGCATTAATAGTAATAATTTTACATAGTTTACATTGCATAGAAACATCAAAGTAACACAGTAACTAATATAGTTGCAGCTCGATTCTAGGCTGGCTTCTCAAAAGCTCCCGGGATGTACCTGTCTATTGTTGACCTGAGAATACAAGTTATTTTGAAAGCGAGTATCAGCATTTTTATAAATACTGGTAAGTTCATAAGTATTTAGTGTCATTTATGTAAGTAAAAATTTTATTCAAAATAATTTTAAGATAAGCAGTAGTTTAGAATCTACAGTGTATTAGTGTCCTTTCCAGAAAATCCTATATTTTCTAAATAAAAGCAGTCTTCTACAAAGAGTCGACGAAATTTTGTTTTAAAGAGTAAATTTCCCTGAAATACTATCATTACCAAAATATGGTATTTGATTTTAAAGAAATTAGGAGAATGTCACGAGTACAGACATTAGGGAAAATAACATATGCCTCAGCAGAGAATACTGCTGACTAAGGCAAAAGAAATCATAGACTCCATGAGAGTATCAAATGAATGATACGCCTGGCTCAGTCTAACAAAAGGAAACACAGACCCCAGAAGGTATCAAATGTACGATACAGCTAGCAAGTTCTAATGCAAATAAACACATAACCCAGACAATATCAAATGAAAGATACAACTAGCAAGCTCTAAAACAGAGAAAACATAGACCCCAGACAGTATCAAATGAAGGATACAGTTAGCAAGGTATAAAACAAAGAAAAGTCCTAAGTGGGTTGTTTCAAGAATACAGTGTTAGATTCTCGTTACCTTAAGGCCATGAATTATAAGGTAAACATGGAGATACTCGTAGCCATAGTGATTGACACTAGAGTACTTGACGCGCTGCAAGCGTCGGAGTAAATATGACAGTTGTCACCTCTTGGCTTGGTAGGTCGTTGACTGTAGCTAACAGTAAGGGTGCAGGAGTGTCAGTCCCGTATAGATCTATACACATAATTCCCCCTCTCCCTACAGGAGACTTTGGTTACCAACTCGACGACGGGGAGATCCGTGTCTTGAAGATGCATCTCGTATTCTGAGTACTAATAGAGGTGCTGGAGAAACGACATAGACTCGCGTATGAACTGACTCTTGTGGAATTCTCGTACTAGAAAGAGTGAATATAACCTCCTAACTATTCCTATAATAGTTACTAGAGTCTCTGATCTATGAGTGATGAATGGAAAGATGCCCTTGCTACCTAAGGCGATGTAATGGTCGAGAGCGAGAGAAAGAGAGAGAGAGAGAGAGAGAGAGAGAGAGAGAGAGAGAGAGAGAGAGAGAGAAAGAGAGAAAGAGAGAGAGATCTTTTATGTCCATATATGTATTCATGATATATAACTAATGTTTAAACGACCTTCGGATGGATATCCGATACCCACCAGACCACATCCCAACGAGGAAAAGGAAATAGGGTGAACTAGTGTTCCTAAGTCTTTTAAACATTATTTATATAACTATACAAATACAGACATGCATTTAACGAAGTAAAAGCATAGAGGAAAATTTTAATGAAAACCTTGGAAAAACCTTTACAAATAAGAAATTTACGACTTAAAGTCAATTTGTAAAACAAGTTTGGAAACCGTTCGTAAACACATTTATAATTTGATAACACAATATAAGTAAAGAAAACCTTTGTCGAAAACACTGTTGTAACTGGTTTAGAGGTAAAACAAACAGCAGGAGAGATAATTTGAGAAAAGATTTAAACAATTAAAATGTTTTGGAAAGCCATCTACAACATTATACTTGGTAAAACAACTAAAAGTGTGATAAATGTTGGTGCATGCGGGTTATTAATCACATATGATTGATATGATAATTGGCATGTTTTAACTTGTATTCCCCCATACAAGCATGTAAAAACATTTAAAAGGTTAATTCAGGGGTATGAACTCACCTATTGTAAGTGGATCGAACAAAAGTATCGGTTGGGTGCTCGGTGTCAAGTGAAGACTTGAACACACTTAGTGACCTATTAACATATGATGACATATGTTTGCATACAATTAGTAATTATAATACTAATTAAGCGCGTAAACTCATCCTAATGTGCGGAAAACACTTTGGTCAAGTGCTAGGGGTGTCCCGGGTAGTATCTAAGTGTGTGTATGGCCTAGTTAGGGAGTTTACTCTTCAAAAGTAAACTCTTTATAGAGGTTACGGCCCTAAGACCATATCCCCATGAGTTTTACGGCCGTAAACTCATGGGGGTTGTGTTCTAGGATGCTTCAAGGTCTTATATCACTCATAGAATTAGGCTAGGTCCAAATATAAGGCATGTGAATGGGTTTAAGGAAACAAATGGACCATTTAAGGAGTTCACGACCCTAAACAAGGAGTTTACGGCCGTAAACTCTCACTTGGTCATTTCCTTCGTAGATCTAAGCGTTAAATGATAGAGTATAAAGTTCTAAGCATTATTCCAAGTCAAATGGGGGGTGTTAGGGCATCATTTGGCCACCTTTTGGGAGTTTACAGCCCATGGACCAATCCTAGGGGGGTTTTGTTGGATAAGGTGTCTAAGTCCATAACATATTTGGTATATACTTGACCCGACCCGACATGGTCCATTTGGGTTGCATTTCATCCAAACTATTTATGGATAATTTTATGAGAGTTATACACATATTATTATTAATATATTACAAGTTATAATATATTAATATGAAGTCATGTTATTTAATTAGTCTTAGTCTTAAATTAATTATGAATTAATTTAGAGATTAAAAGCAAGACTAATTAGATTGTGGGCTATTGATTTTATATGGTGTGGGCTAACACCCATTTGTTAATGCGCTAGGCTTGTATGGAAGTCCATGGATGATCCATGGAGCTTTTAACCCATGGATCCTTGGAAAAGGAAAGGTCATGGGTTATTAGGGTTTCACCCTAATCATGTACACTATATAAGCATGTTTATGTTGCATGAAATAGCCACTAGTGTATGTGTTTGTGTGTGGCTGAAAATTGTAGTGTGTATAAATTCTTGGGTCTCGCAGGCTACTATCGGAGATTCATTCAGAATTTTTCCAAAATCGCCAAACCTTTAACCACTCTAACACATAAAGGTGTACCCTTTTGTTGGAGTGATAAACAAGAAACTGTATTCCAAACGTTGAAGGGAGCCTTATACAGTGCGCCTGTTCTGTCCTTGCCCAAAGGGACAGAGGACTTCGTTGTCTACTGCGATGCATCTAATCAAGGCTTGGGCTGTGTGCTTATGCAAAGAGGAAAAGTAATTGCTTATGCCTCAAGACAGCTGAAAGCACACGAGGTCAACTATAACACTCATGACTTGGAACTAGGAACCGTAGTATTTGCATTGAAGATTTGGAGACATTATCTCTACGGAACCAAGTGCACGATCTTCACTGATCACAAGAGCCTGCAGCATATCTTTAATCAGAAAGACTTAAACATGAGGCAACGGCGATGGGTAGAACTACTCAATGATTATGAGTGTGAAATCCGTTACCACCCCGGCAAGGCCAATGTGGTAGCAGATGCCCTTAGCCGAAAGGTTAGTGCAGGCCACAAAGTGAAGAACCAGACGATGACCATCCATTCCAACTTACCCATGCAAATCCGAGAAGCCCAGTTAGAAGCCCTCAAACCTGAGAACATGTCAAATGAAGCTTTGAGAGGAATGGAAAAGAAACTTGAGATCAGTGGTGACGGAGTTCACTGTTTCATGGATCGAATCTGGATACCCAAGTCCGGAGGATTCAGAGAGATAGTCATGGAGGAAGCGCACAGAACCAAGTACTCTGTTCACCCAGGTTTGGACAAGATGTACCTGGATCTCAAGAAGCAATACTGGTGGCCAAACATGAAAGCTGAGATAGCTGCATTCGTGGGCAAGTGTCTGACTTGCGCCAAAGTCAAAGTTAAACACCAAAAACCCTCAGGTCTGCTCCAACAGCCAGAGATCCCCGAATGGAAATGGGAGATGATTACCATGGACTTCATCACCAAACTGCCCAAGTGTTCTAGTGGGTACGATACCATTTGGGTAATTGTCAATCGTTTAACAAAATTCGCTCACTTCATTCCGATCAAAGAATCATACAAGATGGAAAGACTCGCGCGAATCTACATCCAGGAGGCAATACGTCTACACGGTATACCTGTATCCATTATCTCTGATCGAGATAGCAGGTTTACCTCCAGATTCTGGCAGTGTCTTCAGAAAGCCCTTGGAACCAAACTAGATATGAGCACAGCGTATCATCCTCAGACCGATGGATAGAGTGAGAGAACAATCCAAACCGTGGAGGACATGCTTAGGGAATGTGTCATTGACTTTGGAAAGTCGAGGGACACACATCTATCTTTGATCGAATTCTCATACAATAACAGTTACCACACCAGCATTAGGGCTGCTGCGTTTGAAGCCCTATACGGTCGTAAGTGCAGATCCCCTCTGTGATGGGCCGAGGTGGGGGATACACAGTTAGCCAGGAGTCGAGTCCCCGACAGTGCTCTCACTGGTCCTGAAATCATCCGTGAAACCACCGAAAAGATCATTCAAATCCGTAACCGACTGAAAGCCTCACGAGATCGCCAAAAGAGTTATGCCGATAATCGTCGGAAACCACTAGAATTCTAGGTTGGAGACCGTGTCCTGTTAAAAGTCTCTCCCTGGAAAGGCACTGTACGCTTTGGTAAGCGTGGGAAACTTAATCCAAGGTACATTAGACCCTTCGAGATCCTCTCCAGGATTGGTCCAGTTGCTTATAAACTTCGTTTACCTCATGAACTTAGTAACATTCATCCTATCCTCCATGTTTCAAATCTCAAAAAGTGCATGTCCGATGAAACCCTAACGATTCCCATAGACGAGATCGAGATCAATGAAAACCTCAACTTTGTGGAGGAACCGATCGAAATCATGGATCGAGAAGTCAAACGTACAAAGCAAAGTCGCATCCCGTTAGTGAAGGTTCGCTGGAATGCCAAGCGGGGACCGGAATTCACTTGGGAACGGGAAGATTCAATGAAACAGAAGTATCCACAACTCTTTCCAGATCCATGATTTGTATCTTGCCTTGTATTTTAAACTTTGAATTTCGGGATGAAATTCCCTTTAACAGGGGGATAATGTAACAACCCGAAATTTCCGTACCATCTCTTGTAACTCTTTCGTAGTACAATTCACGCAACTAATCGTCGTTTCCAAATTCAATTTCCGATCTTCTATTTAATTAAGTCATTAACCGGTACATATCTAAAATGATTTAATGGGTGTCTTAATACATTTAGAAATCATGTTAACACCCCACTTTAGTGATCCGAATATTTCTAGAATTTACCGTATCGGGTTACGGCAACCTAATCGGGTACGACCAAAAGCCTCGCTTAACGTCGGCATCGGGTAAAAATTTCACCGCATCCAAAACTTAAACACTATATAAAGTATTTTAAGACTCCATTTGAAGCCTTTGGCCATTTTCCCATAAAACTCTCCCAACCTCTCTCCTCATCTATAATCAAAGGTCCAAAACAAAGATTTAAGGCTTCCAATCAAAGAGGTAACACCCCTAACTTGTTATCCAACCTCTTTAGCCTTCAAATTGATGTTTAAACTTAGTTTTGGGACCAAGAACATGAGTTTACGGCCAAGGATCAAGCTTGGGCCGTAAACTCCTCAACATGGGATTTTTGAGCCAAAATTACCATTCCAAATCATAGTTGGGACTTAGATATGACCTTAAGGCTTGCTAATCGGGACTTGAAACATCTAAAACATGAATTATATGGGACAAAAGAGAGTTTACGGCCAAGCCTCCTTCTTGGGCCGTAAACTCCTCTAAAATGGGGATTTAGTGCCTTTAAACATGTCCAAATGCCTTGAAACTCAACCAATGACCTTGTGGTAAATCCTAGAATCATCTAAAAATGGTATGGAGACCTTAAACATATCAAATACCTTACATATTGGAGTTTACGGCCTAAGTACATAGCCTTTGGCCGTAAACTCATAAAGACATGCCAAAAATGTCCTTAAACCACCCCAAAGGCTTGGATAAATTCCTAAAATCACATGTGATTGTTCTTAGCATCAAAAACTAATCTTTTCTTAACCATATTAGAGTTTACGGCCAGAGACTATATGTCTGGGCCGTAAACTCATATAAAGTTGATACCAAGCCTTAGAAAATTAGTTAGAATCACATGTGATTGCTCCTTGTGCCTTAAAACAAGTTTTCTTGGCCATGGGTGAGTTTACGGCCGTAAACTCCAAGGTTGTGGCCGTAAACTCCCTTCTAAGCGGTATAATTACATGTAATCCATTCCAAGGCATTTTAGAAATCCATTCTAACAATCCCCATGTCCAAACAAGCCATTAAACACTCAAAATCACACCAACATGAGTTTACGGCTGTAAACTCATGTGCGGGTGTGTTATGTGGCTGTAAACTCGCGAGGACCTGAATACACCTGGGAACGAGAGGATCAAATGAAACAAAAGTACCCGCATCTTTTTCCAAATTTGTAATATCTATCTTAGATTAAATTTCGGGACGAAATTCCCTTAACGAGGGGATGATGTGACAACCCTATTTTTCCCAAAAGCATTGTAAACACTCGAAAGCTAAAAACAACGAAATTAACCTCGAAAACAAAGTGTTGAAGTATCTAAGTTGGGATGCATAGAATATTAGATGTCATGCCCCGGTTTCCAAAAACATAAAGAACGCTCAAAACCGAGTTATATTGAAGAAATTATAACCACTCGTATATCTACGACACGACGTTAAAACATTATTTGACGTAAAAAGTGGAATCTCAATAAAATACATTTTTGCCTTAAAGTATCTAAAAAAAAGTTGTAGATCTCGTTGAAAGATGAGCGTGTATAAAAAGATCGCCCAAATTGGACCTCGAATGAAGAGGTTACGAATTTTCAAAGTTTCGTAACAGTAGTAGAGGGCTAAAAACTCGGATTGAAGATCGAGTGTTATTTAGCTATCGCCACCTAAACGGAAGTTGAAGATCTCCTCAGTGGTAATAAAACAATAAAAAGACAAACGAAAACCGACGTCGAATAAAGAACCTATGAAATTTTAACGAACTTTAAGGCCCGGCCTATTAAAATTATATCATTAAAAATAAAGTCAAAACTAGCCGACGGAGTCTAAATGAAAGTTGTAGAGCATAATCTCACCTACGCGTGGATATAAAGAACACGAAAAACGGAGCTCGTACGTGAAAGTTATGGAATTTAGAAGCTGGAAGCAGGGATTACGCCCCGCGTACTCTGGGAGTACGCCCCGCGTACTAGACCCAGAGTCGAGTCCCATCGGCCCGCCCAAGCTACACCTAGCTAGCCAGGAGTCGTAAGCCATGACGCATTTTACACCCAGCGTAACGACGTACGCGCTGCGTACGTGAGTACGCCCCGCGTACTCCAAAATTACGCCCCGCGTACGAGGCAATTACAGCCTATAAATAGAAGGCTTAAGCTCGAGTTTTTGCACACAAATCACAATCCCCCAGCCATTCTCTCATACTTCTAAGCTCTAGAGACGCTCCCCTCACCTCGGTTTCCGCACTCGATCCCCCGACGAAAGATTTACGTTGCAGAGATCCCCGAAGAGCCCGACAACGCAAGTATCCGCGATCGAAGTTCTACTTAACTCTAGTCTTCCTCTTCAAACTTAACGAGTTAGTTCATACCCCTACTTTTCAATTCTTTTTTCATGTTTTAGGGGGGAAATACAAGTACATTACACGTTAAAAGTATCGTTTTATAAACATAAATGCAATTTCTAACTTCGAATATCGATACAAACATCTTATGTATACAAGGGCGATTATATCACTAAGTGATTTCTACTAAATGGAATATACTATTTGAAAAACTATAATGGGTATACTTAACAAGTCAGTCCTACATTTTACATATACATCTTGAAAAACGAAACACTTTCAAAAGAAGTAAGGTCATTTTATTGTAAATCTACTTATACTAGGCAATGTGAGATATTCAAACTTCAACGTACATTTTTGTATGCATTTCAAGTCCTGTATTATATACCATAATCTCTTGGAGGGAGAGCGTGATACTTGTGTATAGATCTATACGGGATTGACAATCCCACCCCTAAACTACTAGCTATAGTTAGACCGGCAGGTCTGGGGTGACAAATGTCATAACACTGCAACACTTAAAGAATGTTGTTACAGGCCGTCAGTGTCATTAGTATGGTTATAAAACTCACATAAAAAGTATAAAACAAGATTGATTTACGAGATGCATATGTGCATCGCAGTTTTCCTACATTATATTTTCATACAAAATTATTGTTATCATTTGATTATAAAAGTTACTAACATATTCCAACTTTGGAAACTTTTTCCTTTTACAAGAAAATATTGGATTTTCTAAAAACCTCGTTTACCAATTTACTACCAAAAGGGATATACTTTTCAACTCGAAACACTCATGAACTCACCAACTTAATTGTTGACACTTTTCAAAACCACTTGTATTTCTCAGGGAATCAGTGATACAGGTAAACTACCAGCTTTTGGGAGAAGGAACACAAAGGATGTTTTTATCATTAAACATTTATCATCATATTGTAATATTCTTTTGATAACATGTATAACGCAACAATATACGTTTTCATTTTATATATATGATGGTTGTGTTACTTTCTTTACAATATTCAATCGTTGTGATACTACGTGAAGTCATCCACCCTCGAATGTTTCCGCCATTCTGGTTTGGGGGTGTGACAAACTTGACGGGACTCGGCAAGTGCACTAGAGCTACTCGGTGAGTCTAAACATTTTCACCAACTCTCTAGGATTCTCTTTTGACACGTCGAGTACTCCCTGACTCGACGAGTTCCACCTGGCATGAATCGCGGGGCCACCACGACTCAACTCGTCGAGTCACAAGAACAACTCGGCGAGTTCCAGCTCGACTCAATCCACCTGTCAACCCTCTCTAACTCTCCATGACTCACTAAGTCAACCATAACTCGGCAGGACCACTCACTGAGTGGTTAAGGACAATCTTCGTGCTACTCGCCGAGTCTGTTCTTCAGACTCGGCGAGTCCATGCCATGCATCAACGCAATCTCGCTTCTGAGGTGAGATCTGCTCCATCCACTCATAGATCTGGCCCTCCTAAGCTCATTCATCACGTAAAGTCACAGTCTTGGCTACCATGCAACTCCTACAAGGCTCTTTTTGGAGAAATGACCTCTAAGATGGCAACCCTAGTCTCCAACCCAAAAGGAAGGACGTAAAGCATAGCATTAGGGACTTTCTGGACCTGCTAAGGTCCAGATCTAGCTACCATATCCCCATGGGACCTCTCACACTTCAATTACAAAGCAAACAAGGCAAGAAGAAACCTAGATTTGACCATATCAACAAAAATACGGAAATAAGCTCTGAATGATACCTCGAGAAGCTTCCCCTGGCGAAATGGAAGTAGATCCAAGCTCCCCAACTCTTCTAGCTTGACTTCCCCTTCCTTTCTTGCAAATACACACAAATTTGGTGAACAATGGCCTCTTATCTCACTCACAGGAACCCTTAGCTGCTTTGGTGCTCTCAAGGTCAAGGTAGCCGCAATGAAGCGCCATAAGGTCCTTTAAATAGGGCTTAGGACCGGGAAATTAGGGTTTCATTAAACAGCGCGAACTCACCGAGTCCATTCCTTGGACTCGCCGAGTCCAGGCACGAACCCGCGTCCAGAACCGCGATCTTACTCGGCGAGTTTGAGATCCAACTCATCGAGTCCCCTCACAAAACACCAAAAATATATGAATAAAAGATACCAGGAAATCCGGGCTGTTACAATAATAACAACAACAACAACAATTACAGTAATAATAATGTAACAACCCGAAATTTATTCGTCGCCAAGAACCGTTCTACCCGGAAAGTCGCCGTTATCGGATTCGTTCCGATTTCTCTTTGAAATTTATTTTGTATAAATTATACGTTTATTTTATCCTAATAAGTGTCTAAATCACTTAGGAACTTATGTTAGTTGCCCAAAAACAATTATTTCATAAGTTTTAAAAATGTTCCTGTCGGGTGACGGAAACTCAATCGGGTGCGACCAAAAGCCGCGGTTAGCATCGGTATCGGGTAGAATTCCTCCGTGTGCAAATTTTGGGAACTATATAAATGAGTTTCAGCCTTCATTTGAAGCTTTTTCCCTCTCTCACTACTCTCTCTCTAACCTTTCTCCAAAATCCAAAGATTAAGTGTCCAAAACTCAATTTTAAGGCTTCAGATCCTTAAGGTACCTTCCTAGCCTTAATCTATAGCATGTCTAGCTTCCAAATTAGACAATTAAACATTAAATTGGGCAAAATGCATGAGTTTACGGCCTAAGAAGGTGCTTAGGCCGTGAACACCCAAGATGGTGGGTTTTGAGCCTTTAAACCCTTCCTTGACTAGTTTGGACCTTGGATATGGCTATGAGACTTTAAAATATGGATTCTAAACATGTAAAACATAATTTTTGTGATGTTTAGAGGAGTTTACGGCCAAGGAATATTCTTGGGCCGTAAACTCATACAATGAGGGTTTTTATGCCCTTAAACCCTTCCAAATCACTCCTATAGCTTAGATATGAATTATGGGACTTTGATTCTTGCAATTGGACACTTGAAACATAGATTATGGAGGACTTAGATGATTTTACGGCCAAGGAGAGTTCTTGGGCCGTAAACTCCACTAAACTTGGCATAAATCTCATTCTAAGGTGCTAGAAATCTCATTCTAAGGGTGACAAATTTCTGGATATCGTTCGACGTCTGACAAACGTCAAGGAGGTCACGTTGTCGTATTAGTATGGTTACCCGACTCACAATATGTATTAATACCAGCTTATTCACAGTTTGGGTTCAGGATCTTTATTTCGTTCGGGATAGTGATCCCATGGTTTTGTATCTATATTCTATGTCTCTTTCGGGATTGTGATCCCATGGTATTGTTTCTATGTCTCTTTCGGGATAGTGATCCCATGGTATTATCAAACTATTCTATATCTATGTCCTATACGGGATAATGATCCCATGGTTTATTCTTATATCTCTTACGGGATAGTGATCCCAAGGTTTTCTAAATCTATATCTTATACGGGATAGTGATCCCATGGGTTCTAAAATTTGTATCTTATTCGGGATAGTGATCCCATGGTTTCTAAATCTGTGAACTATTCGGGATAGTGATCCCAAGGTTTTCTAAATCTATATCTTATACGGGATAGTGATCCCATGGGTTCTAAAATTTGTATCTTATTCGGGATAGTGATCCCATGGTTTCAAATCTATATTTACATACATACATTAACTTATCTTGTGTTAGTTCGGGATGATAGTCCCATGATCTTGAACCGTACTTAAAAATATCTCAAACTAACTTATATGTCTTTCGGGATAGTGATCCCAAGATTTTCATTATATAGTTTTGTGTGCTAAACTATACTTTGTGATATACTATTGATCTTACAATTAGGAAAATATGGGATTTTCCTGGGGTAAATACAATACATAATCGAATTGGTAACAAACGATAACTTAACCAACTTCACATAAGAAAATATGGGATTTTCTTGGATAACAAATCTTTTCGGAAACTAAAGGAAACCGATACATTTTCACAAAACAAAACCGCTTATGAACTCACCAGCTTTATGCTGATTTTCAAACCGCTTGTATTCTCAGGTCCAAGCTAGACAGGTACCCGGTGATCTCTTTTGGCGAAGACGGAGTGCGTAGAAGACTCGTCTCAACTTTTGTTAATATAATGCATATGTATATTTGTATAACTTTACTTTTGAAACACATGTAAACTTTCATATATATGTAAAGTAATGTTTGTTTACTGTGAATACTATGTACATTGGATTTGATACACAACGTGGTAGTCAACCCCGGAGACGTTTCCGCCTCTGGTTTTCGGGGTGTGACAAATAATAATAATAATAATAATAATAATAATAATAATAATAATAATAATAATAATAATAATAGTACTACTACTACTACTAATAATAATAATAATAATAATAATAATAATAATAATAATAATAATAATAATAATGTATACAAAAGCTTCCAGCATAATAAACATTAAATATATTATTTTAGAGGTAAAACACAAAAATCCATTTAGTTTGCTAGTAAACACCATTGTTTCTACAACGGAGACCCAAGTTCTATTCTTGTAACATTCATTAGCTGTTAATTTTTATCAAAGTCAAGGGTACCATTGGAAAGCCTTGCTTTCTTTCTGTGTCAACCATCTCCCAACTTCTTTCTCAGTCAGACCTTGATTTTCGAGTCAGACGCCAATATTTTGTCTATCAAACACCTTTCGTCTGACCGAGTCAGCTAAAAATGTCTTACCTGACTTGGTCAGATGCATATCAAATAGGGCCTTAATCTAGTAGTCTTACACAATTCCATCCGTGAAATCATTCCAGTTGTGTTGATCCTCAAGTGTTCTTAATTTCACCACGAACACCAACACACACTAGTGTTCTTGGCCAAAACCGACCATTCAAGCTCCTAGATCGTAAGTAATCTTGTTCTAACTCATTATACACTAGGTTTAACATGTTTAGAGCTTATAATCATCATGAATAGATGGATGAATGAGAGTTTACGGCCAAGGATCTCCCAAGGCCGTAAACTCAATATAAGGGTGCAATGATGCCCTTTCCTCCTTCCTTATGCCCATAACTTAGTCTAGAACTATACACCATTGAACAAGGGACTTCAAGAAACGAAATGGTACTTCATACCATGAGTTTATAGCTGTAAACTCATGGGGAAGTAGTCCCCATGCCGTAAACTCAAGATAAGGTCATTCTTGGAACTTAAACTCACCTAGCCTCTTGTTTAAGCCTTGGAACACTTAACCACTTAAGACATAATAGCTTTAAGCCTCAATTGGAGACCCATTTGAGATTTTACGGCTAGGAGTAAGCTCCCGTGGGTCGTAAACTCCAATAAGTATGGTCCATTGACCATAAACTCACTTACAATGCCTTGCACTCCTTTGTTACAACCCAGTGGCGTTCTAACATTTTGACCAAGGTGTTTTCCACACCTTAGAATGTTTATACTTGTATAATTAGTGTTATAATCAGTAATTGTATATATACATATGTCTTTATATGTTATTAGGATCATTGTGTGTGTTTAAGTCTTCACTTGACACCAAGCACTTTTCCGACCCTTCCATCCGATCCACTCACTGCAGGTGAGTTCATACCTCTTAATTAACCTTTTAAATGTTTATAAATGCTTTTATGGGGGGTAATACAAGTTGAATCATGCTAGTTATTATACCAATCACATTTGATTAATAGCTAGAATATAAATGGATTTACTACACGTTTAGTTGTTTTACCAAACATATCACTTCAAATGGCTTTCTCAAACGTTTTTACATGCTTAAAACTCTTTATCAAACTGTCTTATCAAACAAATTACTTTCAAATCATTTTATAAACTGACATCAAGTCATCATTTCTTAGTTATTAAACTTTTAAAAGGTTTTACAAAACTTCTTTTATACTTTTATATTGTCACATGTATGCCTATATATGTATAGTTATATAAGTAATGTGTAAAGGACTTAGGACGGCTAACTCGCTTTATTTCCTTTTCCGCATTGGGATGTGGCCTTAGAGCACCGTTTATTCGTCCGAATGTCGTCTAAATATTAGTTATGCATCATGTATACATATATAGACATAAAAGTCCCATCAGTCAGTTTAGTACCTTTGGTTAGCAAAGGCATACTTTTGGTTATACACATACGTTAATAGTAACTATAATAGGTATAGTTAGGATATACTACTAACTATTCCAAGTACAAGTAATCACACAAGAGTTAGTTCATTCATGAGTCTATACTAATACATTACATACTATATGAAGAGATACGATTACATACAATTACAAAACATACAATTACAAGACATATAATTACAGGAGATACGTTTACATAAATATGTTTACATAAATATGTTTACATAAATACGTTTACATAGATATGTTTACATAGATACGTTTACATAGATACGTTTACATGAATACATTTACATAAATACGTTTACATAGATACATTTACATAGATACAATTACATAGAATCTATTACATATGTTTCGGGAATTACCATTCCACACCCAAGGCTATTAGCTACAGTAGGGAAAATGCTCATCGACAGGTGTCTACGGTTGTACTGGTCGGCGAGTTTCCACGCTGTGAATATCCTAGTACAAAAGGATACAATTTTAGTTACTATATTATTTTCCTTGTTACCTTTATTTTGTGACACATTCACATGAACGACGAGGTAGAATATATTTGATATAGATAGACTATTTTCCTTATTACCTTTATATTGTGACACATACACATAAACGATGAGGTAGACTATAGTTTTATAATAATAGTTATACACAGGAAAAACCGTCACATTTACAGTGATGCTTACTTTCAAAACAGTCGGGTCTTGGTAGAAAGCTACTTTCAAAATAATTGGGTCTTGGTAGAAGGCAAGTTTCAAAACAATCGGGTCTTGGTAGAAGGCTACTTTCAAAACATTTGGGTCTTGGTAGAAGACTACTTTTATAATAGTAGGAAATATGGGATTTTGTAGGGTTGTCAAAAGCTTATAATTACTTACAAACATGGTCATTGATACAAACTTTTCTTCAGACATTTACAAGTCTTTCTTTACAGTTTTACAAATCAAAGACACATTAATACTTATGAATTCACCAACTTTATTGCTGATACTCGCTTTCAAAATAACTTGTATTCTCACGTCACAAATAGACAGGTACGACGACCAGGTAGACGGAGCAGTCAAGACTCGTCTTTTATTTTGAACATTCACTATGTTGTTTTATAGTTTGAAAGAACACACATGTATTTAAAATTATACTATTAATGCAATGGATGATGTTGTTGCTTGTTTACTACTTTACGTTGTTGTGATACATTACATGACGTCCTCCGTCCCACATTGTTTCCTCCGTTCTCGGTTTTGGGGTGTGACACCAGGGTCTATCCAACAGGCACTAGGTCCATAGCTATCGATGTTATCTATCAGGCATAGCTGCCAATGTTCATTTGTAAGGCACTAAGTCCATAGTTGTCAGGGTTTTTAGAGTACATCTGGTGAACACGTCGTTCACAAACACTTACAGGTTGCAATCCTGCTAGCGTTCCACTGGACTATATATAAAAGTGTATGGTCATTATCTATACGATGCTATATGACTCAATCATCATTAAATTCAATGCTTCTCATCATCTATATCATCTTTCATCTCTCATGATTTATCTACCCATCTTTACCCAATATATTTATAGGTATAAAAATACCGAAAAAGTTTAAATCACAGAAAACATGTATAAATAGTTCATTTAGCCTAGATAACAGGAACATGGATAATAAGCTCATATAGCATGTATTAACATAAAATAATTCATATCTATGTATGTGACAACCCTATATTTTCCAAAAGCATTGTAACGCTCAAAAGTCAAATACAACTAAATTAACCTTGAAAATAAAGTATTCAAATATCTAAGTTGGGATGCATCCAATACTAATTAACGTGTCAAGGTTTCCGAAAACATAAAGAACGCTCAAAACCGGGTTATATTGAAGAAATTATAACCACTCGTATATTTACAACACGCCGTTAAAACACTATTTGACGTAAAAAGTAAAATCTCAATAATGTGCATTTTAGCCTTCAGTATCTAAACATAAATCGTAGATCTCGTTAAAAGGTGAGCGTGCATAAAAAGATCGCCCAAATTGGACCTCGTATGAAGAAGTTACGAATTTTCGAAGTTTCGTAACAGTAGTAGAGGGCTAAAAACTCGAATTTAAGATCGAGTGTAAATTAGCTAACGCAATCCAAATGAGAGTTGAAGATCTCCGCAATAGGAACAAATGGATGAAAAGACAAACAAAAATCGACGTCGAATAAAGAACCTATGAGTTTTTAAACGAACTTTAGGAGGCCCGACCTATTAAAAATATATCATTAAAAATAAAGACAAAACTAGCCGACGGAGTCTAAATGAAAGTTGTAGAGCATAATCTCACCTACGCGTGGATATAAAGAACACGAAAAATGGAGCTCGTACGCGAAAGTTACGGAATTTAGAAGTGGACAGGGCAAATTACACCCCGCGTTCTCTGGGAGTACGCCCCGCGTACTAGACCCAAAGTCGAGTCCCATCGGCCCGCCCAAGCAACGCTTAGCTAGCCAGGAGTCGTAAGCCATGATGCATTTTTACGCCCAGCGTAACGAGGTACGCGCTGCGTACGTGAGTACGCCCCGCGTACTCACTCTTCCAGCACTATAAATAGATAGCATGAGCTTCGAGTTTTGGCACACCTTCACAATTCCTCAGCCATTCTCCCAGTTCCAGAGACCATTTCTTTACCTTGGTTTTCGCACTCGAGCCCTCGACGAAGGATCTACACTGCAGAGATTCTCGAGAACCCGAAGACGCAACTTTCCGCGGTCGAAACTCTGCTCAACTCTAACCTCTCTCTTCAAACTTAACGGGTGAGTTCATACCCCTACTTTTCAATTCTTTTTCATGTTTTAGGGGGGAAATACAAGTACATTACATGTTAAAGTATCGTTTTATAAACATAAATGAAATTTCTATCTTCGAATATCGATACAAACATCTTATGTATACAAGAGCGATTATGTCACTAAGTGATTTCTACTAAATGGAATATACTATTTGAAAAACTATAATGGGTATACTTAACAAGTCAGTCCTACATTTTACATATACATCTTGAAAAACGAAACACTTTCAAAAGAAGTAAGGTCATTTCATTGTAAATCTACTTATACTAGGCAATGTGAGATATTCAAACTTCAACGTACATTTTTGTATGCATTTCAAGTCCTGTATTATATACCATAATCTCTTGGAGGGAGAGCGTGATACTTGTGTATAGATCTATACGGGATTGACAATCCCGCACCTAAACTACTAGCTATAGTTAGACCGGCAGGTCTGGGGTGACAAATATCATAACACTGCAACACTTGAAGAATGTTGTTACAGGCCGTCAGTGTCAATAGTATGGTTATAAAACTCACATAAAAAGTATAAAACAAGATTGATTTACGAGATTCATATGTGCATTGCAGTTTTCTACATTATTTTTCATACAAAGTTGTTTTATCATTTGAGTATAAAAGATACTAACGCATTTCAACTTTGGAAACTTTTGAATCATCTTACAAGAAAATATTGGACTTTCTAAAAACCTCGTTTACCAAAAAGGATATACTTTTCAACTCGAAACACTCATGAACTCACCAACTTAATTGTTGACACTTTTCAAAACCACTTGTATTTCTCAGGGAATCAGTGATACAGGTAACTACCAGCTTTTGGGAGAAGGAACACAAAGGATGTTTTTATTATTGAACATTTATCATCATATTGTAATATTCTTTTGATAACATGTATAACGCAACAATATACGTTTTCATTTTATATATATGATGGTTGTGTTACTTTCTTTACAATATTCAATTGTTGTGATACTACGTGAAGTCATCCACCCCCGAATGTTTCCGCCATTCTGGTTTGGGGGTGTGACAGATTGGTATCAGAGCATTGTTTATAGTGAACTAAGTATATCAAACCACATAAGATATACAAACTATAAATACAACGGGAACCAAAAACCCTCTGATAAAAACATTTTCATAGAAATATATTTTCTTTAAATATATACATTTTTACCCGCATGTATCAACCTCGTATCATGACAAGTTTTTCTAAAGAGTAGTATGGCAAGTTGCGATACCACGATTCAGCCTTGGAGTATGTAATCAAATCAAGAATAAATATAGCCTGATCAACTATATTTATCCTGGATTTGACCAATGTACGTCGAGGAATGGTCGTAGTAGTCAACAAGCCAAAAACTTATAAAATCTAGATTCGCTGAATTGAAATACTATAAGTCTATTGTTAAAAATAATTGAACGATAAAATATTGCGCCCAGTAAAGATATAAATAGGCTTAGGAAGTTGTTAAATAGAAATTTCTTTTCTTATAAAAATCTCATACCTCTATCCCAGTACAGACAAATGGCCGGATTTCCTTTACCGGGAGACCCCTACTACCTAAATCAAGGTAACGACGGCTGGATAGAAGAAGACCCGGAGGAAGACCCAGAGGAAATCGAAGAAGAGGTCGAAGAAGAGTTCGAGGAGGGAGTCGAAGAAGAATTCGAAATCGAAGTCGGAGAAGAATACGAAGTCGACGAGGAGATCGTGGAAATTTCTAGCGGAACAGACTCCGAACCGGAAGTAATCGACCCTCCCATCCCCCATCCTCCCGTAATCAGACCATATCAACCGGGACCCATTCCAATCTGGGGAAGCCACCTCTACTACTGGAGCCGTCAACAAGGTGTACGCCCTGCATTCGGCATGTGTCGGGATTTTTACAACGTCAGTGGGGGAGGCTCAGCTGATCGAGCACTTCCTGTTGTCGTGAACGCTATAGCTAACCAGAACTACCAGGCAGACCAACAAGCAGCTAGAGTTCGCGAGATCAATGCTGCTACCCAAAGTAACGCCGCTGACATCCGCCGTTTGGAAGGACTACATGAGAATACCCAAGTCTACACGGGAACACTTCAGAACCAAATGATAACAACTCTAGACGAAATAAGAGAGATGAAAGAACAACAAGCAGATTTCGAGAGGCGACTGATGGGAGTCAAACGGTCAGATGCCGAACCTAGCTCCAAACACCACAAGTAGAGTTTGTTCAAGCTCCAACAATTTTGATATAAACTAGGACCTCGGATAAAGTTTTTCTCTTATTTTCTTTTGTATCTGTAAACGGAGACCTCTAGATAGGTCAAATTTTTCTAAAACTAGAAGCATAATGTAACACACCTTAGGTGTGACATATATATAAATATGCAGTACTTCTTTATATACCTCTCGAAACCTCTGAAATTAATTAAATTGTTGTATTTAATTTGAAACCAAAAACTAAAGTCAAAACAAATTACAAGATACGACTAACCCTCAACTACACGATTCTCAAAACATTAGAAACTTATAGTATTCGTTCTTATTTTCTCTACCAGAACATGCCTCCTCGAAGATCAACACGCAGAAACTCAACTCCAGCACCACCTCCACCACCCCCTCCAACTATGGATGCAGATATGTTCCAAACTACTGTAACAGTCGTTGTAACCGCGGCGATGGCTCAAATGAGCAACAATGGGTCAGGAGGAGGAATAAATAGCTTTACAAATGGCCCAAGCCAAGGCCGTTCCGGAGCCTGCACTTACAAAGACTTAACCAATGGAAAACCTATTCCCTTCTATGGGACTGGGGGAGTATTGGCTCTATCCCAATGGATAGAGAAAACGGAAGCCGTATTCGAAATTTGCTCATGCCCTGAAGAAAGCAAAGTAAAATTTGCTGCCTGTACATTCTCTGAACGCACCTTGATATGGTGGAACGGCCATGTCAAGACACTAACCCTAGTGGTAGCAAACTCCATGGGTTGGGAAAACTTGAAGCGAATGCTCCTTCAGGAATACTGCCCAAGAGGCGAGATTCAGAAGCTTGAACAAGAATTGTGGAACCTTTCGATGTTAGGCTCGGACATTGCAGGCTACACCAACAGGTTCAGCGATTTGATAACACTTTGCCCAGGGATGTTGATTTTAGAGAGCCAAAAAGTGGAGAGGTACATCTGGGGATTATCACCCCAACTGCGAGGAAGTGTGTTAGCTTCCAAGCCCATGACCTTCGACAGCGCCAAAGAACTGGCGCAATCTCTCGTTGATCATGGCGTCTGCCAAGGGTCACGACTATCATAGCTGAACCAACCAAAGGGAACAACGACAACAATAACAATGCCAATAACAACAACAAGAAGAAATTCTGGAACAAGAGAAAGGGGCAAACCTTGCAAGAACCTTCAAAGAAACAAATGGTGGCGGTTCATGCTGCTACTGCTCCCGCCACAACTCCTACAACCCCGGCGCCACCAAAACAATATGCAGGGAACTTGCCCAAGTGCAGCAAATGCAACTACCATCACCATGGTAATTTCCGCGAGATGTACTGTAAGAACTGCGACAGGAAAGGGCACACTGCCCATTTCTATAAAGCGCCGGCACGGCCAGTCACTCAAGTTCCTGGTACTGGGGTAAGCCAAGCATGTTATGGATGTGGAGAAACTGGGCATTTCAAGAGGGACTACCCCAAAACAAGGAATGTTGGTGGTATTGGGAGAGTGCTGGCGATAGGTCAAAATGAAGCAATAACTGATCCAACAGTAGTTACGGGTACGTTTCTCCTCGACAACATTTATGCATGCATACTCTTTGACTGCGGTGCGGAGAGAAGTTTTGTGAGTCATAAATTCAAACACCTACTTAACCAAAGACCCCAACCACTTAATAAAACATTCACTGTAGAAATGGCTAATGGAAAAACAGAAAGCACAAGTGATATGTACGTAGGGTGCACATTAAATTTAAACGAACACTTATTTCAAATCGACCTTATGCCCATTTCGATAAGAAGTTTTGATGTAATCATCGGTATGGACTGGTTGAGTCTTCACCATGCCGACATTCTTTGCCATGAAAAGGTCGTTCGTCTCAATCTTCCCAACGGTGAAAATCTTATCATATATGGAGACAAACCTAGTTCAAATTTGCAAATCATCTCCTGTATTAAAGCACGAAAATATCTTCGCAAGGAATACCATGCCTTTCTAGCCCACGTAGTAGACCAAAAGCAAGAACCAAAGAACATTAAAGACATTCCGGAAGTCTGCAACTTCCCAGACATTTTCCTAGAAGATCTCCCAGGAATCCCACCGGAACGTCAAGTCGAATTCAGAATCGACTTAATCCCCGGAGCTACCCCAGTAGCAAAGTCACCATACCATTTAGCTCCAGCTGAGATGCAGGAACTGTCGAGTCAATTGAACGAGCTGTTGAGCAAGGGATTCATCAGACCAAGCTTCTCACCATGGGGAGCACCAGTCCTGTTCGTGAAAAAGAAGGACGGATCTTTTCGCATGTGCATCGATTATCGAGAACTGAACAAACTGACAATCAAGAACCGATATCCCCTTCCACGTATAGACGATCTGTTTGACCAACTACAAGGAGCGAGCTACTTCTCAAAGATCGACCTAAGATCCGGTTATCGCCAACCACGAGTACTGGAAGGAGACATTCCCAAAATGGCTTTCCGAACACGATATGGTCACTACGAGTTTGTAGTAATGCCCTTCGGATTAACAAACGCTCCAGCAGTGTTCATGGATTTGATGAACCGAGTATGTCGTTCCTTCCTGGACAAATTCGTGATCGTGTTCATAGATGATATACTCATCTATTCTAGAAACCAGGAAGAACACAGCCAACATCTCCGCCAGGTTCTGGAAACATTAAGGGCAGAGAAACTTTACGCAAAATTTTCCAAGTGCGAATTTTGGATTCGAGAGGTGGATTTCCTAGGACACGTAGTAAGCAAGGAGGGAATACACGTGGATCCCTCGAAGATCAAGGCAATAGAGAATTGGACGATTCCAAGAACCCCTACAGAGATCCGGCAATTTTTAGGACTCGCCGGGTATTACCGAAGGTTCATACAAAATTTTTCCAAGATTGCCAAGCCACTCACCACACTAACTCAGAAGAATGTGACCTTCGACTGGGGAGAAAAACAAGATGCCGCGTTTCAAACGCTAAAACGAGCATTATGTAGTGCACCCATCCTAACCCTGCCAGAAGGGACGGAGGACTTCGTGGTCTATTGTGATGCATCAAACCAAGGACTCGGGTGTGTCCTGATGCAACGAGGGAAGGTCATCGCCTATGCCTCAAGACAACTAAAGACGCATGAAGTGAACTACACAACGCACGATCTTGAGCTAGGAGCAGTCTTCTTCGCTCTAAAGATATGGAGACACTACCTCTACGGCACGAAATGTACGATCTTCACTGACCATAAAAGCCTTCAACATATCCTCAACCAGAAAGAACTCAACATGAGACAAAGACGATGGGTAGAACTACTAAGTGATTACGAATGCGAAATTCGATATCAACCCGGAAAGGCTAATGTAGTGGCTGATGCGCTCAGTCGGAAGGAATACTCAGGTCGCCGAGTGAAGTCCCTAACTATGACGATCCATTCACACCTTTCCACGCAAATCAAGGAAGCCCAAATAGAAGCCTTGAAATCCGAAAATGTGGCAGGAGAAGCCCTAAGAGGAATGGATAAGAACCTTGAAACCAAGAACGATGGAGTTCGTTATTTCATGGATCGGATATGGACACCAAAGTTTGGTGGATTCAGAGAAATCGTCATGGACGAAGCCCATAAAACACGATACTCCATACATCCCGGCTCCGACAAGATGTATCTCGACCTCAAGAAGTTGTACTGGTGGCCGAATATAAAAGCCGAAATTGCTACCTACGTGAGTAAATGTTTGACGTGCGCTAAGGTCAAAATAGAATACCAAAAGCCTTCGGGTTTACTACAACAACCAGAAATACCCGAATGGAAGTGGGAGCGGATAACTATGGTTTTCATAACCAAGTTACCCAAAATGACAAGCGGACTCGACACCATTTGGGTAATTGTCAACAGGTTAACTAAATTAGCACATTTCCTACCAATCAAAGAGACGGATAAATTTGAGAAGTTAACAAGGACATACCTCAGAGAAATTGTACGACTGCATGGTGTGCCCGTATCCATTATCTCAGACCGAGATAGTAGATTCACCTCAAGGTTTTGGCAGTCGCTACAAAAAGCTTTGGGGACAAGACTAGACATGAGCACCGCTTATCACCCTCAAACCGACGGCCAGAGCGAGAGAACCATACAAACCCTAGAAGACATGCTGAGAGCTTGTGTAATCGATTTTGGCAAAGCATGGGACACACATCTACCCTTGGTCGAGTTTTCGTACAACAATAGCTACCACACCAGTATCAAAGCTGCCCCGTTTGAAGCCCTCTATGGCCGCAAGTGTAGGTCACCTTTATGCTGGGCCGAAGTGGGGGACACACAACTGGCAAAAGGACAAGCAACTGACAACACACTTACTGGGCCAGAAATCATACGGGAAACTACGGAGAAGATTGTTCAAATCCGAGAACATCTAAAAGCATCAAGGGATAGACAAAAGAGTTATGCAGATAAGAGACAAAAACCCTTGGAATTCCAAGTTGGAGACCGTGTCCTACTAAAAGTCTCGCCTTGGAAAGGATTGATACGCTTCGGAAAACATGGGAAACTGAACCCCAGATACATCGGACCATTCGAGATCCTTGCCAGGATCGGTCCAGTGGCTTACAAACTTAGACTACCTTAGGAACTCCACAACGTACACCCTACCTTTCACGTATCAAACCTAAAGAAGTGCTTATCCGATGAGACCCTTGTCGTCCCTCTAGACGAAATTACAATAAATGAAAACCTCCATTTTGTAGAGGAACCAGTAGAGATTCTGGACCGGGAAGTCAAAAGAACTAAACAAAGCCGCATACCTATCGTAAAGGTCCATTGGAACGCCAAGCGAGGACCTGAATACACCTGGGAACGAGAGGATCAAATGAAAAAAAATTACCCGCACCTGTTTCCTAATCTGTAAACTCTATCTTAGATTAAATTTCGGGACGAAATTCCCTTAACAGGGGGATGATGTGACAACCCTATATTTTCCAAAAGCATTGTAACGCTCAAAAGTCAAATACAACTAAATTAACCTTGAAAATAAAGTATTCAAATATCTAAGTTCGGATGCATCGAATACTAATTAACGTGTCAAGGTTTCCGGAAACATAAAGAACGCTCAAAACCGGGTTATATTGAAGAAATTATAACCACTCTTATATTTACGACACGCCGTTAAAACATTATTTGACGTAAAAAGTAAAATCTCAATAATGTGCATTTTAGCCTTAAGTATCTAAACATAAATCGTAGATCTCGTTAAAAGGTGAGCGTGCATAAAAAGATCGCCCAAATTGGACCTCGTATGAAGAAGTTACGAATTTTCGAAGTTTCGTAACAGTAGTAGAGGGCTAAAAACTCGAATTTAAGATCGAGTGTAAATTAGCTAACGCAATCCAAATGAGAGTTGAAGATCTCCGCAATAGGAACAAATGGATGAAAAGACAAACAAAAATCGACGTCGAATAAAGAACCTATGAGTTTTTAAACGAACTTTAGGAGGCCCGACCTATTAAAAATATATCATTAAAAATAAAGACAAAACTAGCCGACGGAGTCTAAATGAAAGTTGTAGAGCATAATCTCACCTACGCGTGGATATAAAGAACACGAAAAACGGAGCTCGTACGCGAAAGTTATGGAATTTAGAAGTGGACAGGGCAAATTACACCCCGCGTTCTCTGGGAGTACGCCCCGCGTACTAGACCCAGAGTCGAGTCCCATCAGCCCGCCCAAGCTATGCTTAGCTAGCCAGGAGTCGTAAGCCATGACGCATTTTTACGCCCAGTGTAACGAGGTACGCGCTGCGTACGTGAGTACGCCCCGCGTACTCCAAAATTACGCCCCGCGTACTCACTCTTCCAGCACTATAAATAGATAGCATGAGCTTCGAGTTTTGGCACACCTTCATAATTCCTCAGCCATTCTCCCAGTTCCAGAGACCATTTCTTTACCTTGGTTTTCGCACTCGAGCCCTCGACGAAGGATCTACACTGCAGAGATTCCCGAGAACCCGAAGACGGAACTTTCCGCGGTCGAAACTCTGCTCAACTCTAACCTCTCTCTTCAAACTTAACGGGTGAGTTCATACCCCTACTTTTCAATTCTTTTTCATGTTTTAAGGGGGGGGGGGAAATACAAGTACATTACACGTTAAAGTATCGTTTTATAAACATAAATGAAATTTCTATCTTCGAATATCGATACAAACATCTTATGTATACAAGAGCGATTATGTCACTAAGTGATTTCTACTAAATGGAATATACTATTTGAAAAACTATAATGGGTATACTTAACAAGTCAGTCCTACATTTTACATATACATCTTGAAAAACGAAACACTTTCGAAAGAAGTAAGGTCATTTCATTGTAAATCTACTTATACTAGGCAATGTGAGATATTCAAACTTCAACGTACATTTTTGTATCCATTTCAAGTCCTGTATTATATACCATAATCTATTAGAGGGAGAGCGTGATACTTGTGTATAGATCTATACGGGATTGACAATCCCGCACCTAAACTACTAGCTATAGTTAAACCGGCAGGTCTGGGGTGACAAATGTCATAACACTGCAACACTTGAAGAATGTTGTTACAGGCCGTCAGTGTCAATAGTATGGTTATAAAACTCACATAAAAAGTATAAAACAAGATTAATTTACGAGATTCATATGTGCATTGCAGTTTTCTACATTATTTTTCATACAAAGTTGTTTTATCATTTGAGTATAAAAGATACTAACGCATTTCAACTTTGGAAACTTTTGAATCATCTTACAAGAAAATATTGGACTTTCTAAAAACCTCGTTTACCAAGAAGGATATACTTTTCAACTCGAAACACTCATGAACTCACCAACTTAATTGTTGACACTTTTCAAAACCACTTGTATTTCTCAGGGAATCAGTGATACAGGTAACTACCAGCTTTTTGGAGAAGGAACACAAAGGATGTTTTTATTATTGAACATTTATCATCATATTGTAATATTCTTTTGATAACATGTATAACGCAACAATATACGTTTTCATTTTATATATATGATGGTTGTGTTACTTTCTTTACAATATTCAATTGTTGTGATACTACGTGAAGTCATCCACCCCCGAATGTTTCCGCCATTCTGGTTTGGGGGTGTGACAATGTATAAGATGAAAGTAATTATGCACTCACCTGTTAAAGTGACGACTCGAAATTCAGGCAGTGCTTTGCTTCTAGCAATTGTCTTTTCGGTCAACGTATCCTAGTATTATTACTAAGTTTTAGTCTAATATTTATTACAACTAATTATTAGTCTATATTCATCATTAACTAAAAGTTTTCTTGAAGATCTCTCAAGCAAGGAACAACCCGGTAGGATTGTAGCGGAGGTAGGACCCTTTGGTATACAAAGTACTCTGTTTTGAAATCCCACTTTAAACACCTCATTAGATCACAGACTAGACATCATCCCCATAAGTAGATCAATCAGTATAATGACTTGGAATCAATGATAAATCTTGTTTATAGGTTCATAATAACGATAATGAACTTAAACATAAGTTATACTTCGAGTATGTTAAGCATAACTCACTCAAGTGACTTAGCGAGAAACCGGGCTTTACGCTGGTAGAAGTTCATCACTGAATCTTTCTAAAAAGATTCTTGTAGCGCTTCTTGCGCTCACCTTACTATACTAAAGCTACAGAAAGGGAAATCGAATCAAGAAGGACTAAAATGCTCGGGGGATAAGAAGAGACTCTTGAATCAAGAGAATGATGCAAGAAATATGAGAGCCTAGAGCCTCCTATTTAGTAATTGAATTTTCAAAAACCACCCTCCATAATTACTTAAATGACCTTAAAGTTATTTTAACAACTAAACATCTCCTTATAATACTATTTTAAATATATTTAATGATATTTTTACTAAACAAATGTCGAAAGTACTCAACACTAGTCTTATAACGCCCGCATCATCGATACCTTTCTAATGATATATATATACACACACACACACACACACACACACACACACACATATATATATATATATATATATATACGTATATATACGTATATACGACTTATACTTTATTTTAATACATAAATACGCTATTATAAGTTATAACTCATTCATACAAACTCCGTTTTTGAAGTTCTTTATATCCACGTGTATCTATCGACGAGATCTACAACTTTAGTTTGGACCCCGTCGGCTAATTTTGACTTTATTTTTTGTCCATATTATGATAAAATTAAATGATTTTTCTAAAATCATAACTCTCTCATTCGGACTCCATTTTTGGCATTCTTTTTTTTCAAAATTCTTATTTTAAAGAGTACTACAATTTTCTTTTTGGTGGCTTTAGCTAAAAGTCAACCATTCTCTTTGTAGTTTTTTACGTCACACATTCCTTTTGCGTGATTGACTTTTATACCTTGTGCGTGATTGACTTTTATATGTTGTAAAAGATCATATGTAATTAATACGGAGTTAGATTGCTACGATATATATATATTTTTGGTATCGGGAAGTCATGTACTTTCTAAATATATAATAATATATATGTTTTAGCGCACTTATTTTTACGATTTACTGAATTTGTACAAATGATTTCTTTTCATTGTAAGTAAAATATCATTTGTATTAAAACCCTGGTTACCGCCAGTAAGTAAAGTATGTTCTGTTTGAAAAACCTGGCTACCACTAGTAAGTAAAGTATGTTCCGTTTGCAAACCCTGGCTACTTCAGTATGTAAAGTATGTTCCGTTTAAAAACTCTGGCTACCACCACTATGTAATGTATGTTCTGTTCGAAAGCCCTGGCTACCGCCAGTGAGTAAAGTAGTTTTATTACTTAAAATAAAACTAAAGGTTGTATCCCTGCCCTCCAGTGCAGTAAGTAGGTAGTCTTATTAACTAAAATAAAACTATTGAAGAAGGAAAATCCCGTAAACAAAGGTTAGTTGATACAATTGTGAGTCATATAACCATACTAATATGACCGGTGACCTCCTTGATGTTTCTTCAGGCGTCGTACGTTACAAAATTTGTCACCCCAGGCATGCCTGCCGAACTGTTGCTGATAGTTAAGGTGTGGGATTGTCGGTCCCGAATAGATCTATTCACAAATTTCACACTCTCCCTCCAGGAGACTTTGGTTATACTAAAGGTGAGCATTTACCAGTACCACGAAGGGTACTATGAAGAGAGGTCTCACAATCCTGTATTAACTAGTTTACGTGTTGTTCTGTTCTTCTCGTGTTTGAAATCGTTTGTATACGTTGTAGAGTATAAATAATTATAGGCAGAATAATTATTTAGCATGATACTCTTGTTATCTGTATGTAATAACGGATAAAGTAAATCTGTCATAGTTTATATGTTAGACTTTGTACGAAGTTTAAATCTGTAAAATCGATAACGAATTTCCCAAACTATACCTATTATAGTTTGAATGGTATGTTATGTTTATGTACTATTCTGAAAACTATGCAATTATGTTTAGAAAACGTCCCTTATGTTCCGCATATTACAAAAGGGATAAAGTATCTAAATGTTTGATGTAAAATCGTTGAAATTCCATCAGCTTTTAACTTGTGAAAACCTTTATGTTTGGCTTGTATCCCCCCTGAAAACGTTTTAAAAAGTATAAAAGCAAAGGGGTATGAACTCACAGTTTGTTAGTTGCAAAGGATTGAACTGGAAGATCCACGAGTCGATGCACCTGGCACTTAACGGAATCCTAACATCAATAAATACATATGCATATCTAAATTAGCGATTTCGTTAGATAAAAGTGTTATATAACACTTGGTTTCGGTTAACGAATGTTACTAGGACTTGGTTCAATCTAGGAAACAATCTTTTCACCACTTAAGAGCTTTTTACGGCCGTATATGAGGTTTACGGCCGAGAACTGGGTTTGCGGCCATGAATAGAGTTTACGGACGAAAACTGGGTTTGCGGCTAGGTACAGGGTTTACGGTCGTAAACTCAAGAACAAGGGTGCTTGTTTTCGACAAAAAAGTATTACAAATTCTCCCAAACGGCCCCAAATGATGATTTCCGGCTTTTTTCGGGGGAAAGGAGGAATTTTTGGTGTTTACGGTCAAGAAAGTTACAGAGAGAAAGTAGGTGTTTCCGGCCAAGAAAGATCATATGAGGGTGGGGGTCCTGTATTTAGAGGATAGGGGTAAGGTCGGTGGTGGGTTCCACCTGGCATCGACCGTAAACGGGTTTACAGTTGTACACGAGTTTATGGCTGTAAACTAGTTCTAGCCGTGACATTGTCGATTTTTGAGAAAATAAAGGTTTTTCGCACGTTTTTTGGTTTTCGACTCGTATAGAATTATAACTATCACCTTAGTTGATTTTGTAACCCAAGAAGTTGAAGGAATATTAAATAAAAATTAAATTTTTATTAACCGATGTGGGTTAAAATAACGGAAGAAATTTTGGGTTGTCACATCTTCCCCCCGTTAAAGGGAATTCCGTCCCGAAATTGGAATGTAGAATACAAATCATGGATTTTGAAAGAGATGCGGATGCTTCTGTTTCATCTGATCTTCGTGCTCTCAAGTGAATTCGGGTCCTCGCTTGTCATTCCAGTGAACCTTCACTATCGGGATGCAACTTTGTTTCATTCGTTTGATCTCTCTATCCATGATTTCGACTACTTCTTCCACGAAGTGTAGGTTCCCATTGATTTTAATCTCATCGAGAGGGATAATAAGGGTTTCGTCAGATAAACACTTTTTAAGATTCGAGACGTGGAAGACTAGATGGATGTTGCTAAGCTCTTGGGGTAAATGAAGTTTGTAGGCTACGGGACCGATTCTAGCACTAGCTGAAAATGCACATCTCTATTTCTTTGTTATCAAATCATTCTCTTCCAATAAATGACAAAATTCGAGCCTAAAATTTTCAGGAACTTTATGACAAGGCGCGACATTATTACGTGTGTGAGCTAAGTGGCGTTTGAATATGAAAACCCACCAGAGCATATAGGGTTACAAAATTTACACTTGATGTAACATACACGTTTTGAAATCGTGCTTTGTAATGAATAAAATTCTGAAATATTATGTAAAATTGAGTGTTGAGTTCTAACAGATGGTTTTTACTAGAAATGAAGTAAAACTATGTTTACAATCACTCAGAAAATATTGGAAGTCTTATGAGATTCAAATTAAAAGCCAAATAGTGAAATTTGGCGAAACTATGAAATTTTAAATAAGTAAAATTTTATTATTAGATGTTGTAGAGAATCTCGTTAGAAACTTGTAGGCGAAAACCTTGTCAAAATCCGAGGTATAACGAAGAAGTTATGACCAACTGAAGATCCGCGACAAAACCAGCACGACGCCGAATGACGTAAAAAGTGAGTTTTTGATAAACAACTTTTTAGCCTTAGTAATCTACATGAAAGTCGTAGTATTCGTTAAACCGAGAAATTCGATAAAAAGAACGCCAAAATCTGACTTCGTATGACGAAGTTATGATTTTTTGAAGTTTCAACTTAGCATTAGACAGCTAAAAACTCGAATTTTAGATTGAGCGATATTTTACCGATACATCCTAAATGAGAATCGAAGGTCTCATCATATGTAGTACAACGGTAAAAAGTCTGACGAAAACTGATGTCGGATGAAGAAGTTATGAATTTTTAACGGATTTTCCTGTCCTGGTCTGTTAAAAATAAGAATATTAAAAATAAATTTAAAATTAGCCAACGAAATCTAAAAAAACGTTGTAGAGCGTAATTTTGGCTACATGTGCATATAAAGAACGTAAAAAACATACCTTGTATTAGAAAGTTATGGATTTTAGAAGTTTGGGGCCCGAAAATCGAAAAATTTCGCATGAATAGTACCGGCCACATCACCTCGCACGAAGCAGGTGCATCACTGGAGACGTGGCCCAGACCGAGCTGTTTCATTGCTTGCTTCAGAGACCGACGTGTGTTATTCCCTAATTCGCCAAAGCCGAGGTCCAGCAGGAGCGAGACACGCCTCGCCTACCAGCTTCGTATCCAACCCTCGCATCCGAGCCTCCCCTTCTCGCCACCTGCCCCTCACTGCTGCTGCCACTGAACCCTTCGCTGCTTAAGCCAACCCCAAACATCGGCCCTATATAAAGAGGACCTGCGAGATCTTCCGACTAACTTTGAAAATTTGCCACTTTTAGCCCCTCTTTCCATATTTTCTTCATTTTGACTTTCCCCGAAGCCTCGAAATCAATTTTAGCACCCGAAACACATTCCTAGACCCCCGAGAAGCCTGGAAATTTTATCTTATCGATTTTGAAGCCCTACCTTCGTAGAGCCTGGTTTTCAATCAAGCTCCCAGTTTTCAACATAGAAAGACATATTTATGGCTGAAGTGTTGTCCAAATTACTATTTTAACCCCCGGTCAACTTAAGGTGAGTTCAATATATAGGAACAATTGTATGTTATGTGTAATATGTGCTATGTTCTTTTCAGTATTATCATTCTGAGTTATTTTCTCGTGTTATTCGCTATGTTTATAGCAATTGTAATACCTTTAACCATGTGATCAGTGAAAGGACTTAGATTCACATTGGTACTGGTACGTAGCCTCTGGCCATGTAGAGCATGTCTCCGTAATAGAATGACTTCTATTCTATGGCATTGGAAAATGGTTAGACAGGACTATAAGCCTGAAATCTAACAAGAGGTTAATCAGAAATTGCATGTCATCTATGCCATATGGGCCAAAGCTTTATTGATGTATATCAAAAATTGAAAAGAATATCTTTAAATAATGTCTTTGATTGATATAAACGCTTGTCACATGATCTCACATATATCTTGTTGTTCCTCTTTGCTTTGCCACATTGAAGTATATACATGGCATAACATTATATTTTTTCTATTTTTGAACTTACTAAGCGTCACCGCTTACCCTATCAATGTTTAACAATTGCAGGTGATAAATAACTAGTATGTTTACATACTATTGAAAGACGTAGAATAGTTTGTAATAGTACTTTTGTACTACTTTTTATGTTTGTATAAATTACAATATCCTGGGTAGTTATGTTATATATATAACACATTGTAATAGAAGGTTTATATCCAATAGTTTGTAATTCCCTTTTTTATCAATGTAAACTATTTCTTTTATAAATATGCAAATAGTATGTTTTGGAGTAATGATATTGTGAAGTACGAAAGTTTGGGTCTTTCAAAAGTACGAAAGTTGGGGTCTTTCAACAATGGCTGAACAAGTAAGTAGCCATACCCTTGATGTTGGTGGAGATCCTCAACCCGAGGAAGTGAATACTCTAGTATCTCCTTGTGAGGAGCGACTTTTAGGTAAACTTACCGGTGTTATTCGACAAACTCTCGTAGAACACAAAAAGAATGATATTAAAAGGAAAAGAGAAAGTCACTGGAGAATCTTCAAGTGGAAAGGTGAAGCGTCCCTCGTTCAAAGATTTCAAGAGTAGTGGTGCTACGGAGTTTTCTGGTGTCCTTAATCCTATAATTGTTCTAACTTGGATTCAGAACACCGAGAAAGTATTTCATGTTTCTCATGTGTATGATGAAGACAAGGCTATTTATGCTTCTGCAATGCTCATTAGAGAAGCTTTAGTCTGGTGGGAAGCAACATATGAAGCTCTCGATGGATATGACTAGTAGAACTTATCCTGGGACTTGTTCAAGACTTGTGTGCTAGAGAAGTATTGTACTCTAGATATGAGGAGAAGATTGGAGAAGGAATTCCTCGAGCTTAAACAAGGAGGAATGACTGTAAGTGAGTATGAAACTCAATTTAATCAAAGAGCAAGGTTTGCTACGAAGTATATTCCGACTGGAAACAAGAAAATTCAGTTATTCATGGAGGGACTACGACACGAAATCGATGATTTCGTTGTCAACCGGGATGTCATGTCATTCGATAAAGCCGTTGAGTATGCTCGAAAGCATGAGCATGACTTACAAATACGTGGTGCCACTCTTACTATTCCAAAGCATCCACGTACGGAAAGAACTACTCTTGCTTCCACTATTCCACCAACTCAATCTATTCGAACTGATCCAAGCAAGCAAGCACAATCTCATAGTGCTTTTCGTGGCCGTGGTAGGTCACAATCTTTTTCTATTCAATCGTCGTCATGTCGCGTTTGAGGAAGGAATCATCCGGGTCAATGCAAAATAGACAAGGAATCCATTGTCTGTTATGGGTGTAGAGAAACAGGTCATATCAAGCCGGCTTGCCCAAGGAAGGATGTGACTTGTTATGCATGTGGTATTATTGGCCACAAGAAGCGTTTTTGCCATACTCTTACCAGCCAAGTGACGGGAAGTCAAGCTTCTGTTCAACAACCAGCGAGAAGTCAAGTCCATGTCCAAGAAACGAAGAATACTCCAACTAAAAAGGAGGAGGTGCCAAAATCTAAGGGTCGTGCATTCCAGATTACCGCTGAGGAAGCACGTGAGGACATAAATGTCATGATGGGTACATTTCTTGTCAACTATAGACCTGCTCACATCTTATTTGATTCTAGTGCCTCAGATTCTTTCGTATCTTATGAATTTGCGCATTCTTTTCAAACTGTTTGCTATGCACTCGCGCAACCATTTCACGTAGATACTGTAGGAACTATATCATTACTTGCTGATAAAATCTATAGGGATTGTGTTATAGAAATTGAAGGCTATAATTTTCTTGCTAACCTAATCCCTATCTCCTTGCCCAATTTCGATATTATTCTCGACATGGATTGGTTGTCAAAGAACCATGCTGAACTCTTGTGTTACGAAAAGATGATACGCATTCCTATTAAAGGGGAAGATCCTATTCATGTCTACGGTGAACAAAGGATCTTAAAAATAATCTCTTTCCTCAAAGATCATAAATTCATATCGAAAGGTTGTCCTATCTATCTGGTCTATACAATTGACATCTCAAGAAAGGAGAATAAAATTGTAAATGATATTCCCATTGTTAACGAATATCCCGATGTTTTCCCCGATGATCTGCATGTACTTCCTCCGGATAGACAAGTAGAATTCCGAATTGACCTTGTGCCCGGTGCTCCTCCGATTGCAAAGACTCCTTATCGTCTTGCACCAGCCGAGATGAAAGAAATGATGATCCAACTGCAGGAATTACTTGACAAAGGCTTTATTCGACCGAGTACCTCTCACTGGGGTGCTCTAGTATTGTTAGTCAAGAAGAAGGACGGATCGATACGAATGTGCATTGATTATCGTGAGCTAAATAAGGTGACTATCAAGAACAAGTACCCACTACCTCGCATCGATGATTTATTCGATCAACTTCAGGGTGTTAGCTATTTCTCAAAAATTGATTTGAGATCTGGCTATCATCAGTTGAAAGTACAAGAGCAAGATATACCAATAACTGCTTTCCGTACTCGTTATGGGCATTTCGAATTCCATGTCATGCCATTCGGTTTGACAAATGCTCCTGCTGTATTCATGGATATGATGAATCGAGTGTGCCGCCCTGTTGGGCTTTATAGATTGCGTCTTTTGGGCTCGTCTACTTATATTGTTTTGTATTACGGTTTGGGCCTGTCCAACCGTGAGTCTTTTATGCTTTGTATATAAGCTTATGCTTGCATGCATATTAGGTTAAGGTTTTAGAGATCTGAGAATACGATTTTTCCAGACGTCTAAAGGTTTCTTTGATCATTCTTGTAACCTTCCAATCCTCTACAGTTGATGTTCTTAATCGAGCTCTTCTGAGGATTTTGTTTTAATCATTCGACACGTTAGATTCAATCTTGTTCTGTTATTTTACTGTGTTTGTATCGTCGTTATTTACTTACTTGTTCAAGATCTAATCGATCTTCACAGATTAAAAGAATCTTAAATCTCATCAATTGGTATCAGAGCAGGAGGCTGTGTAATTGATACACATCTTTTCTGTGAAAAAGATTCTCATTAGGGTTTTTCCGCAATCATTAATATTTATTGAGTCGTCATCTCTTTATTGACGTATCTTGATAATTATTATTTTGCCCTAATCTGCTTTATTACAAGTCTGATCTTTGAACAGGTTTTTCGATCATAATGGACGCAACACAATCAAACGTCATTAATATTTCCAACAGCATTGGTTCGACGACAAAGATTCCGATCTTATATACCCACGATTATGAAGTATGGGCACATCATTTCGAAGACTATGTTATTGGATCGGAGGAAAATGGGTATTTGATTTGGGAAGCCATCACAAACGGACCGTTTTCTCATTCTGCAACGTCCAGAATCATTAAAACTCAAAAAGAATACAATGATCTGCTCAAGGACGTGAAAGACATTGCACAAGATGAAAAGGATAAGTTCCAATGCAATATCAAAGCACTAAGATTGATCCGGTTCGCCCTTCAGTCCAATACATTCAGATTGGTTAGCTCGTGCACGACGGCGAAGGATGTTTGGGACAGACTTCGCGAACTGTACTCTACAGACGAAGATCTTGAACATTCTATTCAAACTCTGCTTCTATCTGAGTTTGGAGAATTCAGACAAGGGGCTGAAGAATCTGTGACCCAGACGTTCGATCGCTTCAATCATCTTCTAAGCAAGATGATCAAACATGATATCGAAAGGAAGCTCATCGAACAGAAGGTTACATTCCTGAATGGTCTAAGGTCTGAATGGAGAGCAGTAGTTTCCACGGTTAAAGCCCATGAGCAATTTAAATCATACTCTTTGGCGAAACTGGTGGGAATTCTCAAGTCTCAAGAGAAAAACGTGGTGCAAGAGAAGAATGTCGTTTCCGGTCTCGGTTCGTTGGCTCTCTTGTCAAAAAGTAAAGTCGTTATGGAGGATGAAGACCTCAGCCTGGAAGAATATGATCTCACATCAGAAGATTATGCCTTGATGGTATCCAATCCCAAAAGGTTCATAAAGAAGAAATTTCCCAGCAACAAAAACCAAAACTGGCAGGGGAGTTATAGCTCTGAAAAGGTGGTTAATGAACCGAAAGCTGAGGAGCACAAGAAGGAACCGAAGGTTGACGGAGACTCTGGGGTGAGCTGTTTCTACTGTGGTGGGAAAAATCATTATGCTAAGGACTGTGTCCTCAAGAAAATGGCTGAAAAAGATGATGGGAATGATGAGGAAGCTGTGTTGCAGAAAAGATTGGATGAGTTGAGAAAGAAGAAGTCTGCTGCTAACCCTCCTAGTAATGCTCTTATTGTGCAGGGTTCTGTTCCAGGTGATGAGTTCGGTAGCACGGAAGTTTGGTCTACCGACTCAGAAGACGAGGAAGTGAGGCAGCCTACTCATGGAAAGGCGTTCATGTCTAAGGAAGAAGGCAGTGGTGGTAAATGCCTTATGGTTTCTGACGTATCTCAATTGAGGGGATACAACACCGATGGAGGCAATGATGGACAGAATGCAAAGGAGGACATGTGCTTCACAGCCAAACCACTCAGCCAGCAGTTCAATGAGCTTGATGAACTGATAAAGAAGGTACAATCTGTTTTTATTTCATGTAAAGTACCATCATCCTCTTATGAGAAAGAACTAAAAAATGTCAATACAAGAATATCTCATCTAGATAGTAGCTTAACTCAAACTCGGGTCACAAATTCTAACCTAACTGATCAATTGAGCAGGGCAGCATCGAAGAGTGAGGAGCGGAGAATGTGGATAGAGTTAAAGGAATCGGAATTAGTCAAAGTTAAAGATGAAAACATTTATTTGCAAAGAGACAATTTGAAATTGTTAAAACAACGAAATGTTTTTTGTTTAATTGCTAAACGTCTGTATTCTAATATTACTCAGCTTCACTTGGATTGTGAAATAGGCCAAAGGATTCACCGCATGATCTTGCCCTTCCTAGAATTTAAGGAAGATGAAATCGATGCCGAAGCCTATAATTGTGAAAGTGTGATATCGTCTGATGACATACATCCCACCTACATGTATGGACTGGACAAAATTGAGTCCTTCATTAAATCCAAAGACCACAAGCTCATGCTTAAAAATCTTTTGGATGAAAATGACATACTTAAACTGAGGACCGAAACCATGCAAAAACAAAATTGATGTTGAAAATGCATCTGAGCTTAACGAGGATGACAATATGAGTGAAATTTCTGTAGAGGACACGGTTGACTACTCAGAATTTATTAAAACCGAGCAAGAAAATCACAAGAATCTAATTTCTGAAAATTCTGTAGAATTCGCTCGGTTGTCCCATCATAAGTCCCCGAAATTAGTTGAGAAAGCTGTTGTGTATCAAAAGGTCAGGACTACTCCAAATCAAGTATACAAGGTAACAGGAGTTACCGAACATCAAACAGTTGAACTTACAGCCATTGTAAACGAAGACAATGCTGATGGCTGTGATGAGTACTTCTGGGAAGCTCCTATTGATAATGCAGACGAAACCATTGGTTTATCTGAAAGAACTTCATGGAAGAGCAAAGGAAGATACATACCCGAACCGTTGAACAAGCCAAATAACTTCAATGAGTCAAGCACCAGTGGTACACAAGATACTCCTCAGAAGAATGTTCACTCACCAAAAGAAGATATTCCTCCGGCTTCTTCAGCTCAAAGTAAAACCGCTGCAGTTCAAAAGGAACCAACCAAGGAGTCAACAAAAACGAAAGCAAATGTTCATCATCAACCTTCTCAGATGAGGAATAGGAAGATAGAAAGGAACAATAGATACAGGAAAAACCTTTCTGAATGGAAACAATTCTGGCGTTCCCAGAATGCATACTTCACTTATCAAGACAAGAATCTAAAGTATGAAAACATTCCTGCAGGAAAGCCTGAAAGTCACAAAAACCGAAAGCCAAGGTTCGGTTCACAAGAAGATATCAACCGAAGGTAGAAGTTTGGTTCTGAAAAAGATATCAACCAGAACTAAAGGTTCGGTTCCAAAGGCAGCTCCAACCGAACGCAAAGGTTTGGTTCTGAAGACAAAAGAAAACAAAACTCTAAGGTTGTTTCCTCCAATAATCAAAAACAAAAGGGTCACCTAGAGTCTCCTTTCAAGTCTAATTCTTCTCATTTTTCTAATTCTTCCTCACCCTCTGTTTCATCTCGATCTCGTTCTAAATCTGATTCTTTTTGTTCTCAAAAATCTCTTTCATCAACTGAGCAAAAGTGGAAGCAGAAGGTCAATAAATCCACATCAGAGACCAAATCTAACTCTACTAATCTTAACAAAATAAAAGTTTACACCATTAAAAGGAAAGATAAAACAACTCTCGTAAAAAGAACTTATCTTGTTGATATCTCTCTCATTGCTCCTGTTTCAATGCAAAGCTCACGTGGACCCAAGAAACTTTGGGTTCCTAAATCTGTCTAAATTTTGCAGGTTATAAGTGACGAGCAGTTCGACGAAGAATGGTACATTGATTGTGGCTGCTCGCGTCACATGACAGGGAGGAAAGAGGAGCTTAGGGAATACAGATCTCTTGCAGATGGTGGCAATGTCAAGTTTGGAAATAATTCATTCGGCACCATAAAGGGATACGGGATGATAACCAATGGAGACTTCTCTATAAGGAAGGTGGCTTATGTGGAAGGTCTCCAACACAACCTCATTAGTGTATCTCAGCTTGTTGGAGGTACAGGTCTCAAAGTTTCATTCGATGATGAAGGTTCCGAAATCATAGAGAAAAAGTCAAATAAAGTGATTCTCAAGTCAGAACGAAAGGGTGAAATGTTTCCCTTAAACATAAAACCCATCAAAGGAAACCCAGCTATATGCCTGTTGTCAAAAGCGCAATCCGATGAAAGCTGGTTGTGGCACCGAAGATTATCTCATCTTAACTTTAAAGATATCAACCGTCTTGTTACAGGAGGTCATGTAAGGGGCCTTCCACTACTCAAGTTCGACAGGGATCATCTGTGTGCTGCATGCGAAATGGGAAAGCAGAGTCGTCAAAGTCATCCATCTATAATCAACACAAAAGTTGTTGAACCACTAGAATTAATTCATATTGATTTGTGTGGTCCTTCATCTATCGAAAGCATCGGTGGTAGCAAGTATATTCTTATTATCATTGATGACTTTTCACGATTTACATGGGTGTTCTTTCTAAAGCATAAATCTGAAGCGACTCAAAAGCTGAAAGTGTTTATTAAGCAAATTGAAGTACAGCTCAAGAAGGTTGTTCGCAACATCAGAAGCGACAATGGTCTCGAATTCAAGAACAGGGAGTTTGAAGAGTTTCTTGCAGAAAAGGGAATCAGTCATAATTTCTCAGCTCCTTACACACCACAACAGAACGGAATAGTCGAAAGACGAAACCGATCCTTGTGTGAAGCTGCCCGAACTATGCTAAGTTTCGCTTCTTTACCTCTTTATTTTTGGGCTGATGCTATTTCTGCTGCTTGTTTTACACAGAACAGGTTATATCTCAACGCTTGTTTTACACAGAAAAGGTTCGCTCTCACCCCATATGAGATATTGAACAACAGGAAGCCAAACGTGAAATTTTTCCATGTGTTCGGCTCAAGATGTTTCATCTTCAACTCTAAAGAACACCGCAAGAAGTTTGATGTCAAAGCTGACGAAGGAATATTTTTGGGTTACTCGCTCACATCCAAGGCATACAGGGTCGTAAATAAACGTTCAAGAAAAATTGAAGAGACGTATTATGTGACCTTTGACGACAACTATGTCAAGAAGCTGCAGGCTAAAGAAAATATCACTGGGGAAATCTTTCCTCTAAATGGCATGGTTACAGTCTCGGTTGCTAATTTATTCGAGACATTTCTGGAGCTCTTTGACGAACCAGAGAATGCTTCACTTTCTGAAGCAGGTGCAGCAGATAACAAGGTTGATCACATGGAGCAGATTGTCGAAGATGCTGCAAGGAGAATGTATGAAGAAGTATCAATCTCTAACGACTCTCCTTCCAACGAAGCTCAAATCGAGGGGGAGCCAAGTGCTCAAGTCGAGGGGGAGCCAAACGCTCAAGTCCAGGGGGAGCCAAATTCCACAACTTCAACCGAAGAGGTCTCAACACTAGGAAGCTCAGGCCCACTAGAATCACACGAACCTCATATCTTCCAAAGTACACCAACTGAGGTGGAACATGATGATGTGACACTCGGTTATGACAGCCAATCTGAGCTAGACGAAATAATCAATGCTGAATTAGACCCAACCTTTGATCCAAATTACCCCCCTCTTATCAAATGGACCAGAGATCATCCTGTCTCTCAAGTAGTTGGGGATGTATCTGAAAAGGTTCTGACCCGATCACAACTGAAGGCAAAACAAACTTCCTTATTTTCAAAGGTAGAGTTTTGCATGTTCAATTCATTCGTATCAAAAGTTGAACCAAAGACAGTTAACACTGATCTCGATCACTCTGATTGGGTTCAAGCAATGCAAGACGAGTTGAACGAATTTGAAAGGAACAAAGTCTGGTGCCTAATTCCAACTCCTCCAGAAGCTTCGGTTGTTGGTCTCAAATGGGTTTTTAGGAAAAAAATGGACAAGGAAGGTAATGTTATACGGAACAAGGCCCGTCTGGTGGTAAAGGGATATTGTTAGGAGGAAGGGATAGACTATGAAGAGACTTTCGCTCAAGTAGCTCGGCTAGAATCTGTTAGAATATTTCTGGCTTATGCTGCCCACAAGAACTTTGAAGTTTTCCAAATGGACGTCAAGTGTGCATTTCTCAATGGAGAACTTGAAGAAACGGTGTACGTGGAGCAACCTCCTGGATTCGTGAACGAAAAGCATCCAAATCATTGCTATATTCTGGATAAAGCTGTGTACGGCCTTAAACAAGCTCCGAGAGCCTGGTATGAAACGCTTACAAAATTTTTAAAGATGTCTAAATTCAAACAAGGTTCGGTTGACCCAACCTTCTTTCGCAAAAAGGAAGGTAACCACCTTATGATAGTTCAAATTTATGTCGATGACATCATCTTTGGCTCCACAAATCCAAGCTTAACGGTTGAATTCAGAAAGCTGATGGAGACTAAGTTTGAAATGAGCTCAATGGGTCCAATTAACTTTTTCCTTGGTTTAAACATAAGACAGGGACCCGAAGGCATCTTTATTAATCAGGAAGCTTACACGAAGACTCTCCTAGCAAAGTTCGGTATGATGGGAGACTCGAAAGTTAAAGTCCCAATGGCATTCGGCACTAAGCTTACCCCATCTCTAGACAAACCAGTTGTTGATATCACGCTCTATCGTCAAATGATTGGATCGTTAATGTATCTAACTGCTAGCAGACCTGATATCATGTTTTCTGTGTGTTATTATGCTCGATTTCAGGCAAATCCTCGTGAACCTCACATGCTTGCAGTGAAGAACATCTTACGATATCTCAAGCGAACCACCTCCTTAGGTCTATGGTATCCATCCAACTCAGGCTTCTTTGTTCAAGCCAATTCTGATGCTGACCTTGGAGGATGTGGACTCGACCGAAAAGCACAACTGGTGGATGTCAATTTCTTGATGGGAAGTTAGTCAGCTAGCAATCTAAGAAACAGACATGCGTGTCACTGTCTACTGCCGAAGCGGAATATATTGCAGCTGCATCCTGCACATCACAAGTGATTTGGATCCAAAGCCAACTTCGAGACTACGGACTCAATATGAAGAAGATCCCACTATATTGTGACTCTGAAAGTGCAATTAGGATCTGTCATAACCCAGTGCAGCACTCCAAAACCAAGCACATAGCACTAAGGTATCACTTCATCAAAGATCACGTGGAAGATGGAAAGGTCGAAGTTCACTTCGTAAGAACCACTGATCAACTGGCTGACGTCTTTACAAAAGCTCTTCCTGAAACATCATTCAATAAAATATTGCAAGGACTTGGTATGATGGAATCTGAATCAGTACCTCACGCTACCTCTCAAACATAAACATAACAACCGAACGTTAGGGTTCGTTTCAACTATCTAACCCACTCATTTCTTCAAAGATAGTTTCTCAATGTTGTGTATTGTATGTACAATTCTGTTTTTACTAGTTTGATTAAAAAAAAAAATCTCTTAACTGAAACCAACCAAAGGTTCAGGTTCGGTTTTTCAAAATTTTCAAGAACCGAAACCAACCGAAGGTTCGGGTTCGGTTTTTCAAAATTTTCCAGAACCGAAACCAACCGAAGGTTCGGGTTCGATTTTTCAAAATTTTCCAGAACCGAAACCAACCGAAGGTTCGGGTTCGGTTTTTCAAAACTTTTCTCAACCGAAACCAACCGAAGGTTCGGGTTCGGTTTACCTCAAAAAAATTCCAAATTTTTTTTTTATTATTCGTTTATGTGGATACATTTTATGAACTTCCTACATGTCCCTAGAAGCATGTTGTTGTATGTGTCTCAAGCCTCATAAGATTTTGAATAAAGGCCTTCATGACCCGGTATACACAAACCTTGTCTTCCCAATAAGGCCACTTCATTTATTCTAATCGTGAGCTACCTCACTCTTTTCTCATATGAGTTAAGAACTTCCTGCTTGGTCCTTCTTCTCGCAGTCGAGGTACTTTTGTTATCTTACACCATCTCTTATTTCTTCTCCACTTCACTCATTCCATCATGGTAACCCTTGAGACTCTCAGCACTTACCACTGAGGTTTATGGTTGCACAACATCTGTGTTTATGATCTTAGTTTTGTGACACTACGAACTAAGTGAAACCCAAAATTCAACACCTAACGGATTGACGGTGAACAATTATATTGTTCAAGCTTTTACTAAAGAATTGATGAAAGTACCATATTAAAATCTCCAGTTTTATGTGATTCCTATGAAAATGTTATTAACCCATAACTTTTCTTCCCCTGGGATCTTGTCCTTATCTTTCTTTCTGAGATTTTATTTTTTTTAAACCAGTCGTTTTTAGCCTAATTAAAAGAAGCCTTTCAACATTTCTCTATAAATGGTTGATCGTAATATTAACGGACATTCCTTTTAAAATCCTAAGTTTTTCTTTGTCTTGTGGCATTTAATGCGCGTGGTTAAACAGTAACGGCTTGTCCCTATGAAACGGCGCTTATTGGGCGGCGTGGTCCTAGGAATCTGACACTCTCTCTCCTACGTGATCATCGCCCGTCCCAACTGTCATCCATAAGAGATTTGAAACGATCTTTCTCTCTCTTCCCACCCACTATAAATAGCCCGTTATACCTCCTTTTACCTCTTTACCACTCTCAAAATTTCCAAAACACAAACTCTCCCATACAGTTTCCTGTTCATTATCTTCTTCATACCTGCATCCATGGCTGACTCCTCTTCAGTTCATGCTACATCCCAAATCCTTCCCATTCGCCCACAGCAATGCTTGGTAATTGATCTTAACCCAAAGGCATACGATCCTTACATGTCGCCGGTCATAGAGTGCTTAAAATATTCACAACTCGAACCAGCACTATCCAGAATCGCATTGGTGCCAATGACGGCCCTATCGCAGGTCTACGCGACTGCATATTACGACAAGGCTGTCGACCGAGTATTTTTCGAGATTGGAGACCACAAAACCTCCGTTTCTCGCCCTCGTTTCTACTCTCTGCTCGGATTTGCTTCTGACTCATCCAGGGTCCATCCGGAGTCCATACAAATTGGTCATATGTATAACATGTTTTACAACATGGGATACACGGAGGTTCTTACATCCGTTGCCAGATTCAAAAAGTCTTGCTTACCGCCTCAATGGAACGGTTTATTTACAGTCCTGTTCAAGGGACTGTCGGAGAGAAGTTCAGGTTCCGACGGTGCCAGTCGTCTGTTCCTTACCATTCTGTATGGAGTTTATAATGGGATCAACCTGGATTACGGGTTTGTTCTATGGCAACAACTTATTCAGAGCCTCTCATCTTCATCCAGACACTCTGAAGTTTCATTGGCCCGATTCTGGATTCTGATCACTAAATGGGCCATGGACAGATTCGACATTCCCACTGCTGAAGGTGCATCGATGACTTCTGTTGGTACTTTCCACACCAAGAAGATCATCATCTCAGATGCCTCCAAATTCTCCTTTATTGGCTCTATTCCGGAGTCCATGTATGGTAATGTACCTTCGGATAGCAGGTTGATTCGAAAGCTCAAGGAGCTAACACCTTCTGGTCCAAGGGATCTGACCCCGGACATGCTCAGATCTATCCATGATGCAGATAAACCACTGAGCAAAGGTAAAAAGGCGGACAAAGGAAAGCAAGCAACAAAACCTTCAAAGGGGCCTTCTCCTAAGAAGAGGAAACAGACAAAAGCTGCACCTTCCCCCCCACCAAAGAAGAGGAAGACTCAACCAAAGCGAAAGCTTATTATACCCTCATCTTCGAGTGACTCTGAGGGTGAGAGTTCAGATTCTGACGACTCTCAAGGGGATGCATCTCCTCCACGAGGCAATACACCACCTCGATCCCCTACCCCAGAGATTGAAATACCCAATTCCCCAATTCCTTCTCCTCCACAAATCTTCACCACTACCACTAAATCACCCCATGTAGCCGAAACTCCTCAACCCAAAACCCACACAACCGAAACTACCCATACACAACCACCAACCGAAACTACCCATACAGAACCACCAACCGAAACTACACCTTCACCCACTCAACCTTCTCCTACTAAACCCTCCACACCCCCAACCTCTCCACCCTCTTCATCTCATGACAATGCCTCTGAGGGTGAAAACCCTTATCTCGGGGGAGACAACATGATCTTTGATTCGGTCTACTATAGTCCGTTTCAAGTTCAGAGTGACGAGGAGGATGATGCACCAGTCACTAAGAAACATCTCAAACAGCTCAACGAGAAGATTGATCTCCTTCTCGCCTCCTCGTCCAACCAACAATCAATCCTTTCTGAAGCTGCACTTCAGAAGATTGTTGATGCCTTCACCAGGGCTCAACATGATTCAGCAGCCTCAGCAACTGCTGCAATTCAGGCATTTACCCGCGCTTGTGAGGTAGCGACCGAAAAAGTCGATAAACTATTTTCTGATGCCTCCGTTCTACTGCAGTCCATGCAAGAAAGTGCAGCTGCTACAAAGGCATCTTTGGAACCGATTGTCCAACAATTGGTCTCGTTTGTCTCATCGGAGTTGCCTTCGTTCGCTAATCTACGTAAAAACATAAGCGGCGACAACTCGGCTTTTACAGCCTCCATTGATGCTCGTCTCGTCAAGCTACAAGAAGATCTGACATCCGAGCGTTCTTTAATGGACGATCTGGCTTTAAAAACAACTGCACTTGAGGTCAAGACCACTCAACTCTCTCAATCTCAACAAGAGCTGGAAGATCTTCGCTCTGAACAGGAGGTGGTTAAGACGTGTGTTTCGGATGTCCACGCTGTCATCTCAAACATCCTGGAAGCACACGATCCAATTTTAAACTTTTCGGTGAGGCGATCCCTTGCTGAAAAGCTCTCTCCAGCCATCGATCTACTTAACAAAGTCGAAGGCCTCCCAAGTTTTGTGTCCATTCCGAAACAAGGGGAGATGAGAAGACAAGTTCAAAACCACCTCCTTCCTCCAAAGCTACTCACACAACTGAACCATCTTCAACTCATCAAATTTTAAGTTCGGGTGTGAAGAACAAAGGTAAAAATATAGTTGAGGACGAAGATGAAGAAGGCGACAAGGAGACTATTGCCGACATTTTGAAACGAAAGAACAGTCGCAAGGTTGGTGATGATGCCAGTCGTGAGGCGTGTGAGGCTGTCGAAGCCGAACGCAAGCAAAAAGAAGCCCACGATCTCCTTGAGAGCCGAAAGACTCTCTTCCCTGCCTGGACCAGGGAACGCTTAATCAAAGAGGCCATCGAAACACCCAGCATCTTATGGCTCGAGCCGGTCATATCGTTCGACTGTAGCAACACTGTCAATTCGCAGTTCGATATGCCGCTGACTCGAAAGGCGTTTATCTTTCACGTCTTCTCTAATATCTTTGAGGTCCCTCACCCGAACGCTGAGCTTGACAGGGAGCTCATTGACTTTTATCTGACGGCTGCTCGTCCTCAATTCCTTACATGGAGCGCTCAGAAGATTGTCAACGTTCGGGTGCTAAAACCTTACACTGAGGGACGTTTTATAAACGTTCGGTTCAAACTGATTCGGGGATCTGCAAAATCTGTTCATCTCATCTCTCTGGCAGATCTACCGAATCTAAATCCTCATGATTGGATCGTCTTGTATAATATCCTTTTGACCAATGAAGCTGAATATGGTCCCATTCTAGACCATGTCAAAAGGATGTTAATCTGCTACATCATGGAGGTTGCCCTTATGGATCAGGAGGTCGCCACAGTCTTCAAAAAGAAACCCAAAATTGCTCCTGTGGGATCGGCCAGTGATCTCAATCAAATGCAGCTGGGCAAGATTGACCCAAGACGTAACACAGTTATGTTCACTAGAGCGGAAGGACAGAAATGTCTCTTCGCTTTAGCTGATAAGCATCTTTACACCACAACCTGCTTGGAGCATGTGCTATTTATTGTTAAACGGTGTAAAGAGAACTCGGCCGATGATGTTAAGTATTTTGAAGATATGATTAACTGGTACATCCGGTTTAGACAGACCATTCTTTCCATCACCAAGTGTCTGTTTAGTACTGTGAAGAAGGTACCAGTTTCGGCTGCTGGCCCAAGTAATAAATAAAGATCTCGCTCCAATTTGACGCAAAGGGGGAGATTGTTGGGCTTTATAGATTGCGTCTTTTGGTCTCGTCTACTTATATTGTTTTGTATTACGGTTTGGGCCTGTCCAACCGTGAGTCTTTTATGCTTTGTAGATAAGCTTATGCTTGCATGCATATTAGGTTAAGGTTTTAGAGATCTGAGAATACGATTTTTCCAGACGTCTAAAGGTTTCTTTGATCATTCTTGTAACCTTCCAATCCTCTACAGTTGATGTTCTTAATCGAGCTCTTCTGAGGATTTTGTTTTAATCATTCGACACGTTAGATTCAATCTTGTTCTGTTATTTTATTGTGTTTGTATCGTCGTTATTTACTTACTTGTTCAAGATCTAATCGATCTTCACAGATTAAAAGAATCTTAAATCTCATCACGCCCAATGCTCGATAAGTCTGTGCATGTGTTTTGGAGTTCGGTGGTAACTGGGATAAATACTTACCGCTTGTCGAATTTTCATATAATAACAGTTACCACACTTCAATCAAAATTCCACCATATGAAGCATTATATGGTCGCAAATACCGTAGGTCGTTATGTTGGCGTGATGTGGGACAGAAGATCCTTGGAGGCGCTGAAATGATTCAAGACACCACCGACAAGATTCAAATTGTACGAGAAAGAATGAAAGCGGCCCAGGATCGACGGAAGTCCTATATGGAAAAGAGAAGACGACCTATAGAATTTCAAGTGGGTGATTTCGTGATGCTGAAGGTATCCCCATGGAAAGGCCTTATGCGATTTGGGAAGAAAGGAAACTTGAGTCCTAGATTTGTTAGTCCTTTCAAAATCATCCAAAGAATTGGAAAGCAAGCTTACCGCTTAGAATTGCCTGATGATTTGGCAGGTATTCATGATGTGTTTCATGTAAGTTATCTGCGCAAATGCTTGAGCATCAACGATGAGACAGTTCCATTATCCGAAGTGAAATTGGATAATAAGTTAAGATATGTAGAAGAGCCTGAAGAAATCGTGAATGAAAGAACAACTAAGCTACACAATAAAGAAGTAGAATTGGTTCTTGTCAAGTGGAAACACCATCGTGGCCCAAACTATACTTGGGAGAATAAGAATGAGATAAAAGCAAAATATCCCCATTTATTTTAATCGATGTAATTTCAGGGACGAAATCCTCAAAAGGAGGAGGTAGTTTTAACATACACGTTTTGAAATCGTGTTTTGTAATGAATAAAATTGTGAAATATTATGAAAAATTGAGTGTTGAGTTCTAACAGACGGTTTTTACTAGAAATGAAGTAAAAGTATGTTTAGAATCACTCAGAAAATATTGAAAGTCTTATGAGATTCCAATTAAAAGCCAAATAGTGAATTTGGCGAAAATATGAAATTTTAAATAAGTAAAATTTTATTATTAGATTTTGTAGAGAATCTCGTTAGAAACTTGTAGGCGAAAACCTCGTCAAAATCCGAGTTATAACGAAGAAGTTATGACCAACTGAAGATCCGCGACAAAACCGGCACGGCGCCGAATGACGTAAAAAGTGAGTTTTTGATAAACTACTTTTTAGCCTTAGTAATCTAAATGAAAGTCATAGTATTCGTTAAACTGATAAATTCGATAAAAAGAACGCCAAAATATGACTTCGTATGAGGAAGTTATGATTTTTCGGAGTTTCAACTTAGCAGTAGACAGCTAAAAACTCAAATTTTAGATCGAGCAATATTTTACCGATACATCCTAAATGAGAATCGAAGGTCTCATCATATGTAGTAAAACGGTAAAAAGTATGACGAAAACAGATGTCGGATGAAGAAGTTATGAATTTTTAACGGATTTTCCTGTCCCGGTCTGTTAAAAATAATAATATTAAAAATAAATTGAAAATTAGCCGACGAAGTCTAAACAAAAGTTGTAGAGCGTTATTTTAGCTACATGTGCATATAAAGAACGTCAAAAACGGAGCTCGTATGCGAAAGTTATGGATTTTAGAAGTTCGGAGCCCGAAAATCGAAAAATTCCGCATGAATAGTATCGGCCACGTCACCTCACACGAAGCAGGTGCGTCACCGGAGATGTGGCCCAGACCGAACTGCTTCGTTGCTTGCTTCCGAGACCGACGCGTGTTCTTCCCTGATTCGCCGAAGCTGAGGTCTAGCAGGAGCGAGACACGCCTCGCCTACCAGCTTCGTATTCGACCCTCGCATCCGAGCCTCACCTTCTCGCCAGCTGCCCCTCGCTGCTACTGCCACCAAACGCTTCGCTGCTTAATCCAGCTTCGAACCTCGGCCGTATATAAAGAGGACCTGCAAGATCTTCCGACTAACTTTGAAAATTTGCCACTTTTAGCCCCTCTTTCCATATTTTCTTCATTTTGACTTTCCCCGAAGCCTCAAAATCAATTCTAGCACCCGAAACATGTTCCTAGACCCCCGAGAAACCCGTAAATTTTATCTTTTCGGTTTTGAAGCCCTACGCTCCCGATTTTCAACATAGAAAGACATATTTAAAGCCAAAGTGTTGTCCAAATTACTATTTTAACCCCTGGTTAACTTAAGGTGAGTTTAATATATAGGAACAATTGTATGTTATGTGTTATATGTGCTATGTGCTTTTCAGTATTATCATTCTGAGTTATTTTCTCGTGTTATTCGCTATGTTTATAGCAATTGTAATACCTTTGACCATGTGATCAGTGAAAGGACTTAGATTCACATTGATACTGGTACGTAGCCTCTGGCCATGTAGAGCATGTCTCCGTAAGACAATGACTTCTATTCTATGGCATTGGCAAATGGTTAGACAGGACTATAAGCCTGAAATCTAACAAGAGGTTAATCAGAAATTGCATGTCATCTATGCCATTTGGGACAAAGCTTTATTGATGTATATCAAAAATTGAAAAGAATATCTTTGAATAATGTCTTTGATTGATATGAACGCTTGTCACATGATCTCACATATATCTTGTTGGACCTCTTTGCTTTGCCACATTGAAGTATATACATGGCATAACATTATATTGTTTCTATTTTTGAACTTACTAAGCGTCACCGCTTACCCTATCAATGTTTAACAATTGCAGGTGATAAATAACTAGTATGTTTACATACTATTGAAAGATGTAAAATAGTTTGTAATAGTACTTTTGTACTACTTTTTATGTTTGTATAAATTACAATATCCTGGGTAGTTATGTAATATATATAACACTTTGTAATAGAAGGTTTGTATCCAATAGTTTGTAATTCCCTTTTTTTATCAATGTAAAAATTTTCTTTTATAAATATGCAAATAGCATGTTTTGGAGTAATGATATTGTGAAGTACGAAAGTTTGGGTCTTTCAAAAATACGAAAGTTGGGGTCTTTCACTTGACTTTCCGATCATGCATATCTAAACCATGTAGCCAACCAGGATAAGTTCTGGCCCCACTGGCATTTTTTTCTTATTTTACTAGTTATTGAATGTGCAGAAGTAGTTATTAGAGCTAATCCATAACTACTCTCCATGATGTATGAAATAAAAAAAATTAAACACATTTGTTATAAAAATTGAATCAAAGCAGGAAAGTTGAAACAAATAATCTAGTAAATAGCACTTGTTTGATTAATATGGAGGTTTTCTGATAAGCATTGTAAAGTAGTTAACACAAGCATACATTTGGTTAAGTTATCTCAATGCATAACACACCAGAAATTCTAGCCATATATACCTTGAGCCTAGAATAATCAATGTACAAGGGTAAATATGTCATTACACACCTAACCATCAATAAAAAGACAATCACTTTACACGGGTGGATCATGGTTGTATAATTCCGTCTATATATATATATATATATATATATATATATATATATATATATATATATATATATATATATTTGATGATTGTGTTGTTACTTCTAATAAAACAGATAATGAAATTTAGCTACTGTGACATGAAATTGAAGTAAAAATGAATATCACGCCTTATGTGACAGTTCCTGGAAAAAAAGGGGGAAGAAAGTCGCAAATAACATTCTCTGTAACAGCTTGTGTCCCACAATCAACTAACTTGTAAAGAATAAGTTAGAGTTATGAGCAATGTACTGACTACTGAGTTCGATTTATATTTAAGCAAAATCATATTATCATGTACAATGTGGTTAATTTCTGATGATAAAAATCGACAAATGAGAAGAAATCTCCTACCTAGAAAATTTATGTATAAGAAATATCGGAACTCACACAATGTGACAACCCTCAAATTTGGATTAAGTCAAAGTCAAATAAAGTCAACAGGTCAAACCAGTTAACTCATCTAACCCTTGTATTAGCGTTTACATTATGTTACTATTGTACAACTCGCTATTTTAATAAGAAGTTATCACTTGGAAAGTCCGTACATTCAGAAATTCTAAACCCTAATCGGGATGAGTAATGAAACTACTCGATAAAACGTTATTCCATACCCCACGAGGACGTAAAACAATCATATTGAGGCTTAACGGGGTTTACAAACCTTGCGTTGCGAAGCTAAACACTCAAAAAGGTCACAAAAAATAGTCTCTTTCAATTTCTCTTTAGCAATCTAAATTTCTCCCAAATCGCTCCCAAAATCTCTTTTAACTTTTGATAATCATTTGGGTCATCCCGACCCTTAACCAGGTCAATAACCACTTTAAACAGAGCAATGATGGGAAAATCAGCCCTTAGAACCGAAGCCTCCCGAAGCTACTAAGGACCGAGACTATAAGGGACCGAACTCTACTGAACCGAACCGCTGGAAGACCGAACCCAAACCCTCACTTCGACCTATTTTGCCTTCGGGCCATTTCAGCATATTTCGCCTTCGAGCCTTGTAACAGGGACTAAACTTCGGCCCAATTCGAGAAGCTTCACAGTTTCGCTCCTTTCCTTCTCGTCTGCAACTTCTCTCGCTTCTCATCATACAACCGAAGCACCTTTCGGCCCTTAGCGTATTAAGGACCGAACATCGGTCCTAAACCCAGAACTTCGCAGATATCGCATTTTTTTCCTGTTTTTGACCACTTTCGCGTTTTAAGCCGATTTTCATGATTTCGCATCTAAAAATATTTTTATAATGCAAAATAAAATGAAAAATCCAAGATTCTTTTATTTAATTATTATTTTTGGAACATTAATTACCTAAACAAAATTACCGTTTTTTTTAATACGTTAAATATTCTAATAAAATATTACACTGTAAATATTCAAATGTGATTTTTAGAATGTTAAAATATTCTACTAGATTTGTCAGATATGTAGAATATTCTAATATCCTACTAGAATACGAAAAACTGTATTTTTTTTTTTGGTATTTTTCATTTTGGAAAATATAAATTCCAAAAATAATATTTGAATTTTTTTTTTCGAAAATTTGCAGTTTGAAAATGTTTTTTATTTACTAAATGAGTGGCTAAGATTGCGTATCATAGTTTGACAAAATTAGGACGTCTCACATGAACCAAACCCTAAATATATAGGTTCAGGTTTATTTGAGACCATGTTAATTTTGTGAGACCGTGAGATTAAATTTAAAATAATTTTAAAATGCAAAATAAAAAGAAAAATCAAAAAATTCTTTTTTTATTTTAGGAACTTCAATTACCTCAAAAAAATAAATAAATAAAATTACGGTTTCTTTTTTTTTCAATAAGCGAAAAATTCTAATAGAATATTACATTGTAAATATTTTAATATGATTTTTAGAATCTTAAAAGATATTCAATTACATTTGTTAGATATATAGAAGATTCTAATATTCTACTAGAATATGAAAAAAATGTATTATTTTATTTTATTTTTTATTTTTTTTGGTATTATTATTATTATTATTATTATTATTATTATTATTATTATTATTTTTATTATTATTATTATTATTATTTTAAAATATAAATGCCAAAAATAATATTTGAAATTTTTTTTTCTAAAATTTTCAATTATTTTGCATTTTAATAATGTTTTATTATTTATTAAATGAGTTGCATCTGACGGTATTACAAAATTAGGTCGTCTCATATGTGTGTGTGTATATATATATATATATATATATATATATATATATATATATATATATATATTGTTTTGAAATAAAAAATATTAAATTTTTTTATTTAGCTTGTAAAACACAAAATCAAAAACATCGGCCAATGTATCTTCAAAATCATGGGACGTTACTCTACGAGTAATGAAGTATTATTAAAAATAAATAAATAAATAAATAAAATATATCGAATCTTGTAAACATCGATTTGTCAAGTATATAAATTAGAGTATATAAATTTAATAGAAATTTTACGTTACTTTTCTTCATATATTTAATGATAGAATTAAATTGTACGACTAAAGAATACTTATTTGCTACAAAATTTACTTTACATGGGAATATATGAGTAGATCTATTCGGTACTTAACTACACAAAAACAAATGCATCAAAAAGGAAAATAAAATAAAAATAAAGCTAAGGTTTAACTTTTTGTTCATTAATATTAATATAATATTTGTTAACGGGATTGTTATGATTTATCATATATCTCTTAGTGAGCGACTTGGGTCTTTATTAGTATAAGCCGGGATTACTTTCTTGAGATTGAAGCATCTTTGTTTGCTTTATGGAATTTATTCTCATCTTCACGGTGAATATATTCTCATTCGATGCTCAACCTTTTGTTTGTTGTTGGTCATGTTGCACTTACGTACCACGTATAGATGGACAGTTGAGATTTGTATACCTTTTCAACTCCAAACTAATGACCTTATCATCTCCAACGATATTTTTCAATCCAAGTGGTCAGTCAGCAAACAAATGGAATTTATGTTTTGTTTATTTTTTCACTCCGCAGCCCGCAACCAACAATACTTTCCCTCATAATGGTTTTTCCTAGAAATAACACCTTACGTCCTCGGATATAGATTTTCAAACTCGTCCGTTTGTTTTTTCTGTCATAGCCTAGCTTGTATCTCACTGCTGTATTTTTACAAGACAAAATTACATAAATTGTCCCTGTGGTTTGGTAGAATAGGCTACTTTGGTCTAACTTTTTTTTTCCGTTACAACGTGGATTCCTGTTGTATGTGCTAATTACAACACTCATCCATCTGCGGTTAAATTAAACTATAGAGATGTTAATTGCCTGCAATATGCTCCATGTCTTTTTAAGGTCTTCACTTATCACCGAATCAGCAAGGGCAACCTAGGGGTGGTCCACGGTGGCACCGGTAACCCCTAACTTTTACGGCCACAGTGGAAAAATATTCAAAAATTTTCGAAAATTTTATTTTTTCTACTACCGTGCAACCCGTAACTCTCCCGTGCAATCCCTACTATAAAATCCTACGTCCGCCCCTGCGAATAAGAAAGTGTTTTGTTAATTATATACCCATAAAGAGTATTCGAAAACAGAATTCTAACTCATTTTTTTTTTATTTCCCATAGTAATAAGAAGTGCACTTTCTTCAATTCCGATATCACATGGAACATATTTAACTTGGTCCCTCCTTTATGCACTCTCCCATTCAAAAACTCTTGTATAAGATTTATCACTGTTACAGTTCACCATCTTCTACTTATCCAAAATTATAACATTTCCTTCGGAAGTACTAGCATCCATGTTACGGTTCCCATTCGTATCATCAATCACCAAAAGATTCATTAGTAAAAAACTGCCTTCTGGTGTTGGTTTCTGAAAACAGGATGATGTCGTTTTTCATATTTCTTATCACTAAAGGTCATAAAGTAATTCACATGATTATTTTAATGTCATTTTACAAAAACCGAGTCACCATTTTAAATCAGACTTCAGACATTAACGTCGATTTTACATAAAAAAAAAAGTGACAATTAGTGTGACGGTCGAAAATAGTGGACAAAATTTCACTTTTATTACGGGTATTATTTAATATGTATAGTTACCTTGTGTCAGTTATTAAACAGGACACAAGGTGTTGAAGTTTCATTTAAAACGATTAAATATTATATTGAAATTTGTAACATGCAAAAATCAGTAACAAGTCGTGCAATGGTCGAAAATGGTGACCAAATGTCATCATTTATAACATCTTTTTAATGTTATATGTACATTTATTTTGTGTCAGGTATTAAGTGATGTAAAGATATAAGATGATAAAATTTAATTTTAAGTGATTAAATTAAATCTTATATGGGCTAACATAAATCTAATTATTCAAATCCAACATAAATCTAATTATTCAAGTCCAATAAACCGATTCAACCAGTTTTTTAACGTATCTATCACACTGGTTCAACCTGATTTTTAAGAAACCGTCCGGTTCAACCTGATTTTTAAGAAACCATCCGGTTCGATCCAGTTCCCAATTTGACTCCATTTTAAAAGCATTGGTGATAATATTCATGATCTGTCACTAGGTACAAGTTGTAAAATATATATCAGTCTTTTTATAAATATTTTTTGGTCATTCAAAGTATTCCTCACATTATATTTATATTGGTGTTCTCATGGACCTAATATTATAAATAAGGAAAACAAAGTAATCTAACCCTTATAAGTGATATCTTTTAAAAAAAATGACCATTTTTTTGTAATAAAAACAATGTTTGGAACACATCATTCCGGAGTGATCTCCTGAACACCGGAGTTCGATTTTGAACCATGGTTCCAAAATAAATTTTAGTAGGGTTTTTTTTTTAATGGTTTATTGTGCAACATATGTTTTGTTCTTTTATTATAAATTTTAGTTTTATAAAATATAAAATGCATTTGTAATCTTAAATTCAACAAACAACTAATAAATACATAAAGTAAAGGGATGTGTTTTAAGTAATACTACAATGTTCAAAAAATCTTTGTCCATGTACCTCAAAAACTTTTCGCTAGTTGTTTTCGAAATTCCGTAGGCCATGGATCGATTTTACCCTCTATTACAATTGGTTTCCCAACGATTGTTACACCATCGACCGAGGCAGCAGAACACGTCGGACTATTTGACTAAGTTCATGGATCATAGGTAAACTGAATATATAACACAAGTACAACAATAAACAAAATAGCATTCGTGTTCCATCTTGATATATGAATACAAAGATTTTTTTATAGATAATAATAGTAAATGAATTGCTTTAAGAGTAGGCAGATAATACAACAACTAGTAAACTATGTCACCTGTAATCCAATTTGTCTTGAATGTATGTATAGTAATTTCTTGAGAATACATGTAGTTTTGAGGGTCAGCACAAGGTTTCTGAGAGTTACAAGCTTTTTGCTAATAGCATAAATACTTTTAACTTTTAAAAAGTATAAAACATATTTTCTCTGTAAGTATAACAATACTTAAAATTGTGTTTGAAAAGCGCCTTTGCAAACCCAAATATATCTTTGTATAAGTCAACCCATACTTCAAACTAAGATTGTAATGAATCTTTGAAAGCCAAAATGCATCTTTTTATAAGTAAATACATACTTAAAACTATGTTTGTAATGAATCTTTGAAAGCTAAAATGTATCTTTCTGTAAGTAATCCATACTTAAAATAGTTTTGAAAGCAACCAAGCCCATGGTTTGTAGTGTGAGAGTGTTGAGAGAAAAACATGAGACACACTTGAGCAAACGTTAGAACAGGTATAGTTGCAGAATAGTTTATCTCAAAGGATCTAAAAGCTCAACAATAATAATATGTTAGAGTTAGATAATAGAGAGTTAGGTGTGGAAATTTACGGAAATGTAAATGACAGCAAGTATTATATCAAGCATACACATAAGTTGATTCTTAACAAGGAATGCATTCAAACCAAGTTAGTAAGTGAAATTAAACTTAATGATTAAGTATAGAATGACTTGCTCCGAAGAGAGATAATAATCAATTATATTCTGGTAAACTTTGAGAGTAAGAAGGAGATGAGAGTAATAACACAAGATATGAGATTCAAGATGCGTAGTGTTATCTGATGTATTGAATAAGAAAGATTGAGCTCTATTTATAGAGACTCAAATATTACATTTTCTCAACTATCTAAGCATAGCCATGCAAGGCATATTGGACAAAAGAGAGTATTCTAAGAAAAGAAGATAAAGAGCTAAACCAAGAAAGCTAGATAATGAACTGCAGATGATGATGACTTCGGATGGGATTGCTGAAGAGAGTTGACCGCGGATCTTGGAAGGTTGCAGTAGTCCAAGTTTAAGAGGGTCACTTTTATGATTCAACAATTCCCCCCTAAGTGACCTCTTCAAATTTTCTTCAGTTATTGAGTTTTAGGAACTTGATGAGAATCCACCAAAACTTTATGATATTCTCTAACCAGGTGATTCTTCTTAAAATTTCGAACTTGACATTGACATTTTTGTGTTTTGAATTTTGAACTGCGGTTCGACAAACTTCAAGTTGCTTCCTTGTGAGACGATTCATGGCAGTCATCGGAATGAAATATTTGGTTTCATTGACCTTTCGTTTGAAAATAACTCCAAGATATGGGAAGTTTATTGGACCCAGAGATCTTTCTTGATAACCTTCAGTAAACATCGGTGCAGGGTCAAGTGGTGGTAGATCGACCTTTTTGGCAAGGGTAGCGTACTGTCTACATCAATCTTTGCGAAGTCACAGGCAGTTTCTCTTAGAAATGTGCTTGCCCTCTCAAATGTTATCTTCATCTTTGGATACTTTTCAGTTTTGTTTTGGAACACCTTTGCTATCAGGAAGACTTCTTCTGGATTCATGCATGGAAAGTCAGCTTGGGTGCGGACGTAGTCCTGATTCCTTCTTGTAAGAGTATACTGGATAAAGTCAGCTTTCATGAATATGTGGGGCTTAAAGTTCTTGATTGTGGATGGTCTATCATTACATCATATTTTCTCTATTGAAGAAGCAGGTTTAACATGGAATCGATTGAGTCTTTCGAATTCCATGGGGAGTCTCTTGTGATTAGGTAAGCTGTGGTCAAACTGCTCAAATACAGTGAATTATTTTGCATTGGGGGATGTTGGAATATCCCAGTAACCGTCAGGTGGGGTTCAACAAAGTAAGATAGGGTTTATAGTCATCATCCAACAATCTTCGGTGGGGACTGATCCAAGAATTGACCAAGGATTCATCCATGGTGATGTCAAATCTGTTTTCTTTCTAGATTAGCTCATCAAATTTGGCTGCTTTCTAGTTGACTTTCTTCAGTTTCGTTGCAGGAGAATCATTGGAATGTTTGGATGCCATGTAGGATGCTAAGTTCTTGAAGTGGGGAGGATTCACCGGTTGCTCAAGAGAAGGATTAGATTCTTGAATTATTTCCTGTTGCGGTGGTGACTGATGGCTTGGATTCTTGTGAGGAGATGGTTGTGGTGAAGGTTGAGGAGTTGAAATGTTTTCAAGAGTAGTTTTAGTATGTTGGTGAGAGATGCGGTATGAATGATGATCTTCATCACTTCCCCCTCTTGAGGAATGCAGAGCCCCGGAATCCTTAAGCCATTACTTAAGACCATCGACTTTAACACACACATCCTAGAATTTGGCTTTGAGTGCATTAGCCAGTTGCTGATTATTTGGAATGGCAGTGTTGAAGAGTAGTCAATAATTCGCCTTGCTAAGTTGAAGAATCTCAGGACCATGAAAGTTGGTAGATAGAGAGCGTCGAAGGCTGTTGATTGTAGATTGTAGGACCGAGATAGTGGACTCATAGGCAATATGAGTTTCATCTATCAGCTTCTTCGATTGAGTTGGCTGATCTGCAATGGCTATTTGAAGATTTGCCTTGATTGTTAATATCTCATAGATGAGGCGCTCTATAGTAGCCATAAACTGCTGATGATCAACCTTTATCACACCCCCGAACCGTCAGAACTCATGGCAGAAACATCCGAGGGCGGGCGATGTCATGTGTAGTATCACAACATATGTATCATAGCAACCAATGTAAACACAACCACTACATTACAATATGAACATTTACATCTATTTGAAAACATAGTTTGAACACATCAAATGTAACGCCCCATTTTTGGTATGCAATTCAAATAAGTATTTTCTTTTCTGAAGGGGTACTTGACGAGTCTGTAGCCCGACTTGTCGAGTAGAGACGGGACGATCATGCATTTGAGCTGGCTACTTGATGAGTCCATACGCTGGACTCGACGAGTCCGCCTGTCTAGATGAAACCCTAATTTTAAGGGTTTGCACCCTATTTAAACACACTTATGTGCCCTAACCTCGCCTCTATCACTCTCAGAACATTTCCCCTATAAACCCTAGCTCCATTGTTGAGTTTGAGTGTGTTTGTGACAGCTTGGAAGCTTTGGGAAGGAAAGAAGGTCCATTGAAGGGAAGGAAGATCCAGGACTTATTTTACATTTGTTCTTCATCCATGTAATGAAGTTCTGACCTTGTGCATTCCTCCATTATAACCTCCTTTATGCTTGTTATGCTTTCTTTGGAACCTTTTATGATTCAAATCTTGAGATATGGACTCTCCTTGGATGAAAACTTCAGATCTGGACTCTTATTGCATTCTGGAAGTATAAAGTTTCAGTTAAGGTCGTGATTGAAGTCCCTCTTGAGCTTCGAACCCCATTAAGAGCTTAGGGTTGGCATTTGAAGCCTTTAAAGCCATGCATGCACGTAAAGTTTGTAACTTTACGTGATAAGCATGCCCTAGAAGCATGGATCTATGAATTAGAGCCGCTGCATGGCCCAAATCAAGCATATATGGAAAAGGGACTGTCACTATATAGGACAGAAGATCCTTGGAGGCCCTGAAATGATTGAAGACAACACCGACAAGATTCAAATCGTACGAGAAAGAATGAAAGCAGCCAGGATCGAAAGAAGTCCTATACAGAAAAGAGAAGATGACCTATAGAATTCCAAGTGGGGTGATTCAGTGATGCTGAAGGTATCCCCATGGAAAGGCCTTTTGTGATTTGGAAAGAAAGGAAAGTGGAGTCCTAGATTTGTTGGTCCTTCCAAAATCATCGAAAGAATTGGAAAGCAAGCATACCACTTAGAATTTCCAGAAGATTTGGCAGGTATTCATGATGTGTTTCATGTAAGTTATTTGCGCAAATGCTTGAGCATCTAAGATGAGATAGTTCCATTATTAGAGGTGAAATTGGATAATAAGTTAAGATATGTTGAAGAGCCTGAAGAAATCATGAATGAAAGAACAACTAAGCTACGCAATAAAGAAGTAGAATTGGTTCTTGTCAAGTGGAAACACCATCGAGGCCCAAACTATACTTGGGAGAATAAGAATGAGACAAAAGCAAAATATCCCCATTTATTTTAATCGATGTAATTTCGGGGATGAAATCCTCAAAAGGACGAGGTATTTGTAACATACACGTTTTGAAATCGTGTTTCGTAATGAATAAAATTGTGAAATACTATGTGAAATTGAGTGTTGAGTTCTAACAAGATGGTTTTTACTAGAAATGAAGTAAAACTATGTTTAGAATCACTCAGAAAATATTGGAAGTCTTATGAGATTCCAATTAAAAGCCAAATCGTGAAATTTAGTGAAAATATAATATTTTAAATAAGTAAACTTTTATTATTTGATGTTGTAGAGAATCTCGTTAGAAACTTGTGTAACACCGTAAAAATTTGAACAATTTTTCGCTTTTGTAACCCATAAAATATCATTTGAAATCATAAACAATTCATTATATCAACATTATATCAATACAAAACCCAAGATCAATATATATATATATATATATATATATATATATATATATATATATATATATATATATATATATATATATATATATATAACTCCGGTATGCGTGTGTACGGATCATGCCGGCGCCTTCCCGCGATCATCGCTGGTACCTGAAACACATAACACATAACACATAACACTGTAAGCATAAATGCTTAGTGAGTTCCCCAAAATACCACTCTAACACATAATAGCCACTCGAGGCTGTAACTCTGTTGACCCTTAGGTCTATGTGTCTCAGTGGGGCCCTCCAGCCCCAACTCTCTATGAGCCCTCTGGCCCTAACTCTGTGGACCCGAAAGTCCTAATTCTGTGGACCCGAAGGTCCTAACTCTGTAACTCTGAATCATACATAGCACATATCACAATAAATCATAGCACATAAATAACATGCAATTACACTGGCATATAACTTTAAAATACTCTATCACATAACTCTGTTACCACACTAGGTAAAGTATATTGAGAAGAATCACCTCAGGCATCTCAGTAAATCTCTAACTCCGTAGGAATATTGCCTAGTCTTCGCCTATTCACATAAAGTAAATACTCTTATAAATATAATTCCCAAGACTGGACTCAGCCTGCCTTTGGCACCCTCAGGAGGGAAAAAGGCTATTTTACTCCCTCTCAACACAAGTACTCCATTGACCAAACCCTAAAAGTCAATGGTCACACTTTGATCCTACTCGCCAAGTGCACTCTGGTGACTCGGTGAGTTCACACATGTTCTTTAACACTTTGTCCTGCTTGGCACGCCGAGTCCATCCCTATGCTTGACAAGTCATACTAGGCATGAATCGCGGGGCCACCACGACTCAACTCGCTGAGTGTCAAGAACAACTCGGTGAGTGTCGCCTTGAACTCCAGTCCTCTAACTCCCTTCTGACTCACTGAGTCATCCCCCAACTCAGCAAGTCTACTCATTGAGAAATTTACGTGAAACCCTAACCCTACTCGCCGAGTCTTAGGAACAACTCGGCGAGTTCATGCCATGCACAAACTCTACTGGCCTCCTGAGGTCAGATTTGTTTCCCTAAATCAAAGATCTGGCCTTCCCAAGCATGAATGTCACGTAAAGCTCGAAACTTGATGCTTGTATAACAACAAGGCATCAAAAGGAGATTTAGTCCCAAATATGGCAACCTAAGTCCAATAACCCCAAACTAATCCATAAAGCTCCAAGGGTTAAGGTCTATGGAACTCTTTGAGTCCAGATCCAAGGCACAAACTCGAAGAGGGACCATTTGCTCCACATAATCACTCTCCAAAGGGGTTAGAAAACCGTAACTCTATAGATCAACACCAAAACTGAAGGAGGTTCGAACTATTACCTCAAAATGAAGTCTTTGAATCCCTGGAACTGCTAGAATCGCACCTCCCCTCTTGCTCCTGCACCTCCTTCTTGCTAAACCAAAGATACAAGGATCAAAAGTGTCTTCTTCTTCCTTTCAACGATTTGGCTCACGTAGGGTTCTCTCAAGGGATTGGTAGCCGCAATGAGAGGCTATAAGTGCCCTTAAATAGGCTCCACACCCGGGAATTTAGGGTTTCATTAAACAGCATGGACTCGCCGAGTCCACTCATGCACTCACCGAGTCCAAAGCAAATCCGGATGAGCAATCATGACCCTACTCAGCGAGTCTACGCATCAACTCGTTGAGTTCCTTCTCATTATTCAAAATAATTAAATAAAATAATATACCTGGAAACCCGACTGTTACAAATCTCCCCCCAGTAGAATCGGACTTCGCCCTTGAAGTCTCACTCTAGAAATAACTCTGGATGCTGCTCACGTATCTCACGCTCCGACTCCCAAGTCAGCTCGGACCCCTTCTGGTGCTGCCACTGAACAAAAACCACAGGCACTTCCTTGTTCCTCAAAACCTTGATCTTCCGATCCCTGATCGCCACCGGTTTCTCGGAATAATTCAGGCTCGCATCCACCTGAATGTCCTCCAATGGCACCACTGCCGACTCATCTGCTATACACTTTCACAACTGCGATACGTGGAAAGTGTCATGAATCTGACCCAACTCTGCAGGTAGCTCCAAGCGATACGCTACCCTGCCCACCCTTGCAATCACTTTAAACGGCCCAATATATCGGGGTCCCAGCTTGCCCCTCTTTCTGAATCGGATCACTCCATTCCAAGGAGATACTTTCAGAAGCACCAAATCACCGAACTGAAATTTGAGCTCGGATTGTCGCCTATCAGCATTAATTCTTCTGGCGACTCTGAGCGGTCAACAACCTCTGCCTGACCTGCTGGATCTGCTCAGACGTCTGAAGCACTATCTCCGTAGTACCCATCACACGCTGTCACACTTCTCCCCAAAAAATGGGGGTCCGACACTTCCTCCCATACAACAGCTCAAAGGGTGGCATACCAATGCTCGAATGGTGGTTGTTGTTGTAGGAAAATTCTGCCAAGGGTAAGTACGTGTCCCAACTCCCACCGAAATCCAACACACATGCCCGGAGCATATCCTCGAGCATCTGAATCGTTCACTCACTCTGTCCGTCCGTCTGAGGGTGGTACACGGTACTGAAATGCAGTCTAGTACCCAATTCCTCATGGAATTTCTTCTAGAATCTAGAGGTGAAACGCACATCTTTGTCTGAGACAATCGAGATCGGCACTCCATGCCGTGCTACCACTTCCCTCACATACATCTCCGCCAACCTCTCCGTGGAAGAGCTCTCACTAATAGCGAGGAAATTAGCTCTCTTCATCAATCGATCTACAATCACCCAAATTGCATCGACGCCCGTTGTTGTCCTTGGAAATTTGGTGATAAAATCCATGGCGATATGTTCCCACTTCCACTCGGGAATCTCCAACGGCTGCAACTTGCCGTGAGGTCTCTGATGCTCAGCCTTAACCCTGCGACATGTTAGACACCTCTCCACGAACCATGGAACGTCCCTCTTCATACAGGGCCACCAATACTCCCTTTTCAGGTCCAAATACATCTTAATGGCCCCGGGATGGATCGAGAACTTCGATCGATGAGCCTCTTCCATCAAAATGGTACGCGTTCCACCCACATGCGGTACCCAGATCCGACCCTGAAACGTCATAAGCCCCCGACCATCAGTGATGAACTCTAATACTTGCCTGACAACCCGCTCTCTCTTATGGTTTTCCTGCCTAACGGCCTCGGCCTGAAATCCTCGAATGGTGTCCAAGACCATAGTCATCACCGTCAAGCTCATACAAATGTCACGCATCAGAACACTCTCCGCCCTACGACTCAAGGCATCGGTCACCACGTTGGCTTTTCCTAGGTGGTACAGTATCTCGCAATCATAATCCTTTACCACATCCAGCCATCTCCTCTGCCGCATATTCAGGTTGGGCTGATCCATCAAGTACTTCAGGCTCTTGTGATCCGTGTATATGGTACACCGGACCACATATAAATAGTGACACCACATCTTGAGGGAGAACACCACTGCCCCCAACACCAAATCATGGGTAGGATACCTCGCCTCATGAGGCTTCAGTTGCCTTGATGCATACGCTATCACATGACCCCTTTGCATAAGTACTGCTCCCAATCCTGATATTGATGCGTCACAATATACCATGAAATCCTCCATTCCCTCTGGAAGAGCTAACATCGGGGCTTCGCATAATCTCTGGGGAAGCGTCTCGAAGGAGGCCTGCTGCTCTGGACCCCAAACAAAAAAGTACACCCTTCTGGGTCAACTTGGTGAGTGGCACGGCGATCTTGGAGAAATCCCTGATGAATCTCCGATAATAGCCTGCCAGCCCTAGAAAACTCCTGATCTCCGTGGGTGACCTCGACACCTCCCAACCCATCACCGCCTCAATTTTGGCGGGGTCGACCAGTATCCCTTTCTTTTTAACGAGATGTACCAAGAACTGGACCTCTTGTAACTAGAAATCACACTTAGAGAACTTGGCATAAAGCCTCTCCGACCTCAAAACCCCTAGGATCTCCCTCAGATGCTCCTCATGCTACTCTCTAGATCTCGAATACACCAAAATGTCGTCGATGAATACGATTACTGAGCGATCCAACATCGGTCTGCATACCCTATTCATGAGGTCCATGAACACTGCTGGTGCGTTGGTGAGCCCATAAGGCACCACCATGAACTCGTAATGCCCATAACGAGCCCTAAATACTGTCTTCTGAATATCCTTATCTCGTACCCTCACCTGATGATATCCATACCTCAAGTCGATCTTGGAAAACCAAGATGCTCCCTGCAACTGATCGAACAAATCCTCAATCCCCGGCAACGTGTACCGGGTCTTGACCGTTAATTTGTTCAATTCCCAAAAGTCAATGCACATCCGGTGTGAACCATCCTTTTTCTGGACAAAAAGGATAAGAGCTCCCTACCGAGAAATTCCATAAAAAGAACGCCAAAATATGACTTCGTATGAGGAATATATGAATTTTCGAAGTTTCAACTTAGCAGTAGACAGCTAAAAACTCGAATTTTAGATCGAGAGATATTTGACCGATACATCCTAAACGAGAATCGAAGGTCTCTTCATTTGTAGTACAACGGTAAAAAGTCTGACGAAAACGGATGTCGGATGAAGAAGTTATGAATTTTTAACGGATTTTCCTGTCCCGGCATGTTAAAAATAATAATATTAAAAATAAAGTCAAGATTAGCTGACGAAGTCTAAACGAAAGTTGTAGAGCATAATTTTTTCTACGGGTGCATATAAATAACGTCAAAAACGGAGCTCGTATGCGAAAGTTATGATTTTAGAAGTTCGGGGCTCAATTTCCGAGAAATCTCGCATGAGAAGTCCGGATTCGGCCACGTCCTTCGCACGAAGCTGTTGCGTCACCGAGTCGTGTCCTGTCCAAATTGCTGACGCGCCTCGCGCTCGTGTCGCCTTCTGAGTGGACCGAAGCACTGAGGCAATTCGAATTCGACGTGTGTAGCCTCGCTATCAGACGCGTGCTTGCCTACGAGCCGAGCCACCTGGAGCCTTCGCATGCGCGCCGTCTGGTCCTCTCGCGAGCCGCCAGCTGCCTCTCCTCCCTGCGACCGAAGACCTTTTCCCCTATAAATAGAAGGGTGAGAACCCTCCCGGCTAAGATTATAAAATTGACACTTTTTCACCCTAATTCCATATATTCACTATTTTGACTTTCCCTGAAGCCCCGGTATCAATTTTAGCACCTGAAACACGCCCCGAGACCCCCGAGAAACCCGGAAATTTTATCTTTTTCGGTTTTGAAGCCCTACCTTCGCAGAGCCCAGTTTTCAATTAAGCTCCCGATTTTCAACATAGAAAGTCATATTTAAAGCCGAAGTGTTGTCCAAATTACTATTTTAACCCCCGGTTAACTTAAGGTGAGTTTAATATATAGGAACATTTGTATGTTGTTACGTGCTATATGTGCTATGTGCTTTTCAGTGTTATTATTCTGAGTTATTTTCCCGTGTTATTTTATTCGCTATGTTTATAGCAATTGTAATACCTTTGACCATGTGATCAGTGAAAGCACTTAGATTCACATTGGTAGTGGTACGTAGCCTCTGGCCATGTAGGGTATGTCTCCATAAGAGAATGACTTCTATTCTATGGCATTAGCAAATGGTTAGACCGGACTATAAGCCTGAAATCTAACAAGATCTTAATCAGAAATTGCATATCTTCTATGCCGTTTGGGCCAAAGTTTTATTGATGTATATCAAGCATTAAAAAGTATATCTTTGAATAAAGTCTTTGATTGATATGAACGCTTGTCACATGCTTTCACATATGTCTTGTTGTTCCTCTTTGCTTTTGCCACATTGAAGTATATATATGGCATGATGTTTTATTGTATCTATTATTGAACTCACTAAGCATCACTGCTTACCCTATCAATGTTTAACAATTGAAGGTGATAAGTAACTAGTATGTTCACATACTGTTCAAAGATTTAGAATAGTTTGTAATAGTACTTTTGTACTTCAGTTTATGTTTGTATAAAATACAATATCCTGGGTAGTCATGTAATATATAACACTTGGTAGTAGACGGTTTGTATTCAATTGTTTGTAATCCCTTTATCAATGTAAAATATTGCTTTTATGAATATGCAAGTAGCATGTTTTGGAGTAATGATATTGTGAAGTATGAAAGTTTGGCTCTTTCAAAAATATGAAAGTTCGGGTCTTTCAACCATGGTATCAGAGCAGTAGTTTAAGCAAACTAAATTCCACGGATTGGTATTTAGACTTAAACTATAGGAAGTTCAATATATGAACTTAATCATTGTAAGTATAATGATACAAACCATAGGAAACATATAACTAATAGTATTAGGTAATAATAAACCCTAATATTCTAAAATACTATCTTACTCCGTATTTCAGATCAATGGCTGAACAAGTAAGTAGCCATACCCCTGAGGTTGGTGGAGATCCTCAACCCAAGGAAGTGAATACTCCAGTATCTCCTCGTGAGGAATGACTCTTAGCTAAACTTACCGGTGTTATTCGACAGACTCTCGAAGAACTCAAAAAGAATGATGATAAAGGAAAAGAGAAAGCCAATGGAGAATCTTCAAGCGGAAAGGTGAAGCGTCCCTCGTTCAAAGATTTCAAGAGTAGTGGTGTTACGGAGTTTTTTTGTGTCCTTAATCCTATAATTGTTCTAACTTGGATTTAGAACACCGAGAAAGTATTTCGTGTTTCTCATGTGGATGATGAAGACAAGGCTATCTATGCTTCTGCAATGCTCATTGGAGAAGCCTTAGTCTGGTGGGAAGCGACATATGAAGGTGGCGATGGATGTGACCAGGAGAACTTATCCTGGGAGTTGATCAAGACTCATGTGCTAGAGAAGTATTATCGTCTAGATATGAGGAGAAGATTGGATAAGGAATTCCTCGAGCTTAAACAAGGAGGAATGACTCTGAATGAGTATGAAACTCAGTTTAATCAAAGAGCAAGGTTTGCTACGAAGTATATTCCAACCAAACACGAGAAAATTCAGTTATTCATGGAGGGACTACGACACGAAATCCATGATTTTGTTTTCAATCGGGATGTTCTGTCATTCGATAAAATCGCTGAGTATGCTCGAAGGTGTGAGCATGACTTAGAGATACGTGGTGCCACTCTTACTATTCCAAAGCATCCACGTACGGAAAGAACTACTCCTACATCCAGTATTCCACCAGCTCAATCTGTTCGAACTGATCCTTGCAATCAAGCACAATCTCAAAGTGCTTTTCGTGGACACGGTAGGTCACAATCTTTTTCTATTCAATCGCCTTCATGTCGCGTTTGTGGAAGGAATCATCCGGGTCAATGCAAAATAGATAAGGAATCCATTATCTGTTATGGTTGTGGAGAAACAGGTCATATAAAGCCAGCTTGCCCAAGGAAGGATGTGACTTGCTATGCATGTGGTATTACTGGCCACAAGAAGCGTTTTTGCCCTACTCTTTGTAACATCCCGAAATCGCAAGAGTAGAGTTGAAGGGCTAAAAGTGTAAGTTTTGGAGGGCAACTCGGCGAGTCCATGGATGGACTCGGCGAGTCAGGTCGCAACTTTGGTCGCGTGTTAAGTGGCCTAGTCGGCGAGTCCAAAGATGGACTTGGCGAGTAGGTGCTGAGTGGAGAAAACCCTAATTCTCGGGGTTGAGCCCTATATAAAGAGCATTATGTTTCCTCCCTAGCCTCTTTATCACCCCCTTAAGTCCCAGAAACCCTAAAATCATGGAGAAGCACCATTGTTGACTGGATTGGAGCTTGGAGAAGTAATTGTTGAAGAAAGTTTGGAAGTTTGAAGGTGTGGAGCAAGGGGCTTTGCTTGGTTTTGAGTTCCTTGCAGATTGGGGCATCCTTTGAAGGTAAAATCTTGTTCTTGAGCTGCTATTGTCTAGATTCTTCACTTTTGGGGATGATGAGATCACATCTTTTGGTGCTTTGGAGTCTAGAGGATAGATCTGAGGTTGCTACCTCAGATCTGGAATGGAGAAGGGTTGGAATGCCTGAAAGTCCCTGTGATTGAGTATGTAGTGAAGCTATCTTGTCCCTAACTTTAGCCCTAATGAGTATAATGCCTAGATCTTCATGGATTCACGTAAAGTTTACCACTTTACGTGATGGATGGGTTGTAGGAGGCTAGATCTATGTTTTGGATCATTTGCATGGCCTGGGATGTTTCTGTATGGATTCAGACCGGTAGTACTCGGCGAGTCACAAGGGTGGACTCGACGAGTTGCTTGAAGATGAGCTGGAACTCGACAAGTTGGATGAACAACTCGGTGAGTAGGTTGAAGGTAGGCTTAGACTCGGCGAGTCTTGTCGAAGAGTCCCAATAATTTCTGGTTGAGTCGAGAATCGGTGAGTCAAGGGATGACTCGGTGAGTTGGGTGCGAGTAGACTCAGAGTGGTTGGACTCAGCGAGTCTCGGGGTGACTCGGCGCGTCAGGTCGCGAATTGAGGGAAGTTCTGAACATGGGGACTCGGCGAGTCATGGTGTAACGACCCAATTTTTACGTCCGAAAATTTCATTTTTGAAATATTACGTTAGAAAACATTAATAAATAAAAACATTGTTTGATCACACCATAACACATCGTAACCATGTTCTAAAAGGTCAAACCATACATCCCATCCAAATATCAGAGTACAATCCCAGTAAATCTCGTAAATGCGGAAACCGAAGAGTGTGTGTATGACGTGCCGCTACCGCGCCGGCTCCTTCCCCTTCGATGCAGAGGTACCTGAAAACAAAACTGTAAACGTAAGCACAAAGCTTAGTGAGTTCCCCCAACGTACCACATAACATACAATCACATAACATACGCACTGCCAGGCTATTCTGGGGTGCCTGACTACCCGGTACGGCCATTCTGGGGTGCCGACCTACCCATACGGCCATTCTGGGGTGCCGTCTTACCCGTGTCGAGCCATTCTGGGGTGCTGACTACCCATGTCAAGCCATTCTGGGGTGCTGACTACCCATCGGTCCTAACAACCGATCCTCGGGGACTGGTCCCCTTCCGCTACCTCTATCGCATAACATAATAGACCAACATACAAGCATACCATCACATACAGTCAGATAATTCTGGGGTGTCTGACTACCCAGCGGTCCTAACAACCGAACTCTACTACTATCGCATATAACGTATCATGAAAGCATGCAACATAACAGGTAATAGCAAACCTAGATGATATCACAAAGATAATCATCTATCATACATCTCCTACTGGTGGGCCGGCCGTGTGGCCTTAGACCCACTACTACTGGAAGGTAACTCACCTTAAAGTAGCTGCTGAACTGATCGGGAACTAACTGACTGCTGCTGCTCCGGGAGTCCTCCGGCTGCAATTCCCATAACATACTCAATCAAACACTGCTAACTGTCCTTTAGGTAAAATGACCATTTTACCCCTGGTCTAGCTCTAAGCCAATGCTAGAGTCAACTTTTAGTTGACCCAACTCGCCGAGTGGATCACCACTCGCCGAGTCCCTAGCAAACCATTGTCCTGGGTCCCTGGTTCTACTTGTCGAGTCGGGCTATGACTCGACGAGTTCACCTTCTAAGTGTCATTCAACTCCTTCATCCTACTCGCCGAGTTGTATGAACAACTCGTCGAGTTCATCTTCATCCGAAGAACACTTTATGCTAAGACTCGCCGAGTTGTATGAACAACTCGTCGAGTCTGTTCTTGATCTATGAAGATTGCCTTGGACTCGCCGAGTCAGGGCATTGACTCGCCGAGTCCTAACATGGGTGAGTTCAGCTCCCAACTCACCGAGTCACCCCTGTGACTCACGGCTCAACTCGACACATCATGAAGGGACCAAATCGGTGACTCGCGACCAGACTCGCCGAGTCACCTATACGACTCGCCGAGTCGTCGCCATGCATCCACCAATTACACAGATTTACTCGATTTCAGTCCATGCCATTCATAGATCTGGACTTCTAGGACCCAAATCACACGTAATGTTTCCAACTTTACGTGTGGATATTCACTAATGTGGATTTTAGGGTGCAAAATGCCTCAAAAGGGTAGATCTAGGATGAACAAGCCACATGGGGCCATAAAGCTCACAGATCTGAGCTCCTGGAGCTCAATCTTGCCTAGATCTAAAGGTTAATCCACTTATTACGAAACATTAAGCACAAACAAGCTTGAAGAATTGCTCAAGAGTGTCCCAAATGAAATCCTAAGCATAGAAACAGGGGAAAAACGAGATATACCTTAAGGAAAATGTTGAAATGACACAAGGATGACTGATCTCCTTTTCCTCTTCTTGATCTACTCCTCTTTCTCCTCAAAACCTTCAAGAACACACCAAGAACACTTCAACCTCTCAAGGAAATAAGGGAAAACGATGTTGGGGGAGTTCTGGGGGTGAATGGGGACGAGTTGGGGCGGAATGAGGGTTTAAATAGGGTGCAAACCCTTGAAACTTAGGGTTTCATCCAGCAGCGGTGACTCGCTGAGTCCAGGATATGGACTCGCCGAGTCACCCACTTAAACGTGTCCTGAGTCTCGTCCCTACTCGGCGAGTCGGACCTTATGACTCGCCGAGTCCAAGGCTAAAATAGGGAAATGCTTAAATAAAATTCACATACCGGAAACCAGGTGCTACAAATCTCCCCCACTTATTTTAGACTTCATCCTCGAAGTCTGCTGCCCGGTCCTGAAACAGCTCGGGGTAATGCTCCATCATCTCGTCCATCGGTTCCCAAGTCCATTCCGAACCCTTGCGGTGCTGCCATTGCACCTTTACTAGCTCTACCCTCTTGTTTCTCAACATCTTGGTCTTTCTGTCAAGTATTGCGACTGGGCGCTCAATGTAATTCAAGCTGTCATCAACCTGAATATCCTCCAACGGTACTACTGCTGAATCGTCCACCAGGCACTTCCGCAGCTGTGAAACATGGAATGTGCTGTGGATCTGACTGAGCTCGGCTGGCAGATCCAACCTATACGCCACTTTGCCCACCCGGGCTGCAACCCTGAACGGCCCGATGAATCTTGGGCCCAACTTGCCCCGCTTCCTGAATCGAATGACACCTTTCCAAGGTGAGACTTTCAGGAGGACCATATCCCCGACTTGGAACTCCAAGTCGGATCGACGTCTATCGGCGTAGCTTTTCTGCCGACTCTGAGCAGTCTGAAGTCTGCTCCGAACCTGCTGGATCCTCTCGGTCGTCTCTAGCACCACCTCGGTGCTTCCCATGACTCTCTGGCCAACCTCCCCCCAACATATCGGGGTTCTGCACTTCCGCCCATACAACATCTCGAACGGGGGTCGGTCAATACTCGCGTGATAGCTGTTGTTGTAGGAGAACTCAGCCAAAGGAAGATAGGTATCCCAGCTACCACCGAAATCCAGTACACACGCCCGCAACATGTCCTCCAAAGTCTGGATGGTCCGCTCACTCTGACCATCTGTCTGCGGGTGAAAGGCGGTGCTGAAATGCAGACGAGTGCCCAACTCGTCATGAAATTTCTTCCAGAATCTGGAAGTAAAACGCACATCCTTGTCCGAGATTACCGATACTGGCACCCCATGCCGTGCCACAATCTCCCTGATATAGATGTCGGCCAATTTTTCGGCCGATATGCTCTCCTGAATTGGAATAAAGTGAGCACTCTTGGTCAATCTATCCACGATGACCCAAATCGAATCCACTCCCCGTGCGGTCCTGGGAAGCTTTGTGATAAAATCCATCGTGATATCTTCCCATTTCCACAGTGGAATGTCCAACGGCTGCATCTTGCCATGCAGCCTCTGATGTTCGGCCTTGACCTTCCTGCAGGTCAAACACCGCTCGACGTACCATGCCACATCCCGCTTCATGCAAGGCCACCAATAATCCGGACGAAGATCCCTATACATCTTCGTCGCCCCGGGATGAATAGAAAATCGGGACTTGTGCGCCTCCTCCATCAAAGTCTGATGCACGCCACCATGATACGGCACCCACACCCTACGGTGTAATGTCAAAAGTCCTCTGCCATCATAATCAAAGGAGGAAACCTGACCCACCACACGCTCGCTCTTCCGATGCTCTTCCTTGATAGCCTCCTGTTGAGCCTCCCGAATCTGCTCCAACAGGGGAGTCACCACAGTCATCCTCAAACAGACGTCCCTGATCGGCACCGTCTTGCGGCTAAGCGCATCGGCCACCACATTGGCCTTCCCCGGGTGGTAAAGGATCTCGCAATCATAATCCTTCACCACGTCCAACCACCGCCGCTGCCTCATATTCAGATTCGGCTGGTCCATGAGGTACCTCAAACTCTTGTGGTCCGTGTAGATGGTACACCGAACCCCGTAGAGGTAATGCCGCCAAATCTTGAGGGTAAACACCACCGCCCCAACTCCAAATCGTGCGTCGGGTAATTTGCCTCGTGAGGCTTGAGCTGCCGCGAAGCGTAGGCAATGACATGCCCCCTCTGCATCAAAACTGCGCCCAACCCTGAAATGGACGCATCGCAGTAAACCACAAAATCCTCTACGCCCTCAGGCAGGGCTAGGATCGGTGCCTCACACAATTTCTGTCTCAGCATCTCAAACGCAGCCTGCTGCTCGGGTCCCCACCGAAAGACCACGACTTTCTTCGTCAGCCGTGTCAGGGGTACGGCTATCTTGTAGAAATCTTGGATAAATCTCCGATAGTAGCCCGCCAATCCCAGGAAGCTCCGAATCTCGGATGGAGACTTCGGGACCTCCCATCTCATCACGGCCTTGACCTTGGCCGGATCAACCAGAATCCCGTTCTGGTTGACGAGGTGTCCAAGAAATTCCACCTAGCGCAACCAAAACTCACACTTGGAGAACTTGGCATACAAGCTCTCCCTCCTCAGGGTCTCCAATACCTCCCTCAGATGCTCCTCGTGTTCCTCCCGAGTCTTGGAATAGACCAAGATATCATCGATAAAGACTATCACAGTCCGATCCAACATCGGTCTACACACGCGGTTCATGAGGTCCATGAACGCGGCAGGAGCATTGGTGAGCCCAAACGGCATCACCACGAACTCGTAATGACCATAGCGCGTCCGGAACGCAGTCTTCTGCGTATCCTCCTCCCTGACCCTCATCTGATGATACCCCGAACGTAAGTCAATCTTGGAGAACCAAGATGCTCCCTGAAGCTGGTCAAATAGGTCATCAATCCTTGGAAGCGGGTATCGGTTCTTCACCGTTACCTTGTTCAGCTCCCGATAATCTATACACATCCGATGTGACCCGTCCTTCTTTCTTACAAATAGAATCGGGGCTCCCCAGGGTGAACTGCTCGGCCGAATAAATCCCTTGTCCAGCAGCTCCTACAGCTGCGTAGACAACTCCTGCATCTCGGGAGGAGCCAACCGATATGGTGCTTTGGCTATCGGAGCCGCACCAGGAATGAGGTCAATCCTGAACTCCACCTGTCGCTCCGGAGGTATCCCAGGTAGTTCCTCCGGGAAAACATCAGCAAAATCTCGAACCATCGGGACCTCGCTCACGATCGCCTTACCCGCCTCCCGGGTATCCATCACATACGCGACATAACCCGTGCATCCCTACTGAAGGTAGCGCCTAGCCCTCGCTGCTGAACATACAGTGGGTCCACACTGCGGCCGCTCTCCATGAATCACTAACTCTCCCCCGCCTGGGGTCCTGACTCGCACTAGCTGCTGTGCGCAATCTATCACTGCCCCATTAGGGCTCAACCAATCCATACCAATAATCACCTTGTTCCCGCGCAATGGAATGGGAACCAAGTCTACCAGGTAACGCTCCTCAAACAGTCGCAGAACACAATCTCGAAACACCATCGATGCTCGCACCGATCGATCGTCAGCAATCTCTACCTCTAACGGGCAATCTAACTCGCCTGAAGTCTCATGAAATCATCTTTCTAAGGGCAATAGAAACGAACGATCGGGATGCACCCGAGTCGAATAATACCTGAACTGGGATGCCGTTCACATGGAACGATCCTAATACACATGTATACACACGAAGCACATAGCAATATCGTAACAACGTAAAATAAAAGATAGAAGGAAGGAATCATACCCGTCACCACATCGGGCGCGGCGCGTGCCTCCTCGGCAGTCAACTGAAATGCCCGACTCCTCACCACTGGAGCCTCTGCCTTGCCCTGACGGCCATCCGTGATCCGTAGGGTTGCTGGAGTTGGCGCCTTTACTGGCGCTAAAACTGTCAACATGGGGCAATTGGCCTTCTTGTGGCCCCTTTGGTTGCAGTGGAAACGCAACAACTCCGATGTCTGAATAACTGTCGCAGGAGCAGTGCAATCCCTGCTGATATGCCCAAACTTGCCGCACTTGTAGCAGCCTGACGATCCCATCCTGCACGCCCCCTCGTGCGGCCTGCCGCACCTCCTGCAGCGGCTCGGTCCCGACTGGCCTTTCGGCCTCCCATCTGATCCCTTGGGCTTCTTCCCCGAAGCCCCTGCTGCCTGACCGTCCTCAAGTTTTCGTTTCCGGATGTGCTCCAAATCTATCTCTCTCTCCCTAGCCCTGGCAATCATGGAGTCCAGGGTAGGGCAAGCCGAAAAGCTAACATGCTCCCGGATGTCAGCTCGTAGCATATCATGGTAACGAGTCCTCCTCATATCCTCGTCACCTGCATACTGGGGCACCAATAAAGCGCTCTCCCGAAACTTGGCGGTGATTTCCGCCACGGTCTCTGTCGTCTGTCTCATGTCTAGAAACTCCCTGGCCAACTGCTGAAGCTCGACCGCCGGTGCAAACTCCGCCCTGAACCTAGCCACAAAGTCCGACCAGGTTATTGCCTCGATAGTCAAGGCTCCCAACGAGTCACCCACTGACTCCCACCAATCCCGGGCTCGGTCCTGTAAACACCCTGCTGCGTACCTCACCTTCGACCCCTCAGGGCAGAAGCTGGTCAACTGGGCGGACTCAATATCCGCAATCCATCGCCTGGCGACAATGGGGTCCTTCACCCCATGGAAATCCGGCGCACCACTGCCCCTGAAGTCCTTGAAGGACAGTGTGTGAGATCCCGACTGGCTAGAGGCCAAGTCGCTCCTTAATGCCCGTAGGCAATCCTCCATCAACTCCACGATCCCTTCCTTGATCGACCCAAAGATGATGGGGGTCGACTCAAGGATGCCCCTAGTGATCTCCGACGTGATGAACTCACGTAGCCTCTCATCAATCGGCTCGGCGCCTGATCCCGAACCTGACCCCTCTCCTGACCCGTCATCTGTCGGTTTCGGTCGAAGTACCACCATTCTGCAAAACATCATAATAATCATTAGTGGTACTGCTACTTTCTGAGGGATCTCAACTACTTACAGGTTCCTTGGTCTCGTCTTGGCCTTCCTCGGCTCGGGTACGGATCCTCTGCTTTCAGTAGTACGGGCCTATACTACCTTCCACATCTATCCGTACCTTCTCGAGGAATTCCTCGACTCCACCAGCTCCCCCTTACTACTGCTACTCTCTGTTATTCTCATCCTAGGCTTGCCCTAGGGAAAACTCAAGTTCAACACGACTGGTCCTCAGCCGCTGTAGGTCTCCTCATAATGCCAGTTAGCCACCACCTAAACACCATCACATGTGATGAGGATTAGATAATCCTTCAAGTAAAAGATCCGTCCCTACAACGGTTGGACTCAAACAAGAGCTGCGCAATAGGGCCAGTTCCAATACTTTGGGATTATTCAACCCTGATTACATGTGGTGTGATGTGTTTACCTAGTAGCTAACTCCCATTACTCAGAATCCCACCAAGCACGAAGCAAGCAGCATTCGGATAAGGGAAAAACAGACTCAAGCCAAAACTATTCTTATAACAAGAAACGACACTTAACATAGGATGCTAAGCTCATACTTTCAGGCATAACCTAAACAGGCTATCCTACTGCTGTCTACTCAATTCTAGCATGCAATATTCATAAAGCTGTAACACATAAGCAGGCACATAAGGCATCACTCCTAGATCCTTAGCCTATTCTAGCATGCAGTTCTACGTAAGCTGATAAACATAACATAAACTTGCATGGGTACTTTGGGGAATATTTACTTGAGCTCGGCCGGTTGCGCACGTCACACACTTTGCTCTTTCTTATGACTCTTTTCCGGGTTTTAAAGAACAATTTCTTTTGGAAAATCTTTCAATCCCTCGATTTGAGTCCAAACACTCCCGAAGGCGTGTCCGAATCCCTCAAACCAGGGCTCTGATACCAACTTGTAACGACCCAATTTTTACGTCCGAAAATTTCATTTTTGAAATATTACGTTAGAAAACATTAATAAATAAAAACATTGTTTGATCACACCATAACACATCGTAACCATGTTCTAAAAGGTCAAACCATACATCCCATCCAAATATCAGAGTACAATCCCAGTAAATCTCGTAAATGCGGAAACCGAAGAGTGTGTGTATGACGTGCCGCTACCGCACCGGCTCCTTCCCCTTCGATGCAGAGGTACCTGAAAACAAAACTGTAAACGTAAGCACAAAGCTTAGTGAGTTCCCCCAACGTACCACATAACATACAATCACATAACATACGCACTGCCAGGCTATTCTGGGGTGCCTGACTACCCGGTACGGCCATTCTGGGGTGCCGACCTACCCATACGGCCATTCTGGGGTGCCGTCTTACCCGTGTCGAGCCATTCTGGGGTGCTAACTACCCATGTCAAGCCATTCTGGGGTGCTGACTACCCATCGGTCCTAACAACCGATCCTCGGGGACTGGTCCCCTTCCGCTACCTCTATCGCATAACATAATAGACCAACATACAAGCATACCATCACATACAGTCAGATAATTCTGGGGTGTCTGACTACCCAGCGGTCCTAACAACCGAACTCTACTACTATCGCATATAACGTATCATGAAAGCATGCAACATAACAGGTAATAGCAAACCTAGATGATATCACAAAGACAATCATCTATCATACATCTCCTACTGGTGGGCCGGCCGTGTGGCCTTAGACCCACTACTACTGGAAGGTAACTCACCTCAAAGTAGCTGCTGAACTGATCAGGAACTAACTAACTGCTGCTGCTCCGGGAGTCCTCCGGCTGCAATTCCCATAACATACTCAATCAAACACTGCTAACTGTCCTTTAGGTAAAATGACCATTTTACCCCTGGTCTAGCTCTAAGCCAATGCTAGAGTCAACTTTTAGTTGACCCGACTCGCCGAGTCCCTAGCAAACCATTGTCCTGGGTCCCTGGTTTTACTCGTCGAGTCGGGCTATGACTCGACGAGTTCACCTTCTAACTGTCATTCAACTCCTTCATCCTACTCGCCGAGTTGTATGAACAACTCGTCGAGTTCATCTTCATCCGAAGAACACTTTATGCTAAGACTCGCCGAGTTGTATGAACAATTCGCCGAGTCTGTTCTTGATCTATGAAGATTGCCTTGGACTCGCCGAGTCAGGGCATTGACTCGTCGAGTCCTAACATGGGTGAGTTCAGCTCCCAACTCACCGAGTCACCCCTGTGACTCACGACTCAACTCGACACATCATGAAGGGACCAAATCGGTGACTCGCGACCAGACTCGCCGAGTCACCTATACGACTCGCCGAGTCGTCGCCATGCATCCACCAATTACACAGATTTACTCGATTTCAGTCCATGCCATTCATAGATCTGGACTTCTAGGACCCAAATCACACGTAAAGTTTCCAACTTTACGTGTGGATATTCACTAATGTGGATTTTAGGGTGCAAAATGCCTCAAAAGGGTAGATCTAGGATGAACAAGCCACATGGGGCCATAAAGCTCACAGATCTGAGCTCCTGGAGCTCAATCTTGCCTAGATCTAAAGGTTAATCCACCTATTACGAAACATTAAGCACAAACAAGCTTGAAGAATTGCTCAAGAGTGTCCCAAATGAAATCCTAAGCATAGAAACAGGGGAAAAACGAGATATACCTCAAGGAAAATGTTGAAATGACACAAGGATGACTGATCTCCTTTTCCTCTTCTTGATCTACTCCTCTTTCTCCTCAAAACCTTCAAGAACAAACCAAGAACACTTCAACCTCTCAAGGAAATAAGGGAAAACGATGTTGGGGGAGTTCTGGGGGTGAATGGGGACGAGTTGGGGCGGAATGAGGGTTTAAATAGGGTGCAAACCCTTGAAACTTAGGGTTTCATCCAGCAGCGGTGACTCGCCGAGTCCAGGATATGGACTCGTCGAGTCGCCCACTTAAACGTGTCCTGAGTCTCGTCCCTACTCGGCGAGTCGGACCTTATGACTCGCCGAGTCCAAGGCTAAAATAGGGCAATGCTTAAATAAAATTCACATACCGAAAACCAGGTGCTACACATAGGGTTGACTCGGCGAGTAAAGTCAGTCAGGGGTTGACTTTGACCTTGTCCAAGGGTTGACCAGTTGTCTTCCAGGGGTATTTTGGTAAATAAGGGTATATATTGAATTGAGTGTTTTGGTGTTCAGTGGAGGAGTTCGTGTCGGAGTTCGGAGCAGCGGGATCTTATCCTTACAGCCGACAGTTTCGAGGTGAGTTATCCTTACTATATCAACAGGGTCTAAGGCACCAAGGCCGGCCCTCTATTGGATTGAGATTCGGACATGGTTATTATGTTATTGTTTGATACGTCTGCATCCTGGTAGCTAGGATGGTATATGTTGGAGACCTAGTTAAGGTCCGTTTCCCAATATGTAGAGTGATGCTATACTAGTGACCGATTAGGTCGGTAACCTGGTTAGGGTGATGATATGCTATGTGATCTGCTTGCTCGGTTTGTTGACTATGACTGTTATATGATTGTATGTTATGTGCACATGATTGTTGGGACTGGAGATGGGTTGAGGCTGGTCCTGCTTTGTGCTGTAGGCCAAGATACCCAGGGCGGACCGGTTATTTCGAAGGCCCAGCGAGCGGTCCGGATAGGCTGTAGGCCCCGCGAGGGCGGACCAGACGTGCCGAGGCTCGGAGAGTGGACCAGACCGACTGAAGGCCCGATGCGGGCGGACCAGTCACGTTGTAGACTCAGAGAGTGAACCAGGTGGGTTGAAGGCCCGGTGCGGGCAGACCAACCACACTTTAGACTCGAAGGACATGATTGGACTCGGAGGATGGATCCGGTGGACTGAAGGCCGGATACGGCGGACCAGTCACACAATAGTCCCGATATGCATGGTTGTTCCATGTTCTATTATGTTATGTCTGTTTTATATGTTATGGGCCGGAAGGCAATATGTTTGGGACCGGAAGGTCGTAGCCGTGAAGGGCGTATATGTGGTTGGTATTTTAGGGGTATCTCACTAAGCTTTCGGGCTTACAGTTGTGGTTTAATGTTTTTCAGGTTCTTCAGGAGACTGTGGCAAGGTGAAGGCGTGATCGTACCGCTCCTCATGATTTTGTAGCAATGTGATTCTAGGAATACTCTAAATGATTTGTATTGAAAACCTTTTTGTAAACGAGGTACCAAAAGCTAAAGGTCCTGCATTCCATATTACCACAGAGGAAGCACGTGAGGACCCGAATGTTGTGACGGGTAAATTTCTTGCAGCCGTTAGATATTCCAGTTTGGAAATGGGAGGATATCACCATGGATCTTATCACTAAGCTTCCCAGGACAACACGTGGAGTAGATTCGATTTGGATTATTGCGGATCGGTTAATGAAGATTGCTCATTTTATACTGATCCAGGAGAGCATATCGGCTGAGAAGCTCGCTGATATTTATGTGCGAGAGGTTGTGGCATGGCATGGAGAGCTTATATCGGTAGTGTCAGACCGAGATGTCCATTTTACTTCCAGATTTTGGAAGCGGTTTGATGACGAGATGGGGACTTGTCTTCATTTTAGCACAACTTTCCACCCTCATACGGATGGGCAGAGCGAGAGGACGATTCAGACTCTTAAGGACATGCTCTGTGCATGTGTTCTAGAATTTGGGGGTAGTTGGCATATGTATCTTCCACTAGCGGAATTTTTGTATAACAATAGTTACCACGCTAGCATTGGTCGTCCTCCTTTCGAGATGCAATACGGAAGGAAGTGTAGGACCCCGATTTGTTAGGGGGAGGTCGGTCAGCAAGTCATTGGGAGTACTGAAGTGGTGCTCAAGACCACAAAGTTGATCCAGCAGGTTCGTAGCAGACTGCAGACTGCATAGAGTAGGCAGAAGAGTTATGCCGACAGAAGGCGTTCAGACTTAGAATTTCAATTGGGCGATATGTTCCTCCTGAAGGTATCACCCTGGAAAGGTGTTATCAGGTTTCGGAAAAGGGGCAAGCTGGGTCCCAGGTTCATTAGACCTTTTAGGGTTTTGGCCCGGGTGGGTCGGGTTGCTTATTGGTTGGATCTTCCGGCAGAGCTTAGCTAGATCCACAACAGTTTCCATGTTTCTCAGTTGCGAAAGTGTTTGATGGACGAGTCAGCAGTTGTACCCTTGGAGGATATTTAGGTTGATAGCAGTTTGAATTATATCGAGAGACCAGTCTTAGATCGGAAGATGAATACCATGAGGAACAAGGTGGTTCATCTAGTGAAGGTGCAGTGGCAACACCGAAAGAGCTCAGGGTAGACGTGGGAGTCCGAGGGAGAGATGAGGGAGCATTACCCAGAGTTATTTTCAGCAGCAGCAGAAACAACAGACTTCGAGGACAAAGTCTAAGATAAGTGGGGGAGAGTTGTAATGCCCTATTTATGGTATTTAATTCAAATAAGTATTTTCTTTTCTAAAGGGGTACTTGACGAGTCTGTAGCCCGATTCATAGAGTAGATACGGGACGATCACGCGTTTGAGTTGGCTACTCTATGAGTCCATACGTTGGACTCGGCGAGTCTGCTTTTCTGAATGAAGCCCTAATTTTAAGGGTTTTCACCCTATTTAAACACACTTATGTGTCCTAAAACTCGCCTCTATCACTCTCAGAACATTTCCCCTATAAACCCTAGCCCCATTGTTGAGTTTGAGTGTGCTTGTGATAGCTTCGAAGATTTGGGAAGCAAAGAAGGTCCATTGAAGGGAAGGAAGATCCACGACTTAGTTTACATTTGTTCTTCATCCAGGTAATGAAGTTATGACCTTGTGCATTCCTCCATTATAACCTCCTTTATGCTTATTATGCTTTCTTTGGAACCTTTTATGATTCAAAACTTGAGATATGGACTCTCCTTGGATGAAAACTTCAGATCTAGACTCTTATTGCATTCTAGAAGTATAAAGTTTCAATTAAGGTCATGATTGAAGTCCCTCTTGAGCTTGGAACCCCATTAAGATCTTAGGGTTGGCATTTGAAGCCTTTAAAGCCATGCATGCATGTAAAGTTTGCAACTTTACATGATAAGCATGCCCTAGAAGCATGGATCTGTGTATTAGAGTCGTTGCATGGCCCAAATCAGGCCTATATGGAAAAGGAACTAAATGGACTCAGCGAGTCACAAGCTTGACTCGGCGAGTCCTATGAAGATAGCCTTGGACTCGACGAGTTAGATGAGCAACTCGGCAAGTCCGATGAAGATTGCCTTAGACTCGATGGGTTGTTCTACAACTCGACGATTCGGATGAGTTTTTACCGATAAAAGTAGTTGTGACAACCCTATATTTTTCCAAATCAATGTAACACTCAAAAGTCAAATACAACGAACTATTTGGAATCAACGAAATTAACTTCAAAAATAAAGTGTTCAAAAATCCAAATTTAGGATGCATCAAATGTTAGATATAATACCAAGGTTTCCATAAACATAAAGAACTTTCAAAACTGAGTTATAATGAAAAGCTGATGACCACTCGAAAATCCGCGACACACCCGGTAAAACATTGTTAAACATAAAAAGTGAAGTTCCAATAAGATGCTTTTTAGCCTTAGGTATCTAAACGAAAGTCGTAGATTACATTAAACCGTGAACATACATAAAAAGAACGCCGAAATTGGACTTCGTATAAAGAAGTTACGAATTTTCTAAGTTTCGTAACAGCGGTAGAGAGCTAAAAACTCAAATTAAAGATCGAACGATTTTCAGCTAACGCAACCTAAACGAGAATTCAAGGTCTCCACAACAGGAGTATGATGGTAAAAATACATATGAAAATAGACTTCAGATAAAGAAGTTATGGATTTTTAACGGACTTTAGCGGTCCCGGCCTAGTAAATTCATACTATTAAAAATAAATCAAAACTAGCCGAAGGAGTCTAAATGAAAGTTCTAGAGCATAGTCTCACCAACGCGTGGATATAAAGAACGTGAAAAATGGAACTTGTACGTGAAAGTTACGGAATTTAGAAGTTGGGAATACGAGTTACACCCAACGTAATTTAAGAGTACGCCCAGCGTACTCAAATGTAGGGTCGCATCCCATCGGTTAGCAGACTAGCTAGGCTTGAGTCGTAAGCGATGACGACTCTTAAGTACGCCCAACGTACCCCTAGAGTACGCCCGGTGTAGGATGGGTTTTTACACTATACATAGAGTGCAAAAGCCCCATGTTTTGGCACACAAATCTCAACTTCCCATTCACTCTTGCACTCTCCTAAGCTCCATAGGCTATCCCGACACCCTCAATTCGATACCCGAACCCCGACGAAGGTTTTACGATACCGAGACCCGTGAAGAGTCCGAAGACGCAGCTATTCGCAGCCGAACTTCTGCTCGATTCTAGTCTCACTCTCTTCAAACCAAACAAGTGAGTTCATACCCCTACTTTTCACGTCTTTTCATGTTTTAGGGGGGAATACTATCACACCCCAAAACCAAGAATGGCGGAAACGTTCAGGGGTGGAGGACGTCATGTACAGTATCACAACAATGCAAAGTAGTAAACAAGCAACAACATCATCCATTGCATTAAAAGTAAATATTTAATACATGTGTGTTCTTAAAAAGTAATAAGACACCAAAAATATGAAATCAAAATAGAAGACTAGTCTTATCTGTGCTCCGTCTTCTAAAAACCTGGCCATCGTACCTGTCTTCTGGTGACCTGAGAATGCAAGTTAATTTGAAAGCGAGTACCAGCATAAAGCTGGTGAATTCATAAGTATTTAAGTGTCATTGTCTTGTTTTGGAAAGCTGTTATGAATTTCATGAAAATATTTGAATGAAACAATTGATATAAGTATGAAAAACCCTAGAAATTCCCATATTTCCTATCAATATAAGAGAAGTCTTCTACCAAGACCCGAATGTTTTGAAAGTAGTCTTCTACCAAGACCTGTATGTTTTGCTGTAACAAAGATGGTTTTCCCTTTTATGACTACTATTAACAATATATAGTCTACCTCCTCGTTTTTGTGATTGTAACACAAAATAAAAGTAATAGGAAGAGTATAACAATAAAAGTATTATCCTTTTGCATTAGGATAACGCGACATCGCTACTGCCGAAATGTATAACCTAGAACATCCGTAGATTGTTCTTTTTCCTCTGTAGCTAGCAGCAGGTTGAAGGAATGGTTAGTCCCGTAAAGGTACTCCTAATATAAGTATTAACCGTAGGAATCTGTACATGTTCATTACATCTGTTGCTAACAGGTGGGTTCCGGAATGGTTAGTCCCGTCAAGTTATCCTTTTGAACTAGGATAGGTAGAACAATTAACACATAATGTACTAGTAACTCATCCTACTGAATCTAGGTACAAGTATTCATGTAAGTGTATACAAATAAATGTATATATGTAAATGTATTCATGTAAGCGTATCGATGTAGACGTATTCATGTAACATGTAATGTATAGTATAGACTCATGAATGAACTAACTCTGCTGTAATTCCTTGTAATAGGAATAATGTTTTGTATCTCCTAACTATCCCTATAATAGTTAACTGGAAGGTAATTGATTGTCCAAGTTGGTTTATACACCATTGCCACACAAGAGTGTGGGAAACTGAATGAAGGATGAAAGCTATCATATCAATACATATATAAGAACATAAGTGTATAGATATAGTTTTGTTCAAGAAGATGAAAATGGTTTTGTAAGACATTTAGGAGTTTTAAACAACAATTAACAATGACTTGATGTCATTTTAATAAATATTTCAAAAGTAACATCTTTGGTAACAAAGTATTTTTAAGTTAGAAAACCATTTCATACATCACATTTTGAAGCATGTGAAATCAGTTGGATGAAAACACAGTTATAAATCACATGTGATTGATTATATAGCATGATGTTTTCTACTTGTATCCCCCCCATTAAAGTATTTATAAATATTTGAAAACATTTAAAAGGTTAATTTAGGGGTATGAACTCACATGTAGTGAGTGGATTGGATTGAAGTGTCGGATACGATGCTAAGTGACAGGTGGAGACTTGTACACACACAACGAGCCTAGTTATCATATAATCAAAATATATATATATATATATATATATATATATATGTATATATATATATATATATATATATATATAACTAATTAGGCACTTTATCTCTAGTAATATAAGTTAGGACACTCTAGAACATGGTAACCCTTTGATTTAAGTGTTTAAATATCACAAGGGTTGCATCAAAGTGTTTGTAAGGCAAGGCCAGAATGTTTGGGGTTTAAGGGTAAACTCGTTTGGAGTTTACGGTTTTCATGACCATTAACCATGGAGTTTATGGAAGTAAACTCAAGGGTTTACGGTCGTAAACTCTACACCTTAAGGCCATATGTTGATTTGAGGTTTTACAAGTCCTTTGAAGCATTTCTACTTGGTGGTTAGGCCTTTGGATGGGATTAGGGCATTACTACACTCCTTGGAGGAGTTTACGGCCACATGGTCATTTCCCTTTGGGTTTACTACCGTAAACCCATATCGAAAATGGTATTGCCATGTTTTCAAGTCTTTAATTCATCAAGGTAATTGTCTAGGTTAGTTTTTAGGCCTAAGGAAGGAATATGGCCCAATTAAACTCAGTTTAGGGTGTTTACGGTTTTGGGAGCTCCCTGAACCGTAAACACATAATAATGTTGGACTTTGGTGTTTTTCATGGCTTAAACTCATCAAGGAAGGATCTAGACAAGTCCCTTAGGCATTGTGAAGCATCTAGACAACCTAAAGCACCACTTTGCACCTTATTTGGTGTTTACGGTTTCGGGAGCCTCCCAAAACCGTGAACACCTTTTTCTTTGTGTTCTTGGGAAATTTTATTGATGTTAACATGTAATACAAGCTTAATAAGACTCAAGGATGGAAGTACTTACTATAAGGAAGCTTGAAATGAGCTGAAAGTCCAAGAACACTTAGTGTGTGTTCTTGGTGTTTTTGCAAATCTAATCAAAACATAAAAATGGATTGATGAAAAGATGTACAATCACTAGATTAAGTGTTATACCAACTTAAAATGGCTAGAACACTTACAAGTTTGAAGATCTTGAATTAAATCTTGGATGATACTTGAGAGGTTTTGAGTTTACTCTTTTAGTGATTAGGGAGTAAACATAAAATGACTAGTTTGAGGAGTAAACTCATGCTTAAAGCATGAGTTCACGGTTTTTGGAAGATTTTTCTTCCCAAACATAAAAGTTTGGCCGTGAACTTCTAAGACAGGAGGTGTTTGCGGTTTAGCAATTTCAAGACCCGAGACGATGCTTCCTTTCACCCGTTCGTTTAAAGAATAATATTAGAATAATCAAATGAACTTTAAATTTGCTAAAAGTAAGTAATAGAGTAATTGACTTATAAATTGAAGTGATTGACTTTTAGGGTTTGACCGATTGAAAATTCCGGGTTGTCACGAATACAACTGCAATACGAGAAAACGTATCACTTTATATAGATTTAAATACAACATCTATATTATTAAAATGCTTCGATATCAACATTTTACTTTGCATGAAAAGTTACTATTTCATCGAATTATTATCACCAAATGGAACACACTTTCGGAAAAACTATAATGGGTATAGTTTGCGGTTTATTCATACACTCTTATGTAAACATTTTGAAAAATGAAATACCTTCAGTTGAATTGAAATAAAAGACTTTCTTCTCGTAAATCTATTTATACTAAGTGTTGTGAGATATTCAACTTCAACGCACTCTCAAGTATGCATTTCAAGTCCCATATTATAAACCATAATCTCTTGGAGGGAGAGCGTGATACTTGTGTATAGATCTATACGGGATTGACAATCCCGCACCTAAACTGTTAGCTACAGTTAGACCGGCAGGTCTGGGGTGACAAATGTCATAACACTACAACACCAAAAGAACGTTGTTACAGGCAGTCTGTGTCAATAGCATGGTTATAAGACTCACACAAAAGTATAAAAATAAGCTTGATTTACGAGACTAATGAATGCATTCAGTATTTACATTATTTTGAATACTAAATTCACCTTCATCATTTGAATACGAAAGCTACTAACGCCCTCCAACTTTTGGGACTTTTTTGAAACTATATGTGGAAAATATTGAATTTTCTGGAAACCTCATTCATCTACTTTCTTCTAAAAAGACATACATTTTTCAGTACAAAAACACTTATGAACTCACCAACTTTATTGTTGACACTTTTTCGAAACTACTTGTATTTCTCAGGGAATCAGTAATACAAGTAACCACCAGCTTATGGAGAAGGAATGCTAAGGCGTCTTTTATTAAAACATTTTAAATCATCATATTTGTAATATTCTTTTGAAAACATGTATTACGTAACAATGTACGTTTTTGTTATATATTAGATGGTTGTGTTACTTTCTTTACGATATTCAATAGTTATGGTACTACGTGAAGTCACTCACCCCCGAATGTTTCCGCCATTCTGGTTTGGGGGTGTGACAGTAGTGTTTGAGTGAAATGACTTCATTCCTTCGTAGTTACACGTATAGTCAGCAACTTTACATGTTCAGATGGTCCCAAGGGCTCAGATCTACGAGTTAGAGGCCATGGGATGGATTAGCATTCGATTGCATGAAAGCTGCGTTTGAACTCGGCAATATGTTCTTCGGACTCAACGATTCGAGTCGCGAGTCCCCGTCTTCCCTTCGAGTTGTGAGTTTAGAGTGAATCAGTGAGTGGGAAGGGGGCTCGGTGAGTTAAAGTCAGAGTTAGTAGGGGAGGGACTCGGCGAGTCTGTGTCATGACTTGGCGAGTCTGGTCAACTGGAAGTTGACTTTGACCAGGGGTAATGTAGTCATTTGACCCCAAGAGCATTTACCAGTAAGTGATCTAGTGTTTTTGGAAATTGTAGCCGGATAGTTCCGGAGCGGCGGTTGGCCACTTTTAGAGATAGAATCACAGAAGCAAGCACTACGAGGTGAGTTTTACTTCCAGTAGGAACGAGTCTATGGCCACAATGCCGGCCCGTCTAGTTAGCAGTCAGTTCCAGACTTTGGTCCGATGTAGTAGTTCAGTGTGCTTGATGTCTTTGTGATTCAAGCATGTCTTTGTGTTATGTGTTCTGGACTTCGGTCCGATGCAGTGTGCAGTATATGTGTTTATGCTAGTTGATATTTTTATGCTATGATATGCAATGCTTAGTCAGTTTCTGGACTTCGGTCCGATGCAGGGGACAAGGTACCAATCAGTTTTGGATTTCAATCCGATGCAGTTAGTACCAGACTTCGGTCCGATGCAAGGGACAAGGTCCCAGTCAGTTCCGGACTTTGGTCCGATGTAGTTTCTGAACTTCGGTCCGATGCAGAGGGCAAGACCCTGGTTAGTTCCGGACTTTGGTCCGATGCAGTGGGCAAGGCCCAATATGTGTTTATATGATTGTATGGTATGTGGTAGTCTTGGGGAGGTTACTAAGCTTTGTGCTTACAGGTTCAGTTTTGGTTTCAGGTACTTCCACAAGAAAAGGGAAGGGCTCGTGATGATTGCATTGCACACACCACTGCTTCAACTTTTGTCTTGGAAGTTTATTTCATACACTATGATATGTTGTTATAGTTCTTTTGTTATGACACATCTATTATAACTTTTTAGGATTTATGACATACAATTTTATGTTATATTATATATCGTTGATAATCTTATTATTATTTAAACGAAAAATTTTTGGTCGTATTTTGGGTTGTTACATCAAAATATAGCAAAAAGATAAAGACGAGACTCCAAAATGCTCCGTCTTCTCCAAAAGCTGGTAAAGGTACCTATCTATCGTTGCCTTGAGAATACAAACGGTTTTGAAAATGTATCAGGATATAGGTGGCGAGTTCATAAGCATGTTTTTGTATTGGAAACTAGTCACTGAAATTGTACAAATGATTTGTTTTCATTATAAGTAAATATCGTTTGTATCGAAACCCTGGTTATCACCGGTAAGTAAAATATGTTTTGTTCGAAAACCCTGGCTACCGCTAGTAAGTAAAGTACATTCCCTTTAAAAACCCTGGCTACCGTTAGTAAGTGAGGTACGTTCCGTTTGAAAACCTGGCTACAGCCAGTAAAAGTGGTAGTTTTATTACTTAAAATAAAACCAAAGGTTGTGTCTTTGGAATACCCTCTAGTAAGTAGATAGGTAGTTTTATTAATTAAAATAAAACCATTGAATAAAGAAATCCCGTAAACAAAGGTTAGTTTATTCTTATTGTGTGTCGTATAACCATGCTAATATGACCAGTGACCTCCTTAACATTTCTTCAGGCGTCGTACGATTACAAAATTTGTCACCCCAGGCATGTCTGCCTAACTGGTAGCTAGCAGTTCAGGTGTGGGATTGATGGACCCGAATAGATCTATTCACAAATTTCACGCTCTCCCTCTAGGAGACTCGGGTTATACTAAAGGTGAGGTTTTACTGGTACCCTGAAGGGAATAATGGAGAGAGGTCTCACAATCCTGTATTAACTAGTTTAAGTGTTGTTCTGTTGTTCTCGTGTTTGAAATCGTTATATATGGTGTAGAGTATAAATAATTACGCACAAAATAATTATTTAATAAGATACTCTTGTTATCTTAATGTAATATGGATAAACTAAATATGCCATAGTTTATGTGTTTGAATCTGTAAAACCGGTAAATAATTTCCCAAACTATACCTATTATAGTTTGACTGGTATGTTATGCTCATGAATTTTTCTAAAAACTATGCAATTATGTTTAGAAAGCGTCCCTTATGCTCCGCATAATACAAAAGGGTTAAATTATCTAACAGTTCGATGTAAAACGTTGTAATTGCATCAGTTTTAACTTGTAAAAAACTTTATGTGTGGCTTGTATTCCCCCTGAAAACATTATAAAACATATAAAAGCTTAGCGGTATGAACTCACTATTGGTTGGATGTAAAGGATTGAACTGGACGATCCCTTATTTTGATGTATGTCGCACTTAACGGAATCCTAGTATCAAATAAATACATATAAGTATCTAAATTAGCGATTTCGTTAGATAAAGTGTTAGATAAACACTTGGTTTCGGTTAAGGAATGTTACTGGGACTTAGTTTAATTGAGGAAAAATGCTTTTCCCCACGAAAGAGCTGTTTATGGTCGAAAAGGGGGTTTACGACCGTGAATAGAGTTTATGGCGGAAAACTGGATTTACGCCCGTGAACAGGGTTTATGGTCGTGAATAGAGTTTACGGTCGAGAACTGGGTTTATGGCTGTGAATAGGCTTTACGGCCGAAAACTAGGTTTGCGGATTTTGAAGATCTGGGGGATTACGACCGCAAACTGAAGAACAAGGTTGCTCACTTTTGATGAAAAAGTGTTCCAAATGTTCCCAAATGACCCCAAATGATGATTTCCGACATTTTTTGGGTGAAAAAAGGGCTTTATGGTCTTTACGGTCAAGAAGTTTAGATAGGGAAAGTGGGTGGTTCCGGCCAAGAACGTTCAAATGAGGGTGGAGGTCCAGTATTTATAGGCTAGTGGTATAGCCAGGGGTATGGTCGTCTTGGCCGTGAACTCGTTGTTTTTCGAGGAATCGTGAGTTTTTCGCGCGATTTTTGGTTTTCAGACTTGTATGTAATTATAATTATAACCTTAGTTAATTTACTTAACCCAAGAAGTTGACGGAAAATTTAATAAAATTAAATTTTTATTAACGGGGGTGGGTTAAAATAACGGAGGAAATTTCAGGTTGTCACAACCTTACGACTTGTATCTAGAGATCGAATTCCCATTTCAACTTTCAGAGAAATTTGCTCAGCAGCTAGTCGTTCATGAGCTTCAAGTCGTTCTATCCTTTCAATAAGGGACGGTGGTCCTGGTATGTCTTCAGGTTGCGGTTGAGTGGACTTAACTACAACAAGAATCTGATCTACTATTGCTTGTACACTCAAATATTCTTTTCTCGAAACAACAATCTTGTTTTTCTTCTTTTTCTCTTTAGGCTTGGCGGTTGAGTGTTGAGAGCCACTCAAAGCTTTTTCCTAATAAAAAATCATTAAGTCGTCATCAAAAAGGGTAGGCTGATTTCCCACATTTATATCAAAGTCATCGAACCCGAATGTCGGTGCGGAGCTAACTTCAATTGTGCTCCCATCATCTTGAGAATCTCTAACATTTGGAGTTGGAGGGAGCTTTGATGGACCTTCACCACCAGGAGTGGTCTGAGCATTTTGGATCGTCTCAGTGATGGTGGACATCCACTCCTATACTTTCAGAATTGTGGTTACGGTGTTGGCGTTGTTAATGGTGTCTGCCCAATACTTTGCCACTTACTGAATCTCTTGTTGTCTTTGCTGAAGTTACTTGGTCTTTTGATACTTTCTCGCTTGAAATGCCCTATGGAAAGCGGAATATTTATTTTCTTCAGCTTCATTGGTTGGCTTGTATGTACTCCATGAATCATTAAGATCAATTCCGTCAAATCCTTGAACACACACCGAGGTGTCCCTCGGGTTGACGAATCCTTGAACGTTTATGCTCACGGTGCCTAAACCACATGGAAAAGATGTAAGCAAAGTAGGATTTCCTAAGCTTCCTTGGTCTCCTTGACCCGTGGTCATGTCTGGCCTTGGCTCCATTTTGGAAAGGGCGGAAGAATGGACCTGCAGTTGGGAAGGTGTTTGAAGTGTGTGTTTTACAGACAAAAGGATGGAGTTTACCTCCTAATGTGAAAAGAAATATAGACAGGAAGCCTTAGAGACCTTAGGGCGAGAACCGGTTCCATCCCCTTAGGAGTGAGCTGGGGGTGAGTCTCCATGATCAGGTGAAACAGATACACTTTCTGTGTTTGAGTGGAATTCGATGGTTGATTTGAATGGGTCTGCGGCCACCCCAAGGACTACTAGTGCCTTTGGAGAGGCTGCAGCATCCGTCCGGTCACACATTTGGTCAATGGATTTGGTTTTCCTTTTCTTGAGGATAGCAATGGGTTGTACATCATCAACAGGATCACTCATAAGTTCCATGGAGGGAAATTGAGATTGATTGTCATCTGATTCATCATCTAAAGGCACAATTTGTTTGAGTTTCCTTTTCTTGGATGATTCAGTGTTCTTGGGAGCATCTTTCTTCTTTGGGGTTCCATGTTTCTTGGTGATATTGTGGGGCCTTGGTTGGCTGAGGCTACCTTCTTGAGCCTTTTTGATAATGGTAAGTTGGATAGAGTAGTGGAAGATGGAGTTGCGGTACTACCCGGATTGATGGGTGCGGTTGAGGCTTGTATGTTCTGACTAGGTAGAGGCGAGGCATAAAGGTATGATTCAATAGCTTTCGTAGCCTCTATGTGATCTATGACATCATTGGTTTCAAGTCCAAGTGTAGACAATATGTGGACTGGTAGCCATCTAATGGGTCCAAAAATAGATTGATGTTTAGAAGGGCTGTACCTTTTAAGATCTCTAGTGATGAAGAGGTTAACGTCGTCGTTCATGCTCAGTTTTACATTAGCATGAAGATCTGAGATGCATAGAGACCAGAATCTTGCAAAGGTGAGCTCAGTAGGATTTTCTCTTGGAATGTCCTTGGGGATGTACTTCAAGAAGTCATCCCATATAATCTGACCATATTTGACGTCGTGGCCAGTAAAAATACTCCATACTAACTCTAACAGCTTGAGGCCCATGTTATCAGAGCCTCCGATCCTTCCAGACAAACTGCGGATCACGAAATGGTAAACGAACTACCATACTGCATGCAACTAATTCTTCTTGAATTCGCCTATGCCTTTCAACTTCTTTTGATAACCCATCAGGTAAATGTCACACCCCAAAACTTGAATGGCGGAATCATTCGAGTGTGGAGGACGTCATGTACATTATCATAACAATGAATAGCAGTAAACAAGAAACAACATCATCCATTGCATTAAGAATATAATTTCATACGTGTGCATTCTGTCAAAGTTATAGACACCAAAAATATACATATGAAAATAAAAGATGAGTCGTGAACGAACTCCATCTTCTCAAAAGCCCAACACCGGTACCTGTCTAGTGATGACCTAAGAATACAAGTTATTTTGAAACTGAGTATCAGCTTAATGTTGGTGAGATCATAAGTATATTAGTGTTTGTGTTTGTATGAAAGCATTTGTAAGATGTAATGTATAAGTTTTGTAAAGTTTGTATTTGTTTGAACTAATCTAGAAAACCTTATGTTTCCTACTAAAAGTAGCCTTCTACCAAGGCATCTATTAACTGTATGTGTTTCTTGTAAGAGTGTGTATTTTACCAAATCCAACTATCATTAACCAAAAATATAGTTTTTGCATTACCGTGCATCGTGTGAATGTTCAGGAAGTGAATGTAATAGGAAAAATATTATAGTACTGTAGTGTTGTATTAAGTAACTACTGCTGTACTAACTACCTTAAACCAATTGTTATCTAAAGTACCATGTAATCGGCCTGTACCCTGCTACCGACTCAATAGTAAAACGACGATGTAAGACACGTAAGAAATGACATTTGGCACCCGTAGACTTGCAAGTCCAACTGTAGCGAGCAACAAGGTGTAGGATAGTCAATCCAATATAGATCTATACGTAAAGTCATACGCTCCCCAATTAAGGAGATTCTTGATACAAAAATGGTCATGGCAGGTAGTGGCATGACTCGTTTAATGGCTCACATAATTGAATGTAATGTATATGTGATGTATGTGCTAGCTGTATTGTGTGTTCTTTCTCTGTCTAGCCTGTATGTTTGTTTCTCATCACTACGTATTATGTTTGTTTCTCATTACTATGTATTATGTTTATTTCTCATCACTCTGTTCTGTGTTTGTTTCTCATCACTATAAGTTATGACTCATGTATGAACTCACTCTTTGTATGATTCATTCTTATAGTATTAGTATTAGTAAAACCCTAAACTACGCCTATTGTAGTTCACTAGTAATATAACTTGTACGTATGAACATGGGAGTATACCCTTGCTACCCAAGGGTACTGAATGAACTGGAAGTACCTTTATAACTATATATTTACACATGATATATAACTAATATTTAAACGACCTTTAGACGGGTAAGCGCGAAAAGGAAATAGGGTGGGCAGGACTTCCTAAGCCTTTTAAACATTTCTTATATAACTATACATACATAGACATGCAATTGATAATATAAAAGTATAAAAGAAGTTTCATAAAAGAATTTGATATGTAAAAGAGTTTTTAAGACAAATTGAAGTAAAACAGTTTGAAAGTAAGAGATTCACTTGTCGATAGTTATTAATCACATGTGATTGAGATAATAACTATCATAACTTTACTTGTATCCCCCCAATAAAAGTATTTATAAACATTTGAAAAAATATAAAAGGTTAATTTAGGGGTATGAACGCACTTGCAGTGAGTGGATTGGATTGAAGTGTCGGATGCGGTGCTAGGTGACAAATGGAGACTTGTACACACGCACGAGCCTAGTTATCATATAATGAACATATAAGTTGGGACACTCTAGAACATGAAAACACTTTGTTTCAAGTGTGAAAGATCACAAGGGTTGCATCCAAGTTTTTGTAGGGCAAAGCTAGAGTGTTTGGGGTTTAAGGGTAAACTCCTTTGGCGTATATGGTTTTCATGACCATTACCCAAGGAGTTTACGGCAGTAAACTCAAGGGTTTATGGTCGTAAACTCTACACTTTATGACCATATGTTGTTTTGAGGTTTTACAAGTCATTTGAAGCATTTCTACTTGGTGCTTAGGCCTTTGGAAGGGATTAGGGCATTATTACAATCCTTGGAGGAGTGTACGGCCCCAGGGTCATTTACTTTTGGGTTTACTACATTAAACCCAAATGGAAAGTTGTATTGTCATGTTTTCAAGTCTTTAACTCATCAAGGTAATTGTCTAGGTTAGATTTTAGACATAAGGAATAAATATGGGACTTTTATACACCTTTTTGGGTGTTTACGGTTTTAGGAGATCCCCAAACCGTAAACACATAAAAATGTGAGGTTTTGGTTCTTTTTTGTGTGATAAAATCATCAAGGATGAATCTAGAAAAGTCCCTAAGGCATTGTGAAGCATCTAGGCACCCTACGACACCACTTTGCACTTTCCTTGGTGTTTACGATTTTCGGAGCCTCCGAACACTGTGAACACCTTGTTCTTGGTGTTCTTGGGACATTTACTTGGTATTAGTATGTATAGCAAGCTTTAAATGACTCATGGATTGAAGTACTTACTTTGTGGAAGCTTGTAATGAACTAAAAGTCCAAGAACACTAGTGTGTGTTCTTGGTGTTCTTGGTGTTTTTGAAAACTAGTCAAAACACATAAATGGATGGCTCAAAGGATGTATAATCACTAGATGTTATGTTATATTAACTAATAAAGTCGAGAACACTTAGGTTTTCGGGAAATCGGGCGAAAACCGGGATGTTACTTAAGAGAGTTTGGAGTTTACTCTTTAGGGTGAAAATCAGAAGTGTGGTAATTTGAGGAGTAAAATCATGCTTAATGCATGAGTTCACAGTTTTTGGAAGATTTTTCGGCCCAAACATAAAATTTTGGCCGTGAACTTCTAAGACACGAGGTGTTTGCGGTTTTGAAATTTCAAGATTCGAGACGACACTTCCTTTCACCCGTTCGTTTAGAAAATAATATTAAAATAACCAAACGAACTTTAAATTTGCTAAAAATAAGTAATAATGTAATTGACTTATAAATTGAAGTGATTGACTTTTAGGGTTTGACCGATTGAAAATTTCGGGTTGTCACATCATCCCCCTGTTAGAGGGAATTTCGTCCCGAAATTAAAGTCTAAGAAAATAAAGAATTTACAAATAACTAAGTAAAAAGATGAGGATATTTCAGTTTCATCTGATCCTCTCACTCCCAAGTGAATTCAGGTCCGCGCTTTATGTTCCAGCGAACCTTCACTATCAGGATACGACTTTGTTTTGTTTGCTTGACCTCTCGGTCCATGATCTTTACTGGTTCTTCCACAAAGTTGAGGCTCTCGTTGATCTTGATCTCGTCGAGTGGGATTACAAGAGTCTCATCGGACAGACACTTTTCAAGTTTGATACGTGGACGGTAGAATGTATGTTACTGAGTTCGCGCGGTAAGTTATGTTTGTAAGCTATAGGGCTGATTCTTGTGAGAATCTCGAAAGGCCCAATGTACCTTGGATTTTGCTTTCCCTGCTTTCCGAAGAGTATCTAGCCCTTCCATGGTGAGACCTTCAATAGAACACGGTCACCCACCTGGAATTCCAATAGTTTCCTACATTTATCAGCGTAGCTTTTCTGTCGGTCTCTGGAGGCTTTCAATCGTTCACGGATTTGAACAATCTTCTCCGTTGTTTCTCGTATTATCTCCGGACATCTGAGAGTGCTTTCAGTAACTCGTCCTTTAGCTAACTGGGTATCACCCACCTCAGCCTAGCACAGAGGGGATCTACACTTTCAGCCATAGAGGGCCTCGAATGGAGCAGCCTTTATGCTCGTGTGATAACTGTTGTTATAGGAAAATTAGACAAGGGGTAAATGAGTATCCCACTCTTTCCCAAAGTCGATCACACAGGCTCGCAACATATCTTCCAAGGTTTGGATAGTTCTCTCACTTTGCCCATCAATCTGTGGATGGTAGGCTGTACTTATGTCCAACCTAGTTCCTAAGGAACTTTGTAACGACTCACAGAACCTCAAAATGAATCTACTATCTCTATTCGAGATAATGGATAAGGGTATACCGTGCAGTCGTACAATCTCCCTAATGTAAGTTCTTGTAAGTTTCTCTATCTTGTTTGTTTCTTTGATCGGCAGGAAGTGTGCAGACTCGGTCAATCTATCGACGATGACCCATATGGTATTAAGTCCACCCGTTGTCTTGGGCAACTTGGTTATGAAATCCATAGTAATCCGCTCCCACTTCGATTCTGGTATCTTCGGTTGTTATAGTAGACCAGACGGTTTCTGGTATTCGACCTTACCTTGGGGCAAGTTAGGCATTTACTCACGCAGGTAGCAATTTCCACTTTCATGTTAGGCCATCAGTATAACTTTTTAAGATCCAAATACCTCTTATCAGAACCCAGGTGCATGGAATAACGAGTGTTGTGCCCGTCGTTCATGACCAAGTCTCTACATCCACCTAGTTTCGGGGTCTAGATCCGGTCCATGAAATAATATGCTCCACCACCCTTAACCTCCAAGTTCTTATCCATTCCCTTCAGGGTTTCACCCGCCACGTTTTTAGGCTTCAAAGCATCGAGTCGGGCCGCCTTAATTTGTGTGGACAGGTGTGAATGGATAGTCATAGTCAATGATTTGACTCTATGACCAGAATATTCTTTCCGACTTATGGCGTCAGGTACTACATTGGCTTTACCCGGATGATAACGAATTTCGCATTCGTAGTCACTGAGTAGCTCCACCGACCGTTGTTGTCTCATGTTGAGCTCCTTCTGGTCGAAAATATGTTGCATACTTTTGTGGTCTGTAAAGATAGTTCTCTTCGTACCGTAGAGGTAATATCTCCAGATCTTCAGAGCAAACACAACTGCTCCTAGTTCAAGATTGTGGGTCGTGTAATTGACCTCACGTGTCTTCAGCTGTCTCGAGGCATAGGCGATGACCTTACCTCGCTGCATCAGAACACATCCGCGCCCTTGATTCGATGCATCGCAATAGACTACAATGTCTTCTATCCCTTCAGGGAGGGATAGTACGGGTGCGGTGCACAAGGCTTGTTTGAGCGTTTGGAACGCTCTCTCCTGCTTCTCTTCCCAGTCAAAGGCCACACCCTTATAGGTTAGTGTTGTAAGAGGTTTTGCTATACGGAAGAAGTTCTGAATGAACCTGCGGTAGTAGCCAGCAAGACCTAGAAATTGATGAATTTATGTAGGCGTCTTCAGTGTTGACAAGTTCTCAATGGCTTTGATTTTGGAAGAGTCCATGTGTATTCCCTTTCCCTCATTGCTAACCACGTGCCCTAAAAATTCGACTCGTCGAATCCAAAATTTGCATTTCAAGAACTTCGCGTAGAGCTTCTCCAAACGTAATGTTTTGAGGACTTGTTGCAGATGTTGACCATGCTCCTCCATACTACGAGAGTAGACAAGTATGTCATCGATGAAGACGATGAAGAACTGATCTAAGTAAGGACAACACACCCGGTTTATTAAGTCCATGAATACTACGGGTGCGGTTGTCAATTCGAACGGAATCACTACGAATTCGTAGTGTCCATAACGAGTTCGGAAGGCTATCTTTGGAACATTCTCCCCTAGCACTCGTAGTTGGTGATATCCGGATCTCAAGTCGATTTTTGAAAAGAATTTCTCCCTTTGATGTTGGTCAAACAAATCGTCGATCTGAGGCAAAGGATAACGATTTTTGATAGTTAGTTTGTTGAGCTCCCTGTAGTCGATGCACATACGAAACGATTCGTCTTTCTTGTTGACAAAAAAGACTGGAGCTCCCCAGGGTGAGAAGATTGGTCTTATAAATCCCTTGCTCATCAGTTCGTTAATTTGACCGGATGGTTCTTGCATCTCTGCAGGTGCTAGATGAAAGGGAGATTTGGCTACAGGGGTAGCCCCTGGAACTAAGTCGATTTGGAACTCGACTTGATGTTGTGGAGGTAATCCCGGGAGTTCTTTTGGAAAGATGTCGGGAAAGTCACGTACTATTGGAATGTTCTGAATGTCTTTCGTTTCTTAGGTCACATCAACCACATGAGCAAGGAATGCTTGACATTCCTTCCGTAAGAATTTCTAAGCTTGAATGCTCGAGATGATACGAAGGTTTGTGCCGGGTTTGTCACCGTATACTAGTAGGGTTTCGCCAGATGGTAGATTTAGGAGAACAGCCTTTTCGTAACACATGATGTCGGCATGATCAGAACTCAACCAATCCATGCCGATAATGACGTCGAAACTTTTATTTGAGACCGACATGAGATCGATTGAAAATGAATGGTTATCCAATGTTAGGGTACACCTTATGAATGTACTATCAGTGCTCTCTGTCTTGCCATTAGCCATTTCTACAGTGAACGATTCTTTGAGTGCTTGTGATTTTTTCTTAAGTAATTACGCAAATTTTTGTTTCACGAAACTTCTCTCCACTCCACTATCAAATAGAATGCATGCATAAGCGTTATCGAGGAGAAACGTACTAGTGACCACTGTGGGGTCGGCTACCACTTCCTCATGGCCTATGGCCAGAACTCTTGCTGCTCCACTAGCAAACCCTGCCTTCAGGCAGTTCCTTTTGTAGTGGCCTACCTCGCAACATCCATAGCAAGCTTGGCCGACTCCTGCACCGGGGACTTGGTTGATTGGCTTCGCCGTAGCTTTACAGAAACGGGCAGTGTGCCCTTTCATGTTGCAGTTCATACACTGCATTTCCCGGCAGGCGCCAACGTGATGGAAGTTGCATTTGTTGCACTTGGGCAAACTTTTAGAATACTGCTTTACCAGAGCAGCAGCGGCAGGTGCTATCGCAACATGCATTGCCACGACCAACTTCTTTTTGGCAGCCTTAGCTTTCTTCTTGTCATCCCAGAACATCCGCTTGGAATCAGCGGTTTTTGCAGGTTCTGAGATGGCCAGGGTAGTTGTTGCAGCCGGGGTACGAACCCCATGGTCTATGAGCCGCTGTGCCAATCGCTTGGCACTATCAAATGTAGTGGGGTGTGATGCCAAGATATTTCCCTGGTACGGCGGCACCAACCCCCATATGTACCTCTCGATCTTCTTTCCCTCGGTATGAACAATATTGGGACAGAGCGCCACCAGTTCGCAGAATCTGGTGGTATAGGCGTTTACGTTGGAGCACTTCATGGTTAGGCTCCATAATTCTTCCTCCAGCTTCTAGATCTCGCCCCTCGGGCAGTACTCCTCAAGCATGAGGTCTTTCAAGGTATCCCAGCCCATAGCATCAGCCACTATAAGAGATAGTGACTTAACATGGCTATTCCACCATGTTAGGGCTTTACTTTCGAAGGTGCAAGCAGCATACTTTACCTTGCTCTCCTCGGGACAAGAGTAGATTTCGAAAACTGATTCGGTTTTCTCGAACGATTGCGAGAGGGCAATGACTCTGCTAGTCCCTTTGAAGGACAATGGCTTGCAGTTCATGAAGTCCTTATAGGAGCACTCTCTCGAGCACGCAAAAGCTTCAACGTGAACAGACTGAACATGGGTTCCTCCTCCAGTGGAACCAGATGAATGATATTCAACCATGGCTGTAGCCACAGCCGCAGCTACGACTACATTTAGAGTTGTCGTGTCGAATTGAGGAAAAGTTGGTTGAGGAGGTGGTGTTTCGTTATTGAGATTTCTCCTTGGATTTCTGCGAGGCGGCGTCTTTGATCTATAAGTTTATGAAGATGAAAGCATTGATAAGAATTCAATGGAAGAGTTTATGAGAATGACTCATGGACTAACTCCTCATAGCCCAACAATACGATTGAATCTAGATCTAAAACTAATAGATGAACACATTTGGATAATAATTCCCATAAGATTAGGTACCTATCAATATTAATGGGATTACAGATGTAAAAAGTTCTAGAAAAACGGCTACAGTAAGAGGCCTTACATCAACCAAAATGGGAAAATTTTGACAGAATTACATCCTAACCAAGACCTAACGGGCCTATGATTTACAAGGATAGGGAATTAGATCAAAGTTTTACATAACTAGGTTATATCCACAAAGAGAAAAGTTGATGAGAATCTATCGGCGATGAGAACTACCTGAGTGAGTTCTTGATCCCGACAGGAGATGTTCTATGTTCCTCATGCGCCTATCAGCTCTTGCTTGCTGAGCTCGAAGTTCTCTGACTTCACCTTAGGTTTTAGCGAGTTCCCTCCGAAGAGTTGCATTGTGAACCAGAGCCCTTTCGTGAGCAGACTCTACTTGGCGAATGCGAATAGTGTTAACACCAGAGTTGGCGTCAATCTCCAAGACTCGATTGATAGTGGATTGACCGAGTATCGTGTTCTGAGAAATCCTACGAACCATGACAGGTAGGACCCTGTCAGTAGAACCTCCCTCAGTGAGGTTCTTGAAACTTCTATCTCCGTTGTAGGGAATGGATTGACCCTATTCCTAGGTCCATGTATTCAATTTTATTGCCCACAGAGGTGTGGGTCCTTGAAATGTGGGTCGGGGGTTGTTATTCGGAGATTGACCTACTTGAGGTAGGTTGTTCACTTCAGGCTCGGAGTCAGATCCATCCGAGAAGCCTTCTACTTGATGATCATCCAATGGGATTTGTTGCTCAGCATCAGACTCTACTTCAAGCCATCCAACATTATCGTTGGGTGGAAAGTATGGGTCGTCATGATGATGGAATCCAGCCATGATATCTATGCGAGAAAAGAAATAAGGAACTAATTAATAGACGGACTAACTAGATAATTATAGCATGATCTTATCGGTTACTCCAATACATGTCTAGAGCATACCAATAAAGACCTTTAATTCTCAGATACGTAATTATAGTAATACAAAATACTCCTATAGAATTTTAATTTTATATTTATGTTCTGCTATTCTCATTGTGGTATTGATGGTAAGATTTTAGACTTGTTGCAACCGCACAACTACACTTAGGCACATGCTAGTCACCTGTGTTGTCCAACAATCGTAATTCTTTTGTGCTGTCCTAGTGACACTGATTTTAGTATGAATGCAGGCACGTATACTTAATTAAATATTTTATTATTTAAAGTATAAACTCTAAATCAGAGTATTTTAATCCCGCTTGTGTTTATAGTTCGTATAGCTTTTATGGGTTGATACACTCAATTCACTATAAACAAGGCTCTGATACCAATCTGTGACACCCCAAAACCTGAACGACAGAATCATTCGGGGTTGGAGAACGTCATGTACAATATCACAACAATGAATAGTAGTAAACAACCAACAACATCATCCATTGCATTAATAATATAATTTCATACATGTATGTTCTGTCAAAGTTATAGATACCAAAAATATACATAATAAAATAAAAGATGAGTCTTGAACGAACTCCATCTTCTCAAAAGCCTGAACCTGTACCTGTCTAGTGGTAACCTGCGAATACAAGTTATTTTGAAAGCGAGTATCAGCTTAATACTGGTGAGATCATAATTATATTAGTGTCTGTGTTTGTATGAAAGCATTTGTAAGATGTTTGTAAGAAGTCATGTATAAGTTTTGTAAAGTTTGTATTTGTTTGAACTAATCTAGAAACCTTATGTTTCCTACTAAAAGTAGCCTTCTAGCAAGGCATCTAGTAATTGTGTGTGTTTCTTGTAAGAGTGTGTATTTTCCCAAATCGGACTATCATTAACCAAAAATATAGTTTTTGCATTACCATGCATCATGTGAATGTTCACGAAGTGAATGTAATAGGAAAAATATTATAGTACTGTAGTGTTGTATTAAGTAACTACTGCTGTACTAACTACCTTAAACCAATTGTTATTTAAAGTACCATGTGATCGGCCTGTACCCTGCTACCGACTCAATAGTAAAACGACGAAGTACGACGCCGTAAGAAATGACATTTGGCACCCGTAGACTTGCAAGTCCCACTGTAGCGAGCAGCAAGCTGTACGATAGTCAATCTAGTATAGATCTATATGCAAACTCATACGCTCCCCAATTAAGTAGATTCTGAACACAAGAACGATCATGGAAGGTAGTTCCATGACCCGTTTAATGGCTCACATAAATGAATGTAATGTATATGTAATGTATGTGCTAGCTGTATTGTGTGTTCTTTCTCTGTCTAGCCTATATGTTTGTTTCTCATCACTATGTATTATGTTTGTTTCTCATCACTATGAATTATGTTTGGTTCTCATCACTCTATTCTATGTTGGTTTCTCATCACTATAAGTTATGACTCATGTATGAACTTACTCTTTATATCATTCATTGTTCTAGTATTAGTATTAGTAAAAGACTAAACTACGCCTATTGTAGTTTACTAGTAATATAACTTGTATGTACGAACATGGGAGTATACCCTTGCTACCCAAGTGTAGAGCTGTTAATATAAAAGTATAAAAGAAGTTTCATAAAAGCATTTGATATGTAAAAGAGTTTTTAAGACAATTTGAAGTAAAACAGTTTAGGAAAACAGTTTTAAAGTAAGAGATTCACTTGTCGATAGTTATTAATCACATGTGATTGAGATAATAACTATCGTAACTTTACTTGTATCCCCCCCCCCACCCCGATAAAAGTATTTATAAACATTTGAAAATATTTGAAAGGTTAATTTAGGGGTATGAAATTGCTTGTAGTGAGTGGATTGGATTGAAGTGTCGGATGTGGTGCTAGGTGACAAATGGAGATTTGTACACACGCACGAGCCTTGTTATCATATAATGAACATATATATAACTAATTAGCCAATTTATAACTAATAAATTAAGTTGGGACACTCTAGAACATGAAAAAACTTTGTTTCAAGTGTTAAAGGTTACGGTTTTCATGACCATTACCCAAGGAGTTTACGGCAGTAAACTCAAGGGTTTACGGTCGTAAATTCTACACTTTATGACCATATGTTGTTTTGAGGTTTTACAAGTCGTTTGAAGCATTTCTACTTGGTGGTTAGGCCTATGGAAGGGATTAGGGCGTTATTACACTTCTTGGAGGAGTCTACGGACCCAAGGTCATTTCCTTTTGGGTTTACTACATTAAACCCAAATGGAAAGTTGTATTGTCATGTTTTCAAGTCCTTAACTCATCAAGGTAATTGTCTAGGTTAGATTTTAGACATAAGGAATAAATATGGGACTTTTATACACCTTTTTGGGTGTTTACGGTTTTAGGAGATCCCCAAACCGTAAACACATAAAAATGTGAGGTTTTGGTTCTTTTTTGTGTGATAAAATCATCAAGGATGAATCTAGACAAGTCCCTAAGGCATTGTGAAGCATCTAGGCACCCTACGACACCACTTTGCACTTTCCTTGGTGTTTACGGTTTTCGGAGCCTCCGAACACCGTGAACACCTTGTTCTTGGTGTTCTTGGGACATTTCCTTGGTATTAGTATGTATAGCAAGATTTAAATGACTCATGGATTGAAGTACTTACTTTGTGGAAGCTTGTAATGAACTAAAAGTCCAAGAACACTAGTGTGTGTTCTTGGTGTTTTGGAAAACTAGTCAAAACACATAAATGGATGGCTTAAAGGATGTATAATCACTAGATGTTATGTTATATTAACTAATCAAGTCGAGAAACACTTATGTTTTCGGGAAATCGGGCGAAAACCGGGATGTTACTTGAGAGAGTTTGGAGTTTACTCTTTAGGGTGAAAATCAGAAGTGTGGTAATTTGAGGAGTAAAATCATGCTTAATGCATGAGTTCACAGTTTTTGGAAGATTTTTCGGCCCAAACATAAAATTTTGGCCGTGAACTTCTAAGACACGAGGTGTTTGCGATTTTGAAATTTCAAGATTCGAGACGACACTTCCTTTCACCCGTCCGTTTAGAAAATAATATTAAAATAACCAAACGAACTTTAAATTTGCTAAAAATAAGTAATAATGTAACTGTCTTATAAATTGAAGTGATTGACTTTTAGGGTTTGACCAATTGAAAATTTCGGGTTGTAACAGTAAAGTGTAGATAGAATGTTGGTCATGCTTGGGGTGAAGAACTTTGTTGAAGGATGAACTAACAGATTGATGGTGCTGATAAATTTCTCTTTGGTGAGAATAAACAAGGAATCATTCAACAGATTCAGATGCACGTCTTGAAGGTTTTTGAGAGGATGATATGTAGAGAAAGCACATTTGAAGAGTGTTGATAAAGGTACCACATCTGTGAAGGTATTAAAAGGACCAAACAATTGATGATTTGACATGAAGTTGATCATCAACTTGATTGAGGCATTGTAAGAAGAATTCACATCGAACACTACCCTAAAATTGCTTGATCTAATCGTTGGCATTTGTTTCCTTGAAGCAGAGTCTGAATGTTTCTATGAGATACCTGATTTCACTATTTTTAAAAAGGTTTGAAGAACTTGCAGGAAAAGAAGGTGCAAGAAAATGAAGAAGATGAAGTTCGTCTAGAGAGTTTTTAGAAAGCGTAAAGCTTTCTTGGGGAAGAAAAAGAGGGTTTTATAGTGGCGGATTTGAAACTTTATTGATTTTACCCTAAGTAGAATCAGATAAAGAAAAAAACATTTGGGTTTTTTATTTAGATTAGGAGAATCAATCCCAGCGACAGATGATTTAATTAAAAGATTTCTTTTATTGTTTTTTTTTTAATTTTCAAAAAGAGGTTGCAGTTAATGAAATGTCAGACCCTATAACCTCACGTCTGAAGAACGTGTGCTGAGGGGGTAATCCGTTGTAAAAAAAGGAGGAAGATGTAACAGATTTGATGTTTTAGGGGTAATAGGAAGAGACAGTTTAATGAAAAAGATTTCTTAAAAGATTTTTTTATGGAAAACTGTTCTTTTTGTCATCATACTTGAAATAGGTCTGACACAAGGTTTATTTGAAAAGTAGAGCTGAAACAATGATATGCTACATAAAGAATGTTTTTTTAGAATGTTTTTCTTATTTAATGAAGGATCATTAATTAGCACACCAAGTTTCAAGAATTTATGAAGTAGTTGAGAAATTAATGAATGTGATTGCGGATTGAGACTTCATTGTTGATGCTTCTTTTATCATTGCGGATGGATGGTTAGATACTACAGTAGAAGAACAGAGGAGAGCACTTCAACAAAAATTAGTAACAACTAACAATAAGGACCGTTGAAAGATAGATATGATATATTGTTGCAGTACATCTAGTATACTGTGGTACATAAGATATACTATGGTACATAGGATATACCTAAACTATCTATCATAAATAAATTCAATTCGGACCGCAACTGAGACCAAGGATGGTCTGCGGTACCTATTGATTCAAAAAGAATTGTGGGTTCGAAATCATCATTCCTAAAATTTGTAAGAAACTGTTGAGTTTGGTAGAGTCAAGTGCTTTAGTGAATACATCAGCAATCTCTTCATGAGTATTAACAAAAATTAGTTCAATGTTACCTTTCAGAATGTGGTCTTTGATGAAGTGATACCGTAGATGCTTTTTCGATCTAGTCAGCATCCGGCATGATCCACATCAGTGAATTCTTGTAGGATGAAGTCACTTCCTGTGGGGAACCATAAACCAAGAGTCTTGCTGCCCTTTAAGTGTCTTAGAATCTTCTTGGCTGCAGTCATGTGTGACATTTTTTGATCAGCCTGGTACCTTGCGCATACATCATGCTCTTGGATCTTGCTTCAGACCATAGACTGCTTTATCAAGTTTGTAGCAATGATCAGGAAATTCAAGACTTCTCGAAGCCAGGAGGTTGCTGAAGATAAACCTCCACTTTTAATTCACCATTGAGAAAAGCACTTTTCACATCCATTTGATGTAATTTTATGTTCTTGTGAACTGCGTATGCTAATAAGATTCAGATGGCTTCCATTCGTGCCACTAAAGCGTACGTTTCATCATAGTCAATACCTTCAAGTTGACTATATCCTTTGGCAACTAGCATTGCCTTATTTCTAACAACTCCACCTAATTCATCCAACTTGTTCGTGTACACCCATCTAGTACTAACAATCGTGTGACCTTGTGACTTTGGAATGAGTTGCCACACTTTGTTTCTTTTGAATTCTTCTAGTTCTTATTGCATTGTGCATATCCAGTCTGGTGCTAGTAATGCTTCTTTGATTGTTCGAGGCTCGAATGAGGACATAAATGTTTTGTAGTGATAGTCATCAGATAAATCCTTGGAAGATCGAGTCTGGATAGCTACAGATTGGTTGCCGATGATTTGACCCGCTGGGTGGTCCTTCGTCCATACGTGTAGACGGGGTTGTAGATGATCATCAGTTGTGGAAGAGGGAATGTCTTCAATATCGGAGGACTCTGCGGTTGGAGATGGCAATTCCCCCTGGACTTGAGAACAGCCTGCGGAATCATCTTCGACTGTTGGAGTGAGACTAGCATTTTCTTGAGCAATTGGATAAGGTTCCCCTGGATTATTGGAATTGAAATATTCTCTATGTTTTCATCATCTAATCCCAAAGAAACGTTTGCTGGTTGAGATCCTCTGCAGAGAGGTACTGGAGTTGGTTCTTCTAGTACTGGAACATCGATGGTTGCCGTATGATCCGAAGTTGAGTTTTCCCCCTCAACCGGCAAGATGGAAGTATTTAGTGACACATCATCGGATAGCGTAGGACCAGATACTTCAGCATGTTGCATTTGGGCTTCAGGAGACACAAGAACCTCAGATAGTTTAGTAGTCTCTATTGGGTCGAAGAGATCATCATAGTTAACTTCAAGTATTTTTAATGGACTCGAAGAGTCAGGAACATCACATTCCTGGATTGCTTTGGTTTCGATGGAGGGAGTAGTTTTGCGGACATAATAATCATCGAACTCTACATCAAAGCTTTCGACTATTAGTCTCATACGTATTATGTGAACCCTATAGGCTACCTTGTGCGTTGAGTAGCCAAGGAAGATGCCTTCATTAGATTTTGGTGCAAACTTGTTGAGATGATCCTTGTTGTTGTTAAGGCCCAAATATATGGTAGAATCGGACATTAGGATTTTGGTTGTTAAGGCCCTCATATGGTGTTTTGCTAAGACGTTTGCACGCAATGCTTCGGTTCTGCACAAAGCATGTTATGGCCACTGCTTTGTCCCAGAAGTAGAGAGGAAGGTTGTCAAAATTAACCATAGATCTGGCTGCTTCTACCAGAGTGCGGTTCCTTCGCTCTACTACTCTATTCTGCTGCGGTGTGTATGGAGCTGAGAAATTGTGACTTATGCCCTTGGAAACCAAGAAACTATTTAGAAGATGATTAGTGAAGTGGGTTTCATTGTCATTGCGGATGAGACGCACTGGTAGTTTGATTTGAAGCTCTATCTCCTTGATAAAATTGATGAGTGCCTGCGGTATTTCTGACTTAAGTCTAACAAAGAAAACACATGTGAAACGTGTGAAGTCATCCACTATAACCAATATGTATTTATTGTGGTGAAGACTAGCTATGGTGGATGGACCGCAGAGATTAATATGGAGAAGTTCCAGTGGTTCTGATATTGACAAGTCGATCACGATAGGATGACTTGCTTTGGACTATTTGCCACACTCACATGCACGACATAGAGTGTCATTATGATACTTAAGAATACGGAGACCTCGAACAAGTTCCACTATGACCAGGTTGTTGATATACCGAAAGTTGAGATGAGCGAGCTTACGGTGCCACAGCCAGCTAACTTCAAATATGGATTTTTATAGGAAACATACTTGCGGTTTGTCGATGATCAGAGAGACATCCAGAGGATACATAGTACCTTCAAATTTGGATTTCATCAGGCAAGTGCTCCTATCACTTGTCATTATGTAGCATAATTGGTTATTAAATTCAACCCGATTGCCTGCCTTACATAGTTGGCCAACACTAATGAGATTGTGTAACAACCCGAAATTTCCGTATCATTTCTTGTAACTCTTTTGTAGTACAATTCACGCAACCAAACGTCATTTTCAAATTCGATTTCCGATCTTCCGTTTAATTAAGTCATTAACTAGTACGTATTTAAAATGACTCAATGGGTGTCTAAATATATTTAGAAATCATTTTTAACACCCAACTTTAGTGATCGAAATATTTCTAGAATTTACCGTATCGGGTTACGGCAACCTAATCGGGCACGACCAAAAGCCTCATCTAACACCGGTATCGGGTAGAATTCCACCGTGTCCAAAACTTAGACACTATATAATGTGTCTTAAGCCTCCATTTGAAGCCTTTGGCCATTTTCTCATTTAACACTCCCAACCTCTCTCCTCATCCAAAATCAAAGGTCAAAAACAAAGATTTAAGGCTTTCAATCAAAGAGGTAACACCCCTAACTTGTTATTCAACCTCTTTAGCCTTCAAACTGATGTTTAAATTATGTTTTGGGACCAACAACATGAGTTTACGGCCAAGTATCATGCTTGGGCCGTAAACACCTCAACATGGGGTTTTTGAGCCAAATAACCCTTTCAAATCATAGTTGGGACTTAGTTATGACCTTAAGGCTTGATAATCTAGACTTGTAACACTTTAAACATGAATTTTGGGGAGCAAAAGTGAGTTTACAGCCAAGACACATTCTTGGACCGTAAACTCCTCTTAAATGGGGATTTAGTGCCTTAAAACATGTCCAAATGCCTTGAAACTCAACCAATGGCCTTGTGGTAAAATCTAGATGCATCTAAAAATAGTTTAAGGGTTTGAAACATATCAAAAATGTCATTTATAGGATTTTACATCCTAGGAACATACCCTTGGCCGTAAACTCATAAAACCTTGTTAATGATGCATCAAATACACTCTAAAGGCTTGCATAAATTTCTAGAATCACATGTGATTGTTTTTAAGCATCAAAAACTAACTTTTCATGGGTATAAGAGAGTTTACGGCCTTAGAACATACCTCTAGGCCGTAAACTCCAAAAAGTATGTTAAATGATGTTCTAAATTCATAACAAGGCTTGGAAAATTAACTAGAATCACATGTGATTGTTCTTTGTAGTTTAAAACCATTTTTCTTGACCATGGGTGAGTTTACGGCCGTAAACTCTTATGATGTCGCCGTAAACTCCCTTTTAAGTGTTACAATTCCATTCGATCAATTCCAAGGGATTTTAGAAATCCATTCCAACAATCCCCCTGTCCATTTAAGCCATTAAACACTCAAAATCACACCCACATGAGTTTACGGCCGTAAACTCATGTATGTGTGTGTCTTATGGCTGTAAACTCCTTAAAATGTTTACTCATGGGGATTAAACTCAAGTTTCAAGTCCCTAGTGCCATTTCACGTCCGAAGATGTCACCCGGGTCACTCCAAACGCTCGTTTTGAGGTGTTTAACCTCGTTGGAGTGTAATGTTCCATATGATTAGTGAATGTATCCCTAATTGAATATATATGGACATTATTTCATTTTACATTATTTCATTTCACGTCTAGTATCCGAAACTTACGCATTTCCGAGTCCGGTGAGTTGATACCCCTACCCTTTTTCACTGTTTTCACTGTTTTCAGAGGGGGGGGGGGGGGGGAACACAAGCAAAGTACAAGGGAATTCTTGTACTCAAAACATGTTTTCAAATGTGTGTTTCATATTTCATATGCTTTTATTATTGATTACTACAACTGATAATCATTTGAACATGCAGATCACGTAACATATATTTGTGAAATAGGTCTTTAAATTGTTATGTTTTACATATATTTCACAAATGGTTTTCCACATTTTATCAGTTAAAAGCATGACATTAGACATTTGAATATAATACATGTACACTGTTTTGTCCTCGGTAACACTCCACACATATACGCGAGTGGAGGACTATCATATAATTACTAGTAAATTTGTTAATCCTGTATGATTAGAGACACGTCCTCGGCGAACACTCCACAGAGATACGCGAGTGGAGGACTACACTCGTAACCAGAATCTCTGGTATTTAGAGAGCGTGACTTGAGTGTATAGATCTATACGGGGCTGACTACCCCACACCTGGCTGCTAGCTACAGCCGAACCGAAATGGTTCAAGGGTGACGAAAGTCATAAGTATGTGGACTATTTATTGCCACATGTGGACTACTTATTGCCACAGGTTTTTTTCTATCGTATTGTTATGGAACTCGCAATTAGGATAACAGAGATTTACTTATAGTAATAATAAACCACTTTATACATGTTTTACATCTTTTACATCTTTCACGTACGGTAACTAACATTCAGGAAAGTATGGGACTTTCCTGGGGAAAACATGGAACCTAATCACGTTTACATCTTTTACATCTCTTACATCGTTCACATTGAAAACCATTAAGCAGGAAAGCATGGGGCTTTCCTAGGTAACACTTACATAACTAGAAAGAGTAACAAACTGAATAACATTACATCTTTTACAATTGGTAATATACAATAAGGAAAGTATGGGACTTTCCTGGGAATACATGATAGGTAAACATAACAGTTTAACAAGTCGGATAACCAAACTATACATTTTTACATGAGTAGACATGTTTTCAGTGTACAAACTTACTATACTTTACATTTGTGAAACAACAATCAACTTTAAGAAATTATGGGATTTTCTTGGTATACATAACATTTCAGAAACAGAAAGGAAACTTGAAACATTTTCACAAACAAAACCGCTTATGAACTCACCAGCTTTATGCTGATTTTTAAATCACTTGTGTTCTCAGGTCAGCGTTAGAACAGGTACCGGAAGTTCCCTTTTTGATCAGAAGACAGAGTACATGAAGACCCGTTTCATTTTGTTTATATATACTATGTATCACAACTGTACAAAGTTTACTTTTGAAATAACTGTAAAACTTTTCTTATGTAATGTAATGGTTGTTTTACTTTACTTACTATGTACATTGGATTTGATACTCAACGTGGAGTCAACCCCAAAAATGTTTCCGCCTTCGGTTTTCGGGGTGTGATAGATTGTGTTTAAGACCTTCCACATAAGAGACATTTTGGATAGAAAAATTTGCAGTAGTAAGAACACCATAACCTTGGATGATCCTATTTGTTGCCAAATGTGACGTTACCCCCCATTGCAAACTGGCCTGAAATCCCGAAGGTACTTCAACCTTCCGGTCATGTGAAAGGAGCAGGCGTTGTCGATCAACCATTCTTCTTCTTGGTCCTCCTTGCACTAAGCCTGAGAACTAAACAATCATTTTGGGCACCCAAACATGTTTGGAGTCTAGGGAAACATATGAATTCTTAATTGATGCATGATACGAGGTTGCAGGGAGAGATTTCGTGTCAACTTTTAAGCCTAGTCCTGGGTGTTTGAGATTTTTTGGAGTTTTGTGAGATTGAGAAAAGTTACAAGGTTTTTGAAAAGAATGATATTTGGCATGAGAAGAAATCTGTTGACATTGACATTTGCAAACTGAACTTTTGTCATTTACCTTGACATTTTGTTTGGTCAGTCGTCTTGGTGAGGGAGTATGCTTGTGACCAGTCTAAGGGTTGTGAGGTCTGACAGTGGTGTTGGTAAGATTTGAAAAAGCAGTTTTGTAGGTTTTGCAGGTGTAAAAGCACGTGTAGACCTTTTGCGAAGTAATTTCTTAAAACTTTGATGTGACTTTAAGAATGCTGGAGTTGGCAAAATACCCTTCCATTTTGGATCATCTGAGGAATAGATTTGAAAACCATTTCTTCGAAAAGACTTTACTTTGTTTTGAGTTGTGTCATATGAATTTGGAATGGATTTAGAAACTGCACATTTCATTTTTCTTTGTTTTCTTGACTGTAGAGTTTTTGGATAGATAATTTGAGAAAACAAGTTTCTGGACTCCAAGACTTAGGAATTTTGACAAATTGCTTTTGTTTTGAAAGATTTTCCCACTTTTTGCCACGAGATCGAATTGCTTCTTTGAAAGCCTTTTTCGCCTCAGTTTTAGGAGAACCGCATTTAATGACATTCAGTTGTGGTTTCCTTGAAACATTTGGTAATTTTGAAAACTGAGGACTTGATTCATGCAAACTAGAGAGTTCAGAAATCAGGGAACATTGACCAACTTCAAAGTTTTCGATTGGTAATTGTTGATGAATTGGTTGGATGGTCACGGTACTTTTGACTATGGTATGCGGTTCGAAGCTTTGAACAACCGCATGATAAGTCTGAGTGGATACATTGGTTGGACAATTGATGGAAGGTAGATGGACAGACTGCGGTTCATGAGTGCAGCAAGGGATACCACGGTCTGACGGCAGAGACAAGAAGTCCACTGAGACTACGAGAGCTTCCAAGACAATTTCGTCATCAACAATTGATGAAGTCTGAGAACTGGGAAGAGTTGTGCTAACTATAGGATTAGAAAATTCAAGGAGGATTTCCTCGATAACACAATTGTTACTCAGATCATGAAGTCTACGAAAGTGAGCTTTGATATGTTCAAGAAATGTTTTGTCATTCATCGGAAACAAGAATTCACGGTTCGAAGGCACGTAGGGATGGTCCTTATTGAATCGGGGTGATGAGTTCGTTGAAGTAGAGTACCCACTGGACCAACCCTAATAATAAGTATTATCAGTAGTCCCATTGTTAACAAAATTATCGATGGCTTCACTTTCATTAAATAGTTTCTCTATTAAAATATTTAAACGTACAATTTCAATCTGAGCTAAATTTCTCTGGTTCAAAGCTATTTCTAACTGCGTTTCACTCAACATTCTTGCATCTTTCTCTAACATTAAGTCATTTTCTAACATAACCATTTTGAGTCTTTTGTTGTCCAATCGTCCTCTTACGTGAAACATCTCCTAGGATGCAATGTTCTTCTCATCTAATGCTTTGTTATATTCTGTAAGGACAACAACACATGTGTTATTAAGACTGTCTATGAAGGGCTGACAATCATGCATGATATAATTTAGAGTTTGAATCATAAGGTTTACCTGTTCGACAATGTTGAGTGTGCCATCTTTTGCCATATAGCAATAATTCTTCTCCATCTTTGTAGAGCCATTCTCATCACCAGTCGCTATCATACATATCTTCCCTTTTTCTTTTGACGGTGTTGATATCCTCATCTTCATCCTTAGAGGACCAAACTTGATGGTCTCTTTTTACTTGAGCAACATATGCCCTTCCTTTTTATTTTTCCTCCAATTCTTGAGCTATTCTGAGATAGAATGCTCTATCTTTTACTACATTTGCCTTGCAGTCTTTGGCAAAATGATTCTCTTTGTTGCACTTATGAGATATCACAACATCACTTTTGTCTTCCGAGGGAGTACTGGAGTTAATGGTTTGAATGGACTTCGGTGCCTCCTTGGGTTGAGTATTTTCAGACTGCGGTGGTGGGTGAGGGTTTCTAGTGAAACGAGACTAATTGGTTTGAGGGTTAAGATTGCGGTTGAAAGGTGGTTTGTTATACTGCTAATTCTTTCGGAATGAATAAGGTGGTAATCGGTTGAATCGTTAGCTGACAAAAACGATTGCCAACTGAGATTTTTCTTCATCGTTATACTCTGAGTCTGCTTGATATGACTGCGGATGGTTGTCATATGTGGTGCAGTATGATTGAGAGTGAGGAGATTGTGCTACGAGAGCAAGTGGACTAGCGAAGTCTGCACAGTCATTGAGTATCGTAGACTCTTGGGCTTGCAGTTCACCGTAGAGCTTATAGAGAGACAAAGAATGAATTTTTCTATCCCCTTGAACAATCATTTTGGCAGTTGTCTAGTGTCTTCCTAAACAGTTTAGAAACTGATGATTTGTTTCATGGTTGCTTCGGATAGTGGCAACATTGGATAACTTTGTCACTATCATATTAAACCTCTTAAAGGAATCTTCCAAACTTTCACCCGCATGAGCTTTAAAGTTATTAAGCTCATTGAGTGCAATAGTAAGCTTTTTGTCTTGATCTTGTCCATTTCCTTCATACAGGTTTTTAAGAACATCCCATATCTCCTTTGCGGACTTGCAATTTATGATTATGTCGAAGTTGTCAGGCGTAACTCCACACAAAATCTCATAAAAAGCAATAGTGTCATTTTCCATTTTGTCAAGATCATCTTTGGTGGGACGATTCAACGTTGGTTGACCTCCTCCTAGTCTGGCTGTGGCTCCATCGGCTTGTACTGGAGTAAGAACATGAAGATGAGGCCCTTCTTCAACAGATCTCCATACATAACTTCCAAGTCTTCTTAAATATATCCATTCTCTGGGACCAGTGATGATATTCATTCGCCACAAGTATCGGTGCTCTATTCGAACCACCAACACTGTTTAATACATTGAGAGATAATGCATGTGCCATATTTCCTTATTTTGAAAAAAAATTGTTTACTTATTTTTGAAGAAATGAGCTTTAGTGGTATAGAAGGCTTTTTGAAAATTAGAGTTTTGCTTCAAAAGGCAACGACTTTGGGTCTTATACCAATTGTTGAGAGAAAAACTTGAGACACACTTGAACAAATGTTAGAACAAATATAGTTGTGGAATAGTTTATCTCAAAGGATCTAAAAACTCAACAATAATAAAATTAAGTTAGAGTTAGATAATTAGAGAGTTAGGTGCAGAAATGTAAGGAAATATAAATGACAGCAGGTATTATATCAAGTATACACATAAGTTGATTCTTAACAAGGAATGCATTCAAACCAAGTTAGTAAGTGAAATTTAAACTTAGTGATTATGTCTAGAATGACTTGCTCTGAAGAGAGATAATATTCAATTATATTCTGGTGAACTTTGAGAGTAAGAAGGATATGACAGTAATAACACAACATATGAGATTCAAGATGCATAGTGTTATCTGATGTATTGAACAAGAAAGATTGAGCTCTATTTATAGAGACTCAAATATTACATTTGTTCAACTATCTAAGCGTATCCATGCAAGGCATACTGGACAAAAGAGAGTATTCTAAAAAAAAGTAGATAAAGAGCTAAACCAAGAATGCTAGATAGAGAACTGCAGATGATGATGACTTCGGATGGGGTTGCTGAACAGAGTTGACTGCATATCTTGGAAGGCTGTGGTAGACCAAGTTTAAAAGGGTCACTTTTGTGATTCAATAGAGAGAGAGAGAGAGAGAGAGAGAGATTCAGTTAATGTTTATAATGAGTCCTATAACCGAGCTATGTGACTAAATATACCCCCTACAACACTTCATTGGATGTTGTAGTAACAATTTTAAACACTTATCACCCACTTCGATTGATCGTTTGAGGTTGTAGGTAGCAACTGCAGGTGAGGATATCAACCACGTATAAATCTGTACATATGTATCTCGCTGCGAAGATTAACGGTTATCGTAGTGTGGGTATGTTAAGTGTTTAGACTCAGCTAATGAATATAGTTTCACTAAAAATCCATTAACTAAAGTATGTGAATAACTCTTAGCCCTCACTTAATTGTTGCTAAGTCACTAGGAAAAAAGTGAATTTCATTTTATAACATTTATAAAAGCTAAGTACGCTCGATAAGTTTATATGCTAGCATGATTATGTTGTATATGTGCTAGCATGATTATATCTGGTTTACTACTACCTGATATGTTTATGTGCTAGCATGATTATGTTGTATATGATAGTGTTAGTAGGAGGGGACTAGTCCCCAAGTTCGGTTGTTAAACCCGAAGGGTAGGTCGGGCACCCTAGATATGCCTGAGAATATGCTTATGTTATGATATGTAGTAGTAGTGGTAGGGGTGAAATAGTCCCTGAAGTTCGGTTGTTAGGACCGAAGGGAATGTGAGCACCCCAGAACGGCTTGAAAGGGGTAGGTCAGCATCCTAGAAAGGCTTGACACGGGTAGGTCAGCACCCCAGGACGGCTTGACATGGGTAGGTCAGCACCCCAGAATGGCCGGAACGGGTAGGTTGAGCGCCCCAAAATTGCCCGATAGTATGTATGCTGTGTGATTGTATGGTATGTGGTATGATGGGGGAACTCACTAAGCTTCATTCTTACAGTTTTCACTTTTGTTTCAGATACCTCTTCAACAAAGGGGGAAGAGTCGACATGGTAGCTGCACATCACATGCACATCAGATTTCCACATTATGTGATTCATGGGAATATACTCTAATTTTATTACTGTTTGATGTTTTGATTTTGAGACATGTTCATGATAGTTTATGGATTGATATGATATCGACAATATTTCCAGTAAACGATTTTATAAATAATATAATTAAGCAAAAAAAAATTGGGTCTTGATTTTGGGATGTTACAAGTTTGTATCAGAGCCTTGGTTTCAGGGATTCGGACACACCTTCGGGGGTGCCTGAACTCAAACCAAGGGTTTGAAAGGGTTTCACAAGAAAATGTTTCCTAAAAGTTAAAGTAAGAAAGTTTTGAGAAAGAACTAGGTGGGTGATGTGCGCGGCCGGCCAAGCTCAAGTAACTGTTCCGCAAGAGACCCGCACATTTTATATGATATTATGATATGGTTATGAGAACTACGTGCTAGATTAGGGCTAAGGATCTAGGAAGGAAGCATTTTATGCCTGCTGTGTGTATATGAGAACTGCATGCTAGAATATGGCTAAGTGCCTAGGAAGATGCCTGCTATGCCTTTTGTGTATGCTTATTGAATTACATGATAGCTCGGGTAGGATATGTTTGGGATAGGCTAGTCAATTCCTGAATGTTACTTGCTTTGTGCAAATAGGAGCTCTATTTATTTTCAGTTAACTAGTAAACATATACATTACATTACAAATGTTAGGTTTAGCCCTATCTCGTAGCTCTTGTCTGAGTCCAACCATTGTAGGGCTGGACCTCTTATTCAATGAAGTATTTGATCTTAGTGATATGTAATGGTATCCGCGAGCTATTTAGGTGAAGGTGGAAGGAACTTCGTATGAAGCTGATGGCGGAGAGTAGGTTAGAGAAGTTACCCTAGGGTGAGCCTAGGAAGAGATTAGCACTAAGTACAATAGTGGAAGAAGGGACTTGGTGAAGTCGAAGCAATACTTGAGGAAAGTAAGGATAGATGTGGAAGGTAGTATGGGCCCGTACTACTGAAAGAAGACGATCCGTACCCGTATCAAGGAGGGCTAAGATGGAATTAGGAAACTTGTATAGTGCGAAAGGCCTCTTAAGATGTTGTATGAACCTGACTTTTATGTCTATTGTTTCATAATGGTGATGATTACACGTCACAGAGCGGGAGGATCTGGGTCAGGATCAAGATCAAGTTCGGGTTCAGGTTCCGAGGCAATGGACGAGAGGCTACGTGAGATTATCGCATCGGAGATCACGAGAGGTATCCTTGAGGCGACCCCGGTTATCTTTGGGTCGATCAACGAAGGGATCATAGAGTTGATAGAGAATCGCCTTAGGGCATTCAAGAGCGATATGGCATACAGTCAGTCAGGATCATGCACACTGTCGTTCAAGGACTTTAGGGGATGTGGTGCACTAGATTTCCATGGGGCGAAGGACCCTATCGTGGCCAAGAGAAAGATTTCAGACATCGAGTCTGCGTAGTTGACTAGCTTTTGCCATGAGGGGCCGAAGTTTCAGTATTCGGCAGGTTGTTTGATGGATAGGGCTAGAGATTGGTGGGAGTCAATTAGTGACTCTCTTGGAGCCTCGGCTATTCAGGCTATGAGTTAGCCAGATTTTGTAGCCTGGTTCAGGGTTGAGTTCGCACAAATTATGGAGCTTCAGCAGTTGCCCAGGGACTTTATGGATATGAGACAGACGACTGAGACAATGGCGCAGATCATCGCCAAGTTCCGGGAGAGGGCATTTTTGGTGCCCCTGTATGCGGGAGATGAGGAGATGTGGAAAACCCACTATCATGACATGTTACGAGCTGATATCCGGAAGTATGTCAGCTTCTCAACATGCCCAACCCTGGATTCTATGATTGACAGGGCGAGGGAAAGGGAGATTGATTTGGAGCACCTCTGGAAGAGGAAGGTGGAGGAGGGACAGGTGACCGGGGATTCAGGGAAGAAGCCCAAGGGATCAGACTCTAGGCCGAAGGGCCAGTCGGGTCAGGGATGCTACAGGAAATGCGGTAGGCCTCATAAGGGAGCTTGTAGAGTGGCATCATCTGGTGGCTAGAAGTGCGACAAGACGGGGCATTTCCGTCGGGACTATACCTCCCCTGCACTCACTGTTCCGACATCAGAGTTTTTGTGTTTCCACTACAGCCAGTGAGGCCATAAAAATGCCATTATCCCGAGACTGACAGAAACAGCGCCGATGGCAGTGCCAACTCTAGCGACCCTGCAGATCACTAATGGCTAGCAGGCCAAGGCTGGCACCAGTGGTGAGGAGTCAGGCCTTCCAGTTGACTACCGAGGAGGCACGCACCGCACCCGATGTGGTGACGGGTATTATTTCTTCTCCCTAGCTTTTGTTTTATGTTGCTTATGATATTGATGTTTCATGTGTATACTTGTTCAGGATCGTTCCATGTGAACATTATCTCAGTATAGGTGTTGTTCGATTCACGTGCCACTCGATCATTTGTTTTTCTTTCACTTAGCAAGAGGTTCACTGAGTCTTTGGGTGTGTTGGATTGCCTTTTAGAGGAGCAGCCTGGGATACCCCAAAGCGACAGGTGGAGTTCTGGATCAACCTAGTCCCTGGTATGGCTCCAATAGCCAAGGCACCATATCGGTTGGATCCTCCCGAGATGCAGGAGTTGTCTACGCAGCTGTAGGAGCTGCTAGACAAGGGATTTATTAGGCAATGTAGTTTTCCTTGGGGAGCCCCGATCATGTTTGTCAAGAAGAAGGACGGGTCGCATCACATGTGCATAGATTACCGCGAGCTGAACAAGATAACAGTGCAGAACCATTACCCACTCCCGAGGATAGATGACTTGTTTGACCACCTTTTGGGGGCATCTTGGTTTTCCAAGATAGATTTACGACCAGGCTACCATCGGATGAGGGTCAGGGATGAGGATATATAGAAGACTACTTTCCGGACTCGCTATGACCACTAAGAGTTCGTGCTGATGCCTTTCGGGCTCACCAATGCTCCTGTCTCATTCATGGACCTCATGAACCGCGTGTACAGACCAATGCTAGATCAGTCTTGAAACAACCCAAAAATACAGGCCAAAAATTTCGTTTCAAAACATTAATAAAACCATAATATCCAAATATCATATACGAAAACCATAAGTCGTGTATCTCAAAATGTCATAAAATATGTCTCTTATCAACTACTGTCAAAATCATGTCAAAATATTAAAGTCTAACTTCCAGGCTAAAACTTTGGTGTGTGCCATGCCATCAACCTGAGCCCTTCCCCTTGCTAGCTGAAGTACCTGAAACCAAAACTGAAACTGTAAGCAAGAAGCTTAGTGAGCTCCCCAAACTACCACATACTATGCAATAACAAATAAAGCACATACTGGGCCTTGCCACTGCATCGGACCGAAGACCGGAACTGACTAGGGCCTTGCCCACTAAATCGGACCGAAGTTCAAAACTAACTAGGGCCTTGCCCACTGCATCTGAATGATGTTGGAAACTGACTAGGGCCTTGCGCACTGCATTAGAACGAAGTCCGGAACTGACTAGGGCCTTGCCCACTACATCGGAACGAAGTTTGGAACTGACTAGGGCCTTGCCCACTGCATAGGACCGAAGTCCGGAACTAACTAGGGCGTCGCCATTTCCATCGGATCGGAGTCCAGAACTAATTGAACAAAGCATAACATAATCATAACATATAACAATAACACATATACTGCACACTGCATCAGACCGCAGCCCGGAACACATAAAACATAGACATGCCTGAATCATAAAGACATCAAGCATACTGAACTACTACTATCTAAAAAGGTTGATATTATGGCTGTAGACCCATTCCTACTAGAAGAAAACTCACCTTGTAAGGCTGACTGCTAAAATGCTGATTGGGAAATGTCTAACTACTGCTCTGGTAACTCCCCGACTACAATTCCAATAAAGACACTTAATCAAACACTGATAACAAATCCTAGGGTAAAGTGACTATTTTATCCCTGGTCAAAGTCAACTTCCTCTTGTCCCAAGTCACCGAGTTGGGCCGCCAACTTGCCGAGTCCTTATCCTTTCTTCTGCCCTTTTACCCAACTCTACTCATCGAGCTTAGCAAAGACTCGACAAATTCTCCTTCTATAATTCCTCGAGTCAATCTTCATCCGACTCACCGATTTGTATGATCAAATCGTCGAGTTCATCTTCATCATATCAACACGTCCAGACTATGACTCGTCGAGTTGTATGAACAACTCGTAGAGTCTATTCTTGTAGGTAAGGAGATTGCCTTGGACTCGCCGAGTGTGTTCTAACACTCATCGAGTCCCATGGTTTCCAGATTGTGGCTATATCTCAATATGACGAATCACTCCTCTGGACTTGTCTAAATGCTTGCTTTCACTCAGTTGGGTCCCTTTGAACCACAACACATTGGGGACTGAATCCCCATACTCGTCGAGTTCCATGAACAACTCATCGAGTCGCCTATTGTCCAAGTCTACAACTTAATTTTTGGCGTACAACTCTCATCCAAAAGGTTGACCCGGCCAAGGTGGAGGTTGTGATGAGATGGTAGGTTCCGAAGTCTCTATCTGAGATTTGGAGTTTCTATCTATCACACCCCGAAAACCGAAGGCGGAAACATTTCCGGTGTTGACTCCACGTTGAGTATCAAATCCAATGCACATAGTAAGTAAAGTAAAGCAACCATTACATTACATAAGAAAGTTTTACAGTTGTTTCAAAAGTAAAGTTTGTACAGTTGTGATACATAATATATATTAAACAAAAAGAAACGGATCTTCATGTACACTGTCTTCGAGCAAAAAGGATCTTCGGGTACCTGTTCTAACGCTGACCTGAGAACACAAGCGGTTTGAAAATCAGCGTAAAGCTGGTAAGTTCATACGCGGTTTTCGTTTGTGAAAATGTTTCGAGTTTCCTTTATGTTTCTAAAATGCTATGTACACCAAGAAAATCTCGTATTTTCTTAAAAGTTGGTTATCTGACCTGTTAAACTGTTCTTTTTACTAATCATGTGTTACCAGGAAAGTCCCATACTTTCCTTATTATATGTTATCAATTGTAAAAAGGTGTAATGTTATCCAGTTTGTTACTCTTTCTAGTTATGTAAGTGTTACCCAGAAAAGCCCCATGCTTTCCTGCATATTGGTTTCTAATGTAAACGATGTTAAAGATGTAAAAGATGAAATCGTGATTGGTTTCCGTGTTTTTCCCAGGAAAGTCCCATAGTTTCCTGAATGTTAGTTACAATACGTGAAAGATGTAAAAGATGTAAAAAGATGTATAAAGTGGTTCATTATTACTATAAGTAAATCTCTGTTATCCTAATTGCGAGTTCCATAACCATACAATAGACTGGAACCTGTGGCAATAAGTAGTCCACATGTGGTAATAAGTAGTCCACATACTTATGACTTTCGTCACCCTTGAACCATTTCGGTTCGGCTGTAGCTAGCAGCCAGGTGTGGGGTAGTCAGCCCCGTATAGATCTATACACTCAACTCATGCTCTCTAAATACCAGAGATTCTGGTTATGGGTGTAGTCCTCCACTCGCGTATCTCGGTGGAATGTTCTCCGAGGACGTGTCTCCAATCATACAGGATTAACAAATTTACTAGTAATAATATGATAGTCCTCCACTCGTGTATGTGTGTGGAGTATTACCGAGGACAAAATAGTGTACAGGTATTATGTTTAAATGTTTAGTGTCATCCTTTTAACTGATAAAATGAGGAAAAACCATTTGTGAAATATATGTAAAACATAACAGTTTAAGGACCTATTTCACAAATATATGTTACGTGATCTGCATGTTCAATTTGTTATCAGTTGTGGTAATCAGTAATAAAAGCATATGAATATAAAATACACATTTGAAAAACATGTTATGAGTACAAGAATTTCCTTGTACTTTGCTTGTGTTCCCCCCCCCCCCCTGAAAACAGTGAAAACAGTGAAAAAGCGTAGGGGTATGAACTCACCGGACTTGGAAACGTGTCAGTTTTGAATACTAGACATTGGTTCGGGGTTTGGTTACTCGCGATGTACCTATGTAAAATGAAATAATGTCTGTATATATACAATTAGGGATACATTCACTAATCATATGGAACATTACACTCCAATGAGGTTAAACACCTCAAAACGAGCGTTTGGAGTGACCTGGGTGACATCTTCGGACGTGTAATCGCACTAGGGACTTGGGACTTGAGTTTACTCCCCAAGAGTAAACATTTTAAATAGTTTACAGCCATAGAACACACACATACATGATTTTACGTCCGTAAACTCATGTGGGTGTGATTTTGGGTGTTTAATGGTTTAAATGGACATGGGGATTGTTGGAATGGATTACTAAAATGCCTTGGAATTGTTTGAATGAAATTTTAACACTTAAATGGGAGTTTACGGCCACCCCACAAGAGTTTATGACCGTAAACTCACCTATGGCCAAGGAAAATTGATTTGAGCTTCAAAGGACAATCACATGTGATTCTAGTTAATATTTCCAAGCCTTGTTATGAATTTAGAACATCATTTAACACACTTATTGGAGTTTACGGCCTAGAGGTATGTTCTAAGGCCGTAAACTCTCCTTTACTCATTAAAAAGATAGTTTTTGATGCTTAAAACAATCACATGTGATTCTAGAAATTTATACAAGCCATTTGAGTGTATTTGATGCATCATTAACATAGTTTTATGAGTTTACGGCCAAGGGTATGTTCCTATGCCGTAAACTCCTATAAATGACACTTTTGATATGTTTCAAACCCTTAAACTATTTTTAGATGCATCTAGATTTTACCACAAGGCCATTGGTTGAGTTTCAGGGCATTTGGACATGTTTTAAGGCTCTAAATCCCCCTTTCAGTGGAGTTTACGGCCCAAGAATGTGTCTTGGCCGTAAACTCACTTTTGTCCCCCATATTTCATGTTTAAAGTGTTTAAGTGCTAAAACCAATATCCCACAAGTCATATCCAAGTCCCAACTATGATTTGGAAGGGTTAATTGACTCAAAAACCCCTTGAATATGAGTTTACGGCCCAAGAATATGTCTTGGCCGTAAACTCACTTTTTTTCCCTCAAAATCAATGTTTTACATGTTATATGTCATTTCCATTAAGCCATTAAGTCATATCTAATGTCCAACAATGCTTTAGGAAGGGTTTTAGGGCTTAAAAACCCCATTTTTAGGAGTTTACGGCCCAAGCTAGTTCCTTGGCCATAAACTCATGTTCTTGGTCCCAAAACACAAATTAAACATCAATTTGAAGGCTAAAGAGGTTGAATAACAAGTTAGGGGTGTTACATCTTTGATTTCAAGCCTTAAATCTTTGTTTTGGACCTTGATTTTTGGATGAGGAGAGAGGTTGTGAGAGTTAAATGAAGAATTGACCAAAGGCTTCAAATGAAGGCTTAAACACGTTTATATAGTGTTTAAGTTTTGGACACGGTGGAATTCTACCCGATACAGGCGTTAGACGAGGCTTTTGGTCGTACCCGATTGAGTTACCGTAACCCGATACGGTAAATTTTAGAAATATTCCGATCACTAAAGTTGGGTGTTAAAATGATTTCTAAATGTATTAAGACACCCATTAATTCATTTTAAATATGTACAAGTTAATGACTTAATTAAACAGAAGATCGGAAATCGAATTTGGAGACGACGATTGGTTGCGTGAATTGTACTACGAAAGAGTTACAATAAATGATAAGGAAATTTCGGGTTGTTACACTTGGGATTAGTCTACTACTATCGGAGATTCATCTAGGATTTCTCCAAAATAGTTGTACCCATGACCCGACTAAAGAAGAAAGCCATTGTATTTTGCTTGGGGACTGAGCAACAGGATGCATTTGAGACGTTGAGATAGAGATTGTGCGAGGCACCAATCTTTGCCTTACCAGAGGGCGTGTAGGATTTTGTTGTGTATTGCGATGTGTCCATCTCGGGTTTGGGCGCAATATTGATGCAGAAGGGGCATGTTATCACCTACGCTTCGAGGCAGCTGAAGCCTCATGAGGCGAACTATCCGACGCATGACTTGGAGTTCGGGGAAGTTGTCTTCGCCCTCAAGATTTCATGTCATTACCTCTATGGGGTCTGCTGTACTACCTACACTGACCACAAGAGTTTGAGGTGTCTCATGGATCAGCCGAATCTGTACATGAGGTAGCATCAGTGGTTGGACGTGGTAAAGGATTATGATTGTGAGATCCTATACCACCTGGGGAAGTCTAATGTCATGGCTGATGCGCTTAACTGCAAGGCAACACCGATCAGAGACATCTGCCTGCAAATGACAGTAGTGACTCCATTGTTGGAGCATATTCGAGAGGCCCAATAGGAGGCTATGAAGAGGAACATCGTAAAAGTGAGCGTATTGTGGGCCACATTTCCCGCTTCGATTATGATAACTAATGGATTGTTGACGCTACACCATTGTAACAATTTGTAAAAATAGGAACAATCGTACGATGCTATGTTTTGATTATTAAACAATATGAGTATTTTATCAAGAATGGTTGAAAGAATTTAACCTCTTTTATTTAAATAAGTTCTTGTGAAATATAAAACAAGTAACTAACGATAATTTCGTTATGATGTATGACTACAAACCATCACCGGTTTGTGAAATTAGCATACAACATCATTTAAACGCAACAAACTTAATTTTTGTATCAACATGTCTCTAGTTGATAAGTGAGTTAGATTCTATGTAAAACGTTTGCTTAATAGATGTGAAGGATCTAAATTTGACAAATATACGAACCAAAGTGACAAAACGTGTTTAACGATATGGTTAACCGGTTAAATGTCACGAAATTATACATTGCTCAATAAATTTTATATTTAAATAAATTAAAATATAAAATGAATTATTATAAGGTATAATTAAAATGTATTTAAGTGTTTTTGAATAAAAAGAATAAAACATAAACATTAAAGTTCAAATACACAAAAACTACATTGTTATTTTATACTAAGTATACATGTATGTATTTGTATATATGTATTTGTATATATGTATTATTATCTAGTGAATGACTAGTTATGAGTCATGAATTAAAGTGATTTCATGTAAGTTTTATGATGTCTAAATCAATTAAGATAAGAGAATTGGTGGAGATAAGTGCCAACTTAACTAATAAGTGCTTAATCACTTAAGACATTTTACTAAGAATGCTTATTAATCCCTCTTCTAATTTTCGAGATTAAGACCTTCCCTCTCCTTAACTGGAACTCCTAACTAACTAAATAACTAGTAGTTAGTTATTTAACTAACTCTATCTCTAAACAACCACCCAAGCAAGTGGCTAGACAAGATCACATCACTTAAACTCACATCCCATCACAAGCTAGTCTAGGTTTTGTCCCCTTATCCTCTTCCACTCTTTTCTCCTTCATAATCACAACATTTCATCTTCATTTTACCCTCATTTGACCAGCAAATACTCCAGGGAATTTCTGTCAACCTTCATCTCATTTTCAAGCACAAGAACTTCCTTCCAAAGCCATCAAAACCATGAACTAAAGGGCTGCTGTCCCTTTTGTGTTTCAACCACCATTTCACCCATCTACACCTTCCTTTTGCTTGATATTTTTACCACCAAATACCCCTGGAAGTTACATGTTTTGATACTCAAAATTATCGATTCAAAACAGTGAGTAAACTACTCTTTTTCTTGCTCTTTTGCTGTGAAATTTTCGTGATAGCAACATAGCCAAAAGAGTGGCTGTTTTGGAGCATCAAACCAACAACCAAAAGTTCATCTTCAACCTTCAATTCTTCAATTATTCACATGACGTGAGTTCATACCCCTACATTTTCATGTTTTCTTCAAGTTTTAAGGGGGGGCATACAAGTTAGAACACTAAACATAACTTAAATTTAAATGACAGCTTTCTACAGAAAAGTTGAGTCCTGTTCACGGACTGTTTTGACCATCTTAAAATTAATATCTTTCAAAACTGTACAATATGCAAATAGTTCAAGTTTATACCTTTCTAATGACTACTCGCACGCATTCATAAAATTTTTCTAAAATTTATGGCGATTTTTATAAAACTGTCTGTCATTTCAGAAGTGATTTCGGACCAGTCTGTGAAGATGTTCATTTTCACACTAGTTTGAGACCACTAAAAATCATAATAAAAACTAGGAACAAAGTAGAATCATTTTATAAACTCTCAGAGGTGACGGATTAAGTTTTTGACTTACGAGGATTTTTCTATGAGCTTTCTAAAAACAGGGACAGTAAAGGGTAAAACTGTCAAAAGTGGTTTATAGATTTATTAACACCTTCTAACATTTTTGAGCAATGTTTATACATTAAGGAAGTTAAAACACAATCATTTAAATATGTTTAATTACCATTTTTACAAAAGTGATAAGTACAAAAAGCTCTTTAGTACCAAACTTAAGGATTATTTCATGCAAAGTTTTTAATAAAAACGTAAGAATATGAACAATTACGAAACATACCAAATCATCTTTTAAAACTTACACATATATATAACCATATACATATATAGGTTTTGTTTACAAACTTGTCTTCTACATCAAAAATTTCACTTTACTCGTTTTTATCAAATGAATCACTTGTGATTTATTACTACTATGTGAAAACTCTTGTCATACTTTGTGTGCATTAGACTTACGCAAAGTATATAATGATTTCAAGGTACCTTTCATTGTTAAATCGTTTTATATATTCTAAAAACTTATGTTTTATGCTTTGTCAAACATTGTGAAAAAGGATAATGTAACAACCCGAAATTTCTGCATCATTTTAATGTAACTCTTTCGCGCAACCGATCGTCGTTCCGATTTCCGATTTCCGATCTTCCGTTTAATTGAGTCATTATAAAGTACGCATTTAAAATGACTTAATGGGTGTCTTAATACATTTGAAAATCATTTTAACACCCAACTTTAGTGATCGGAATAATTCTAGAATTTACCGTATCGGGTTACGGTAACTCAATCGGGTACGACCAAAAACCCCGTCTAACGCCGGTATCGGGTAGAATTCCACCGTGTCCAAAACCTAAGCACTATATAAACGTGTTTAGGACTTCATTTGAAGCCTTTGGTCAAATTATCACTAAACATTACCCACCTCTCTCCTAATCCAAGTTTAAGGGATCAAAACTCAAAATTAAGGCTTCTAATCTCTAAGGTACCTTCCTAGCCTTAATCTATAACATATTTGACATTCAATTTCGAGTTTAAGGCATGAATTAGGCCAAACATTCATGATTTTACGGCCATAGAACATTCATGGTCCGTAAACTCATATTTTAAGGGGATTTAAGCCCTAAAACCCTTCCTTTGCATAGTTGGACACTAGATATGACTTAAGGGCTTAAAGGGAAGAACTTATAACATGTAGAACATGGATTTAGAGGGACAAAAGTGAGTTTACGGCCAAGGAACATTCTTGGGCCGTAAACTCATATACAAGGGGTATTTAAGCCAATTAACCCTTCCAAAACCTAGTTGGGACTTAGACATGAACCATGGACTTGCTAATCTAGACTTGGAACACTTTAAACTTGATTTTTGAGTAATAAAGAAGAGTTTACGGCCAAGACATACTCTTGGGCCGTAAACTCCTCTAAAAGGGTGATTTAAGGCCTTTAAACATGTTCAAATGCTTCCAAACTCAATCTATGGCTTTGTGCTAAAATCTAGATGCATCTAAAAATGGTTTAAAGGATTGAAACACAACAAAAGTATGATTTATGAGAGTTTACAGCCTAGGAACATACCCTTGGCCGTAAACTCATAAAACAATGTTTAAGATGCATCAAACACACCCAAATGGCTTGTACAAATTTCTAGAATCACATGTGATTGTTTTAAACACCAAAAACTATCTTTTTCAATGATAAAAGAGAGTTTACGGCCTTAGAACATACCTCTAGGCCGTAAACTCCAACAAATGTCTTAATTGATGTTCTAAATTCATAACAATGCTTAGAAAATTAGTTTGAATCACATGTGATTGCCCTAAGAAGCTTAAATCAATTATTCTTAGCCATTGTGAGTTTACGGCCGTAAACTCTATGAGTGTGGCTGTAAACTCATGTTTTAAATGTTTTAAATCCATTTCAAGTGTTCCAAGGTGTTTAGATAATCATTTCTAGCAATCCCTAAATCCATTTGAGCCCTTAAAAACACCAAAACCTCACCCACATGAGTTTACGGCCGTAAAGTCATGTATGTGGGTGTTCCAATGTTGTAAACTCTTTAAAATGTTTACTTATTGCCACATGTGGACTACTTATTGCCACATGTGGACTACTTATTGCCACAGGTTTCAGTCTATTGTATGGTTATGGAACTCGCAATTAGGATAACAGAGATTTACTTACAGTAATAATGGATTACTTTATACATCGTTTACATCGTTTACATCTTTTACATCTTTTACTTACTGTAACTAACATTCAGGAAGGTACGGGACCTTCCTGGGGAAAACATGGAATCTAATCACGATTACATCTTTCACATCTTTCACATCGTTTACATAAGATACATACATGCAGGAAAGCATGGGGCTTTCCTGGGTAACACTTACATAACTAGAAAGAGTCACAGAATGGATAACATTACATCTTTTACAATTTGTAACACACAATAAGGAAAGTATGGGACTTTCCTCGTAACACATGATAAGTAAACAGAACAGTTTAACCAGTCAGATAACCAACTATACATTTTCACATGAGTAAACATGTTTTTAGTGTACAAACTTACTATACTTTACATTGGTGAAACAATAACCAACTTTTAAGAAAATACGGGATTTTCTTGGTGTACATAACATTTCAGAAACAGAAAGGAAACCGATACATTTTCGTAAAACAAAACCGCTTATGAACTCACCAGCTTTATGCTGATTTTCAAATCGCTTGTGTTCTCAGGTCAGCGTTAGAACAGGTACCCGAAGATCCTTTTTGCATGAAGACGGTGTACATGAAGACCCGTTATATTTTGTCTATATATACTATGTATCACAACTATACAAACTTTACTTTTGAAACAACTGTAAAACTGTTATTATGTAATGTAATGCTTGTTTTACTTTACTTACTATGTACATTGGATTTGATACTCAACACGGTAGTCAACCCCGGAAATGTATTCCGCCTTCGGTTTTCGGGGTGTGACAGATTGGTATCAGAGCCCTTGTTTATAGTGAATAAAGTATACCAAACCTTACATGGTATAAAACTATAAACACTAAAGGGCCTAAGTACTCTGAATTAAAAGTATCTTCAAAATATAAGTACTTTCAAAAGTATACAAGTATACCGAACCGTCGCCATCCGTAACCACAAGTAGAACGGAACATAAGTAAATGGGTGTTGTGTACTACGGTTAAACCTGGGCAGTTATGTAGTCGTGTCTAGGGTCAATATAGCCTGGCCAACTATATTCATTCGAGACACGGCCAACATGTGCTTGGGAGTGACTGTGGTATGTGACATGCCTAAAACTTACCCTAATATCCCAAACATCGAATCATTGTCGTAAACAATTCATGAAATACTATGGGAGTATTTCTCGATCCCGATCCTCTGTAGTAGTCCTTATTCAAATGGTTTCCCTGTGATCACTCTTAGCGATAAACTATCTGTTCGATAACTTTTTCCTGCTTTATCGCTTACTCGAATCATATAACTGTCATGTCTATCAATTCAATGTAGAGGACTTACCATCCTCTCTTTCTTGATCTTATTAGATCAAGATGCCTCCCCGAAAGAGACCTAGCTCAAAGAAAGACAATAATCCTTCCTCGCCGCCACCTCCTCCTCAGTTTGACCTAGCATCAGTTCAAACAATGATGACAGCTGCAATGGTAGCAACTATGTCACAAATGAACCCTAGTGGTTCGGGTGGTGGTACTCAATCTCAAAACCCTGAGGGTAGCCAAGGGCACCAAAGAGGGGGTTCCTATAAGGATTTCATGAATGCGAAACCAACATCCTTTAATGGTGCTGGAGGTGTCATTTCTTTATCTCGATGGTTCGAGAAAATCGAGTCCATCTTTGAAATCTGTGCTTGTGCGGAATCCGATAAAGTCAAATTTGCAGCCTGTACCTTCGCGGATAAAGCTTTGACTTGGTGGAATGGCCGAGTCAAATCTCTGACCTTACCCGTAGCCAATGCCATGGGCTGGGAAGCCATGAAGGAACTTCTCATTGCTGAGTATTGCCCTCGTGGTGAAATGCAGAAATTAGAGCACGAGCTCTGGAACCTGAAGATGAAAGGTTCCAACATTGCTGCATATACTTCCCGATTTGATGATCTCGCACTTCTCTGCCCGCGGTTAGTCACTCCTGAAAACAAAAAGATCGAAAGGTTCGTTTGGGGATTATCTCAACCAATAAAGAGTCATGTTCTGGCTGCTCGTCCGGATACCTACGATAGTGCTAAGACCTTAGCACAAATTCTAATTGATCACAACGACGATATTAAGGAAATCACTACCACTTCTGAGCCGACTCAAAGGAGTGGTGAAAAGAGGAAATTCTGGAAGAAGAAGAAGGGTCAATCTTCTCAAGGATCATCCAAGAAACAACAGACGGTAGCAGTCCATGCTGCTACTACTACTCCTGTTGTTGCTGTTTCTGCCATGGGATCCACTGCCTCAACTCCTACCAGTAAATATGCTGGTAACCTTCCTCTGTGTGACAAGTGTAAATACCATCATCATCCTGGTCCCTGTCGAGAATTGTCTTGCACCAACTGTGGTAAGAAAGGGCACACGGTTCGGTACTGCAGAACCCCTACTCAATCAGCTAACCAATCATCAGGAGTAGGTGTTAGTCAAGCCTGCTACAACTGTGGTGAAGTTGGGCACTTTAAAAGGGATTTTCCCAAGAAGTCATCTGTTCGTAACACTGGAAGGGTCCTAACCATGGGACGGGAGGAAGCAGTTGCTGATCCCACTGTTGTTTCGGGTACGTTCCTTCTCGACAATTCACATGCTAGTATTCTTTTCGATTCGGGTGCTGAAAGGAGTTTTGTTAGTCATGCATTCAAACATAATCTAAAACCAAATCCTCAACCACTAACTGAAACGTTTACCGTCGAGATGGCTAATGGTGAGAAAGAAAGCGCTAACGACGTATTCATAGATTGTACGCTTACCCTAAATGATCACTCATTTCCTATAGACCTCATGCCCGTTTCCATTAAGAGCTTTGATGTTATCGTTGGCATGGATTGGTTGAGTCCCAATCATGCTGACATTCTTTGTTACGAAAAAGCTATCCGTCTCAATCTTCCTTCGAATCAAACTCTCATAATCTATGGCGATAAACCCAGTTCCAACCTTCATATCATTTCTTGCATCAAAGCTCGAAAGCTCCTTCAAAAGGAGTGTGTTGCATTCTTAGCTCATGTGATCAACGAGAAACAAGAAGTTAGAGACCTCGCGAGCATTCCCGAAGTCTGTAACTTTCCCGATGTGTTTCCCGAAGAACTTCCAGGGATTCCTCCCAAACGTCAGGTCGAGTTCCGTATTGACCTAATTCCTGGAGCTACTCCCGTAGCAAAATCCCCGTATCGCTTAGCTCTCGCAGAAATGCAGGAGTTATCCAGTCAACTCAATGAGTTGCTCAGTAAAGGATTCATTAGGCCGAGTTCCTCACCCTGGGGAGCTCCGATTCTGTTTGTCAAAAAGAAAGATGGATCCTTTCGGATGTGTATCAACTATCGTGAGCTGAACAAGTTAACCGTTAAGAACCGATATCCTCTTCCAAGAATAGACGACCTCTTCGATCTGTTAGATAAGGTGTCTAAGTCCATAACTATTTCTGGTATGTACTTGACCCGACCCGGCATGGTCCATTTGGGTTGCATGGCACCATGCAATTGGATAGACTAAATGAGAGAAATAACGCTTGGAGATTATTAATATATTATAAGTTCTAATATATTAATAATAATATTATTTGATTAGTTTGATCAAGAATTAATTTAGAATTAATTAAGTGATCAAAAGATAACTAAGTAAATATATGGGTTGATTAAGTAAATCATCCATATCTTTTATAGTGGGCTAAAAGGCTCCATGGATCATCAAGTTGGGTTCCACCCATAGGATGCTCCATGGATGCTCCATGGGAGTTACAAACCCATGGGTCATGGAAATGAAGAGTCATGACACATTAGGGTTTAACCCTAGATGTGTCAACACTATATAAGTAATATGATCTCCTCCCAAATCGGTAACACACATACGGGCAACAAAGAAATAGAGGGCTTAGCCGATTTGAAGAAGTGAGTATACTCTCATAAGTTCTTCCAAGAGCATTTGGTGTTGTGTGAAGCATTTGAGGCATCACCACTTGAGGTGCTAGGCTCACAAGGTTTCAAGGAACACAAGCAACAACAAGGTAAGTTATTCTATCTATACTTTATGTTAAAATTGTTCCCCATGTATGATAGATAGGATATAACCTTGGAATTCAACTTTGCATGACAAATTAGACAAACATAGATCCAAGGTTATTAGGGTTGCATGTACACTTAGGAAGTGTTAGAATGCTCAAAACCCATCAGTGGTATCAGAGCCTAGGCTTGTTTGTTCTTATTTGTGCTTAAAAGTTGAAAACAGGATCGAAAATTTGCTGTCTGCGATCAGACTCGTCGAGTCCATGGGGGGGACTCGTCGAGTCCATGTTTATCTTCAACCAACTCGGCGAGTCATGTTCATGCACTCGGCGAGTAGGGTCGAATGAGTGCAGAATTTCGATTCAGTTGCTGGAAAATGAATTAGAAACATTACCCTAAACTGTTTTAGTAAATGTAAACTTGTTTTTGGTGGTGTAATGTTTTGCTAATTCATTTACAACAACTAGTTATCAAAATTACAAAGTTTTATGTAATTTTTGATTATGTTCATATTCATGTTCTTGTTCTTATGATGTTTTAGATGATCATAGGAATTATTTGTAACCTATTTGATAGTTTAATTCTTGATCATAATGTGTTTTAATGGAGTCCATAACTTATCCTTAAGTTATGGAAAACCAAGAGTCACACTTGAGTTAAAACCATTAAGAAAACACAAGAGTTATAAAAATGAAGAGTCTTCATTTTATGACTCTATTAAACTCATAAGTTACAAGAAATGAAAAGTTTTGAAAGTTACAAAACTTGCCCTCAAGTTTTGGAACAAGTAAAGTTAAGTTAAAACTTTAGTTCCAACCCCTAGAATTTTAAAAAGTTAAAATTCAACCCTTATACTTATATTATGATAATTTAATAATTATATATATATATATATATATATATATGTATAAGAATAAAGTCGTCTTACCGCTAGTACGCCTCATTCACGAAGCCGGTCTATAAGGTGGGTATAAGGTTGTTGCCTATAAAATGGTGACTTAATGGGTGTATATTCTCACCCACCGCTTGCTTGACTGGTGGAGGGTCGTTAGCCGAACGGGTAAGACAAGGACTTATAAATTCTCATTCAAAGTATGATGAATATATATAAAGTAACTAAATGTTTATTAAATTCCCAATCTTAGTTACTTTAGGAAAAATGTGAATAAGGTGCTAATCCATGAAATTCCAATTTACACTTTGTCTAAGTCGTTGGTGGAGCGTGTGTGGTTAACCGGCACACTAACTTGGACTTAACAAGGTAGGTAAAGGGTGACTTAAGGTTTATTATAGTATCGGTGGAGCGTGTGTGGTTTACCGGCACATCGATTGAGTGATAAACTTTAAGGGTACCAAGTGATTTGCATGGTTACTTCACACCTCGTTTTGTGATCCTCGGCATCCCAGTCACAAAACCTGGAGGGCACTCCCGAGATTGAAACATGCCTTTGAAAAGTTCATTGGATCTCAAAGAATCTAGGAATTTCTAAAACCAATAAAAACTAAATATTTAATATTTCGGTTTTCGTGGTGGAAATTGGTGAATCGTCATTCACCTACCTTTCAAATATGGTATAGCTTAGATTACGGCATACCTCTTCTAAGTTATATTATATTGTGATTAGATCCTAGCCTTAATATTACATTTGGGTGTTTTATTAAGGACTCTCTTAAATCTAAACTAAACTTGTTCTTCTTTTCAGATGTCTTCCAACAATGCTTCTGGCTCGAATCCTAATGGATCCTTTACTCTTATGAGTCTATGTGGGAAAGTCACCTTTGATGGATCCAACTTCAATAAGTGGATCAGAAACATCAGGATGATTACCCGCTACGAGGACAAAGAATATGTCCTTGACAAGGAGCTTAAGGAAATTGATGAGTCCACTGCAACTCCCCAGGAGATCGCTGACTTTCATACTCATGAAAGAGATGCAACCAAGGTGGCTTGCATCATGTTAGCCACCATGACAGCTGAACTCCAAAAGTCTTACGAAGACTTCTACCCTTATGAAATGCACCAAGATTTGATGGAAAGATACCATCAAAGTGCACGACAAGAGAGGTACGAAGTCATCTGCTCCATGATAACAACCATGATGAAGGACGGAGAGTCCGTCACGAGCCACATGCAGAAAATGCAAAGGTATGTGGATCGGTTGCTGAAGCTCAATGTGAACTTCCCTGAGGAGCTTGCAATAGATATCATTTTGCACTCCTTACCATCGTGCTATGATCAATTCCGCATGACATATCACATGAACAAGGAAGAGGTCACCCTCAGCAAACTTCAGGGACTTCTCAAGACCGCAGAAACAGGTCTTAAGGGGAAGTCGGTTGCTATCACTCCTACTCCAGAAACAACTCCGGTCTTGGCAATCGAGCAGAGTCGAGGGAGGAAGAGAAAGAGATCTTCAAAGGGTACCAAGGCTCGGACCCTTGATGGCTTTTCTTCAAGTGGAACCAAGAAAGGTTTCATTACTCCTTCTTCTGACCCAAAAGAGGCTGAATGCTTCTATTGCCATGAAAAAGCTCATTGGAAGCGGAACTGCCCAAAGTACCAGCAAGATGTAAAGGATGGGATAGTCAAACCCAACCATGCAGGTATTTACACTATCATTTCTAATAACTCACCCCATTCGAAATCTTGGGTCCTTGATACAGGTTGCGGTATTCATATTTGTTGTGACTTGCAGGGACTAGGAAGAAGTGAGAATGTGGAGCAAGGAAGAATAAACTTAATCATGGGGAATAGGAAAGTTACACCTGTCACCAAGATTGGAGTTTATACTTTATCGCTAAGTAGTGGGTTAAATTTAGATTTGAATAAATGTTGTTATTCGCCAGAAATGGCAAGAAATATTATTTCCTTTCATGCATTGTACAAACAAGGTTTCACCTTTTCGTTTGATAATGAAGTTGGTTCGATTAATGCTTTCTTTAATAATGTACTTTATTTTAAAGCATTACCTTGTGATGGTGTGTATGAAGCTGTATCTATTGTAGATAACTTAGGAAATAATGTTTTGTGTATTGATTCTACTAATAATAATAACTTGGATAAAGCATCGTTATGGCATTGTCGTCTTGGACATATAAGCAAGAAACGCATAGGCCAACTCCAAAAGGATGGAGTCTTGGAGTCGTTTGACCTAAAGTCAAATGATAGTTGCGAATCATGCTTACTTGGAAAAATGACAAAGTCACCCTTCACAGGCTCGTGTGAAAGGGGTGAAGGTTTGTTGGACCTTATACACACGGATGTGTGTGGACCATTCAAACATGCCACAAGAGATGCTAATCGTTATTATTTGACTTTTACCGATGATTACAGTAGATATGGATATGTCTACTTAATCAAGCATAAGTCAGAGACTTTCGAGAAGTTTAAGGAATTTAAACAGGAAGTCGAGAATCAATTGGGCAGGAACATTAAGATGCTTCGATCCGATCGGGGTGGTGAGTATCTTAGTTCAGAGTTCCTCGACTATCTAAAGGAATGTGGGATTGTCTCACAATTGACACCTCCCAGGACACCGCAGTTGAATGGTGTGGCTGAGAGGCGTAATCGAACCTTGTTGGAGATGGTTCGTTCCATGATGAGTCGAGCTTCGCTTCCAATCTCATTCTGGGGGTATGCCTTAGAGACTGCCTCCCATATCCTTAATCTAGTCCCTACAAAGAAAGTTGCCAAAACTCCTCACGAGATGTGGACTGGTAAAGTACCTAAACTAGACCACATCAAGATTTGGGGATGCGAGGCTTTCGTGAGACGTGAGACTCATGATAAGCTCGAACCCCGAAGCGAGAGGTGTATTTTCATCGGCTACCCACAACAATCCTTTGGTTACCTCTTCTACAGACCTAGTGACAATGTGGTCTTTGTAGCAAGAAGAGGAGTCTTTCGAGAAAGAGAGTTTATAAGCCAAGGAGACAGTGGGAGGCAAGTTGATCTTGAAGAAATTCAAGAGTCAAGTGGTGAAGGAACTTCAAACTCTAGCCCTCAACTTGAGGAGGAAACTCTTGTTGAGCCAATTGATGAATCTGTACCTCTGAGGCGTTCCACGAGAGTTAGGAGTGCACCTGAGCATTACTATGGATTCCATATTACTGCAGAAGGTGAGACACTTATTAGTGATGAGACACTAGTAAGTCAAGATGACCCTAACAGCTACGAGGAAGCCATGGCAGGCCCCGAGTCTGCCAAATGGAAAGAGGCTATGGATAGCGAGATACAATCCATGTATGACAATCAAGTTTGGAACTTGGTTGAGAATGTACCAGGTCGAAAGACTGTAGGGTGCAAATGGGTCTTCAAGAAGAAGACCGACATGGATGGTAAAGTACACACTTATAAGGCTAGATTGGTTGCAAAGGGTTTCTCTCAAATTCCTGGAGTGGATTATGATGAGACCTTTTCTCCGGTAGCCAAGATTAAGTCTATTCGGGTTCTGTTAGCCATAGCCGCATTTCATGACTATGAAATTTGGCAAATGGATGTCAAAACCGCTTTCCTTAATGGAAAGTTGGCTGAAGATGTTTACATGAGTCAGCCAGAGGGTTTTGTCAGTAACGAGTACCCTAATAGAGTGTGTAAGCTTGAGAAATCCATTTATGGATTAAAGCAAGCACCTCGCAGATGGAATCTTTGCTTTGATGAAAAGGTCAAGGAATTTGGCTTTTCTAGGAGTGAAGATGAATCTTGTGTATATGTCAAGGCTAGTGGGAGTATAGTTAGCTTTTTGGTATTGTATGTGGATGACATACTACTCATAGGAAACGACATTCCAACCTTGCAGGAAGTAAAGTCCTGGCTTGGAAAGTGTTTCGCTATGAAGGACCTTGGTGAAGCTGCCTATATTTTGGGGATAAATATCTTGAGAGATCGGAGTAAAAGACTAATTGGACTTAGTCAAAGTACCTACTTGGAGAAGATTCTGAAGAGATTCAGAATGCAAAACTCCAAGAAAGGAGAGTTGCCCATCCAGAGTAGCGCCAAGCTGAGTAAGACACAAAGCCCTAGCACTGAGGCTGAGATAGCAGAAATGAGTCGATTACCTTATGCTTCGGCTGTAGGTTCGATCATGTATGCTATGACGTGTACTCGACCTGATGTAGCCTTTGCCTTGAGCATGGTTAGCAGGTTTCAGGGGAACCCTGGCAAGGCACACTGGATTGCGGTAAAGAATATTCTCAAGTACCTACGAAGGACTAAGGACTGGGTCCTTACCCTCGGTGGAAGTGATGACTTGAGAGTTGTAGGGTATAGTGATGCTAGCTTCCAGACTGATAGGGATAACTTCCGCTCTCAGTCGGGCTGGGTCTTTACCCTAAATGGAGGAGCAATTTCTTGGAAGAGTTCCAAGCAAGAGACAGTGGCAGATTCTACTTGTGAATCAGAGTATATTGCAGCTAGCGAAGCAGCAAAGGAGGCGTTATGGCTGAGGAACTTCATTGGAGACCTTGGAGTTGTACCAGCTATTAAAGAGCCGATGGAAATTTTCTGTGATAGTGAAAGTGCTGTTGCCTTAGCCAAGGAACCAAGGGTTCACGGGAGATCCAGACACATCGACAGAAAATACCATTTCATCAGACATCGGATCGAAGAAGGACTCCTCGTGGCAAAGAGGGTATCATCAGATGAGAATCCGGCAGATCCCCTCACGAAGGGACTGACTCGGGTTAAGCATCTCCAGCATGCTCGGAGCATAGGGCTGAAGGATGATATTAGATTTAGTAGTTAGATAATCTCGAAATTTGTAAAGTGTAATTGACATTTGATGATGAATAAAAGTGTTTTATTTATGAGTAAAGTGTTGCTATCTCTTGTCGATCGTTTACTATATTTCTTTTGCATGTTTTGACTTCCAGAATAATTTTGTTTGGTATAACATATTATTCAAACCTCCACAGTCGGTCATATGTCGGAAGTAGGTATGAATCAAGACTGTCATGTTTGATTGTAGAGGTCTGGGACAAGGCTACAACAATCATGAGTGCTCATAAGTTCTGAGCATTGGACTCAACCCACGCTCACTGGAATCACTTCATGGAATTCTATCTCGAGTGATCGTGAGACGGTAATATCATATAAGTCTTTAAACCTAGAGATATGATTTGTTACTTACGAGTTGGTTATGCATTGATTGTACGAAAAACGCATTGGTAACTCGATGTTATAAAATCGTGCTCTTATGTGTAATTCAATGAGTAGTAGAACAAACATATGAGTCGAAGTTTATCTGTTCCTTCTTGGATTAGAAGCTGATATCTGGGCCCCTCGATGATTTTGTTTTGACCTATGTACCGGGCCCGGTCAGAACTAGATTGATGTGTTCAATAAAGTTCTTTGTCAAACAAATCGGAAATCGGGAAACAAATGTTGGACAATAAGTAAGACATTGTTCCATGTATTTGTCCGACTGATATCTAGAACAGAGGATTATATGATCACTTATCTTAAATGGCGTACCATCATCTTCTCAAGTTTCGAGAAACCTTGTAAAGAGCTACGATTGCCGATCGGTTCCTGAAGTCATACTTGCAGTAATAGTTACTAGACTTATCCAAGTGGGAGACTGTTGGATAAGGTGTCTAAGTCCATAACTATTTCTGGTATGTACTTGACCCGACCCGGCATGGTCCATTTGGGTTGCATGGCACCATGCAATTGGATAGACTAAATGAGAGAAATAACGCTTGGAGATTATTAATATATTATAAGTTCTAATATATTAATAATAATATTATTTGATTAGTTTGATCAAGAATTAATTTAGAATTAATTAAGTGATCAAAAGATAACTAATTAAATATATGGGTTGATTAAGTAAATCATCCATATCTTTTATAGTGGGCTAAAAGGCTCCATGGATCATCAAGTTGGGTTCCACCCATAGGATGCTCCATGGATGCTCCATGGGAGTTACAAACCCATGGGTCATGGAAATGAAGAGTCATGACACATTAGGGTTTAACCCTAGATGTGTCAACACTATATAAGTAATATGATCTCCTCCCAAATCGGCAACAAAGAAACAGAGGGCTTAGCCGATTTGAAGAAGTGAGTATACTCTCATAAGTTCTTCCAAGAGCATTTGGTGTTGTGTGAAGCATTTGAGGCATCACCACTTGAGGTGCTAGGCTCACAAGGTTTCAAGGAACACAAGCAACAACAAGGTAAGTTATTCTATCTATACTTTATGTTAAAATTGTTCCCCATGTATGCTAGATAGGATATAACCTTGGAATTCAACTTTGCATGACAAATTAGACAAACATAGATCCAAGGTTATTAGGGTTGCATGTACACTTAGGAAGTGTTAGAATGCTCAAAACCCATCACGATCAACTCCAGGGAGCCAATTACTTCTCTAAGATAGACCTTCAGTCAGGGTACCATCAGTTACGAGTCCAGGAGAATGATGTTCCCAAGACAGCTTTTAGGACTCGGTATGGACACTACGAGTTTGTAGTGATGCCCTTCGGTCTAACCAATGCACCGGCTGTATTCATGGACCTGATGAATCGGGTGTGCCATCCCTTCCTAGACAAATTCATTATCGTGTTCATTGATGACATCCTCGTCTACTCCCGAAGTGAAGAAGACCATAAACAGCACTTGAGGCTAGTGTTGGAAACTCTTAGATCCGAAAAGCTTTACGCAAAATTTTTCAAATGTGAATTCTGGTTACGGAAGGTAATTTTCCTCGGTCACGTAGTAAGCGAGGAGGGTATTCATGTAGATCCTTCCAAGATTAAAGCATTAGAGAGTTGGTCGGCACCGAAAACACCCACGGAAATTCATCAATTCTTAGGTCTCGCCGGCTACTATTGACGATTCATTCAGAACTTTTCCAAAATCGCCAAACCGTTAACCACTCTAACACAGAAAGGTGTACCCTTTTGTTGGAATGATAAGCAAGAAACTGCATTCCAAACGTTGAAGAGAGCCTTATGCAGCGCGCCTGTTCTGTCTCTGCCTGAAGGGACAGAGGACTTCGTTGTCTATTGCGATGCATCTAATCAAGGTTTAGGATGTGTGCTTATGCAAAGAGGAAAGGTGACTGCCTATGCCTCTAGACAGCTGAAAGCACACGAAGTCAACTATACCACACACGACTTGGAGCTAGGAGCAGTAGTCTTCGCATTGAAGATTTGGAGACATTATCTCTACGGAACCAAGTGCACAATCTTCACTGATCACAAGAGTCTGCAGCACATCTTTAATCAAAAAGACTTAAACATGAGGCAACGGCGATGGGTAGAATTACTCAATGACTATGAGTGTGAAATCCGTTACCACCCCGGCAAGGCCAATGTTGTAGCAGATGCCCTTAGCCGAAAGGATAGTACAAGCCACAAAGTGAAGAACCAGACGATGACCATCCATTCCAACTTACCTACGCAAATCCGAGAAGCTCAGTATGCAGCCCTCAAACCCGAGAACGTGTCAGATGAAACCTTGAGAGGAATGGAAAAGAAACTTGAGATCAAAGGTGACGGAGTTCACTGTTTCATGAATCGAATCTGGATTCCCAAATCCGGTGGATTCAGGGAAATAGTCATGGAGGAAGCACATAGAACCAAATACTCTGTTCACCTAGGTTCGGACAAGATGTATCTGGATCTCAAGAAACAATACTGGTGGCCAAACATGAAAGCTGATATAGCTACATATGTGGGCAAGTGTCTGACTTGCGCCAAAGTCAATGTCGAACATCAGAAACCTTCAGGTCTGCTCCAACAACCCGAGATTCCCGAGTGGAAATGGGAGATGATTACTATGGACTTCATCACCAAACTACCCAAGTGTTCTAGTGGGTACGATACCATTTGGGTAATTGTCGACCGTTTGACAAAATCCGCTCACTGCATCCCGATCAAAGAATCATACAAGATGGAGAGACTCGCGCAAATCTACATCCAGGAGGTAGTACGTCTTCACGGTGTACCTATTTCCATTATCTCTGATCGAGATAGTAGGTTTACCTCCAGATTCTGGCAATCTCTTCAGAAAGCCCTTGGAACCAAACTAGATATGAGCACGACGTATCATCCTCAGACCGATGGACAGAGTGAGAGAACAATCCAAACCCTGGAGGACATGCTTCGGGCATGTTTCATTGACTTTGGAAAGTCGTGGGATACACATCTATCCTTGATCGAGTTCTCGTACAACAACAGTTACCACACCAGCATTAGGGCTGCTCCGTTCGAGGCCCTATACGGTCGTAAGTGCAGATCCCCTATGTGCTGGACCGAGGTGGGGGATACACAGTTAGCCAGGAATCGAGTCCCCGACAGTTCTCTCACTGGTCCTGAAATCATCCGTGAAACCACCGAAATGATCATTCAAATCCGTAACCGACTGAAAGCCTCACGTGATCGTCAAAAGAGTTACGCTGATAATTGTCGGAAACCATTAGAATTCCAGGTTGGAGACCGTGTCCTGTTAAAAGTCTCGCCCTGGAAAGGCACTGTACGCTTTGGCAAGCGTGGGAAACTTAATCTAAGGTATATTGGACCCTTTGAGATCCTCTCCAGGATTGGTCCAATTGCCTATAAACTTCATTTACCTCACGAACTCAGTAACATTCATCCTGTCTTTCATGTTTCAAATCTTGAAAAGTGCCTATCCGATGAAACCCTAACAATTCCCTTAGACGAGATCGAGATCAATGAAAACCTCAACTTTGTGGAGGAACCGATCGAAATCATGGATCGAGAAGTCAAACGTACAAAACAAAGTTGCATCCCGTTAGTGAAGGTTCGCTGGAATGCCAAGCGGGGACCGGAATTCACTTGGGAACGGGAAGACTCAATGAAACAGAAGTATCCACAACTCTTTTCTTATCCATGATTTGTATCTTGTCTTGTGTTCTAAACTTGAATTTCGGGACGAAATTCCCTCTAACGGGGGGATAATGTAACAACCCGAAATTTCTGCATCATTTTAATGTAACTCTTTCGCGCAACCGATCGTCGTTTTGATTTCCGATTTCCGATCTTCCGTTTAATTGAGTCATTATAAAGTACGCATTTAAAATGACTTAATGGGTGTCTTAATACATTTGAAAATCATTTTAACACCCAACTTTAGTGATCGGAATAATTCTAGAATTTACCGTATCGGGTTACGGTAACTCAATCGGGTACGACCAAAAACCCCGTCTAACGCCGGTATCGGGTAGAATTCCACTGTGTCCAAAACCTAAGCACTATATAAACGTGTTTAGGACTTCATTTGAAGCCTTTGGTCAAATTATCACTAAACATTACCCACCTCTCTCCTAATCCAAGTTTAAGGGATCAAAACTCAAAATTAAGGCTTCTAATCTCTAAGGTACCTTCCTAGCCTTAATCTATAACATATTTGACATTCAATTTCGAGTTTAAGGCATGAATTAGGCCAAACATTCATGAGTTTACGGCCATAGAACATTCATGGGCCGTAAACTCATATTTCAAGGGGATTTAAGCCCTAAAACCCTTCCTTTGCATAGTTGGACACTAGATATGACTTAAGGGCTTAAAGGGAAGAACTTATAACATGTAGAACATGGATTTAGAGGGACAAAAGTGAGTTTATGGCCAAGGAACATTCTTGGGCCGTAAACTCATATACAAGGGGTATTTAAGCCAATTAACCCTTCCAAAACCTAGTTGGGACTTAGACATGAACCATGGACTTGCTAATCTAGACTTGGAACACTTTAAACTTGATTTTTGAGTAATAAAGAAGAGTTTACGGCCAAGACATACTCTTGGGCCGTAAACTCCTCTAAAAGGGTGATTTAAGGCCTTTAAACATGTTCAAATGCTTCCAAACTCAATCTATGGCTTTGTGCTAAAATCTAGATGCATCTAAAAATGGTTTAAAGGATTGAAACACAACAAAAGTATGATTTATGAGAGTTTACGGCCTAGGAACATACCCTTGGCCGTAAACTCATAAAACAATGTTTAAGATGCATCAAACACACCCAAATGGCTTGTACAAATTTCTAGAATCACATGTGATTGTTTTAAACACCAAAAACTATCTTTTTCAATGATAAAAGAGAGTTTACGGCCTTAGAACATACCTCTAGGCCGTAAACTCCAACAAATGTCTTAATTGATGTTCTAAATTCATAACAATGCTTAGAAAATTAGTTTGAATCACATGTGATTGCCCTAAGAAGCTTAAATCAATTATTCTTAGCCATTGTGAGTTTACGGCCGTAAACTCTATGAGTGTGGCTGTAAACTCATGTTTTAAATGTTTTAAATCCATTTCAAGTGTTCCAAGGTGTTTAGATAATCATTTCTAGCAATCCCTAAATCCATTTGAGCCCTTAAAAACACCAAAACCTCACCCACATGAGTTTACGGCCGTAAAGTCATGTATGTGGGTGTTCCAATGTTGTAAACTCTTTAAAATGTTTACTTATGGGGAGTAAACTCGAGTCCCAAGTCCCTTGTGTCATTACAAATCCAAAGATGTCACCCGGGTCACTCCAAACGCTCGTTTTGAGGTATTTAACCTCATTGGAGTGTAATGTTCCATATGATTAGTGAATGTATCTCTAATTGTATATATATGGACATTATATCATTTTACATAGGGTCATCGCGAGTAATCAAACCCCGAACCGACGTCTAGCATTCAAAACCGACACGTTTCCGAGTCCGGTGAGTTCATACCCTTAACCTTTTTCACTGTTTTCACTGTTTTCAGGGGGGGAACACAAGCAAAGTACAAGGGAATTCTTGTACTCATAACATGTTTTCAAATGTGTGTTTCATATTCTTATGCTTTTATAACTGATAACTACAACTGATAACAGATCGAATCTACAGATCACGTAACATATATTTGTGAAATAAGTCTTTAAACTAGTATGATTTACATGTATATCACAAATGGATTTCCACATTTTATCAGTTAAAAGCATGACATTAAAACATTTGAATATAATACCTGTACATTGTTTTGTCCTCGGTAATACTCCACGCACATACGCGAGTGGAGGACTTTCATATTATTACTAGTAAATTTGTTATTCCGGTACGATTGGAGACACGTCCTCGGAGAACACTCCACCTGGATTACGCGAGTGGAGGACTACACCAATAACCAGAATCTCTGGTATTTAGAGAGCGTGACTTGAGTGTATAGATCTATACGGGGCTGACTACCCCACACCTGGCTGCTAGCTACAGCCGAACCGAAATGGTTCAAGGGTGACGAAAGTCATAAGTATGTGGACGACTTATTGCCACATGTGGACTACTTATTGCCACAGGTTTCAGTCTATTGTATGGTTATGGAACTCGCAATTAGGATAACAGAGATTTACTTACAGTAATAATGGATTACTTTATACATCGTTTACATCTTTTACATCTTTTACTTACTGTAACTAACATTCAGGAAGGTACGGGACCTTCCTGGGGAAAACATGGAATCTAATCACGATTACATCTTTTACATCTTTCACATCTTTCACATCGTTTACATAAGATACATACATGCAGGAAAGCATGGGGCTTTCCTGGGTAACACTTACATAACTAGAAAGAGTCACAGAATGGATAACATTACATCTTTTACAATTTGTAACACACAATAAGGAAAGTATGGGACTTTCCTCGTAACACATGATAAGTAAACAGAACAGTTTAACCAGTCAGATAACCAACTATACATTTTCACATGAGTAAACATGTTTTCAGTGTACAAACTTACTATACTTTACATTGGTGAAACAATAACCAACTTTTAAGAAAATACGGGATTTTCTTGGTGTACATAACATTTCAGAAACAGAAAGGAAACCGATACATTTTCGTAAAACAAAACCACTTATGAACTCACCAGCTTTATGCTGATTTTCAAATCGCTTGTGTTCTCAGGTCAGCGTTAGAACAGGTACCCGAAGATCCTTTTTGCATGAAGACGGTGTACATGAAGACCCGTTATATTTTGTCTATATATACTATGTATCACAACTGTACAAACTTTACTTTTGAAACAACTGTAAAACTGTTATTATGTAATGTAATGCTTGTTTTACTTTACTTACTATGTACATTGGATTTGATACTCAACACGGTAGTCAACCCCGGGAATGTATTCCGCCTTCGGTTTTCGGGGTGTGACAGATAAACTTTGGATACAAAAACTATCACTTTAATACAGGCTTAGTTGAGAATCCATGAGATGTGTATATCTTCAAACGTTACTTTTCTTTATTAGAAAGTAATGCTGCAAGTCCTGTCTATAACCAAAGTCTCCCTTTTGGAGAACGTGTCAAATGTGTATAGATCTATACGGGAACTCATGATCCCGTGCTTTGACTGTTAGCTACAGTCCGTCCTTTGGGGTGACAGTTTGTCATAACGCTACGATGCCTGAAGAACATTGCTACAGGCATATTATGTTTAGTGTGGTTATAAAACTCACCGGATATACAATTAATACGGTATTATGCTTTTATGAATGAGTAGCTATTAAAACTATGCTACAACTTTTAGCATGTCGGTTGCTTGCGATTTTCGGTCATAGAGACTGCTAGTTATGTTAGGAAAATAAGGGTTTTTCCTGGATACAAACCTAACAACTAATGGGAAAATAAGGAATTTTCCTGGTGCAATTACTTACAACTTATAACACGAACATTCATATGCATTTCATACTTTTATAAGAAGATAAGGGTTTTTCTTGGAAAACACAACAGTTCGTATCTCAACCATTAGGAAAAATATGGGATTTTCTGGATCTAATACATTCATTGTCAACACAACGAATCATAACTCTTTACATTTGAAATACTGCGTTTTCTGGAAAACATACACGAACTTTCGAATGGCGTACATTTTCTCAAAACACTACTTATGAACTCACCAACTTAATTGTTAACACTTTTTCTTTGAAATAACTTGTATTCTCAGGGAACCGTTAAGCAGGTTTGGAGATCAACTTTTGGGGATTAACGTGCTGACGTTAATTACTTCTGTTGAAAGATGTTTATGTATTTATCTTTTGATCATGTAACGATAACAATTATGTAAACATTTTGAAAAACATAATATATATGGTGGTGTGTACTTTCCTTTTTATGAACTGTTATGATACTGAATATGACATCCTCCGCCCTCGAACGTTTCCGCCGTTGTGGTTTGGGGGTGTGAGAACCATAGAGTATGGGTCCCCATATCATGGAGGTGTATGCTAGGTATTGATGGAGGAGACACAAAAATACAGGTTTTCTATCCATCCCAGGGCGACACAAAAATACAGGTTTTCTATCCATCCCAGGGCGACTAAGATGTATAGGTATTTTCGTCTTGATTATTGGTGGCCCTTTATGAAGAGGGATGTAGCTTGGTTCGTTGAGAGATGCCTGAACTGCAGGAATGGCAAGGCTGAGGACTAGAGACCCCACGACAAAACCCAACCATTAGATATTACGATGTGGAAATGTGAAGATATCACAATGGATTTCATCACGAAGCTTCCCAGGACCGTGCAGGGAGTATATTTGATATGGGTCATTATGGATCGGTTGACCAAGAGTGCCCATTTCATACCGATCTATGTGAGCATCTCAGCCTAGAAGCTAGCCGATGTCTACATCCGAGATGTAGTAGCTCGACATGGAGCGCCAATCTCCGTGATTTCAGATAGAGATGTACAATTCACCTACATATTTTGGAAGAAACATGATGAGTTGGGTACTCGTCTGCACTTTAGCACCAGTTTTCACCCGCAGACGGATGGTCAGAGCGAGACGACCATCCAAAACCTGGAGGATATGCTGCGGGCATGTGTTCTGGACTTCCATGGTAGTTGGGCTACCTATCTTCCATTAGCTGAGTTCGCCTAAAATAATAGCTATCATGCGAGTATCGATCGTCCTCCCTTTGCGATGTTGTACGGGAGGAAGTGCAGGACCCCGATATATTGGGGTGAAGTCAGACAGAGGCTCATGGTGAGCACCGACGTGGTGCTCAAGACGACAAAGAGGATTCAACAGGTTAGGAGCAGGATTCAAACTGCTCAGAGTCGGCAGAAAAGTTACGCTGACAAGCGCCGCTTAGACATGGAGTTCCAGGTCAGGGATATGGTCCTCATGAAGGTGTCTCCTTGGAAAGGCGTCATTCAGACAAACACTTGAGAATCAATTGCAAAGGTTTATTACACTCACCACAGAATTGAGCTCTAATGGTGTGATGGTTAGAAGATTGGACATCAACAAGAAGCTTCTTAACTCTCTACCAAAATCCTGGGATATGGATGTCTTAGGTGTTGTTTGTTTTTTTGAAGTCAAAATGTCTGCAGTCTGCGGACCACATCTGCAAGCCTCTGCGGCAGAAGAGGTGGACCAAATGTCTGCAGTTTGCAATAAGAAGACTGTTTGTTTTTAACATCTGCGGGCCGTTAAAATAAATTGAATTTTTAAACTTAATTTCATGTTATAAACATTAAAAATGTATTTTTAACAAAAAAATGAAAGAAAAAAAAACTGCACGGTGGCCATGTTTTTTTGTTTGTTTAGGTTAAAATAAGGTCTGAAGACCTTTGAAGACAGTGGCCCATGTCTGCGCCAGGAAGACCTCGCGCAGACGTTTTCTGATCTGCGCACTTCCAAAAAACAAACAATCTACGAGGGCATATGTCTGCACGTTGTCTGCGCGGCGCAGACAAAAGTGGTTGCGCAGATCTTCACACAAAAAACAAACAGCCCCTTAGTGATTAAGAAGACCAAAGATTTGAACCATTTTAGTTTGGCTGAAACTATGGCGATCATTAAGGCTTGTGAACTCGATGATAAGCAAAGGGAAATTAACCATGTCAATTCATACTCCATAACAAATCTTTGGATTCAAACCACCAATAACACTGCTTTCTCAAGCTTTTATACCCCTCAAGCTCCTCAAGTTCAACCCTATGTGACTCATCAGCCCACATCATACATTACACCTCAAATCCAACACATTCAAGTTCCTAAACCTCAAACTTTAGCTCAACAAGTTGGTTCTAGTGTTGGTTCAACCACAACTCCACTAATTCAATCTTAGGAAATCAGTCCTCAAGTTTCATCTTTAAAAGAAACGGAAGAAAATCTGGCCCTCGCCACTGGTTTGGTAAACTGTTACAATGCCTATATGGCCGGAGAACTCTACCCACAACTCTCATTTGCTAACTTAGACCAGATCCATCCTGAGGACGTGGAAGAGATGGACATTACATGACAGATGGACATGGCGGTTTTCAGGGCAAAGCAATTCTTTAAGAAAATAGGAAAGAACAATTGGAGTGTGAATTCTGAAGAGAAAGTAGGATTCAAAAAAGGATAACTGCAATGTTACAACTGCCATGAGCCTGGCCATTTTTCAAGGGAATGTCCAAAGCCAGATCGAAGAGAGAATTCTGAGCGAACCATGGTGCCGATAACCTATGTTAACAAGGGATCCTCACCAAACAATCAGACTGCTAACATGGCGGTGGTGGCTCAATCCTTTAATTGGGAAAACCAAGTTCAGGATCTGAATATTTCAGGACCTGAAAAAGCACATCTTGCCCAGATCAAGGATGGTGTGGAAGAAGAAAGAGAGAAAGATCCTAAATAAGAGATAATGAATCTTCAGTTTGCATTCATGGTGCAAACCACTCCAGAGCCTGCCAAACCCAAGGTTAGTGAATTTGGTTGCTCTTAATATTGTATTAAAGTTGTTAAATTTTTGCAAGACCAAATTGAATTAGTCAAGAGAGAGAACGAGGGCCTTAAATATGAGGGTTAGACAGTTAGGAAAAATCAAAAGCCTTTAAAGACACAATCAGAAAATAAAACAAAGGACTTTAAGAAACTGCAAGAGGATTACAACAGTAAGTGCGAGAACTATGACCATCTCAAAAGAAAATTTTTTGTTGTGACCACTGAACTTCATGTATTTAAAAATTGCATTGGAAATGATGAATTTATTTTTAACAAATTCGATGGGTCAAGTGAAGTAGTTGCAAAAATGATACAATGACAGATGCAGTGGAAGGATATTACTTGTGGTAATCAGATAAATGTGGGATTAAGATTTGAGAGTGTCCCTTCTCCCTTTAATCATAATTACACTGCTATTCGCTTGTCTCAAGAAGAAATTGATAGAGAACCTTTCATGGTTTATGGGAAATCAACTTCTGAATAACCAACACGATCAAATGATAAACTCTTGGATACTAACATTTCTACCTCATGTGTAGATAAGTAAGTAGTTCAGGGGGAACAAGAAGCTTAAAAGTCTGAGTCGAATAATTCTGTGTCCAAATTTGGTGTTGAATTCTGTGATGAATCTGTTTTAAATTCAAACACTAAAGTTTTTGTTTCTGGTGGGTTGTTAAATTTCACACTGATGATTTTGAAAATAATGGTGTTGTTTCTGATAAAGTTGCTAAATCTGATTTGAATGCTTCTACATCTTCCACCTTTGCCACACAATCTAGTGCTTGTTCTTGCAAATGTGAAAATGCTAGAAAAGATAATAAAAACCGGAAATCTGACAAGAGCAGTACTCAGTCAAATGATAATAAAAAAATTTGCTACAAGTGTGGTACTACTGGTTATATTGCCAGAAATTGTTTAAACCAAATGTTTGTGCGTCACATGTCGAAAAGGGAAGAGAATGAGTCTACAGGATGATCTTTAATTAGAAAATCCTCCGAAACCCATTCTCGAGATGATGACTGGAAAACGAATCAAAACAAGAAAATGGAAAGTGTTATAATGAACAAACAGGTTTTCAATAAATTCACAAACAGTTTGTGAAAATCGACCCAAGCTAAGCCAAAGTCGATTTTGTCAAAGAGTAGGTATGGATCTTCAAACTCTTCGAGTAGAAGATCCACCTGCTCAAAGCAAACTGAAGAGAAAACTTTTTCAAAACCTAAATATCAATGGATGCCAAAATGAAAATCTGATCAGTCATCATCCTCACCTGTATCTGTTGAAAAAGGAAAATCAAAAGAAAAATTGAAAGATGAATCTGTGAAAGTTAAGGGTCAACCCAGGACTGTAATGACCTGGGTCCCCAAATCTAAATGATTCTGCTCATCATGCAGGGGCAGTTGCGGAGGAATGTCGTCAGACCCTGGTATGTCCACAATGGTTGCTCCTGGCACATGACCAGAGATATCTCCTAACTTCGCGACATTCAGACATTTAATGGGGGATATGTCTTCTTTGCTGACGGATAAGGCGGAAAGATAATGCATAAGGGAATGGTGACCAAAGAAATGCTCAGTTTTGAGAAAGTTAATTATGCTCCTACAGTCTTCTGAGCATCTCTTAAATATGTGAAAAGGGTTACTCAACACACTTCACCGATAAAGAATGTCTAATCTTAAAGCCAGGCATTTTAATCCCGGAGGAGTTGATTCTCGTAAAATCAAAGCGGGGTGCAAATGCATGTATTATTGACATGAACAATAATGTACCCGATGAAATCACTTGTCTCTTTTCCAAACTCCCAGAACAACACGCTACGCTGTGGCATCATCAACTTGGCCATGCAAATGCAAAGAATCTAAATCGTCGTGCTAAGAACGAAAAGGTCTGCGGTCTACCTGTCAGAGATTTTATTACCTTTGAAAAATGTGTTTCCTGCGCTAAAGGCAAACATCATCGGAAACCACATATGACAAAATAGGTCAACTCCATCAGTCAGGTGCTCTAATTGTTCTATATGGACTTGTTTGGTACGTTCAACGTCCTCACCAGCAACCGAAATTCATATTGTCTCGTTGTGATAGATGATTTCTCTCATTTCACATGGGTCTTCTTTATGTCCAACAAAGCTGGGATCGCTGATCTTATCAAAAAGTTTGTTGTGATGATCGAGAGTGAAACCAACAACCAATTGAAAGTTCTTCGTACAGATAATGGAACCGAGTTCAAGAATGTTGTTCTTGATCATTTTTGCGCTGAGAAAGGGATCGTGCATCAATTTAGGTCTATTCGGATGCCACAATAGAACGGTGTTGTCGGGCGGAGGAATCAGACATTACAAGACGCCGCAAGGATGATGCTTTGTGATTCTAAACTTCCAATTTTCTTTTGGGCAGAGGCGATGAATACAACTTGTTACGTTCAAAATCATGTCCAGATTAACAAAGCCCAGATGAAAACACCGTATGAGATTCTCTATGGACACAAGCCATCTGTCAGCCATTTCTGAGTATTTGGCTACCCTTACACCCTTCTCCACATGGAATCAAACCCAAAGTTCAATCCTAAAGCTGATGATTTCTATTTCATCGGATACGTTGCTCGTACTGCTTACCGGATATACAATAAGAAGACGAAGCAAATCGTGGAGTCTTTCGATGTTCGCTGGCTTGAAGAAAATGAGACGGACGCTAAGGTGGGTCCTGATTCGCTATTTAACTAAACATCTCTATTCAAATACTTTAGTGTGTCTTCTGATAACCAAGATGGGTCTACTTCTGGCTCGAAGACAGTCATCGAAGACGAAGATGAAGAGGTTGTTAAAGACCGCCATTGGTTTCTGCTACTGATTTTCCAGTGGAGTCATCTGTTCCAACTGCTTCTCCTGAGTCCCCAACACAACATTCTGCTCCAGATGCTGACGCTACTCCTCTAACTCCAGCTGAAAGAGAGTTCATGAACCAAGATGCTTCCGTTGTCACTCAAAATTTAATGGAACTTCTCTTTCCCGAACAGATCACCGATGACTTTGTAGCAAATTCACCACACGAAGTTGGTACATCTACCATTGATTCTTCATCACATGACGGAGCTATTAATATTCATAATCTTCCTATTTCATTCAATGACATCAGTCATGCAATCCCCTCTCGCATACAGTGTGATCATCCGATAGAAAACGTCATTGGCCAGCTGGGAGACGGAGTTCAAATGAGAAGCATGAGCGGAGATGTCAACACATGTCTCTATTCCTGCTTCATTTCTCAAATAGAACCGAAGAACATCGAAATGGCTTTGAATGAGCCCAATTGGGTAGATGCCATTCATGATGAACTCAATCAATTCGAAAATCTTGGGGTTTGGAAGTTGGTGTAGCTACCTAAAGGCAAGAAATCTCTCGATACTAGATGGGTGTTTCGGAACAAGCAAGATGATTCGGGCGTAATTGTCCGTAATAAGGCGAGATTGGTGGTCCGTGGGTTCAGACAAATTGAGAGTCTTGATTGTACAGAAGTCTATGCTCAAGTGGCACACTTGGACGCTATTCGTATCTTTCTCGCTTATGCTTCCTACATGAACTTCACCGTATATAAAATGGACATCAAGACGGCTTTCTTGTACGACAAGGTGAAGGAGGAAATTTATCTTGACAAACCTCCTGGGTTTGTTAACTCAAAACTTCCTAACCATGTCTACAAGTTAGACAAGGCTTTGTATGGGCTGCATCAAGCACCCAAAGCATGGTATGCTACCCTCACATAACACTTGCTCAACCATGGCTATTCCCGCGACACTATTGATCAGACCCTATACATCAAGCATGCCAGTGCAGACTAGATTCTTGTTCAAATATACGTGGATGATATCATTTTCGGGTCGACGAGTCCTAAGCTATGCAAGGAGTTCGAGGATGTCATGAAAAAGCGGTTCGAGATGAGTTCATTGGGGGAAATGACCATGTTTTTTGGGCTTTAGGGCAAACAATGTTCAACCAGAATCCTGATTCATCAAGCCAAGTATGTGGAAGATATACTCGAGAAGTTCGGGTTCAGAGATGCTAAACCTGCTTTGACGCCCATGGCGGAGAGACCACTGTTGACTCCTGATCTTGAAGGTGAATTTATAGATCAAACGTACTACAGATCACTGATCGGATCGCTAATGTATATGATTGCAAGTCACCCAGACATTACGTTTGTAGTCTATCAACACGCGCGCTACCAGGCTAATCCTAAACTATCTCATTTTATTTCTATTAAAAGGATTTTTCGGTACCTCAATGGCAAACCAAAATTGGGTCTTTGGTATCCGAAAAATTCCGAATTTGATCTTTATGCTTTTGCAGAGAGCAATTATGGAGGTTGCAAGCTTGACATTAATCGACTTTCGGCAGATGTCAATTTCTCGGAGATAGGCTGGTCTCCTGGCAATGCAACAAGCAACATATTGTCTCGACCTCAACTGCAGAAGCATAATACATAGTTGTGTCTACCTGTTGCTCTCAATTCATATGGATCCAACATCAGCTGTTGGATTACAATTTAAATTTTCAAGAAACCCGTATATTCTGTGATAATGAGGCTGCGATCCAAATTGCTAAAAATCCGGTCCATCACTCAAAAACCAAGAACATCGACATCCAAGTTCATTTTGTCAAAGATTGTTATGAGCGTTCCCTCATTTGGCTAGAACAGGTTCACACTGATAATAATGTGGAAGATCTGTTCACAAAGCCATTTAACAAAGCTCGATTCGATGTGCTGGTAAACTTTTTGAAAATGATTCGCTTTGGGGATTAATTTTTGTTTAGGTTACTTTAATTTTTGCGCATTTTAATTTCATTATTTCCCATGCACAAATTTAGGGGGAGAAATAAACAAAAACCAAACAAAAATTAGAAAATTAAAAATCCAAAAACAATAGAAAATCCGAAAATCCAAAAACATTAGAAAATCAGAAAACTCAAAAATATTTCTTAGAAGTGATGTGATGGGAAGTGATATCAATAAGTCATAACATGCAATTTGAATCTGTGCAAGGTACTAAAGTTGAATTGTCTAGGCTCTGTGTCCGATGCGCTGGTAGGCACGAAAAGTTTAACGGGCTTGACTAGGTGCAGATGAACTTAAGGAATCTAGAGACTTGATAAATCATGACCTAGATAGTTCTGTTTAGCCTGACAATATGACACTTGGGTAGGTTGAGCAGGGAGATATACATGAGAATCCATCAGTGACATTAACAGAACTCGTATCTAGAACTGTGGTTTAACTTTTCCTTGATGTACGGATTCTGTCCTTAATTCTGGCATTAGTAAGGCGACTGGGGAATTCCGATAAATTAGGTATGTAGAAAATTATTTTCTTTCTTTCCTACTGTTAGTCATATGTTGCCTCCTATGTGTGATTGAAAGATCCGACCCAGACTACAACATATGCAAATTTGTCTCTCTGCATCTTCTATCTATGCTATTCTTTCTACATGTTAGCCATATGATGTCTCCTTTGCGTGATTCATAATGCGACCTGGTACACAACATATGCAACCTTCTACTTCTCAATCCCTCTGAAATTTTAGTTAGTCATATGTTTCACCCTCTGCGTGATTGGAAGAGATCCGACCTGGGTGTACAACATATGCGTTCTAAAGCTATCCTCTCTATGAATAATAGTTTTCTCACCTAAAGTAAGGAGTATGTCGGAAGTTCTTAATTATCGGGGTATGTTAGGAAGCGGGAAACATGTTTTAGTACATCTAAAATTGAACAATTATTGATTGTCTGTAGATGTCGCTGCTTAATTTAGGTGGACAACAATATCCTTGGTCATCATCAGATAAGTGGTCCTTAGGTATTTTTATCTAGTAACTTACGATAAATCTTTCCAGTCATTGATAGCATACCGAAAACTTATCACAATTTTTCGTGCTTAAGTGGACCATAATACCGGCGATCAACCAGATCTATTAATGACAGGAGAGGTATTGAAAAATGGAAAATGATTGTCTAAGAACTTGGATCCCATATCACAAAAGGTTAATCATTTCATGTTAGAGGATTAAATTTAGTTTGAATTAAAATTTTAGTGTTTTTATTTTATTTTATTTTCATTTTTTTTAGGATTGATAAATTTTAGAAAATGTTTTTATTTTATTTTTATTTTTAGACTTTAAATTTTTAGAAATGGTAAAATTTAGAAAATTTTATTTTATTTTTATTTTTTAAATTAATCCTCCAAGAGTTTCGTTTTTTAAAATGTTTTGGGTATTGGGCTTTATTATTTTAAAAGGGGACACAGCCCATGGGTTATGGATCCGGGTATGGATCTGGTATTTAAGAAAAAGGAGATACCGAATTCAGTTCTTCTCTCTTCTCATTCTTTTCTAACAGAAAACCTCCATTTTCTCTCAAACCCTTGAATTTTTCTTATGTTATTTCTTCAAATCAACCATTTTTTCTTTAAGGTATGAAGAATCCGACCATACTCATGCAATTTTCACCAAGAATCCACCGTGATTTAGTGGCCAAATTGAGAAAACATGAACTGTCGACGAGTTTTCGGTCGATGCCGTTTTCGGTCCATCGGCATACCGGCTTTCGGTCAAGTCAAGTCATTCTCGGTCAAGCAGGCTCAAACGCCTTTCTTCGAAGATGTGTTTGCTCAAACCGGCTTATTTGTGCCTTGTTGGTTCTAATTGGATTTCGGTCCATGAGTTTTCGGTCTATCTGTCTTGACCGATATCTCATGTTTTGTATAATAAAATTCAATTTAAAAAGGCTAATATTAATAGATTTAATTGAGAAAATAATTTTAATTTGTTATTATCAAATGTTTTCTCACCTGGCTTGTTTTGTGCAGATATAATGGCAAGTCTCAATGTTGCAGAAAGTCACAACGTGTCAATTCTTCATGATGATCCTCCAGTTGCACACAACGAGTTCAAATGAATGATGTACAGGCTAAGGGAATGCTGCATCTCTACTACACTTACATGGAACCCCATCATTTATCTAAACCTGATCAATGAATTCTGGAGTTCTGCAAGTCTTAAGACTGGAGACCTTCAATGAAGATTGAAGCTTCTGTCAGGGGATGCACAATTGTTACCTCTGAGCAGTTCATTAGAGATATTTTGAAGATTGATGATCAAGCTGCTTTTCCAACTGATATAGATCTGAGAATTGGTGATGAGTATCTCGAGAAGATGGGATATGAAGGAGTCTTTCCATCAACCCTAATGAACCTGTTACCTCCTTACTGGAGATTTATAGCCCATGTATTTGTCAACTGCATATCTGGGAGAAAGGGTTGTTCAGATGAAATATCTTCAAGAAATACTCAGGAGATCGTTGCATTGGCTGCTGGGATTGACTTTGACTTCTCAAAGTTTATTTTGGACGAAATTATTAATAATGCTAAAAAGAAGTCGTAGGATCAATTCTTGCTCTATCCAATATTTATTCGAATCTTCATCAACAACCTATTTCCCGATATGGTCTAGACAGGAGAAATAATTGACATAAAAGCCTTTAGACCAAACACTGTGAGCCTAATCAAGCAGAATCGTAAAGAGAATATCATGTTCCATGGGAGGTTCCTCTCATGAAATGTAGAAAGTTTCCCATGGGCCATCTGAACAAATGTCCACTGATCAAGCATCGTAAAAACTTGCAAATGTGAATGACGATGTTATTACTGTTTCAGACCATGAGATTGAAAATGTTGCTCTGTTCACCATGGTTGCTGAAGAGAATGATCTCACAAACATGGCAGTTCAGAGTGATTTCAGTGAGGGAACTACAGAAGAAGTAGTTGAGAATGAAGGAGGAGAAGAGGATGAGTATGAAAATCTTGATCTGTCAGGTTATAATGAAGATGATATTTCAATGCAATTTAGTGGACTTGAGCACCATTTGCCAAATGAAGACCTCGTTGACTTCCTCAAATATATCGATGATGGTGCCAATTCAACACCGGAGATAAGGGAGAAAACTGACAATCAAGAAGTTAAGCCTCCGCTTACTGTTCAAGCGGCTGATTTTTCAACTAATATGGACACATCATCATGGATTCCTCCCCTAGATAATGTGGTTCCTACATCCAAGCCAATTACAAGTGATGCCCAGTTTGTCCTTGTTGGATAAGGTGTCTAAGTCCATAACTTATTTGGTATATACTTGACCCGACCCGGCATGGTCCATTTGGGTTGCATCTCATCCAAACTATTTATGGATAATTTTATGAGAGTTATACACATATGATTATTAATATATTATAAGTTATAATATATTAATATGAAGTCATGTTATTTAATTAGTCTTATTCTTAAATTAATTATGAATTAATTTAGAGATTAAAAGGAAGACTAATTAATTGTGGGCTATTATATTTTATATAGTGTGGGCTAATACTCATTTGTTAATGGGCTAAGCTAATATGGAAGTCCATGGATGATCCATGGAGCTTTTAACCCATGGATCCTTGGAAAAGGAAAGGTCATGGGTTATTAGGGTTTCACCCTAACCATGCACACTATATAAGCATGCTTATGGAGCATGAAATGGGGCTTTTAATGTTACTAGTGAACTAGTGTGTGTGTGCTTGTGTGTGGCTAAAAATACAAGTGTGTATTCTCTCTCAAAGTTTTCCAAGAGTTTGTGGTGTTTTGTGATTCCATTTGAGGCATTCACACTATTGGTGCTTGGCCCTCAAACTCCTTAGAACCAAACTTATCAAAAAGGTATGTAATCTCTTCTAACTCTTCTATGTTGAAATGTTCCCCATGCCATGTTAGATAGGTTATAAACCTTGCAAAATATTATTTTGCATGTATTTAGACAAACATAGATCCAAGGTTTATTAGGGTTGCATGCACACTTAGGAAGTGTTAGATTGCTTAAAACCCAACAGTGGTATCAAAGCCTAGGCTTGCTTGTTTGATACTTGATGCAAAATAGTGAAAAAAGTCGAAATCGTTGCTATCTGCATGATGGAATCTCCGAGTCCATGGGGGGGACTCGACGAGTCCAAGGCAAATTTCAACCTACTCGTCGAGAAGGTTCATGCACTCGACGAGTAGGATCGAAAGAGTGTAGTTTTTCGACTTTTGCTGCTGGAAATGGACTAGAAACATTACCCTAAACTGTTTTGGTGTTATAAAACTTATTTTAGTTGGTGTAATGGTTGTTCTAATCCATTTACAATAGCATATATCAAAATTCCATGATTTTATGTGTTCATATAATTCTTGAAATTTTTTGATGATCATGTTCATGTTCTTATGAATTTAGAAAATGATAGGAATTATTTGCTGAATTGTTTAGAATTAATTCTTGATCATTTATGTGTTTTAATGGAGTCCATAATTTGTCCTCAAGTTATGGATTTCCAAAGGTCACTCTTATTTAACACACACTTAAAACACATAAGTTACATGAAAATGAAGAGTCTTCATTTTTATGAACCTTTTAATTCATAAGTTATGAAATGAAGAGTTTTGCATAGTTACAAAACATGCCCTCAAGTTTTGGAATATATAATGTTTCACACACTTTAATAAACTTTAATTCCAACACTTAGAATTTTAAAAGTTAAAATTCAACACTTATACTATTTATAACATTAATGGTTAATTATATATATATGTATAAGAACAAGTCATTTTACCGTTAGCAGGCCTCATTCACGAAGCCGGTCTATAAGGTGGGTATAAGGTTGTTGCCTATAAAATGGCGACTTAATGGGTGTATACTCTCACCCACCGCTTGCTTGATCGGTGGAGGGTCGTTAGACGAACGGGTACGACAATGACTTTAAATTCTCATTAAAAGTATAATGAATATTATAAAGTAACTAAATATTTTTTAGTTAATTCCCAATCTTAGTTACTTTAGAAAAATTGTGAATTTGGTGCTAGCCCATGGAATTCACACTTTGTACCTTACCAAGTTGTTGGTGGAGCGTGTGTGGTTAACCAGCACACTAAATTGGATTAGTAAGGACCACGAAGGGTGACTTAATGTTTGTCATAGATCAATGGAGCGTGTGTGGTTAACCGACACATTCATTAGGTGATAATATTAAGGGTACCAAGTGAATTGGTATGGTTATTCACACCTTGTTTTGTGATCCTCAGCATCCCAGTCACAAAATTTGAGAGGACACACTCGATATTGAAACATGCCATTGAAAAGTTCAATGAATCTCGAAAGATCTAGGAATTTCAAATCCAATTAAAACCTAATAAATTATTTCGTTTTTCATGGTGGAAATTGGTGAATCGTCATTCGCCTACCTTCAAATATTTTATAGCTTGGATTACGGCATCCCTCTTCCAAATTATAAAATATTGTGTTGGGTCCTAGCCTTAATATTTCATATTGGGTGTTATAGTAAGGACTTTGAATCAACTAACTTGATTTTCTCCAATTATAGATGTTTGGTTCAAACAATTATGATCTTCCCAAATCTCTTGAAGATGGTGTCCCTCAACATCATGCTTCACTTCCTCCACTTCCTCCAATTATTCTCCCTCACCTACAAGTTCTTGAAAAGTTTAAATTCACTCAATCCATATTGGCAAGCATAGTCTATGTGTGCTCACATCTTGGAGATAAACTCACATATTGAGAAGCCAGGAGAGTTGGGTGTCAAAGTCTTGTGAAAGTTGGATGTTCAATCACTTTCTTAGTAACATAGTGAGTCTCTTTGGGACTACTATGAGACAGACTATGACACGACCCTTAATGATCTTATCTATTTGCTTCGTGCTACAGAATCAGCAATGATTTGGAACATTAGTAAAGCAAATTTTATTAGAAGATCAACTTCCCAAACCTTAAATAGACATTGGCAATGGTAGCATTGGATATCTAGAAAAGCATTTCCCTTCCCAATGGAAAGGGATCGGCCATAGTCAACTTGGTTGACCAAATGGTAAAGAGAAAGGCTAAGTCTGAGACAGTCTCATGTGCCATTACCAAAGGGTCCATTTGTTTTGTTGCCAAAGGAAGGGGCATTGGTTGCGAAGCTGCCCTATTCACCTGAAAGGTCATAAGGTTGATCAAGTCAAAAAGTTTGACTCTACTTCAGTTAAAGTCCACTATCTAACTCTATTGAGTTTATATTTGGAGATTCTTATTACATAATGTGAATGGGTCACATGCTGATATTTTAAGAATCAAAGAAAAGATAGGAAGCTTAAAGTAAGTATATGTTGATTCTGATTGCGAGGATGGGTTTCGATCGCATGGTTCGGTAATCAGAATTTTGAGATGTTGCTTGAGAGTTATGATATATAACTTAGGAATAGATAACAACAAGGTTTTCATGTGGATTGTAAGGATAAGTTTTTCCGCAAAGTTTTAAAAAAAAAAAAGAAAAAAAAAAGGTTTTAATTTTATTTATTTTAAAAATATCCTTACAATGGCATCGGTGGAAAAATTGTTGCTTGTATGTTTCCAGTAATAGCAATATTGAAAAGTGGATTTGATTCTTTCATTTGTGGTAGTGTCTGAATTTACCAAATGAAGAAAAGTTTTTCATCACCCAAGTTTCAAGTGGACAGAAACATGGAATCATACAAGTTGTATTGTATGATGAATGAGAATTTTCATCTTTGAAAATTAAGACTAATTCTTTGATCACATGTATATGTGAGTCAATTGAAGGACTAAGGAATTAGGTACACTGGGTGTGCGCTGGTCAAGGTCCACCACAAAGATTGATTTGTCATGATTTACTAAAGATTAGTAAGCATGATTATACTTATAAGGTTGAGTATAATTATGTAACATTGGAAAGGTTACAATGTATGACAAAACAAATAAGAAGAATCAAATTAGGCAGAAAGATAAAAGTTTCTCAAATCTGAAAAGATGGGAGAGTAATTTAGTATCATATTTCATGATCATCTTAATGATTATGAAACCATATCACAAACTCATACTCTAAGGACGTCTTAGTGCATTGTTATGGGTAAGAAGAGAGGTCATGAATTGTTGGATTGGTTAAAATCAAGAAGATGAGTCATACTTCGTTCCAAAACAATTCTTAGAGTCTTACTCCAAGATTGTAACCTTGAGTGACATAAAGGAAGATTTATTGCCACTAGTCAAATGTAAGAGTAAAATGTTTTCTACTCTTGTACATATGAGATTGGTAAGTTGTGATGTCTTGGATGAGACAAAGACCAACTAAGACCGATTATGTGAAGTGTTAGTCTTGATAAGAATCCGCACTATCCCTTGAATATTTGTTTTGTCAAGGAATGGTTCATGACTAGGGAAACTTATATGTCAAGGGGACAGTGGGAGCCTTAAAGATGCTGAAAGAATTTCAAGATTTAATCAAGAGTAAAACCTGTAATTTATCACTAGCACACGACTTAAGGTTTGCAACCTATCGTGTTGACATAATTCTTATTTTTGTACCTGCTTCAAATAAGTTGAATTTGCATGTGAGTTATCAGAGTTCAACTTGGAAGAATTGGTGGGCCTTGTGCTACCAAGGTGACAAGAAACTAAGATTGAACAAGTTTAATCCATGTAAGGGGTAATTTATCACTAACCATATCTTGTGATTATGGTTTTGACAAATTCACATGGATAGGAATTCATACACTATAAAATCTAAGTGTTATAAGGTTTCTCTTCGATTCATGAAAATGATGGTGAGGAAACTCTTTCACGAAGTAGATTTTACATAGATATCAATTGTATTATTTCCATTTTCAAAAGTCGTTAGTGGAGCGCATGTGGTTAACCGGCACACTAACATGGACTTGTGAGAAATGGCAAATGCCTAAGCAATTGAGACTATGATTACGGCATCCCTTTTCATAGTTCTGAAAATTGTTTAGACACACATGTGAGCTATCTAAGAAAGGGTGTATGAATCTAAATTTCAGAAGTCCAGCAGATTTCTGGAAAATATGTCAGAGCTAGTGGGAGCATAAGTGTTATGCTGATAATCATCATGTTAGTGGGAGCATGATTATTATGGTTAGTGTTGCAAGTCAGGAATGTTAATTATAGAAAAACAAAAGTTTCAATACGTGAAGTTTCAGGGGTTGAAAATTTGTTTTGCTATAATTAAGGGAGAGGAAATTATACTTCATTTCAATTCTAGAAGCTTAGATTGAGATTTTAATCATCTTTAGTCTAGGACATATATATGAATTTTATGTTGGAATGGTTCAAACTTGAAGAAATTTTATATATATTGCGTTCTCAAAATTCAATTATGACTACGGCATCCCTCTTCATAGTTAAATTTTGAAAACATGGCAAATAAAAAAATATTGTAGCAAAAGACTGGTCTAGTATCATGTCTTTATGTGAGACATCATGAATCATGTCCCATATGCTTCAAATATAGGATCGATTTCATGTGCTATAATATTCATCATTTCTAAATTTTCCAAATGCTTAAGGCATTGAGAAGGGAAAAGTCTAGAACTGGATATGACTAAAGTGATTAAGCAATTGTTGAGGACAATCTGAGGTTCGCCAAAGATTGGTCGCTAAGGGAAAGTTGGAAGTATGATGTAAGTTGTCGAAAAGACCGTATTGACCTGTTCTGAAAAGAAGCAACTCTTGTTCGGAAGTGATAGTCAAAATGGGACTATGGAAATGTCTCCATAGGTGGAAGTTATTCAATCTATGTAAGATTAGAAAACCTTAATGCAAGAAGGATGTTCAAAGCAATGTACTTTGAATATGAGACTTCCGTTCCATAGAAGTTGACCTTCTTTGGAATACTCTGTAATGACCGGTGACAAGGTTTTGGTGACTTTGTGAATAATCATTACAAGAGGAACATTGCATAAAAGTTTAAAATCTAAACAGTTTTTTGGTAAATGATAGGAATCGGGGATTCTCACATTTACAATAAGGATTTGGGATTGTGAAATGAGTATCAATGGAATCATGTTCAATTGATCTACATCACAATGTAAGGATCATAGACAAACATAGTGTGCATACTTGGAGTATGGCATAACTATTGTTTAGAAAAAACAAAGTGTACATGCTAGGAGCATGGGACGACTGTTGTTTTTATTCAAGCCTTAAGTTGATTATTTGAAACATTGAATAATGTGTAATCAATATGGTGATAAATAAAAGGTGGTTTTATTTATATTCAAAAGCGTTCTGAGACCATATTGGATTCAATTATTATTGTGTTTCACTTTGCATGTTTTGACTTCCAAAATAGCTAGGTTATTCTTTCCGAGTGGCTAAGTTATTTAAACACTCCACAGTCGTTCATATGTTGGAAGTAGGTATGAATCAAGACTGACATGAATCGGGTTTGTAGATGGCTAAATGGGTTTAGTCATGGCAATGGTTGCTACAACATTCATGAGTGCTCATAAGTTATGAGTATTGGAATAAACCCACGCTCACTTGTATCACTTCATGGAATTTATCTCGAGTGATCGTGAGACGGTAATATCATATAAATCTTCAAACCTAGAGATATGAGTTGTTACCTATGAGTTGGTTGTGCATTGATTGCACGTAAACGCATCAGTAACTTGATGTTATAAAACGTGCTTTTGTGTACAATTCAACAAGTAGTAGAACAAGCATATGAGTCAAAGTTTATCTGTTCCTTCTAGAAATAGAAGCGATATCTGGGCCCCTCGATGATTTTGTTGTGACCTATGTACCGGCCGGTCAGAACTAAATTGATATGTTCGATTAAGTTCTTTGTCAAACAAATCGACAATCGGGAAACAAACTGCTGGACAATAAGTACGACGTTGTTCCATGTATTTGTCCGACTGATATCATGAGGACAGAGGATTATATGATCACTTATCTAAAATGGTGCTTCATAGTTCAATGGAGTTTCCGAGAGCTACGATTGCTGGTTGGTTCCTGAAGTAACATACGCAAATATAGTTATTAGACTTATCCAAGTGGGAGTCTGTTGGATAAGGTGTCTAAGTCCATAACTTATTTGGTATATACTTGACCCGACCCGGCATGGTCCATTTGGGTTGCATCTCATCCAAACTATTTATGGATAATTTTATGAGAATTATACACATATGATTATTAATATATTATAAGTTATAATATATTAATATGAAGTCATGTTATTTAATTAGTCTTATTCTTAAATTAATTATGAATTAATTTAGAGATTAAAAGGAAGACTAATTAATTGTGGGCTATTATATTTTATATAGTGTGGGCTAATACTCATTTGTTAATGGGCTAAGATAATATGGAAGTCCATGGATGATCGATGGAGCTATTAACCCATGGATCCTTGGAAAAGGAAAGTTCATGTGTTATTAGGGTTTTACCCTAACCATGCACACTATATAAGCATGCTTATGGAGCATGAAATGGGGCTTTTAGTGTAACTAGTGAACTAGTGTGTGTGTGCTTGTGTGTGGCCGAAAATACAAGTGTGTATTCTCTCTCAAAGTTTTCCAAGAGTTTGTGTTGTTTTGTGATTCCATTTGAGGCATTCACACTATTGGTGCTTGGCCCTCAAACTCCTTAGAACCAAACTCATCAAAAAGGTATGTAATCTCTTCTAACTCTTCTATGTTGAAATGTTCCCCATGCCATGTTAGATAGGTTATAAACCTTGGAAAATATTATTTTGCATGTATTTAGACAAACATAGATCCAAGGTTTATTAGGGTTGCATGCACACTTAGGAAGTGTTAGATTGCTCAAAACCCAACAGTCATAACCTCCCAGTCCCCGATGAAAAGACGCATAATTGATCCAAGGGTGAGACTAGTTTTTCCTGACCCAATTCAAACCACAGAGACTCCTCCATCTACAACATTTGCTCCATCCTCATTTGTGTCCATTCAAGAGAATCCTAGATCTATCCATGAAGCTGGTGGTTTGTCTGCTGGCTTGAGATTGTCTCCTCCAAGGCCTTCTCATGATACTGTTTCTAAGAGACTAGTTATTCATTTGGCACAGTCTTTAAGCCCGACTCACTCCTTACGCGGAAAAGGAATATCACTTGAGGAAGCTATATCTGGAGATGATGATGCCTTAGTGCCTGAGCTACGAAAGGAGATTAGTGTGTTGAACAAGAAAAATATTAAGCTTGATATCAAGGTTGCAGACCTACAAACTGAGAACACCAAGCTCAATACTCAAGTTGCTAATGTTAATAAGATAATGCTCAGAAAACAAATCAGATCACCGATCTCCAAATGCATGTTGGCTTGTTGACTGCCATGTATTATGATTTGAAGAAGAATCTTGAAGAAGAATTTGGTGATAAATTCAAATCATCTGTCAGTGAGCAAAGAGTCTATCTTCCCAATCAACATGCTCCCGTAGTTCCACCTCCTACAAGAACAACCACAGTTGTCAATTGTTTTGACAAAGAACCAGTGCATGCTCCAAATGTCGTGGCATTAAATTGTGCTAGACAAGCCAAGTCTGTTGAGAAGGGTCAATATTTGTTCAAGAGGAACTCGAATCAGAATGCTTCTATGGGTCAACCAATTACAAGTGATGCCTAGCATGTCCTAACCTCCTAGACCCCGATGAAAATACGCATAATTGATCCAAGGGTGAGACTAGTTTTTCTTGACCCAATTCAAACCACAGAGACTCCTCCATATACAACATTTGCTCCATCTTCATTTATGTCCATTCAAGAGAATTTCTGCTCTATCCGTGAAGCTGGTGGTTCGTCTGTTGGCATGAGATTGTCTCCTCAAAGGCCTTATCATGATACTGTCTCTGAGAGACTAGCTATTCATTTGCCACAGTCTTTAAGTCTGACTCACTCCTCACAGGGAAAAGGAATATCACTTGAGGAATGTATATCTGGTGATGATGATGCCTCAGTGCCTGAGCTAAGAAAGGAGATTAGTGTGTTGAACCAGAAAAATATTGAGCTTGATGTCAAGGTTGTAGACCTACAAACTGAGAACACCAAGCTCAATACTTAAGTTGTTGATCTTATTAAAGATAATGCTCAGAAAACAAAGAAGATCACTGATCTCCAAATGCATTTTGGCTTGTTGACTGCCATGTATTATGATTTGAAAAAGAATCTTGATGAAGAATTTGGTGATAAATTCAAATCATCTATCAGTGAGCCAAGAGTTTATCTTCCCAATCAAGATGCTCCCATAGTTCAACCTCCTACAAGAACAACCACAGTTGTCAATTTTTTTGACAATGAACCAGTGCAGGCTCCAAATGTCGTGGCGTTAAAATGTGATAGACAAGCCAAGTCTGTTGAGAAGGGTAAATTTTTGTTCAAGAGGAACTTGAATCAGAATGCTCCTGTGGGTCAACCAAACATAACCTTTATGGATCTTGGAGAAAATCTCTTCAGAGACATTTATGGTGATAGGTGTGGAATCATCTCATAGGGATTCCACGACCCTCTGAAAATGTGGATTGTACGAAGGAAGAGTGGAAATATCGAGTTGTATAAAGATGCTGACGACTTCAATTCTTGCACTAGGGTTGATCTTACGGAATTATCTAAGGCTCCTTTTTCAAATCCAACAAATGAACCAAAGCCGACACAGTTCAGGTTATTTTTAGAAGGTCAAGTGGCAAAGGGTTTTCCATCAATGAAGACTGCTGAATCTATCATCAAGATATATCCGAATGTGATTGATCCCAAAACCAATCAGCCCCTTCGATCTGTGATGTGGCCTCCTACTAATGAAGATAAGTAGTTTCCTATCCTTCAAAACCATCCAGATGGATCTCTAGAATCCATGCAATACGGGGTGTTTGATGAATCTACAACTTCTGCTGTCGTCAAACTTAAACATGGATGTATTCGTCTTTATGACAAGAGGGATTTGGTACAATTTGGAAAGTGGGATATTCATCAACTTTCTATTCATCAGATCAAGGTTGCTGAAGAAATTTATGAGTCTACTGCTAAGGAATACACTGCCATGGTTGTTGATATTATTGAAAAGGAGATGTGGAATGGAGCTATGGGAAGGTCAGTTGTGCTGGTGATTTACAAAAGCTGAATCATGCTAGTGCTAAACCAAAAGGGAGATTGAGGGCCAAAATATATATGGTTTGGGCTAGGCATCAATGTATGGATGAGTTAGGGCATTTGTCAATATATTTTCTAGTTTTTTGTGTATGCTTAATGTTTTCGGTCTAGGAACTATTTTTGGATAAAGTGTGACCAAAAACTAGTTTTTGGTCTGCTAACCAAAAACTATTTTCAGTCCTAGTCAATATATATGGAGGTCAGGTTGTCAGAGTTCAGTAAGTTCTACTTTTGCCAGTTTTTGGTCCTTGAGTTGTATCAGACGGTTCAAGTGGTTAATCGTATGCAAGATCAGTTTCATTCATCTTCTACTCCATTTCTTCTTTATTTTCTTATGCTTGATTGATCATTGGTGAAGATCCTTTCATCAAGGACCTAACACTTCAGGAAGCGGGGAAAGTTGGGCCCCAGGTACATTGGACTTTCAGGGTTGTCGCCCAAATGGGCAAGGTGGCGTATAGGCGGGGAAAGTTGGGCCCCAGGTACATTGGACTTTCACATATCCCAGTTGTGGAAGTGCCTGGTGGACGATTCAACTGTGGTGCCCTTAGAGGACATACAGGTGTATGACAGCCTGAACTACATTAAGCGACCGGTAGCTATCCTCGATAGGAAGTCGAAGGATCTAAGGAACAAGCAGGTCGAGCTGGTGGAGGCCCAACTCGTCGAGTAGGAGATGTCTGGACAAAACCCTAATATTTAGGGTTTCCATCCTATTTAAACACTTTATGAGGCCTCAACCCTAGCCTCCATCACCTCCAGACACTGTTCATAAAACCCTAGCCAACATTTCAGTGTTCTTGAAGCTACTTGGTGCCATTATTTGCATTTGAAGTTTGAAGAAGGAAGAAAAGACTTGGAGGTTCAAGTGGAAGTCAGTAGATCCAGAGATTTGGTTGCATTTCCAGCTTGTTTTAGGTAAAAAGCTCTTACCTTGATTTCTTACTTGTTAGATCCACTTTAGGGCATGAAACTCGACCTCTTTAGGGCATTTCTAAGCCATTTCAGGTTTCAGAGTGTAATGAAGTGTAAGGGCTTCAGATGTTGAACCTTGGAGGGTTTTCATGGCATTAAGGTGCCAACTATATGGCCATGAGAGGCCCATGCAACTTGTAGACCACATTTTTGGGTCTTTTGAGCTTAAAAACCCATGCATGGACATAAAGTTCCTGACTTTACGTGTTATATCAACCCTAGGAGGTCAGATCTACCCTTTGGATGAGATGAGCTCAATAGAAATTAGGTTTATGGACATGGAGTTTAGGGGACTCGGCGAGTCGGGTATTGGTTCCCAAATTTTTTTTGTTTTTGAGGAATTTGGTTGAGTCTAGAAGAGGGCTTAACAGGATGGACGTGATTATGGACCTCTTCATCATGGGGCTGGGTGAGTGTATGAGTGGACTCGGCGAGTCCAATGTAATCTCCCAACCCATGAAGATGGACTCGATGAGTTGTTCATATAACTCGAGGAATCATAGACTGGACACATTTGAAGATGGTCCCTATATTATGGTTGAAGGAGGACTCATCGAGTTCTCGCTAGACTCGAGGAGTAGAGTCGGGGGGTTGTATCATTTCGAAAGATATGGACTTAACAAGTTGGTGGACCAACTCGGCGAGTCAAGGCAACTGGAGGTTGACTTTGACTTTGATTGGGACTGGAGTTGACCCTTGAAGAAGAGGGTTGGGGTATTAATTATTATTCAAGGAGGGTTATTGTGTAATGATTGAGGAGCTGAGACAAGTTGATACCCGTGGCGAGCTCTATACGGATAGTATACGACATCGAGGTGAGTTACCTTTCAGTAGAAGTGAGTCTGAGGCACCAAGGCTGGCCCACTAGTAGTTGATTATAGTTGAGATGATTGTCTTTGTGATAATTTTCTGGTTTACTACTACCTAATATGTTTATGTGCTAGCATGATAATGTTTTATGTAATAATGGTGGTAGGAGGGGACTAGTCCCTAAGTTCAGTTGTTAGAACCAAAGGGTAGGTCGGGCACCCCAGATATGCCTGACAGTATGTTTATGTTATGATATATGTGGTAGTAGTGGTAGGGGTGAAATAGTCCCCAAAGTTCGGTTGTTAGGACCGAAGGGTGGGTCAGCACCCCATAACGACTTGGCATGGGTAGGTCAGCACCCCAGAATGGCTTGACATGGGTAGGTCAGCACCCCAGAATGTATTGACATGGGTAGGTCAGCACCCCAGAATGGCTTGACATTGGTAGATTGGCACCCCATAATGCCAGACCGAGAAGGTCGGGCGCCCCCAAATGACCCAATAGTATATATGCTCTGTGATTGTATGGTATGTGGTATGATGGGGGAACTCACTAGGCTTCGTGCTTACAATTTTTAGTTTTGTTTTAGGTACCCCTTCAGTGAAGGGGAAAGAAACGGTGCGGTAGCTGCACATCACACGCATATTAGATTTCGGCACGATGCGATTCATGGGATTGTACTCTGATTTTATTATTGTTCGATGTTTTGATTTTGAGACATGTTCATGATAGTTTATGGATTGATATGATATCTGAAATGTTTTCAGTAAATGATTTTATAAATAATATAATTAAGCAGAAAAATTTGGGTCTCGATTTTGGGATGTTACAAATAAACTATATGTATTTAAACGTATAGATATACATGCATAGTAATAGCTTGAATCTTTGAAATACTAGAAATTTTTATGATAGGAATTTTATGACATACAATGCCACATAAATAATATGTTTTTATATCATGTAGCATTTGTTGCATGGACTAGTTATTTCACGATAAAGTAACCATAATGTGTTTATGGGAAGTTCATACCAGTTTATTTGTAAGGATATGTTAAATTGTTAAATAACATTTTTATAAACTAGTCTTATTCTACTTCCACATAAAAGGGTAAATATGTTTGTATAATGAAAGTATACAGGCACATGTATTCCCCCCGCAAAATAATTAGAAATATTAAAAAGGGGCTATAGGCACTTACCCTTGAAGCATGAGTTTGAGTAGTTCAGAGATCATTTATTTTTGGGAAGCTTGATATGAGAAACTACAAAACCATAAATCTTGAACCTTGAAATACTTTCGGCACCGTTTCGTAACGAATTAAAACTATTGGAGGATGTTTGGTAATTTAATAACCAAAATAGGATTGCTTTGGTTTAAATAAATAAAAGGAGGGACTGAAATGGTTTAAATTGAATAAATGTTTGAGGATTTGTAACGACCCGAAAATCATGACATAATTTTTTTTGTTTTTAGAGTAATAGATCATTAATACATGCTTCCCATAAAACGATCATAATTAAGTTTTTATCACAACATTGACAAATCAGAGTAATTCACAGAAAACGAAAACATGTGGTGTGTGCTCTTTAATCATCCCGAGCCATTCCATTTCAAAACTAGAGTACTCGAAACATAAATTTAAAACCATAAGCACGAAGCTTAGTAAGTTCCCAAAATACCATACAACATATAACCGCAATATATCATGCAACAGGCATATAGTTGCTATGGGCTCCACCCATGGTCTTTATCTTGGATGGCATGGGCTCCCCCCATGGTCTTAAACTTGGAATGCCATAGGCTTCCCCCATGGTCTGATATCCAAATACCACGAGCTGTCTCAGGGTCTTCCATGCAAGTATCAGAGAGACATCTAGCATACCACATAACGCGTAATGGGTCGACATTGGTGCCTTCGACCCATGTATATAGTGAGAAGACTCACCTTGTACTGTTGAATCATACATAAACACTCTTGGCTACTGCCTAGTAGATCCACGAAGTATCAATAGCAAAAGAACACCCAATTAACAATTGGGTTCCAATCCATAACCATAACTCCATACGTGGGGTAAAAAGACCATTTTAAACTTAACCTAGCCTTGTCCAAGAAGACCCAATCTTAAAGTGTCGCATTCTACTTTCAGGAAAAGGACCCGAACTCAAACATGGATTGTTTTAAATTCTAAAAGTGCCAACTTTATGGACCTTAAACCTCATAAACACTAAGAGGGGCAACTCATAGCTCCTGGAGTGGAATCAACACCACTAGATCTCATTCTTGGGACCAAAACGAACCAAAACTCATAACGATAGATCTAAGACATCAATGATCATGTCAAAAAGATTTATACCTCCAACAAGCTGGAAATGAGACACATAAGCAAGATCCATAAGCTCTTTCTTTATTCCCATCCTTGCACCAAACTCCTTATTCTTAGAAATGGAACAAACACACGAAAAATGGACACTATAAGCTCAAAATGGCACCATGAAGGCTTAAGGACAATTTCTAGGGTTTTAGAGGATGGGGGATGACTTAGGAAATGAAGAAAGAGGCTAGCATAATGCTTATATAAGGTATAACCCGGAATTTAGGGTTTTCAATCTGCCCCTCGTACGACCAACATACGAGGTCATGCACCCCGACCCAACCTCGCACCTACGCTGCGCATTATTCCAGCTACACCTCACATAACTCCCTTTTCCTTGATACGCCCTATGTACCACCTTGGTATGCCCTGCGTACTAGGGTTTTCCTCCAAACCCTAATTGACGCGAAGACCATAACATTCTCAATATAATTTTGCATCCAACCATTCGTATATCCATGAAAATGTATCGAGATGCTCAACACTATTATCTATTCATACTCGCCATAAGACATCCCACACGAAAATCCTCTTTCCATAAAAGCCCGAGCTGACAAATTACCAAAATGCCTTTTGATTCAAAAACACAAAATGAACACCCGAACTATCTGAAATACGTTATCTTACCCTAACCGAGTCCACAACCCAACTCCTAGAGGATCTGAAGCCTGTTAATACCCAGTCCTTGATCACCAACCCAAAATGGGAACAATTCGAAACAAGAGGTTACAGCTCTCCCCCACTTATATTAGATTTCATCCTCGAAATTCGTCGTTACCTTTCCCAACACGTCTAACAATCTGGACAACCCCACTACAAGTCTAGAATACTACAACCCTCCCAAGACAATTGAAACCAACCCTAAAAGAACTTACCAAACCTAAAAAAGGATGAGCCTTTAACCCCTTGAAGAAAACCACCTCTATCTTCCCCAAAACCTAAAAAGTCATATTGATCTGACTTCCTGACAAACCGCCCACACTGAACCACTAACATACCATTTCCTCATGAATACCAGACTAAACACAATACTTCCAAGATTGATTATCTTGATTCTTCTATAGGAACAAAATCACTTATCATATATAACTACGGAATACTTACACTTGACAGAAGACTCAAATAATCCTTCAAGTAGAAGATTCCTCCCTGCCACTGTTAGACTCATATGAGAGTTGCACAACTGGGTCCAATCAGCCACTCTGATATTATTTAATTCAACTGTGAGCGACTTAACATACACCCCGAAATACAAGAGACTCCTCACATGAAGCTGAAATCACTGAAACAACTTCGACTCATCTTGCTACCACCTAGTTGCTTCCCAATGGCAGCCAAGACCTACCTGGTCCCAACATGTCTACTAACTATCTGAATCGCCGGACTCCTACCTGATTGTTGAGCCAAAAGACACACAAACACACAGTAGCCCCATGTGAATTCCGAGAGCAACGCTATCTAGTGATAATACACAAAACCACCTCGACACCAAACTTACTCCTAAAAGAATTCCCCGAGACCAGCCACCATCTAATATCTTACCTGGTCTCCAATGACCTACCTTCTCATTCCAAACACAATGTAACCCTCTCGCAGACAGAACCTGTTGGATAAGGTGTCTAAGTCCATAACTATTTCTGGTATGTACTTGACCCGACTCGGCATGGTCCATTTGGGTTGCATGGCATCATGCAATTGGATAGACTAAATGAGAGAAATAACACTTGGAGATTATTAATATATTATAAGTTCTAATATATTAATAATATTATTTGATTAGTTTGATCAAGAATTAATTATGTGATCAAAAGATAACTAATTAAATATATGGGTTGATTATGTAAATCATCCATATCTTGTATAGTGGGCTAAAAGGCTCCATGGACTATCAAGTTGGGTTCCACCCATAGGATGCTCCATGGATGCTCCATGGGAGTTAGAAACCCATGGGTCATGGAAATGAAGAGTCATGACACATTAGGGTTTAACCCTAGATGTGTCAACACTATATAAGTAACATGTTCTCCACCTAAAATCGACTACACTAAGAAACAAGAGGGCTTGGCCGATTTTTGAGAAGTGTGTGTTCTCTCATAAGTTCTTCCAAGAGCATTTGGTGTTGTGTGAAGCATTTGAGGCATCACACTTGGGGTGCTAGGCTCACAAGGTTTCAAGGAACACAAACAACAACAAGGTAAGTTATTCTATCTATACTTTAAGTTAAAATTGTTCCCCATGTATGCTAGATAGGAATATAACCTTGGAATTCAACTTTGCATGATAATTAGACAAACATAGATCCAAGGTTATTAGGGTTGCATGTACACTTAGGAAGTGTTAGAATGCTCAAAACCCATCAGTGGTATCAGAGCCTAGGCTTGTTTGCTCTTATTTGTGCTTAAAAGTTGAAAAAAGAATCGGAAATCTTGCTGTCTGCGAATGGACTTGTCGAGTCTATAGGGGGGACTCGTCGAGTTCATGAGTATCTTCAACCAACTCGGCGAGTGATTTCATGCACTCGGCGAGTAGGGTCGACTGATTGCAGAATTTCGATTTAGTTGCTGGAAATGAATTAGAAACATTACCCTAAACTGTTTTGGTAATTGAAAACTTGTTTTTGGTGGTGTAATGTCTTTGCTAATTCATTTACAAACAACTAGTTATCAAAATTACAAAGTTTTAAATGTAATTTTTGATTGTGTTCATATTCATGTTCTTGTTCTTATGATGTTTTAGATGATCATAGGAATTATTTGTAACCTATGTGGTAGATTAATTCTTGATCATAATGTGTTTTAATGGAGTCCATAACTTATCCTTAAGTTACGGAAAACCAAGAGTCACACTTGAGTTAAAACCATTAAAACAAATACAAGAGTTAGAAAAATGAAGAGTCTTCATTTTATTACTCTATTAAACTCATAAGTTACAAGAAATGAAAAGTTTTGAAAGTTACAAAACTTGCCCTCCAGTTTTGGAACAAGTAAAGTTAAGTTAAAACTTTAAGTTCCAACCCCTAGAATTTTAAAAGTTAAAATTCAACCCTTATACTTATATTATGATGATTTAATAATTATATATATATGTATAAGAATAAAGTCGTCTTACCGCTAGTACGCCTCATTCACGAAGTCGGTCTATAAGGTGGGTATAAGGTTGTTGCCTATAAAATGGTGACTTAATGGGTGTTTACTCTCACCCACCGCTTGCTTGACTGGTGGAGGGTCGTTAGCCGAACGGGTAAGACAAGGACTTATAAATTCTCATTCAAAGTATGATGAATATAATAAAGTAACTAAATGTTTGATTAAATTCCCAATCTTAGTTACTTTAGGAAAATGTGAATAAGGTGCTAATCCATGAAATTACACTTTACACTTTGTCTAAGTCATTGGTGGAGCGTGTGTGGTTATCCGGCACACTAACTTGGACTTAACAAGGTAGGTAAAGGGTGACTTAAGGTTTATTATAGTATCGGTGGAGCGTGTGTGGTTTACCGGCACATCGATTGAGTGATAAACTTTAAGGGTACCAAGTGATTTGCATGGTTACTTCACACCTCGTTTTGTGATCCTCGGTATCCCACTCACAAAACTTGGAGGGCATTTTCGAGATTGAAACATGCCTTTGAAAAGTTCATTGGATCTCAAAGAATCTAGGAATTTCTAAACCAATAAAAACTAAATATCTAATATTTCGGTTTTCGTGGTGGAAATTGGTGAATCGTCATTCACCTACCTTTCAAATATGGTATAGCTTAGATTACGGCATACCTCTTCTAAGTTATATTATATTGTGATTGGATCCTAGCCTTAATATTACATTTGGGTGTTTTATTAAGGACTCTCTTAAATCTATACTAAACCTGTTCTTCTTTTTCAGATGTCTTCAAGTAATGCTTCTGGCTCGAATCCTAATGGCTCTTTTACTCTTATGAGTCTGTGTGGGAAAGTCACCTTTGATGGATCCAACTTCAATAAATGGATCAGAAACATCAGGATGATTACCCGCTACGAGGACAAAGAATATGTCCTTGACAAGGATCTTAAGGAAATTGATGAGTCCACTGCAACTCCCCAGGAGATCGCTGACTTTCATACTCATGAAAGAGATGCAACCAAGGTGGCTTGCATCATGTTGGCCACAATGACAGCTGAACTCCAAAAGTCTTATGAAGATTTCTACCCTTATGAAATGCACCAAGATTCGATGGAAAGATACCATCAAAGTGCACGACAAGAGAGGTACGAAGTCATCTGCTCCATGATAACAACCATGATGAAGGACGGAGATTCCGTCACGAGCCACATGCAGAAAATGCAAAGGTATGTGGATCGTTTGCTGAAGCTTAATGTGAACTTCCCTGAGGAGCTTGCAATAGATATCATTTTGCACTCCTTACCATCGTGCTATGATCAATTCCGCATGACATATCACATGAACAAGGAAGAGGTCACCCTCAGCAAACTTCAGGGACTTCTCAAAACCGCAGAAACAGGTCTTAAGGGGAAGTCGGTTGCTATCACTCCTACTCCAGACTCAACTCCGGTCTTGGTAATTGGTAAAAGTCGAGGGAGGAAGAGAAAGACATCTTCGAAGGGTACCAAGGCTCGGACCCTTGATGGCTCTTCTTCAAGTGGAACCAAGAAAGGTTTCATTACTCCTTCTTCTGACCCAAAAGAGGCTGAATGCTTCTATTGCCATGAAAAAGCTCATTGGAAGCGGAACTGCCCAAAGTGCCAGTAGGATGTGAAGGATGGGAAAGTCAAACCCAACCATGCAGGTATTTACACTATCATTTCTAATAACTCACCCCATTCGAAATCTTGGGTCCTTGATACTGGTTGTGGTATTCATATTTGTTGTGACTTGCAGGGACTAGGAAGAAGTGAGAATGTGGAGCAAGGAAGAATAAACTTAATCATGGGAAATAGGAAAGTTACACCTGTCACCAAGATTGGAGTTTATACTTTATCGCTAAGTAGTGGGTTAAATTTAGATTTGAATAAATGTTGTTATTCGCCAGAAATGGCAAGAAATATTATTTCCTTTCATGCATTGTACAAACAAGGTTTCACCTTTTCGTTTGATAATGAAGTTGGTTCGATTAATGCTTTCTTTAATAATGTACTTTATTTTAAAGCATTACCTTGTGATGGTGTGTATGAAGTTGTATCTGTTGTAGATAACTTAGGAAATAATGTTTTGTGTATTGATTCTACTAATAATAATAACTTGGATAAAGCATCATTATGGCATTGTCGTCTTGGACATATAAGCAAGAAACGCATAGGCCAACTCCAAAAGGATGGAGTCTTGGAGTCGTTTGACCTAAAGTCAAATGATAGTTGCGAATCATGCTTACTTGGAAAAATGACAAAGTCACCCTTCACAGGCTCGTGTGAAAGGGGTGAAGGTTTGTTGGACCTTATACACTCGGATGTGTGTGGACCATTCAAACATGCCACAAGGGATGCTAATCGTTATTATTTGACTTTTACTGATGATTACAGTAGATATGGATATGTCTACTTAATCAAGCATAAGTCAGAGACTTTCGAGAAGTTTAAGGAATTTAAACAGGAAGTCGAGAATCAATTGGGCAGAAACATTAAGATGCTTCGATCCGATCGGGGTGGTGAGTATCTTAGATCAGAGTTCCTCGACTATCTAAGGGAATATGGGATTGTCTCACAATTGACACCTCCCAGGACACCGCAGTTGAATGGTGTGGCTGAGAGGCGTAATCGAACCTTGTTGGACATGGTTCGTTCCATGATGAGTCGAGCTTCGCTACCAATCTCATTCTGGGGGTATGCCTTAGAGACTGCCGCCCATATCCTTAATCTAGTCCCTACAAAGAAAGTTGCCAAAACTCCTCACGAGATGTGGACTGGTAAAGTACCTAAACTAGACCACATTAAGATTTGGGGTTGCGAGGCTTTCGTGAGACGCGAGACTCATGATAAGCTCGAACCCCGAAGCGAGAGGTGTATTTTCATCGGCTACCCACAGCAATCCTTTGGTTACCTCTTCTACAGACCTAGTGACAATGTGGTCTTTGTAGCAAGAAGAGCAGTCTTTCGAGAAAGAGAGTTTATAAGCCAAGGAGACAGTGGGAGGAAAATTGATCTTGAAGAAATTCAAGAGTCAAGTGGGGATGGAACTTCAAACTCTAGCCCTCAACTTGAGGAGGAAACTCCTATTGAGCCAATTGGCGAATCTGTACCTCTGAGGCGTTCCACGAAGGTTAGGAGTGCACCTGAGCATTATAATGGATTCCATATTACTGCAGAAGGTGAGACACTTATTAGTGATGGGACACTAGTAAGTCAAGATGACCCTAACAGCTACGAGGAAGCCATGGCAGGCCCCGAGTCTGCTAAATGGAAAGAGGCTATGGATAGCGAGATACAATCCATGTATGAGAATCAAGTTTGGAACTTGGTTGAGAATGTACCAGGTCAAAAGACCGTAGGGTGCAAATGGGTCTTCAAGAAGAAGACAGACATGGATGGTAAAGTACACACTTATAAGGCTAGACTGGTTGCAAAGGGCTTCTCTCAAATTCCTGGAGTGGATTATGATGAGACCTTTTCTCCGGTAGCCAAGATTAAGTCTATTCGGGTTCTGTTAGCCATAGCCGCATTTCATGACTATGAAATTTGGCAAATGGATGTCAAAACTGCTTTCCTTAATGGAAAGTTGGCTGAAGATGTTTACATGAGTCAGCCAGAGGGTTTTGTCAGCAACGAGTACCCTAATAGAGTGTGTAAGCTTGAGAAGTCCGTTTATGGATTAAAGCAAGCACCTCGCAGATGGAATCTTTGCTTTGATGAAAAGGTCAAGGAATTTGGCTTTTCTAGGAGTGAAGATGAATCTTGTGTGTATGTCAAGGCTAGTGGGAGTATAGTTAGCTTTTTGGTATTGTATATGGATGACATACTACTCATAGGAAACGACATTCCAACCCTGCAGGAAGTAAAGTCCTGGCTTGGAAAGTGTTTCGCTATGAAGGACCTTGGTGAAGCTGCCTATATTTTAGGGATAAGGATCTTGAGAGATCGGAGTAAAAGACTAATTGGACTTAGTCAAAGTACCTACTTGGATAAGGTGCTGAAGAGATTCAGCATGCAAGACTCCAAGAAAGGAGAGTTGCCCATCCAGAGTAACGCCAAACTGAGTAAGACACAAAGCCCTAGCACTACGGCTGAGATAGCACAAATGAGTCGAGTACCTTATGCTTCGGCTGTAGGATCGATCATGTATGCTATGACGTGTACTCGACCTGATGTAGCTTTTGCCCTGAGCATGGTTAGCAGGTTTCAGGGGAACCCTGGCAAGGCACACTGGACTGTGGTAAAGAATATTCTCAAGTACCTACGAAGGACTAAGGACTGGGTCCTTACCCTCGGTGGGAGTGATGACTTGAGAGTTGTAGGGTATAGTGATGCTAGCTTCCAGACTGATAGGGATAACTTCCGCTCTCAGTCGGGCTGGGTCTTTACCCTAAATGGAGGAGCAATTTCTTGGAAGAGTTCCAAGCAAGAGACAGTGGCAGATTCTACTTGTGAATCAGAGTATATTGCAGCTAGCGAGGCGGCAAAGGAGGCGTTATGGCTGAGGAACTTCATTGGAGACCTTGGAGTTGTACCAGCTATTAAAGAGCCAATGGAAATTTTCTGTGATAGTGAAAGTGTTGTTGCCTTAGCCAAGGAACCAAGGGATCACGGGAGATCCAGACACATCGACAGAAAATACCATTTCATCAGACATCGGATCGAAGAAGGACTCCTCGTGGCAAAGAGGGTGTCATCAGATGAGAATCCGGCAGATCCCCTCACGAAGGGACTGACTCGGGTTAAGCATCTCCAGCATGCTCGGAGCATAGGGCTGAAGGATGATATTAGATTTAGTAGTTAGATAACCTCAAAATTTGTAAAGTGTAATTGACATCTGATGATGAATAAAAGTGTTTTATTTATGAGTAAAGTGTTACTATCTCTTGTCGATCGTTTACTATATTTCTTTTGCATGTTTTGACTTCCAGAATAATTTTGTTTGGTATAACATATTATTCAAACCTCCACAGTCGGTCATATGTCGGAAGTAGATATGAATCAAGACTGTCATGTTTGGTTGTAGAGGTCTTGGACAAGGCTACAACAATCATGAGTGCTCATAAGTTCTGAGCATTGGACTCGACCCACGCTCACTAGAATCACTTCATGGAATTCTATCTCGAGTGATCGTGAGACGGTAATATCATATAAGTCTTTAAACCTAGAGATATGATTTGTTACTTACAAGTTGGTTATGCATTGATTGTACGAAAAATGCATTGGTAACTCGATGTTATAAATTGCGCTCTTGTGTGTAATTCAATGAGTAGTAGAACAAACATATGAGTCGAAGTTTATCTGTTCCTTCTTGGATTAGAAGCTGATATCTGGGCCCCTCGATGATTTTGTTTTGACCTATGTACCGGGCCCTGTCAGAACTAAAATTGATGTGTTCAATGAAGTTCTTTGTCAAACAAATCAGAAATCAGGAAACAAATTGTTGGACAATAAGTAAGACATTGTTCCATGTATTTGTCCGACTGATATCTAGAACAGAGGATTATATGATCACTTATCTTAAATGGCGTACCATCATCTTCTCAGTTTCGAGAAACCTTGTAAAGAGCTACGATTGCCGATCGGTTCCTGAAGTCATATTTGCAGTAATAGTTATTAGACTTATCCAAGTGGGAGACTGTTGGATAAGGTGTCTAAGTCCATAACTATTTCTGGTATGTACTTGACCCGACTCGGCATGGTCCATTTGGGTTGCATGGCATCATGCAATTAGATAGACTAAATGAGAGAAATAACACTTGGAGATTATTAATATATTATAAGTTCTAATATATTAATAATATTATTTGATTAGTTTGATCAAGAATTAATTTAGAATTAATTATGTGATCAAAAGATAACTAATTAAATATATGGGTTGATTATGTAAATCATCCATATCTTGTATAGTGGGCTAAAAGGCTCCATGGACTATCAAGTTGGGTTCCACCCATAGGATGCTCCATGGATGCTCCATGGGAGTTACAAACCCATGGGTCATGGAAATGAAGAGTCATGACACATTAGGGTTTAACCCTAGATATGTCAACACTATATAAGTAACATGTTCTCCACCTAAAATCGACTACACTAAGAAACAAGAGGGATTGGCCGATTTTTGAGAAGTGTGTGTTCTCTCATAAGTTCTTCCAAGAGCATTTGGTGTTGTGTGAAGCATTTGAGGCATCACACTTGGGGTGCTAGGCTCACAAGGTTTCAAGGAACACAAAAAACAACAAGGTAAGTTATTCTATCTATACTTTAAGTTAAAATTGTTCCCCATGTATGCTAGATAGGAATATAACCTTGGAATTCAACTTTGCATGATAATTAGACAAACATAGATCCAAGGTTATTAGGGTTGCATGTACACTTAGGAAGTGTTAGAATGCTCAAAACCCATCAGTGGTATCAGAGCCTAGGCTTGTTTGCTCTTATTTGTGCTTAAAAGTTGAAAAAAGAATCGGAAATCTTGCTGTCTGCGAATGGACTTGTCGAGTCTATAGGGGGGACTCGTCGAGTTCATGAGTATCTTCAACCAACTCGACGAGTGATTTCATGCACTCGGCGAGTAGGGTCGACTGATTGCAGAATTTCGATTTAGTTGCTGGAAATGAATTAGAAACATTACCCTAAACTGTTTTGGTAATTGAAAACTTGTTTTTGGTGGTGTAATGTCTTTGCTAATTCATTTACAAACAACTAGTTATCAAAATTACAAAGTTTTAAATGTAATTTTTGATTGTGTTCATATTCATGTTCTTGTTCTTATGATGTTTTAGATGATCATAGGAATTATTTGTAACCTATGTGGTAGATTAATTCTTGATCATAATGTGTTTTAATGGAGTCCATAACTTATCCTTAAGTTACGGAAAACCAAGAGTCACACTTGAGTTAAAACCATTAAAACAAATACAAGAGTTAGAAAAATGAAGAGTCTTCATTTTATTACTCTATTAAACTCATAAGTTACAAGAAATGAAAAGTTTTGAAAGTTACAAAACTTGCCCTCCAGTTTTGGAACAAGTAAAGTTAAGTTAAAACTTTAAGTTCCAACCCCTAGAATTTTAAAAGTTAAAATTCAACCCTTATACTTATATTATGATGATTTAATAATTATATATATATGTATAAGAATAAAGTCGTCTTACCGCTAGTACGCCTCATTCACGAAGTCGGTCTATAAGGTGGGTATAAGGTTGTTGCCTATAAAATGGTGACTTAATGGGTGTTTACTCTCACCCACCGCTTGCTTGACTGGTGGAGGGTCGTTAGCCGAACGGGTAAGACAAGGACTTATAAATTCTCATTCAAAGTATGATGAATATAATAAAGTAACTAAATGTTTGATTAAATTCCCAATCTTAGTTACTTTAGGAAAATGTGAATAAGGTGCTAATCCATGAAATTACACTTTACACTTTGTCTAAGTCATTGGTGGAGCGTGTGTGGTTATCCGGCACACTAACTTGGACTTAACAAGGTAGGTAAAGGGTGACTTAAGGTTTATTATAGTATCGGTGGAGCGTGTGTGGTTTACCGGCACATCGATTGAGTGATAAACTTTAAGGGTACCAAGTGATTTGCATGGTTACTTCACACCTCGTTTTGTGATCCTCGGTATCCCAGTCACAAAACTTGGAGGGCATTCTCGAGATTGAAACATGCCTTTGAAAAGTTCATTGGATCTCAAAGAATCTAGGAATTTCTAAACCAATAAAAACTAAATATCTAATATTTCGGTTTTCGTGGTGGAAATTGGTGAATCGTCATTCACCTACCTTTCAAATATGGTATAGCTTAGATTACGGCATACCTCTTCTAAGTTATATTATATTGTGATTGGATCCTAGCCTTAATATTACATTTGGGTGTTTTATTAAGGACTCTCTTAAATCTATACTAAACCTGTTCTTCTTTTTCAGATGTCTTCAAATAATGCTTCTGGCTCGAATCCTAATAGCTCTTTTACTCTTATGAGTCTGTGTGGGAAAGTCACCTTTGATGGATCCAACTTCAATAAATGGATCAGAAACATCAGGATGATTACCTGCTACGAGGACAAAGAATATGTCCTTGACAAGGATCTTAAGGAAATTGATGAGTCCACTGCAACTCCCCAGGAGATCGCTGACTTTCATACTCATGAAAGAGATGCAACCAAGGTGGCTTGCATCATGTTGGCCACAATGACAACTGAACTCCAAAAGTCTTATGAAGATTTCTACCCTTATGAAATGCACCAAGATTTGATGGAAAGATACCATCAAAGTGCACGACAAGAGAGGTACGAAGTCATCTGCTCCATGATAACAACCATGATGAAGGACAGAGATTCTGTCACGAGCCACATGCAGAAAATGCAAAGGTATGTGGATCGGTTGCTGAAGCTCAATGTGAACTTCCCTGAGGAGCTTGCAATAGATATCATTTTGCACTCCTTACCATCGTGCTATGATCAATTCCGCATGACATATCACATGAACAAGGAAGAGGTCACCCTCAGCAAACTTCAGGGACTTCTCAAAACCGCAGAAACAGGTCTTAAGGGGAAGTCGGTTGCTATCACTCCTACTCCAGACTCAACTCCGGTCTTGGTAATTGGGAAAAGTCGAGGGAGGAAGAGAAAGACATCTTTGAAGGGTACCAAGGCTCGGACCCTTGATGGCTCTTCTTCAAGTGGAACCAAGAAAGGTTTCATTACTCCTTCTTCTGACCCAAAAGAGGCTGAATGCTTCTATTGCCATGAAAAAGCTCATTGGAAGCGGAACTGCCCAAAGTGCCAGTAGGATGTGAAGGATGGGAAAGTCAAACCCAACCATGCAGGTATTTACACTATCATTTCTAATAAGTCACCCCATTCGAAATCTTGGGTCCTTGATACTGGTTGTGGTATTCATATTTGTTGTGACTTGCAGGGACTAGGAAGAAGTGAGAATGTGGAGCAAGGAAGAATAAACTTAATCATGGGAAATAGGAAAGTTACACCTGTCACCAAGATTGGAGTTTATACTTTATCGCTAAGTAGTGGGTTAAATTTAGATTTGAATAAATGTTGTTATTCGCCAGAAATGGCAAGAAATATTATTTCCTTTCATGCATTGTACAAACAAGGTTTCACCTTTTCGTTTGATAATGAAGTTGGTTCGATTAATGCTTTCTTTAATAATGTACTTTATTTTAAAGCATTACCTTGTGATGGTGTGTATGAAGTTGTATCTGTTGTAGATAACTTAGGAAATAATGTTTTGTGTATTGATTCTACTAATAATAATAACTTGGATAAAGCATCATTATGGCATTGTCGTCTTGGACATATAAGCAAGAAACGCATAGGCCAACTCCAAAAGGATGGAGTCTTGGAGTCGTTTGACCTAAAGTCAAATGATAGTTGCGAATCATGCTTACTTGGAAAAATGACAAAGTCACCCTTCACAGGCTCGTGTGAAAGGGGTGAAGGTTTGTTGGACCTTACACACTCGGATGTGTGTGGACCATTCAAACATGCCACAAGGGATGCTAATCGTTATTATTTGACTTTTACTGATGATTACAGTAGATATGGATATGTCTACTTAATCAAGCATAAGTCAGAGACTTTCGAGAAGTTTAAGGAAGTTAAACAGGAAGTCGAGAATCAATTGGGCAGAAACATTAAGATGCTTCGATCCGATCGTGGTGGTGAGTATCTTAGTTCAGAGTTCCTCGACTATCTAAGGGAATGTGGGATTGTCTCACAATTGACACCTCCCAGGACACCGCAGTTGAATGGTGTGGCTGAGAGGCGTAATCGAACCTTGTTGGACATGGTTCATTCCATGATGAGTCGAGCTTCGCTACCAATCTCATTCTGGGGGTATGCCTTAGAGACTGCCGCCCATATCCTTAATCTAGTCCCTACAAAGAAAGTTCCCAAAACTCCTCACGAGATGTGGACTGGTAAAGTACCTAAACTAGACCACATTAAGATTTGAGGTTGCGAGGCTTTCGTGAGACGCGAGACTCATGATAAGCTCGAACCCCGAAGCGAGAGGTGTATTTTCATCGGCTACCCACAGCAATCCTTTGGTTACCTCTTCTACAGACCTAGTGACAATGTGGTCTTTGTAGCAAGAAGAGCAGTCTTTCGAGAAAGAGAGTTTATAAGCCAAGGAGACAGTGGGAGGCAAATTGATCTTGAAGAAATTCAAGAGTCAAGTGGGGATGGAACTTCAAACTCTAGCCCTCAACTTGAGGAGGAAACTCCTGTTGAGCCAATTGGCGAATCTGCACCTCTGAGGCGTTCCACGAAGGTTAGGAGTGCACCTGAGCATTATAATGGATTCCATATTACTGCAGAAGGTGAGACACTTATTAGTGATGGGACACTAGTAAGTCAAGATGACCCTAACAGCTACGAGGAAGCCATGGCAGGCCCCGAGTCTGCTAAATGGAAAGAGGCTATGGATAGCGAGATACAATCCATGTATGACAATCAAGTTTGGAACTTGGTTGAGAATGTACCAGGTCAAAAGACTGTAGGGTGCAAATGGGTCTTCAAGAAGAAGACCGACATGGATGGTAAAGTCCACACTTATAAGGCTAGACTGGTTGCAAAGGGCTTCTCTCAAATTCCTGGAGTGGATTATGATGAGACCTTTTCTCCGGTAGCCAAGATTAAGTCTATTCGGGTTCTGTTAGCCATAGCCGCATTTCATGACTATGAAATTTGGCAAATGGATCTCAAAACCGCTTTCCTTAATGGAAAGTTTGCTGAAGATGTTTACATGAGTCAGCCAGAGGGTTTTGTCAGCAACGAGTACCCTAATAGAGTGTGTAAGCTTGAGAAGTCCGTTTATGGATTAAAGCAAGCACCTCGCAGATGGAATCTTTGCTTTGATGAAAAGGTCAAGGAATTTGGCTTTTCTAGGAGTGAAGATGAATCTTGTATGTATGTCAAGGCTAGTGGGAGTATAGTTAGCTTTTTGGTATTGTATATGGATGACATACTACTCATAGGAAACGACATTCCAACCCTGCAGGAAGTAAAGTCCTGGCTTGGAAAGTGTTTCGCTATGAAGGACCTTGGTGAAGCTGCCTATATTTTAGCGATAAGGATCTTGAGAGATCGGAGTAAAAGACTAATTGGACTTAGTCAAAGTACCTACTTGGATAAGGTGCTGAAGAGATTCAGCATGCAAGACTCCAAGAAAGGAGAGTTGCCCATCCAGAGTAACGCCAAACTGAGTAAGACACAAAGCCCTTGCACTGAGGCTGAGATAGCACAAATGAGTCGAGTACCTTATGCTTCGGCTGTAGGATCGATCATGTATGCTATGATGTGTACTCGACCTGATGTAGCTTTTGCCCTGAGCATGGTTAGCAGGTTTCAGGGGAACCCTGGCAAGGCACACTGGACTGCGGTAAAGAATATTCTCAAGTACCTACAAAGGACTAAGGACTGGGTCCTTACCCTCGGTGGGAGTGATGACTTGAGAGTTGTAGGGTATAGTGATGCTAGCTTCCAGACTGATAGGGATAACTTCCGCTCTCAATCGGGCTGGGTCTTTACCCTAAATGGAGGAGCAATTTCTTGGAAGAGTTCCAAGCAAGAGACAGTGGCAGATTCTACTTGTGAATCAGAGTATATTGCAGCTAGCGAGGCGGCAAAGGAGGCGTTATGGCTGAGGAACTTCATTGGAGACCTTGGAGTTGTACCAACTATTAAAGAGCCAATGGAAATTTTCTGTGATAGTGAAAGTGCTGTTGCCTTAGCCAAGGAACCAAGGGATCACGGGAGATCCAGACACATCGACAGAAAATACCATTTCATCAGACATCGGATCGAAGAAGGACTCCTCGTGGCAAAGAGGGTGTCATCAGATGAGAATCTGGCAGATCCCCTCATGAAGGGACTGACTCGGGTTAAGCATCTCCAGCATGCTCGGAGCATAGGGCTGAAGGATGATATTAGATTTAGTAGTTAGATAACCTCAAAATTTGTAAAGTGTAATTGACATCTGATGATGAATAAAAGTGTTTTATTTATGAGTAAAGTGTTACTATCTCTTGTCGATCGTTTACTATATTTCTTTTGCATGTTTTGACTTCCAGAATAATTTTGTTTGGTATAACATATTATTCAAACCTCCACAGTCGGTCATATGTCGGAAGTAGATATGAATCAAGACTGTCATGTTTGGTTGTAGAGGTCTTGGACAAGGCTACAACAATCATGAGTGCTCATAAGTTCCGAGCATTGGACTCAACCCACGCTCACTGGAATCACTTCATGGAATTCTATCTCGAGTGATCGTGAGACGGTAATATCATATAAGTCTTTAAACCTAGAGATATGATTTTTACTTACAAGTTGGTTATGCATTGATTGTACGAAAAATGCATTGGTAACTCGATGTTATAAATTGCGCTCTTGTGTGTAATTCAATGAGTAGTAGAACAAACATATGAGTCGAAGTTTATCTGTTCCTTCTTGGATTAGAAGCTGATATCTGGGCCCCTCGATGATTTTGTTTTGACCTATGTACCGGGCCCTGTCAGAACTAAAATTGATGTGTTCAATGAAGTTCTTTGTCAAACAAATCAGAAATCGGGAAACAAATTGTTGGACAATAAGTAAGACATTGTTCCATGTATTTGTCCGACTGATATCTAGAACAGAGGATTATATGATCACTTATCTTAAATGGCGTACCATCATCTTCTCAGTTTCGAGAAACCTTGTAAAGAGCTACGATTGCCGATCGGTTCCTGAAGTCATATTTGCAGTAATAGTTATTAGACTTATCCAAGTGGGAGACTGTTGGATAAGGTGTCTAAGTCCATAACTATTTCTGGTATGTACTTGACCCGACTCGGCATGGTCCATTTGGGTTGCATGGCATCATGCAATTGGATAGACTAAATGAGAGAAATAACACTTGGAGATTATTAATATATTATAAGTTCTAATATATTAATAATATTATTTGATTAGTTTGATCAAGAATTAATTTAGAATTAATTATGTGATCAAAAGATAACTAATTAAATATATGGGTTGATTATGTAAATCATCCATATCTTGTATAGTGGGCTAAAAGGCTCCATGGACTATCAAGTTGGGTTCCACCCATAGGATGCTCCATGGATGCTCCATGGGAGTTACAAACCCATGGGTCATGGAAATGAAGAGTCATGACACATTAGGGTTTAACCCTAGATGTGTCAACACTATATAAGTAACATGTTCTCCACCTAAAATCGACTACACTAAGAAACAAGAGGGATTGGCCGATTTTTGAGAAGTGTGTGTTCTCTCATAAGTTCTTCCAAGAGCATTTGGTGTTGTGTGAAGCATTTGAGGCATCACACTTGGGGTGCTAGGCTCACAAGGTTTCAAGGAACACAAACAACAACAAGGTAAGTTATTCTATCTATACTTTAAGTTAAAATTGTTCCCCATGTATGCTAGATAGGAATATAACCTTGGAATTCAACTTTGCATGATAATTAGACAAACATAGATCCAAGGTTATTAGGGTTGCATGTACACTTAGGAAGTGTTAGAATGCTCAAAACCCATCAGTGGTATCAGAGCCTAGGCTTGTTTGCTCTTATTTGTGCTTAAAAGTTGAAAAAAGAATCGGAAATCTTGCTGTCTGCGAATGGACTTGTCGAGTCTATAGGGGGGACTCGTCGAGTTCATGAGTATCTTCAACCAACTCGGCGAGTGATTTCATGCACTCGGCGAGTAGGGTCGACTGATTGCAGAATTTCGATTTAGTTGCTGGAAATGAATTAGAAACATTACCCTAAACTGTTTTGGTAATTGAAAACTTGTTTTTGGTGGTGTAATGTCTTTGCTAATTCATTTACAAACAACTAGTTATCAAAATTACAAAGTTTTAAATGTAATTTTTGATTGTGTTCATATTCATGTTCTTGTTCTTATGATGTTTTAGATGATCATAGGAATTATTTGTAACCTATGTGGTAGATTAATTCTTGATCATAATGTGTTTTAATGGAGTCCATAACTTATCCTTAAGTTACGGAAAACCAAGAGTCACACTTGAGTTAAAACCATTAAAACAAATACAAGAGTTAGAAAAATGAAGAGTCTTCATTTTATTACTCTATTAAACTCATAAGTTACAAGAAATGAAAAGTTTTGAAAGTTACAAAACTTGCCCTCCAGTTTTGGAACAAGTAAAGTTAAGTTAAAACTTTAAGTTCCAACCCCTAGAATTTTAAAAGTTAAAATTCAACCCTTATACTTATATTATGATGATTTAATAATTATATATATATGTATAAGAATAAAGTCGTCTTACCGCTAGTACGCCTCATTCACGAAGTCGGTCTATAAGGTGGGTATAAGGTTGTTGCCTATAAAATGGTGACTTAATGGGTGTTTACTCTCACCCACCGCTTGCTTGACTGGTGGAGGGTCGTTAGCCGAACGGGTAAGACAAGGACTTATAAATTCTCATTCAAAGTATGATGAATATAATAAAGTAACTAAATGTTTGATTAAATTCCCAATCTTAGTTACTTTAGGAAAATGTGAATAAGGTGCTAATCCATGAAATTACACTTTACACTTTGTCTAAGTCATTGGTGAAGCGTGTGTGGTTATCCGGCACACTAACTTGGACTTAACAAGGTAGGTAAAGGGTGACTTAAGGTTTATTATAGTATCGGTGGAGTGTGTGTGGTTTACCGGCATATCGATTGAGTGATAAAATTTAAGGGTACCAAGTGATTTGCATGGTTACTTCACACCTCGTTTTGTGATCCTCGGTATCCCAGTCACAAAACTTGGAGGGCATTCTCGAGATTGAAACATGCCTTTGAAAAGTTTATTGGATCTCAAAGAATCTAGGAATTTCTAAACCAATAAAAACTAAATATCTAATATTTCGGTTTTCGTGGTGGAAATTGGTGAATCGTCATTCACCTACCTTTCAAATATGGTATAGCTTAGATTACGGCATACCTCTTCTAAGTTATATTATATTGTGATTGGATCCTAGCCTTAATATTACATTTGGGTGTTTTATTAAGGACTCTCTTAAATCTATACTAAACCTGTTCTTCTTTTTCAGATGTCTTCAAATAATGCTTCTGGCTCGAATCCTAATGGCTCTTTTACTCTTATGAGTCTGTGTGGGAAAGTCACCTTTGATGGATCCAACTTCAATAAATGGATCAGAAACATCAGGATGATTACCTGCTACGAGGACAAAGAATATGTCCTTGACAAGGATCTTAAGGAAATTGATGAGTCCACTGCAACTCCCCAGGAGATCGCTGACTTTCATACTCATGAAAGAGATGCAACCAAGGTGGCTTGCATCATGTTGGCCACAATGACAACTGAACTCCAAAAGTCTTATGAAGATTTCTACCCTTATGAAATGCACCAAGATTTGATGGAAAGATACCATCAAAGTGCACGACAAGAGAGGTACGAAGTCATCTGCTCCATGATAACAACCATGATGAAGGACGGAGATTCCGTCACGAGCCACATGCAGAAAATGCGAAGGTATGTGGATCGGTTGCTGAAGCTCAATGTGAACTTCCCTGAGGAGCTTGCAATAGATATCATTTTGCACTCCTTACCATCGTGCTATGATCAATTCCGCATGACATATCACATGAACAAGGAAGAGGTCACCCTCAGCAAACTTCAGGGACTTCTCAAAACCGCAGAAACAGGTCTTAAGGGGAAGTCGGTTGCTATCACTCCTACTCCAGACTCAACTCCGGTCTTGGTAATTGGGAAAAGTCGAGGGAGGAAGAGAAAGACATCTTCGAAGGGTACCAAGGCTCGGACCCTTGATGGCTCTTCTTCAAGTGGAACCAAGAAAGGTTTCATTACTCCTTCTTCTGACCCAAAAGAGGCTGAATGCTTCTATTGCCATGAAAAAGCTCATTGGAAGCGGAACTGCCCAAAGTGCCAGTAGGATGTGAAGGATGGGAAAGTCAAACCCAACCATGCAGGTATTTACACTATCATTTCTAATAACTCACCCCATTCGAAATCTTGGGTCCTTGATACTGGTTGTGGTATTCATATTTGTTGTGACTTGCAGGGACTAGGAAGAAGTGAGAATGTGGAGCAAGGAAGAATAAACTTAATCATGGGAAATAGGAAAGTTACACCTGTCACCAAGATTGGAGTTTATACTTTATCGCTAAGTAGTGGGTTAAATTTAGATTTGAATAAATGTTGTTATTCGCCAGAAATGGCAAGAAATATTATTTCCTTTCATGCATTGTACAAACAAGGTTTCACCTTTTCGTTTGATAATGAAGTTGGTTCGATTAATGCTTTCTTTAATAATGTACTTTATTTTAAAGCATTACCTTGTGATGGTGTGTATGAAGTTGTATCTGTTGTAGATAACTTAGGAAATAATGTTTTGTGTATTGATTCTACTAATAATAATAACTTGGATAAAGCATCATTATGGCATTGTCGTCTTGGACATATAAGCAAGAAACGCATAGGCCAACTCCAAAAGGATGGAGTCTTGGAGTCGTTTGACCTAAAGTCAAATGATAGTTGCGAATCATGCTTACTTGGAAAAATGACAAAGTCACCCTTCACAGGCTCGTGTGAAAGGGGTGAAGGTTTGTTGGACCTTATACACTCGGATGTGTGTGGACCATTCAAACATGCCACAAGGGATGCTAATCGTTATTATTTGACTTTTACTGATGATTACAGTAGATATGGATATGTCTACTTAATCAAGCATAAGTCAGAGACTTTCGAGAAGTTTAAGGAATTTAAACAGGAAGTCGAGAATCAATTGGGCAGAAACATTAAGATGCTTCGATCCGATCGGGGTGGTGAGTATCTTAGATCAGAGTTCCTCGACTATCTAAGGGAATATGGGATTGTCTCACAATTGACACCTCCCAGGACACCGCAGTTGAATGGTGTGGCTGAGAGGCGTAATCGAACCTTGTTGGACATGGTTCGTTCCATGATGAGTCGAGCTTCGCTACCAATCTCATTCTGGGGGTATGCCTTAGAGACTGCCGCCCATATCCTTAATCTAGTCCCTACAAAGAAAGTTGCCAAAACTCCTCACGAGATGTGGACTGGTAAAGTACCTAAACTAGACCACATTAAGATTTGGGGTTGCGAGGCTTTCGTGAGACGCGAGACTCATGATAAGCTCGAACCCCGAAGCGAGAGGTGTATTTTCATCGGCTACCCACAGCAATCCTTTGGTTACCTCTTCTACAGACCTAGTGACAATGTGGTCTTTGTAGCAAGAAGAGCAGTCTTTTGAGAAAGAGAGTTTATAAGCCAAGGAGACAGTGGGAGGCAAATTGATCTTGAAGAAATTCAAGAGTCAAGTGGGGATGGAACTTCAAACTCTAGCCCTCAACTTGAGGAGGAAACTCCTGTTGAGCCAATTGGCGAATCTGCACCTCTGAGGCGTTCCACGAAGGTTAGGAGTGCACTTGAGCATTATAATGGATTCCATATTACTGCAGAAGGTGAGACACTTATTAGTGATGGGACACTAGTAAGTCAAGATGACCCTAACAGCTACGAGGAAGCCATGGCAGGCCCCGAGTCTGCTAAATGGAAAGAGGCTATGGATAGCGAGATACAATCCATGTATGACAATCAAGTTTGGAACTTGGTTGAGAATGTACCAGGTCAAAAGACTGTAGGGTGCAAATGGGTCTTCAAGAAGAAGACCGACATGGATGGTAAAGTCCACACTTATAAGGCTAGACTGGTTGCAAAGGGCTTCTCTCAAATTCCTGGAGTGGATTATGATGAGACCTTTTCTCCGGTAGCCAAGATTAAGTCTATTCGGGTTCTGTTAGCCATAGCCGCATTTCATGACTATGAAATTTGGCAAATGGATCTCAAAACCGCTTTCCTTAATGGAAAGTTTGCTGAAGATGTTTACATGAGTCAGCCAGAGGGTTTTTTCAGCAACGAGTACCCTAATAGAGTGTGTAAGCTTGAGAAGTCCGTTTATGGATTAAAGCAAGCACCTCGCAGATGGAATCTTTGCTTTGATGAAAAGGTCAAGGAATTTGGCTTTTCTAGGAGTGAAGATGAATCTTGTATGTATGTCAAGGCTAGTGGGAGTATAGTTAGATTTTTGGTATTGTATATGGATGACATACTACTCATAGGAAACGACATTCCAACCCTGCAGGAAGTAAAGTCCTGGCTTGGAAAGTGTTTCGCTATGAAGGACCTTGGTGAAGCTGCCTATATTTTAGCGATAAGGATCTTGAGAGATCGGAGTAAAAGACTAATTGGACTTAGTCAAAGTACCTACTTGGATAAGGTGCTGAAGAGATTCAGCATGCAAGACTCCAAGAAAGGAGAGTTGCCCATCCAGAGTAACGCCAAACTGAGTAAGACACAAAGCCCTTGCACTGAGGCTGAGATAGCACAAATGAGTCGAGTACCTTATGCTTCGGCTGTAGGATCGATCATGTATGCTATGATGTGTACTCGACCTGATGTAGCTTTTGCCCTGAGCATGGTTAGCAGGTTTCAGGGGAACCCTGGCAAGGCACACTGGACTGCGGTAAAGAATATTCTCAAGTACCTACAAAGGACTAAGGACTGGGTCCTTACCCTCGGTGGGAGTGATGACTTGAGAGTTGTAGGGTATAGTGATGCTAGCTTCCAGACTGATAGGGATAACTTCCGCTCTCAGTCGGGCTGGGTCTTTACCCTAAATGGAGGAGCAATTTCATGGAAGAGTTCCAAGCAAGAGACAGTGGCAGATTCTACTTGTGAATCAGAGTATATTGCAGCTAGCGAGGCGGCAAAGGAGGCGTTATGGCTGAGGAACTTCATTGGAGACCTTGGAGTTGTACCAACTATTAAAGAGCCAATGGAAATTTTCTGTGATAGTGAAAGTGCTGTTGCCTTAGCCACGGAACCAAGGGATCACGGGAGATCCAGACACATCGACAGAAAATACCATTTCATCAGACATCGGATCGAAGAAGGACTCCTCGTGGCAAAGAGGGTGTCATCAGATGAGAATCCGGCAGATCCCCTCACGAAGGGACTGACTCGGGTTAAGCATCTCCAGCATGCTCGGAGCATAGGGCTGAAGGATGATATTAGATTTAGTAGTTAGATAACCTCAAAATTTGTAAAGTGTAATTGACATCTGATGATGAATAAAAGTGTTTTATTTATGAGTAAAGTGTTACTATCTCTTGTCGATCGTTTACTATATTTCTTTTGCATGTTTTGACTTCCAGAATAATTTTGTTTGGTATAACATATTATTCAAACCTCCACAGTCGGTCATATGTCGGAAGTAGATATGAATCAAGACTGTCATGTTTGGTTGTAGAGGTCTTGGACAAGGCTACAACAATCATGAGTGCTCATAAGTTCTGAGCATTGGACTCAACCCACGCTCACTGGAATCACTTCATGGAATTCTATCTCGAGTGATCGTGAGACGGTAATATCATATAAGTCTTTAAACCTAGAGATATGATTTGTTACTTACAAGTTGGTTATGCATTGATTGTACGAAAAATGCATTGGTAACTCGATGTTATAAATTGCGCTCTTGTGTGTAATTCAATGAGTAGTAGAACAAACATATGTGTCGAAGTTTATCTGTTCCTTCTTGGATTAGAAGCTGATATCTGGGCCCCTCGATGATTTTGTTTTGACCTATGTACCGGGCCCTGTCAGAACTAAAATTGATGTGTTCAATGAAGTTCTTTGTCAAACAAATCAGAAATCAGGAAACAAATTGTTGGACAATAAGTAAGACATTGTTCCATGTATTTGTCCGACTGATATCTAGAACAGAGGATTATATGATCACTTATCTTAAATGGCGTACCATCATCTTCTCAGTTTCGAGAAACCTTGTAAAGAGCTACGATTGCCGATCGGTTCCTGAAGTCATATTTGCAGTAATAGTTATTAGACTTATCCAAGTGGGAGACTGTTGGATAAGGTGTCTAAGTCCATAACTATTTCTGGTATGTACTTGACCCGACTCGGCATGGTCCATTTGGGTTGCATGGCATCATGCAATTGGATAGACTAAATGAGAGAAATAACACTTGGAGATTATTAATATATTATAAGTTCTAATATATTAATAATATTATTTGATTAGTTTGATCAAGAATTAATTTAGAATTAATTATGTGATCAAAAGATAACTAATTAAATATATGGGTTGATTATGTAAATCATCCATATCTTGTATAGTGGGCTAAAAGGCTCCATGGACTATCAAGTTGGGTTCCACCCATAGGATGCTCCATGGATGCTCCATGGGAGTTACAAACCCATGGGTCATGGAAATGAAGAGTCATGACACATTAGGGTTTAACCCTAGATGTGTCAACACTATATAAGTAACATGTTCTCCACCTAAAATCGACTACACTAAGAAACAAGAGGGATTGGCCGATTTTTGAGAAGTGTGTGTTCTCTCATAAGTTCTTCCAAGAGCATTTGGTGTTGTGTGAAGCATTTGAGGCATCACACTTGGGGTGCTAGGCTCACAAGGTTTCAAGGAACACAAACAACAACAAGGTAAGTTATTCTATCTATACTTTAAGTTAAAATTGTTCCCCATGTATGCTAGATAGGAATATAACCTTGGAATTCAACTTTGCATGATAATTAGACAAACATAGATCCAAGGTTATTAGGGTTGCATGTACACTTAGGAAGTGTTAGAATGCTCAAAACCCATCAGTGGTATCAGAGCCTAGGCTTGTTTGCTCTTATTTGTGCTTAAAAGTTGAAAAAAGAATCGGAAATCTTGCTGTCTGCGAATGGACTTGTCGAGTCTATAGGGGGGACTCGTCGAGTTCATGAGTATCTTCAACCAACTCGGCGAGTGATTTCATGCACTCGGCGAGTAGGGTCGACTGATTGCAGAATTTCGATTTAGTTGCTGGAAATGAATTAGAAACATTACCCTAAACTGTTTTGGTAATTGAAAACTTGTTTTTGGTGGTGTAATGTCTTTGCTAATTCATTTACAAACAACTAGTTATCAAAATTACAAAGTTTTAAATGTAATTTTTGATTGTGTTCATATTCATGTTCTTGTTCTTATGATGTTTTAAATGATCATAGGAATTATTTGTAACCTATGTGGTAGATTAATTCTTGATCATAATGTGTTTTAATGGAGTCCATAACTTATCCTTAAGTTACGGAAAACCAAGAGTCACACTTGAGTTAAAACCATTAAAACAAATACAAGAGTTAGAAAAATGAAGAGTCTTCATTTTATTACTCTATTAAACTCATAAGTTACAAGAAATGAAAAGTTTTGAAAGTTACAAAACTTGCCCTCCAGTTTTAGAACAAGTAAAGTTAAGTTAAAACTTTAAGTTCCAACCCCTAGAATTTTAAAAGTTAAAATTCAACCCTTATACTTATATTATGATGATTTAATAATTATATATATGTATAAGAATAAAGTCGTCTTACCGCTAGTACGCCTCATTCACGAAGTCGGTCTATAAGGTGGGTATAAGGTTGTTGCCTATAAAATGGTGACTTAATGGGTGTTTACTCTCACCCACCGCTTGCTTGACTGGTGGAGGGTCGTTAGCCGAACGGGTAAGACAAGGACTTATAAATTCTCATTCAAAGTATGATGAATATAATAAAGTAACTAAATGTTTGATTAAATTCCCAATCTTAGTTACTTTAGGAAAATGTGAATAAGGTGCTAATCCATGAAATTACACTTTACACTTTGTCTAAGTCATTGGTGGAGCGTGTGTGGTTATCCGGCACACTAACTTGGACTTAACAAGGTAGGTAAAGGGTGACTTAAGGTTTATTATAGTATCGGTGGAGCGTGTGTGGTTTACCGGCACATCGATTGAGTGATAAACTTTAAGGGTACCAAGTGATTTGCATGGTTACTTCACACCTCGTTTTGTGATCCTCGGTATCCCAGTCACAAAACTTGGAGGGCATTCTCGAGATTGAAACATGCCTTTGAAATGTTCATTGGATCTCAAAGAATCTAGGAATTTCTAAACCAATAAAAACTAAATATCTAATATTTCGGTTTTCGTGGTGGAAATTGGTGAATCGTCATTCACCTACCTTTCAAATATGGTATAGCTTAGATTACGGCATACCTCTTCTAAGTTATATTATATTGTGATTGGATCCTAGCCTTAATATTACATTTGGGTGTTTTATTAAGGACTCTCTTAAATCTATACTAAACCTGTTCTTCTTTTTCAGATGTCTTCAAATAATGCTTCTGGCTCGAATCCTAATGGCTCTTTTACTCTTATGAGTCTGTGTGGGAAAGTCACCTTTGATGGATCCAACTTCAATAAATGGATCAGAAACATCAGGATGATTACCTGCTACGAGGACAAAGAATATGTCCTTGACAAGGATCTTAATGAAATTGATGAGTCCACTGCAACTCCCCAGGAGATCGCTGACTTTCATACTCATGAAAGAGATGCAACCAAGGTGGCTTGCATCATGTTGGCCACAATGACAACTGAACTCCAAAAGTCTTATGAAGATTTCTACCCTTATGAAATGCACCAAGATTTGATGGAAAGATACCATCAAAGTGCACGACAAGAGAGGTACGAAGTCATCTGCTCCATGATAACAACCATGATGAAGGACGGAGATTCCGTCACGAGCCACATGCAGAAAATGCAAAGGTATGTGGATCGGTTGCTGAAGCTCAATGTGAACTTCCCTGAGGAGCTTGCAATAGATATCATTTTGCACTCCTTACCATCGTGCTATGATCAATTCCGCATGACATATCACATGAACAAGGAAGAGGTCACCCTCAGCAAACTTCAGGGACTTCTCAAAACCGCAGAAACAGGTCTTAAGGGGAAGTCGGTTGCTATCACTCCTACTCCAGACTCAACTCCGGTCTTGGTAATTGGGAAAAGTCGAGGGAGGAAGAGAAAGACATCTTCGAAGGGTACCAAGGCTCGGACCCTTGATGGCTCTTCTTCAAGTGGAACCAAGAAAGGTTTCATTACTCCTTCTTCTGACCCAAAAGAGGCTGAATGCTTCTATTGCCATGAAAAAGCTCATTGGAAGCGGAACTGCCCAAAGTGCCAGTAGGATGTGAAGGATGGGAAAGTCAAACCCAACCATGCAGGTATTTACACTATCATTTCTAATAACTCACCCCATTCGAAATCTTGGGTCCTTGATACTGGTTGTGGTATTCATATTTGTTGTGACTTGCAGGGACTAGGAAGAAGTGAGAATGTGGAGCAAGGAAGAATAAACTTAATCATGGGAAATAGGAAAGTTACACCTGTCACCAAGATTGGAGTTTATACTTTATCGCTAAGTAGTGGGTTAAATTTAGATTTGAATAAATGTTGTTATTCGCCAGAAATGGCAAGAAATATTATTTCCTTTCATGCATTGTACAAACAAGGTTTCACCTTTTCGTTTGATAATGAGGTTGGTTCGATTAATGTTTTCTTTAATAATGTACTTTATTTTAAAGCATTACCTTGTGATGGTGTGTATGAAGTTGTATCTGTTGTAGATAACTTAGGAAATAATGTTTTGTGTATTGATTCTACTAATAATAATAACTTGGATAAAGCATCATTATGGCATTGTCGTCTTGGACATATAAGCAAGAAACGCATAGGCCAACTCCAAAAGGATGGAGTCTTGGAGTCGTTTGACCTAAAGTCAAATGATAGTTGCGAATCATGCTTACTTGGAAAAATGACAAAGTCACCCTTCACAGGCTCGTGTGAAAGGGGTGAAGGTTTGTTGGACCTTATACACTCGGATGTGTGTGGACCATTCAAACATGCCACAAGGGATGCTAATCGTTATTATTTGACTTTTACTGATGATTACAGTAGATATGGATATGTCTACTTAATCAAGCATAAGTCAGAGACTTTCAAGAAGTTTAAGGAATTTAAACAGGAAGTCGAGAATCAATTGGGCAGAAACATTAAGATGCTTCGATCCGATCGGGGTGGTGAGTATCATAGTTCAGAGTTCCTCGACTATCTAAGGGAATGTGGGATTGTCTCACAATTGACACCTCCCAGGACACCGCAGTTGAATGGTGTGGCTGAGAGGCGTAATCGAACCTTGTTGGACATGGTTCGTTCCATGATGAGTCGAGCTTCGCTACCAATCTCATTCTGGGGGTATGCCTTAGAGACTGCCGCCCATATCCTTAATCTAGTCCCTACAAAGAAAGTTGCCAAAACTCCTCACGAGATGTGGACTGGTAAAGTACCTAAACTAGACCACATTAAGATTTGGGGTTGCGAGGCTTTCGTGAGACGCGAGACTCATGATAAGCTCGAACCCCGAAGCGAGAGGTGTATTTTCATCGGCTACCCACAACAATCCTTTGGTTACCTCTTCTACAGACCTAGTGACAATGTGGTCTTTGTAGCAAGAAGAGCAGTCTTTCGAGAAAGAGAGTTTATAAGCCAAGGAGACAGTGGGAGGCAAATTGATCTTGAAGAAATTCAAGAGTCAAGTGGGGATGGAACTTCAAACTCTAGCCCTCAACTTGAGGAGGAAACTCCTGTTGAGCCAATTGGCGAATCTGCACCTCTGAGGCGTTCCACGAAGGTTAGGAGTGCACCTGAGCATTATAATGGATTCCATATTACTGCAGAAGGTGAGACACTTATTAGTGATGGGACACTAGTAAGTCAAGATGAGCCTAACAGCTACGAGGAAGCCATGGCAGGCCCCGAGTCCGCTAAATGGAAAGAGGCTATGGATAGCGAGATACAATCCATGTATGACAATCAAGTTTGGAACTTGGTTGAGAATGTACCAGGTCAAAAGACTGTAGGGTGCAAATGGGTCTTCAAGAAGAAGACCGACATGGATGGTAAAGTCCACACTTATAAGGCTATACTGGTTGCAAAGGGCTTCTCTCAAATTCCTGGAGTGGATTATGATGAGACCTTTTCTCCGGTAGCCAAGATTAAGTCTATTCGGGTTCTGTTAGCCATAGCCGCATTTCATGACTATGAAATTTGGCAAATGGATCTCAAAACCGCTTTCCTTAATGGAAAGTTTGCTGAAGATGTTTACATGAGTCAGCCAGAGGGTTTTGTCAGCAACGAGTACCCTAATAGAGTGTGTAAGCTTGAGAAGTCCGTTTATGGATTAAAGCAAGCACCTCGCAGATGGAATCTTTGCTTTGATGAAAAGGTCAAGGAATTTGGCTTTTCTAGGAGTGAAGATGAATCTTGTATGTATGTCAAGGCTAGTGGGAGTATAGTTAGCTTTTTGGTATTGTATATGGATGACATACTACTCATAGGAAACGACATTCCAACCCTGCAGGAAGTAAAGTCCTGGCTTGGAAAGTGTTTCGCTATGAAGGACCTTGGTGAAGCTGCCTATATTTTAGCGATAAGGATCTTGAGAGATCGGAGTAAAAGACTAATTGGACTTAGTCAAAGTACCTACTTGGATAAGGTGCTGAAGAGATTCAGCATGCAAGACTCCAAGAAAGGAGAGTTGCCCATCCAGAGTAACGCCAAACTGAGTAAGACACAAAGCCCTTGCACTGAGGCTGAGATAGCACAAATGAGTCGAGTACCTTATGCTTCGGCTGTAGGATCGATCATGTATGCTATGATGTGTACTCGACCTGATGTAGCTTTTGCCCTGAGCATGGTTAGCAGGTTTCAGGGGAACCCTGGCAAGGCACACTGGACTGCGGTAAAGAATATTCTCAAGTACCTACAAAGGACTAAGGACTGGGTCCTTACCCTCGGTGGGAGTGATGACTTGAGAGTTGTAGGGTATAGTGATGCTAGCTTCCAGACTGATAGGGATAACTTCCGCTCTCAGTCGGGCTGGGTCTTTACCCTAAATGGAGGAGCAATTTCTTGGAAGAGTTCCAAGCAAGAGACAGTGGCAGATTCTACTTGTGAATCAGAGTATATTGCAGCTAGCGAGGCGGCAAAGGAGGCGTTATGGCTGAGGAACTTCATTGGAGACCTTGGAGTTGTACCAACTATTAAAGAGCCAATGGAAATTTTCTGTGATAGTGAAAGTGCTGTTGCCTTAGCCAAGGAACCAAGGGATCACGGGAGATCCAGACACATCGACAGAAAATACCATTTCATCAGACATCGGATCGAAGAAGGACTCCTCGTGGCAAAGAGGGTGTCATCAGATGAGAATCCGGCAGATCCCCTCATGAAGGGAGTGACTCGGGTTAAGCATCTCCAGCATGCTCGGAGCATAGGGCTGAAGGATGATATTAGATTTAGTAGTTAGATAACCTCAAAATTTGTAAAGTGTAATTGACATCTGATGATGAATAAAAGTGTTTTATTTATGAGTAAAGTGTTACTATCTCTTGTCGATCGTTTACTATATTTCTTTTGCATGTTTTGACTTCCAGAATAATTTTGTTTGGTATAACATATTATTCAAACCTCCACAGTCGGTCATATGTCGGAAGTAGATATGAATCAAGACTGTCATGTTTGGTTGTAGAGGTCTTGGACAAGGCTACAACAATCATGAGTGCTCATAAGTTCTGAGCATTGGACTCAACCCACGCTCACTGGAATCACTTCATGGAATTCTATCTCGAGTGATCGTGAGACGGTAATATCATATAAGTCTTTAAACCTAGAGATATGATTTTTTACTTACAAGTTGGTTATGCATTGATTGTACGAAAAATGCATTGGTAACTCGATGTTATAAATTGCGCTCTTGTGTGTAATTCAATGAGTAGTAGAACAAACATATGAGTCGAAGTTTATCTGTTCCTTCTTGGATTAGAAGCTGATATCTGGGCCCCTCGATGATTTTGTTTTGACCTATGTACCGGGCCCTGTCAGAACTAAAATTGATGTGTTCAATGAAGTTCTTTGTCAAACAAATCAGAAATCGGGAAACAAATTGTTGGACAATAAGTAAGACATTGTTCCATGTATTTGTCCGACTGATATCTAGAACAGAGGATTATATGATCACTTATCTTAAATGGCGTACCATCATCTTCTCAGTTTCGAGAAACCTTGTAAAGAGCTACGATTGCCGATCGGTTCCTGAAGTCATATTTGCAGTAATAGTTATTAGACTTATCCAAGTGGGAGACTGTTGGATAAGGTGTCTAAGTCCATAACTATTTCTGGTATGTACTTGACCCGACTCGGCATGGTCCATTTGGGTTGCATGGCATCATGCAATTGGATAGACTAAATGAGAGAAATAACACTTGGAGATTATTAATATATTATAAGTTCTAATATATTAATAATATTATTTGATTAGTTTGATCAATAATTAATTTAGAATTAATTATGTGATCAAAAGATAACTAATTAAATATATGGGTTGATTATGTAAATCATCCATATCTTGTATAGTGGGCTAAAAGGCTCCATGGACTATCAAGTTGGGTTCCACCCATAGGATGCTCCATGGGAGTTACAAACCCATGGGTCATGGAAATGAAGAGTCATGACACATTAGGGTTTAACCCTAGATGTGTCAACACTATATAAGTAACATGTTCTCCACCTAAAATCGATTACACTAAGAAACAAGAGGGATTGGCTGATTTTTGAGAAGTGTGTGTTCTCTCATAATTCTTCCAAGAGCATTTGGTGTTGTGTGAAGCATTTGAGGCATCACACTTGGGGTGCTAGGCTCACAAGGTTTCAAGGAACACAAACAACAACAAGGTAAGTTATTCTATCTATACTTTAAGTTAAAATTGTTCCCCATGTATGCTAGATAGGAATATAACCTTGGAATTCAACTTTGCATGATAATTAGACAAACATAGATCCAAGGTTATTAGGGTTGCATGTACACTTAGGAAGTGTTAGAATGCTCAAAACCCATCAGAACCAACCCAAGACACAATACAATGGCTTGATTGCTATCAAAAGTAAACCCATTCATTACCCTTGAACCCTGCAATTGATTCCCTTGGCATATAGATACCCCAATTGTTATTCCACTGAAACAAAATCTTGCACAAATCACACGTGATAGCCGACTCGAGATCTTACCCAAAATCAATTCAATACTCCACTCACAACCCAAGATTCACAAATCTGCACTTGCATTTCACACCACAACCTTCCAAGTCACGTCGACCCTTCACCTGACCGATAAATAATTACTCCCAAACCATCTCTGAGAATACCAGTCTCGCACCTAGTCTAACCACCAGGTTCCCAAGAGTCAAAACATCAAGGCTACCCAACCTAATACCCCTCTGCATCACACACTGATCCCCCACATGATCCTACAACTCAAGATCCAATACCTTGACCCAATGGTCTCTACTAGGACCCGCTTGGTCAACCATAATCGTATGGGCCTCACCCATAGGTCCTACTCATGTAAAGCTATATAGGCCTGACTCAACCTCAGACCTTAATGGTCCTTAGCTTAGAACATAGAATAATTCTCCCACCATCCCAACTAATAGTCTACCTCGAACTAATGAATGCTACGATCCAATTGCAGTGTTATAACACCTCCAAGCAACCATGGTTACAACTCATGGCCTTACTGTACTCAAACCAACAAAATATCATGCATCCTGAGCCGAATCCTGCAACCAATCAGGAGTTCGGGTCATGCATTTGAATTCCACGACCTAATATGAATACCAATGGAGATGTGGACCTAAGCTCGGGACTTTCCTGAACTGCCCACCAACACAACCTCAATCTGAACTGCCAATTAAATCTTCCCCACTTGGACTCAACGAAGGTCTCTCACCTTTTAGTCCTTATAGATTTCTGATCCATCTCCCTCAAATAGTATGAACCGCCCATACCCTCATTGAACAATACTAGCATTCCATTGGTAGTCAAACTCATTCATCACCCAATTCCTGAAACTCTAATGGATACACTTGAAATCTCAACTCACTTGATAATCTAGAATATCAACCGAACATATTGGAACATACTACACAAGATATAACCCCTCAATAGCCTACTAATGATGCATGACATAGAAAAGATATAAATCAATTCTCAAAAATATACCACAACGACACCAAAGCAAGAGACCAAAGATAACACTTACCCAAATCAATATCAAATCCCAAGTAACATGAATACATATAATAAACGAAAAGAAGATAAAAGGTAACATGCCCGCAAAAATCACCTGACGAAGCATAGACCTCTGTAACAGCCTGGAATTTCAGGTATTGTCATAATATTGTTTTTGGGGTGTTTTAGGAGGGGACTCGGCGAGTTGGAGCCAGACCCGCCGAGTAGGACCACAGACTTGGTCGCGGGTTCGCGACTGGACTCGACGAGTCCATTATGGACTCGGCGAGTCTACGCTGTTCAGCGGAAACCCTAGCCGTTTGGTTTTGGAACGTATATAATGAACTTATAGGCCGTCATTGTCCGTCTTTAGCCTACTGAGAAGAACCCTAATCGGTTGTGTGCATCTGGAGCAAGGATTGAAGGCCATTGGTGATCTTGAAGAAGTTATTGTGCAATGAAGAGAAGGGTTTGGCTAAAGGAACATCAAGGGAATCAAGTTCTGAGGATTGGGGACACAGAGAGTGCATTATTCAGGTAACAATTCGGATTATAATCTGCTATGTTGATGTGTGCATGGATTTAGGGTTTATGGAACCCTTTTGTGACTAGATTGATTGTTATCCTTGTTTCCCAAACGATTATAACCCTGTAGTAGGACCTTTAGAGGTCCAGAATGTCCCATGCCTGTGTATTTCGGGAATTAAGAGAGGTTTTGGATTGGAATCCTTATGCCTTAGGTCAAAATGTAAATTATAGGCCTTGGGTGTAGCATGAGCACCTAAATGAAGGCCTTACGTGTTGTACCAACTTAGGAGGACCAAACCTATGAATGGTCAGGACAATACTGATCTCAGGAAGCAGTTTGATCGACTGCATGGCATGGACTCGCCGAGTCCAATGAACAGACTCGGCGAGTAGCTTGAAGATTAACTGGGACTCGTCGAGTTGTTCTTCAGACTCGGTGAGTGGAGTCGGGGTGGCCCCGCGATTCTTCCATGAGGAACTCGTCGAGTCAAGACGGATACTCAACGAGTAGAAAGGGAACATCAGGATTTGGTGAGGACGTCTAGACTCGCCGAGTCGCCTTAGCACTCGCCGAGTCCGGTCAAGTTGACCGTTGACCAGAGTTGACCTACATGTGATTTCTTAGGGTCAGTTGTCTTGAAAAATAAAATTATTAATAAGGGATATATGATATTCAGGGAGTTTGTAGCTCGGCGGATCGAGTGCGAGTGATTTCAGGAGTCGCTAGCTTTCATTACCCACGAGGTGAGTCTTCTCACTATACTGTACCCGAAAGGGTTTGACTGTGTGACCGGAAGGTCAGATATGATATGTGTTATAAGTGCTATAAATGGAAAGGTAATTGCTATGCGTGCTATGTATGTTTATATGGGCCGGAAGGCAATATGTTATGTGACCGAAAGGTCGGATATGATGTATGATATATGTGCTATACGTGTTAGGATAAATGTATTATGTGTTGTGTATGTTTATGGGCCGGAAGGCAATATGTTATGGGCCGGAAGGCGTATATGTTATGGGCCGGAAGGCGATTATGTTACGGGCCGGAAGGCGTTGTGTTGTAGACCAGAAGGTCAGGGCCTGGAAAGGCGTATATGTGTAAGTAGTATACTGGGGAACTCACTAAGCATTTATGCTTACAGTTTTTATGTATATGTTTCAGGTACTAGCGAGGACCGTGGGAAGGCGCCGGCGTGATGAGTACACACTGTTGTTATTTGGAGATCTTGGGGATTTTATGATTGTATTTTGATATGAAACTTGGAATAATTATATTCAGTTGAATAAAATCACTTTATTTTAAATGAAAAATTTGTTTGAAAATTTGCGTTGTTACAACCTCCCTATCTGATACTGTAATGACCGACTCTTCTCTGATGGGTCTCTTGCCCTATCCTCATGGCTATCATAGATCCTTAAAATATTTATAGCATGCGCACTCACTTCTCCTCCCTATATCCTCACACAGAAGACCCTCGTGTGGCCCACTTGGTCGTAGAGAATACATAATGGGCTTTCCCTTGATGATAATCCCTGCTGACATGATAATTCCTGCTACACTCATAGCAACCCATACCCCTCAAACAACAAACTCCATTGTGTAGTTTCCTACACGTGCTGCACTGACCCTGGCCCTGCTGGCCTCTCCAAACTTGATCAAAAGTCTTGGGTCTTTTCCCAAGACCCTCCACTATATGCACTTGACCTGATCCCCTCTTCCCAAAGGTGCTCCAAATCGATCTCTCGATCCTTGGCTCTAGAAATCATATCATCTAGGGTCTCGCACCCTAAAATACTCATGAACTCTCTGATATTATCTTGTAGCATATCATGATACCTCACCTTCTTCATTTCTTCATCTTTTGCATACTACGGTACCAGTAATGTCCTCTTCCGGAACTTGGCAGTGATCCCTGCCACACTCTCAGTAGTCTTGCGAAGATCCTAAAACTCTCGCACCAACTTCTACACCTTAATCTCCATTGCAACTCAGCTTGGAACCATCATCCCATGACATAGTATCAAAAGCATTATCACCCACCTGACGAGCAATATCTTGCCACCAGTCCCGCGTCCTAACCTTCAATAGGTAGGAAGCATATCTGACCTTCACTTACTCAGGTAGAAACTCATCCTGAATGTGTTATCTATATCCACGAACAACCTCCTACCGGCAACGGGGTCCCTCTCCCCATAGAATGAAAGAGCTCTACATGATTGAAACTCACAGAAAGAAAGAGTGCAACCTCCAACGATAGTCATAACCTTAGAACGGAATGCTCCCAAGTGCTTATCCAAGATCTCCAAGAAAACCCCTCCTTAACCGTACCAAAAATCACAAGTGTCTTCTCCAAAACACCCCTGGTAGTCTCCGATGATATGAATTCCCACATTTTCTCTCTAATCGACTTAGTACCCTTACCTGATCCGGAACCAGAACCTAAACCTCCTTAGAAGCTTATCACCAAACTGAAATACAATCATGCAGAACATCATAACATACTCAAGAATACTCTCTCCTAAGCTTCTTATATTCTCCACGACTCTCCCTGATTCGAGTCTGGATCCAACTCTTTTAGTAGTGTGGGCCCAATACAACCTTCCACACCTATCCATACTTTCCTCAAGAATAATCCTGAATCCTCTAAGTCACCTACTCTGCTGATGCACTAAAGCTCACTAAACAACACTACTACAACCACTGAAGTACTCCTTAGGGCCACCTAGGTTCAGAACCTCACTCTACTATCAGTTGCTAAAGAACTCCACGTAATGCCAGTCATCCACCTCATGAATACCATCATATTTGTCACACCCCCAAACCAAGGATGGCGGAAACATCCGGGGGTGTAGGACTTCATGTATAGTATCATAACCACAATTTCAATAGTAATTTAAGCAAACACAACCAACATATATATAATTGAAAAAGTTACATCACTTGTATGAATTACATGTTTCAAAATCAATTACAATATGTTGACAAAATATGAAAAGTTTGACGCCTTAACGTCCCATCTTCAAAAGCACTTGATTACCCGTTTAGTGTTTTCCTGAGAATACAAGTTGTTTGAAAAGTGTCAACACAAAGGTTGGTGAGCTCATAAGCTTTTATTAATAAACTTAGTAGAAGTCTTTCACATGTACATGTCGCGTTTGTTTCAGAAAAATCCGATATTTTCCTTGAAATCCGTAAAATGTAGCCTTATAACCAAAGACCAAAATGTATAAGAAATCATCATTACTTAGTAGAAATGTCGTGAGTTTAAAATGATATGGAAAGTAAATTTTTAATCAACCTAAAACCTACTTCGGTTTTATGAAATCCCGTAAACTTTATGAATTGTTAACTCCCTAGGTGAGTCGCTATATTCACACTGTGACTATGTAAACCTGCCACAACGTTTCTCAGGCGTCGCGAAAATGAAATGACATTTGTCACCCGTAGACCTGCAGGTCCCACTGTAGCTAGCAGCAAGGTGTGGGGTGTCAAACCCAATATAGATCTATATACAAGTATCACGTTCTCCCTCAAGGAGATTCTGATTATAACTACCAGGAATTATATCCCGCACTCGGACGTACGGGGAGAGAGAGAGTCTCACAACATAGGTTAACAAGTTTACGTGGAATATCTGTGGATATAAATCTTTCTTGTATGAATGTACCCTTTTTGTACGAGTGTGTTGAGTGATGTATCATAAACTATACCTATTATAGTTTATCTAAAATGTATGTAATATGTATGAATTCGTTTATGGAAATGTATTAGTGTTGTGAATTTATCAAACTATACTTTTTATAGTTACATAATACGTGTTCTAAAATGAATGAATAATATTTAATATGAATGACTTAGTTTCAGTTCATAATGATAAACTAACAAGGAAACACATTCAAATATTAGAACTTATGATTATACACTTTGCTCAACATAATACAAAGTGTTATGATATTTACATGCTGTTGGCTAACTTTAGCCATTCTGCCCTGTTTTGGAAAAATCATAGAAAAATCATACGAAGTCGAAAACTAGATCCGTAAATTCTGAGAGTTCAAAAAATGTGTCTAGTTTACTCATAACTTTTATCACGATTTTTAATGACCTCCAACTTGGGTGAAAAAGTCCATAATCACAGACTGGTTCGGATTGTTGTTTGAAATGATAGGCAGTTTTGTAAAAATCACCATAAATTGTAGAAAAATCGTATGGAGATGTGCAAGTAGTCATTTTAAAGCTACAAACATGAACTATTTGCACCTCGTACAGTTTTGAAAAAAAAATGTTTAAGATTCCCAAAACAGTCCGTGAATGGAGTTGAACTTTTCTGATGAAGGCTGTTAGAAATATTTAGTTATGTTCTTGATGTTTTAACTTGTATTCCCCCCCCCCCCCTGAAAACTTGAGAAAACATGAAAATGTAGGGGTATGAACTCACCTTAAGTGATTTCAGTAGATGATTGTTGAAGAATGGAAGTGTTTAATTCAAGAACACTTGGAGATGCCTTGAAGGTTTTCGAGAATCTAACATTATAGTTATGGAGTTTGTGTAAGCAATCAAAGATTTGAGTAGAAGGAAGTGAAATAATAATAGGGAGGATGAATTTTTACTTACTAAGAGTGGAAGAACACTTGAAATCAGCCTTGAATCTCGAAAATTTGTGTAGAAAAAGTTTGAGAGAAAAGTGGTGTTTGTTACTTAGTGGAATGAGAGAAATGAGAGAAAATGAGGAGTGTGGTTGTTTGTTCCAGCTCAAAAAACGTGGGAGTGAGTGAAATTTGAGTGTAAGGGGACATTGAAGTGACATAGGTAAGGTGGGGAGGTATGGCTGGTCATAGAGTGGGTGTGGGGTGGTTGCTTGTGTCATAAGTTAAGGCAAAGTCAACACTCCACCTTAAATAAATTCCCCATTAGATCTTTATTATTTAGATAATGATTTTCATAAAAATATGTTTAAATTATGAATATTTAGAGTTTATTATGTTAAAATATGATTTTGGGTGACAATCCCGCGTTAAAATAATTAAATCATGGTTAAGGATCCCACACACTCCCAATGAGTATGCAACATGGTTTTTATCAGTTTAGTTCATTGATTAGCACTAGGGCTTAGGAAATTTTTAACACAAGACTTTTCACAAAACTACGTGAAAACCGGGAAGAAAGGTATTCTTAGCGAGACCTCTCGGTCCCTAGGCCGAGGTTCGGTTCAGTTCCTCTTAAGCAGGGTTGGTTTTCTGTTCTTCCAGGGCGAGGTTCGGTTCGGTTCCTTTTAAGCAGGGTTCGGTTTCGGTTCTTCCAGGGCAAGGTTCAGTTCGGTTCCTCTTAAGTAGGGTTTGGTTTTGGTTCTTCCAGGGCGAGGTTCGGTTCGGTTCCTCTTAAGCAGGGTTCGGTTTCGGTTCTTCCAGGGCGAGGTTCGGTTCGGTTCCTCTTAAGCAGGGTTCGGTTTCGGTTCCTAATGTCTATTTTTCTTGTTTTTACCCTGTTTTAAGCCGTTTTTGACACGGTTAAGCATCGGAATGACCCGAATGATTCTAAAAAGTTACGGGAAACTTTGGAGAGAGATTTGGGAGAGATTTTACATACTTGGAGAGATTTGGGAGAGATTTGACATTCTTGGAGAGATTTCTCATACAGAGAGATATTTGAGAGAGATTTCAAGTGTGGCATTTGTGAGTGTTTGGCTCCGCTAAGCAAGTTTCTTGAGCCCCGTTAAGTCATGGTTAAGGATCCCACACACTCCCAATGAGTATGCAACATGGTTTTTATCAGTTTAGTTCATTGATTAGCACTAGGGCTTAGGAAATTTTTAACACAAGACTTTTCTCAAGTGATGTTTTCCCATTAATATAGCAAGTTATACAGTATGAACATAACACAAACCCTAATACACAAGGTTTAATCGAGTTGACCGGCTTGACTTGATGACTTGAATTGACTCAAGATTGATGATTGTCACATCATTCCCTCGTTAGAGGGAATTTCGTCTCGAAATTTAAATTCGGCTGGGAACTTCAAGGGTTTGGGAAAAGATGTGGATACTTTTGCTTCATTTGATCTTCACGTTCCCAGGTAAACTCAGACCCTCGTTCGCGTTCCAACGAACCTTCACTATGGGAATGCGACTTTGTTTTGTTCTCTTGATCTCTCGATCCATGATCTCGACGGGTTCCTCCACAAAGTGGAGATTTTCATTAACTTCGATTTCTTCGATTGGTATTACGAGTGTCTCGTCAGACAGACACTTCTTTAAGTTGGATACGTGGAAGGTAGGGTGTACATTACTAAGTTCTTGTGGTATTCGGAGTTTGTACGCCACAGGACCAATCCTAGCAAGGATTTCGAACGGACCAATGTACCTTGGGTTTAGTTTCCCTCGTTTACCGAAACGTATCATCCCCTTCCAGGGGGAAACTTTTAGTAGTACCCGGTCTCCGACCTGGAATTCTAAAGGTTTGCGTCGCTTATTCGCGTAACTCTTTTGTCGATCACGAGACGCTTTTAGTCTTTCCCGAATTTGAATGATCTTTTCTGTGGTTTCTGATGAGATTAAACTTACCTTTAATCTATAAAGATCGATTAGATCTTGAACAAGTATATAAACATAAACAATATGAATGCAATAAAAAGAATAAGTCAAGATGGAATCAAACGTGTCGAATGATTAAACAAAATCCTCAGAAGAGCTCGATTATGAACATCAACTGTAGAGGATTGGAAGGTTACAGGAACGATCAAAGAAACCTGTTCTCGTCTAGATGTATCGCTATTTTCAGATCTCTAAAAACCTTGACCTAATATGCATGCAAGCGTAAACTTATATACAAAAAATAAAAGGTTCACGGCTGGACAGACCCCAACCGGAATACTAAAAGGCTTATGCTTAACGAGCCCAAAAGACACAATCTTTAAAAATAATTTCTAGCCCAACAATCTCCCCCTTTGCGTAAATTTGGAGCGAGACCTTCATTAGTTACTTGGGCCAGCAGCTGAAGCAGGCACCTTCTTCTTCACGGTACTAAACAGACATTTGGTGATGGAGAGAATGGTCTGTCTAAACCGGATGTACCAATTAATCATATCTTCAAAGTACTTGATGTCATCAGCCGAGTTCTCTTTACACCGTTTGATAATGAACAGCACATTCTCCAAACAAGTTGTGGTGTAAAGATGCTTGTCAGCTAAAGCGAAGAGACATTTCTGTCCTTCCGCTCTAGTGAACATAACCGAGTTGCGTCTCGGGTCGATCCTGCCCAATATCATTTGGTTGAGATCACTGGCCGATCCCACAGGAGCAATCTTTGGTTTCTTCTTGAAGACTGTGGCGACCTCCTGATCCATTAGGGCAACCTCCATGATGTAGCAGGCTAACATCCTTTTGACATGGTCTAGAATGGGACCATATTCAACTTCATTAGTCAAAAGGATATTATACAGGACAATCCAATCATGAGGATTTAGATTCGGTAGATCTGCCAGGGAGATAAGATGAGCAGTTCTTGCAGATCCCCGAATCAACTTGAACCGAACATTTATAAAACGACCTCCAGTATAAGGTTTCAGCACCCGAACGTTTACAATCTTCTGGGCGCTCCAAGTAAGGAATTGTGGACGAGCAGCCACCAGATAGAAGTCAATGAGCTCCCTGTCAAGCTCAGCGTTCGGGTGAGGGACTTCAAAGATGTTTGAGAAGACGTGGAAGATGAACGCCTTTCGAATCAGCGGCATATCGAACTGCGAATCGACAGTGTTGTTGCAGTCGAACGAGATAACCAGCTTGAGCCATAAAATGCTAGGAGTTTCAATGGCCTCTTTAATCAAACGTTCCCTGGTCCAGGCAGGGAAGAGTGTCTTTCAGCTCTCAAGGAGATCGTGGGCTTCTTTTTGTTTGCGTTCGGCTTCTTCAGCCTCTCGCGCCACACGACTGGCATTTTCATCAACCTTGCGACTGTTCTTTCTTTTTAAAATGTCAGCAATGGTCTCCTTGTCGGAGATGGTTCGGTCGTGTGAGTAGCTTTGGAGGAAGGAGGTGGTTTTGATCCTGTCTTCTCATCTCCCCCTTGTTTCGGAATGGACACGAAACTTGGGAGCCCTTCTACTTTGTTAAGAATATCGATGGCTGGAGAGAGTTTTTCAGCAAGGGAACGCCTCCCCAAAAAGTTTAAGATGGGATCGTGTGCTTCCAGAATGTTGGATATAGCAGCGTGGACATCCGAAACACACGTCTTGATCACCTCCCTTTCGGATCGAAGATCTTCCAATTGTTGTTGGGATTGGGAGAGTTGAGTTGTCTTGACTTCAAGGGCGGTTGTTTTGGTTGCCAGATCGTCCATTAACGAACGCTCGGTTGCAAGATCCTCTTGTAGCTTGGCGAGGCGAGCATCAATGGAGGCACGAAGGGCCGAGTTGTCGTCGCATATGTTTTGGCGGAGAGTAGCGAACGAAGGCAACTCCGATGAGACAAAGTTGGCCAATTGTTGAACAATTGGTTCCAAAGATGTCTTGGTGGCATTGGCACTTTCCTGCAGGGACTGCAGCAGGGTAGAAGCGTCAGAAAATAGTTTATCGACTTTTTCGGTCGCAGCCTCACAGGCTCTGGTAGAGGCTTCAATCGCAGTAGTTGCTGAGGCCACCGAATCATGTTGAGCCCTGGAGAAGGCATCAACAATTTTCTGAAGGGTAGCTTCAGAATGAGAGGACTGCTAGTTGGAAGAGGAGGCGAGAAGTAGGTCAATCTTCTCGTTGAGCTCTTTGAGATGCTTCTTTGTTACTGGAGCATCATCCTCCTCGTCACTTTGAACTTGAAACGGACTATAGTAGACCAAATCAAAGATCATATTTTCACCACCAAGATAAGGGTTTTCGCCCTCAGAGGCATTTTTTGGAGATGAAGGGGGTGGTGAAGTTGGGGGTGTTGTGGGTTTGGAAGGATCAGGTTGAGTGGGTGTTGGTAGAATTTTGGTTGGTGGTTGAGTATGGGTAGTTTCGGTTGTTTGGGTTTTGGTTTGAGGTGGTTCGGTTACGTGTGGTGATTCGGTTGTAGTTGTAAAGATTGGTGGAGGGGAAGGAATTGGGGAAATTGGAAGTTCCATCTCTGGGGTAGGGGACCAAGGTGGTGTGTTGCCTCGTTGAGGAGATGCGTCTCCTTGAGAGTCGTCAGAACCCGAACTCGCACCCTCAGAGTCACTCGAAGAAGAGGGAATTACAAGCTTTCGCTTCGGTTGGGTCTTCCTCCTCTTCGGCGGTGGAGATTGTGCGGCTTTCGGTTGTTTCCGCTTTTTAGGAGAAGGTCCCTTTGGAGCTTTGGACATTCGCTTCCCTTTTTCTGCCTTTTTGCCCCTGCTTACCGGTTTGTCTGCATCGTGAATTGACCTGAGCATATCCGGGGTAAGTTCCCTTGGACCAGATGGCCTTAGCTCCTTGAGCTTCCGAATCAACCTGCTGTCAGAAGGCACGTCGCCATACATTGACTCCGGGATAGAGCCAATGAAGGAGAATTTTGATGCATCTGAGACGATGATCTTCTTGGTATGGAAAGTACCAACAGAAGACATCGATGCACCATCAGCAGTAGAAATATCAAATCTATCCATGGCCCATTTTGTAATTAGGATCCAGAATCGGGCCAACGATACCTCAGAGTGTCGGGATGAAGAGGAGAGGCTTTGAATAAGTTGTTGCCATAGGACAAACCCATAGTCCAGGTTAATCCCATTGTAAACCCCGTACATGATGGTGAGGAAGAGACGACTTGCACCATCTGATCCTGAGCTTCTTTCCGACAAGCCCTTGAAAAGGACTGTAAATAGACCGTTCCACTGTGGCGGCAAACATGACTTTTTGAACCTTGCAACAGAGGTAAGAACTTCTGTGTATCCCATGTTGTAAAACATGTTATACAGATGACCAATCTGAATCGACTCCGGATAAACTCTTGAAGCGTCAACAGCAAACCCTAGCAAGGTGCAGAAACGTTGGCGAGAGACTGAGGTTTTGTGTTCTCCAATCTCGAAAAAGACCCGGTCGACGGCCTTGTCGTAGTATGCAGTCGCGTAGACCTACGATAGGGCCATCATCGGCACAGATTCGATTCTGGAGAGAGCTGGAACAAGTTGGGAATACTTCAAACACTCTATCACCGGCGACATATAGGAGTCGTACGCCAGTGGGTTAAGATCAATGACCAGAAATTGTTGTGGGCGAATGGGAAGGATCTATGAGGTAGCATGAACAGAAGAGGAATCAGCCATTTGTTTTGCAGGTATGAAGAAGATGATGAACTGGAAACTGTTTGGGAGTATTTGTGCTCTGGAAATTTTGAAGGTGGTAAAGAGGTAAAAGGTGGTGTAGTGGGCTATTTATAGTGGGTGATAGGAGAGAGAAAAATCGTTTCAAATCTCTTATGGAAATTTGAACAGAGTTGTTGAGTGACAGATGGATGACAGTTAGGGTGTGCGATGATCACGTAGGAGAGAGAGTGTCAGGTTCCTAGGATCACGCCACCCAACAAGCGCCGTTTCATAGGGACAAGTCGTTACTATTTCCACACGCGCATTTAATGCCACAGGACAAAAGAGAACTTAAGGTTTAAAAGGATTCCCGTTAAATTACGATCAACCATTTATTAAGAAATGTTGAAAGGCTTCTTTTAATTAGGCTAAAGAAGAGTGGCTTGAAAATAAAATCTCAGAAAGAAAAATTAGAACTAGATCCCAAGGGAAGAAATGTTATGGGTTTTAACAATTTCATAGGAATCACATAAAATTGGAGATTTTAACAGGGTACTTTCGTCAATCCTTTAGTGAAAACTTGAGCAACTTAATTGTTCACCGTCAATTCATTAGGTGTGGAATTTTGGGTTTCAGTTAGCTCGTAGTGACACAATACTAAGATCATAAACACAGATGTTGTGTAACCATAAACCTCCGTGGTAATTTCTGAGAGTCTCAAGGGTTACTATGATGGAATGAGTGTAGTGGAGAAGTAATGTGGAGATGGTGTAAGAGAACGAAGTACCTCTGCTGCGAAAAGAAGGACCAAGCAGGAAACTCTTAACTCATGTGAGAAAAGAGTGAGGTAGCTCACGATTAGAATAAATGAGTTGGCCTTATTGGGAAGACATGGTTTGTGTATACCAGGTCATGAAGGCCATTCTTCAAAATCTTATGAGGCTTGAGACACATACAACATCATGCTTCTAGGGACACTTAGGTATTTCATCAAATTTATCCCCATAAACGAACACGAACACACAAAAAATAAAATAAAAAAAATATTTTTGGAGTTTTTGAGATTAAAAAAAAAATTTTGAAAGAGGAAAAGAAAAAGAATAAGACTTAGAAAAAATTAGACATAAAAAAAACTTTAAAATTAGACAAAAGGAAAACCAAACCCGAACATTCAGTTGGTTTCGGTTGTTGAAAATTTTGAAAAACCGAACCCGAACCTTCGGTTGGTTTCGGTTCTAGAAAATTTTGAAAAACCGAACCCGAATGTTCGGTTGGTTTCGGTTCAATAAAATTTTGAAAAACCGAACCCGAACCTTCGGTTGATTTCGGTTCAATAAAATTTTGAGGAACCAAGAAATTTAGGCAAACAAGAAAAAGTAATTTTAACACGTGGAAAAACAAAAATTGTACAAGAAATATACAACATAGAAAAACTACCTTTGAAGTAATGAGTGAGTCAGATAGTTGAACCGAACCCGAACGTTCGGTTGGTTTCGGTTCTTACGTTTGAGTTTGAGAGGTAGTGTGAGGTACTGACTCTGATTCCATCATACCTAGTCCTTGCAATATTTTATAGAATGATGCTTCAGGAAGAGCTTTTGTAAAGACGTCAGCCAGTTGATCAGTGGTTCTTACGAAGTGAACTTCGACGTTTTCATCTTCCACGTGATCTTTGATGAAGTGATACCTCAGTGCTATGTGTTTGGTTTTGGAGTGTTGCACTGGGTTATGACAGATCCTAATTGCACTTTCAGAGTCACAATATAGTGGGATCTTCTTCATATTGAGTCCATAGTCTCGAAGTTGACTTTGGATCCAAATCACTTGTGATGTGCAGGATGCAGCTGCAATGTATTCCGCTTCGGCAGTAGACAACGACACGCACGTTTGTTTCTTGGATTGCCAACTGACTAACTTCCCATCAAGAAATTGACAACCACCAGTTGTGCTTTTACGGTCGAGTCCACATCCTCCAAGGTCAGCATCAGAATAGGCTTGAACAAAGAAGCCTGAGTTGGATGGATACCATAGACCTAAGGAGGTGGTTCGTTTGAGATAGCGTAAGATGTTCTTCACTGCAAGCATGTGAGGTTCGCGTGGGTTTGCCTGAAATCGAGCACAATAACACACAGAAAACATGATATCAGGCCTGCTAGCAGTTAGATACATCAGTGAGCCAATCATTTGACGATAGAGCGTGATATCGACAGCCGGTTTGTCTAGGGATGGGGTAAGCTTGGTGCCGAATGCCATTCAGACTTTGACTTTTGTGTCTCCCATCATACCAAACTTTGCTAGGAGAGTCTTCGTGTAAGCTTCCTCATTAATAAAGATGCCTTCGGGTCCCTGTCTTATGTTTAAACCAAGGAAAAAGTTAATAGGACCCATTGAGCTCATTTCAAATTTAGTCTCCATCAGCTTTCTGAATTCAGCTGTTAAGCTGGGATTCGTGGAGCCAAAGATGATGTCATCGACATAAATTTGAACTATCATAAGGTGGTTACCTTCCTTTTTGCGAAAGAAGGTTGGGTCAACCGAACCTTGTTTAAATTTAGACATCTTTAAAAATTTTGTAAGCGTTTCATACAAGGCCCTCGGAGCTTGCTTAAGGCCGTACACAACTTTATCCAGAATATAGCAATGATTTGGATGCTTTTCGTTCACGAACCCAGGAGGTTGCTCCACGTACACAGTTTCTTCGAGTTCTCCATTGAGAAATGCACACTTGACGTCCATTTGGAAAACCTCAAAGTTCTTGTGAGCAGCATAAGCCAGAAATATTCTAACAAATTCTAGCCTAGCTACTGGAGCGAAAGTCTCTTCATAGTCTATCCCTTCCTTCTGACAGTATCCCTTTACCACCAGACGAGCCTTGTTCCTTATAACATTACCTTCCTTGTCCATTTTGTTCCTAAAAACCCATTTGAGACCAACAACCGAAGCATTTGGAGGAGTTGGAATGAGGCGCTAGACTTTGTTCCTTTCAAATTCGTTCAGTTCGTCTTGCATTGCTTGAACCCAATCAGAGTGATCTAGGGCAGTATTAATTGTCTTTGGTTCAACCTTTGATACGAATGCGTTAAACATACAAAACTCAACCTTTGAAAATAAGGATGTCTGTTTTGCCTTCAGTTGTGATCGGGTCAGAACCTTTTCAGAAACATCGCCAAGTACTTGAGAGACAGGATGATCTCTGGTCCATTTGATAAGAGGAGGGTAATTCGGATTAAAGGTTGGATCTAGTTCAACATTGATCATTTCTTCTGGCTCAGATTGGCTATCGTAATCGAGTGTCAGATCATCATGTTCGTCCGCAATTGATGAGCTTTGAGAGGCATGAGGTTCAGGTGTTTCTTGTGGTACTGAGCGTCCAGGCGTTGAGGCATCTTCGGTTGGAGAGGTATCTTCTATTGGAGAATCATCTTTGGTTGGTGAAAGACCTTCGGTTGGAGTGGTAGAATTTAGTTTCCCCTGGACTTGTGAGCTTGGCTCCCCCTCGACTTGTGAGCTTGGCTCCCCCTCGACTTGAGAGCTTGGCTCCCCCTCGACTTGAGAGCTTGGCTCCCCCTCGACTTGAGCGTTGTTGGAAGGCGAGTCATTAGTGGTTGATCCTTCTTCATGCATTCTTCTTGCAGCATCTTCGACAATCTGCTTCAGATGATCAACTTTGTTGTCTGCTGCACCTGCTTCGGAGAGTGAAGCTTTCTCTGGTTCGTCAAAGAGCTCCAGAAATGTCTCGTATAAATTGGCGACCGAAACTGTGACCTTGTTAGTTAGAGGAAAGATTTCCCCTGCAGTGTCTTCTTTGGCCTGTAGCTTCTTGACATAGGTATCGTCAAAGGTCACATAGTATGTTTCTTCAATCCTTCTTGAACGCTTGTTTAGGACCCTGTACGCCTTGGATGTGAGAGAGTAACCCAGAAAAATTCCCTCGTCGGCTTTGACATCAAACTTGTTGCGGTGTTCTTTAGAATTAAAGATGAAACACCTTGAGCCGAACACATGGAAAAATTTCACATTGGGCTTTCTATTGTTCAGTATCTCATATGGAGTGAGCTTGAACCTCTTGTTGAGATAGGACCTGTTATGTGTAAAACAAGCAGCCGAAATAGCGTCAGCCCAAAAATAAAGAGGTAAGGAAGCGAAACTTAGCATGGTTCGGGCAGCTTCACACAAAGATCGGTTTCGTCTTTCGACTATTCCGTTCTGTTGCGGTGTGTAGGGAGCTGAGAAATTGTGACTTATTCCCTTTTCTGCAAGAAACTCTTCAAACTCCCTGTTCTTGAATTCGATACCATTGTCGCTTCTGATGTTGCGAACAACCTTCTTGAGCTGTACTTTAATTTTCTTGATAAATACTTTCAGCTTTTGAGTCGCTTCAGATTTGAGCTTTAGAAAGAACACCCATGTAAATCGTGAAAAGTCATCAACAATAACAAGAATATACTTGCTACCACCGATGCTTTCGATAGATGAAGGACCACACAAATCAATATGAAGTAATTCGAGTGGTTCAACAACTTTTGTGTTGATTATAGATGGGTGACTTTGACGACTCTGCTTCCCCATTTCGCATGCAGCACACAAATGATCTCTGTCGAACTTGAGCAATGGAAGACCCCTAACATGACCTCCAGTGACAAGTCTGTTGATATCTTTAAAATTGAGATGAGATAATCTTCGGTGCCACAACCAGCTTTCGTCGGATTGAGCTTTTGACAACAAGCATATAGCTGGGTTTCCTTTGATGGGTTTAAGGTTTAAGGGAAACATTTCACCCTTTCGCTCTGACTTGAGAATCACTTTCTTTGCCTTTTTCTCTATGATTTCAGAACCTTCATCATCGAACGAGACTTTGAGACCTGTACCTCCAACAAGCTGAGATACACTAATGAGGTTGTGTTGGAGTCCTTCCACATAAGCCACCTTCCTTATAGTAAAGTCCCCATTTGTTATCATCCCGTATCCCTTTATGGTGCCGAAAGAATTATTTCCAAATTTGACGTTGCCACCATTTGCAAGAGATCTGTATTCCCTAAGTTCATCTTTCCTCCCTGTCATGTGACGTGAGCAGCCACTATCGATGTACCATTCTTCGTCGAACTGCTCGTCATTTATAACCTGCAAAAATTAGGCAGATTTAGGAACCCAAAGTTTCTTGGGTCCATGTGAGCTTTGCATGGGAATGGGAACAGTAAGAGAGACGTCAACAAGATAAGTTCGTTTTATAAGAGTTGTTTCATCTTTCCTTTTAATGGTAAAAACTTTTATTTTGTTAGGATTGGGTGTGTTCGGTTTAGACTCTGGTTTGGACTCATTGACCTTCTGCTTTCCCTTTTGTTCAGCTGATGAATGAGATTTTTGAGAACAAGAGGAATCAGTTTTAGAATAAGATGGAGATAAATCGATGGAAGTAGAAGAATTAGAAGAACGAGAAGAATTAGAATGAGAGGGTTTGGATTGAGAGGATTTCCTGGCTGGAGACTCTAGGTGACCCTTTTGCTTTTGATTGTTGGAGGGACTGACCTTAGAGTTTTGTTCTCTTTTGAATTCAGAACCGAACCTTTGCGTTCAGTTGGAGCTGTCTTTGGAACCGAACCTTTGGTTTCGGTTGAAGTCTTTTTCAGAACCGAACCTTTGCCTTCGGTTGATATCTTCTTGTGAACCGAACCTTGGCTTTCGGTTTTTGTGACTTTCAAGCTTTCCTACAGGATTGTTTTCATACTTCAGATTCTTGTCTTGGTGTGAGAAATATGCATTCTGGGAATGCCAGAATCGTTTCCTTTCAGAAAGGTTCTTCCTGTATCTATTGTTCCTTTCTCTCTTCCTATTCCTCATCTATGTAGGTTGATGATGAACATTTGCTTTCGGTTTCGGTGTCTCCTTGGCTGGTTCCTTTTGAACTGCAGGAGTTTTACTTTGAGCTGAGGGAGTAGATGTAGCGTGTTATTTTGCCGAACAATCATCCTCCTGCGGAATATCTTTTGTACCACTAGTGCTTGGCTTATCGAAATTATCCAGCTTATTCAAGGGTTCAGGTATGTATCTTCCTTTGCTCTTCTAGGAAGTTCTTTCAGATAAACCAATGGTTTCGTCTGAATTATCAATTGGCGCTTCCCAGAAGTACTCATCGCAGCCATCAGCATTGTCTTCGTTTACAATGGCTACAAGTTCAGCTGTTTGACGTTCGGTTACTCCTGTTGCCTTGTACACTTGATTCGGAGTGGTCCTGACCTTTTGATACACAACTGCTTTCTCAACTAATATTGGGGACTTTTGATGGGACAAACGAGCGAACTCTACTGAATTTTCAGAAATAAGACTCTTGTGGTTTTTAGGTTCGTTTTTAATGAATTCTGAGAAATCAACCGTGTCCTCTACAAAAATTTCACTCATGTTTTCGTCTTCGTTAAGCTCAGATGCATTTTTAACATCAATTTTGTTTTCTGAGCTTAAGTTGGCGTTTAAAGAGTCAAATTTTTTGCATGGTTTCGGTTCTCAGTTTAAGTCTGTCATTTTCATCCAAAAGTTTTTTAAGCATGTCCTTGTGATCTTTGGATTTAATGAAGGACTCGGGTATATCCGGTTGTTGAAGTAGTCCTGATGGCTTCTGATATTCCACCTTGACCTTGGCGCAAGTGAGGCACTTGCTCACATAAGTAGCAATTTCAGCCTTCATGTTTGGCCACCAGTATAACCTTTTGAGGTCTAGATACATCTTATCTGACCCAGGGTGAATGGAGTATCGAGTCTTGTGGGCCTCGTTCATTACAACGTCTCGGTACCCACCGAACTTCGGTGTCCAGATTCGATTCATGAGATAACGAGTTCCATCCCCTTTGACTTCTAAGTTCTTGTCCATCCCCCTTAGTGCTTCGCTTGCCACGTTTTCTGGTTTCAAGGCTTCTAATTGGGCGTCCTTGATCTGGGTGGCCAGTTGGGAGTGGATGGTCATGGCTAGGGATTTTACTCGGCGACCCGAGTATTCTTTCGTGCTTAAGGCATCGGCTACTACATTGGCCTTGCCCGGGTGGTAGCGAATTTCACATTCGTAGTCACTCAGTAATTCCACCCATCTTCTTTGGCGCATGTTAAGTTCTTTCTGATTGAGAATGTGCTGAAGACTTTTGTGATCAGTGAAAATGGTGCACTTGGTGCCGTAGAGGTAGTGCCTCCAGATCTTCAGGGCGAACACCACCGCTCCCAGTTCAAGGTCGTGGGTTGTATAATTAACTTCATGTGTCTTCAGTTGCCTTGATGCATAAGCGATGACTTTTCCCCTTTACATGAGCACACAGCCGAGGCCTTGATTCGAAGCATCGCAATACACCACAAAATCATCGGTTCCTTCTGGAAGAGACAAGACTGGTGCGCTGCATAGGGCTTGCTTTAGTGTCTGGAAGGCGGCTTCTTGTTTATCTTCCCATTCGAACACTACACCCTTCTGAGTCAAGGTGGTGAGAGGCTTAGCGATCTTGGAGAAGTTTTGTATGAATCTTCGATAGTAGCCTGCGAGTCCTAAAAACTGTCGGATTTCTGTTGGCGTTGTAGGTGTTGACCAATCTTCGATTGCTTTGATCTTTGAGGGGTCCACATGTATTCCTTCCTTGCTTACTACGTGGCCAAGGAATCCTACTTCACGGAGCCAAAATTCACACTTTGAGAATTTGGCGTAAAGCTTCTCGGTTCTTAAAATCTCCAGAACTAGTCGTAGATGTTGTCTGTGCTCTTCTTCGCTCCTCGAATAGACCAAGATATCGTCGATGAATAAGATGACGAATTTATCCAAGAAGGGTCGACACACTCGATTCATCAAATCCATGAACACCGCAGGCGCGTTTGTTAACCCGAATGGCATCACTACAAATTCATAGTGCCCATAGCGAGTTCTGAATGTCGTCTTGGGGATATCCTCTTCCTGAACTCGTAGTTGATGATAGCCCGACCTCAGGTCGATTTTTGAAAAGTAGCTGGCTCCTTGGAGCTGGTCGAAGAGGTCATCTATTCGGGGTAGGGGATAACGGTTCTTGACAGTGAGTTTGTTTAGTTCTCGATAGTCTATGCACATGCGAAAAGACCCATCCTTCTTCTTTACAAATAAGATTGGTGCTCCCCAGGGCGAGAAGCTTGGCCTGATGAACCCTTTGCTCAATAGTTCATTCAACTGGCTGGATAGTTCTTGCATTTCTGCCGGTGCTAAGCGATATGGAGCCCTGGCAACGGGGGTAGCTCCTGGGATTAAGTCGATCTGAAATTCGACTTGTCGTGCGAGTGGTACACCTGGCAAATCGTCTGGGAAAACATCAGGGAAGTTGCATACTTCTGGAATTTCTTTGATGTCCTTCACCTCCTGTTTCTTGTCTACGATGTGGGCTAAGAAAGCACGGTATTGCTTTCGGAGGTACTTTTGGGTTTTAACACAAGAGATGATTTGTAGGTTCGCACTAGGTTTATTGCCATAAACGGTGAGAACGTTGCCATTCGGCAGATTGAGGTGGACGGCCCTTTCGTAACATAGAATGTCGGCACGATGAAGGCTTAACCAATCCATACCAATGATTATATCGAAGCTTTTTATGGTGACCGGCATAAGGTCAATTTTGAACAAATGGTTGTCTAGAGTGAGAGTACACCCTATGTAAATATCATTAGCGCGCTCAACCTTTCCATTTGCCATTTCTACGATGTAAGAATCTTCTAGTGGTTGAGAATTTTGCTTAAGTATATGTTTGAATTGGTGACTTATGAAACTTCTTTCTGCCCCACTATCGAAAAGTACACTTGCATAAGAGTTATTGAGGAGGAACGTACCAGTAACCATAGAGGGATCCTTGACTGCTTCTCCCTGTCCTAAAGTTAGGACTCTCCCTACACCCCCAGCATTAGGGGCTCGTGCCTTAGGGCAGTTCCTCCTGAAGTGTCCCGTTTCACCACATCCATAGCAGGTTTGGCTTGCTCTGGTGTTAGCGGTCGTAGCGACTTGTGCGGCGGGTTGGGTAGTCGCTGTACAGAATCGTGCGGTGTGCCCCTTTTTGTTACAGTTATTGCAGTGTAACTCTCGACAAGCACCGTTATGGTGGTAGTTACACTTGTTGCACTTGGGAAGAGTTCTTGTATACTGTTTCGGTGGCGCTGGAGCGACAGCAGTAGTGGCAGCACGAACAGCAATAATCTGTTGCTTTTTGGCGGGGTCCTGAATTGGTTGTTTCTTTTTATTGCCCCAGAACTTCCTCTTGTTGTTCCCTCCTTTTGTTCGGTCGGTGGTGGTTATCACGGTACCACGGCTAGCCCTGTGATCTATGAGTTGTTGTGCCAATTCCTTGGCACTCTCAAAGGTAGTGGGTTTCGAGGCCAATACACTATCTTGAATCTGGGATGGCAGCCCCCAGAGATATCGTTCCACCTTCTTCTCTTCTGGAGTGACCATTGTTGGACAGAGGAGTGCTAGGTCATTGAAACGGGCAGTATAAGTTTCAAGATCAGTGCCTGTCATTCTGAGGTTCCAAAGTTCTTCTTCAAGTTTTTGTATTTTGCCCCTCGGGCAGTATTCCTTTAACATTAGGGCTTTCAAATTCTCCCAGCTGATTGCGTTAGCTACTGCGGGAGTAAGTGATTTAACTCGGCCATTCCACCAAGTAAGTGCTTTTCCAGTGAAAGTGAATGTCGCATACTTGACCTTGCTCGCTTCAGGACAAGCGCAGATTTCAAAAACTGCCTCGGTCCTTTCGAACCATTGCACCAACGTGATAATGCCCCCGCTTCCATTGAAAGGGTCGGGTTTTCCATTCGTGAAGTATTTGTAAGAGCACTCCCTCGTACGCCCCGTGATGTCCCCATGAATGGAATTGGTAGCTCCGGATCCAGAACCGCCAGAACCATTGGTTCCCATTTGCGACATTGCTGCCGCCACGCCTGCCGTTACTGCAGCCTGGAACATTGCAGGATCAAACTACAGAGGTGGTGGTGGAGGCGACACTGTGTTGTTGGAAGGCCTTGGTCTTTTCCTTGGTGGCATGGTTCTGTCATAAAAAAAATGACCAGTCGGTAAGACTTCAATAGTGATAACGAGTCGAGTGTTACTGGTTTCATCCCTCTTGTATTTTATCAAAACTTTATTATTCGTAAACTGTTTGTGTGATCAGGTTATGATGTATAGTGCCAAACATTAAATAAATAAAACACATGCCAAATTTCATTGATAACTTTTAGTACATAACGTTTAGAGGGAAAAGTTTGACCTCATAAGGGTCTACATTACATCGTTACAAAAGATAGTTTTGGCATTACGAAAACCCTTTGAATAGTGTAATCACATAGTCACAGGCTCGACCTACATACAAAGAGTAGCACCAACGCGTACTCATAAAATTTTACTACCAAGACGTGAGAATAGCAACGAGTTCTAATCACTGCGACCCTTCTTTGACGGAGGCTGCGATGATGTCGATGCGCCTTGTAGTTCCGTCAATCTGCGTTCCGCTGCAACCATTCTCTCTTCGAGTGCCATGTATCTTTCCCGATACTCTCTTGTTTCTTCTTGAGCTACGAGAAGGTCTTGAATGAGTTGGTCTCTGTGGTGGGAGTCTCGTTCCAGGTCTCTGGTGCGATCAGTAGTAGACCGTACGATGGCACTTAACTCCTGAACCTGATCGATCGTCATCCTACCACGATCATCCATACTTGCTATTCGTTGTATCGTGACGGGGAGAGCTTTGTCAGCCGGTCCACCATGAGTGAGATCATAGTAACCTTGTTGGTAGCCATATGGTGACCGCTGGCGTTGTTGTCGGCTCCATCTTTCGATCGTTGTTACCCAAGGGGGTTCAGGTCCGTTGTATCCAAAACGGTGCGCGGGTACCCTTGCGATGTAGGGAGGGTTGAATACTTCTGGAGGTTCCTCTGCTTCGTTCCCAAACATGACTATCTCATCACCTTCCTCTTCTTCCTCTTCGTCTTCCTCTTCTTCTTGGTCGTCTTCCTCTTCTTCTTCTTGTTCGTCTTCCTCTTCTTCTTCTTGTTCGTCTTCCCCCTCGGGCTCCCCCTCGGGATCCTCTTCGGGATCCTCCTCGGGATCCTCTTCGGGATCCTCCTCGGGATCTTCCTCAGGATCCTCCTCTGGCTCATCTTCGATCCATCCCACGTTTCCCTGATTGGGAAAATAGGGGTCCCTGGGTACGTGAAATCCTGCCATGTCGTCTGCACGAGAAACGGGGTTAAGAAGCACATATCGTAAAATAATAATCTGGCACTATAGAAACGTACAAATACTCCTATAGTATTTTTAAATGTTTATATTTGGTTCTTAGCGTGTTCTTTATGGAGTGTAATTAGGTTATCAGATTTGTCGCTCATTACGACTATTCCTTAGTGTGCGTAAGTTACTTCTTGGACGGATATAGTTGATCAGGCTATATCCCTCCCAGAACTGATTACACATGCTAAGGCGTACTAATAATGTTCGACTCCTCCTCTTTCAATTTATGTTCTCCTAAGATATGACACCATGCTAGTATAGGATGCATGTAAGTATACTTTAAAACAAGAAATTATTTATTTTCTAAAAGTACAACTCGTTAAAGCATTTTAAGAATCAGAGACCTCTAGTCCCAAATGTGTTTATAGTTTGTATATCTTATGTGGTTTAACATACTTAATTCACTATAAACCGTGCTCTGATACCAATCTGTCACACCCCCAAACCAAGGATGGCGGAAACGTCCGGGGGTGTAGGACTTCATGTATAGTATCATAACCACAATTTCAATAGTAATTTAAGCAAACACAACCAACATATATATAATTGAAAAAGTTACATCACTTGTATGAATTACATGTTTCAAAATCAATTACAATATGTTGACAAAATATGAAAAGTTTGACGCCTTAACGTCCCATCTTCAAAAGCACTTGATTACCTGTTTAGTGTTTTCCTGAGAATACAAGTTGTTTGAAAAGTGTCAACACAAAGGTTGGTGAGTTCATAAGCTTTTATTAATAAACTTAGTAGAAGTCTTTCACATGTAAATGTCATGTTTGTTTCAGAAAAATCCGATATTTTCCTTGAAATCCGTAAAATGTAGCCTTATAACCAAAGACCAAAATGTATAAGAAATCATCATTACTTAGTAGAAATGTCGTGAGTTTCAAATGATATGGAAAGTAAATTTTTAATCAACCTAAAACCTACTTCGGTTTTATGAAATCCCGTAAAATTTATGAATTGTTAACTCCCTAGGTGAGTCGCTATATTCATACTGTGACTATGTAAACCTGCCACAACGTTTCTCAGGCGTCGCGAAAATGAAATGACATTTGTCACCCGTAGACCTGCAGGTCCCACTGTAGCTAGCAACAAGGTGTGGCGTGTCAAACCCAATATAGATCTATATACAAGTATCACGTTCTCCCTCGAGGAGATTCTGATTATAACTACCAAGAATTATATCCCGCACTCGGACGTACGGGGAGAGAGAGAGTCTCACAACATAGGTTAACGAGTTTACGTGGAAATTGTGTGGATATAAATCTTTCTTGTATGAATGTACCCTTTTTGTACGAGTGTGTTGAGTGATGTATCATAAACTATACCTATTATAGTTTATCTAAAATGTATGTAATATGTATGAATTCGTTTATGGAAATGTATTAGTGTTGTGAATTTATCAAACTATACTTTTTATAGTTACATAATACGTGTTCTAAAATGAATGAATAATATTTAATATGAATGACTTAGTTTCAGTTCATAATGATAAACTAACAAGGAAACACATTCAAATATTAGAACTTATGATTATACACTTTGCTCAACATAATATAAAGTGTTATGATATTTACATGCTGTTGGCTAACTTTAGCCATTCTGCCCTGTTTTGGAAAAATCATAGAAAAATCATACGAAGTCAAACACTAGATCTGTAAATTCTGAGAGTTCACAAAATGTGTCTAGTTTACTTATAATTTTTATCACGATTTTTAATGACCTCCAACTTGGGTGAAAAAGTCCATAAGCACAGACTGGTCCGGATTGTTGTTTGAAATGATAGGCAGTTTTGTAAAAATCACCATAAATTGTAGAAAAATCGTATGGAGATGTGCAAGTAGTCATTTTAAAGCTACAAACTTGAACTATTTGCACCTCGTACAGTTTTGAAAACAAAAATGTTTAAGATGTCCAAAACAGTTCGTGAATGGAGTTGAACTTTTCTGATGAAGGCTGTTAGAAATATTTAGTTATGTTCTTGACGTTTTAACTTGTATTCCCCCCCCCCCTGAAAACTTGAGAAAACATGAAAATGTAGGGGTATGAACTCACCTTAAGTGATTTCAGTAGATGATTGTTGAAGAATGGAAGTGTTTAATTCAAGAACACTTGGAGATGCCTTGAAGGTTTTCGAGAATCTAACATTATAGTTATGGAGTTTGTGTAAGCAATCAAAGATTTGAGTAGAAGGAAGTGAAATAATAATAGGGAGGATGAATTTTTACTTACTAAGAGTGGAAGAAGACTTGAAATCAGCCTTGAATCTCGAAAATTTGTGTAGAAAAAGTTTGAGAGAAAAGTGGTGTTTGTTACTTAGTGGAATGAGAGAAATGAGAGAAAATGAGGAGTGTGGTTGTTTGTTCCAGCTCAAAAAATGTGGGAGTGAGTGAAATTTGGGTGTAAGGGGACATTGAAGTGACATACGTAAGGTGGGGAGGTATGGCTGGTCATAGAGTGGGTGTGGGGTGGTTGCTTGTGTCATAAGTTAAGGCAAAGTCAACACTCCACCTTAAATAAATTCCCCATTAGATCTTTATTATTTAGATAATGATTTTCATAAAAATATGTTTAAATTATGAATATTTAGAGTTTATTATGTTAAAATATGATTTTGGGTGACAATCCCACGTTAAAATAATTAAAAACGGGCCTTAAATGCAAAACTACGCGAAAACCGGGAAGAAAGGCATTCCCAGCGAGACCTCTCGGTCCCTAGGCCGAGGTTCGGTTCGGTTCCTCTTAAGCGGGGTTCGGTTTCAGTTCTTCTAGGGCGAGGTTCGGTTCGGTTCCTTTTAAGCAGGGTTCGGTTTCGGTTCTTCCAGGGCGAGGTTCGGTTGGGTTCCTCTTAAGCAGGGTTCGGTTTCGGTTCTTCCAGGGCGAGGTTCGGTTCGGTTCCTCTTAAGCAGGGTTCGGTTTCGGTTCTTCCAGGGCGAGGTTCGGTTCGGTTCCTCTTAAGCAGGGTTCGGTTTCGGTTCGTAATGTCTATTTTTCTCGTTTTTACCCCGTTTTAAGCCGTTTTTGACACGGTTAAGCGTCGGAATGACCCGAATGATTCTAAAAAGTTACGGGAAACTTTGGAGAGAGATTTGGGAGAGATTTTACATACTTGGAGAGATTTGGGAGAGATTTGACATTCTTGGAGAGATTTCTCATACAGAGAGATATTTGAGAGAGATTTCAAGTGTGGCATTTGTGAGTGTTTGGCTCCGCTAAGCAAGTTTCTTGAGCCCCGTTAAGTCATGGTTAAGGATCCCACACACTCCCAATGAGTATGCAACATGGTTTTTATCAGTTTAGTTCATTGATTACCACTAGGGCTTAGGAAATTTTTAACACAAGACTTTTCTCAAGTGATGTTTTCCCATTAATATAGCAAGTTATACAGTATGAACATAACACAAACCCTAATACACATGGTTTAATCGAGTTGACCGGCTTGACTTGATGACTTGACTTTACTCAAGATTGACGATTGTCACAATATTCACTTAGTAGCTGACTCCCATCATCTAAGAGTTCCACAAAGCACAAAGCAAGCATAATTTGTGTAGTAACTCTCCAATCTATAAAGCTATCATAGAACATTCAACCCACACACCACCACTTATGCTAGGAATTCCATCGTTACTACCGGTTGCCTTATGCATGCAAATTATACACAAAACAGGATCAAATAGATTGTCAAATAACGGACTCTACCCTAGAACTACAACCAGACAAGGGACAAGAAATAAGGCCAAATCAATTATTCTAGGGCGATAAGATCCTAATTGTATATAATTTTTAAAGAATACACTTAGTAATCACTGATTCCAATAGATATTCTCATCACAGCGTATCATCTAATACACCCAACACAACAAATTATCACATATTAGATCAAACTACCACTAACTAATCATCACTAGTATGCAAGTCTACGAGCTCATACGATACACATACAAAGGCATCTCTCCTATCATCCTATCATGCAAGAATTGAGCAGATCCTTATCCCTTACTAGCATGCAATTCACAGATTCATAATTCAAATCATAACAGATGACATGTATGGGTATTTTAGGAAAACTTACTTAAGTTGTACTAATTGCATGCACCACACCCTTATCTTGTCTTAGAAAACTATTTTCTTAAAAATATTTGTCTTTTGCAAATTTTACCAATCCTCAGTTTGAGTTCAGACACACCCGATAGTATATCCGAATCCCTCAAACCAAGGCTTTAATACAAAGTAGTAATGCCCTTAAAATCATGACATATTTTTTTTAGTTTTTAAATTAATAGATCGTTAATGCATGCCTTTCCATAAAACCATCGTATTTAAGTTATATCAAAACATTGACAAATCAGAGTAATTCAAAGAAAATGGAAACATGTGGTGTGTGCTCTGTAATCATCTCAAGCCCTTCCATTTGAAAACTGGAGTACCTGAAACATAAACTGAAAACTGTAAACACGAAGCTTAGTGAGTTCCCTAAAATACCATACACATACAACCACATAATATCATGCAACATACATATAGTTACCAAGGGCTCCCACCATGGTATCTATCTGGAATTCCATAGGCTCCCTTCATGGTCTTAAACCCAGAATTCCATGGGCTTCCCCCATGGTCTGATATCCAAATGCCATAGGCTCCCCCGGAGTCTTCCATGCAAGTATCACAGAGACAACTAGCATACCACATGACACGTAATGGACCGGAATTGGCATCTTCGAACCATAGATATAGTGAGGAGATTTACCTCATTGGTTACCTTTATGTAATTAGAGAAACTAGAAAAACCATTTTGTCTATTCTTTACACTATGGATGGATTTTTTAAGGCGATGAGAGGTCACTTGTTAACATCCCTCCTTTATCCCCATGCCTCTAAAGTGTAGAGAATATTTTAGATTATTTTATGGGGTTGCTTTTACATTACGTAGGTTATATAAGAAGTGCATGAGGCTTTCAGTTTTGTCTTGTGAAACTCTTCTACTTCTTCTTTCTTCACCAAAACTATAACTAGATTTTTCTATTCTTCTTGGCTTTCTTTTGAAGATCTCTTGCAAGTGTTGGTGATATAAAGTAGTTCTCCTTTATTGCTTAGTTGTTTTAAGCAATTAAAGACTCAAGAAGTATTTTATACAAGATGGAACTACTATTGGAAGTTCCTTACTCTTGATGATAGATATATTGTAGAGAATTTCTATCCTTGAATTTTTGTTATCTTCATAAACTCCCTAATTCCAAGTGGGAGCAAAGGCTTTCAATGTTATCTCTAAACATCCTATGGTTACTATTATCTTTTTAGTTCATGTATTTTGATCCTCGTGGCAGTTTTGTTAAAATTATATAAAAATAAACTAGTATTATTTTGTTTGCTACTAAAATTGCTTTTATAAATTTTAGATTGTTTTTTGGTTATCAAGACCCATCACACAGTTCACATGCACCGATACCATGGCCCCATGGCTAATGCAAACACAAGAAAAGAAAGACATGTCTCGTTCCATGATACTAGCTAAAGTGATCACTGACACGCTCAATGATGCAGATCTATAACCCATATACATGCAGACCCATACCCGTACCATGTTCCCTTGATGATGAACTTAAGAAAATCAAGTCGTGTCTCATCCCATGACACCATAATGACGAACGATGCACTTAAAATGATATCAATCCGTATCCATGAACCAAAACACGACTCCCCAGTTATATCATAATTCATGCTCTACTTCACTGAAAACAATGAAAAAAGGTCGTGTCTCGACCCATATGATCTGTATCCACATCACATACACACACAATTCACGTGCACCCATTCCATGACCCTTGGCTAATGAGAACACAAGAAAGGAAAAAACCAAGACACATCACACACATACATACAGTTCACCAACATCCATTCATGGTCCCCTGACACCCTTAACTCATCCAAAGGATCTTGGTGTATGTTTCAAAATCCTTAGATGCATTTAAGATCTAACGTCCTGAATAGGGTTATGGATCTAGAGCCCTAAATATTTCCCTCAAATTTTACCTGCAAAATATTTAGGATTAATTATGGATATTTGATAGAGTATAATTTAAGAATTAAATAAAAATAAGGAACTCAAAATTCTAACGGATAAATAAATTTAAATTCGAATGGATGAAATTATAGTCGTTGATGTAGGCATGATTATCTTTCAAATCATCTATCTCTCCTATGTGTTATTGGTATAAATAGGGCACTTAGGTTCCCGATTCTTCTTTACTTCAAACTCCCTTTCATACGTTATCGGTTGTCTTCGAAGGTACTCTTCCTGCGCTTTTCTTCTTAATTTTCTTTGTATTTGAGCATGGGAAAGAAGGTGTTGCGTTCTCGTGCTAGCATCATCTATCCTATCTGATGAAGACTTCGTCGATCAAAAGATCTTGTCTTATATATATAGATATATAAACACACACACACACACACACACACACACATATATATATATATATATATATATATATGTATATATATATATATATTTATGATATATGTTTGAATACTACAAAAGTGATAACTTTTCATTACATATGATTTCTGACATGCTTTTTCCACATAAAATCATACATTTTGTGGTAAGTGGCATATTTTCTTTTTGACTAGTTTTATATTAAACAACACAACATATGTATATATCAAGTTTAAAACTAGTTTATGTACAAATGAAGTGGCTCTTGACAATAACATTTGTATAGTAGGTATGTTGCATTTTTACATAATATGATAACAATTTATTTTTGTTTTGCTTGAACAAAATATGTGAACATAGGTATCCCCTCCCCCCAGAAATCTATCAAAGCTTTAAAATGAGGCCGTAACCACTCACCTTAATGAGTGAATTTTGATTTTGACTGGAGAATGTGATTTGATTTCGGGAAGCACCACGAAATAGCTCCAAATAGAAAAAAAAGTAACCATGATTTCACTCAAAATAGGAAAAAAAAATAAGAAGAAAAACATAAGTTTGAAACTAGCAAAACACCACAAAAGATTACAACACAAGGTGGGCAAAGGTGGAGGGCGAATGGTCGTTGCACAGTGGCGAGGGGCTACTCCAACAGCCTCATGGTTTTCTTATTTCTACCCGATGAGAATTGATATGAGGGAGAAGAGAGGATGGTAGCAAGTGGTAGAGGGTGTTGGGTGGTGGTTCCTCTACAAAATAGAGGTGGAGTGGTGGTGGTTCACGATTGTTATCGACGACCAAGGGCTACTTTTAGAGGGGTGTGCTAAACTGAGAAAAGAGATGAAATAATGGATAGGGAGAGAATTTAGAGAGTTGGCTGACTTTTGGTGAGATGAAATGGGATAAAAACGTCTTTATTTATTGTCTCATGGAGGCTCGCAAGACCCTCCATGAACCGTACTTTCATTTTTACATAAACACCCTAAAACACCATAGGTGTACTTAGAAGACAATTATACACAAATGGGTAAGGTGGTGGTGGTGGACTATTGGACATGAGAAGGAAGAAAGAAAGGAAGAGTAGCTAATTTTTGGACTCCATGCAAGGTGGCATGTGCATGGTGATGTCATCTTTATAAAAATGCCGCAAAACCTTCCTAGATTTAGATGCTATGATTCCAATTTTTAATATTTTTTTGAAAGTGGCAAATGATAGGTCCGATTTCAATGATACCAAAAACCCGAATATATTAATTTTTCGAGTTGTAGAACTCCGAGAAATCGTGTTTATAGATTCATGTTTAATAGACCGAAAACATCTGATTTTTTGACTTTTATAAATATTTTTACTAAAACTACTTTAAGTATGGAATTAAATTATAGATCATAACCCAAGTCCAAAAATGTTCTTGAAATTCCATCTAAGGTGTGCAAGTGCCTCAACTGATTGAAACAATGTATTCAGTTTTAAGAATATGAGTATTATACTGGTCTGGTTTCTTATAATGGGCGTATCTTTTGCACACAAAATCCGTTTTTGACGTCCATTATAGTTTTTCGGAACCAAGTGAATATATACTACGAGACTAGAGTGTCTACTTTGCTCACAACGACTTAATACAAAATTTCAGTTTTACAGACATATTAAGTAGGGTTATAATTTGTGCTTTATGATTCGTTGAGATTTTCCACTATTAGAAGTAAGATACCATATGATATCTTATTTTAATTGTACTGAAACTATTTATTTTTTCAAAATATGCGTTAATGCTCAATAGGTCTGGGTAACAAGAAGTTCATGGTGAATTGACTATCTATAGTTTTGGACGTAAATTTTGTGATGTCACAATATCTCCCCGTTAAAGGAATTTTGGTCCTAAATTATTTTGCTCTAGTCTATTTTGTTACATAAGTAGAGGGAGCACCCGTAAATAGTTGTGGGTACTTTTCTTTTATCCGGTCCTCGCGTTCCCAAGTAAACTTCGGCCCTCCAAGTCAGTACCATCGGACTTTTACTATAGGTATGCGGCTTTCTTTAAGGTTTTTGATTTCTTGATCCATGATCTCCACCACTTCCTCCATGAAGTGAAGTTTAGTGTTGACCTGTATCTCTTCGAGAAGAATAACAAAGCTCCCATTAGGGAGACACTTCTTGAGAATACACACGTGGAAGGTACCATGAACCTTGTTGAGTTCTAGAGGTAACTTGAGTTTGTAGGCTACTGGACCAATCCTTGATACGATTTCAAATGGTCCTATGTGTAGGGCATTTATTTTACCTTAGTTTATAAATCAAATGATACATTTCCATGGTGCGACCTTTAGTAAGACACGATCTCCTACTTTGAATTCTAGAGGTTTAAATCTCACTTCATAATAGGTTTTCTAATGATTACGTTTTGCCTTTAACCATTCCTTTATCTGAACAATCTTTTCCATTGTTTCATGAATGATTTATGGACCCGTAAGTAGAGTATCTCCAACATGCTTTCTAGCCTGGTGAGTATCTCCAACATCTTCCCAACATAGTAGAGAACAACATTTGCGTCTGTATAAGGCCTCGAATAGAGTACCCTTTATGCTAGTGTGAAAACTATTATTGTAAGAAAAAATAACTAGTAGTGAGTCAGTATCCCAGAAACTACCGAAAGTCTATAAAACAAGTGTGGAACATGTCTTCCAGTGTTCGTATCATTCTTTCACTTTGTCCATCCGTTTGCGGATGATATGTAGTTTTCATATCAAGTTTGGTTCCTATGGACCTATACAATAATTTCCAAAATATGGAAATGAATCTGCTATCTTTTTCCGAGGTAATAGATATTGGCACACTGTGTAGTTTGATTATTTCTTTGATGGCTAGAAAATTAGCAGACTTGGTTAAACGGTAAACCACTACTCAAATGGTGTGATGACTTTTGTAAGTTCTTGGAAACTTCATTATGAAGTCCATGGTTATTTGTTCCCATTTCCATTCCAGAAGTAACAATTTTTGTGGTGGACCAGATAGCTTATGGTACTCTGCTTTAACTTTGGAGCTAATCAAGAATTTACTAACATATGTGGCAATCTCAGCCTTCATGTTGGGCCACAAATAAAGCTTCTTAAGATCGAGATACCTCTTATATTATCCGGTATGTATTGAATATCTCGACTTATGAGTTTTGTTTAAAACTAGACTCCTAACTTCACCAAACCTTAGGGGCCAGATTCTGTTCATGAAATATCGTGTTCCGTCTTCCTTGAGGCTGAACTCTTTGTCCATTTCTTGTAGATTTTCTTTTATGATATATTTGAGTTTGATTGCTTCCAACTAATCATCTCAAATTTAGGTGGTGAGATTGGACTGGATTGTTAGGGTCAGGGCCTTTACGTAAATTGGTTAGACCATGCTTTCCTGTTTCAAGCGTTTGTTATGACATTCGCTTTACCAAGATGATAACAAATTTCGTGTTCATAATCATTTTGCAATTCGATCCACCTTCATTTTCTCATGTTCAGCTCTTTCTAGTTGAATATGTATTGAAGGCTTTTGTGGTGAGTGAACATACACACTTTGTTCCGTATAGGTAGTGTCTCTAAATTAGGCAAACACTACAACTCCCAATTCCAAGTCATGGGTAGTGTAGTCGGTGTCATTTGGCTTAAGTTGTCATGATGTGTATGTAATGAATTTATTCCTCTGCATAAATACGCTTCCTAACCCTAGATGAGAGGCATCACAAAATAATATAAGTCTTCTGTTCACTCTAGAAGAGACAAAATCGGTGCATTACACAACAATTGTTTGAATTTCAGAAAGGTAGAGTCTTGTTTGTCTCCCCAATCAAACTTCTTGTTTTTCTTGGTTAGAGTGGTGTGTTGGTTATTTTGGAGAATTTGTTGATGAATCTCTAGTAATAAACCCTAGGATCTAGCGTAATCCTATTCTTGTTGTTGGTGCCTTCAAATCCCTCACCACTTCGATCTTCGTAGGATCATCATGAATCCCTTTGGTAGTGACCACATGGATAAGAAAATGCACTTTGTTCATCCATAACTCACATTTAGAGAACTTTGCACAAAGTTTCTCCTTTCTTAATAATTTTAGAATTAATCGCAAGTGTGGGCCATGTTCCTCATTGGTTCGTGAATATATTAATATGTTTTCGATGAACATGATTACAAATTTATCCAAATAGGGTTTACAAACCCGATTCATAACGTCCATGAATACAGCTAGTGCGTTGGTCAGTCCGAATGGCTAGTGCGTTCATAACAATCTCACACCTGGTCCAACAACTAGGCTCTTACTGAGAGTCTAACTGATAATGGCTAACCTAGGCTATACATCACACGGATACTAATCACTAACAACACAATCATCCCATTCTAAACGTAATCCAATACCTTGCTCGAATCAATCTCCACTAGGTTCACCTGCACTATCATGACCATACCACCCTCGCCCACAATTCTCACCTAGTTTACACAATCGAATGGGCCTATCCCACGGTCTCATCCAACTAAACTCTATATAGGCGTAGCCTCAACTTACATCCAATGATCTGCATCCTATCAAAGAGCATTCCTCTGACAATACTGTCCACATCGACCCAGGCGTGCGCTGATCCTCTTTAAGCCCAACGACCATTCCTACCATGGCATACCTCAATCTGGTGAATGTTATGACTACATTGCATACTTCCATCACTTCCTTGACAACCTATCATCCTTGTCTATGCTACAGCTACCCTATAGTCTTATAACACTCCCACATCTACCTATCAACCTATTAAATTCTACGATTGCTCTGTAGTCTTACAACACTTCCATTCTGCCATAAGCCTGACTTATGGTCCTGTACTTCATCGACCAAACAAACCTACGATCAATCATGTGTTGAACCACGTTGTGTATATCCCTATCAGGTGTTCAGGTTATGCTTTGAACCCCAAAGCCTTCCTCAGACAAGAAAAGGTAGAGATGATCTAAACAACCCTCAACCTAGATCCGTCCACGTCTGCTATGTAATACATAGAGTGCGCCGATCTGAGTTTATGAACTCCAAACCTCACACAACCTCTATCCAGACTGCCACTTAAACTGGCTTATTTCTTGATTAAAATACGGAACCTCCTTGGCTCTGTACCTGGTTTTATTCCGGAAAATCCAAATAGTTTTGCCCCAATTGAATTTAGCTACACAATGCCAATTACTCTGAAGCAACGAATGATGAATACCCTTACCAGAACTAATGGATAACCTACCAAACATCCCACTTACAAAAGGATCTTTGCATTGTAACCATCTTCAACCAATATGCTTTCAAATTTTCTTTGACACATCCAATGTCTAAACAAGCTCACATGACCGCCGTCATCATCTTCTTACTTCCGCTCCTTCCCTAGAATCGATAGTGACCGGACCTGAAAGTCCTTCCATAAATGATCAATATCCCTACTGAGAGACGCAACACTCCTAAACTTTGACTTCATTGTTGAACTAATCACGCAAATTTGTCCACTGATCTTCCAAGTGATACCCCTAACTTGTTTCTAACAATGGCCCACAACAAACTACTTGACCATTTAAATCCAACTCAACAATACGTACCCTACTCATAACTCTTAGCATGCAAAAATGGCATATAGAAATCCTTGATAATATAAAACTTAGAAATAGCAGAGAACTAAACAAAAGATAAATCCTTACACATACATGATTAAAAGGCACATTATTATAGATAATATGGCAAGAAGAAAACAAAAGATAACATATCAGCGATAGCATCTGATGGAACTCTGGTTTCCCCTTATTGAAGCTGAAATGCTCAGCTCCTCGATGTTAGGGATTCTGCCCTACCCTCACGACCTTTAGTGATCCTCAAAGTAACTGTAGACTATACACTCACTACACCACCCATCAACATTGGACAGTTGGCCTTCTTGTGGGCCACCTGGTTGTAGTAAAAACCCATCAAAACTGATCTTCGAGGGAAATTCCTGCTAAAATGACCCATTCGACCACAACTGAAACATCCTGTTCCTGTCTCCCGAAAGCCACCGTCATAGGTCCTACTACACTTGGCATAATGGCCCCGACCTTGATGACCTCCCATGTGCGAATCATGAGTTTTGGGCCTCTTCTCCTGGTCCATTGCAATCTGAATATGCGTTGGCTTCCTCTTCCCCAAGTGCAACAAATCAATCTCCTGCTCTTGGGTTCTAGCTATCATGTCCTCCAGAGTCTGAAAAGTAGAAAAGCTAACAAACTCTCGGATATCATCACGTAGCATATCATGGTAGCTTGTCATCTTCATTTCCTCGTCTACGATATACTGCGAAACGAAAAGAGTTGTCTCCCTAAACTTAGCAGTGATCTCTGCCACAGTCTCAGTCGTCTGGCGAAGGTCCTGAAACCGCCTCAGCAACTGCTAAACATGAATGGTTGAGGAAAACTTCACCCTAAATAGGGTAACAAACTCATCCCAAATGATCCCCTCAATGGCTTCACCTCCTAAAGCAAAATCTACCTCCTCCCACCAATCTCGATCTCTGCATTTTAGAAGACAAAAAGCAAATCTCACCTTCAATCCCTTAGGGCAGAAACTCGTCCGGAAAGCATTCATCATGTCTGGTAACCACCTCTTACTAGAAATGGGGACCTTATCCCCCAAAAATTAGGAGCTATACAAGCACATAACTCACATAAAGAAAAAGTGTGCGCTCCCACAATAGCCATAATCTTTGTGCAAAATGCACCCACACACTCATCCAAACTCTCCATGATCCCCTCTTTGACCGAACCGAAGATCACATGAGTTTGCACCAAAATACCTCGGGTGATCTCCTACGTGATGAACTCTCGTATCCATTCATCAATCGGCTCAGTGCCAGCACCTAAGCCCGAACTAGATCTTCCACCATGAGTGCTCATCACCATACTAAAAAGCAACCATACTATAATCATAACATACTAAAAAAATCCTCATCCACATGCTTCCTAGATTCTCCGTGACTCCCCTCGATTCGAGTATGGATCATGTGCTTTCAGTCTTATGGGTCTAATATTGCCTTCCGTGCCTATCCATACATTCATCAAGTGTTATCCGGGATCCTCCAAGTCACCTTATCGTGGTTGGTACTCTAAGTACCTGCTAATCAGCACAACCAAATCCACTACAACACTTCCTAGGCTCTCTTAGGTTTCGACCTCACCCTGCCATTAACCGCTAAAGAACTCCCACTAATATCATCTAACTACTTTTCTACTTCATGAATATAATCACATGCCACAAATATTAGATAATCCTTCGAGTAACAAACTCAACTCTACAACGCTCAGGCTTAAACGAGAGATTTGTAATGAGTCGAATCCATCACTCTAAGATTATTTAACCTTTCTTGACTTATTCACTTAATATTTAACTCACATCACTAGGAGTTCACAAAGCACTAAAGGAAGCAACATTCGTGCAGTAACACTCCAAGCCAAATAACAAATAAAGGACATCCCAAGCTCACTTACTACTATCCACGTTACGAACCTCCACTCTCACTGCCGATTGCCTTATGCATGAAAATTATACACAATACAATATCAAATAAACTATCGAATAAAATACTCTCCCCAAGGACCACAATAAAACAAGGAACAAGAAATAAGGAAAAATCAATCATTCTAGGGCTATTTGGTCTTAATCATATACAATTTTTAAACCATACACTTAGTAGTTATAATTACCAATACATATTCCCAATCATAGCATCCAATGCTTCCTAGGCTACAAGGCACCACATATCAGGTCAATCTACCATGCAACTTCTGAAGGTATCCATACCCGTATCCTAGCATGCAAACATTAATATCATATAACATATAAACATGTATGGGTATTCTGGGAATCACTTACTTGAGCTCGGTTGACTGCATGCACCACACCCTTTTTTTTTAAAATAGTCTTCTAATAAATTTATTTTCTTTTAAAATATTACCAACTCCTCAATTTGAGTTCAGTCACACCCAAGAGTGTACTCGAATCCCTCAGATGAAGGCTCTAACACCAACTCGTAACATCCCGAAACTCAAAAGGAAATATTTTCATTTTTAAAGTATTAATTCATATAACATTTTGTATACAAATATTCATTGTGAAAAATAGTAATTATACATAAAAGTAAAATCTCAATTAATCAAATACGGAATCAATATGATGTTTAGATGGATAAGGTTTCCAACTTTATCCATGACAAGGTGACAAATGTTCAAGATCTAAACTTTACGCACTAAAATGACCAAAAGTTCATAACGCCCAAAACTAGCTAGATCTAACAAATGCATCATCAAGATTCAAACTTTATGACTTAACGACCTCAACAAAGACCAAGTATGAGGCTCAGTTGTTTTGGAGTAACTTCTCCTCACAATAACCACGACTATTGAACCGAACATGACAAATCATAACCCAAACTAAATCTACATGAGAAACGCATTAAGAATAAAACTTTATACCTCTAGAAGGTAGATCAAGATGAACAAGGCCGGATCTCCCAACTCCAAGACAACCCATACTTCTCCAAGAGGTTCCTCTTCTACCAAATGCACTAAAACTCGAAATAAAATCACTCCAAGGCTCAAAATCCTTCCAAATAGGGCTAGGGTTTCCAATTTATGGTTATAAGGGATGGAGGTTAAATATAAGATGGGTTGGAAATGAGTTAAGGTGGTTACTTAAGGTCTAAGGTCCTAAATGAGGCTTTGGGTCTAAGTTGTGAATGCTTAGAGTTCTTGGGGAACACCCAACATATGCGAAGGAGCCTCCATGGTCACCCAGTCCTGAACGACCAATGTACATTCCTTGTACATCCAGTGTTCCCAGCTAGCCCAAAATCATTATAACTTCAAACAGTCATAACTTCTTCATTCCAACTCGATTTTTGGCGATCTTTATATCCACAGAAAGGTGTTGAGGAGCTATACAACCCTTACTATTTTTCTTTTGACATAAAACACATTGAACTAAAATCCTTAAATTCAATAAAAAGTCTGAACCATCACTTTACCAATACCCTTATGCTCCAAAGCACAAATCGAACTCTTAGATCAGAAAATCTACATCATCCACATCCAAATGGTTCTAAAACTCAATTTCCTCAATACCTGAAACCTTAGGATAATTGATCTTCATGTCACGACCCTAAATTATGAAACGACTCGAAACATAGTGTTACATCCTCATGGATAAAAGCTTGGCTGCTTAAAGCCTTTTTCAAGAAATTCTTCAAGTTCACTGGAGAGTTCTTGCATTTCCGATGGAAATATTCCATAAGGAGATCTTGCCACAAGTGATGCTCCCTAGATTAGGTCGATTTAGGATTTGACCTGTCTAACTGGAGGTACTCTATCAGATCTTCTAGAAATATGTCACGGGAGTCGCACACTTACGGTATGTCTTTATTTCCTTACCTTTTGCTTGCATATCCATCCATAAGCCAAGAAAATGAAGCATCTCTTCTACAAATACTTTCTATCCTTTATGCAAGAAAAGCCTATTATAGTGAGAAAGTAATTGGTAAGTATTCAAAAGTACGTTTTTACTGGCCGTTTGATACTTCTACCATGTAAGTTTCATTAAGTTTGCATGATTTATGGGTTATCATGTTGGAATAGTGTCTAAGGCTGCAACTATATTTGGTAAATACTTGACCCGATTGAGCATGGTCCTTTTGGGTTGCCTTCACCATAGCAACTTGACAGGATGATTTATAATGAGAGAAGAAATATTATTAATATATTATGAGAATATTATAAGGAATAATAATATTGTTATTTGATTAATATAAGTCAGAAATTAATTAGGAATTAATTTGGGGACTTAAAGAGATTAATTGAATAAAGGGGTATAAACTATCAATTGTATGATAGTTGTATTTTCAGCAGTGATTCCTTAAGGATAAGGGGTGGACGGATTTTAGGGTCTAGATGAGGCTAGAAATCATCTAAAGGTTTATCAATAAGGATATTGGATTGCTTAGAGACTAAGTTATCCAATTAGGGTTTTAAGGTTGAAACCCTAGGAGGCTCACTAGTATAAATACACCCATAGGGTTGAGGAAATTGGTACCCTTAGTATTGGAGGAGCCCTGGCCGATTTCTCACCCTGTTCCATCTCTCTCAAATCATCCTCTTGCTAGTTGGTGTCTGTAAGCCATTAGAGGAATGACATTTGTGACTCTAGGCTCCAAGGACAAGAAGATTCAAGCAAGTAATTCAAGGTGTTCTTTTAGATCAGATTTCTTGTGTGATTATATTAGATTTATCAATCAAAGTCTTAGATACATTGCATGTTCAATTAGAGAAACCTAGATCCAAGCATTAGGGTTTGCATGTGCACATAGGAATGTTCTTGTGGCTAAAACCCAATAGTGGTATCAGAGCCTTGATTGGTTTCTATTCAATTGATGCGTTGGTTGCTTGATTGTTGTTTGCAAAATTTGAATTTTGTCAATCTGCCTGATGAACTCAGCGAGTCCTATACTGGACTCGGCGAGTAGGCCTCGACTCGATGAGTCCGTTGTGGTACTCGACGAGTCCGAGCATCAGGAGGAGCTAATTACGGGATTTCTTGTTGTTTATCTTAAGGAAACTTACCTTTATCTTAATGGGTCAATCTAAATCTGATTTTAATCATATATATGAGTATATCCTTGACCTAATTCAAGATAATTACCAATTAATTGAATAACAATTTCCTTATGTGATAATTGATTGATTATTTTAATTAAATTGGTAAATTGTTTTGCAAGAAACATCAAATATGGATAATTATGAGATTAAATGGTTAATTTAAGTTATTTGTATTTGATCCCTTGTGTTTTAAAAAGTTTAAAACTAATCCTCAAGTTTTGAAATTTAGTTTTGTGATTAAAAGTTTAATTTAGACAATTTAAATTTCAAACCCTAGAATTTTACATGTTTAAAATTCAACCTTATACTCTATATGATTACAAGCTTAATATATATATATATATATATATATATATATATATATATATATATACATATATATATATATGTATGTATGTATAATTAAAATTCTAATCTTACCATTAGTAGCCTCATTCACGAAGCCGGACTATAAGGTGGGTATAAGGTTGTTGCCTATAAAATGGCGCTTAATGGGTGTACACTCACGCCCACCGCTTGCTTGATCGGTGGAGGGTCGTTAGCCGAACGGGTAGGATAGGGCAACTCCATCTCCTCGTTAAAAGTATAATATTAAATACAAAGTAACTACATGTTTTTCAAAAATTCCCAATCCTAGTTACTTTAGGAAAAGCAAATTGATGCAATCCCATAAAATACACTTTGCACCCTTGCTAAGAAGTTAGTGGAGCCTGTGTGGTTTACCGGCACACTAATTCGTTCAAGGCATAGGTGGCAAAGGGTGATTCATTGTTTATCATAGTTCGGTGGAGCGTGTGTGGTTTACCAGCACATCGAATAGGTGATTGTTACAATGAAGGCACCGCGTGGATTTTCATGGTTATTCACACCCACTTTGTGATCCTCAGCATCCCAGTCACAAACTAGAGGGGAATACCGAGATTTAAACATGCCATTGAAAATTTCAATGAATCTCATTGAAACCTATGAATTCTCAATTCGTTTAAAACTTAAAGGTAATGTTTTCATGGTGGAGAATTAGTGAATGGTCATTCACTTACCTTCAAATTGTTTGCATGTTGGATTACGACATCCCTTTTCTAATATGTAAATAATGTTGTTGGATCCTAGCCCTAATTTTTCTTATTGGGTGATAATTATGGATTCAAATTCTAATCAATATTTGTCCTTTCTATTTATAGATGTCAAACGCGAACAACACTGCCGCTATTTCATTCACATTGATGAGCCTTTGCCAAAAGGTGAATTTCAATGGAACGAACATTAGTGAATGGATAAGATACATTCGCACGATTTCTTGCTACGAGGACAAGGAGTATGTCCTCGATGATAATCTCGAAAAGATCAATCCATAAATCGCTACTCGGCTGAAATCACCTCTTTTGAAACTCATGAGCGTGATGCAACGAAGGTTCATTGCATCAGGATAGCCACAACGAACTCCGAATTCGAAAAGTCCTACGAGGACATGTATCCATACGAAATGCATCAAGACTTAATGGAGAGATATCATCAAAACGCGAGGCAGGAGTGTTATGAGATCTTCACTGGCATGATCTCTCTGACAACCCGATATTTCAACTCTTTGTAATGACCTAAACGGTCAAGTATTGTAACCACTTTTGAGTTAATAAAATTAATTTTCATAATAAAATGTCCAAATAGTTCTATTTAAATTCCTTCTATATTTAAATATCTTTAAACCATGATCGTACGTAAAAAGAACGCCCAAATCCGACTTCGTATATTGAAGTTATGATTTTTTTAAAGAAATTCCTTAAACACGATGAGTTATAAAGTAAATAATAAAAATAATTTCGGAATTTGCCAACGAAGTCTAAACGAAAGTTGTATAGCATAGTCTCACCTACGCGTGGATATAAAGACCATCGAAAACGGAGTTCGTATGAAGAAGATATGAATTTTTTGAAGTTTATTAAATAAATTATATATTTATTTAATTCAAAATTCAAGCATTATCCGAAGAGGAGTCAGCGTCCTCATCCGAGGTACGCGCTGCGTACTCCTGTACGCCCTGCGTACCCGAGGGACTTGGCCTCGAATCGTCCACGTCGCCCGTCCGACCGACCCGTCCGACCCGCCGTCCCATCCGACCCGACATATTGATCCGTCCCATCCAAAGCCGAGGCAGTCGAGGCTTCGGTCATGCATGACGTACGCGTACGCTCTGCGTATGAGCGTACGCCCCACGTACGAGGCTTCTCAGACCCTCCTATAAATAGCATGTGAGGGCTTCCGAGAAAAATGCTCATTTCTCTCCTTTCTTTCACGATATTGCCTCGTTTTCCGTGCCCGTTCAAACCCGAAGCTCTGGTCTTTTTGCTCAAATCCCGAGGGTTGATTTTACTCCCGAGATTCCCGAGTATCCCAAGAAAAATCCGTTTCCCGAGACGAAACTCTGCCAGGTTTTCCATCTCGCTATCTCCAAACTTTCAAGTGAGTTCATACCCCTTAATTTACCTTTTAAAGGTTCTATAAATTCTTTTATATGCTCTCAAGGGGGGGGATTACAAGTAAAACACACGAGTATTATCGTGTGTTACATAAAGAACTCTTTTATATGCTTTTATATATCCAAATCACATGCGATTTACAAACTTTTAAGGAACTTTCATATATATATATAACATATGTTAAAATAGCATTCTATCTTTTGAAATATAAATTTGGTTTAATGCATGTATAAACTAAACTTTCTTAGATTATACTTATCATTCTTAGACTCTACACCGAAAATCTATGCTTTCATAACAAATGATTCCTTTTCTTGGTATTTCTAAACAAAAGAGTCACACTTTTAGAAAACTATAATAGTTATAGTTTTACGAACAAATTTCTAACTCTTATGTACTAGAAACATGAATTTCAAGAAGTCACTTTCGTATACAAGAACAAACGTAACATTTTAACAAGTAGATCTGTTTTTATACCACGGTTTTGTGAGACACTAACTTCATGTACGTTCGAGTACACATTTCATGTCATGTATTATATACCAGAATCCCTTGGAGGGGGAGCATGGTGTTTGTGTATAGATCTATACGGGCTTGACAACCCGCGCCCTGACAGTTAGCTGCAGTCCACTGTTTGGGGTGACAAACATCATAACATTCCAACGCCTGAAGAACGTTGTGTATAGGCATTCCGAGTCAATAGTATGGTTATAAAACTCAAATGGGGTATTAAAAATGCATTGATTTACAAGGTTTTCAAACACATTGGTTGTTTTACACTTACATACATTTTTAGAAACAAACATTGGTCTTGAGTGAAGGCTACTTTTATACTAGTAGAAAATATTGGATTTTCTAAACACAAACAAACAAAGACAAAACATTTCATTTCATACAAACATTGTCACTTAAATACTTATGAAACTCACCAGCTTAAATGCTGATCTACTCTTTCAAAATTACTTGTATGTCCCAGGAAATCAGTAATTTCAGGTATTCATTACGCTTTTGATGAAGGGATGCTGCAGCACCAGTTTAATCTCGTATTTTGACATCAGATTGTAATTGGTTTTGAACATGTAACTTTTGACAAATGTAAACTTTCAATTATATATATATGATGGTTGTATTGCTTTCTTTACTATGTATTCATTTGTTACGCTACCACATGAAGTCATCCACCCCCGAACGTTTTCGCCGTTCAGGTTTGGGGGTGTGACAGATTGGTATCAGAGCAAGTTTATAGTGAACTAAGTATATCGAATCACATAAGATATACAAACTATAAATGCTTAAGGGACTAATGCTCTCTGACAAAAGGATTTTTATTTACGCCTAAGCCGCGTTTCGTGTAAACTTAAAAATGTTAGTTCACGCAAGTATAAACACATGCATACAACACATTATTTTCATGGTTATTAACTATACAACAAGTATTTGGACAAGTTGGACACTACGATTAAGACTCGATATATGTAATCAGATTTAGGACAAATATAGCGTGATCAACTATATTTGCCCGAAATCGGACCAATGTATATCGAGGAATGCTCGTAGTGAGCAACAAGTCAAAAACTTACCAAAAACATCACAAAGAACAAACACAAGAATTTAAATACTATAGGAGTATTTGGTGCATACGCTAGATTAATTAGTATTACATGTATCAAGTTTTATTCAAATCTTATAACCCTATTCTCGTATAGTCAAATGGCTGGATTTCACCCGCATGGAGACCCCTACTACCCACAACAGGGCAACGAAGGATGGATTGAAGAGGATCCGGAAGAAGACGAAGAGCCCATTGAGTTGGATAGCGGGGACGACTCCGGGACAGACTCAGAACCGGAAATAGTCAACCCTCCACCCATTAGGAGGAACTTTCAAGGACCGACTCCCGTCTAGGGAAGTCACCTCGTCCACTGGAGCCAACAACAAAGTATATGCTCTCCCTACGGCATGTGCTGAGATTTCTACGATGTCCGAAATGGAGGTTCAGCCGATCGGGCATCCCGGTTATGGTGGGCAAACTCGCCAATCAGTCCTACCAATCGGGGTTCAAGCAAACCGAATCCGAGAGGTTAACGTGGAAGTACAAATCCACACAGCCGATATCAACCGCCTAGAGATGTTGCAGAACGACATCCATGTTCGCACCGAAGCATTCCAAGCACAAGCGAATGCAGCCTTCTCAGAATTGAGGGAACAACAAGCCGCCCTTGATAGGCATCTTATGGAATCAAAGCAATCAGATGCAGAATCGAGCTCCAAGCGCAACACACGTCGCAAGTAGTACTTGTGGAAACCTCAAATTTTATTATAACTTAGGACCTCGGCTAAAAGTCTTTAAATTTCTCGAACTTTGTAATCGGAGACCCTTATAAGGGTCATATTTTCATAATCATTGTATCAACTTTTATATTAATATAAGTGACACTATTATTACTACGTTGAGTATTTCGTTCAAACCTTGAAAAGTCATCGAGAAACCAAATACTTGTTTCATACTTTCAGTCTTACAAATAACTTTCATTTTTCTATGCTATCATCTATTGTTGAACCATGGCAATTTGGTTCATCAGACACATTCATTTGTCACTTATTCATATCCATATCATCATCTTTTAAACGTATAGTTAAAGATGCCGCCACGCAGGAATACAAGGCGTAACCCTATCAATGAAACACCGATACCACCACCTTCACCTTCACCTCCTCAATTTGATGTTGTCATGTTCCAAGCAGCAGTCACCGCAGCGGTAGTAGCTGCCATGTCACAAATGAATAACTCGAGTACCAATAACTCGAGAACTGGCACACCCCTTTCTAACCATGGCGAGAGTCATGGGCAACCCCGAGAATGCACATATAAGGACTTTACTAATGCAAAACCCCGTATGTTTTATGGAACTGGTGGTGTGATGGCTCTAAGACAGTGGATTGAAAGGACAGAAGCAGTCTTTGAAATCTGCTCCTGCCCCGAGCACAGCAAGGTCAAATTTTCAACCTTCACACTCATTGATAGAGCTTTGACTTGGTGGAACAGTCACGTTAAAGTACTTACTCTAATATTGGCAAACTCCATAAGCTGGGAGAGCCTCAAAGCCATGATGATGAGAGAATACTGCCCACGGGGAGAGATCTAAAGGCTCGAACATAAACTCTGGACTCTCGGAATGGTTGGTACCGACATTGCAACATATACCAACAGATTTTGCGAGCTGGCAATCCTTTGCCCAGATATGATTGCTCCTGAGAGCAAGAAAATAGAGAGGTACATATGGGGACTGACGACCCAATTACGGTCAAGCGTGTTAGCCTCCAAACCTAACACCTTTGAAAGTGCTAAGGAATTGGCACAATCTCTGATTGACTACGGAGGCTATCGGAACCCAACTGTTTCTGCACCAGAACCACAGAGAGGAAACAACAACAACAACAACAACAATAGGAAGAGTGTATGGAATACAGGGAAGGGTGGGTCTTCCCAAGAACCCGCAAAGAAACAATTGGTTTCGGTAAATGCTGTCACAGTACCTACTACAACTCCTACAATCACCTACCCAACAAAGCCTTATGAAGGTAACCGTCCAAAGTGCACCAAATGCACTTACCACCACCATGGACCTTGTCGGGAAATGTAGTGCGCCAACTGCAACAGAAAGGGACACACAGCCCGTTTCTGCAAGGATCCCGCAAGGCCGATCTCTCAAGTCCCCAGTGCAGGTATAGGCCAGACTTGCTACGGTTGTGGTGAGGTGGGCCACTACAGGAGGAACTGCCCCAAGACAGCAGGCACCGGCGGCGTAGGACGAGTTTTGACTATAGGCCACGACGAAGCTATAGCAGACCCAACTGTAGTTGCTGGTACGTTCCTCCTCGATAATTCATATGCATGCATATTATTCGATAGTGGAGCGGAGAGAAGCTTCGTGAGTCAAAACTTTATTCACTTACTTAAACCTAAACCAAGCAAACTAGAAGAATCGTTCACTGTAGAGATGGCCAACGGAATAACCGAAAACACTAAGTACATAAACAAGGACTGTACGTTAACTTTAGACGGTCATTCTTTCCCAATCAATCTTATGCCGGTTCCTATTAAAAGTTTTGACGTCATAGTCGGTATGGATTGGTTAAGTCTTCTTCGCGCCGACATTATGTGTTTTGAAAAAGCAGTTCGCCTTAATCTTCCTAACAACGAAACATTAGTGATTTACGGCGACAAATCAAGTACGAACCTTCGTATCATTTCGTGCACCCAGGCTCGAAAATGTTTACGGAAGGATTGTCGAGCATTCCTAGCGCACATCGTCGATACAAGCCAGGAACTAAAGCACATCAAGAACATTCCAGAAGTACGCGATTTTTCCGATATCTTTCCAGAAGAACTACCAGGATTACCACCACAACGCCAAGTCGAATTCAGAATCGACTTAGTTCCAGGGGCTACCCCAGTAGCGAAATCGCCTTATCGTCTGGCACTAGCAGAGATGCAAGAACTTTCCAGTCAACTTAATGAACTCCTGCAAAAAGGATTCATAAGACCAAGTTTCTCACCTTGGGGAGCACCGGTCTTGTTCGTAAAGAAGAAGGACGGATCGTTCCGTATGTGCATTGACTATAGAGAGCTGAACAAACTTACTGTCAAGAACCATTATCCCCTACCCCGCATTGACGATTTGTTTGATCAACTTCAAGGAGAAAACTACTTCTCGAAGATAGATCTACGATCTGGATATCACCAATTACGGGTACTTGAGGGGGATATTCCCAAGACAGCTTTCCGAACTCGTTATGGGCACTACGAATTTGTCGTAATGCCATTTGGACTAACCAATGCACCAGCAGTATTTATGGACCTAATGAATAGGGTATGCCGTCCCTACTTAGATCAGTTCGTCATCGTCTTTATCGATGATATACTTATCTACTCCCAAAGTAAGGAAGAGCATAGTCAACACCTACGAAAAGTCCTAAAAACACTACGATCGGAGAAACTCTATGCGAAGTTCTCTAAATGCGAATTTTGGATTCGAAGAGTCGAATTTTTGGGCCACGTGGTTAGCGAGAAAGGGATACACGTGGACCCCTCCAAAATCAAAGCCATCGAGAACTGGTCGGCACCAAAGACACCTACAGAAATTCATCAATTTCTAGGTCTCGCTGGCTACTATCGCAGATTTATAAAGAATTTCTCTAGCATTGCGAAACCTCTTACTACATTAACCCAGAAAGGCATAGCCTTCGACTGGGAAGAAAAACAAGAGAAGGCGTTCCAAACACTGAAACAGGCCTTGTGCACCGCACTGATACTATCCCTCCCCGAAGGGATAGAAGACTCCGTAGTGTATTGCGATGCGTCAAACCAAGGACTTGGTTGTGTTCTTATGCAGAGAGGGAAAGTTATTCCTTATGCCTCCCGACAGCTTAAGACACACGAAGTGAACTATACGACACACGATCTTGAGTTAAGAGCAATGGTATTTGATGGGTTTTGAGCATTCTAACACTTCCTAAGTGTACATGCAACCCTAATAACCTTGGATCTATGTTTGTCTAATTATCATGCAAAGTTGAATTCCAAGGTTATATTCCTATCTAGCATACATGGGGAACAATTTTAACATAAAGTATAGATAGAATAACTTACCTTGTTGTTGTTTGTGTTCCTTGAAATCTTGTGAGCCTAGCACCCCAAGTGTGATGCCTCAAATGCTTCACACAACACCAAATGCTCTTGGAAGAACTTATGAGAGAACACACACTTCTCAAAATCGGCCAAGCCCTCTTGTTTCTTAGTGTAGCCGATTTTAGGTGGAGAACATGTTACTTATATAGTCCATGGAGCCTTTTAGCCCACTATACAAGATATGGATGATTTACATAATCAACCCATATATTTAATTAGTTATCTTTTGATCACATAATTAATTCTAAATTAATTCTTGATCAAACTAATCAAATAATATTATTAATATATTAGAACTTATAATATATTAATAATCTCCAAGTGTTATTTCTCTCATTTAGTCTATCCAATTGCATGATGCCATGCAACCCAAATGGACCATGCCAGGTCGGGTCAAGTACATACCAGAAATAGTTATGAACTTAGACACCTTATCCAACCGTCTCCCACTTAGATAAGTCTAATAACTGTTACTGCAAGTATGACTTCAGGAACCGATCGGCAATCGTAGCTCTTTACAAGGTTTCTCGAAACTGAGAAGATGATGGTACGCCATTTAAGATAAGTGATCATATAATCCTCTGTTCTAGATATCAGTCGGACAAATACATGGAACAATGTCTTACTTATTGTCCAACAATTTGTTTCCCGATTTCCGATTTGTTTGACAAAGAACTTCATTGAACACATCAATTTTAGTTCTGACCAGGCCCGGTACATAGGTCAAAACAAAATCATCGAGGGGCCCAGATATCAGCTTCTAATCCAAGAAGGAACAGATAAACTTCGACTCATATGTTTGTTCTACTACTCATTGAATTACACACAAGAGCGCGATTTATAACATCGAGTTACCAATGCATTTTTCGTACAATCAATGCATAACCAACTTGTAAGTAACAAATCATATCTCTAGGTTTAAAGACTTATATGATATTACCGTCTCACGATCACTCGAGATAGAATTCCATGAAGTGATTCCAGTGAGCATGGGTTGAGTCCAATGCTCAGAACTTATGAGCACTCATGATTGTTGTAGCCTTGTCCAAGACCTCTACAACCAAACATGACAGTCTTGATTCATACCTACTTCCGACATATGACCGACTGTGGAGGTTTGAATAATATGTTATGCCAAACAAAATTATTCTGGAAGTCAAAACATGCAAAAGAAATATAGTAAACGATCGACAAGAGATAGCAACACTTTACTCATAAATAAAACAGTTTTATTCATCATCAAATATCAATTACACTTTACAAATTTCGAGGTTATCTAACTACTAAATCTAATATCATCCTTCAGCCCTATGCTCCGAGCATGCTGGAGATGCTTAACCCGAGTCAGTCCCTTCGTGAGGGGATCTGCCGGATTCTCATCTGATGATACCCTCTTTGCCACGAGGAGTCCTTCTTCGATCCGATGTCTGATGAAATGGTATTTTCTGTCGATGTGTCTGGATCTCCCGTGATCCCTTGGTTCCTTGGCTATGGCAACAGCACTTTCACTATCACAGAAAATTTCCATTGGCTCTTTAATAGCTGGTACAACTCCAAGGTCTCCAATGAAGTTCCTCAGCCATAACGCCTCCTTTGCCGCCTCGCTAGCTGCAATATACTCTGATTCACAAGTAGAATCTTCCACTGTCTCTTGCTTGGAACTCTTCCAAGAAATTGCTCCTCCATTTAGGGTAAAGACCCAGCCCGACTGAGAGCGGAAGTTATCCCTATCAGTCTGGAAGCTAGCATCACTATACCCTACAACTCTCAAGTCATCACTCCCACCGAGGGTAAGGACCCAGTCCTTAGTCCTTCGTAGGTACTTGAGAATATTCTTTACCGCAGTCCAGTGTGGCTTGCCAGGGTTCCCCTGAAACCTGCTAACCATGCTCAGGGCAAAAGCTACATCAGGTCGAGTACACGTCATAGCATACATGATCGATGCTACAGCCGAAGCATAAGGTACTCGACTCATTTGTGCTATCTCAGCCTCAGTGCTAGGGCTTTGTGTCTTACTCAGTTTGGCGTTACTCTGGATGGGCAACTCTCCTTTCTTGGCGTCTTGCATTTTGAATCTCTTCAGCACCTTATCCAAGTAGGTACTTTGACTAAGTCCAATTAGTCTTTTACTCCGATCTCTCAAGATCCTTATCCCCAAAATATAGGCAGCTTCACCAAGGTCCTTCATAGCGAAACACTTTCCAAGCCAGGACTTTACATCCTGCAGGGTTGGAATGTCGTTTCCTATGAGTAGTATGTCATCCACATACAATACCAAAAAGCTAACTATACTCCCACTAGCCTTGACATATACACAAGATTCATCTTCACTCCTAGAAAAGCCAAATTCCTTGACCTTTTCATCAATGCAAAGATTCCAACTGCGAGGTGCTTGCTTTAATCCATAAATGGATTTCTCAAGATTAGACACTCTATTAGGGTACTTGTTGCTGACAAAACCCTCTGGCTGACTCATGTAAACATCTTCAGCCAACTTCCCATTAAGGAAAGCGGTTTTGACATCCATTTGCCAAATTTCATAGTCATGAAATGAGGCTATGGCTAACAGAACCCGAATAGACTTAATCTTGGCTACCGGAGAAAAGGTCTCATCATAATCCACTCCAGGAATTTGAGAGAAGCCCTTTGCAACCAGTCTAGCCTTATAAGTGTGTACTTTACCATCTATGTCGGTCTTCTTCTTGAAGACCCATTTGCACCCTACAGTCTTTCGACCTGGTACATTCTCAACCAAGTTCCTGTTGGGTTTTGAGCAATCTAACACTTCCTAAGTGTGCATGCAACCCTAATAAACCTTGGATCTATGTTTTTCTAAATACATGCAAAATAATAATTTTCCAAGGTTTATAACCTATCTAACATGGCATGGGGAACATTTCAACATACAAGAGTTAGAAGAGATTACATACCTTTTGGTGAGTTTGGTTCTAAGGAGTTTGAGGGCCAAGCACCAATAGTGTGAATTCCTCAAATGGAATTACAAACACCACAAACTCTTGGAAAACTTTGATGAGAGTATACACCTTGTATAAATCGGCCACACACATGCACACACACACTAGTTCACTAGTTTTCTCTTAGGCTTCATTTCATGCTCCATAAGCATGCTTATGTGCATGGTTAGGGTGAAACCCTAATAACCCATGTCTTTTCCTTTTCCAAGGATCCATGGGTTAAAAGCTCCATGGATCATCCATGGACTTCCACATAAGCCTAGCCCATTAACAAATGAGTATTAGCCCACACTATATAAAACAAGTAGCCCATAATTTAATTAGTATTCCTTTTAATCTCTAAATTAATTCATAATTAATTTAAGACTAAAAACTAATTAAATAATGTAACTTCATATTAATATATTATAACTCATAATATATTAATAAATATATGTGTATAACTCTCATAAAATTATCCATAATAGTTTGGATGAGATGCAACCCAAATGGACCATGCCGGTCGGGTCAAGTATATACCAAATAAGTTATGGACTTAGACACCTTATCCAACAGACTCCCACTTGGATAAGTCTAATAACTATATTTGCCTATAACTTCAGGAACCAACCAACAATCGTAGCTCTCGAAAACTCCCTCGAACAATGAAGACTCTGTCGAACTATGAAGCGCCATTTTAGATAAGTGATCACATAATCCTCTGTTCTCATGATATCAGCCGGACAAACGCATGGAACTATGTCTTGCTTATTGTCTAGCAGTTGTTTCTCGATTTTCCGATTTGTTTGACGAAGAACTTCACTGAACACATCGGTTTAGTTCTGACCAGGCCTGGTACATGGGTCAACACAAAATCATCGAGGGGCCCAGATATCTCTTCTATTTCTAGAAGGAACAGATAAACTTCGACTGATATGCTTGTTCTACTACTTATTGAATTGTACACAAAGGCACGTTTTATAGCATCAAGTTACTGATGCGTTTACGTGCAATCAATGCACAACCAACTCATAGGTAACAACTCATATCTCTAGGTTTAAAGATTTATATGATGTTATCGTCTCACGATCACTCGAGATAAATTCCATGAAGTGATACAAGTGAGCGTGGGTTTATACCAATACTCATAACTTATGAGTACTCATGAATGTTGCAGCAACCATTGCCATGTCTAAACACCTTTAAGGCATCTACAAACCCAATTCATGACAATCTTGATTCATACCTACTTCCGACGTATGATCGATTGTGGAGGTTTGAATAAATTAATTATTCCGGAAGTCAAAACATGCAAAACTGAAACAATAGTAAATAAGTGACAATGATAGTAACACTTTACTCATAAATAAATCACAAATTTATTCATCATCAAATGTCGATTACATTTTACAAGTTTCAGGAAAACTATCTAATCTGTAAAACTAATATCGTCCCTCAGCCCGATGCGTCTCGCATGCTGAAAATGCTTAACCCTCGTCAGTCCCTTCGTAAGGGGATCTGCAGGATTCTCATCCGACGATATCCTCCTTGTCACAAGGAGTCCTTCTTCAATCTTGTGTCTTATGAAGTGATATTTTCTGTCAATGTGTTGGGATCTGCCATGATCTCTTGGTTCCTTGGCTAAGGTAACCGCACTATTGTTGTCACAGAAAATCTCTATAGGTTCCTTAATGGCTGGTACAACTCCAAGGTCTCCGATGAAGTTCTTTAGCCATATCGCCTCCTTCGCTGCTTCACTCGCTGCTATATACTCTGATTCACAAGTCGAATCAGCCACCGTCTCCTGCTTGGAACTCTTCCAAGAAATTGCCCCTCCATTTAAGGTAAAGATCCAGCCCGACTGAGAGCGGAAATTATCCCTATCAGTCTGAAAACCAGCATCACTATACCCTAATATTCTCAAGTCATCACTGCCACCAAGGGTAAGGATCCAATCCTTAGTCCTCCGCAGGTACTTGAGAATGTTCTTTACCGCGGTCCAATGAGCCTTGCTAGGGTTCCCCTGATACCTGCTGACCATGCTCAAAGCAAATGCCACATCAGGACGGGTACAAGTCATAGCATACATGATCGAGCCAACTGCGGAAGCATATGGTAATTGGCTCATCTCAGCTATCTCTGCCTCTGTACTCGGACTCTGAGTCTTACTCAGTTTGGTATTGCTTTGGATCGGTAAATCTCCTTTCTTGGAATTCTCCATGTTGAACCTTTTCAACACCTTATCCAAGTAGATACTCTGACTAAGTCCAATTAGTCTTCTACTCCTTTCTCTTAATATCCTTATCCCTAGGATATAGGTAGCCTCCCCTAGGTCCTTCATAGCAAAGCACTTCCCAAGCCAGGACTTAACCTCCTGCAAGGTTGGGATGTCATTCCCTATGAGTAGTATGTCATCCACATTCAGTACCAAGAAGCTAACTATACTCCCACTAGCTCTGACATACACGCAAGACTCATCTTCGCTTCTCAAGAAGCCAAACTCTTTTACCTTCTCATCAAAACAAAGATTCCAGCTACAAGATGCTTGTTTTAATCCATAAATGGATTTCTCAAGCTTGCATACTCTATTAGGGTACTCTGCACTGACAAAACCCTCTGGCTGATTCATGTACACATCCTCAGCCAACTTTCCATTAAGGAAAGCGGTTTTGACATCCATTTGCCATATTTCATAATCATGAAATGCTGCAATGGCTAACATAACCCTAATAGACTTAATCTTTGCTACCGGCGAGAAGGTTTCATCATAATCAATACCTTGAGTTTGAGTAAAACCCTTCGCAACCAGTCGAGCCTTATAAGTATGCACTTTTCCCTCCATGTCTGTCTTCTTCTTGAAGATCCCTTTGCACCCGACTGTTTTACGGCCTGGTACATTGTCAACCAAGTTCCAAACTTGATTGTCATACATGGACTGTATCTCGCTGTCCATAGCCTCCTTCCATTTAGCTGACTTCGGGCCTGCCATGGCTTCCTTAGCGCTGCGAGGTTCATCCAAATTTACTAGTGTACTATCACTAATAAATGTATCACCTTCCGTAGTAATATGAAAACCATAATAAAACGAAGGTGTGTTCCTAACCCGTGTGGAACCCCTCGGAGGTACAGACTCGTCAGCTGGATCAACAGGAGTTTCCTCCTCAGGTTGATTGCTAGTTTCTGAGGTTCCTTCACCAATTGATTCTTGAATTTCTTCAAGATCAATCTGCCTCCCACTGTCTCCTTGGCTTATAAATTCTTTCTCGCGAAAGATCCCTCTTCGTGCTACAAAGACCACATTCTCACTGGGTCTGTAGAAGAGGTAACCGAAGGATTTCTGTGGGTAGCCGATGAAAATACACCTTTCACTTCGGGGTTCAAGCTTATCATGAGTTTCACGCCTCACGAAAGCTTCGCAACCCCAAATTTTGATGTGGTCCAAATTGGGAACCTTCCCAGTCCACATCTCATGAGGTGTTTTGGTAACCTTCTTTGTAGGGACTAGATTAAGGATATGGGCGGCAGTCTCTAAGGCATACCCCCAAAAAGAGATTGGTAACGAAACTCGACTCATCATAGAGCGAACCATGTCCAACAAGGTTCGATTACGCCTCTCAGCTACACCATTCAGCTGTGGTATCCTGGGAGGAGTCAATTGTGAGACAATCCCACACTCCTTAAGGTAGTCAAGGAACTCGGTACTAAGATACTCACCACCTCGATCGGATCGAAGCATCTTAATGTTCCTGCCCAATTGATTTTCTACTTCCTGCTTGAATTCCTTAAACCTTTCAAAGGTTTCGGACTTATGTTTGATTAAGTAGACATACCCATATCTACTAAAATCATCAATAAAAGTCACATAATACCGATTAGCATCCCTTGTGGCGGTTTTGAATGGCCCACATACATCAGTATGTATTAGGTCCAACAAACCTTCACCCCTCTCACAAGTTCCAGTGAAGGGTGATTTTGTCATTTTTCCAAGTAGACAAGATTCACAACTATCATCTGATTTAAGGTCAAATGATTCCAAGACTCTTTTGGAGTTGGCCTATGCATTTCTTGTTTACATGTCCAAGACGACAATGCCACAATGATGCTTTATCTAGGCTAGTAGAAGAATCAATATACAACACATTATTTCCTAAGTTGTCTACAATCGACACAGTTTCATACACGCCATCACAAGGTAATGCTTTAAAATAAAACACATTATTAAAGAAAGCATTAATACCACCACATTCATTATCAAACGAAAAGGTAAAACCTTGTTTGTACAAAGCATGAAAAGAAATAATATTCCTCGCCATTTCAGACGAGTACACACATTTATTCAAATCTAATTTTAACCCATTATTAAGCAACAAAGTATAAACTCCAATCTTGGAAACAGGTGAAGCCTTCCTATTCCCCATGATTAAGTTTATCTTCCCTTGCTCCACATCCTCACTTCTTCTTAGGCCCTGCAAATCAGAACATATGTGAATACCACATCCTGTATCAAGCACCCAAGAGTTAGAATATGTTGAGTAATTAGACAATATAGTGTAAATACCTGCATAGGTGGGTTTCACTTTCCCATCCTTTAGATCCTGCAAGTACTTAGGGCAGTTTTGCTTCCAGTGTGCCTTTTCATGGCAATAAAAGCATTCAGCATCCTTGGGAATGGAAGAAGGAGTGACAGAACCGTTCTTAGTCTTTGATGAGGAGCCTTCAAGAGACTTTCCCTTGGTACCCTTCGAAGGGTGCTTCCTCTTTTTCCCTTTGCCTTGCCCAATAGCTAAAACAGGGGTAGAAGTCGGAGTAGGAGTAGTAGAGGTAACAACCGCTTTACCCTTAAGACCGGTTTCAGTGGTCTTCAAGAGTCCTTGAAGCTTGCTGAGGGTAACTTCCTCCTTGTTCATATGATATGTCATTCGAAAATGATCATAACAAGAAGGCAAGGAGTGCAAAATGATGTCAATTGCCAACTCCTCGGGGATGTTAACATTCAGCTTCAGCAAACGGTCCACATACCTTTGCATCTTTTGCATGTGGCCCGTGACGGATTCACCGTCCTTCATGCGGGTAGTTATTATGGAGGAGATTATTTCATACCGCTCCTGACAAGCACTCTGATGGTACCTTTCCATCAGGTCTTGGTGCATCTCAAAAGGGTAGAAATCTTCATACGACTTTTGGAGCTCGGTTGTCATCGTGGCCATCATGATGCATGGCACCTTAGTAGCATCTCTCTCATGAGTCCTGAATTCAGCGATATCCTCAGGAGTAGTAGTAGACTCATCAAGTTCTTTTAACTCCTTATCGAGGACATATTCCTTGTCCTCGTAACGAGTAACCATCCTGATGTTCCTAATCCAATCCATGAAGTTGGAACCATCAAAGATGACCCTCCCACAAAGATTCGTAAGAGAGAAAGAACCAGTTGGGTTAGAGCCTGAAGCATTAGTGTTGGAAGACATCTTAAAGAAGAAAGTAAGTTTAGATTAGATATTTAGGATCCTTAATAAGACACCCAAATGTAATATTAAGGCTAGGATCCAATCACAATATATTACACTTAGAAGAGGGATGCCGTAATCTAAGTAATAATATATTTGAAAGGTAGGTGAATGACGATTCACCAATTTCCACCATGAAAACGAAATGATTTATTAGGTTTAATTGGATTTGAAATTCCTAGATTCTTTTGAGATTCATTGAACTTTTCAATGGCATGTTTCAATCTCGATTGTGCCCTTCAAGTTTTGTGACTGAGATGCCGAGGATCACAAAACAAGGTGTGAATAACCATGCTAATTCACTTGGTACTCTTAATATTATCACCTAATCAATGTGCCGGTTAACCATACACGCTCCATTGATCTATGACAAACATTAAGTTACCCTTTGTGATCCTTACTAGTCCTAGTTAGTGTGCCGGTTAACCACACACGCTCCACCAACGACTTGGTAAGGTACAAAGTGTGAATTCCATGGACTAGCACCATGTTCACATTTTTCCTAAAATAACTAAGATTGGGAATTAAAAGAGTTTAGTTACTTTATAATATTGATTATACTTTTAATGAGGATTTAAAGTCATTGTTCTACCCGTTCGGCTAACGACCCTCCACCGATCAAGCAAGCGGTGGGTGAGAGTATACACCCATTAAGTCGCCATTTTATAGGCAACAACCTTATACCCACCTTATAGACCGGCTTCGTGAATGAGGCCTACTAACGGTAAAACGACTTATTCTTATACATATATATATATATATAATAATTAACCATTAATGTTATAAATAGTATAAGGGTTGAATTTTAACTATTAAAACTCTAACGTTTGGAATTAAAGTTTATTAAAGTGTGTGAAACTTTACAAATTCCAAAACTTGAGGGCAAGTTTTGTAACTTTGCAAAACTCTTCATTTCATAACTTATGAATTAAAGGTTCATAAAAATGAAGACTCTTCATTTTCATGTAACTTATGTGTTTTAAGTGTGTGTTAAATGAAAGTGACCTTTGGTAATCCATAACTTGAGGACAAATTATGGACTCCATTAAAACACATAAATGATAAAGAATTAATCCTAAACAATTCAGCAAATAATTCCTATCATTTTATAAATTCATAAGAACATGAACATGATCATCAAAAATTCAAGAATTATATGAACACATAAAATCATGGAATTTTGATATATGCTATTGTAAATGGATTAGAACAACCATTACACCAACTAAAATAAGTTTTATAACACCAAAACAATTTAGGGTAATGTTTCTAGTCCATTTCCAGCTGCAAAAGTCGAGAATCTGCACTCTTTCGATCCTACTCGTCGAGTGCATGAACTGACTCGTCGAGTAGGTTGAAGTTTGCCTTGGACTCGTCGAGTCCCCCCAATGGACTCGGCGAGTCCACCTTGCTGACAGCAACGATTTCGACTTTTTTCACTATTTTGCATCAAGTATCAAACAAGCAAGCCTAGGCTCTGATACCACTGTTGGGTTTTGAGCAATCTAACACTTCCTAAGTGTGCATGCAACCCTAATAAACCTTGGATCTATGTTTGTCTAAATACATGCAAAATAATAATTTTCCAAGGTTTATAACCTATCTAACATGGCATGGGGAACATTTCAACATAAAAGAGTTAGAAGAGATTACATACCTTTTGGTGAGTTTGGTTATAAGGAGTTTGAGGGCCAAGCACCAATAGTGTGAATGCCTCAAATGGAATCACAAACACCACAAACTCTTGGAAAACTTTGATGAGAGTATACACCTTGTATAAATCGGCCACACACATGCACACACACACTAGTTCACTAGTTTTCTCTTAGGCTTCATTTCATGCTCCATAAGCATGCTTATATAGTGTGCATGGTTAGGGTGAAACCCTAATAACCCATGTCTTTTCCTTTTCCAAGGATCCATGGGTTAAAAGCTCCATGGACTTCCACATAAGCCTAGCCCATTAACAAATGAGTATTAGCCCACACTATATAAAAGAAATAGCCCATAATTTAATTAGTATTCCTTTTATTCTCTAAATTAATTCTTAATTAATTTAAGACTAAAAACTAATTAAATAACGTAACTTCATATTAATATATTATAACTCATAATATATTAATAAATATATGTGTATAACTCTCATAAAATTATCCATAATAGTTTGGATGAGATGCAACCCAAATGGACCATGCCGGTCGGGTCAAGTATATACCAAATAAGTTATGGACTTAGACACCTTATCCAACAGTTCCAAACTTGATTGTCATACATGGATTATATCTCGCTATCCATAGCCTCTTTCCATTTAGCAGACTCGGGGCCTGCCATGGCTTCCTCGTAGCTGTTAGGGTCATCTTGACTTACTAGTGTCCCGTCACTAATAAGTGTCTCACCTTCTGCAGTAATATGGAATCCATAGTAATGCTCAGGTGCACTCCTAACTCTCGTGGAACGCCTCAGAGGTACAGATTCGTCAATTGGCTCAATAGGAGTTTCCTCCTCAAGTTGAGGGCTAGAGTTTGAAGTTCCTTCACCACTTGACTCTTGAATTTCTTCAAGATCAACTTGCCTCCCACTGTCTCCTTGGCTTATAAACTCTCTTTCTCGAAAGACTCCTCTTCTTGCTACAAAAACCACATTGTCACTAGGTCTGTAGAAGAGGTAACCAAAGGATTGCTGTGGGTAGCCGATGAAAATACACCTCTCGCTTTGGGGTTCGAGCTTATCATGAGTCTCGCATCTCACGAAAGCCTCGCAACCCCAAATATTGATGTGGTCTAGTTTAGGTACTTTACCAGTCCACATCTCGTGAGGAGTTTTGGCAACTTTCTTTGTAGGGACTAGATTAAGGATATGGGCGGCTGTCTCTAAGGCATACCCCCAGAATGAGATTGGTAGCGAAGCTCGACTCATCATGGAACGAACCATGTCCAACAAGGTTCGATTACGCCTCTCAGCCACACCATTCAACTGCGGTGTCCTGGGAGGTGTCAATTGTGAGACAATCCCACATTCCCTTAGATAGTCGAGGAACTCTGAACTAAGATACTCACCACCCCGATCGGATCGAAGCATCTTAATGTTCCTGCCCAATTGATTCTCGACTTCCTGTTTAAATTCCTTAAACTTCTCGAAAGTCTCTGACTTATGCTTGATTAAGTAGACATATCCATATCTACTGTAATCATCAGTAAAAGTCAAATAATAACGATTAGCATCCCTTGTGGCATGTTTGAATGGCCCACACACATCCGTGTGTATAAGGTCTAACAAACCTTCACCCCTTTCACACGAGCCTGTGAAGGGTGACTTTGTCATTTTTCCAAGTAAGCATGATTCGCAACTATCATTTGACTTTAGGTCAAACGACTCCAAGACTCCATCCTTTTGGAGTTGGCCTATGCGTTTCTTGCTTATATATCCAAGACGATAATGCCATAATGATGCTTTATCCAAGTTATTATTATTAGTAGAATCAATACACAAAACATTATTTCCTAAGTTATCTACAACAGATACAACTTCATACACACCATCACAAGGTAATGCTTTAAAATAAAGAACATTATTAAAGAAAGCATTAATCGAACCAACTTCATTATCAAACGAAAAGGTGAATCCTTTTTTGTACAATGCATGAAAGGAAATAATATTTCTTGCCATTTCTGGCGAATAACAACATTTATTCAAATCTAAATTTAACCCACTACTTAGCGATAAAGTATAAACTCCAATCTTGGTGATAGGTGTAACTTTCCTATTCCCCATGATTAAGTTTATTCTTCCTTGCTCCACATTCTCACTTCTTCCTAGTCCCTGCAAGTCATAACAAATATGAATACCGCAACCGGTATCAAGGACCCAAGATTTCGAATGGGGTGAGTTATTAGAAATGATAGTGTAAATACCTGCATGGTTGGGTTAGACTTTCCCATCCTTCACATCCTGCTGGTACTTTGGGCAGTTCCGCTTCCAATGAGCTTTTTCATGGCAATAGAAGCATTCAGCCTCTTTTGGGTCAGAAGAAGGAGTAATGAAACCTTTCTTGGTTCCACTTGAAGAAGAGCCATCAAGGGTCCGAGCCTTGGTACCCTTCGAAGATCTCTTTCTCTTCCTCCCTCGACTTTGCCCGATTGCCAAGACCAGAGTTGAGTCTAGAGTAGGAGTGATAGCAACCAACTTCCCCTTAAGACCTGTTTCTGCGGTCTTGAGAAGTCCCTGAAGTTTGCTGAGGGTGACCTCTTCCTTGTTCATGTGATATGTCATGCGGAATTGATCATAACACGATGGTAAGGAGTGCAAAATGATATATATTGCAAGCTCCTCAGGGAAGTTCACATTAAGCTTCAGCAAACGATCCACATACCTTTGCATTTTCTGCATGTGGCTCGTGACTGAATCTCCGTCCTTCATCATGGTTGTTATCATGGAGCAGATGACTTCGTACCTCTCTTGTCGTGCACTTTGATAGTATCTTTCCATCAAATCTTGGTGCATTTCATAAGGGTAGAAATCCTCATAAGACTTTTGGAGTTCAGCTGTCATTGTGGCCAACATGATGCAAGCCACCTTGGTTGCATCTCTTTCATGAGTATGAAAGTCAGCGATCTCCTGGGGAATTGCAGTGGACTCATCAATTTCCTTAAGCTCCTTGTCAAGGACATATTCTTTGTCCTCGTAGCGGGTAATCATCCTGATGTTTCTGATCCATTTATTGAAGTTGGATCCATCAAAGGTGACTTTCCCACACAAACTCATAAGAGTAAAGGAGCCATTAGGATTCGAGCCAGAAGCATTATTTGAAGACATCTGAAAGAGAAGAACAAGTTTAGTATAGATTTAAGGGAGTCCTTAATAAAACACCCAAATGTAATATTAAGGCTATGATCCAATCACAATATAATATAACTTAGAAGAGGTATGCCGTAATCTAAGCTATACCATATTTGAAAGGTAGGTGAATGACGATTCACCAATTTCCACCACGAAAACCGAAATATTAGATATTTAGTTTTTATTGGTTTTAGAAATTCCTAGATTCTTTGAGATCCAATGAACTTTTCAAAGGCATGTTTCAATCTCGAGAGTGCCCTCCAAGTTTTGTGACTGGGATACCGAGGATCACAAAACAAGGTGTGAAGTAACCATGCAAATCACTTGGTACCCTTAAAGTTTATCACTCAATCGATGTGCCGGTAAACCACACACGCTCCACCGATACTATAATAAACCTTAAGTCACCCTTTACCTACCTTGTTAAGTCCAAGTTAGTGTGTCGGTTAACCACACACGCTCCACCAACGACTTAGACAAAGTGTAAAGTGTAATTTCATGGATTAGCACCTTATTCACATTTTTCCTAAAGTAACTAAGATTGGGAATTTAATAAAACATTTAGTTACTTTATTATATTCATCATACTTTGAATGAGAATTTATAAGTCCTTGTCTTACCCGTTCGGCTAACGACCCTCCACCAGTCAAGCAAGCGGTGGGTGAGAGTAAACACCCATTAAGTCACCATTTTATAGGCAACAACCTTATACCCACCTTATAGACCGGCTTCGTGAATGAGGCGTACTAGCGGTAAGACGAATTTATTCTTATACATATATATATAATTATTAAATCATCATAATATAAGTATAAGGGTTGAATTTTAACTTTTAAAATTCTAGGGGTTGGAACTTAAAGTTTTAACTTAACTTTACTTGTTCCAAAACTTGAGGGCAAGTTATGTAACTTTCAAAACTTTTCATTTCTTGTAACTTATGAGTTTAATAGAGTAATAAAATGAAGACTCTTCATTTTTCTAACTCTTGTGTTTTTAATGGTTTTAATTCAAGTGTGACTCTTGGTTTTCCATAACTTAAGGATAAATTATGGACTCCATTAAAACACATTATGATCAAGAATTAATCTACCACATAGGTTACAAATAATTCCTATGATCATCTAAAACATCATAAGAACAATAACATGAATATGAACACAATCAAAAATTACATTTAAAACTTTGTAATTTTGATAACTTGTTGTTGTAAATGAATTAGCAAAGACATTACACCACCAAAAACAAGTTTTCAATTACCAAAACAGTTTAGGGTAATGTTTTGAATTCATTCCCAGCAACTAAATCGAAATTCTGCAATCAGTCGACCCTACTCGCCGAGTGCATGAACTCACTCGCCGAGTTGGTTGAAGATACTCATGAACTCGACGAGTCCCCCCTATAGACTCGACGAGTCCATTCGCAGACAACAAGATTTCCGATTCTTTTTCAACTTTTAAGCACAAATAAGAGCAAACAAGCCTAGGCTCTGATACCACTGATGGGTTTTGAGCATTCTAACACTTCCTAAGTGTACATGCAACCCTAATAAACTTGGATCTATGTTTGTCTAATTATCATGCAAAGTTGAATTCCAAGGTTATATTCCTATCTAGCATACATGGGGAACAATTTTAACATAAAGTATAGATAGAATAACTTACCTTGTTGTTGTTTGTGTTCCTTGAAACCTTATGAGCCTAGCACCCCAAGTGTGATGCCTCAAATGCTTCACACAACACCAAATTCTCTTGGAAGAACTTATGAGAGAACACACACTTCTCAAAATCGGCCAAGCCCTCTTGTTTCTTAGTGTAGCCGATTTTAGGTGGAGAACATGTTACTTATATAGTGTTGAAACATCTAGGGTTAAACCCTAATGTGTCATGACTCTTCATTTCCATGACCCATGGGTTTGTAACTCCCATGGAGCATCCATGGAGCATCCTATGGGTGGAACCCAACTTGATAGTCCATGGAGCCTTTTAGCCCACTATACAAGATATGGATGATTTACATAATCAACCCATATATTTAATTAGTTATCTTTTGATCACATAATTAATTCTTGATCAAACTAATCAAATAATATTATTAATATATTAGAAATTATAATATATTAATAATCTCCAAGTGTTATTTCTCTCATTTAGTCTATCCAATTGCATGATGCCATGCAACCCAAATGGACCATGCCGGGTCGGGTTAAGTACATACCATAAATAGTTATGGACTTAGACACCTTATCCAACAGTATTTGCTCTGAAGATCTGGAGACACTACTTATACGAAAAAAAGAGCACTATTTTCACCGATCACAAGAGCCTTCAACACATTTTTGATCAGAAGGAACTCAACATGCGGCAACGACGATGGGTTGAGTTACTCAATGACTACGAATGCGAAATTCGTTATCATCCTGGCAAGGCCAACGTGGTAGCTGACGCCCTCAGTCGAAAGGAATACACTAGTCGGAGGGTCAGATCTCTCACTATGACTATCCATTCCCACTTATCCACACAAATTAAAGAGGCACAAATGGAAGCTTTGCGACCTGAAAACGTGGCGGGTGAATCCCTACGGGGAATGGAAAAGAATCTAGAAGTCAAGGGTGGCGGAGCGATTATCTTATGGACCGACTCTGGACACTAAAACATGGCGGGTTCAGAGATGTAGTAATGATTGAACCACACAACACAAGGTATTCTGTTCACCCGGGTTCATATAAGATGTATCTGGATCTTAAAAACTTGTACTGGTGGCCTAACATGAAAGCAGAAATTGCTACCTTCGTAAGTAAATGCCTTACTTGCGCTAAGGTTAAGGTCGAGTATCAGAAACCTTCTGGATTACTACAACAACCGGAGATACCAGAATGGAAATGGGAACGGATCACTATGGACTTCATAACCAAGTTGCCCAAGACGACGGGTGGACTCGATACCATATGGGTCATCGTCGACAGGTTGACCAAATCCGCGCATTTCCTACCCATCAAGGAGACTGACAAAATGGAAAAGCTTACAAGAACTTACTTAAGGGAAGTAGTGCGACTGCATGGTGTTCCAATATCCATTATCTCCGACCGAGATAGTAGATTCACTTCAAGATTCTGACAGTCACTACAAGGTTCCCTGGGGACTAAGCTAGACATGAGTACAGCCTACCACCCACAAACAGACGGGCAGAGTGAGAGAACGATACTGACTTTAGAAGATATGCTGAGAGCATGTGTGATTGACTTTGGAAAGGCATGGGATATCCATTTACCCCTTGTCGAAATTTCATACAACAATAGTTATCATACAAGCATAAAGGTTGCTCCGTTCGAAGCCCTCTATGGTCGAAAGTGCAGATCCCCTCTGTGTTGGACTGAAGTTGGCGATACCCAGTTAGCTAAAGGAAGAGTTCCTGAAAGCACTCTCACCGGTCCGGAAATCATACGAGAAACGACAGACAAGATCATTCAGATTCGTGAACGATTGAAAGCCTCTAGAGACCGACAGAAAAGCTATGCTGACCAAAGGAGGAAACCTTTGGAATTCCAGGTAGGAGACCACGTCTTATTAAAGGTCTCACCGTGGAAGGGTTTAATACGCTTTGGAAAGCGTGGGAAACTAAATCAAAGATACATAGGGCCTTTCGAGATTCTTGCCAGAATCGGCCCTGTGGCTTACAAGCTTAACCTACCGCACGAACTTAGTAACATCCATCCAACCTTCCACGTCTCAAACTTGAAAAAGTGTCTGTCCCACGAGACTCTTGTTAATCCACTCGACGAGATCGAGATCAACGAGAGCCTCAACTTTGTGGAAGAACTAGTATAAATCATGGACCAAGAGGTCAAACAAACAAAACAAAGTCGCATACCCATCGTGAAGGTTCGCTGGAGCGCCAAGCGGGGACCTGAATTCACATGGGAACGTGAAGATCAGATGAAACAAAAGTACCCTCATCTCTTTCATGTTCACTAGTATCTTTACTACTTTAAGTTTCGGGACGAAATTCTTTCTTACGGGGGGATGATGTGACAACCCGATATTTCAACTCTTTGTAATGACCTAAAAGGTCAAGTATTGTAACCACTTTTGAGTTAATAAAATTAACATTCATAATAAAATGTCCAAATAGTTCTATTTAAATTCCTTCTATATTTAAATATCTTTAAACCATGACCGTACACAAAAAGAACGCCCAAATCCGACTTCGTATATTGAAGTTATGATTTTTTTAAAGAAATTCCTTAAACACGATGAGTTATAAAATAAATAATAAAAATAATTTCGGAATTTGCCAACGAAGTCTAAACGAAAGTTGTAGAGCGTAGTCTCATATGAATTTTTGAAGTTTATTAAATAAATTATATATTTATTTACTTCAAAATTCAAGCATTATCCGAAGAGGAATCAGCATCCTCATCTGAGGTACGTGCTGCGTACTCCTGTACATCCTGCGTACCCGAGGGACTTGGCCTCGAATCGTCCACGTCGCCCGTCCGACCGACCCGTCCGACCCGTCGTCCCATCCGACCCGACAGACTGATCCGTCCCATCCGAAGCCGAGGCAGTCGAGGCTTCGGTTATGTATGACGTACGCGTACGCGTTGCGTACGAGCGTACGCCCCGCGTACGAGGCTTCTCAGACCCTCCTATAAATAGCATGCGAGGGCTTCCGAGAAAAATGCTCATTTCTCTCCTTTCTTTCACGATATTGCCTCGTTTTCCGTGCCCGTTCAAACCCGAAGCTCTGGTCTTTTTGCTCAAGTCCCGAGGGTCGATTTTACTCCCGAGATTCCCGAGAATCCCTAGAAAAATCCGTTTCCCGAGACGAAACTCTGCCCGGTTTTCCATCTCGCTATCTCCAAACTTTCAAGTGAGTTCATACCCCTTAATTTACCTTTTCAAGGTTCTATAAATTCTTTTATATGCTTTCAAGGGGGGGATTACAAGTAAAACTGTAACAACCCGAAATTTCCGCTTCATTTTAATGTAACTTCTTCATAAATCAACTCGCGCAACCGATCGTCATTCCGATTTCCAATTTCCGATTTCTCTGTCTAATTAAGTCATTAATTAGGACACATTTAAAATGACTTAATGGGTGTCTTAATACATTTAGAAATCAATTTAACACCCAACTTTAGGGATCGGAATAATTCTAGAATTTACCCTATCGGGTTACGGTAACTCAATCGGGTACGACCAAAAACCCCGTCTAACGCCGGTATCGGGTAAAATTCCAGCGTGTCCAAAACTTAAACACTATATAAACGTGTTTAGGACTTCATTTGAAGCCTTTGGTCAAATTATCACTAAACATTACCCACCTCTCTCCTAATCCAAGTTTAAGAGATCAAAACTCAAAATTAAGGCTTCTAATCTCTAAGGTACCTTCCTAGTCTTAATCTCTAACATATTTGGCATCCAAATTCGAGTTTAAGACATGAATTAGACCAACATTCATGAGTTTACGGCCATGGAACCTTCATGGGCCGTAAACTCACATTTCAAGGGTTTTTAAGCCCTAAAACCCTTCATTTGCATAGTTGGACACTAGATATGACTTAAGGGCTTAAAGGGAAGAACTTATAACATGTAGAACATGGATTTAGAGGGACAAAAGTGAGTTTACGGCCAAGGAACATTCTTGGGCTGTAAACTCATATACAAGGGGTATTTAAGCCAATTAACCCTTCCAAAACCTAGTTGGGACTTAGACATGAACCATGGACTTGCTAATCTAGACTTGGAACACTTTAAACTTGATTTTTGAGTAATAAAGAAGAGTTTACGGCCAAGACGTACTCTTGGGCCGTAAACTCCTCTAAAAGGGTGATTTAATGCCTTTAAACATGTTCAAATGCTTCCAAACTCAATCTATGGCTTTGTGGTAAAATCTAGATGCATCTAAAAATGGTTTAAAGGATTGAAACACAACAAAAGTGTGATTTATGAGAGTTTACGGCCTAGGAACATACCCTTGGCCGTAAACTCATAAAACAATGTTATAGATGCATCAAACACACCCAAATGGCTTGTACAAATTTCTAGAATCACATGTGATTGTTTTAAACACCAAAAACTATCTTTTTCAATGGTAAAGGAGAGTTTACGGCCTTAGAACATACCTCTAGGCTGTAAACTCCAACAAATGTCTTAATTGATGTTCTAAATTCATAACAATGCTTAGAAAATTAGTTTGAATCACATGTGATTGCCCTAAGTAGCTTAAATAAATTATTCTTAGCCATTGTGAGTTTACGGCCGTAAACTCTATGAGTATGGCCGTAAACTCATGTTTTAAATGTTTTAAATCCATTTCAAGTGTTCCAAGGTGTTTATGTAACAACCCCAAATCTATTTCGGTTATAAACCCTATTTTCACTAACGGAATGCGTCATTATATGTTATTTCTCGATATTGTTCGGGTCGTCAATAAATAAATATTTAGTTAATTATATGTTCCGGCATTATCATGAGTAATTATAACGTGCAAATGTTAACCCCGTTTAACTAAACAAAGTTATATTACTTTTCAACCACTTCACCCGGGTAAAAAGTTTTAACCCCGTTAAACTTTAGCATCGGGTAGCCGTGTATCGGGTACAATACCCGAGACATATAAAAACACTTGAACACTTCAATTGGACTCTTTTACCACTAATACACCTCTCTCTCACTACTTTCTCTCTCTAGACCCGAAATCGACTTCAAATCCGCGAATTTCCGACTTCCAAACGTAAGGATTCATCCCCTAACTTAATCTAATCATACTTTACTGCTTTTAGAGTCCAAAATCATGAGAATCAAGGACCATAATGGAGTTTACGGCCTAAGAAGCTCCTTAGGCCGTGAACCCCCAAAATCATACCAAAAGCCTTGTTTTTCCTTCTTTTAAGCTTATAGACTAGTTAAGGCATAAACCTAGGGGACTTTGGACACTAAAACACAAGGATTTGACATGTAAAAAGGAGTTTACGGCCCAAGCATATGCTAAGGCCGTAAACACCTCAAACACCCCAAAAACACTTGTTTAAAGCCCCAAAAACTCATCTAGGGTGTTTGGCAATTTATACTTGACAACAAGGAAGGCTTAAATGCATCAAACAACATCATTTGATGACAAAAAGAGGAGTTTACGGCCAAGGCTAAGCTTGGGCCATAAACACCCAAAAATTTGTGTCAAACAAGTCCCTAAACTACCCTAGTGCTTGTAAGGAATTTAGTTAAGGCCTTTGGAAGTGTGTTGTACCAATTAACTTCACATTTGGACACAAAATGAAGAGTTTACGGCCAAGGATATTCTTGGGCCTAAACTCCCCAAAAATATATGCCAAATTGTCCCAAACTCACTATAGGGCCTTCTAGGATTTATCTAAGGTGTATGAGACTTTGTTGTACCAATAAAACATACATCTTGAAGGGTTTACAAGAGTTTACGGCCCAAGAACAAGTCTTGGCCGTAAACTCCCCAAAAATGTCACAAATTATGATGTTTAATTCCTTAAAATGGTCCAAGACACATACCACTAAATCAAGGAAGTGAAATAAGACCTTAAACATACACTTTGGAGTGCCACAAGAGTTTACGACCAAACCTAGGGGGTTTACGGCCGTAAACTCCCAAAGGATGGCTTTTGGGCCATAAACTCCAAAGGGAGTGAGCTCGTGGACCCTCCCGTAAATCATTCATGACTTTGTACCACTCCCGGGAACCCCTTCTAAGCCTTAAAACCCCGAAAATAATGCTAGAATGTCCAAATACCATAATGAAAGGCATAAGATGATTAACTTCTTGTAAAATACATATTTCATAGGACATTAGGGTCCTAGGAGGTGCTCAAGAGGTTATTGGGTACCAAACGCTCAATCGACACATTTACCCGATTTACCCGATTTCCGCGATTTTAGGTGAGTTCATACCCCTTAATGAACCTTTCAAATGTTTTATATGTTTTAGGGGGGAGATACAAGTTGAATATACATGTTTATGAAAAGTTATACAAGACTATTTTTCAGACTTCAGAGTTAATCATATGTGATTCACAATCTGTAGTTCAAATCACATGTGATTTATCACTATGCTTTATAAATAAATCAATTGTTTTCAAAACTATCTCGGATTAACCAACAAGTTTTAAATGTTCCTTTCGTACAATACTTTTGTTAAATAAAACTCTTTATAAGAATGTAATCATACTAATATATTTATATAAGTAAGATTTGAAAGACTTAGGACCGATAGCTCGCCTTACTTCCTGTTTCTTGTTTGATTGTGGACTTAGGGTAGTAGTTGTCCATTCGACTGTCATTGATTTCTTAATTATATATTTCGTATATTAGTACAGATTATGAGTACTTCTTAATTCATTAATTACCTGAATCACTACTTGACTAGAACCACATACACTAAATTAACTATAATGGGTATAGTTAAGGACTCTATCTCTAGTTTCCACTATTACTCTACACTACTATAATTCTCTATACTATGAAGCAATACACTAATAAGAGAATACAATACAAGTTATACGAAAGATTACTACACTATAATACAAGAGAATGCACTAATCATGAGATAACTCACTAATCCACTACGGGATACTCTATACGCTATTCACTATGCCCGAAGTTTTCCGTCAGGAAGACGACACTATATGTATAGATCTATATGGGGCAGACGCTATTACATCCCGACTGATAACTTCAGTCCGAGCCGCTCAGGCCCAGGGATGCTGTTACACTACTACACTATGCATGACCGGGAAGGTCATGGGGATTCGCTATTACTCACACTATTGGGAATATACTAGAAAGACACTATAACCACACTAGAATACTAAAAGAAAGATGAGGTAATATCCCGAAGTAAATAAGTATCTAATACTAAAGGATGCTGCACCACTATTATATACTCCTAGAATAACTCACTATATTACATTACTTAATGGTGAGTTACTATTACACTTCTATGATAAATGACATTCAAAGATAGAAAAAACATATTTCTTAAAGATTTTCACTTACTATACAGTTCCGGAAAATATGGGATTTTCTAGGTTTTACCACTATTTATGATTGCAAACTTCAGTTTTCATACTAATGACTCTAATGCTTTTTCTACAAGTACTCACACTAAAACTCTTATGAACCCACCAGCTTTATGCTGATATTCTTTTCAAAATAACTTGTATCTTCAGGTCAAAGATAGACAGGTACAGCAGCAAATTTTTGGAGAAGATGGAGGATACAAGACCCATCTCTTATTTTTGTTTACTTTTGGTGTTTGTCAAACATTACAAAACACACTTGTAAATACACTTACTATATGAATGAAATGGTTGTATGATTCTTGCTTTTACTATTATACAATTGTGATGATACTGTACACTACGTCATCCACCCTGAAACGTATTCCGCCGTTATCGGTTTTGGGGTGTGACAGATTGGTATCAGAGCATTGTTTATAGTGAATCAAGTATATCAACCTATAAAAGATATACGAACTATAAACACTTCGGGACTAAAACACTCTGACCAAGAATATATACTGTTAAGTATCTAAAAGATTTAACTAAGTATATATACACACATCACTATAAAACACAGAAGCCAGTATCATCCTAGAACCAAACAAAAGTATTAAGATTTTTGGATAGCACAATTGAGCTTAGAGACATATAGTCACATTTAGGGGGATGTAGCCTGATCAACTACGTCTTCCTGGGAGTGACTAGCATGTGCCTAAGTTTGGTTGTGGTATTGCAACAAGTCTAAAACTTACCAACACTACCACAATAACGTTAACATTAGAATACTATAGGAGTATTCTGTACCTCTAAAAACATACATCTGTGAAAACTAAAAAGGGTCGTTACTGATGAAGCAATAGTTGCTAAATGGATACTTTTCGGTTACATGTGACTAGGGCATTATAGACTTAGAATCTGTGATCTTTGCTTTACTTCCTGTTCCTTGTTTGGTTGTGGATTTAGAGTTAGGGTCACTTATTCGACGGACTATCCTGCCCCAATCACATGTAATTAGTATGAATTATGCAAGTATTGGTCCAACTCGTGACGACCGTCTTATAAGTAATTTAGGTTAGTACGCCTATTAACCTCCATTTCCCCTTTCTCGTATAGATACCATGGCTGGCTTCCACCCTCCAGGCGACCCGTACTACCCAAACCAGGGTAATGGGGGATGGCTCAGTGAAGAGTCGGACGATGATCACCCAATCCCCTTGGATGACCACCGAGCAGAAGGCTTTCCGGATAACTCCGACTCCGAGCCCGAAGTTAATAACCTACCCCCTGGAGTCCCAAACCCCAACCCCCGTCCGACATTTCAGGGCTCCACTCCTATGTGGGCCATATCCTTGCATAGATGGAGCGAAGAGCAGGGTCAGCCCACGCCATACAATGGAGACCGAAGTTTCTACAACATAAACGAAGGTGGATCAGCAGATCAGGTTCTGCCCATCATGATCCGAAGGATTGCCAGGAATGTCGAGCAAGGTCAAGCTGCAATAGGTCAAGTTGTAGAGGTGGATGCCAACTCGAATCTCAACACAGTTCGCATCCACCAACTCGAAGAAGCCATGGACATGACAAGGAGGACTAACGAAGCTCTGCAGCACCAGCTGGCTGCATCTCGAGCTAAAGTTAGAGAACTCCGTGCAAGCCAAAGGACTCATGATCGACACCTTCAAGAAGTTATGCGTCAGCTAGCAGAACTGAGGATTCACCCGACAAGTAACCGTCGCCAGTAGAAGACGTCTAGTTACCTCTATCTTTTGTTTAATGGATTAACCTATCCACTCTATGTTCCGTAGATCTATTATCTGTAAACATTCCTAGCTTGAAAGTACTCTAGTCAAACCTCTAAACTGCCAATCCTTTTCTCTATGGTATGATGTAAGACCTATTGCTAGGTCAAATTTTCATGAACTTGTGTTGCATCATGAATACCAATATATTGGCAGTTGATTTCTCTATTGCTATAACTCTCATCTTGATCTTGGATTATGTTGGTTTAGTCCACGAAACACTCTATTTATATTCGCAGTAGGCCCTTACTATTGCTATCATCTCTATATTTCTTCCAGTAAAGGATGCCTCCACGAAAGCGTCCCGCCAGAGGAAGACCTGCAACTCAAACCCCTACTCCACCACACCCCCTCCACAGATCGATCCGGTGTTATTTCAAACAGCGGTAACTGCGGCCGTGACAGCAGCCATGGCCCAGATGAATTCTGGGGATGCGAGCGGTGGTAACTCCAGGTTCGGTGAAGTCCATCATCGAGTGCATGGATATACTTATAAGGATTTCATGAACTGTAAACCTACCTTCTTCGATGGTACTGGAGGAATTCTGACATTATCTCGATGGTTTGAAAGAACCGAAGCTGTGTTCGAGATGTGCTCTTGCCCCGAGGAGAGCAAAATCAAGTTCGCTACCGCTACCCTTACCAACAGGGCCTTGACATGGTGGAACGACCACGTTAGTTCACTTTCCTTGGTCACAGCCAATGCTATGGGCTGGGACACTCTGAAGGACCTCATGAGAGGAGAGTACTGCCCTAGGGGCGAAATCCAGAAACTTGAGGAAGAACTCTGGAACCTAAAGATGAAGGGGACCGATATAACAACTTATACGGCCAGGTTTTGCGACTTGGCAGCTATGTGCCCCAATATGATCCCTACAGAGAATAAGAAGATTGAACGGTACATCTGGGGTTTAGTGTCCCCGTATCAAGGAAATGTTCTAGCTTCACGCCCTACAACTTTTGATAGCGCCAAGGAATTGGCCCAGAGTCTGATCAACCACGAAATCCCCTCCACTCCGGCGACAACAACCACTGCACCGCCCGCTTCATCTGACAGAAACAGGAAGCGATGGGATAAGATGAAAGGCAAGAAAACTCAAACCTCCTCAAAGGACCAACAAATTGTGGTGGTCCATGCTGCCACCACCCCGACTACTCCAGCTCCTCCAGCCCCGCCAAAAGCTTACAGTGGGAACTTGCCCAAGTGTCCCAAGTGCCCTTTCCACCACAACGGTCCCTGCCGTGAACTGCAGTGTTCCAACTGCGGTCGAAAAAGCCATACTGTCCGATTTTGTAAGGCCCCTCCCAAACCTATCACGCAGGTCCCCGGTACGGGAGTGACCCCAACTTGTTATGGCTGTGGAGAGGCGGGTCATTTTAAGAGAAACTGTCCAAAGACCACAAATGCTGGAGGAACTGGAAGGCTACTCGCTATCGGTCACAATGAAGCGGTAGCAGATCCCACAGTAGTCACGGGTACGTTTCTTCTCAACAACTCCTATGCCTGTGTCTTATTTGATAGTGGTGCAGAAAGAAGCTTCGTAAATCATAACTTTAAACACTTACTCAAACAAACCCCTCAACCACTAAAAGAAACATTCGTCGTAGAAATGGCTAATGGGAAAACAGAAAACTCTAGCGAAATCTACATAGGTTGCACTCTCATGTTAGACGATCACTCATTTCGAATCGACCTTATGCCAGTCTCAATCAAAAATTTCGATGTCATTGTTGGTATGGATTGGTTGAGTCTCCATTGCGCCGATATCCTATGTTCCGACAAAGCCATTCGCCTGAAACTTCCAAATCACGAAACCCTCTTGATATATGGGGATAAGCCGAGTACGAGCCTTCGTATCATCTCCAGTATTCAGGCTCAGAAATACTTACGCAAGGAGTATCGCGCCTTTCTTGCCCATGTCGTTGACACTAACCAGAAATCGAAAGATCCGGAAGACATTCCCGTAGTATACGATTTCCCTGATGTCTTTCCGGAGGATCTTCCTGGCCTACCTCCCAAACGTCAGATTGAGTTCAGAATCGACCTAATTCCAGGAGCTACCCCCGTAGCTAAGTCGCCCTACCGTTTAGCGCCCGCCGAAATGCAAGAACTATCCGGTCAACTCAACGAACTGCTCAGCAAGGGCTTTATAAGACCGAGTTTCTCACCTTGGGGAGCTCCGGTCTTGTTCGTGAAAAAGAAAGATGGATCGTTTCGGATGTGCATCGATTATAGAGAACTCAATAAACTCACGGTTAAAAATCGCTATCCTCTCCCTCGTATCGACGATCTGTTTGATCAACTACAAGGAGCAAGTTACTTCTCCAAGATTGACCTTAGATCTGGGTATCATCAGTTACGGGTACTCGAGGAAGATGTTCCGAAGACAGCTTCCCGAACCCGCTACGGACACTTTGAGTTCGTAGTGATGCCCTTTGGACTGACCAACGCCCCCGCAGTATTCATGGACTTGATGAATAGAGTGTGTCGTCCATACCTGGATCAGTTCGTCATCGTCTTCATTGACGATATCCTCGTTTACTCTCGGAACGAGGAAGAACACAAGGATCACCTACGACAAGTCTTGGAAACGTTGCGATCCGAAAAGTTATATGCGAAGTTCTCTAAGTGCGAATTCTGGATCCGAAGAGTCGAATTCTTAGGTCACGTGGTTAGTGAAGAAGGAATTCATGTGGATCCCTCCAAGATTAAAGCTATTGAGAACTGGTCAGCACCGAAGATGCCTACGGAAATTCGTCAATTTCTAGGCCTCGCTGGCTACTACCGTAGATTCATTCAAAACTTTTCTCGGATTGCGAAACCTCTCACTATGCTGACACAGAAAGGAGTACCGTTCGACTGGGAGGAAAGACAGGAGAAGGCATTCCAAACCCTGAAGCGAGCCCTATGCACCGCACCAGTATTATCCCTTCCCGAAGGGACAAAAGATTTTGTTGTATACTGTGATGCATCTAATCAGGGGCTCGGTTGCGTCTTGATGCAACGGGGTAAGGTTATCGCATATGCCTCGAGACAGCTAAAGACCCATGAGGCGAACTACACTACGCACGACCTCGAATTAGGAGCGGTTGTTTTTGCACTAAAAATCTGGAGACACTACTTATATGGGACGAAGAGTGTGGTATACACTGATCATAAAAGCCTCCAACATATAATGAACCAAAAAGAACTCAACATGAGGCAGCGTCGATGGGTCGAGCTACTTAACGATTACGACTGTGAAATTAGATATCACCCGGGAAAAGCCAATGTAGTAGCAGATGCACTAAGCAGGAAGGAGTATACTGGTCGAAAGACCAAGTCGTTGACGATGACTATTCATTCGCATCTCTCCACGCAGATCAAAGAGGCTCAGCTGGAAGCCTTAAAGCCCGAGAATGTGTTGGGAGAATCTCTACGTGGAATGGATAAAAACTTGGTAGTAAAGGATGACGCAGCCTACTACTTCATGGACCGGATCTGGACTCCACGCCATGGAGGTTTTAGAGATTTGGTTATGAGAGAAGCGCATAACACTCGCTACTCCATCCACCCAGGTTCAGATAAGATGTATCTGGATCTCAAAAAGCTATACTGGTGGCCAAACATGAAAGCAGAAATCGCCACATTTGTGAGTAAATGCCTCACTTGTGCGAAGGTCAAGGTTGAATATCAAAAGCCTTCAGGACTCCTTCAACAACTAGAGATACCAGAATGGAAGTGGGAGCGGATCACAATGGACTTTATAACCAAACTTCCCAAGACGACGAGTGGGTTAGATACTATTTGGGTCACTGTCGATAGGTTGACTAAGTCCGCACATTTCCTACCCATCAAGGAAACGGACAAGATGGAGAAGCTCACTAGAACATACATTAAAGAAATAGTATGACTACATGGCATCCCTATCTCTATTATCTCAGAAAGAGATAGTAGATTCACCTCTAGGTTCTAGCAATCGTTGCAAGTAGCACTAGGGACGAGGCTGGACATGAGTACAGCCTACCATCCGCAGACCGACAGACAAAGTGAGAGGACGATTCAAACCTTAGAGGATATGCTGCGAGCTTGTGTAATTGACTTTGGTAAGTCATGGGACACACACTTACCCCTTGTGGAATTTTCTTATAATAATAGTTATCATACGAGCATCAAGGCAGCCCCATTCGAAGCCCTCTACGGCCGCAAGTGTAGATCCCCTCTATGTTGGGCTGAGGTGGGTGACACTCAACTAGCTAAAGGAAGAGTTCCTGACAGCTCTCTCACTGGCCCGGAAATCATTCGAGAAACGACCGAGAAGATTGTACAGATACGCGAACGACTTAAAGCCGCTAGGGATCGACAGAAAAGCTACGCCGATAAATGAAGAAAACCCTTGGAATTCCAGGTGGGAGATCGAGTCATGTTGAAGGTCTCACCCTGCAAGGGCACGATACGCTTTGGAAAGTGTGGAAAGTTAAACCCAAGGTACATAGGGCCTTTTGAGATTCTCTCTAGAATCAGCCCCGTAGCCTATAAACTCAACCTACCTCACGAACTAAACAACATACACCCTACCTTTCACGTCTCTAACTTGAAGAAATGCCTGTCAGACGAGACACTCGTAATTCCCCTTGACGGGATTGAGGTCAATGAGAGCCTCAACTTCTTGGAAGAACCTGTTGAGATTATGGATCGAGAAGTAAAACGAACGAAGCAAAGCCGTATCCCAATTGTGAAAGTCCGGTGGAACGCCAAACGAGGACCAGAATTCACTTGGGAACGCGAAGACCAAATGAAACTCAGATACCCCCATCTCTTCGCGTAGTTGTACTATAACTCTTATATATGTATGAATTCTAAAATTTCGGGATGAAATTCCCCTAACGGGGGGATGATGTAACAACCCCAAATCTATTTCCGTTATAAACCCTATTTTCACTAACGGAATGCGTCATTATATGTTATTTCTCGGTATTGTTCGGGTCGTCAATAAATAAATATTTAGTTAATTATATGTTCCGGCATTATCATGAGTAATTATAACGTGCAAATGTTAACCCCTTTTAACTAAACAAAGTTATATTACTTTTCAACCACTTCACCCGGGTAAAAAGTTTTAACCCCGTTAAACTTTAGCATCGGGTAGCCGTGTATCGGGTACAATACCCGAGACATATAAAAACACTTGAACACTTCAATTGGACTCTTTTACCACTAATACATCTCTCTCTCACCACTTTCTCTCTCTAGACCCGAAATCGACTCCAAATCCGCGAATTTCCGACTTCCAAACATAAGGATTCATCCCCTAACTTAATCTAATCATACTTTACTGCTTTTAGAGTCCAAAATCATGAGAATCAAGGACCATAATGGAGTTTACGGCCTAAGAAGCTCCTTAGGCCGTGAACCCCCAAAATCATACCAAAAGCCTTGTTTTTCCTTCTTTTAAGCTTATAGACTAGTTAAGGCATAAACCTAGGGGACTTTGGACACTAAAACACAAGGATTTGACATGTAAAAAGGAGTTTACGGCCCAAGCATATGCTAAGGCCGTAAACACCTCAAACACCCCAAAAACACTTGTTTAAAGCCCCAAAAACTCATCTAGGGTGTTTGGCAATTTAGACTTGACAACAAGGAAGGCTTAAATGCATCAAACAACATCATTTGATGACAAAAAGAGGAGTTTACGGCCAAGGCTAAGCTTGGGCCGTAAACACCCAAAAATTTGTGTCAAACAAGTCCCTAAACTACCCTAGTGCTTGTAAGGAATTTAGTTAAGGCCTTTGGAAGTGTGTTGTACCAATTAACTTCACATTTGGACACAAAATGAAGAGTTTACGGCCAATGATATTCTTGGGCCGTAAACTCCCCAAAAATATATGCCAAATTGTCCCAAACTCACTATAGGGCCTTATAGGATTTATCTAAGGTGTATGAGACTTTGTTGTACCAATAAAACATACATCTTGAAGGGTTTACAAGAGTTTACGGCCCAAGAACAAGTCTTGGCGGTAAAATCCCCAAAAATGTCACAAATTATGATGTTTAATTCCTTAAAATGGTCCAAGACACATACCACTAAATCAAGGAAGTGAAATAAGACCTTAAACATACACTTTGGAGTGCCACAAGAGTTTACGGCCAAACCTAGGGGGTTTACGGCCGTAAACTCCCAAAGGATGGCTTTTGGGCCATAAACTCCAAAGGGAGTGAGCTCGTGGACCCTCCCGTAAATCATTCATGACTTTGTACCACTCCCGGGAACCCCTTCTAAGCCTTAAAACCCCGAAAACGATGCTAGAATGTCCAAATACCATAATGAAAGGCATAAGATGATTAACTTCTTGTAAAATACATATTTCATAGGACATTAGGGTCCTAGGAGGTGCTCAAGAGGTTATTGGGTACCAAACGCTCAATCGACACATTTACCCGATTTACCCGATTTCCGCGATTTTAGGTGAGTTCATACCCCTTAATGAACCTTTCAAATGTTTTATGTGTTTTAGGGGGGAGATACAAGTTGAATATACATGTTTATGAAAAGTTATACAAGACTATTTTTCAGACTTCAGAGTTAATCATATGTGATTCACAATCTGTAGTTCAAATCACATGTGATTTATCACTATGCTTTATAAATAAATCAATTGTTTTCAAAACTATCTCGGATTAACCAACAAGTTTTAAATGTTCCTTTCGTACAATACTTTTGTTAAATAAAACTCTTTATAAGAATGTAATCATACTAATATATTTATATAAGTAAGATTTGAAAGACTTAGGACCGATAGCTCGCCTTACTTCCTGTTTCTTGTTTGATTGTGGACTTAGGGTAGTAGTTATCCATCCGACTGTCATTGATTTCTTAATTATATATTTCGTATATTAGTACAGATTATGAGTACTTCTTAATTCATTAATTACCTGAATCACTACTTGACTAGAACCACATACACTAAATTAACTATAATGGGTATAGTTAAGGCTCTATCTCTAGTTTCTACTATTACTCTACACTACTATAATTCTCTATACTATGAAGCAATACACTAATAAGAGAATACAATACAAGTTATACGAAAGATTACTACACTATAATACAAGAGAATGCACTAATCATGAGATAACTCACTAATCCACTACGGGATACTCTATACGCTATTCACTATGCCCGAAGTTTTCCGTCAGGAAGACGACACTATATGTATAGATCTATACGGGGCAAACGCTATTACATCCCGACTGATAACTTCAGTCCGAGCCGCTCAGGCCCAGGGATGCTGTTACACTACTACACTATGTATGACCGGGAAGGTCATGGGGATTCGCTATTACTCACACTATTGGGAATATACTAGAAAGACACTATAACCACACTAGAATACTAAAAGAAAGATGAGGTAATATCCCGAAGTAAATAAGTATCTAATACTAAAGGATGCTGCACCACTATTATATACTCCTAGAATAACTCACTATATTACATTACTTAATGGTGAGTTACTATTACACTTCTATGATAAATGACATTCAAAGATAGAAACAACATATTTCTTAAAGATTTTCACTTACTATACAGTTTCGGAAAATATGGGATTTTCTAGGTTTTACCACTATTTATGATTGCAAACATCAGTTTTCATACTAATGACTCTAATGATTTTTATACAAGTACTCACACTAAAACTCTTATGAACTCACCAGCTTTATGCTGATATTCTTTTCAAAATAACTTGTATCTTCAGGTCAAAGATAAACAGGTACAACAGCAAATTTTTGGAGAAGATGGAGGATACAAGACCCATCTCTTATTTTTGTTTACTTTTGGTGTTTGTCAAACATTACAAAACACACTTGTAAATACACTTACTATATGAATGAAATGGTTGTATGATTCTTGCTTTTACAATTATACAATTGTGATGATACTGTACACTACGTCATCCATCCTGAAACGTATTCCGCCGTTATCGGTTTTGGGGTGTGACAGTTTAGATAATCATTTCTAGCTCCCTAAATCCATTTGAGCCCTTAAAAACACCAAAACCTCACCCACATTAGTTTACGGCCGTAAACTCATGTATGTGGGTGTTCCAATATTGTAAACTCTTTGAAATGTTTACTCATGGGGAGTAAACTCGAGTCCCAAGTCCCTTGTGTCATTACAAATCCAAAGATGTCACCCGGGTCACTCCAAACGATCGTTTTGAGGTGTTTAACCTCATTGGAGTCCAATGTTCCATATGATTAGTGAATGTATCTCTAATTGTATATATATGGACATTATATCATTTTACATAGGGTCATCGCGAGTAATCAAACCCCGAACCGACATCTAGCATTCAAAACCGACACGTTTCCGAGTCCGGTGAGTTCATACCCCTACCCTTTTTCACTGTTTTCACTGTTTTCAGGGGGGGAACACAAGCAAAGTACAAGGGAATTCTTGTACTCATAACATGTTTTCAAATGTGCGTTTCATATTCTTATGCTTTTATAACTGATAACTACAACTGATAACAGATCGAACATACAGATCACGTAACATATATTTGTGAAATAAGTCTTTAAACTAGTATGTTTTACATGTATTTCACAAATGGTTTTCCACATTTTATCAGTTAAGAGCATGACATTAAAACATTTGAATATTATACCTGTACACTGTTTTGTCCTCGGTAACACTCCACGTACATACGCGAGTGGAGGACTTTCATATTATTACTAGTAAATTTGTTATTCCGGTACGATTGGAGACACGTCCTCGGAGAACACTCCACCTGGATTAAGCGAGTGGAGGACTACACCCATAACCAGAATCTCTAGTATTTAGAGAGCGTGACTTGAGTGTATAGATCTATATGGGGCTGACTACCCCACACCTGGCTGCTAGCTACAGCCGAACCGAAATGGTTCAAGGGTGACGAAAGTCATAAGTATGTGGACGACTTATTGCCACATGTGGACTACTTATTGCCACAGGTTTCAGTCTATTGTATGGTTATGGAACTTGCAATTAGGATAACAGAGATTTACTTACAGTAATAATGGATTACTTTATACATTGTTTACATCTTTTACATCTTTTACTTACTGTAACTAACATTCAGGAAGGTACGGGACCTTCCTGGGGAAAACATGGAATCTAATCACGATTACATCTTTTACATCTTTCACATCGTTTACATAAGATACATACATGCAGGAAAGCATGGGGCTTTCCTGGGTAACACTTACTTAACTAGAAAGAGTCACAAAATGGATAACATTACATCTTTTACAATTAGTAACATACAATAAGGAAAGTATGGGACTTTCCTGGTAACACATGATAAGTAAACAGAACAGTTTAACCAGTCAGATAACCAACTGTACATTTTCACATGAGTAAACATGTTTTCAGTGTACAAACTTACTATACTTTACATTTGTGAAACAATAACCAACTTTTAAGAAAATACGGGATTTTCTTAGTGTACATAACATTTCAGAAACAGAAAGAAAACCAATACATTTTCGTAAAACAAAACCGCTTATGAACTCACCAGCTTTATGCTGATTTTCAAACCGCTTGTGTTCTCAGGTCAGCGTTAGAACAGGTACCTGAAGATCCTTTTGCATGAAGACGGTGTACATGAAGACCCGTTACATTTTGTCTATATATACTATGTATCACAACTGTACAAACTTTACTTTTGAAACAACTGTAAAACTGTTATTATGTAATGTAATGCTTGTTTTACTTTACTTACTATGTACATTGGATTTGATACTCAACACGGTAGTCAACCCCAGAAATGTATTCCGCCTTCGGTTTTCGGGGTGTGACAGATTGGTATCAGAGCCCTTGTTTATAGTGAGTAAAGTATACCAAACCTTACATGGTATAAAACTATAAACACTAAAGGGCCTAAGTGCTCTGAATTAAAAGTATCTTCAAATTATAAGTAATTTCAAAAGTATACAAGTATACCGAACCGTCACCATCCGTAACCACAAGTAGAACAGAACATAAGTAAATGGGTGTTGTGTACTACGGTTAAACCTGGGCAGTTATGTAGTCGTGTCTAGGGTCAATATAGCCTGGCCAACTATATTCATTCGAGACACGACCAACATGTGCTTGGGAGTGACTGTGGTATGTGACATGCCTAAAACTTACCCTAATATCCCAAACATCGAATCATTGTCGTAAACAACTCATGAAATACTATGGGAGTATTTCTCGATCCCGATCCTCTGTAGTAGTCCTTATTCAAGTGGTTTCCCTGTGATCACTCTTAGCGATAAATTATCTGTTCGATAACTTTTTCCTGCTTTATCGCTTACTCGAATCATATAACTGTCATGTCTATCAATTCAATGTAGAGAACTTACCATCCTCTCTTTCTTGATCTTATTAGATCAAGATGCCTCCCCGAAAGAGACCTAGCTCAAAGAACGACAATAATCCTTCCTCGCCGCCACCTCCTCCCCAATTTGACCTAACATCAGTTCAGACAATGATGACAGTTGCAATGGTAGCAGCTATGTCACAAATGAACCCTAGTGGTTCAGGTGGTGGTACTCAATCTCAAAACCCTGAGGGTAGTCAGGGACACCAAAGAGGGGGTTCCTATAAGGATTTCATGAATGCGAAACCAGCATCCTTTAATGGCGCTGGAGGTGTCATTTCTTTATCTCGATGGTTCGAGAAAATCGAGTCCATCTTTGAAATCTGTGCTTGTGCAGAATCCGATAAAGTCAAATTTGCAGCCTGTACCTTCGCGGATAAAGCTTTGACTTGGTGGAATGGCCGAGTCAAATCTCTGACCTTACCCGTAGCCAATGCCATAGGCTGGGAAGCCATAAAAGAACTTCTAATTGCTGAGTATTGCCCCCGTGGTGAAATGCAGAAATTAGAGCATGAGCTCTGGAACCTGAAGATGAAAGGTTCCGACATTGCTGCATATACTTCACGATTTGATGATCTCGCACTTCTCTGCCCAGGGTTAGTCACTCCTGAAAACAAAAAGATCGAAAGGTTCGTTTGGGGATTATCTCAACCAATAAAGAGTCATGTTTTGGCTGCTCGTCCGGATACCTATGATAGTGCCAAGACCTTAGCACAAATTCTGATTGATCACAACGACGATGTCAAGGAAATCACTACCACTTCTGAGCCGACTCAAAGGAGTAGTGAAAAGAGGAAATTCTGGAAAAAGAAGAAAGGTCAATATTCTCAAGGATCATCTAAGAAACAACAAACGGTAGCAGTCCATGCTGCTACTGCTACTCCTGTTGTTGTTGTTTCTGCTATGGGATCCACAGCCTCAACTCCTACCAGTAAATATGCTGGTAACCTCCCTCTGTGTGACAAGTGTAAATACCATCATCATCCTGGTCCCTGTCGAGAATTGTCTTGCACCAAATGTGGTAAGAAAGGGCACACAGTTCGGTACTGCAGAACCCCTACTCAATCAGCTAACCAATCATCAGGAGCAGGTGTTAGTCAAGCCTGCTACAACTGTGGCGAAGTTGGCCACTTTGAAAGGGATTGTCCTAAGAAGTCAACTGCTGGTAACACTGGAAGGGTCCTAACCATGGGACGGGAGGAAGCAGTTGCTGATCCCACTGTTGTTTTGGGTACGTTCCTTCTCGACAATTCACATGCTTGTTAGTCATGCATTCAAACATAATCTAAAATCAAATCCTCAACCACTAACTGAAACGTTTACCGTCAAGATGGCTAATGGTGAGAAAGAAAGCGCTAACGACGTATTCATAGGTTGTACGCTTACCCTAAATGATCACTCATTTCCTATAGACCTCATGCCCGTTTCCATTAAGAGCTTTGATGTTATCGTTGGCATGGATTGGTTGAGTCCCAATCATGCTGACATTCTTTGTTACGAAAAAGCTATCCGTCTCAATCTTCCTTTGAATCAAACTCTCATAATCTATGGCGATAAACCCAGTTCCAACCTTCATATCATTTCTTGCATCAAAGCTCGAAAGCTCCTTCGAAAGGAGTGTGTTGCATTCTTAGCTCATGTGATCAACGAGAAACAAGAAGTTAGAGACCTCGCGAGCATTCCCAAAGTCTGTAACTTTCCCGATGTGTTTCCCGAAGAACTTCCAGGGATTCCTCCCGAACATCAGGTCGAGTTCCGTATTGACCTAATTCCTGGAGCTACTCCTGTAGCAAAATCCCCGTATCGCTTAGCTCTGGAAGAAATGCAGGAGTTATCCAGTCAACTCAATGAGTTGCTCAGTAAAGGATTCATTAGACCAAGTTCCTCACCCTGGGGAGCTCCGATTTTGTTTGTCAAAAAGAAAGATGGATCCTTTCGAATGTGTATCGACTATCGTGAGTTGAACAAGTTAACCGTTAAGAACCGATATCCTCTTCCAAGAATAGACGACCTCTTCGATCAACTTCAGGGAGCCAGCTACTTTTCTAAGATAGACCTTCGATCAGGGTACCATCAGTTACGAGTCCAGGAGAATGATGTTCCCAAGACAGCTTTTAGGACTCGGTATGGACACTACAAATTCGTAGTGATGCCCTTCGGTCTAACCAATGCACCGGCTATGTTCATGGATCTGATGAACCGGGTGTGCCGTCCTTTCTTAGACAAATTCGTTATCGTATTCATTGATGACATCCTCGTATACTCCCGAAACGAAGAAGACCATAAACAGCACTTGAGGCTAGTGTTGGAAACTCTTAGATCCGAAAAGCTTTATGCAAAATTTTCCAAATGTGAATTCTGGTTACGGAAGGTAACTTTCCTCGATCACGTAGTAAGCGAGGAGGGTATTCATGTAGATCCTTCCAAGATTAAAGCGATAGAGAGTTGGTCGGCACCGAAAACACCCACGAAAATTCGTCAATTCTTAGGTCTCGCCGGCTACTATCGATGATTCATTCAGAACTTTTCCAAAATCGCCAAACCGTTAACCACTCTAACACAGAAAGTTGTACCCTTTTGTTGGAGTGATAAGCAAGAAACTGCATTCCAAACGTTGAAGAGAGCTTTATGCAGCGCGCCTGTTCTGTCTCTTCCTGAAGGGACAGAGGACTTCGTTGTCTATTGCGATGCGTCTAATCAAGGTTTAGGCTGTGTGCTTATGCAAAGAGGAAAGGTGATTGCCTATGCCTCTAGACAGCTGAAAGCACACGAAGTCAACTATACCACACACGACTTGGAGCTAGGAGCAGTAGTCTTCGCATTGAAGATTTGGAGACATTATCTCTACGGAACCAAGTGCACAATCTTCACTGATCACAAGAGTCTGCAGCACATCTTTAATCAAAAAGACTTAAACATGAGGCAACGGCGATGGGTAGAATTAATCAGTGACTATGAGTGTGAAATCCGTTACCACCCCGGCAAGGCCAATGTGGTAGCAGATGCCCTTAGCCGAAAGGATAGTACAAGCCACAAAGTGAAGAACCAGACAATGACCATCCATTCCAACTTACCTACGCAAATCCGAGAAGCTCAGTATGCAGCCCTTAAACCTGAAAACGTGTCAGATGAAACCTTGAGAGGAATGGAGAAGAAACTTGAGATCAGAGGTGACGGAGTTCACTGCTTCATGAATCGGATCTGGATTCCCAAATCCGGTGGATTCAGGGAAATAGTCATGGAGGAAGCACATAGAACCAAATACTCTGTTCACCCAGGTTCGGACAAGATGTATCTGGATCTCAAGAAACAATACTGGTGGCCAAACATGAAAGCTGAGATAGCTACATTCGTAGGCAAGTGTCTGACTTGCGCCAAAGTCAAAGTCGAACATCAGAAACCTTCAGGTCTGCTCCAACAACCCGAGATCCCCGAGTGGAAATGGGAAATGATTACCATGGACTTCATCACCAAACTACCCAAGTGTTCTAGTGGGTACGACACCATTTGGGTAATTGTCGATCGTTTGACAAAATCCGCTCACTTCATCCCAATCAAAGAATCATACAAGATGGAGAGACTCGCGCGAATCTACATTCAGGAAGTAGTACGTTTTCATGGTGTACCTGTATCCATTATCTCTGATCGAGATAGTAGGTTTACCTCCAGATTCTGGCAATCTCTTTAGAAAGCCCTTGGAACCAAACTAGATATGAGCACGGCGTATCATCCTCAGACCGATGGACAGAGTGAGAGAACAATCCAAACCCTGGAGCACATGCTCCGGGCATGTGTCATTGACTTTGGAAAGTCGTGGGATACACACCTATCCTTGATCGAGTTCTCATACAACAACAGTTACCACACCAGCATTAGGGTTGCTCTGTTCGAAGCCCTATACGGTCGTAAGTGCAGATCCCCTCTGTGCTGGGCCGAGGTAGGGGATACACAGTTAGCCAGGAGTCGAGTCCCCGACAGTGCTCTCACTGGTCCTGAAATCATCCGCGAAACCACCGAAAAGATCATTCAAATCCGTAACCGACTGAAAGCCTCACGTGATTGTCAAAAGAGTTACGTTGATAATCGTCGGAAACCACTAGAATTCCAGGTTGGAGACTGTGTCCTGTTAAAAGTCTCGCCCTGGAAAGGCACTGTACGCTTTGGTAAGCGGGGGAAACTTAATCCGAGGTATATTGGACCCTTTGAAATCCTCTCCAGGATTGGTCCAGTTGCCTATAAACTTCATTTACCTCACGAACTCAGTAACATTCATCCTGTCTTTCATGTTTCAAATCTTAAAAAGTGCCTATCCGATTAAACCCTAACAATTCCCTTAGACGAGATCGAGATCAATGAAAACCTCAACTTTGTGGAGGAACCGATTGAAATCATGGATCGAGAAGTCAAACGTACAAAACAAAGTCGCATCCCGTTAGTGAAGGTTCGCTGGAATGCTAAGCGGGGACCGGAATTCACTTGGGAACGGGAAGACTCAATGAAACAGAAGTATCCACAACTCTTTTCTTATCCATGATTTGTATCTTGTCTTATGTTCTAAACTTGAATTTGGGGACGAAATTCCCTTAAACGGGGGGATAATGTAACAACCCGAAATTTCTGCTTCATTTTAATGAAACTTTTTCATAAATCAACTCGCGCAACCGATCGTCATTCCGATTTCCAATTTCCGATTTCTCCGTCTAATTAAGTCATTAATTAGGACACATTTAAAATGACTTAATGGGTGTCTTAATACATTTAGAAATCAATTTAACACCCAACTTTAGTGATCGGAATAATTCTAGAATTTACCGTATCGGGTTACGGTAACTCAATCGGGTACGACCAAAAACCCCGTCTAACGCCGGTATCGGGTAAAATTCCACCGTGTCCAAAACTTAAACACTATATAAACGTGTTTAGGACTTCATTTGAAGCATTTGGTCAAATTATCACTAAACATTACCCACCTCTCTCCTAATCCAAGTTTAAGAGATCAGAACTCAAAATTAAGGCTTCTAATCTCTAAGGTACCTTCCTAGTCTTAATCTCTAACATATTTGGCATCCAAATTCGAGAGTAAGACATGAATTAGACCAACATTCATGAGTTTACGGCCATGGAACCTTCATGGGCCGTAAACTCACATTTCAAGGGTTTTTAAGCCCTAAAACCCTTCATTTGCATAGTTGGACACTAGATATGACTTAAGGGCTTAAAGGGAAGAACTTATAACATGTAGAACATGGATTTAGAGGGACAAAAGTGAGTTTATGGCCAAGGAACATTCTTGGGCCGTAAACTCATATACAAGGGGTATTTAAGCCAATTAACCCTTCCAAAACCTAGTTGGGACTTAGACATGAACCATGGACTTGCTAATCTAGACTTGGAACACTTTAAACCTGATTTTTGAGTAATAAAGAAGAGTTTGTGGCCAAGACATACTCTTGGGCTGTAAACTCCTCTAAAAGGGTGATTTAATGCCTTTAAACATGTTCAAATGCTTCCAAACTCAATCTATGGCTTTGTGGTAAAATCTAGATGCATCTAAAAATGGTTTAAAGGATTGAAACACAACAAAAGTATGATTTATGAGAGTTTACGGCCTAGGAACATACCCTTGGCCGTAAACTCATAAAACAATGTTATAGATGCATCAAACACACCCAAATGGCTTGTACAAATTTCTAGAATCACATGTGATTGTTTTAAACACCAAAAACTATCTTTTTCAATGGTAAAGGAGAGTTTACGGCCTTAGAACATACCTCTAGGCCGTAAACTCCAACAAATGTCTTAATTGATGTTCTAAATTCATAACAATGCTTAGAAAATTAGTTTGAATCACATGTGATTGCCCTAAGTAGCTTAAATCAATTATTCTTAGCCATTGTGAGTTTACGGCCGTAAACTCTATGAGTATGGCCGTAAACTCATGTTTTAAATGTTTTAAATCCATTTCAAGTGTTCCAAGGTGTTTAGATAATCATTTCTAGCAATCCCTAAATCCATTTGAGCCCTTAAAAACACCAAAACCTCACCCACATGAGTTTACGGCCGTAAACTCATGTATGTGGGTGTTCCAATATTGTAAACTCTTTAAAATTTTTACTCATGGGGAGTAAACTCGAGTCCCAAGTGTTGGATAAGGTGTCTAAGTCCATAACTATTTCTGGTATGTACTTGACCCGACCCGGCATGGTCCATTTGGGTTGCATGGCACCATGCAATTGGATAAACTAAATGAGAGAAATAACGCTTGGAGATTATTAATATATTATAAGTTCTAATATATTAATAATATTATTTGATTAGTTTGATCAAGAATTAATTTAGAATTAATTAAGTGATCAAAAGATAACTAATTAAATATATGGGTTGATTAAGTAAATCATCCATATCTTGTATAGTGGGCTAAAAGGCTCCATGGATCATCAAGTTGGGTTCCACCCATAGGATGCTCCATGGATGCTCCATGGGAGTTACAAAGCCATGGGTCATGGAAATGAAGAGTCATGACACATTAGGGTTTAACCCTAGATGTGTCAACACTATATAAGTAATATGATCTCCTCCCAAATCGGTTACACACATACACTAAGTAATAAGGGGGCTTGGCTGATTTTGAAGAGTGTGTATTCTCTCATAAGTTCTTCCAAGAGCATTTGGTGTTGTGTGAAGCATTTGAGGCATCACCACTTGAGGTGCTAGGCTCACAAGGTTTCAAGGAACACAAGCAACAAAAGGGTAAGTTATTCTATCTATACTTTATGTTAAAATTGTTCCCCATGTATGCTAGATAGGATATAACCTTGGAATTCAACTTTGCATGACAAATTAGACAAACATAGATCCAAGGTTATTAGGGTTGCATGTACACTTAGGAAGTGTTAGAATGCTCAAAACCCATAAGTGGTATCAGAGCCTAGGTTTGTTTGTTCTTATTTGTGCTTAAAAGTTGAAAACAGGATCGAAAATTTGGTGTCTGCGATCGGACACGTCGAGTCCATAGGGGGGACTCGTCGAGTCCATGTGTATCTTCAACCAACTCGGCGAGTCATGTTCATGCACTCGGCGAGTAGGGTCGAATGAGTGCAGAATTTCGATTCAGTTGCTGGAAAATGAATTAGAAACATTACCCTAAACTGTTTTAGTAAATATAAACTTGTTTTTGGTGGTGTAATGTTTAGCTAATTCATTTACAACAACTAGTTATCAAAATTACAAAGTTTTGTGTAATTTTTGATTATGTTCATATTCATGTTCTTGTTCTTATGAAGTTTTAGATGATCATAGGAATTATTTGTAACCTATTTGGTAGTTTAATTCTTGATCATAATGTGTTTTAATGGAGTCCATAACTTATCCTTAAGTTATGGAAAACCAAGAGTCACTTGAGTTAAAAAACCATTAAGAAAACACAAGAGTTATAAAAATGAAGAGTCTTCATTTTATGACTCTATTAAACTCATAAGTTACAAGAAATGAAAAGTTTTGAGAGTTACAAAACTTGCCCTCAAGTTTTGGAACAAGTAAAGTTAAGTTAAAACTTTAGTTCCAACCCCTAGAATTTTAAAAGTTAAAATTCAACCCTTATACTTATATTATGATGATTTAATAATTATATATATATGTATAAGAACAAGTCGTCTTACCGCTAGTACGCCTCATTCACGAAGCCGGTCTATAAGGTGGGTATAAGGTTGTTGCCTATAAAATGGTGACTTAATGGGTGAATATTCTCACCCACCGCTTGCTTGACTGGTGGAGGGTCGTTAGCCGAACGGGTAAGACAAGGACTTATAAATTCTCATTCAAAGTATGATGAATATATAAAGTAACTAAATGTTTATTAAATTCCCAATCTTAGTTACTTTAGGAAAAATGTGAATAAGGTGCTAATCCATGAAATTACACTTTACACTTTGTCTGAGTCGTTGGTGGAGCGTGTGTGGTTAACCGGCACACTAACTTGGACTTAACAAGGTAGGTAAAGGGTGACTTAAGGTTTATTATAGTATCGGTGGAGCGTGTGTGGTTTACCGGCACATCGATTGAGTGATAAACTTTAAGGGTACCAAGTGATTTGCATGGTTACTTCACACCTTGTTTTGTGATCCTCGGTATCCCAGTCACAAAACTTGGAGGGCACTCTCGAGATTGAAACATGCCTTTGAAAAGTTCATTGGATCTCAAAGAATCTAGGAATTTCTAAAACCAATAAAAACTAAATATTTATTATTTCGGTTTTCGTGGTGGAAATTGGTGAATCGTCATTCACCTACCTTTCAAATATGGTATAGCTTAGATTACGGCATACCTCTTCTAAGTTACATTATATTGTGATTGGATCCTAGCCTTAATATTACATTTGGGTGTTTTATTAAGGACTCTCTTAAATCTAAACTAAACTTGTTCTTCTTTTCAGATGTCTTCAAATAATGCTTCTGGCTCGAATCCTAATGGCTCCTTTACTCTTATGAGTCTGTGTGGGAAAGTCACCTTTGATGGATCCAACTTCAATAAGTGGATCAGAAACATCAGGATGATTACCCACTACGAGGACAAAGAATATGTCCTCGACAAGGAGCTTAAGGAAATTGACGAGTCCACTGCAACTCCCGAGGAGATTGCTGACTTTCATACTCATGAAAGAGATGCAACCAAGGTGGCTTGCATCATGTTAGCCACCATGACAGCTGAACTCCAAAAGTCTTATGAAGACTTCTACCCTTATGAAATGCACCAAGATTTGATGGAAAGATACCATCAAAGTGCACGACAAGAGAGGTACGAAGTCATCTGCTCCATGATAACGACCATGATGAAGGACGGAGAGTCCGTCACGAGCCACATGCAGAAAATGCAAAGGTATGTGGATCGGTTGCTGAAGCTCAATGTGAACTTCCCTGAGGAGCTTGCAATAGATATCATTTTGCACTCCTTACCATCGTGCTATGATCAATTCAGCATGACATATCACATGAACAAGGAAGAGGTCACCCTCAGCAAACTTCAGGGACTTCTCAAGACCGCAGAAACAGGTCTTAAGGGGAAGTCGGTTGCTATCACTCCTACTCCAGAAACAACTCCGGTCTTGGCAATCGGGCAAAGTCGAGGGAGGAAGAGAAAGAGATCTTCAAAGGGTACCAAGGCTCGGACCCTTGATGGCTCTTCTTCAAGTGGAACCAAGAAAGGTTTCATTACTCCTTCTTCTGACACAAAAGAGGCAGAATGCTTCTATTGCCACGAAAAAGCTCATTGGAAGCGGAACTGCCCAAAGTACCAGCAAGATGTAAAGGATGGGAAAGTCAAACCCAACCATGCAGGTATTTACACTATCATTTCTAATAACTCACCCCATTCGAAATCTTGGGTCCTTGATACAGGTTGCGGTATTCATATTTGTTGTGACTTGCAGGGACTAGGAAGAAGTGAGAATGTGGAGCAAGGAAGAATAAACTTAATCATGGGGAATAGGAAAGTTACACCTGTCACGAAGATTGGAGTTTATACTTTATCGCTAAGTAGTGGGTTAAATTTAGATTTGAATAAGTGTTGTTATTCGCCAGAAATGGCAAGAAATATTATTTCCTTTCATGCATTGTACAAACAAGGTTTCACCTTTTCGTTTGATAATGAAGTTGGTTCGATTAATGCTTTCTTTAATAATGTACTTTATTTTAAAGCATTACCTTGTGATGGTGTGTATGAAGCTGTATCTATTGTAGATAACTTAGGAAATAATGTTTTGTGTATTGATTCTACTAATAATAATAACTTGGATAAAGCATCATTATGGCATTGACTTTCCCAAGATTTCGAATGGGGTGAGTTATTAGAAATGATAGTGTAAATACCTGCATGGTTGGGTTTGACTTTCCCATCCTTTACATCTTGCTGGTACTTTGGGCAGTTCCGCTTCCAATGAGCTTTTTCGTGGCAATAGAAGCATTCCGCCTCTTTTGGGTCAGAAGAAGGAGTAATGAAACCTTTCTTGGTTCCACTTGAAGAAGAGCCATCAAGGGTCCGAGCCTTGGTACCCTTTGAAGATCTCTTTCTCTTCCTCCCTCGACTCTGCCCGATTGCCAAGACCGGAGTTGTTTCTGGAGTAGGAGTGATAGCAACCAACTTCCCCTTAAGATCTGTTTCTGCGGTCTTGAGAAGTCCCTGAAGTTTGCTGAGGGTGACCTCTTCCTTGTTCATGTGATATGTCATGCGGAATTGATCATAGCACGATGGTAAGGAGTGCAAAATGATATCTATTGCAAGCTCCTCAGGGAAGTTCACATTGAGCTTTAGCAACCGATCCACATACCATTGCATTTTCTGCATGTGGCTCGTGATGGACTCTCCGTCCTTCATCATGGTTGTTATCATGGAGCAGATGACTTCGTACCTCTCTTGTCGTGCACTTTGATGGTATCTTTCCATCAAATCTTGGTGCATTTCATAAGGGTAGAAGTCTTCATAAGACTTTTGGAGTTCAGCTGCCATGGTGGCTAACATGATGCAAGCCACCTTGGTTGCATCTCTTTCATGAGTATGAAAGTCAGCGATCTCCTGGGGAGTTGCAGTGGACTCGTCAATTTCCTTAAGCTCCTTGTCGAGGACATATTCTTTGTCCTCGTAGCGGGTAATCATCCTGATGTTTCTGATCCACTTATTGAAGTTGGATCCATCAAAGGTGACTTTCCCATACAGACTCATAAGAGTAAAGGAGCCATTAGGATTCGAGCCAGAAGCATTAGTTGAAGACATCTGAAAAGAAGAACAAGTTTAGTTTAGATTTAAGAGAGTCCTTAATAAAACACCCAAATGTAATATTAAGGCTAGGATCCAATCACAATATAATATAACTTAGAAGAGGTATGCCGTAATCTAAGCTATACCATATTTGAAAGGTAGGTGAATGACGATTCACCAATTTCCACCACGAAAACCGAAATATTAAATATTTAGTTTTTATTGGTTTTAGAAATTCCTAGATTCTTTGAGATCCAATGAACTTTTCAAAGGCATGTTTCGATCTCGGGAGTGCCCTCCAGGTTTTGTGACTGGGATGCCGAGGATCACAAAACGAGGTGTGAAGTAACCATGCAAATCACTTGGTACCTTTAAAGTTTATCACTCAATCGATGTGCCGGTAAACCACACATGCTCCACCGATACTATAATAAACCTTAAGTCACCCTTTACCTACCTTGTTAAGTCCAAGTTAGTGTGCCGGTTAACCACACACGCTCCACCAACGACTTTGACAAAGTGTAAAGTGTAATTTCATGGATTAGCACCTTATTCACATTTTTCCTAAAGTAACTAAGATTGGGAATTTAATAAACATTTAGTTACTTTATATATATTCATCATACTTTGAATGAGAATTTATAAGTCCTTGTCTTACCCGTTCGGCTAACGACCCCCCACCAGTAAGGCAAGCGGTGGGTGAGAATATACACCCATTAAGTCACCATTTTATAGGCAACAACCTTATACCCACCTTATAGACCGGCTTCGTGAATGAGGCGTACTAGCGGTAAGACGACTTGTTCTTATACATATATATATAATTATTAAATTATCATAATATAAGTATAAGGGTTGAATTTTAACTTTTAAAATTCTAGGGGTTGGAACTAAAGTTTTAACTTAACTTTACTTGTTCCAAAACTTGAGGGCAAGTTTTGTAACTTTCAAAACTTTTCATTTCTTGTAACTTATGAGTTTAATAGAGTCATAAAATGAAGACTCTTCATTTTTATAACTCTTGTGTTTTCTTAATGGTTTTTTTAACTCAAGTGACTCTTGGTTTTCCATAACTTAAGGATAAGTTATGGACTCCATTAAAACACATTATGATCAAGAATTAAACTACCAAATAGGTTACAAATAATTCCTATGATCATCTAAAACATCATAAGAACAAGAACATGAATATGAACATAATCAAAAATTACACAAAACTTTGTAATTTTGATAACTAGTTGTTGTAAATGAATTAGCTAAACATTACACCACCAAAAACAAGTTTATATTTACTAAAACAGTTTAGGGTAATGTTTCTAATTCATTTTCCAGCAACTGAATCGAAATTCTGCACTCATTCGACCCTACTCGCCGAGTGCATGAACATGACTCGCCGAGTTGGTTGAAGATACACATGGACTCGACGAGTCCCCCCTATGGACTCGACGAGTCCGATCGCAGACAGCAAATTTTCGATCCTGTTTTCAACTTTTAAGCACAAATAAGAACAAACAAGCCTAGGCTCTGATACCACTGATGGGTTTTGAGCATTCTAACACTTCCTAAGTGTACATGCAACCCTAATAACCTTGGATCTATGTTTGTCTAATTTGTCATGCAAAGTTGAATTCCAAGGTTATATCCTATCTAGCATACATGGGGAACAATTTTAACATAAAGTATAGATAGAATAACTTACCTTGTTGTTGCTTGTGTTCCTTGAAACCTTGTGAGCCTAGCACCTCAAGTGGTGATGCCTCAAATGCTTCACACAACACCAAATGCTCTTGGAAGAACTTATGAGAGAATACACACTCTTCAAAATCGGCCAAGCCCCCTTATTACTTAGTGTGTAATGTGTGTAACCGATTTGGGAGGAGATCATATTACTTATATAGTGTTGACACATCTAGGGTTAAACCCTAATGTGTCATGACTCTTCATTTCCATGACCCATGGGTTTGTAACTCCCATGGAGCATCCATGGAGCATCCTATGGGTGGAACCCAACTTGATGATCCATGGAGCCTTTTAGCCCACTATACAAGATATGGATGATTTACTTAATCAACCCATATATTTAATTAGTTATCTTTTGATCACTTAATTAATTCTAAATTAATTCTTGATCAAACTAATCAAATAATATTATTAATATATTAGAACTTATAATATATTAATAATCTCCAAGCATTATTTCTCTCATTTAGTTTATCCAATTGCATGGTGCCATGCAAACCAAATGGACCATGCCGGGTCGGGTCAAGTACATACCAGAAATAGTTATGGACTTAGACACCTTATCCAACACTGATAACAGATCGAACATACAGATCACGTAACATATATTTGTGAAATAAGTCTTTAAACTAGTATGTTTTACATGTATTTCACAAATGGTTTTCCACATTTTATCAGTTAAGAGCATGACATTAAAACATTTGAATATAATATCTGTACACTGTTTTGTCCTCGGTAACACTCCACGTACATACGCGAGTGGAGGACTTTCATATTATTACTAGTAAATTTGTTATTCCGGTACGATTGGAGACACGTCCTCGGAGAACACTCCACCTGGATTACGCGAGTGGAGGACTACACCCATAACCAGAATCTCTGGTATTTAGAGAGCGTGACTTGAGTGTATAGATCTATACGGGGCTGACTACCCCACACCTGGCTGCTAGCTACAGCCGAACCGAAATGGTTCAAGGGTGACGAAAGTCAAAAGTATGTGGACGACTTATTGCCACATGTGGACTACTTATTGCCACAGGTTTCAGTCTATTGTATGGTTATGGAACTCGCAATTAGGATAACAGAGATTTACTTACAGTAATAATGGATTACTTTATACATTGTTTACATCTTTTACATCTTTTACTTACTGTAACTAACATTCAGGAAGGTACGGGACCTTCCTGGGGAAAACATGGAATTTAATCACGATTACATCTTTTACATCTTTCACATCGTTTACATAAGATACATATATGCAGGAAAGCATGGGGCTTTCCTGGGTAACACTTACTTAACTAGAAAGAGTCACAAAATGGATAACATTACATCTTTTACAATTAGTAACATACAATAAGGAAAGTATGGGACTTTCCTGGTAACACATGATAAGTAAACAGAACAGTTTAACCAGTCAGATAACCAACTGTACATTTTCACATGAGTAAACATGTTTTCAGTGTACAAACTTACTATACTTTACATTTGTGAAACAATAACCAACTTTTAAGAAAATATGGGATTTTCTTGGTGTACATAACATTTCAGAAACAGAAAGGAAACCAATACATTTTCGTAAAACAAAACCGCTTATGAACTCACCAGCTTTATGCTGATTTTCAAACCACTTGTGTTCTCAGGTCAGCGTTAGAACAGGTACCTGAAGATCCTTTTGCATGAAGACGGTGTACATGAAGACCCGTTACATTTTGTCTATATATACTATGTATCACAACTGTACAAACTTTACTTTTGAAACAACTGTAAAACTGTTATTATGTAATGTAATGCTTGTTTTACTTTACTTACTATGTACATTGGATTTGATACTCAACACGGTAGTCATCCCCGGAAATGTATTCCGCCTTCGGTTTTCGGGGTGTGACAAAAACACACGAGTATTATCATGTGTTACATAAAGAACTCTTTTATATGCTTTTATATATCCAAATCACGTGCGATTTACAAACTTTTAAGGAACTTTCATATATATATATATATATATATATATATATATATATATATATATATATATATATATATATCTAACATATGTTGAAATAGCATTCTATCTTTTGAAATATAAATTTGTTGTAATGCATGTATAAACTAAACTTTCTTAGATTATACTTATCATTCTTAGACTCTACACCGAAAATCTATGCTTTCATAACAAATGATTCATTTTCTTGGTACTTCTAAACAAACGAGTCACACTTTTAGAAAACTATAATAGGTATAGTTTTACGAACAAATTTCTAACTCTTATGTACTAGAAACATGAATTCTGAAGAAGTCACTTTCGTATACAAGAACAAACTAACATTTTAACAAGTAGATCTGTTTTTATACCACGGTTTTGTGAGACACTAACTTCATGTACGTTCGAGTACACATTCCAAGTCTTGTATTATATACCAGAATCCCTTGGAGGGGGAGCATGGTGTTTGTGTATAGATCTATACAGGCTTGACAACCCGCGCCCTGACTGTTAGCTGCAGTCCACCGTTTGGGGTGACAAACGTCATAACATTCCAATGCCTGAAGAACGTTGTGTATAGGCATTCCGAGTCAATAGTATGGTTATAAAACTCACATGTGGTATTAAAAATGAATTGATTTACAAGGTTTTCAAACACATTGGTTGTTTTACACTTACATACATTTTTAGAAACAAACATTGGTCTTGAGTGAAGGATACTTTTATACTAGTATAAAATATAGGATTTTCTAAACACAAACAAACAAAGACAAAACATTTCATTTCATACAAACATTGTCACTTAAATACTTATGAAACTTACCAGCTTAAATGTTGATCTACTCTTTCAAAATTACTTGTATGTCCCAGGAAATTAGTAATTTCAGGTATTCATTACGCTTTTGATGAAGGGATGCTGCAGCGCCAGTTTAATCTCGTATTTTGACATCATATTCTAATTGGTTTTCAACATGTAACTTTTGACAAATGTAAACTTTCAATTATATATATATGATGGTTGTATTGCTTTCTTTACTATGTATTCATTTGTTACGCTACCACATGAAGTCATCCACCCCCGAATGTTTCCGCCGTTCAGGTTTGGGGTGTGACAATCTCTGCTAAAATAGGACATGGAGAATCTCTAACTGTAAACTTGGAAAAGATGCAAAGGTATGTCGATCGTCTTCGCAAGCTGAATATCGACTTTGGGGAAGATTTGGCTATCGACATGGTACTTCATTCCTTGCCTCTGTGTTACAACCAATTTAGGATGACCTACCACATGAACAAGGAAGAGGTCACCCTAAGTAAACTCCAAGGTCTCCTAAGGGTTGCTGAGAGCAACCTTAAGGAAAAGTTTGTTGCACCAACCCCCAATCCACCTGCTGCTCCTGTTTTGGCTATTGGGTAAGGAAGGGGCAAGAAGAGGAAGGCTCCATCTAAGAGCCACCGCAAGGGAAAGTCCCGAGATGGTTCCTCTTCTAGTGGGATCACAGTTGATCCCGCTATGTCCAACTCTAACCCAAAGGAGGCAGAGTGCCACCATTACCACAAAATAGGCATTGGAAGAGAAGCTACCCAGAATACCTGCAAGCTATCAAGGAAGGAAAGATCAAGCCATCTTTCGCAGGTATTTACACAATTAAATCTAATCATTCATCTCATGCTATTTCTTGGGTCCTCGATACTGGATTTGGTTACCGCATTTGTTCTGAATTGTAGGGACTAAGAAGAAATAGGGATGTGGAGCATGGAATAATAAATCTAATCATGGGGAACAGAAGATCGTCGCATGTGACCAAGATTGGAGTATATTCTTTAGTGCTTAGTAATGGATTATGTTTAGATTTGGATAATTATTGCCACTCGACAGAAATGGCAAGAAACAACATTTTGTTTCATGGTTTGTTTAGACAAGGATTTAGATTGTATTTTAATAATGACAATAGTTCTATTTATGCTTATCTAAATGGTGTCTTATATTTTGAAGCAATGCCATGTAATGGAATTTATGAAACTGTTATGGTTGTAGATAACCTAGGAAATGATGTTTTATGCATGGATTCTTCCAATAGTATGGATAGAGCATCCTTGTGGCATTATCGTCTTGGACATTTCAACATGAAGCGCATAGCCCAACTCCAAAAGGATGGAGGGTTGGAGTCATTCAACCTTAGGGAAGATGACACATGCGAATCTTGTTTACTTGGAAAGATGACCAAGTCAACCTTCACTAGCACATGTGAAAGGGGTGAGGGTTTATTGGACCTCATACATACCAATGTGTGTGGACCCTTTAGATCAACCACAAAGGACGGGAACCGCTTCTATGTGACCTTTACCGATGACTATAGTAGATATGGGTATATTTACCTAATCTAGCAAAATCCAAAAACGTTTGAAAAGTTCAAAGAGTTAAAAAATGAAGTGGAGAATCAATTAGGTAGGAAAATCAAGATGCTTCGATCCGATCGAGGAGGAGAGTACCTAAGTCTTAAATTCCATGACTATCTCAAAGAATTTGGAATAGTTTCGCAATTGATGCCACCTAGGACACCACAATTGAATGGTGTGGTAGAAAGGCATAATCGAACTTTGTTAGACATGGTTCGTTCTATGATGAGTCGTGCTTCACTATCTATCTCATTTCTAGGGGTATGTCTTAGAGACGGCCGCCCATATCCTAAATCGAGTCCCTACGAAGAAGGTTGCCAAAACACCTCATGAGATGTGGACAGGGAAAGCTCCCTCATTAGCACATATAAAGGTTTTGGGTTGCGAGGCTTTCGTAAGAAGAGATACTCACGACAAGCTCGAACCTCGTAGTGAGCAATGTATTTTCATCGGCTACCCGCAAAAATCCTTTGGATATCTCATATATAGACCGAGGGACAATGTTGTCTTCGTTGCGAGTGGAGGGGTTTTCCGAGAGCGAGAACTTATAAGCCAAGGAGACAGTGGGAGGCAAATCGAGCTTGAAGAGATTCAAGAATCGATTGATGAAGGAACCTCTACGGCTGGCAATCAACCCGAGGAGGAAACTCCGGTTGAACCTATTGACCAGTCCTTACCTCATAGACGTTTCGAAAGAGTTAGAGTTCAACCCTAGTTATATGGTTTTCATATTACTACCAAAGCGGACACGTATATTAGTGATAGTACACTAATAAATCTAGATGAACCTAATATCTTTAAGGAATCCATGGTAGGCCCAGAGTCTACAAAATGGAAAGAGGCAATGGACAGCGAGATCCAATCCATGTATGACAACCAAGTTTTGAATTTGGTTGATAATGTTCCCGGACATAATACCGTTGGGTGCAAATGGATCTTCAAGAAGAAGACCGACGTGGAAGGAAACATACACACGTATAAGGAGCGATTCATTGTAAAGGGCTTTACTCAAAATCCCGGAGTTGACTATGATGAGACCTTCTCACCAGTTGCGAAGATAAAATCTATTAGAGTGATGCTAGCTATTGCCGCATTTCATGATTATGAGATTTGGAAAATGGATGTCAAGACCGCTTTCCTTAACGGGAAGTTGGTTGAGGATGTTTACATGGCTTAGCCAGAGGGTTTTTTTGATCCGAAGCATCCAAATAGAGTGTGTAAGCTTGAGAAGTCCATTTATGGACTTAAGCAAGCGTCTCACAAATGGAATCTTTGCTTCGATGAGAAAGTCAAAGTGTAACAGCCCGGAATTTCAGGTATTTCTTTAAATTATTTTTGGGGCACATTTAGGAGGGGACTCGGCGAGTTGGTGCATGACTCGCCGAGTAGGGCCATGGTCTTGGTCGCAGATACGCGACTGGACTCGACGAGTCCAATAGGGACTCGGCGAGTCGACGCTGTTCAGCTGAACCCTAGCCGTTTCGATTCTGAATCGTATATAATGATCTTATGGCCGTCATGTCGCGTCTTTTGCCCGATTGAAGATACCTTGGGAGTTTGTGGGCATCTGGAGCAAGAGTGAGGGCTAGAGGAAGCTTGAAGAGATTGTTAGACAAGGAGAGGCAAGGTAGTGATCAAAGGAAGTCCAAGGAGTCGAGTACTGGAGGTTGGGGACACAGGGAACACGTTTCCAGGTAATCTTCGGATCATAATCTGTAGCTTTTACGTTGTATGCGAATTTAGGGTTTAGGAAACCCATTTAAGGAATTGTTAGATTATAGAGTTGTTACAAGTGTTTAAAAAACCCTGTAATAGTATATGTGAAAGTCCAGGAAGCCCCATATCTATATACTTCGAAATCATGCGAAATACAGGAGGCAGCGGGTTGACTGCATGGCTAGGACTCGCCGAGTTGTTCTTCAGACTCGGCGAGTAGCTTGAAGATTCACTAGGACTCGCCGAGTTGCTCTTCAGACTCGGCGAGTAGCTTGAAGATCTACTAGAACTCGCCGAGTCGTTCTTTAGACTCGGCGAGTGGAGTCGGGGTGTTTATACTCACCGAGTTGCCCTTTGCACTCGACGAGTCCGGTCAAGTTGACCGTTGACCTGTATGTAACTTAGTAGGGTCAGTTGTCTTGTTTGATAAGATCATTAATAAAGGTATGTGGTATTATAGGGAACCTGCAGATTAGCGGATCGAGTGCGAGTAGCTCGAAGGGTTTATAGCTTGCATACTACGAGGTGAGTCTTCTCACTATACTTCACCCGGAAGGGTTTGACTGCGTGACCGGAAGGTCGTGTGTGTTATATTTATGCTATGTCTAGAGAGGTAGATGCCTTATATGTGATGTATACTTATACGGGCCGGAAGGCGAGACTTTATGTGATAGAAAGAACGGTATGATGTATGACTTATGTGTTATGTGCGTTATGTTACGTGTGTTATGTTTTATTCTATTATGGGCCGGAAGGAAAAATACTATGGGCCGGAAGGCAATTTAATACGGGCCGGAAGGCGATATGTTACGGGCCGGAAGGCGATTATGTTACTGGCCGGAAGGCAATGTTATGTGGACCGAAAGGTTCTGGCCGGAAGGCGTATGTGGGTAAGTCGTATACTGCGGAACTCACTAAGCATTTATGCTTACTAGTTGTGTTTATGTTTTTCAGGTTCTAGCGATGACCGTGGGAAGGCGCCGGCGTGACACATACACACTGCCATCGATGAAGATCTTGAGGATTTATTACTTATACGTTTGCAATAAACTTGGAATAAACTCTTTTGTCGAATAATGATGTTTTATTTTAAATGAAAATTTTATTTGAAAATTTGAGCTGTTACAATTGGTATCAGAGCCTTGGTTTGAGGGATTCGGGTGTACTTTTGGGTGCAACTGAACTCAGACCGGGGATTTGAGGAAAAACCTTTTTAAATAATAAGGACAACATTTTATAAAGGGTAATGCGGTAAAACAAAGATGGAGCAGTGTGTACGAGCAGCCAGCGCCCAAACGGTAAAGATCCCCAGAATACCTTACAATGTTATATTATGCACTGGATTATGAATTGTTATGCATGCTAGAAGACTAGGTATACATGATAGGACTAGAATGGCCTGTTTTGTGATGCCTTGTCTAGGGAGATTGCTTATATGGGATGTTTGGCAGCATACAAGTAGATAGTGCATACTAGAGGTAGAGTACTCATTATTCGGGATTTGGGGAGGAAGACTGGGGACGAATACTGATACGGTGTGGTCGGTAGTATTGGGCCCGTACTACCGAAGACACCGGATCAGTGGAAGACCCAAGTAAGAATCCTTGGAAATCGGAGACTGAGTAGGGCGCATATCGAATACCATTGTACTTGGTGGAGTCTCTGATGATTTTATGTTGTATTTCAGAGACATCATGGTCATCACACGCAATGGGGCGAGTTCGAGCGGTGCGAGTGACGAGGAGATTCGTCAGATTATTCAGGAAGAGGTAGCTGCAGCGGTCCGGGCTGAGATCCCGGAGATGTTTGGGTCTATTAAGACCACGTTGATGGAGGAGTTTGAGGAGCGGTACGCCGCACTTACTGAAGCTGCAGTTGCTGCCGCTACCGCAGCTGTGGCTGCTGCTAGGCCGCAAGGGGGTGATTCATTACTATTCAGGGAATTCAGCAACACGAAACCCCCTGAATTTGATGGGACGCAGGATCCGATTGCAGCTATGAGGTGGATCGCCGACATCGAGGGGTGCTTCTATACTTGCTCATGCCCGGAGCACTTGAGGGTACGGTTCGCCTTGAACCAGCTCCGTCTGGGAGCGAAGGATTGGTGGAAGTTCGTGACGGCGAACTTCACTCAGGTAGAGATTTCGGCGGTGACATGGGAGAGGTTTACGGAGATGTTCAGGGACGAGTACGTTCCCCCGGTAGAGAGGGAGCGATTGATTCAGGAGTTCTTGACCCTTAAGCAGGGTACTGATTCCGTGGCAGTGATCACACGGAAGTTTCATGAGAGGGCAATGTTCTGCCCCGAGCTGGTATCTACGGAGCAGTCGCGGATGAGCCGCTATTTGGGTGTTTTGAAGAGGGAGATCCGGGAGTTTGTGTCAAACTCCACCTATCGTACTTTCACTGAGCTTCAGGTGAACGCCAGGAAGCGCGAGATCGAGTTGGAGACTCAAGCAAGGGAGGAGGCTGAGTCTCGGCAGGTGGATCGACGGCCGGCTCAGTCTCAGCCGGCAGCCAAGCGGACTAAGTTCGCTGATTCGAGGATGGGAGGTCCGAAGGGTCGCACTTGCGCGAAGTGCGGCAAGAGTCACGAGGGGGTGTGTCGGGCTGGTGGTTGCTACAAGTGTGGCAAGGAGGGACATATTGCCAGGGATTGCCCTAAGGGGTTTATGGTTTGCTTTCACTGCAACCAGACAGGCCATCGGAAGGCCGAGTGTCCGCAACTTCGTCAGGGAGCTACACCTACTACCCGGACTACTGAGACCCGACCGGCGAAGGTCGAGGCCCCGAGGGCTCGTGGGAGAGCCTTTCAGCTGACTGCGGAGGAAGTCCGCGCTGCGCCCGATGTTGTGGCAGGTATGTTATCATTCACGTATTTACTTAAAGGTCGAAATGCTATGCTTATGTTAATGTATGTGTAGGTACTTTCCTTGTGAACTCTATGCCTGCTCTAGTGTTATTTGATTCGGGTGCGAGTAGATCGTTTGTATCGTTAGCTTTTAGTCAGCACATCGACATTAGTCGTGAGCCGTTAAGGCGGCCTTTGAGCGTTTCTATTGCGGCTGAGGGGGTGATTTGTGCTACGGAGGTTCTTCGGGGATGTGTGCTAGAGATCTTCGGGGTCGCGTTTCCGATTGACCTCATTCCTATTGCGATGGGGGATGTCTGTGTCATTGTAGGCATGGACTGGTTGAGCCGATTCAGCGCTGTCATCGACTGCGAGCGTCAGCTGGTGACTATACGAGACCCTAGTGGGGGAGTTCTTACGGTATACGGCGAGGGTACCCGTTCGGGATCAGCTTTTTGTTCGGCCGCTAGGGCGAGGCAATGCCTGCAGCGGGGATGTAATGGTTTTGTGGCGTATGTGATGGATAAGCGGGAGAGTTCCGAGAGACCGAAGACACTGAAGGAGGTTCCAGTGGTGCGCGAGTTCCCAGATGTTTTTCCTGAGGATTTGCCGGGAGTACCTCCTGCGAGGCAAGTAGAGTTTGGTATCGATCTAGTTCCAGGGGCTGCGCCTATTGCGAAGGTGCCTTATCGTCTTGCACCTCCAGAGATGCAAGAACTGTACTCGCAACTTCAAGAGTTGTTGGGGAAGGGATTTATTCGGCCGAGTAGCTCGCCGTGGGGAGCACCGATTCTGTTCGTCAAGAAGAAGGATGGTTCACACCGGATGTGTATCGATTACCGGGAGCTGAACAAGGTGTCGGTCAAGAACCGCTATCCGTTACCGAGGATCGATGATCTATTCGATCAGTTGCAAGGGGCATCTTGGTTTTCCAAGATCGATCTGAGATCAGGGTACCATCAGGTAAGAGTGCGGGATGAGGACGTCCAGAAGACAGCCTTTAGGACGCGGTATGGGCATTACGAGTTCGTGGTGATGCCTTTTGGGCTCACCAATGCCCCAGCAGTGTTCATGGATCTCATGAACAGGGTATGCAGGCCGATGCTGGATCGGTCTGTGATTGTATTCATCGACGACATTCTGGTGTATTCGCGGTCTAGGGAGCAGCATGAGGGACATTTGAGGGAGGTCCTCGAGGTACTGAGGTCGGAGAAGTTATATGCAAAATTCTCCAAATGTGACTTCTGGTTACAGGAGGTTCAATTTCTGGGGCACGTTGTAAATCAGGCAGGGATATTGGTCGATCTGGCCAAGGTGGAAGCGGTGATGAGTTGGGAGGCACCGAAGTCACCTTCGGAGATCAGGAGTTTCCTTGGGTTGGCAGGGTACTATCGGAGGTTCATTAGGGACTTCTCCAAGATCGCGGTGCCACTCACCAGATTGACCCGGAAGGGTGTTACATTTTCATGGGGACCCGAGCAGCAGACTTCCTTCGAGACACTTTGTCAGAGACTGTGCGAAGCCCCAGTATTAGCTCTTCCGGAAGGGATGGAGGACTTTGTCGTATATTGCGACGCATCGATTTCGGGACTGGGTGCAGTGTTGATGCAGAGGGGCCATGTGATAGCTTATGCATCGAGGCAGCTGAAGCCTCACGAGGCGAGGTATCCCACGCATGACTTAGAGTTGGGGGCAGTAGTGTTCGCCCTCAAAATTTGGCGTCACTACCTGTACGGGGTTCGTTGTACCATATACACGGACCATAAGAGTTTGAAGTATTTGATGGATCAACCAAACCTAAACATGCGTCAGAGGAGATGGTTAGACGTGGTTAAGGATTATGACTGTGAGATCCTATACCACCCAGGCAAGGCTAATGTAGTAGCCGATGCATTGAGTCGTAGGACGGAGAGCACTCCATTGCGGGACGTATGTTTGAGATTGACGGTGATGACTCCGATATTAGATGCTATTCGTGGGGCACAGGCCGAGGTTGTGAAATCTGGGATGCAGAAACAGGAGCGGGTCGTTGGGTTGATTTCAGAGTTCGTTATGGATGGACGGAGACTTATGACGTTTCAGGGTCGGATCTGGGTACCATTCGTGGGCGGTACGCGTGTTACTTTGATGGAAGAGGCACACAGATCGAAATTCTCAATCCATCCCGGTGCTACAAAAATGTATTTGGATTTGAGAAAGGAGTACTGGTGGCCTTGCATGAAGAGAGACGTCGCCTGGTTCGTTAAGAGGTGTTTGACCTGCCGTAGGGTTAAGGCCGAGCATCAGAGACCGCACGGTAAGTTGCAACCTTTGGAGATTCCTGAGTGGAAGTGGGAGCAGATCACGATGGATTTTATCACTAAATTGCCGAGAACTGCCAGGGGAGTCGATGCGATTTGGGTGATTGTGGATAGGCTAACAAAGAGTGCACACTTCCTTGCCATTAGCGAAAGTTCATCAGCAGAGAAGTTGGCAGAGTTATACGTGAGATAGTGTCTCGGCATGGGGTACCGATTTTGATTGTTTCGGACCGCGATGTACGTTTCACTTCCAGGTTCTGGAAGAAATTCCATGAGGAGTTGGGTACTAAACTGCATTTTAGTACCGCATACCATCCCCAGACCGACGGTCAGAGCGAGCGGACGATTCAGACATTGGAAGACATGCTTAGAGCGTGTGTGTTAGACTTCGGGGGTAGCTGGGATGCGCATCTGCCGTTGGATGAGTTTTCCTACAACAACAGCCATCATTCGAGCATTGGTATGCCACCTTTTGAGTTGTTGTATGGTAGGAGGTGTCGGACTCCCATTGGCTGGGGAGAAGTGGGACAGAGAGTGATGGGCAGTACGGAGATCGTAATTCGGACGACCGAACAGATTCAACGAGTGAGGCAGAGGTTATTGACCGCCCAGAGCCGACAGAAGAGTTATGCGGACAGACGCCGGTCCGAGCTCGAATTCCAGGTCGGCGACTTCGTTCTCCTAAAGGTTTCTCCTTGGAAAGGGGTGATTCGGTTCAGGAAGAGGGGAAAATTGGGGCCCCGGTTCATAGGCCCATTCCGGGTAATTGCAAGGGTAGGTCGGGTAGCTTATCGGTTGGAGTTGCCAGCGGAGCTGAGTCAGATTCACAATACCTTTCACGTATCACAGTTGAGGAAGTGTATAGCCGATGAAGCAGTAGTGGTTCCGTTAGAAGATATTCAGGTGGATGCGAGCCTGAATTACGCCGAGAGACCAGTAGCTATCAGGGATCGGAAGATCAAGGTTCTACGGAACAAGGAGATACCTCTGGTGTTGGTTCAGTGGCAACATCGGAAGGGATCGGAGATGACGTGGGAGCCGGAAAGAGAAATGCGGGAGCAACATCCGGAGTTATTCGCAGAATGAGACTTCGAGGGCGAAGTCTAGTTCTAGTGGGGGAGAGTTGTAACAGCCCGGAATTTCAGGTATTTCTTTAAATTATTTTTGGGGCACATTTAGGAGGGGACTCGGCGAGTTGGTGCATGACTCGCCGAGTAGGGCCATGGTCTTGGTCGCAGATACGCGACTGGACTCGACGAGTCCAATAGGGACTCGGCGAGTCGACGCTGTTCAGCTGAACCCTAGCCGTTTCGATTCTGAATCGTATATAATGATCTTATGGCCGTCATGTCGCATCTTTTGGCCGATTGAAGATACCTTGGGAGTTTGTGGGCATTTGGAGCAAGAGTGAGGGCTAGAGGAAGCTTGAAGAGATTGTTAGACAAGGAGAGGCAAGGTAGTGATCAAAGGAAGTCCAAGGAGTCGAGTAGTGGAGGTTGGGGACACAGGGAACACGTTTCCAGGTAATCTTTGGATCATAATCTGTAGCTTTTACGTTGTATGCGAATTTAGGGTTTAGGAAACCCATTTAAGGAATTGTTAGATTATAGAGTTGTTACAAGTGTTTAAAAAACCCTGTAATAGTATATGTGAAAGTCCAGGAAGCCCCATATCTATATACTTCGAAATCATGCGAAATACAGGAGGCAGCGGGTTGACTGCATGGCTAGGACTCGCCGAGTTGTTCTTCAGACTCGGCGAGTAGCTTGAAGATTCACTAGGACTCGCCGAGTTGCTCTTCAGACTCGGCGAGTAGCTTGAAGATCTACTAGAACTCGCCGAGTCGTTCTTTAGACTCGGCGAGTGGAGTCGGGGTGTCTATACTCGCCGAGTTGCCCTTTGCACTCGACGAGTCCGGTCAAGTTGACCGTTGACCTGTATGTAACTTAGTAGGGTCAGTTGTCTTGTTTGATAAGATCATTAATAAAGGTATGTCGTATTATAGGGAACCTGCAGATTAGCGGATCGAGTGCGAGTAGCTCGAAGGGTTTATAGCTTGCATACTACGAGGTGAGTCTTCTCACTATACTTCACCCGGAAGGGTTTGACTGCGTGACCGGAAGGTCGTGTGTGTTATATTTATGCTATGTCTAGAGAGGTAGATGCCTTATATGTGATGTATACTTATACGGGCCGGAAGGCGAGACTTTATGTGATAGAAAGAACGGTATGATGTATGACTTATGTGTTATGTGCGTTATGTTACGTGTGTTATGTTTTATTCTATTATGGGCCGGAAGGCAAAATACTATGGGACGGAAGGCAATTTAATACGGGCCGGAAGGCGATATGTTACGGGCCGGAAGGCGATTATGTTACTGGCCGGAAGGCAATGTTATGTGGACCGAAAGGTCCGGGCCGGAAGGCGTATGTGGGTAAGTCGTATACTGGGGAACTCACTAAGCATTTATGCTTACTAGTTGTGTTTATGTTTTTCAGGTTCTAGCGATGACCGTGGGAAGGCGCCGGCGTGACACGTACACACTGCCATCGATGAAGATCTTGAGGATTTATTACTTATACGTTTGCAATAAACTTGGAATAAACTCTTTTGTCGAATAATGATGTTTTATTTTAAATGAAAATTTTATTTGAAAATTTGAGCTGTTACACAAAGAGTTTGGATTTGTACGAAGCGAAGATGAATCATGTTTATATGTCAAAACCAGTGGGAGCGTAGTTAGCTTTCTCGTTTTGTATGTCGATGACATATTGCTCATAGGAAATGACATCCCAACTCTGCAGGAGGTTAAGTCATAGCTCGGGAAGTGCTTTGCTATGAAGGACCTCGGAGAGGCTTCCTATATTTTGTGAATAAGGATAGTAAGAGAAAGAAGTAAGAGACTAATAGGACTTAGTCAGAACACTTACTTAGATAAAGTACTAAAACTTTTTAGTATGGAAAATTTGAAAAAGGGAGAATTACCTATACAAAGTAATGCCAAGTTGAGTAACACTCAAAGTCCCAGTACCGAAGCCGAGATAGCAGAGATGAGCAGAGTACCATACGCTTCGACAGTTGGCTCAATCATGTATACTATGACTTGTACTCGCCCTGATGTAGCCTTTGCTTTGAGCATGGTTAGTAGATATCAAGGAACCCTGGCAGAGCAAATTGGATCGCGGTCAAGAATATCCTTAAGTACCTTCGGAGGACCAAGGAATGGTTTTTAGTCCCCAGGGGGAGTGATGACTTGAAAGTGCGAGGGTGTAGTGACACCAGTTTTCAGACCGACAGGGACAACAACCATTCGCAGTCGGGCTTGGTCTTTACTTTGAATGGAGGAGCAGTAACTTGGAAGCGTTCTAAGTAGGAAACCGTAGCGGATTCAATGTGCAAATCAGAGTACATTGCAGCGAGCGAAGCGTCGAAGGAGGCAATATGGTTAATGAACTTCATTGGTGATCTTGGAGTTGTGCCTGCCATAAAGGAGCCCATGGAAATTTTCTGTGATAATGAAGGAACGGTTGCCTTGACCAAGGAACCGACAGATCATGGTAGATCTCGTCATATCGACATAAAATATCATTTCATTAGACATCGAGTAGAAGAAGGACACCTCGTGGTGAGGAGGATATCATCAGAAGATAACCCAGCAGATCCGCTTACGAAGGGACTGACTAGGGTTAAGCATTTGCAGCATGCTAGGAGTATTGGGTTGATAGATGATATTAGATTAGATTAGATAGTTTTAGAAACTTATAATAGATAAGTGTGATTTAACATTTGATGAATAAATAAAGGAGTATTATTTATAATTAAAGTTACTGTCTTATGTTAAATGTTTAACTATTGTTTCACTTTGCGTGTTTTGACTTCCGGAATAATTGAGTTTATTTGGAATAATCGAATTATTCAAACAATCCACAATCGTTCATGTCACACCCCGAAAATCAAAGGCGGAAACATTTCCGGGTGGACTCCACGTTGTGTATCAAATCCAATGTACATAGTAATCACAGTAAACAACCATTACATTACATATATATATGAAAGTTTACATTTGTTTCAAAAGTAAAGTTATACAAGATATACATATGCATCATATTAACAAAAGTTGAGACGAGTCTTCCACGCACTCTGTCTTCACCAAAAAGAGATCACCGGGTACCTGTCTAACTTGGACCTGAGAATACAAGAGGTTTGAAAATCAGCATAAAGCTGGTGAGTTCACAAGCGGTTTTGTTTTATGAAAATGTATCAGTTTCCTTTAGTTTCCGAAAAGGTTTGTTATCCAAGAAAATCCCATATTTTCTTATGTAAAGTTAGTTTAGTTATCATTTGTTACCAATTTGATTACGTGTTGTATTTTACCCCAGGAAAATCCCATATTTTCCTAATTGTTAGACCGGTTGTATATCACAAAGTATAGTTTAATACACAAAACTATATATTGAAAATCTTGGGATCACTATCTCGAAGAGATATAAGATAGTTTGACACATATGCAAATACAAATTTAAGATCATGGGACTACCATCCCGGACTAGATACAAGATAATTTAATACATATGAAATATAGATTGGGAACCATGGGATCACTATCCCGGACAAAATATAGGTTTAGACCATGGGATTATCCTCCCCTACTTGATATAGATTGAAATCATGGGATTACTATCCCGTAATAGATATAGATTAAAAACCATGGGATCACTATCCCGAACAAGATATAAGTGTAAACCATAGGATTACTATCCCATAATAGATATAGATTCAAAACCATGGGATTACTATGCCGTATATGATATAGTTAAAAATCATGGGGCAAACATCCAGAATTAGATATGAAATACCATAATATTCACGAATTATAGATAGAAAGTAGTTTGATAACCTTGGGACTAACATCCCGAACTAATTACAAGATAGTTTGATATACTAAGAAATATATTTGAAAACCATGGGATCACTATCCCAGACTAGATACAAAATAGTTTGCTAATACCATGGGATCACTATCCCGAACGAGATATAGATTCTAAAACCCAAACTGTGAATAAAATAATATTAATACATGTTGTGAGTCGGGTAACCATGCTAATACGACAACTAGATCTCCTTGACGTTTGTCAGACGTCGAAACGATATCCAGAAATTTGTCACCCCAGGCGTGCCCGCCTAACTGTAGCTAGCAGTTAAGGTGTGGGATTGTCAGTCCCGAATAGATCTATTCACAAATTCCGCACTCTCCCTCCAGGAGACTCTGTTTACACTTCCGGGGAGGATTTACTAGATCATCCATAAAGGATAGTGACTATCTCACAAACTAGTACTAAACTATTCACAGGGTTCTCATACGATATCGACATACAGAAGATTATGAAACATAATACAGCGAATATAGATACATACAATGAAATTATCTGACAATACATTCAAATGATACGGAGATAAACTGAATCAGACATAGTTTATCTAATAACTTTATATAGATATCAGTACATGATAAAACGAATAGTAAAGAACCCCAAATTATTCCCATAATAATTTGATTAGTTTGGCTATTTCCTTAACTAAAATATATTTAGTTGTAATTGATAAATCATTCCTTATGCTCAGCATAATACATAAGGAGTAAAAGAGTTTATAAGTTTGTCAGATATATTTGAAACATATCAATGTTATGATTTGAAAACAATTATAGTTTGCTTGTATTCCCCCCTGAAAACATTGAAAAACACGGAAAATGGCGTAGGGGTATGACCTCACCGAACGAGAAATGTGACGATTTGGATGCTAAGAGTTGATCCGGGGCTTGTAAACACACGAGGTTCCTAAGTATAATGTAAAGATACACATTTGTATCTAATTAGGACTTAGATTGATTATTTGATAGGGATAATTGTTTCTAGTCGCGAAAACACTCCGATACAAGTGTTTGGAGGGACCCGGGTGACATTTAGGGACACATATAGTTAGGATAATGAATTGGGACTTCAAAGGAACACCCCTTAGGGAGTTTACGGCCACAAGACCCATTCCCCATGAGTTTACGGCCGTAAACTCATGGTGAGGTCAATTATGGGCAAAAATGACTTCAAACACTTAGGGGAATTTTTTTCTACGTTTGGTTCAATGTCTTGGAATGGATTTTTAACATCAAAATGACACATTTATGGGAGTTTACGGCCTAGCATAGGCTCCTGACCGTAAACTCCTTAATATTCATGAAAATGGTGTTAAATGGTGCTAAAACAAATCACATGTGATTGCTAAAATTGTTTCAAGGCCTTACATGTATTTTCTTGAAGTTTTGAAGAGGTTTTTGGAGTTTACGGCCAATGAGACCCCTCTCATGGCTGTAAACTCTCTTAGAGAGTGATTTCATGTGTTTTAATGCCAAACACTTGTTTGTAAGGACTTCTAAAATTCATTCCAAGGCTTCAGGGGTGGTTTAAGGACATATTGGCATGTCTTTATGAGTTTACGGCCAAAGGCTATGTGCTTAGGCCGTAAACTCCTATATGTAATGTATTTGATGTGTTTAAGGTCTCCATACCATTTTTAGATGATTCTAGGATTTACCACAAGGTCATTGGTTGAGTTTCAAGGCATTTGGACATGTTTAAAGGCACTAAATCCCCCTTTTAGAGGAGTTTACGGCCCAAGCACATGCCTTGGCCGTAAACTCTTGTTTGTCCCCCAAAAATCATGTTTAAAGTGTTCCAAGGCTAAAACATTTATTCTAAAAGTCATATCTAGGTCTTGTTGAGGTTTTGGAAGGGTTTAAGGTCATAAAAACCCCATATATATGAGTTTACGGCCCTATCTTGTGCCTTGCCCGTAAACTCCTTCAAATCCATCAAAAACCATGTTTTAAATGTTATAAGTCCTTTCCATGAAGTCATTAAGCCATATCTAAAGTCCAAAATTGCTTAGGATGGGTTTTAGGGCTTAAAAACCCATTTATTATGAGTTTACGGCCTAAGCATGCTTCTGGGTTGTAAACTCATATACAAGGCCTTAATTCATGATTAAACCCCTAATTTGGAAGCCAAATATGCTATACATTAAGGTTAGGAAGGTACCTTATGGATTTGAGGTCTTAAAATTGAGTTTTGGACCCTTACACTTTGGATTTAGGAGAGAGGTTAGAGAGAGAGTAGAGAGAGGAAGAAAAAGCTTCAAATGAGTACTTAAACACGTTTATATAGGTCTTAAAACTTGGACATGGTGGAATTCTACCCGTTACCAGCATTAAACGAGGCTTTAAGTCGCACCCGATTAAGTTTCATCACCCGGCGGGGACGTTTCTAAAACTTATGAATTTAATATTTTGGGCTAATTACATGAGTTCCTAAGTGGTTTAGACACTCATTAAATTATAATAAACATATAAGTTTAAATAATTTAACCCAAAGTGAAAACGGAACGAATTTGATAACGGCGAATTTTTCGCGTAGAATGGGTTTTGGCGATGAACAACTTCGGGTTGTTACAGTTCATATGTTGGAAGTAGGTATGAATGAAGATTGTCATGAATTTGTGTGTAGATTGTTTAAATGGTATTAGACATAGCAAAAGTTTGCTGCAACATTCATGAGTGCTTATGAACTAGTTTTGAGCATTGGAAGAAAACCTGCGCTTGCTGGAATCACCTTATGGAATTTGACGAAAAACGTTGATCGCAAGACGATAATATCATATGGTCTTAAAACCTAGATATATGGTTTGTTATTTATTAATTGGTTGTACATTGATAATGTGACACCACATCAGTAAATTGATGTTATAAAACGCATTGTTGAGTATAATTGATTAATGAATAAGTAAATGCATATAAGTCGAAGTTTATCTGTTACTTTTATCCTAAGAGGGTAAAAGCGATATCTTGGCCGCTCGATGATTTGATTTGACTTATGTGTCGGGCCCGGTAAGAACTAAATTGATGTGTTCGATTAAGTTCTATGTCGAATACATCTGAGATCGAGAAACCAAATGTTGGACAATTGGTTCCATCGAATTGATAGCATGATATCTAAACAGAGGACTATACGATCCCTTATCTAAAGGAGAAAATTGATAAGATCAGAGTTTGACAGCGTCTTTGAGAGCTACGATTGCTAATTGGTATATATAGTTGCTAGACTTATCCAAGTGGGAGACTATTAGAATAATGTCTAAGGCTGCAACTATATTTGGTAAATACTTGATCCGATTGAGCATGTTCCTTTTGGATTGCCTTCACCATAGCAACTTGACAGGATGATTTATAATGAGAGAAGAAATATTATTAATATATTATGAGAATAATATAAGGAATAATAATATTGTTATTTGATTAATATAAGTCAGAAATTAATTATGAATTAATTTGGTGACTTAAAGAGATTAGATGAATAAAGGGGTATAAATGTCAATTTTATGATAGTTGTATTTTGAGCAGTGATTCCTTAGGGATAACGGGTGGACAGATTTTAGGGTCTGGATGAGGCTAGAAATCATCCAAAGGCTTATCAATAACGATATTGGATTGCTTAGACCCTAAGTTATCCAATTAGGATTTTAAGGGTGAAACCCTAGGAGGCTCGCTAGTATAAATACACCCATAGGGTTGAGGAAATCGGTACCCTTAGTATTGGAGGAGCCCTGACCGATTTCTCACCTTCTTCCATCTCTCTCAAATCATCCTCTTGCCAATTAGTGTTTGTAAGCCATTAGAGTAGTGACATTTGTGACTCTAAGCTCCAAGGACAAGAAGATTCAAGCAAGTAATTCAAGGTATTCTTTTAGATCTGATTTATTGTGTTATTATACTAGATTTATCAATCAAAGTCTTGGATACATTGCATGTTCAATTAGAGAAACCTAGACCCAAGCATTAGGGTTTGTATGTGCACATAGGAATGTTCTTATGGCTAAAACCCAACATATCATACTTTTAAGCTTGTGGGAAATAAAGCTTCTATCATCACTAGAATCAAATAGTGTAGATGTAAAAATATTGGTGATTGGAAACATACCAGTAACCACAACTAGGTCTTGGTGAGTGTCTCTAGCACCAATGACAATACTCTTCCTTTTCTACCTAGATTCTTTAATTTAGGGAAATCCTTCTTGAAGTGTCTCGATTGGTTGAATTTGAAGTAGTTACGTCTTCCTCATGTAGTAGTGGTTGAGGTTGTAGTGCTTAGGGTCTTTCTACAGAGCTTACCAATGTGACCTTTCGAGTTACATGTGTTGCAAATAAACACCCTTCAATTACCAACACGATGGTAATTTGTAAGTCCCCAAAATTGCTTATGTATCAATCAGATCCAATTTATGGTGCGGAATCCCAATCAATTGGATGATGTCAGATCAATATAGAAGAGAATGAGAAGAAGAAGAAGATGAATCTATGATGTATTCAATATGAATGATGCTCCTTACAACAGATTCTCTCTATCACACACTTCTTCCTCCTCCCCTCAACCGTACACTCACATGTACTCCTCACCCTATATATATGAGAGATGGGTCACCAGCAGCACACGAGTGTACAGCTGCACACGCGTGTGCGGCCGTACGCAACCACAATATTACATATTATATTATAGAGAAAATATATTTTCCTAGAAAAGCAATGTATAAACCATATTTTTGACCCAACAATCTCCCCCTTGGTTTATAGCTTTCTTTTCTAAATGACCCAACAAGCTCCCTCTAAAAAATAGCTGGCTTTTCTTGTCAATCTTCATTAGGAACTTGGCTTTAGCATTAATCTTCAAATTCTTGACAGCTTCAATATGAACTTGATGGATCTTCAATGAATGACTTCATATTGAGCGGTTGGGCTTTTCTTCAGAATTTGGCTTTGAACGCACGTCGGGTGAGGAGGCTTGATGTACTGATTCTTGAAAAATAGCACTTTCAGCTTGAGAATCTACAGAGAGAACAAATCTTCTGGATCACTTCAACAAGTACAAAGATAGCAGCAAACTGATTGAGGAGGCTTCAATGCAATCTGTGACATAACCTTCAAGTACATCTTGACCATGCTTCTGGGGTTGACAGATTCAATGTTTAAAGAATAATCTTCATTTCTTGCTCCTACGAATGCGAATTCTTCGATGATCACGGATGAAGCCTTGACTCGAAAAATCTCGATACACTCTCCATGAGTCTTATCTATACCTGAAATCACTTTTCAAGAGAAAACAAAACTAAAACAAAAATTAGCACACAAAAAAATATTTTTGGATTTTTGGATTTTTCTGAACAAGAAATAACACTATTTTTGGATTTTAATTTTCTGATTTTTGTTTGATTTTTGAATTATTTTTTATTCTCCCCCTAAAATTTGTGCATAGAGAAAAACTATGAACAAATTTAACAAAAGTAAAATGATATCTAACTTTAAGAATGATTTGGGATCAAAGTTTTTAGACAACCTTTATCCGCTTGTCGGTACCTTCTATCTTCACGTCTTTGTTTGGTCGATCGCCGATATTGTTGTCCACTTAAACACGAAAAATTGTGACAAAATTAGGATATACTATAAGTGACAAGACAATGTGATCCTAAGTTCCTAGATATTATATCTGATCCTAAGTTACTAGATACTATATCTTAAGGACCATTCAGTTGACGAAGACCAGGGATATTGTTCTCCACCTAAATTGAGTAGCGAGATCTATAGACAATCTTTGAGTGTTCAATTTTAATTGTACTGGAAAATGTTTCCCGCTTCCTGATATGCCCTAGTAATCAAAGACTTCCAGAGTACTCCTTACATCGGGTGAGCAGACAATCATTAGGAGAGAAGATAGATTCAGATTATTATCACTTATAGTTTTAGAGGGATTGAGAAGTAGAAGGTTGCATATGTTGTGTACCAGGTCGGATTGTTAATCACGCAAAGGAGACAACATATGGCTAACAGATAAGAAGAATTTCATAAATATAATATGTAGAGAAATAGATTTGCATATGTTGCAATCCAGGTCGGATCTCTTCCAATCATGCAGAGGAGGCAACATATGACTAACAGTAAGAAAGAAAGAAAATAATTTTCTACAGACCTAATTCATCGGAATTTACCAGTCGCCCCATCAATACCGGAATTAAGGACAGAATCCACACATCGAGGAAAAGTTAAACCATGGTTCTAGATACGGGTTCATTTAATGTGACGAGTGGATTCCCATATATATATATATATATATATGTATATATATATATATATATATATATATATATATATATATATATCCCTACTCAACCTAGCCAAGCGTCGTATTGTCATGCTAAACGGAACTATCTAGGTCAAGATTTGTCAAGTCATTTGATTTCCTAAATTCAATTCTGCCTAGTCATGTCCGTTTAGAATCCTTCGTGCCTACCGACACATCAAATCAGAGCATCGACCCTTCAACTTTGGGTACGTTACACAAACTCAGGTTGCCTGTTATCACATGATCATATCACTTCCCTACACCCATGTTTTGATTATCTTTGAATTTTAATTGGTTTTCAAATAAGGACTCGACTGTCTTACTTGACGCAACGTAATTTTTCAAACTAACATCTGTTTTTCCACACTTTATTTTCAAAGCGTCAAGTTCTTCAGTTACAGCAATAAGTTTGTGTTTAATGTGATCATAATTTTCACACTTGTTGCTGTAATCTTCTTGTAATTTCCTAAAGTCCTTAGTCTTGGCCTCTAATTGTGCTTTTAAAGGTTTCTGACCTTTCCTTAGAGTATAGCCTTCATATTTAAGGTCCTCATTTTCCCTTTTTAGCAAATCAATTTGTTCGCGAAGAAATTTAATCGTAGCTTTACAAGATGGAGTACATGAAACTACATTTACCGTAATTGATGTGGAACTCATTCTTTTTTTTATATTTTTAATTGCTCTTTGACTTAAAAACCGAGAAAAATCAACCTTAAAAGTCAAATTTAAAAAGTCAAACTTGAAAAGTGAAACCGAAAAGCCAAATTTGAAAAAACTAAAAGTCAAACGAAAAAGTCAAAATTTAAACTTAAAGGTCAACTTTTAAAAGTCAATGTCAAAATTTTAAAGTCAAAAGTCAAAAATAAAAGTTAAAATTTAAAATCTAAAATTTTTGGATCCAATTTATAAATTTCTTTAACCTGTTGAGGATTAGGGATCAATGGGGAGATCAGATTTGAGGTTGTTTGAGAAACCTACTGAGGAGCCAAAGGAGTGAAGACAAGTCTATGCTAGTCTCAAACCAAGGGGGAGACTGAAAGAACATAATTTGTGGTTTGATCTAGGCATCATTTTATATAGATAACTATGTCATTTTGCAGTGTTTGTATGTTGTAGTGTGTGCTGCCACACACATGTGTGTGTGGCCATACACATGTGCTTGGCTGCACAGACTTGTGCTAGTAGGAGGAGTACTATTTATAGCATCTGAGTTGTGTTAGTCTGTAACTGTTTGCTAGAAGTTTGTGATGTATGTGTGTGTTTTCCCAAGGTGTACCTGACATTTATATGATATAAATGTGTGCATGCTTGATTCAATTTCTTCTTCTTCTCAATCTAAATCTAATTGCAATTAACTTCATTGATTACTAAATTGGATCTTTAATTTTGGGGACTTACATAATTGCACTTGGTACAGTGGGGTTGAGTGTTTGTGGTTTCGGTATAGACAGTCTTCAATTCTGGTTTGGGCTTGAGGAGTTTTAAGTTCCCTTCGAACTTCTCGTGGTATTTCCATTTTGTACCTTCCATCCGGTTTTTATCTATCAATTAGGCCATGGTACCCTCATAGATATATTGTTTAGACAAATGATAGGCCAATTGTTTATCACTATCAAAGGTAATGGGTTTAGATGCATTAACCAGACTTTAAACATGGGGAGCTAGCCCCCTAAATGTACCTTTCAATATTTTTTGTGTTCCGGATCTACTATCACCGGGAAGAGGTTAGCGAGGTAGTTAAACTAGGAGGTGTAAGCAGTAACTTCTGACCATTTCATAGTAAGGTTCCACAAATCTTCTTCTAGAGCAGGAATCCTATCCATGAAATACTTCTCGATCAACATATGTTTTAGGGCTTCCCAAGTAGTGGTATAGACTGCATCGATTCCTATAGATTTGGTAGGGTTAGTCAAAGTCAGGGTAGAATGCACTAGCATATAGGTAGCATACTTAACCAGACTATCCTCAGTACAGGAACTGATGCAAAATACTACCTCCATCACCTCTATCCAGTGAGCTAGACCAAAAACTCTTTTTTCGTACTGAAGAAGGATTGGGGTTTTTAAGCTAATAAATCCTTGTATGAACATGATGTCGTGTTGTTTTGGGTAACAATAGGAATATCACCGCCATATATATTGTTCCTAGATGTTTCGTTACGGGCAACCTCATATGCAGTTAAGGTTGTGGTAATCCCTTATGTAATCACGGTCTATATTAGCATGGGATCCATTTGAAATGTATAAGTTGTATTTTATGATAGTGTATTAGTGAAATTTTTTCTAAAATCCTATATATTTCCAAATTATAGAGAGCGATCAATTCTAGAAATCCTATACATTTTCAAATGATAGAGAGAGATTTCAAATCTTACTGATTTCTAATGATAGAGAGAGGACTAAAATCCATGTCACCTTTGGAAGATATGGGAGAGAGAATTTTGGAGACTATTGAACGATTGACCTAGAATTATGGGTTTCTCTGTGTTTCTCTGCTATGAAGCTAGCATAGCTATTGATTCCTTGTTCTTTTATGGACTTAGGTAAATTGGAAGATTTAGGATAACATATTTTATGTTTTTTAGGATTATGTGTTATTTTTAGTTGATATATGGATTGTAAGGTACTAGGTATCTGCAAGGAATCTTGAGAACATTCTTTAATCTCTAAAATTCTCAACCATTAAAGTTTGTCAAAAACCTTGCCCAAGGTTGGTCGTGTACTGGCCCAACCATAAATAACATAGTTTCACATTCCAGGTTTATTTATGGTACAAATTATGTATGATACTAACCTTTGTCAAGGTTTTTGACCTAAACGTTTGATTTTTTAGTTTTAGTTGAAGATATCTTATATATATATATATATATATATATATATATATATATATAACTCTTATAGAGTATTGTTTGTGAGGTTTGCAGTATTACTAGGTTTTTTTTTTACTCCAAGAATATCAAGTAAGGATCAGGTCCATAAGAGAAGTACTGGAGGGCAGGATCATTTTAGCATATAGCCCTTCTAAAATCCAGCTACCCAAGCGATTGTTTAAAGTAGTTACCTCTCCTGTATGTAGTCGAGAAGTAGGTTAATTAATAATAATACATTTACCAGCAGCATGTAGCTATAGTTTATTCCTATTTCGAAGATATAAGTTATCTATAGCCCATTTAGCTCTGATACCAATTTGTCACACCTCGATCGAGGCAGCGGAACATGTCAGGCTGTTCGACTTAGTTCATGGATCACAGGCAATTAAATATATAGGACATGTACAACAATAACAAACCAGTAGTTGTATTTCATCTTGAAGTTTGAATACAAGGTTCTTACAGATAATAATAGAGTACATGAATTGCCTTAAATAGGGAGGCATATACAACAAAAATATAAAACTAGGTCCCTAGAAATCCATGACTATTCAATTGTCTGAAATGCTTGTCTAATTATTTTGATGAGAATAAATGTAGTTTTGAGGGTCAATCGAAGGTTAGTGAGAGTTACGTGTTTTCTGCTAGAGTAGTAGTGATACTTTCTTAAAAGTATTTTCTTTGTAAGTAAAACGATAGTTATGAATGTGTAACAAGATATAACGCCTTTGAAATCTTCATTGGATGTCATGGATAAAGACTTAAAATATTTGTAGGAAACCATTTTAACGATCGGCTTGTGTAGAATAATAAGATCTTTGTCAAACCCCAAAATCGGAACGGTGTAAACGTTCTAGGGTGGATGACGTCATGTCAAGTATCACAACATATGCAGTATAGTAATAAAAGTACAACAACCATTGCATTAATAGTAATAATTTTACATAGGTTACATTTCATAGCAATATCAAAGTAAATACAGAACATAACATAGATGCAGCTCGGTACTAGGTTGTCTTCGCAAAAGCTCCCGGGATGTACTTGTCTCTCGATAACCTGAGAATACAAGTTATTTTGAAAGCGAGTATCAACATTTTTATAATGCTGGTGAGTCCATAAGTATTTGGTGTCCTTTGTATAAATACACATTTTTGTTCAAAATAACTTTATGAAAGATAGTAATCTAGAATCTACGGTGTATTAGCGTTCTTTCCAGAAAATCCTATATTTTCTAAATAAAAGCAGTCTTCTACCAAGACCCGATAGATTTATATTTTAAGGGGTAATTTTCTCCAAAATACTATCCTTACCAAAATACAGTATTGACTTTAAAGGAATTATGAGAAAAACACAAGTAAAAATACTAAGGGAACAACAACATATACCTCAGTAGTAATACTGTTGACTAAAGTAATTGAAAACATATACTCTAGGAGAGTACCATATGAATGATATGCCTGGGTCAGTCTAACACAAGGAAGCACAGACTCCAGACAGTATCGAATGAACGATACAACTAGCAAAGTCTAAAACAAGTGGTGAATGTGAACTCGTATGTAACCATGTTGATCGACGATAGAGTATTCGATGACCCTCCAGGTCATGCGTAGAGGTAGTGGCGTTATGTCACCCATGGGCCTTACCGGTGCGGACTGTAGTTAGTAGTTTGGGTGTGGGAGTGTCAGTACCGTATAGATCTATAAACATGATGTTCACTCTCCTTCCCGGAGACTCTAGTTACATGGTGATGGCGCTATGAGGCGTCGTAGAGGGAAATAGTGTGTCACATTCTTAAAGTATTATATTAATAATATAGACACGCAAATGAATTGAATCCTGAGTAAAGCTTTGTACTAGAGATTGAGATATATATATATATATATATATATATAGAGAGAGAGAGAGAGAGAGAGAATCTCCTAACTATTCCTATAATACTTACTAGGGTTCTAGAAACATGAATAATAGAAGGATGCCTGTACTACTCAAGGAATGAACTGGTTGATGGAAACCTTTATTTCTTTACATGTATACATGATATATAACTAATATTTAAACGACATTCGGATGGATAACCGATACCCACCAGACCACATCCCAACGAGGAAAAGGAAATAGGGCGAACTAGCTGTTCTATGTCCATTAAACATTATTTATATAACTATACAAATATCGGCATGCATTTTAACGAAATCAAAGCATAGAAGAAAATTTTGGAAAAACCCTTGGAAAATCTTTACAAATAAGAATTCACGACTTAATGTCATTTTGTAAAACAAGCCTTGAAAACCTTTGGAAAACTTTGAAAAACCTTTCAATAACAAGGTTTGAAAATGATTTGATAAAATAGTTTAAGTGAAGAAAACCTTTGCTTAAAACACTGTTGTAACTGGTTTTGAAGGAAAACATATAACATGAAGGATAGTTTGAGAAAGACCTGAACAAGTAACAACGTTTTGGAAAAACCATTTGAAGTAATATAATTGGTAAAACAGATGGACGTGTAGTAAATCCTTTTGCATGCGGGTTATTAATCACCTATGATTGATATGATAACTCGCATGTTTCAACTTGTATTCCCCCCCCCCCCCCCCATAAAATCATTTAAAAACATTTAAAATGTTAATTCAGGGGTATGAACTCACCTGCTCCGAGTGGATCGGATGGAAGTGTCGGTTGAGTGCTCAGTGTCAAGTAAAGACTTGAACACACTTAATGAGCTAGTAACATATAAAGACATATGTTTACAAATAATAGTGATTATAACAATAATTAAACATGTATAAGCACCCTAATGCAAAGAAAAACACTTTGGTCAAGTGCTAGGAGGCTATTGGGTTGCAATAATGGAGTGTATGGCCTAGTTAGGGAGTTTACTCTTCAAGAGTAAACTCTTAGAGAAGATTTTGGCCCAATGACCATATCCGCATGAGTTTATAGTCGTAAACTCATGGGTGGGGTGTTCTTGGTTGCTCAAAGGTCTTATATCACTTGGGGAATTAAGCTAGGTTCAATTCTAGGGCACAGGAAGTGACTAAGGCTTAAAATGAACCATTTAAGTGAGTTCACGGCTGTAAACATAGAGTTTACGGCCATAAACTCTTAATTTTCCCCTCACTTCATGATTTAAGGTCTCAAATGAAAGATTAAAAGGTTCTATGCATTATTCCAAGCCATAAGGGGAAGTTAGGGCATCATTTGACCTCCTTAAGGGAGTTTACGGCCAAGGGACCAATTCTTGGGGGGGTTTCAGCCGCAATCCCCTTATGGTCATGGTTTCTTTGATGTTTAAGGTCCCTACTTCGATGGTGGTTGATGCTAGACATTAACCCAAGCCATAGGAGATGTTTAAATGGCAATTTAACACCTTAAATGTTGTTTACGACCTATGAAGAGGGGTTTACGGTCCAAGAATGTTCTTGGGCCATAAACTAATGTTTACTCCCCAAATGACAAGATTTTGGTGTTCTAAGCTCATACATGCAAGTCCCTAAATCATAGGTAAGCACTAGAAGTGATTTGGAAGGGTTTTGGGGCTTCAAAACCCCATTTATGAGTATTTGCGGTTGTTCTATGGCCGTAAACACATAACTTTGAGGCTTTTGGATGAGTTAAACATGAATTTGCATGTATAACAAGCTAAACAACAAGGTAGGATAGATTACTTACGATCATAGAGCTCAAAAGGGGTGTTTTTGGATCAAAATCGGCTTTGTAGAGAGAGAGTAGAGAGAGAGTGTGTTATGAGGGTGTAAAAGCTTCAAATGGAGGTCCACTCACCCTTATATAGGGGTTGAGTTTGCGGCCCAATGGAAATCTACCCGATACCGACATTAAACGGGGCATATGGTTGTACCCGGTGAAGTGGTTGTAACTCTATGTGTTCGTAAACTAAAATCTTTTCGAAGGGATATCGAGGATGTTTCACGTGTTTCTAATTCGTTTGGACACTCATGAAGTCATAATAAAAATCTCAATTTAAATAACCTAATCCAAATGCTAACGAAAAAGTTTATAAGAACGAGTTTTGATAAGGGAAGAAGAGGTTCCAATGACGGGATAGATTTCAGGTTGTCACATTATCCCGCCGTTAGAAGGAATTTCATCCCAAAATTTAGAATTAAGATACAAATCATGGAATTGGAAAGATATGCGGATATTTCTGTTTCATCGAGTCTTCGTGCTCCCAAGTGAATTCGGGTCCCCGCTTGGCATTCCAGCGAACCTTCACTATCGGGATACGGTTTTGTTTCGTACGTTTGATTTCTCGATCCATGATTTCGATTGGTTCTTCCACAAAGTTCGGGCTTTCGTTAATCTCAATCTCATCAAGAGGAATCGCGAGGGTTTCATCGGATAGGCACTTCTTATGTTTAGAGACGTGGAATACAGGATTGATGTTGACAAGTTATTGAGGTAATCGGAGTTTATAGGCTACATGACTGATCCTAGCGAGGATGTAACGACCAAAAATTCAACACAATTTAAACTTTTCAAAAACAATCTATTTTTAATAATGTTATTACAAAAAGGTTTTCAATATATTGATTATCAGAGTATTCCCAGAATCATGCCATAAATATAAACACGAGGAGCAATACGATCACACCTTCGCCTTGCCACGGTCTACTGAAGAACCTGAAAAACATTTAAACTACAACTGTAAGCTCGAAAGCTTAGTGAGATACCCCCAAAATACCAACCACGCATATACGCCCTTCCAGGCTACGACCTTCCGGTCCAAAACATATTGCCTTCCAGCCCATAACATATTGCCTTCCAGCCCATAACATAAATAGCATACATGACATAACAGAACATAGAACAACCATGCATATCGGGTCTACTGTGTGACTTATCTACCATATCGGCCTTCAGTCCATCCTCCGTGTCTAGTCATGTTCTTCGAGGTGCAGTGTGGTTGGACCGCCCGCACCGGGCCTTCAACCCACCTGGTCCACTCTCTGAGTCTACAGTATGACTGGTCCGCTCGCATCGCGCCTTCAGTCGGCCTGGTCCACTCTCCGAGCCTCGAAACGTTTATCCGCCCTCATGGGGCCTACAGCCTATCCGAACCGCTCGCTGGGCCTTCGAAACAACCGGTCCGCCCTCGGTATCTTGGCCTACAGCACAAAGCAGGACCCGCCTCAACCCAACTCCAGTCCGAACAACCATGTGCACATAACATGCAATCATATAACAGTTCATAATCCACAAACCGATCAACCAGATCACATAACATATCATTACCCTATCCAGGATACCGACCTAACCGGTCACTAGCATAACATCACTCTACATATCGGGAAATCGACCTTAACCAAGTCTCTAGCATATACCATCCTAGCTACCAGGATGCAGACATATCAAAGAAATAAAATAACAACCATATCCGAATCTCAATCCAATAAAGGGTCGGCCTTGGTTCCTTAGACCCTGTCGATATAGTGAGGATAACTCACCTCGCGAATGCGATACTCTGAACTGAAGAAGCAGACTCTCGAACCACCAACTCACTGCAAATCCCGCACTAACCAAGATAACAAAATAAGCATTAGGTCAATCATACTTCCACTTATCGGGCCAATACCATTGTCCAGATCTCATACCAAGTCCAACATTGGCCCAATTTACCAAATTGGGCCCACTTCACCAAATGGGCCTAGAACCAATGTCCATAACAATAATTGGGCCCAAAATACTCTATCCATAAATTCCCATACTTGCCCCAATAACCAATTGTCCATCAACGGCCAAAACTCAAAGCCCAACAATGAATGTCCAACAGGAGGAGTACGCTGGGCGTACGCTCCTTGGTACGCTCGGTGTACAACAATGAAACGCAATGAGGATCGGGGCTTTGCCCCGCTACGTGGGACGTACTCAGAGGTTACGCGGGGCATAACTGCAATGCTCATAAAGCCCTTTTAACCTCTTAATGGCTTAAGCTCTTAAGCCCAAACTTCAGATCCATAGGTCAAATATGATTAGAATTCATAAAGTCTCATACTTTATCACTTGGGACATCCTTAAGCTCTTAATCCAAGGTCTTAATCCATTAAGACCTATATATCTCATACATGGAACAACTTCACCCCTTGGGACCTCATTTTTATCACTCAAGACCTCTCCAGAGGTCTGAAAGGACAGATAATCTTGACCAAATCGAAATATGCAACAAGGTGAGGACTTTTGGGACACGAATGGTGATAAAGCTTCAAAATACATAAATCTATGCAATATGAAGGTCAAGCAAGAAGCTTTATACCTCAAACAAGCTCCAAAGGGTGGTGTCTCTTCAGATCTACAAGCCCCACACGTTCTTCTTCTTCTTTGACAACTTCTCTTTTCTCCTTCGAGCCTTTCTTTTGCCAAAAAGAGTTTTCCAAGGTCAAGCACACCCAATAATGGGGAAAACACGAGATCTAGGGTTTCACTGAGGTTGAAGATGAGCATGGTGATGTTAAGGGGTGAACCAACATGTTCCTTATATAGTAGCTGACCCTAGAACAGGGTTTGGGTTTTCTAAGACTACGCTGGGCGTACCTCCCTGGTACGCTGGGCGTACTCACCCGGCCACCCGTAACTTTTCGCCTCTTTACGCTGGGCGTACCCAGCCAGACTTCGCAATTAAAAACATGCATGCATGCCATGCATGCATGGGACCATTTCACTCTTATTCCACAAAGAGCTACAACAATGATCAACTTCAAAACACCTGTAACGTCATAAAATTTCCAGCCAAAAATTTTCATTTTTACAACCATCAAAACATGATTAATAAGTTTAGATTCCAAAGTAACAATGTAGTCACAACCGATTACATAACAAAAGATAAAATAGTTTTCCCCGAGTGTGTGTACGGTCACGCTGGTGCCTTCCCACGGTCCTCACTCGTACCTGAAACACATAACGCAACAACTGTAAGCATAAAGCTTAGTGAGTTCCCAAAATATAACATACGCACATACGCCTTTCCAGGCCTTGACCTTCCGGTCCATGTGTCTCAGGGGACTTCCGTCCCGACTGGGTAGACCTTCCGGTCCTACCCACGTCAACCCTTATAGTCCATATGACCACGCCTTCCGGCCCATATCAAACATATCATACATGACACATATAGCAAATAACTTAACACACATAAGGCATATATTTCATATCAGATTCGACCTTCCGGTCACACAGTCAAAACCCTTCCGGGTACAGTATAGTGAGAAGACTCACCTCGTATACCTCGCTAAGTCGCTAATTGTGAATCCTGGAATCACTCGGGCTCGTACCCTCGAGCTGCAATCCTCCTATGATATTATAAATCTATAATTATTACTTGTACCACTAAGGTGGACCATCCATATCAAGTCAACACAGGTTGACTTGGTCAGCAGTCTTTAGACAATTTGGACCAGACTCGGCGAGTGCACAATAGCGACTCGGTGAGTCTACGCGTTTTTACCAACTCTCAAGAATTTTCCCTTTGACTCGTCGAGTACTCCCCTGACTCGGCGAGTTCCACCTGGGCCTGAATCGTAGGGCCACCACGACTCAACTCGCCGAGTCGAAGGTCAACTCAGCGAGTCCCAACCTGACTCGGTCCACCTGTCAAAACCTTTCCAACTCTCTGCGACTCACTGAGTCGCCCATAACTCGGTCCGGACTACACACAGAATGGTCTCAAGGACAATCTTCAAGCGACTCGTCGAGTCTGTTCTTCAGACTCGGCGAGTCCATGCCATGCACCAGCTAAAACTGGCTTTTGCAGTCAGATCCATTCCATACATACATAGATCTGGCCTTCCCAAGCTTATTTGTCACGTAAAGTCTTAGTCTTGGTTGCCATGCAATGCATACAAGGCTTACTTTGAAGAAACAACCACTTATTTGGCAAGTTTAGCTTCTAACTCAAAGGATTGGACATAAAGCTTGTCATGAGGGCTCTCCTGGACCTGCTTAAGTCCAGATCTAGGTTCCATGTCTCCATGGGACCTCTCATACTTCTTATTCAAGCTAAGAAATGCAAGAAGAAACCCTAGATTTGGCCCATCAACACAAAACACGAAGATTGACTGAGAAAATTACCTCAAGAAGACCCCCTTGATGAAATAGCAACAGATCTAAGCTCCCCAACACTTCAAGCTTGCTCCTCTCCCTCCTTTCCTTGCAATATCACACAAAATGATGAACAAAAGGCCTTCAAACACACTCACAAGGGCTTACAGACGTATGGAGGCTCTTAGGGTTCAAGGTGGCCGCATATGAGGGCCATAAGGTCCTTTAAATAGGGCTTAGGACCGGGAAATTAGGGTTTCATCAAACAGAGCGGACTCGCCGAGTCCATCCCTTGGACTCGCCGAGTCCGGATGCGAACCCTGCTCAAAAACGCGACCCGACTCGGCGAGTCGAAGGTCAACTCGCCGAGTCCCCTCACGGAAAGACAAAAATATATGAAATGAAGATACCTGGGGATTCGGGCTGTTACAAATCTCCCCCACTAGAATAAGACTTCGCCCTCGAAGTCCCGCTTAGGCAAAAAGCTCCGGATGCTGCTCCCGCATCTCATGTTCCGGCTCCCAGGTCATCTCTGATCCCTTCCGATGCTGCCACTGAACCAATACCAGGGGTACCTCCTTGTTTCTCAAAACCTTGATCTTCCGATCTTTGATGGCCACAGGTCTTTCAGCATAATTCAGACTTGCATCCACCTGAATATCCCCCAACGGAACCACCGCTGATTCGCCGGCTATACATTTCCGCAGTTGCGACACATGGAAAGTATCGTGAATCTGTCCCAACTTTGCTGGCAAGTCTAAACGGTAGGCTACCCGACCCACCCTTGCGGTCACACGGAAAGGACCAATATACCGGGGCCCCAACTTGCCCCTTTTCCTGAACCGAATCACTCCTTTCCAAGGAGAGACCTTCAGGAGCACGAGATCACCAACTTGGAACTCAAGCTCGGACCGTCGCCTGTCTGCATAACTCTTCTGCCGGCTCTGAGCAGTCAACAACCTTTGCCTGACCATCTGAATTTGCTCGGTCGTCTGAAGCACGATCTCCGTGCTACCCATAACCTGTTGTCCCACCTCACCCCAACAGATGGGGGTGCGACACCTCCGCCCATACAACAGCTCAAAGGGCGGCATACCAATGCTCGAATGATGGCTGTTGTTATACGAGAACTCTGCTAAAGGTAGATAGGTGTCCCAGCTCCCCCCGAAGTCCAACACACATGCCCGAAGCATGTCCTCGAGTGTCTGAATTGTCCGTTCACTCTGGTCGTCTGTCTGAGGATGATATGCCGTACTGAAATGTAACTTAGTACCCAACTCTTCATGGAATTTCTTCCAGAACCTGGAAGTGAAACGCACATCGCGGTCTGAAATAATCGAGATCGGCACCCCGTGCCGAGATACTACTTCCCTCACATATAACTCAGCCAACTTCTCCGCAGAAGAGCTCTCACTAATAGCTAGAAAATGAGCGCTCTTTATCAGCCGATCCACAATTACCCAAATCGCATCGACTCCTCTCGTCGTTCGCGGTAACTTGGTGATAAAATCCATAGAGACTTGTTCCCACTTCCATTCGGGAATCTCTAGCGGTTGCAGCTTACCGTGCGGTCGCTGGTGTTCGGCCTTGACCTGCCGACAAGTCAAGCACCTCTCGACGAACCAAACGACATCCCTTTTCATACATGGCCACCAGTACTCCTTCTTGAGATCCAAATACATTTTCGTAGCACCAGGATGAATCGAGAATTTCGATCGATGTGCTTCCTCCATCAAAATAGTGCGAGCACCGCCGACAAACGGCACCCAAATCCGTCCCTGACAAGTCATAAGCCCCCGACCATCCGTAACAAATCTTGATACCTGACCTACCACCCGTTCCTTGTTCTGGTGTTCCGGCTTTGCAGCCTCCATCTGGGCCCCTCGAATAATGTCCAGAATCGGGGTCAAAACCGTCAACCTCATACAAATATCTCGGATAGGGGCACTATCCGCCCTACGGCTCAATGCGTCGGCTACCACATTAGCCTTGCCCGGGTGGTACAGGATCTCACAATCGTAATCCTTCACCACATCCAACCACCTCCTCTGCTGCATATTCAGATTTGGCTGATCCATCAAGTATTTCAAGCTCTTATGGTCCGTGTAAATCGTACACCGAACCCCGTAGAAATAGTGTCGCCAGATCTTGAGGGCAAACACCACCGCCCCCAATTCCAGGTCGTGCGTGGGATATCTCGACTCATGAGGCTTCAACTGCCTCGAAGCGTACGCTATCACATGACTCCTCTGCATAAGTACCGCCCCCAAACCCGATATAGAGGCATCACAGTATACCACAAAATCCTCCATCCCTTCCGGGAGTGCAAGCACCGGAGCCTCGCACAATTTCTGACGAAGCGTCTCAAATGAAGACTGCTGCTCTGGTCCCCATGAAAACGCAACACCCTTCCGGGTCATCCTAGTAAGTGGCACAGTGATCTTGGAGAAATCCTTGATAAATCTGCGGTAATATCCAGCCAAACCCAAAAAACTCCTGATCTCGGTGGGTGATCTCGGCACCTCCCAACTCAACACCGCCTCAATCTTGGCCGGGTCGACCAATATCCCCTTCTGGTTCACAAGATGCCCGAGGAATTGGACCTCTCGTAACCAGAAATCACACTTGGAGAACTTGGCATACAGTCTCTCCGATCTCAAAACCCGAAGAATCTCCCGCAAATGTTCCTCATGCTGGTCCCTAGTCCTCGAATACACAAAAATATCATCGATGAATACGATCACCGACCGATCCAGCATCGGTCGGCACACCCTGTTCATGAGATCCATGAATGCGGCCGGGGCATTGGTGAGCCGAAAAGGCATCACCACAAACTCATAATGTCCATAACGAGTCCTGAAGGCAGTCTTTTGGATATCCTCCTCGCGAACCCTCATTTGATGATATCCCGACCTCAATTCAATCTTGGAAAACCAAGATGCCCCCTGCAACAGATCGAACAGATCGTCGATCCTAGGTAACGGGTATCGGTTCTTAATCGTCAGCTTGTTTAACTCCCGATAATCGATACACATCCGATGTGAACCATCCTTCTTTTTGACGAACAAAATCGGCGCTCCCCAAGGCGAACTACTCGGTCGAATGAATCCCTTCCCCAACAGCTCCTGAAGCTGCGAGGATAATTCCTGCATTTCTGGTGGAGCGAGACGGTAAGGCGCCTTGGCGATGGGCGCCACTCCCGGAACCAAATCGATACAAAACTCCACTTGCCTCTCCGGAGGCACACTTGGTAACTCCTCGGGGAACACATCCGCAAACTCGCATACAACCGGAACGTCATCAATCGAATTGGGCCTCTCCGCGGCCACACGAGTATCCATCACATAGGCTATGAATCCATCACAGCCCTGCTGCAGACTCTGCCTTGCCCTGGCCGCTGAACAAAACGCCGACCCACACCGGGTCCCTTCGCCATAAACTGTGAGCACTCCCCCACTAGGGTCTCGAATCATCACCAACTGTCTCTCGCAGTCAATGACTGCTCCAAACTTACTCAACCAATCCATGCCCACGATAATGCAAACATCCCCCATAGCTATAGGGACAAGGTCTATAGGAAACTCGACCCCAAAAATCTCGAGCACGCATCCTCGAATCACCTCGGTGGCGTATACCGCTCTCTCGTTTGCTATAGCAACTCGCAGGGGACGACTCATCGTCTCCTGATCGATATCGATGTGCTGGCTAAAAGCCAACGAAACAAAGGACTGACTCGCACCTGAGTCGAATAATACCAAAGCAGGCACATGATTCACAAGAAAAGTACCTACGCAGATAGTAATATAAGCATAATATCTCAGCATAAATGTAAATTCATGAAAGAATACATACCAGCCACTACATCAGGTGCCGCGTGGACCTCCTCCGCAGTCAACTGGAAAGCTCTCCCACGAGCCTTCGGGGCCTCGGTCTTCACTGGCCGAACCTCAGGAACCCTGGCAGCAGGCAACGATCCCTGGCGAAGCTGGGGGCACTCGGCCTTCCGATGGCCAGTCTGGTTGCAATGGAAGCAAACCATAAATCCCTTGGGGCAATCCCTCGCAATGTGCCCCTCCTTGCCACACTTGTAGCAAGCACCCGATCGACATGCCCCCTCGTGACCCTTGCTGCACTTCCCACAAGTGCGGCTCTTCTGTCCTCCGGATCTCAAATCAGCGGACTTGATCCGCTTGGCTACCGGCTGCGACTGAGCCGGCCGCCGATCCACCCGTTGAGACTCGACCTCCTCCCTGGCCTGGGTCTCCAACTCGATCTCCCACTTCCTGGCATTCGCCTGAAGCTTAGCGAAAGTCTGATATGACGAGTTCGATACGAACTCCCAGATGTCTCTCCTTAGCACTCCCAAATACCGGCTCATCCGAGCCTGCTCCGTGGACACCTGCTCGGGGCATAACATCGCCCGCTCGTGAAACTTCCGCGTGATCACTGTAACCGAATCATTACCCTGCTTGAGGGTCAAGAACTCCTGAACCAATCGTTCCCTCTCTACCGGGGGAACATACTCGTCTCTGAACATAGCAGTAAATCTCTCCCAAGTCATGGCTGAAACCTCCGCAAGAGTGAAGTTCGCCGTCACGAACTTCAACCAATCCTTTACTCCCAGGCGGAGCTGGTTCAAGGCGAACCGCACCCTCAGATGCTCCGGACATGAACAAGTATAGAAGCATCCCTTAATATCAGCATTCCACCTCATCGCAGCAATCGGATCCTGCGTCCCGTCAAACTCTGGTGGTTTCGTGTTGCTGAACTCCCGGAACAGCAACGAGTCACCCCCCTGTGGTCTGGTAGTAGCCACAGCTGCGGTAGCTGCAGCGGCGGTAGCCTCAGACAACGCGGCGTACCGCTCATCAAATGTCTCCATCAGCATGGTCTTAATAGACCCAAACATCTCCGGAATCTTGGCCCGGATCGCTGCAGCTACCTCCTCATGAATCATCTGACGAAGCTCCTCGTCAGTCACTCCACTCGTGCCAGGTCTGTGTCGTGGTCCAACCATGATGTCTCTGGAATACAACATAAAAATATCAGAGACTCTATCGGGCAAAATCGCACTCGATAACGCAGTCCTACTCAGTCTACGATACTCAGGGGTTCTTACTTGGGCTGCCTACTGACCCGGTGTCCTTGGTAGTACGGTCCCAATACTACCAATTACAACGCGTCGGTATTCACCCCAAGTCCTCCTCCCCAAACCCCGAATCCTGAGCACTCTATTCTTATCATACTCTAGTTACTCACTCGCTCTCGAGCACCTCATAGAAGCAAGTTTCCCTAGACTAAGGCATCTCAAGATCAGGCCACTCTAGTCCTAATATGTATACCTAGTCTACTAGCATGCGTATCACATCATATCATGTATCGTAACACATATAATAAGAGTATTTTGGGGATTTTTACCGTTCGGGTGCTGGCTGACCGTACACACTTTTTCTTCTTTGGTCGTCTCATTTGTCAAAAATTTTAAATTTTTTTTTTCAAATCCCCGGTTTGAGTTCAGTTACGCCCGAAGGTGTACCCGAATCCCTCAAACCAAGGCTCTGATACCAACTTGCAACATCATAAAATTTCCAACCAAAAATTTTCATTTTTACAACCATCAAAACATGAGTAATAAGTTTAGATTCCAAAGTAACAATGTAGTCACAACCGATTACATAACAAAAGATAAAATAGTTTTCCCCGAGTGTGTGTACGGTCACGCTGGCGCCTTCCCACGGTCCTCACTCATACCTGAAACACATAACGCAACAACTGTAAGCATAAAGCTTAGTGAGTTCCCAAAATACAACATACGCACATACACCTTTCCAGGCCTTGACTGGGTACATACAGCTTAGTGTGTACGGTCACGCTTAGTGTGTACGGTCATGCTTAGTTCCCAAAATACAACAACATACGCACATACAGCTTAGTGTGTACGGTCACGCTGGCGCCTTCCCACGGTCCATGTGTCTCAGGGGACTTCCGTCCCGACTGGGTAGACCTTCCGGTCCTACCCACGTCAACCCTTATAGTCCATATGACCACGCCTTCCGGCCCATATCAAACATATCATACATGACACATATAGCAAATAACTTAACACACATAAGGCATATATTTCATATCAGATTCGACCTTCCGGTCACACAGTCAAAACCCTTCCGGGTACAGTATAGTGAGAAGAATCACCTCGTATACCTCGCTAAGTCGCTAATCGTGAATCCTGGAATCACTCGGGCTCGTACCCTCGAGCTGCAATCCTCCTATGATATTATAAATCTATAATTATTACTTGTACCACTAAGGTGGACCATCCATATCAAGTCAACACAGGTTGACTTGGTCAGCAGTCTTTAGACAATTTGGACCAGACTCGGCGAGTGCACAATAGCGACTCGGCGAGTCTACACGTTTTTACCAACTCTCAAGAAGTTTCCCTTTGACTCGTCGACTACTCCCCTGACTCGACGAGTTCCACCTAGGCCTGAATCGCAGGGCCACCGCGACTCAACTCGCCGAGTCGAAGGTCAACTCGGCGAGTCCCAACCTGACTCGGTCCACCTGTCAAAACCTTTCCAACTCTCTGCGACTCACTGAGTCGCCCATAACTCGGTCCGGACTACACACAGAATGGTCTCAAGGACAATCTTCAAGCGACTCGTCGAGTCTGTTCTTCAGACTCGGCGAGTCCATGCCATGCACCAGCTAAAACTGGCTTTTGCGGTCAGATCCTTTCCATACATACATAGATCTGGCCTTCCCAAGCTTATTTGTCACGTAAAGTCTTAGTCTTGGTAGCCATGCAATGCATACAAGGCTTACTTTGAAGAAACAACCACTTATTTGTCAAGTTTAGCTTCTAACTCAAAGGATTGGACATAAAGCTTGTCATGAGGGGTCTCCTGGACCTGTTTAAGTCCAGATCTAGGTTCCATGTCTCCATGGTACCTCTCATACTTCTTATTCAAGCCAAGAAATGCAAGAAGAAACCCTAGATTTGGCCCATCAACACAAAACACGAAGATTGACTCATAAAATCACCTCAAGAAGACCCCCTTGATGAAATAGCAACAGATCTAAGCTCCCCAACACTTCAAGCTTGCTCCTATCCCTCCTTTCCTTGCAATATCACACAAAATGATGAACAAAAGGCCTTCAAACACACTCACAAGGGCTTACAGACGTATGGAGGCTCTTAGGGTTCAAGGTGGCCGCATATGAGGGCCATAAGGTCCTTTAAATAGGGCTTAGGATCGGGAAATTAGGGTTTCATCAAACAGCGCGGACTCGCCAAGTCCATCCCTTGGACTCGCCGAGTCCGGATGCGAACCCCCGCTCAAAAACGCGACCCAACTCGGCGAGTCGAAGGTCAACTCGCCGAGTCCCCTCACGGAAAGACAAAAATATATGAAATGAAGATACCTGGGGATTCGGGCTGTTACAACACCACAACTCCTTTAATCTAAACCCACTCCCAAATAACTTTACATTCATACGGGGGTGACGGAAGCCCAAAGCTTCTACCACATATACCAGCTCGAAACTTTCTCGGATGAAACTCATTTATCGCAAAAGCACCAGAATTACCCTTCCTCTTAAATCTCAGGGACTTATAATTAAACACTTAAAGAACGGGGTGTTACAATTCTCCCCCACTTAAATTAGGTTTCGTCCTCGAAGCCTGCAACAACTGTACTCTTGAACTATCCCTACAATGCACCGCCTGGCATTCACCGAACTAGGCTAACCAAGACTCAACCATCGAAATCCGACACCCAACTTATCTTTCTTGCTGACAGGATGAAACAAGCTTCAGCCGTAGAGCAACTCCCGCGAATTCTCCACCGCAATCTCATAACCGCACCAAACTGGCTCTAGTGTCCTCGCGTTAGGAAAACCCCGATACAGTACTGACACTTCCAAACACCCTTCCGGATGCATTTTCACCACATAAACAAATCTATCTGGAATTCCTAAATTCCATCCATGCATTCCTGCCGAGCCTCAGCAACCATCAAGCCCGGATGTGCTCCCATACCACTGTCGTAATCTCGCTGCTCAATGACCATAATTGAGCCACTCCCATCATAACCCTGTGCTGCTACTTCCACTTCCGTGGATTTTCATTCTCTTAGCATGACCGCTAACCATGCGACATACATGTCCTAAACCTGCTCTCAAGGACTCTCGTGTCCATGCTCCACCTCTACTAATCTCAATCAATACCTGGGGCCAGACCTTCTAATGCTAACACATCACAACATACCCAACCCATTTCCTCGAACCAATCCGATAATACATGCAGAGTCTTCACCATGACTAGGCTACCTCACAAGGTCTTCAGTCAATCTGGACCACTCTCAAAACCTTCAACCAATCTGGGCTGCCCTCCAGGGCCTTCAGTCTGGCTGGACCGTCCCCCGAGCCTTCGGCCTGACTGGTACTCCTACCGGCCTTCAGTCTATCTGGACCGCTCAACTAGCATTCATCATTCCCAGTTATCTCTCCGGGAAATCCTCCCATGCATACTGTTCTAGCCCCCTAGGGGTTCCGAACTCTATCTGCATCATACATACTCGATCCCAGCCTGATCCCAGGCCCTTCACAATCAATGCTAGGTCTGTATCCCGCCCTGCACGCCTGCTACTCACCCATACCAGCCTGCTCTCGGCTGAAAGAAATACCGGCGAATCCCAAGCAGCTAAACAATCTCTCAAGCCTATCGATCATCCGGATAATTTCCAATTCTCCTCCACTTAGGGCACTAACTATCGACCACCAGTCGCTATCACCGACTTCCTAAAATAACCATGCACAAAACCCAACACTTACACGCGGACTGATTCCCACTAGCACTAGCAACCTTCACAAAAACACATTTCCACACCGATCATCCCACTCGAAAGGAACCCAATCTTCAATTATCCACTCCTCAAACTACAGATACTACCCGACATTCAAACCAACGCCGTATCCACTAATAACCCTCACAAAAGATAACCAGCGAAAACCCAAAACACTAACCCATAACCAAAACCTCAAGGAAAAACGGATACCAAAACGAAAAACCCATACAACACGACTAGCAGAGAGTAACAGACCACAATAATCACAAGATAACAAGATTTCAAGAAGGAACATACCCACAGCTGCATCTGACACTGCTCTGTCCTCCTCTGCTGAAAGCTGAAAAGCATGGCCGTGAGCCCTTGGGGGCTCCGCTCCACCCTGACCTCCACCTGTGATCCTCAAAGTGGCCGGTGCTGGAGCCTGCGCCGGTCCTGCAACAAGCTGTGGGCAGTTGACCCTCAAGTGCCCAACCTGATGACAATGATAACAAATCCTCAAAACCCGAACCGGCGCTAACTGCCGACAATCCCTCGCATAGTGCCCCTCTTTTCCACACTTGTGGCATGCACCACCGGACCGAAAAACTCCGGTGTGACCCCTCCCACACTTCCTACAAACGTGGCTGCCCTGATCTCCCATCCTGGAATTAACGGTCTTAGACCGTTTCGTCGTTGGCTGCGACTGCACCGGAGCTTGCCTCAGCTTATGCAACTGCAACTCAATCTCTAACTCACGCCGCTTGGCGGCCTCCTGCAACTCCAACAAAGTCTCGCACCTCTGCGCGGACACAAACTGTCTAGTATCTCTCTTTAGCATACTCAAATATCGGGACATATGAGTCTGCTCCGAAGCGAACTCAGGGCAAAACATCGCCCTCTCAGTAAACATCTTGGTGATTTCCGTCACCGACTCCGAATCCTGCTTCAGCTCAAGGAACTCCTGAGCCAACCTCTCCCTCTCGACCTGCGGAACATAATGAGTGTTGAACATCTATCTGAACTGATCCCATGAAACCGTAGCCCTCTGCACATCCGTGTATGACCCCGTGGTCAATCTCCACCAATCCTTCGGCCCGGAACAACGCAGCAACCTCATCATGCAGGATCTCACGAATCCTCGCATCCAACTCGCACGTACTCATCTGTCTGATAACCTCGAGCAGTACTGACCCCCCCGAAACTCCCTCTCCTTCTCCTGATCCTGACCCGGATCCACTCCCAGCATGCCTCAAAATCTTCATACTACTAATAAACCACAAAACCTCAGACACTTCCCACTATCCCAGGAACAAACTCTCAACCCAACCCTATAAGTCATGGTTTCCCTGATACGCATATGGGTCCTATGCTTTCAGTAGTATGGGCCCATACTACCTTCCACACCTACCCATATTTGTATGAAGTACTACCACAACACCCTAGTGACAAATACACATAGCAAGCGCTCGATCCTCACTCCTAGAGGAACACTGGAAATCTGATACAGAGGGAAACCCTAGGCTATCAGGCATCATAAAACAAGCAACATTATCATGAAATCCTGAAGATACCTAGCCCAGTACTAGCATGCTGTTCTACCAAAGCTCGAAAACAAATATCATGTATGGTAATTTGGGGTTACTTATAGGCTCCGGCTGATCGTACCTCCGCGTCCTCTTTTTACTTAATTTGAAAACCATTTTTATTTCTCTTTTTAAAACTCTCCTTGATTTGAGACTGGATTCACACGAATACTCCTCCAATTCACTCAAACCAAGGCTCTGATACCAACTTGTAACGACCAAAAATTCAATAGAATTTAAACATTTCAAAAACAATGCGTTTTAATAACATTATTACAAAAAGGTTTTCAATTAATTTATTGTCAGAGTATTCCCAGAATCATGCCATAAATATAAACACGAGGAGCGGTACGATCACGCCTTCGCCTTGCCACGGTCTCCTGAAGAACCTGAAAAACATTTAAACCACAACTGTAAGCCCGAAAGCTTAGTGAGATACCCCCAAAATATGTAACGACGTAAATTTTAAAACTAATTTTTCATTTTTGCAAACATCAAAAACATCGATTAATATTTCAAATCCAAACGTAAACAATGTTGTCACAACCGAATACATCACAAATATCATAAAAATAGTTTTTCCCCGATAATGTGTACGATCACGCTGACGCCTTTCCAGTCCCTGACCTTTCGGTCCATGTGTCTCAGGGGACTACCTGAAATTGAAGCTTTAACCCTTGCAAAGCTCAGAACTACACTTAAGCGCCACTTCTAGCCTCTCCAATAAGCTCTTCATCTCCTTTGCAACCTTAAAATGGCACTACCAAGCTTAGAATGCACACATAAAGGCTTAAGGATGATGGCACACACTATTTAGGGTTTCACTCTAAGGGGTGGTGGCTGAGAAGTCCAGCCACACACTTCTTTTATAGCCTCAACAAAGGAAATTAGGGTTTGGGTCTGAGTGAGTTACGCCGGGCGTAACCTTCGGTATGCCTCGCGTACCTGAGGGGGAACGCGTCCAAATGAGGCGCGCGAGTACGCGCAGCGTACACCTTGTACGCCCAGCGTACTCGCCTACCATGAAAACCCAAAATCAATAACTTAATCAAAATGTAATGTCCAACAGAAGAATACCTGGATTTCGGGCTGTTACATTTCTCCCCCACTAGAATCAGACTTCGCCCCTGAAGTCTCATACTGAAAACAACTCCGGATACTGATCCCGCATCTCCGAATCGGATTCCCATGTCAGCTCGGACCCCTTCCAATGTTGCCACTACACTTGTACCAGGGGTAATTCCTTGTTTCTCAGAACCTTAACTTTCCGATCCCTGATCGTTACCGGTCTCTCCACATAGTTCAGACCTGCATCCATCTGAATATCATCCAATGGCACCACTGCCGACTCGTCGGCAATACATTTCCTCAACTGCGAGACATGAAAAGTATCATGGATCTACTCTAACTCAGTAGGTAGATCCAACCGGTAGGCTACCCGGCCTACGCTAGCAATTACCCTGAAGGGTCCAATATACCGGGGCCCCAACTTGCCGCTCTTCCTGAACCGAATCACTCCGTTCCAAGGAGAGACCTTTAGGAGCACAAGGTTACCCACTTGAAACTCGAGCTTGGACCGCCGCCTGTCCGCATAACTCTTCTGGCGACTCTGCGCGGTCAACAACCTCTACCTGACCTGCTGAATCTGCTCGGTCGTCTGGAGTACGATCTCTGTGCTACCCATCACCCGTTGCCCCACCTCTCCCCAGCAGATGGGGGGAGCGACACCTCCGCCCATACAACAGCTCAAAGGGTGGCATACCAATGCTCGAATGATAGCTATTGTTATACGAAACTCTGCTAAAGGTAGATAGGTGTCCCAGCTCCCTCTGAAACCCAAAACACATGCTCGGAGCATATCCTCGAGCGTCTGAATCGTTCGCTCGCTTTGTCCGTCCGTCTGCGGGTGGTATGCGGTACTGAAATGCAGTCTCGTACCCAAATCCTCATGAAACTTCTTCCAAAACCTGGAAGTAAAACACACATCACGGTCTGAAACAATCGACATCGGAACCTCATGCCGCGATACCACCTCCCTCACGTATAATTCTGCGAACTTCTCCGCACAAGAGCTCTCGCTGATGGCTAGAAAATGAGCACTCTTCTTCAATCTATCCACGATCACCCAAATCGCATCGAGTCCCCTCGCAGGCCGCTGCAATTTGGTGATAAAATCCATGGTATTCTGTTCCCACTTCCATTCGGGAATATCTAGCGGCTGCAATTTACCTTGCGGTCGCTGGTGCTCGGCCTTAACCTGCCGACAAGTCAAGCATCTCTCAACAAACCATGCAACATCCCTTTTCATACAGGGCCACCAATACTCCTTCCTTAGATCCAAATACATTTTTGTAGCCCCGGGATGAATCGAGAATTTCGATCGATGCGCTTCCTCCATCAAAATAGCACGCGCACCGCCCACAAACGGTACCCAAATCCGACCTTGAAAAGTCATAAGCCCTCACCATCCGTGACGAACCCTGGTACCTGACCTACAACCCGCTCCCTCTTCTGGTTTTCTGGTTTCGCAGCCTCAGCTAGAGCTCCTCAAATAGTATCCAAAATCGGGGTCATCACCGTCAACCTCATACAAATATCTCGGAACGGGGCGCTTTCGCCCTACGGCTCAACGCATCGGCCACCACATTAGCCTTCCCCTGGTGGTACAGGATCTCACAATCGTAATCCTTCACCACATCCAACCATCTCCTTTGTCGCATATTCAGATTTGGCTGATCCATCAAGTACTTCAGGCTCTTGTGGTCCGTATAGATGGTACACCGAACCCCATAAAGATAATGCCGCCAGATCTTGAGGGCAAACACCACAGCCCCTAATTCCAGGTCGTGGGTGGAATGTCTCAACTCATGAGGCTTCAACTGCCTCGAAACATACGCTATCACATGACCCCTCTGCATTAGCACCGCCCCCAAACCCGATATAGATGCATCACAGTACACCACAAAATCCTCCATCCCTTCTGGGAGTGCGAGCATCGGAGCCTTGCAGAATTTCTGACGAAGCATCTCGAATGATGACTGCTGCTCCGGTCCCCATGAAAACGCAGCACCCTTCCGGGTCATCCTAGTAAGTGGCACGACAATCTTGGAGAAATCCTTGATAAACCTGCGATAATATCCAGCCAAACCTAGAAAACTCCTAATCTCAGTAGGCGATCTCGGCACCTCCCACCTCAACACCGCCTCAATCTTGGCCGGGTCGACCAATATCCCTTTCAGGTTAACAAGATGCCCGAGGAACTGGACCTCTCGTAACCAGAAATCACACTTGGAGAATTTGGCATACAGCCTGTCCGATCTCAATACCCCAAGAATTTCCCTCAAATGTTCCTCATGCTGTTCCCTAGACCTCGAATACACCAAAATATCATCAATGAATACGATCACCGACCGATCCAGCATCGGCTGGCGCACCCGGTTCATAAGATCCATGAACGCAGTCGGGGCATTGGTGAGCCTAAAAGGCATCACCACAAACTCATAATGTCCATAACGAGTTCTGAAAGCAGTCTTCTGGATATCTTCATCCCGAACCCTCATCTGATGATAACCCGACCTCAAGTCTATCTTGGAGAACCAAGATGCCCCCTGCAACTGATCGAACAGATCGTCGATCCTAGGTAATGCATACCGGTTCTTAACCATCAACTTGTTCCACTCCCGGTAATCGATACACATCCGGTGTGAACCATCCTTTTTCTTGACGAACAAAATCGGCGCTCCCGAAGGTGAGCTACTCGGTCGAATAAACCCTTTCCCAACAGATCCTGAAGTAGTGAGGATAACTCCTGCATTTCCGGTGGAGCGAGACGATAAGGCACCTTGGCGATGGGCGCCGCTCCCGGAACCAAATCGATACGGAACTCCACTTGCCTTTCCGGAGGCACACCTGGTAACTCTTCGGGGAACACATCCGAAAACTCGCATACAACAGGAACATCATCAACCGAATTGGGCCTCCCCGTGGCCACTCGAGTATCCGTCACCTAGGCTATGAATCCATTGCAGCCCTCCTACAAACTCTGCCTTGCCCTGGCAGCCGAACAAAATGCCGACCCACACCGGGTCCCCTCTCCATAAACCGTAAGCACTCCCCCACTAGGGTCTCAAATCGTCACCAGCTGTCTCTAGCAGTCAAAGACTGCCCCAAACTTACTCAACCAGTACATGCCCACGATGACGCAGACATCCCCCATAGCTATAGGAACCAGGTCTATAGGGAACCCGACCCCAAAAATCTCGAGCACACATCCTCGAATCACATCAGTGGCGTATACCGCTTTCTCATCTGCTATAGAAACTCGCAGGGGTCAACTCATCACCTCCCGATCGTTACCGATGTACTGGCTAAAAGCCAACGATACAAAAGACCGACTCGCACCCGAGTCAAATAATACCAAAGCAGCTACAGAATTCACAAGAAAAGTACCTACGCATATCATAATATAAGCACAATATCTTAACATAAAAGTAAATACATGAAAGAATACATACCGGCTACGACATCAGGCGCCATGCGGACCTCCTCCACAGTCAACTGGAAAGCTCTTCCACGAGCCTTCGGAGCCTCAGCCTTCACTGGTCGAGTCTCGGTAACCCTGGCAGCAGGCGTAGATCCCTGGCAAAGCTGGGGGCACTTGGCCTACCGATGGCCGGTCTGGTTGCAATGAAAGCAAACCATGAATCTTTTGGGGCAATCCCTAGCAATGTGCCCCTCCTTGCCACACTTGTAGCAAGCACCCAATCGACATGCCCCTTGTGACCCTTGCCGCACTTTCCGCAAGTGCGGCCCTTCTGACCTCCGGATCTCGAATCGGTGGACTTGGTCTGCTTCGCTACCTGCTGGGACTAAGCTGGCCGCCGATCCACCTGTTGAGACTCGGCCTCTTCCCTGGCCTGGGTCTCCAACTTGATCTCACACTTCCTGGCATTCGCCTGAAGCTCAGCAAAAGTCTGATATGACGAGTTCGATACGAACTCCTGGATATCCCTCCTCAGCACACCCAAATACCAACTCATCTGAGCCTACTCCGTGGACACCTGCTCGGGGCAGAACATCGCCCTCTCATGAAACTTCCGCGTGATCACCGTTACAGAATTATTACCCTGCTTGAGGGTTAAGAACTCCTGAACCAACCGTTCCCTCTCCACCGGGGGAACGTACCCGTCTCTGAACATAGTAGTAAACCTCTCCTAAGTCACAGCTGAAACCTCTGCCAGAGTGAAGTTCGCCGTCACGAACTTCCACCAATCCTTTGTTGGGTTATGAGCATTCTAACACTCCTAAGTGTACATGCAACCCTAAATACCTTGGATCTATGTTTTCTCTATTATACATGCAAATATCAACTTTCCAAGGTATTGTACTATTCTAGCATACTAAACTTTGAATAACACAAGTTAGAATAACATACCTTTTGTTAGTGCTTGTCTTCATGAAGCTTGAGTGCCTAGTGCCCCAAGTGTGACACCTCAAATGCTTCACACAACACCATAAGCACTTGGAATAACTTAGAGAGAATTCTACACTTCGTGAAATCGGCTAGCCCTCTTTAGAGTCATACTAGTGCCGATTTTGTCAAGAATAAGATCTTTATATAGTGTTACAATTAGGGTAAACCCTAATTTTCATGACTTTCCATATCCTTGGATCCATGGGTTCAAATACACCATGGACCATCCTATGGGTTTTAGCCCAACTTGATTATCCATGGAGCATTAGCCCACTATACAAGTATGGATGATTTACACAATCAACCCATATATTTAATTAGTCTTCTTTTGATCACTTAATTAATCCTACATTAATTCTTGATCAATAATAATTAAATAATCTCATTATTCTTATTATTAATATAGTAGAACTTATAATATATTAATAACCATAAGTGTCTTATTTCTCTCATTATAGTCTATCCAAGTGCATGATGCCATGCAACCCAAATGGACCATGCCGGGTCGGGTCAAGTCTTACCAATTATAGTTATGGACTTAGACATTAATCCAACATCCTATGCTCCCAGGCGGAGCTGGTTCAAGGCGAACCGTATCCTCAAATGCTCCGGACATGAACAAGTGTAGAAGCATCCCTCGATATCGGCAATCCATCTCATGGAAGCGATCGGATCCTGCGTCCCGTCAAACTCAGGTGGCTTCGTGTTGTTGAACTCCCGAAACAGCAACGAGTCACCTCCCTGTGGTCTGGCAGCAGCCACAGCTGTGGTAGCTGCAGCGGTTGCGGCCTCAGTCAACGCAGCGTACCGCTAATCAAATGTCTCCATCAGTGTGGTCTTAATAGACCTAAACATCTCTGGAATCTCAGCCCGGATCACTGCAGCCACCTCCTCATGAATCATCTGATGAAGCTCCTCGTCAGTCACGCTACTCGTACCAGGTCTGTGACGTGGTCCAACCATGAAGTCTCTGAAATACAACATCAAAAATATCAGAGACTCTATCGAGCATAATCGCACTCGATAACGCAGCCCTACTCAGTCTCCGATACCCAGGGATTCTTACTTGGGTTGCCCACTGACCCGGTGTCTTCAGCAGTACGGGCCCAATACTACCGACTACACCACATCAGCATTCACCCCAAGTCCTCCTCCCCAAACCTCGGATCGTGAGTACTCTATTTTTGCCATGCACTAGCTACCCACTCGCTCTCAAAGCACCTCATAGAAGCAGTTTTCCCTAGACTAAGGCATCACAAATCATGCCACACTAGTCCTAATATGAATACCTAGTCTACTAGCATGCGTATTATATCATATCATATCTCATAACACATATTGTAAGAGTATTCTGGGGATTTTACCGTTCGGGCGCTGGCTGACCGTACACACTTCTTCTTCTTTGGTTGTTTCGAAAATCACTTATCAAATTTTATTGATTTATTAATTAATTTTTTTTCTCAAATCCCCGGTTTGAGTTCAGTTACGCCCGAAGGTGTACCCGAATCCCTCAAACCAAGGCTCTGATACCAACTTGTAACAACGTAAATTTTAAAACCAATTTTTCAGTTTTGCAAACATCAAAAACATCGATTAATATTTCAAATCCAAACGTAAACAATGTTGTCACAACCGAATACACCACAAAGATCATAAAAATAGTTTTTCCCCGATAATGTGTACGATCACGCCGGCGCCTTCCCACGGTCCTCGCTAGTACCTGAAACACGTAACACAACAACTGTAAGCATAATTGCTTAGTGAGTTTCCCAAAATACAACCTACGCACATACGCCTTTCCAGGCCCTGACCTTCCGGTCCATGTGTCTCAGGGGACTTTCGTCCCGACTGGGTAAACCTTCCGGTCCTACCCACATCAACCTTTCGGTCCATATTACAACGCCTTCCGGCCGATAGCATAATGTCTTCCGGCCCATATCAAGAATATCATACATGGCACATATAACGATTAACTTATCACACATAATTCATATATCTCATATCATATTCGACCTTCCGGTCACACAGTCAAACCCTTCTGGGTACAGTATAGTAAGAAAACTCACCTCGTGGGAAGTCTAAGATCTCGTGTCGTCGCTATCACCGAATCCAACGACGGCTCAACCTCGCCTAAGCATAAAAATATCATTTAATACACGAAGACTTCCACTACTAAAACTTTACCCCTTATCATCCTTCCTGAAAGGGTAAAAGACCATTTTACCCTTCCCTGACCTAAAGTCCTCATGTTGAGCAAAACCCTAAAAGTCAACAAGAGTCAACCATGAGAGTACGTGGGGCGTACCGCTAGATGTACGCAGGGCGTACATCGCCAACTCCCCCCGGATCGGGGTCTCCACCCAGTACGCGGCGCGTACTGGAAGTTACGCCCTACGTAACCACCAGAATCAGCCACCCTCCATTTTCTGGTCTTAATTAGTTAAGACATTCATCCAACTTCCAGATCCGACTCCCTTAGTGTGTCTAAACCCATAAAGTCGAGACCTTTAAGCCTTGGCATGGCTGTAAAGGCTCCAACACCACCTAACAACCTTTTATTCATACTCAAGGACCTAGATCTCATGCATGGTGCAATACCCATGTCCAAGATGCCATTTTTATGAGTTTACAACTCCAGTAGATCAGAAACATGAAGCATCTAAGCTTATGGAGGCCATTTGCACAAAAGTCTCCACCTTTGGGACTTAAACCCTAGAAAATGACATCTAAAGCATACAACAAGAACCAAGTGTCAAGATCCGAACTTTTTACCTGAAATTGAAGCTTTAACCCTTGCAAAGCTTAGATCTACACTTGAGCACCACTTCTAGCCTCTCCAACAAGCTCTTCTTCACCTTTGCAACCTTAAAATGGCACTACCAAGCTTAGAATGCACACACAAAGGCTTAAGGACGATGGCACACACTATTTAGGGTTTCACTCTGAGGGGTGGTGGCTGAGAAGTCCAGCCACACATTCCTTTTATAGCCTCAACAAAGGAAATTAGGGTTTGGGTCTGAATGAGTTACGCCAGGTGTAACCTTGGGTACGCCCTACGTACCTGAGGGGGAACGCATCCAAATGAGGTGCGCGAGTACGCACAGCGTACACCTTGTACGCCCAGCATACTCGCCTACCATGAAAACCCTAAATCATTAACTTAATCAAAATGCAATGTCCAACAGAAGAATACCTGGATTTCGGGCTGTTACAAAATACCAACCACGCATATATGCCCTTCCAGGCTACGACCTTCCGGTCCAAAATATATTGCCTTCCGGCCCATAACATATTGCCTTCTGGCCTATAACATAAATAGCATACATGACATAACAGAACATAGAACAACCATGCATATCGGGTCTACTGTGTGACTGGTCCGCCGTATTGGCTTTCAGTCCATCCTCCGTGTCTAGTCATGATCTTCGAGTCTGCAGTGTGGTTGGATCGCCCGCACCGGGCCTTCAACCCACCTAGTCCACTCTCTGAGTCTACAGTATGACTGGTCCGCCCGCATCGGGGCTTCAGTCGGCCTGGTCCACTCTCCGAGCCTCGGCACGTCTGGTCCGCCCTCGTGGGGCCTACAGCCTATCAGAACCGCTCGCTGGGCCTTCGGAACAACCGGTCCGCCCTCAGTATCTTGGCCTACAACACAAAGCAGGACCCACCTCAACCCAACTCCAGTCCAAACAACCATGTGCACATAACATGCAATCATATAACAGTTCGTAATCCACAAACCGATCAAGCAGATCACATAACATATGATTACCCTAACCAGGATACCAACCTAACCGATCACTAGCATAGCATCACTCTACATATCGGGAAATCGACCTTAACTAGGTCTCTAGCATATACCATCCTAGCTACCAGGATGCAGACATATCAAAGCAATAACATAACAACCATATCCGAATCTCAATCCAATAAAGGGACGGCCTTGGTGCCTTAGACCCTGTCGATAAAGTGAGGATAACTCACCTCGCGAATGCCGATACTCTGAACTGAAGAAGCAGCCTCTCGAACCACCAACTCACCGCAAATCCCGCACTAACCAACATAACAAAATAAGCATTAGGTCAAACATACATCCACTTATCGGGCCAAGAACAAATTCCAGATCTCATACCAAGTCCAACATTGGCCCAATTTACCAAATTGGGCCCACTTAACCAAATGGGCCTAGAACCAATATCCATAACAATAATTGGGCCCAAAATACTCTATCCATAAATTCCCAGACTTGGCCCAACAACCAATTTTCCATCAACAGCCCAAACTCAAAGCCCAACAATGAAAGTCCAACAGGAGGAGTACGCTGGGCGTACCCTCCTTGGTACGCTGGGCGTACAACAATGAAACGCAATGAGGATCGGGGCTTTGGCCCGCTACGTGGGACGTACTCAGAGGTTACGCGGGGCATAACTGCAACGCTCATAAAGCCCTTTTAACCTCTTAATGGATTAAGCTCTTAAGCCCAAACTTCAGATCCATAGGTCAAATATGATTAGAATTCATAAAGTCTCAGACATTATCACTTGGGACGTCCTTAAGCTCTTAATCCAAGGTCTTAATCATTTAAGACCTATATATCTCATACATGGAACAACTATAGCCCTTGGGACCTCATTTTTATCACTCAAGACCTCTCCAAAGGTCTGGAAGGACAGATAATCTTGACCAAATCGAAATATGCAACAAGGTGAGGGATTTTGGGACAAGAATGTTGACAAAGCTTCAAAATACATAGATCTATGTAATATGAAGGTCAATCAAGAAGCTTTATACCTCAAACAAGCTCCAAAGCGTGGTCTCTCTTCAGATCTACAAGCCCCAGATGTTCTTCTTCTTCTTTGACAACTTCTCTTTTCTCCTTCAAGCCTTTCTTTTGCCAAAAAGAGTTTTCCAAGGTCAAACACACCCAATAATCAGGAGAACACGAGATCTAGGGTTTCACTGAGTTTGAAGATAAGCATAGGGAGGCTAAGGGGTGAACCAACATGTTCCTTTTATAGTGGCTGACCCTAAAATAGGGTTTAGGATTTCTGAGAGTACGCTGGGCGTACCTCCCTGGTACGCTGGGCGTACTCACCCGGCCACCCGCAACTTTGCGCCTCTTTACGCTGGGCGTACGTCCAGCTTACGTTGGGCGTACCCAGCCAGACTTCGCAATTAAAAACATGCATGCATGCCATGCAGGCATGTGACCATTTCTCTCTTATTCCAAAAAGAGCTACAACAATAATCAACTTCAAAAGACCGCAACTCCTCTAATCTAAACCCGCTCTCAAATAACTTTACATTCATACGGGGGTGACGGAAGCCTAAAGCTTCTAACACATATACCAACCCGAAACCTTCTTGGATGAAACTCATTTCTCGCAAAAGGACCAGAATTACCCTTCCTCTTAAATCTTAGGGACTTTTAATTAAACACTTAAAGAACAGGGTGTTACAGAGGATCTCGAAAGGTCCTATGTACCTCGGGTTAATTTTTCTACACTTCCCAAAGCGTATCATGCCTTTCCAGGGAAAGACCTTCAACAGGACACGATCTCTAACCTAGAATTCCAATGGTTTTCGTCGATTATCAGCATAATTCTTTTGTCTGTGTCGCGAAGCTTTAAGTCATTCTCAGATTCAGATGATCTTTTCGATGGTTTCATGGATGATTTCAGGACTAGTGAGAGCACTGTCGGGGACTCGACTCTTGGCTAGTTGCGTGTCCCCTACCTCGGCCCAGCACAGAGGGGATCTCCACTTGCTACCGTAGAGGGCTTCGAACGGGGCAACCTTGATACTAGTGTGGTAGCTATTGTTATACGAGAACTTGATCAAGGGTAAATGGGTGTCCCACGACTTTCCGAAATCGATGACACATGCTCTGGGAAAGATAGAGCTTTTCCATACATAGAGGATAATGTACTTCTATGGCGATATCATCACTGGCATGATCGCTATTTTGAAGTTCCGAATGTCCTCTCATATTGGGGGTGTAGTTCTTCGGGTTGGTTCTTAGAAGGGTTGCGTTATCCTTGGATTCTTGTTTCCTGCTGATTGGCTTTCAGAGGTTTTTTGCATCATCGGATAAATTGGATGTCTACGGGTATCTATTTGCTGCAGGGCGTCTATCTCAACCTTGTGCAAAATGAATCTGCACTTCTGATTCTTGAGATGTTTCTATCGGAAACTCTTAGGATTGGTGAGATAGGTTATTACCAGATGATTTTTTAGAAAGTTTTTAAACTTCAAATCATCGTCTAGTTGACGTTTTCACAATATGATTCATATCAGGAAAGAATCATGCTCTTACTTGCTTTGTTGTTTCATCAATTGCAATCTCTACTCAGGGCTAACTCAGTCCTTAGAGATTTTCTGAAGTGTTGGACTATCTCAGGAGGTGGTTCTACTATTTGTGTTTGAGATAGTATTCTTGGAACACCTAGTAGTCTAATGAATCTCAAAGACATGCCCTATTCTTTAAGGTGTCGGTTTATTCCAGTTGTAGAAAGCGCGTGTTCTTGTATAACCCATCGACTAACACCTAGACTGGTGTTGAGTCTAAATCTATTTGGGATCTGGGTTATAAGGCTTAACGTAACCTACTTTTGTACTTTATTCAAGTATTCATGGTTGCGGAGGTTATCCTGTGGTTCTTGGCATTCCAGTATTCACTTCGGAAAATGCAGTCTATCGTCTACAAGGCGACGATGACTTCTTCCACGTGAGGAAGTGGAGTGTCCTAGGCACTACTCGTCAGTAATGGGGTGGACGAAGTGCCTGAGTCGTGCGAGCATTTTCTGTGACTACTCTTCTGGTGGTTCAGAGTTTCCTTTATTTAGATTAAGTCTAGAAAGTATAGGTTTCCATCATTCGGAACTTCTAATTTTTCCTCATCCACTCTTCTTAGAGTTTAACTTATCGCAGCTTCCACGTTTCCGAGATATCTGCTGAGATGCTTAATTCATGGGATTAAGCATGAATTGATGATTGTAGTCAATGTTCTTGACTCTTACAACTTGGGTTACTTTTCTAACTGAGGGTGTTAGCTACTATGTTGGCTTAACCGGGATGACTACAAATTTCGGATTTGTGGTCATTTTAGTAGCTCAAACTGCAATGGTTCTCTCGACGCTAGTTCCTATTCTATGGAATAGGATGAATGGTTTCTACTTTAAGGTTCGTGGTAGAGATCATACTTGGCTTAATCACTAATACTTGGTGTACGCAAGCCGTATATAATTGAGATCGACGGGACGTTCAATTGTGTGGCCCCACCCCAGACCCATAACCCAACGAGGAACATGGAGTAGGGAGGAAGCACACATCTTAAATCGTATTGATCTAATTTATATACCACTCTAATGCATGTACTCAGTAGTAGTAATTTAATCCCATGAGTTTCTTTTCTTGATTCTCAAATCTGATTGTGAGGTGCTAAGGGTCTTTCTGGGGGATCTATAGAGTAGGTTTCAGGTGGTTATCGTCTTCTGGAATACGCGCAGTGTCTTTCACTTCGGGTTCTATTTGTCTAAGGAGGGGTTGGTTAATAGCACGTGGTTCCCATCTCATGGGTACTTCAGAAGGTTTTAAATAAGAGAGATGACTGATGGATTGCATTTGGTTTTATTATTAGGTTCGGAAGAACCCTTATTTTCCAAAATGGCTACAGTGAAAGTTCTTTTTACACAACACTAGGAATTTACACATGGCTGCACTAAGTCGAACCATGATTGATAGAGGCGTCGGAGTTGGCATACATCGACATGATATTGAATGAGGGTCGATAGGGTTATGTGTTGAACGGGCACACAATTTCTTGGTGTCTCTGGTTTCATCCCGTGTATCACTGTCGCGGATACTTGGACTGATAGAGTCGATGCGGAACTATAGAGGGTCCTCAGGTTTCTGAATAATGTACTTTTCATGAATGGATTTCTCGCGAGGCCTCTCTGTAATCGCCTAGTATACACTAGTCATGTATAATTAAAGTGGGAAGGACTTTTGACTGAGCGACTCCGCCCTAAATTCACAACCAAACGAGGAACATGTGACAACCCGAAAATTTTTCCGTCACGATAACTTGTTCCCGTCAGCGAAAACTAAATGTTTCCGCTAATATTTTGGGTTAGGTCATTTAATTTAAGACTTTTATAATGACCTCGTGATTGTCCAAACCCATTAGAAACACATGAAATCACCCCAATTTATTAATTGGAAAACTTTTAGTTTTGACCGCGTCGGGTTACGACAACTTAATCGGGTGCGACCAAAAGCCCCATTTAAGATCAGTATCGGGTAGAATTCCACCAAGCCTCGAACCCGAACCCTATTTAAAGTTGAGTGGGCTTCATTTGAATATTTTCCACTCTCCCTCTCTACTCTCTCTCTAAAAATTCAATCTTGGATCCAAAATCACCCATTTCAAGCCCACAATTGGTATGTAATCCTTCCTAACTCATAGATTAACAAGTTTAGCTTGCAAATTCGTGGTTAAATCATGAAATAGGATCAAAGACATGAGTTTACGACCTTGGAACATCATTGGGCCGCAAACTCATACAAATGGGGTTTTTGAGCCTTAAAACCCTTCCAAACCACATTTGGAAATTAGATATGACTTAAGGGCTTACAATACTGGACTTATAACACCTAAACCTTAACATTTGAGGAATAAACATGAGTTTACTACCCAAGAACATGTTGGGGCCATAAACACCAATTTATAGGCCGTAAACACCTTCTAAGGTGTTAAGATGCCCCTTAAACTCCTCCTAAGCATTGGAATAACATCTAGAAGCAACCACAAATGAGTTAGGGACCTTAAACTTGATAGAAACCACCCCCGTAGGAGTTCACGGATGTAAACCCCCCAAGGAATGGTTCCTAGGCCGTAAACTCCTATAAGTTGGTCAAATGGTGCCCTAACTTCCATCTAAGGCTTGTATGTTGATTTAGAATCACTTGTGATTAATGTAGAACCACCAAAACACAAAAGGAATGGGTATAGGGGAGCTTACGGCTGTAAACTCCATTAAATGGTTCCTTTGGTGGTTTAATCCCTCCCAATGCCTTAAAACCAAGCATACCATTACCCAACAAGAGTTATAAGACCATTAGACACCCAAGAACCCCCCCCCCCCCCCCAACATGAGTTTACAGCCGTAAACTCATGGGGAGTTGATCAATGTTCCAAAAACTCCATTAGTAGTTTACTCTTGAAGAGGAAACTCCATAGATGCTACCCGGGTCATTCCTAACACTTGGAATGAAGTGTTTTCGCGTCTCGGAGTGTATATTCTCAATTAATTAGTAGTTCAAAGCCTAATTAGATACAATTATGTATCTTTCATATTACATAGGAACTTCGCACGCGTTCAAGCCCTGAACTATCATTTAGCATCCAACCGACATCTTTCTCGACTGGTGAGTTCATACCCCTAAACCTTTTTCCGTGTTTTTCAATGTTTTTAAGGGGGGGGATATACAAGCAAAAGTACAAGAATATCTTTTAACACTTGAAATCATATTAACTAACTGTTTGACTTGTAGAGTTAGTTTTCAAAATAATTGCAAACCTTATTATATAGTGTTATATTGTATATTTTACCAATGATTTTCCACTTCATTTATGTTAAAATCATTAACCTAGACCATTAGAACACATCCTCTGAAACACTCCACACAGATACGCGAGTGGAGGATCCCCTTTGTGACCAGAATCACAAACAGGATTTTCGCATTATTACTTGTAAATTTGTTAATCTTAGTAATTGGAGACACGTCCTCTGAAACACCCCACAAAGATAAGCGATAGGAGGACCGCCCCTATAACCAGAATCTCTTGGAAGGAGAGCGTGACTTCAGTGTATATATCAATAAAATATTGACAACCCCGGACCTGGCTACTAGCTAGAGTCGAACCGAAAGGTTCAAGTGTCACACCCCGAAAACCAAAGGTGGAAACGTTTCCAGGGTTGACTCCAAGTTGAGTATCAAATCCAATTCACATAGTAAAGCAGTAATCACAAAACATTACATTACATAATATTGTTTACATCTGTTTGCAAGTAAAGTTGTACAAGTGTTTTATACATATATGATATGAACAAAAGTAAAGACGAGTCTTCGAGACGCTCGGTCTTCTCCAAAAGGTTGTGATGTACCTGTCTAACGCTGACCTGAGAATACAAGTAGTTTGAAAATCAGCATAAAGCTGGTGAGTTCATAAGCGGTTTAGTTTTGAAAAGAACGAGTTTCCTTTGCTATCTGAAAAATTGTTGATCAAGAAAATCCCATATTTTCTTATGAAAACGGTTTCATTATCCTTTGTTACAATTTCAAAAACGGTTGGTTATATCATTCTAGGAAAATCCCATATTTTCCTTATAGTTTTAGTTATTCGTTTGTAACTTTATCCGTTTATGTGTTGTAGTACTATCCAGGAAAATCCCATATTTTCCTATGTGTTGAGTTGTCTAATTGTATCTAGGTTCATTACTGGTTGTTATGCTATCCCAGGAAAATCCCATATTTTCCTATATGTTGAGCTCTTTGTTCGTTTCTAAATTCGTTACTAACTGTTATGTTAACCCAGGAAAATCCCGTATTTTCCTATGTGTGGTGGTTGGCTCTTAGGTCTGATTTCGAAGTACTTGTAAGTAATATGTGAGTAGTATTAGTTACGTGTTCTAAACCCTTAGTTATTCTACATTCGAATGACTATTATCTACTAACTTAGTTGTATTTTCGAATATTTGGAATCACACAGAAGCGTACATTACAGTATTTTTGAAGTTTTGCTTTTCCAAAAGAGTACATTATTCGTATATTCGAAGCTCTGTCGACATTCTGAGGCGGATATATTCGAAACTCAGTAGAGGTCCAGAGACGTATTTTCGCATTCGTAGTCGTATTCGTAGTCGTAGTTGTATTCGTATTCGTGTTCATAGTCGTATTCATATTCGTAGTCGTATTCCTATTCTTAGTCATATTCCTATTCGTATTCGTACTAGATTACGTTCATATTCGTATTCGTATTAGATTACATTCGTATTCGTATTCATATTAGATTACATTCGTATTCGTATTCGTATTAGATTACATTCGTATTCATATTCATATTAGATTGCATTCGTATTCATATTCGTATTAGATTATTATGATTTCTTTTTTAAAAAGAATACAGTTATAACACTTTTTAAAATAAATCTATATTTAACCTGCAATTCGAAACGTTAGTTATCACAAATATTTGGAAATCAAGACATTTAGTAAGTAAAACCATTGAGTTGAGAATCAGTTTTAAGTACAAAATACACTTGTACTTATTGCTTGTATTCCCCCCCCCCCCCTGAAAACATTGAAAACAGTGAAAAAGGGTAGGGGTATGAACTCACCGGACGAGATATGTGATGGTTTGGATGCTAAGAGTTGATCCGGGGTTTGTAAACACACGAGGTTCCTAAGTATAATGTAAAGATACACATTTGTATCTAATTAGGACTTAGATTGATTATTTGATAGGGACAATTGTTTCTAGTCGCGAAAACACTCCGATACAAGTGTTTGGAGGGACCCGGGGGACATTTAGGGACACATATAGTTAGGATATTGAATTTGGACTTCAAAGGAACACTCCTTAGGGAGTTTACGGCCAGAAGACCCTCTACCCATGAGTTTACGGCCGTAAACTCATGGTGGGGTGAGATATGGCACAAAATGGCTTGTAACACTTAAGGACATTTTTCTAGGTTTGGATTTAAAGCCTTGGAATGGATTTAAATCATCAAAATGACATATTTATGGGAGTTTATGGCCTAGCATTGGCTCCTGGCCGTAAACTCCTTAATACTCTTGAAAATGGTATTAAATGATGCTAAAACAATTCACATGTGATTGGAAAAATTGTTTCATGGCCGTAAACTCTCTTAGAAAGTATTTCCATGTGTTTTAAAGCCAAAAACTTGTTTGTATGGACTTCTAAAATTAATTCCAACGCTTTAGGGGTGTTATAAGGGCTTTTTGACACTTTAAAATGACTTTATACCATATTTTAAGGAGTTTATGGCCCAAGCTTTTGCCTTGGATGTAAACTCACAATAACCCCTCAAAATTTATGTTTCAAGTGTCCAAATGCTAAAACCAATATTCTATAATTCATATCTAAGCCTTATTAGTGATTTGGAAGGGTTTAAGGTCAAGAAAACCCTATAAACATGAGTTTACGGCCCAAGCTTGTGCCTTGGCCGTAAACTCCTTCAAATCCATTAAAATCCATGATTAAAATGTTATAAGTCCAATTCATGAAGCCATTAAGCCATATTTAAAGTCCAAATGTGTTTAGGAAAGGTTTTAGGGCTTAAAAACCCCTTAACTATGAGTTTACGGCCTAAGCTTAATCCATGGCCATAAACTCACATTCAAGGCTTTAAATCATGATTAAATACCTAATTTGGTAGCCAAATATGCTATAGATTAAGGTTAGGAAGGTACCCTAGGGATTTGAGGCCTTAAAATTAAGTTTTGGACTCTTAAACTTTGGATTTTAGGAGAGAGGTTACAGAGAGAGTAGAGAGAGAGGGAAAAAGCTTCAAATGAAAGGTTTAACTTGTTTATATAGTTCCCAAAACTTGGACATGGTGGAATTCTACCTGATACCGGCCTTAAACGAGGCTTAAGGTCGCACCCGATTAAGTTTCCGTCACCCAGCAGGGACGTTTCTAAAACTTATGAAATATATATTTTGGGCTAATTACATGAGTTCCTAAAGGCTTTAGACACTCATTGGAGGATAATAAACATATAACTTTAATTAATTTAACCCAAAACGACATCGGGACGTTTTGATATACGACGAGTTATACGGGTAGATTGGGTTTTCGGTGATAGAAAACTTCGGGTTGTTACATTATCCCCCCGTTATAGGGAATTTCATCCCGAAATTCAAAGAATAAGATACAGATCATGAATTGGAATGAGACACGAATGGATTTGTTGTCTCGGATCTTCACTTTCTCAAGTGGAATCAGTTCTCTTTAGGGCGTTCTAACGAATTCTCACTATCGGAACGTGCCTTTGTTTTGCACATTGACTCTCTCTCAATCAATTTTCTCATGGAAGTTCTAATCCTGGATGACTTCGGTTTCCTCAAGGAATCACTAGGGTTTCGTTGGGCAGATGTTTCTAAGGATTCGATATATGATGGACTGGATAGATGTTACCAAGCACTAAGGGCATCCGAACCCTGAAGATTGCAGAATCAATCTCTACGAAGATCTCGAAAGGTTTGATGTGGAACTAAACTAGACGTTCACAAGAAACTCCCGGGAATCCTTTGGGATAGATATTTAGAGGAAAGAGCTGCTGACTTCCCGTTTCACAATAATCACAGAAACGAGGGATACGTGGTAATTCACATGGGGAAAACTTTTGATTTCTAAGACATGGAATGATACGAAGGTTTGATGCCGAAGATCACGAGAACCGGGTCGAGAAAAAGATCTAAACGAGCGACCCTTTCGAAACCAAGGATAACAACATAAATGAAACTCGGTCATTTCATGTTAAACATAGCATCAAAGTATTTTTGTAGAAAGTTTCCCCCTTTTTAAATCGAATGGAACAGAATAGTCCTCCAGACTGAGGATTCAATCTATAGGAACGAACTTAGTGTTCTCTATCTCACCGGTTAGTCGTCTCGATGATACACATTTCGATTACATATGAAGGATTGAGTTTAGAAAATGTTTGAATATATAGATAACAGGTTCCTCTTTTTGTACCAAAATCAAAAAGAGTTGCAGGAATAAGAATTATTAAAGAGAAGTATACCTACGGCGACAGAGGGATCAGTGGTTGTAGCTGTCTTGGGGAAATTTCTTTTGAAGTTCCCAACTTCACCAAAATTGTAACAGGCTGGACTAATTCCCGCTCCGAATGATTGGTTCGTTGATTTGGCTGGTTTTCTGCAGGTTCGAGCAAGATGTCCCTTAATGCCACAGTTGTCGCAGATCCTTTCGCGACATGGACCAGGAATGCGGTGGTGGTAGTTGCACTTACCACACCAAGGATGGGTACCAGTGTATCCACTGGCGGGAGTGTGGGCCGTGGAACCTACAGCTGAAACAGCAACAGGGGCAGTAGCAGCATGGACTGCTACTGTTTCCTGTTTCTTAGAAGACCCTTGCGTACTCGGGGCCTTCCGCTTGTTCCAAGATTTCTTTTTTTTTTTTTGCTTCCATCTCCACTGGTGACTGGCTCGGGGGTAGTAGCTTCCTCATCAGAGTTGTTTTCGTGATCGATAAAGATTTTCGCAAGACATTTAGCGCTGTCATAGGTGTCTGGCTTCACAGTCAACACATTCCCTTTGGTTGGCTGGGTTAATCCCCAGATGAATCTCTTGATCTTTTTACTCTCCGGGGTAACCATTCCTAGACAGAGTAATGCCAGGTCATCAAATCTTGAGGTATATGTAGTTATGTCAGAACCCTTCATCTTAAGGTTCCAGAGTTCATGTTCTAGCTTCTGAATTTCGCCCCGAGGGCAATACTCTGCAAGCAGAAGTTCCTTCATAGCTTCCCAACCCATGGCATTTGCTACAAGTAAAGTTAAGGATTTGACTCGGCCATTCCACCAAGTCAGGGCTTTATCAAGGAAGGTGCAGGCGGCAAACTTTACTTTTTCAGACTCCAAACAGGCACATATTTCAAAGATTGATTCGATTTTCTCGAACCATCGGGTTAAAGCAATGACACCCCCTGTGCCATCGAAGAATGTCGGTTTTGCATTCATGAAGTCTTTATAGGAACCCCCTTTTTGGTGTCCCTGGCTATCATCTGGGTTTTAGGTTTCACCTCCTGAACCCCTAGTGTTCAGTTGAGGTAGGAGAGCTAATATGGTGGCAGAAATGGTTGCTTGAAGTGTTTCCAAATCGATTTGAATAGGAGGTGGTGGCGGAGGAGGATTGTTGTTGTTCGTTGAGCTGGGTCTTTTTCTTGGAGGCATCTCGATCTAAAAATATCAGGAAAGAGAGGATCATAAGTCCTCTGAATTGAATCAAGAGATATGGAACAGGGGATATCTCATCAAGACAAATATAACATCATACTAAGCGATAAAGCAGAAAGGAGTTATCAAGATAGGATTTTTATCGCTAGAGGAATGACCAAGGAACAGCGCGTATACGAGGACTTCTACAAAGGATCGGCTCGAGAAATACTCCCATAGTATTTCATGGTTCGCTGCAACGACGACTTGTTGTTTGGGATATTGGGTAAGTTTTAGGCATGCTGCGTAGCACAGTCACTCCCAAGCACATGTTGGCCATGTCTCGAATGAATATAGTTGGCCAGGCTACATTGATCCTAGACACGACTACATAACTACCCAGGTTTAACCGCAGTGTACATCACCTATTTACTTATATTTTGTTCTACTTGCAGTTACAGATTTCGATGGTCGATATACTTGTATACTTTAGAAAATACTTATATTTGTAGAGTATACTTTTAGTTCAGAGCACTTAGGCCGTTTAATGTTTATAGTCTTATACCTTGTAAGCTTTGGTATACCAGTTCACTATAAACGAGGGCTCTGATACCAATCTGTCACACCCTGAAAACCAAAGGCGGAAATGTTTCCAAGGTTGACTCCAAGTTAAGTATCAAATCCAATGCACATAGTAAAGCAGTAATCACAAAACATTACATTACATAATATTGTTTACATCTATTTGCAAGTAAAGTTGTACAAGTGTTTTATACATATATGATATGAACAAAAGTAAAGACGAGTCTTCGAGACGCTCCGTCTTCTCCAAAAGGTTGTGATGTACCTGTCTAACGCTGACCTGAGAATACAAGCAGTTTGAAAATCAGCATAAAGTTGGTGATTTCATAAGCGGTTTAGTTTTGAAAAGAACGAGTTTCCTTTGCTATCTGAAAAGTTGTTGATCAAGAAAATCCCATATTTTCTTATGAAAACGGTTTGATTATCCTTTGTTACAATTTCGAAAACGGTTGGTTATATCATTCCAGGAAAATCCCATATTTTCCTTATAGTTTTAGTTATTCGTTTGTTACTTTATCCGTTTATGTCTTGTAGTACTATCCAGGAAAATCCCATATTTTCCTATGTGTTGAGTTGTCTAATTGTATCTAGGTTCGTTACTGGTTGTTATGCTATCCTAGGAAAATCCCATATTTTCCTATATGTTGAGTTCTTTGTTTGTTTCTAAATTCGTTACTAACTGTTATGTTAACCCAGGAAAATCCCGTATTTTCCTATGTGTGGTGGTTGGCTCTTAGGTCTGATTTCGAAGTACTAGTAATTAACATGTGAGTAGTATTAGTTACGTGTTCTAAACCCTTAGTTATTCTACATTCGAATGACTATTATCTACTAACTTAGTTGTGTTTTCGAATATTTGGAATCACACAGAAGCGTACATTGCAGTATTTTTGAAGTTCTGCTGTTTCCAAAAGAGTACATTATTTGTATATTCGAAGCTCTGTCGACATTCTGAGGCGGATATATTCGAAACTCAGTAGAGGTCCAGAGGCGTATTTTCGCATTCGTAGTCGTATTCGTAGTCGTAGTCGTATTCGTATTCGTAGTCGTATTCGTGTTCGTAGTCGTATTTGTATTCGTAGTCGTATTCCTATTCTTAGTCGTATTCCTATTCGTATTCGTACTAGATTACATTCGTATTCATATTCGTATTAGATTACATTCATATTCGTATTCATATAAGATTACATTCGTATTCGTATTCGTATTAGATTACATTCATATTCGTATTTGTATTAGATTGCATTCGTATTCATATTCGTATTAGATTAGTATGATTTCTTATTTAAAAAGAATACAGTTATAACACTTTTTAAAAGAAATCTATATTTAAACTGCAATTCGAAACGTTAGTTATCACAAATATTTGGAAATCAAGACATTTAGTAAGTAAAACCATTGAGTTGAGAATTAGTTTTAAGTACAAAATACACTTGTACTTATTGCTTGTATTCCCCCCCCCCCCCTGAAAACATTGAAAACAATGAAAAAGGGTAGGGGTATGAACTCACCGGACGAGATATGTGATGGTTTGGATGCTAAGAGTTGATCCGGGGCTTGTAAACACACGAGGTTCCTAAGTATAATGTAAAGATAAACATTTGTATCTAGATAGGACTTAGATTAATTATTTGATAGGGACAATTGTTTCTAGTCGCGAAAACACTCCGATACAAGTATTTGGAGGGACCCGAGGACATTTAGGGACACATATAGTTAGGATATTGAATTTGGACATCAAAGGAACACTCCTTAGGGAGTTTACGGCCACAAGACCCTCTACCCATGAGTTTATGTGACAACCGTCAAATTCTGGTCAATTCAAAGTCAAATAAAGTCAACAAGTCAAACCGGTCATCTCAACTAACCCTTGTATACTAGGACTTACGTTCAGTATTTACTAAACAACTCGCTATTCTGATAAGAAAACATAAATCAAAAAGTACGTGCAACTAGATCTCTTTAACCTAAAAGCTGCGGTAAGTGGCAAGCCAAACCGATAAAACAATGATGCTTACTCATCGGGAGTGTGTAGGATCCTTAAACAAGGCTTAACAGGGTTTACGAACCATGCATTGCGATGCCGGACACTCACAACTGTCCCACATGGAACCTCTCTCAATCGTTTTCACTCTATCTCTCTCTATGTCAAATCTCTCTCAAATATCTCTCTGTATGAGAAATCTCTCCAAGAATGTCAAATCTCTCCCAAATCTCTCCAAGTATGTGAAACCTCTCTTAAATATCTCTTTGTATGAGAAATCTCTCCAAGAATGTCAAATCTCTCCCAAATCTCTCCAAGTATGAGAAATCTCTCCCAAATCTCTCTCAAATATCTCTCTGTATGAGAAATCTCTCCAAGAATGTCAAATCTCTCCCAAATCTCTCCAAGTATGTGGAAACCTCTCTCAAATATCTCTTTGTATGAGAAATCTCTCCAAGAATGTCAAATCTCTCCAAAATCTCTCCAAGTATGAGAAATCTCTCCCAAATCTCTCTCAAATATCTCTTTGTATGAGAAATCTCTCCAAGAATTTCAAATCTCTCCCAAATCTCTCCAAGTATGTGAAATCTCTCTCAAATATCTCTTTGTATGAGAAATCTCTCCAAGAATGTCAATTCTCTCCCAAATCTCTCCAAGTATGAGAAATCTCTCCCAAATCTCCCTCAAATAGTTCCCGTAACTTTTTAGAATCATTAGGGTCATTCCGGCCCTTAACCGGGTCAAAAACGGCTTAAAACGGGGCGAAAACGAGAAAAATAGGCTTTAGGAACCGAAACCAAGAAGAGAGGCCTCTTAGGCGAGGACTGAGCCTCTGTTGGCTAAGGCACGCGAGGACCGAGCCTCAGTTGGCTGTGGCACGCGAGGACCGAGCCTCTGTTGGTTGTTTCACGCGAGGACCAAGCCTCTGCCTCTATTCGCTTCTCGCACTCTCTGTTCGCCTTCCGCCTCTCTGTCGCTTCCTCTCCTCTTTGTCTCTACCCGCCTCTCGGTCTCTGCTCTCTCTTCCCGCCTCTCGGTCTCTGCTCTCTCTTCTCTTCTCTCGGCCTCTCTTCTCCTCTCTCGGTTCCTTCTCTCTCTCCTTTCTCCCCTCTCGGTTCCTACTCTCCCTCTTCTTCCCTCTCGGTTTCTGCCTCCCTCTCTCTCGGTTCAGCATCAGAAGACCGAATCTCGGCCAGAATACGGAAATTTGTCACTTTTAGCCCATTTTTGATATTTTTAACATTTTAAGCCCGTTTTTCGTGATTTTAAAGCGGGATTTTCTCCAGAAATTATATTTTAACATAATAAACTCTAAATATTCATAATTTAAACATATTTTTATGAAAATCATTATATAAATAATAAAAATCAAATGGGTGAATTATTAAAGGTGGAGTGTTGACTTTGTCTTATCCAATGTCACAAGCAACCACCCCACACCCACTCTTTGACTAACCACACCTCCCCACCTTACCTAGGTCACTTCAATGTCCCTCACACTCAATTTACACTCATTCCCACATTTTTAGAGCTGGAACAAACATCCTCTCTCCGCATTTCTCTCATTTGCCCTCATTTCACTAAGTATCAAACACCACTTTTCTCTCAAACTTTTCCCACTCCAATTTCGAGATTCAAGGTTGATTTTCAAGCGTTCTTCCACTCTTAGTAATTATAATTCATCCTCCTTATGATTATTTCACTTCATTCTACTCAAATTATGAATATCTTACACAAACTCCATCATATTAGCGTTAGAGCTTCGAATCTTCAAGTGATTCTTCAAGTATTCTTGGGTTGAACACTTCTCTTCTTCAACACTTATCTACTGAAATCACTCAAGGTGAGTTCATACCCCTACATTTTCATGTTTTCTCAAGTTTTCAGAGGGGGGGGGGGGGAATACAAGTTAAAACACCAAGAACATAACTAAATTTTTCTAACAGCCTTCATCAGAAAAGTTCCACTCTATTCGCGGACTGTTTTGGACAACTTAAACATTTTATTTTTCAAAACTGTACAAGGTGCAAATAGTTCAAGTTCTTAGCTTTGAAATGACTACTTGCACATCTCCATACGATTTTTCTACAATTTATGGTGAATTTTACAAAACTGCCTATCATTTCAAATATCAATCCGGACCAGTCTGTGATTAGGAACTGTTTCACCCAAATTTGAGGTCATTAAAAATCTTGATAAAAATTATGAGTAAACTAGACACACTTTGCAAACTCTCAGAATTTACGGATCTAGTTTTCGACTTCGTATGATTTTTCTAAAACAGTGCTGAAAGACTAAGAATTAATTAACAGCTTCTAACTATCAAAACACTTTGTAACATGTTGAGCAAAGTGTTAAATCTTTGATAACTTCATATTTTACATGTATTTCTTGTCATGATATATTTATATAATAGGAAATTACTTGTTGAATTTATAAGAATCCTCCATCATAATCAATAGTACAGAACAAAGCAAGTTAATCATAGTTATATCGTACTATACGTTCAACTTACATAGTGTGGGATTCTTAAACACCACAAAGAAATATACTAAACTATAATAGGTATAGTTAGGGTACATATACATTTCAAACATTTTAATAAACTATAATAGGTATAGTTTATGATCATTTACATAACATACTTGTACAAAAAGGGGGGTACAAATACAAAGTACCGGGTTTTTATAGAAAAGAGGGTACAAATAGAAAGTGCCAGGTTTATATACGAAAAAGGGGTACAAATACAAAGTGCCGGTTTTCATACAAAAAGGGGTACAAATACAAAGTGCCGGGTTTATATGCAAAAAGGGGTACAAAAATACAAAGTGCCGGTTTTTATATAAAAAGGGGTACAAATACAAAGTGTCGGGTCTTTATACAAAAAAGGGGGTACCGATACAAAGTACCAGGTTCACTTAAGTTAGTTATTATGATATTAAAACTATATTGCATCTAGAACTGTTAGACTTCAACTATAATCGTTGAGCGTACATGTTTGAGTCTTATAAGAATTTTGACTCGATTGGCCTAGAATTAGTGATGCCTGCCTCATCTCATGTTCCTTGTTTGGTTGTGGACCTAGGGCAGACCCACTATATTCAACGTTTTATCTAATTTAAACCTTATATAACTTATATACGCTGGACGATTATAGAGGAACTCTACGGGTCATTCTAGGGTTCATTAATGCATCATAAAGGAATATTTATATTCACACATAACTAAGAAAATATTGGATTTTCTGCAAATCAAACAATATCGATTTTACAAGGAAAAACGGTTTCTACTTCAAACAAAACTCTTATGAACTCACCAACTTAATTGTTGACACTTTTCAAAACTACTTGTATTCTCAGGAAATCAGTGAAACAGGAAAACTTCATCGCTTTGAGGATGGGACGTTAAACCGTCAACAATTTATTTTTGTCATCATAATGTAATTGCTTTTGAAACATGTAAACATATAATTTGGTGTAACTTTTTCAATTATATATATGGTGGTTGTATTTACTTTGAGCACTAATATATTCGTTGTTGTGATACTGTACATGAAGTCCTCCACCCCCGGACGTTTCCGCCATCCTTGGTTTGGGGGTGTGACAGATTGGTATCAGAGCATTGTTTATAGTGAGCTAAGTATATCGAACCACATAAGATATACAAACTATAAATGCATTGGGACTAAGGTCTCTGATTTTAAGATTTCAAAACCACTATACCTTTAGGAATAAATAGCTTTTGTTAAAAGTATACATGCATGCATACATACTAAGGTTAGCATCATTTTAGGACAAAACAAAAGTAATGATTGTTGGATATCACAGGTAAGCCTGGGGATGTATGGTCAGTCTTGGGAGTGGCATAGCCTGATCAACTATGCTGGTCCGAGGAGTGATTAGCATATGCCCAAGAATGGTTGTGATGTGGCAACAAGTCTAAAAACTTACCAACACTACCACAATGAAATACCATAGGGGTATTTTGGCATTATTATAATTACATGTGTGAGAACTAAATAGATCTTTATCAATAGGTCAATAGTTGCTTAGTGGGTACATTAAAATTTTATGTATCCAGGACGTCATAGACTTAGAATCTATGGATCTTTACTCTACTTCCTGTTCTCGTTGTATTGGGGATTTAGAGTTAGGGTCATTTATTCGAAGGTCTATCCTGTCCCGAATACATATAACTAGTATGCACTAAACAATATGTTGAAGTACCTGATAAAGATCATCATATAATTAGCCAATTAGTATGTTTGCTTAGTTATTTCTTATATCCCCATTTCTCACGAAGATATCATGGCTGGATTTCCATCCACACGATGACCCGTACTACCCTAACCACGACAATACCAAATGGCTCGGAGAGGAGCCAAAGAATGATTACCCAACCCCTGTAGATGGTCACCAAGCTGAAGGCTATGCTGATGGTTCTGACTCCGACCCTGAAGTGGAGAACTTAACCTCGATGACTCTTGTTCCGAATCCCAACCCTCGACCGGCTTCTCAAGGCCCGACGCCTCCTTGGGTAGAGTGCTTGGAAACCTGGAGCGAAGAACAAGACCAACATATGTCGTTTAATAGAGAACGAAGCTTCTACAACATAAACGAAGGAAGCTCAGCAGATAGAATTTTTCCAATCCCGGTCCGTAGAGTTGCCCGAAACGAGATTCAGGATAGAACAACTCTCCATAGTATCGCAGAGGTTGATGCAAATACAAGAATACATACGATCCACACCAATCGCCTTGAGCACACTCGTGAAAAATCTAAGAGAGACCACAAAACCTACTAACTCATGAAGTTCATTCATATGGACTTCCTTTATGAATTATATATAAGAAATTCTTAAATCAAAGAATAATGCAGGAAAAATATAATTCTATAACAACTGACTTGTCTTTACTAGTAGAAACTTACCATCTGATCAATTTTTTTTTTTTTTTTTTTTGCAAACTCATGACAGAACGATGCCACCAAGGAAAAGACCCAGACCTTCGGGCAGCACAACGCCACCACCTCCGACGCCACCTCCTCAGTTTGATCCCGAAATGTTCCAAGCTGTAGTAACAGCAGCCGTGGTAGCTGCAATGTCACAAATTGGCACAAATAGCACTGGTGGTGCTGGATCTGGAGCCACAAACCCTAACCACGGAGATAATGCAGGACGCACAAGGGAATGCACTTACAAGGACTTCACAAATGGCAAACCCGATTCCTTCAATGGAAGTGGGGGTGTCCTCGCACTAATTCAATGGTTCGAGAGAACCGAAGCAATCTTTGAGATTTGTGCTTGCCCTGAAGCGAGCAAAGTCAAGTACGCGACATTCACCTTCATCGGAAGAGCTCTCACTTGGTGGAACGGTAGAGTTAAGTCGCTTACGCTTGCAGTGGCTAACTCATTAAGTTAGGAGGACTTAAAGAAGATGATGCTGAAGGAATATTGCTCAAGAGGTGAAGTGTAAAAGCTGGAGCAAGAACTATGGAATCTCAGAATGGCAGACTCCGACCTTACAACTTACACCAACCGATTTTATGATCTAGCACTCCTTTGTCCCGCTATGGTCACCCCGGAAGACAAAAAGTTGGAGCGATACCTCTGGGGATTGTCCCCCGAAATTCAAGATAGCGTGCTGGCCTCAAGACCAAATACCTTTGACAGCGCCAAGGAGTTAGCACAACAACTCATTGACCATCATGCCAACCATGACACAATAACAACCACCCTTACCCAAGCAAGAGGAGGGAACAGCGAAAGAAAGTTTTTGGACAACAAGAAGGACCAATCAGCCCAAGGCCTCGCTAAGAAGCAACAGATCTTTGCTGTTCATGCTGCCACAACCCTCACCACGCCGACTCCCATGAAACCATACGCTGGAACACTTCCGAAATGCAACAAGTGTAACTTCCATCACACTGGGGCTTGCCGAAAGATGCATTGGAAAAACTGCGATAGAGAGGGGCACACTGTTCGTTTCTATAAGGCACCAGTACGACCCATCAACCAGGTCCCTGGCTTTGGAGTAAGCCCAACCTGTTACAAGTATGGAGAAACGGGTCACGTTAAAAGGGAATACCCAAGAACAAGAGATGCTGGTGGTGGTGGAAGGGTGCTTGCAATCACCTAGGGAGAAACCACCCCGGAACTGCCCGCAAATATCAGTACGTGTTTCTAACATCGACATTTAAAACCCTAATTTCTTTATATGATAAATCTAGCATCGATTAAAGCATGCATAGTAATAATCATGTGACATCGGGCGAGTTTTTCCTCACCATAATCAATTTCTTGCACTCCGAAAAGTTTCCCCCATCTTTCCTCTAAATTCTTGGATCCCCATTCGAAGTGCAAAATTTCGGGATGAAATTCCCTTTAACGGGGGGATGATGTGACAACCGTCAAATTCTGGTCAATTTAATGTCAACTAAAGTCAACAAGTCAAACCGGTCAGCTCAACTAACCCTTGTGTACTAGGACTTACGTTCAGTATTTACTAAACAACTCGTTATTCTGATAAGAAAACATAAATCAAAAAGTACGTGCAACTAGATCTCTTTAACCTAAAAGCTGCGGTAAGTGGCAAGCCAAACCGATAAAACAATGATGCTTACTCATCGGGAGTGTGTAGGATCCTTAAACAAGGCTTAACAGGGTTTACGAACCATGCATTGCGATGCCGGACACTCACAACTGTCCCACATGGAACCTCCCTCAATCGTTTTCACTCTATCTCTCTCTATGTCAAATCTCTCTCAAATATCTCTCTGTATGAGAAATCTCTCCAAGAATCTCAAATCTCTCCCAAATCTCTCCAAGTATGTGAAACCTCTCTAAAATATCTCTTTGTATGAGAAATCTCTCCAAGAATGTCAAATCTCTCCCAAATCTCTCTCAAATATCTCTCTGTATGATAAATCTCTTCAAGAATGTCAAATCTCTCCCAAATCTCTCCAAGTATGTGAAACCTCTCTCAAATATCTCTTTGTATGAGAAATCTCTCCAAGAATGTCAAATCTCTCCCAAATCTCTCCAAGTATAAGAAATCTCTCCCAAATCTCTCTCAAATATCTCTCTGTATGAGAAATCTCTCCAAGAATGTCAAATCTCTCCCAAATCTCTCCAAGTATGTGAAATCTCTCTCAAATATCTCTTTGTATGAGAAATCTCTCCAAGAATGTCAAATCTCTCCCAAATCTCTCCAAGTATGAGAAATCTCTCCCAAATCTCCCTCAAATAGTTCCCGTAACTTTTTAGAATCATTCGGGTCATTCCGGCCCTTAACCGGGTCAAAAACGGCTTAAAATCGGGCGAAAACGAGAAAAATAGGCTTTAGGAACCGAAACCAAGAAGAGAGGCCTCTTAGGCGAGGACCGAGCCTCTGTTGGCTAAGGCACGCGAGGACCGAGCCTCTGTTGGCTGTGGCATGCGAGGACCGAGCCTCTGTTGGCTGTTTCACGCGAGGACCGAGCCTCTGCCTCTATTCGCTTCTCGCACTCTCTGTTCGCCTTCCGCCTCTCTGTCGCTTCCTCTCCTCTCTGTCTCTACCCGCCTCGCGGTCTCTACTCTCTCTTCCCGCCTCTCGGTCTCTGCTCTCTCTTCCCGCCTCTCGGTCTCTGCTCTCTCTTCTCTTCTCTCGGTCTCTCTTCTCCTCTCTCGATTCCCTCTCTCTCTCCTTTCTCCCCTCTCAGTTCCTACTCTCCCTCTTCTTCCCTCTCGGTTTCTGCCTCCCTCTCTCTCGGTTCAGCATCAGAAGACCGAACCTCGGCCAGAATACGGAAATTTGTCACTTTTAGCCCATTTTTGATATTTTTAACATTTTCAGCCCGTTTTTCGTGATTTTAAAACGGGATTTTCTCCAGAAATGATATTTTAACATAATAAACTTTAAATATTCATAATTTAAACATATTTTGATGAAAATCATTATATAAATAATAAAAATCAAATGGGTGAATTATTAAAGGTGGAGTGTTGACTTTGTCTTATCCAATGTCACAAGCAACCACCCCACACCCACTCTTTGACTAACCACACCTCCCCACCTTACCTAGGTCACTTCAATGTCCCTCACACTCAATTTACACTCATTCCCACGTTTTTGAGAGCTAGAACAAATATCCTCTCTCCTCATTTCTCTCATTTGCCCTCATTTCACTAAGTATGAAACACCACTTTTCTCTCAAACTTTTCCCACTCCAATTTCGAGATTCAAGGCCGATTTTCAAGCGTTCTTCCACTCTTAGTAAGTATAATTCATCCTCCTTATGATTATTTCACTTCATTCTATTCAAATCATGAATATCTTACACAAACTCCATCATATTAGCGTTAGAGCTTCGAATCTTCAAGTGATTCTTCAAGTGTTCTTGGATTGAACACTTCTCTTCTTCAACACTTATCTACTGAAATCACTCAAGGTGAGTTCATACCCCTACATTTTCATGTTTTCTCAAGTTTTCAGGGGGGGAATACAAGTTAAAACACCAAGAACATAACTAAATTTTTCTAACAGCCTTCATCAGAAAAGTTCCACTCTATTCGCGGACTGTTATGGACAACTTAAACATTTTATTTTTCAAAACTGTACAAGGTGCAAATAGTTCAAGTTCTTAGCTTTAAAATGACTACTTGCACATCTCCATACGATTTTTCTACAATTTATGGTGAATTTTACAAAATTGGCTATCATTTTAAACATCAATCCGGACCAGTCTGTGATTAGGAACTGTTTCACCCAAATTTGAGGTCATTAAAAATATTGATAAAAATTATGAGTAAACTAGACACTTCTCTCAGAATTTATGGATCTAGTTTTCGACTTCGTATGATTTTTCTAAAACAGTGCTGAAAGACTAAGAATTAATTAACAGCTTCTAACTATCAAAACACTTTGTAACATGTTGAGCAAAGTGTTAAATCTTTGATAACCTCATATTTTACATGTATTTCTTGTCATGATATATTTATATAATAGGAAATTACTTGCTGAATTTATAAGAATCCTCCATCATAATCAATAGTACAAAACAAAGCAAGTTAATCATAGTTATATCGTACTATACGTTCGACTTACATAGAGTGGGATTCTTAAACACCACAAAGAAATATACTAAACTATAATAGGTATAGTTAGGGTACATATACATTTCAAACATTTTAATAAACTATAATAGGTATAGTTTATGATCATTTACATAACATACTTGTACAAAAAGGGGGGTACAAATACAAAGTACCGGGTTTTTATAGAAAAGAGGGTACAAATAGAAAGTGCCAGGTTTATATACGAAAAAGGGGTACAAATACAAAGTGCCGGTTTTCATACAAAAAGGGGTACAAATACAAAGTGCCGGGTTTATATGCAAAAAGGGGTACAAAAATACAAAGTGCCGGTTTTTATATAAAAAGGGGTACAAATACAAAGTGTCGGGTCTTTATACAAAAAAGGGGGTACCGATACAAAGTACCAGGTTCACTTAAGTTAGTTATTATGATATTAAAACTATATTGCATCTAGAACTGTTAGACTTCAACTATAATCGCTGAGCGTACATGTTTGAGTCTTATAAGAATTTTGTCTCGATTGGCCTAGAATTAGTGATGCCTGCCTCATCTCCTATTCCTTGTTTGGTTGTGGACCTAGGGCAGACCCACTATATTCAACGTTTTATCTAATTTAAACCTTATATAACTTATATACGCTGGACGATTATAGAGGAACTCTACGGGTCATTCTAGGGTTCATTAATGCATAATAAAGGAATATTTCTATTCACACTTAACTAAGAAAATATTGGATTTTCTGCAAATCAAACTATATCGATTTTCCAAGGAAAAACGGTTTCTACTTCAAACAAAACTCTTATGAACTCACCAACTTAGTTGTTGACACTTTTCAAAACTACTTGTATTCTCAGGAAATCAGTGAAACAGGAAAACTTCATCGCTTTGAGGATGGGACGTTAAACCGTCAACAATTTATTTTTGTCATCATAATGTAATTGCTTTTGAAACATGTAAACATATAATTTGGTGTAACTTTTTCAATTATATATATGGTGGTTGTATTTACTTTGAGCACTAATATATTCGTTGTTGTGATACTGTACATGAAGTCCTCCACCCCCGGACGTTTCCGCCATCCTTGGTTTGGGGGTGTGACAGTTTACGGCCGTAAACTCATGGTGGGGTGAGATATGGCACAAAATGGCTTGTAACACTTAAGGACATTTTTCTAGGTTTGGATTTAAAGGCTTGAAATGGATTTAAATCATCAAAATGACATATTTATGGGAGTTTACGGCCTAGCATAGGCTCCTGGCCGTAAACTCCTTAATACTCTTGAAAATGGTGTTAAATGATGCTAAAACAATTCACATGTGATTGGAAAAATTGTTTCAAGGCTCTACATGCATTTTCTTGATGTTTTGAAGAGATTTTTGGAGTTTACGGCCTATGAGACCCCTCCCATGGCCGTAAACTCTCTTAGAGAGTATTTCCATGTGTTTTAAAGCAAAAAACTTGTTTGTATGGACTTCTAAAATTCATTCCAAGGCTTTAGGGGTGTTATAGGGGCTTTTTGACACTTTAAAATGACTTTATACCATATTTTAAGGAGTTTACGGCCCAAGCTTTTGCCTTGGCCGTAAACTCACAATAACCCCTCAAAATTTATGTTTCATGTGTCCAAATGCTAAAACCAATATTCTATAATTCATATCTAAGCCTTATTAGTGATTTGGAAGGGTTTAAGGTCAACAAAAACCCTATAAACATGAGTTTACGGCCGAAGCTTGTGCCTTGGCCGTAAACTCCTTCAAATCCATTAAAATCCATGATTAAAATGTTATAAGTCCAATTGATGAAGCCATTGTGCCATATTTAAAGTCCAAATGTGTTTAGGAAAGGTTTTAGGGCTTAAAAACCCCTTAACTATGAGTTTACGGCCTAAGCTTAATCCATGGCCGTAAACTCACATTCAAGGCTTTAAATCATGATTAAATCCCTAATTTGGTAGCCAAATATGCTATAGAATAAGGTTAGGAAGGTACCCTAGGGATTTGAGGCCTTAAAATTGAGTTTTGGACTCTTAAACTTTGGATTCTAGGAGAGAGGTTACAGAGAGAGTAGAGAGAGAGGGAAAAAGCTTCAAATGAAAGGTTTAACTTGTTTATATAGTTCCCCAAACTTGGACATGGTGGAATTCTACCTGATACCGACCTTAAACGAGGCTTTAGGTCGCACCCGATTAAGTTTCCATCACCCGGTGGGGACGTTTCTAAAACTTATGAAATAAATATTTTGGGCTAATTACATGAGTTCCTAAAGCCTTTAGACACTCATTGGAGGATAATAAACATATAACTTTAATTAATTTAACCCAAAACGACATCGGGACGTTTTGATGTACGACGAGTTATACAAGTAGATTGGGTTTTCGGCGATAGAAAACTTCGGGTTGTTACATCAAGGGTGACGAAAGTCATAAAATGATAATGGACTACTTATTGCCATATATAGTCTATCGTATTGTTATGGAACTCGCAATTTAGATAACAGAGATTTACATTTTCGTAATAATGAAATTAGTAGGCTAATAACTTTAAGAATTAGTTTACCTCCCACATAATAGTTTTATATATGTGTTAAAACTAACATACATTTCAAAGATAACCAGGCTTTTAGGAAACTTCACACAAACACTTTAAGTATGGTAGATACTTGTACATTACATTCAGAACCAGTAACCATCTACAAATTGTTAAGGACAATAAGGTTTTCCCTGGGATAACAAAACTCGTTTTCAACTAGATCATGAAGTAACTAGATAACAAACTGTTTTCAACCAAACTGTGTAACAAATGGATAAACAAACTTTACATATAAGAAAATATGGGATTTTCTTGGATAACAACTTTTCAGAAAACTAAAGGAAACTTGATCATTTTCAGAAACAAACCGCTTATGAACTCACCAACTTTATGCTGATTTTTAAACTGCTTGTATTCTCAGGTTATCCTTAGACAGGTATCCCGCGTCCTTTTGCAGAAGACAGAGTAGATGGAATTCACGTCTAACTTTTGTTAAAACTTATGTATCTACAAACATGTATTACTTTGACTTTCTACTTTCAAACAAATGTAATGATTCTATGTAATGTAATGTTTTGTGTTTGCTATGCTTACTATGTACATTGGTTGTGATACTTTACATGACGTCACCTCCACACCGGGACGTTTCCGCCTTCAGTTTTGGGGTGTGACAGATTGGGATCAGAGCCCTTTTTATAGTGAACTAGTATACCAAACCTTACATGGTATAAGAGTATAAACACTAAGGGGCCGAAGTGCTCCGAACTAAAAGTATACTTTAATATATAAGTACTTTCAAAAGTATACAAGTATACCTAACCATCGGAATCCGTAACTACGAGAAGAACAAAACATAAATAATTGGGTGTTGTGTACTGCGGTTAAACCTGGACAGTTATGTAGTCATGTCTAGGGTCAATATAGCCTGATCAACTATATTCATTCGAGACATGGCCAACATGTGCCTTGGAGTGACTGTGGTACGCAGCATGCCTAAGACTTACCCAATATCCAAATAATAAATCAACGTTATAGCGAAACATAAAATACCATGGGAGTATTTTAGCTAGAACCGAGTATATTGTAGAAATTTATTCCGAGTGTTGCTACTCACTCCTTCCTTAGCGATAGTTTATCTGCATTGATAACTCTATCCTGTATTATCGCTTAGTGGAATATTTTATCTCTCATAATTAGATATCTCTTGTTTCATATCTCGTTATTCAATTCAGAGGACTTACCATCCTATTTTTCCTAATTATTTAGATCACCATGCCTCCAAAGAAAGGACCCAATTCCAGGAACAACAACCCTCCACCACAAACTCCTTCTCCATTCGATCCTGTCCTATTTCAGGTAGCTGTTACTGCTGCAGTGACGGCTGCAATAGCGCTATTGAACCCTAGCAGGCTTAGTGGACGAGGAAGTAACACCTATCCCCAAAACCAGGAAAATGATTAGGGGCACCAGAATAAATGTGTTGAGGGTAAAACGACTATCTGGAAAAAGCGAAAGGGTCAAATTTCACAAGGACCCTCCAAGAAGCAAAAAACAGTGGCAACCCAAGCTGCTACTACTCATGTCACTGCGACAACAACTCAGGCACCTACCACTAGGTATGTTGGTAACCATCCTTGGTGCAACAAGTGTAACTATCACCCCAATGCCTTGAGATGATCTGCAACAGCTGTGGCAAAAAGAGGCACACTGCTCGAAACTGCAAAACACCAGCTCAACCAACCAATCAAGCTTCCGAAGCAGGTGTCGGTCAGGCCTGCTACAAGTGTGGTGATGTTAGTCATTTCAAGCGAAACTGTCCAAAAGCAACAACAACCAACAACATCGGGATAGTTTTAGCTATGAAGCAGGAGGAGGCAGCCGCCGATCCCACCATCGATGCGGGTACGTTCCTTCTCGATAATTCTTATACTCGTATCCTTTTCGAATGTAGTGTTAAAGAAGTTCTTAGTAGCCATTCATTCAAACATCTTCTTAAACACAGTCCTCGCCTAGTAACCGAAACATTCACCGTCGATACGGCTAACGATGAGAAAGGGAAATGCTAACGATATATTCATAAGTTGTACCTTTACCCTGAATGATCATTCTTTTCCATTGACCTAATACCAGTTTCCATTAAGAACTTTGATGTTATCAGTGGCATGGATTGGTTGAGTCCCAATCATGCAGACATCCTTTGTTACAACCATCCGTCTCGATCTCCCCTCTGGGCAGACTCTCATGACCCACATCGATAGACTTAGTTCCAATCTTCGTATCATTTCTTGAATCAAAACTCAAAAGCTTCTGCAAAAGGAGTGTTATGCAATCCTAGCTCATGTAATCAACGAGAAACCAGAAGTTAAAGACCTCAAGAGCATCACCGAAGCCTGCAATGTTCTTGATGTCCCTCCCAAAGAGCTACCGGGAATTGCTCCTGAATGTCAAGTAGAGTTTCGCATTGACCTAATTCCTAGATCTAACCCTGTAGCCAAGTCTCCGTATCGCTTAGCTCCAGCAAAAATGCAGGAGTTATCCAATCAGCTTAATGAGCTGCTCAACAAAGGGTTCATCAGACCAAGTTCCTCACCCTGGGGAGCCCCGGTATTATTCGTGAAGAAGAAAGATGGATCCTTTCGGATGTGTATAGACTACCGCAAGCTGAACAAGTTGACAATCAAAAACCGTTACCCTCTTCCTCGAACAGATGACCTTTTCGATCAACTTCAAGGAGCCAGTTACTTCTTGAAGACAGACCTTAGATCATAGTACCATCGGCTTCAAGTTCACGAGAATGATGTTTTCAATACGGTGTTCAAGACTCGATATGATCACTACGAATCCGTAGTGATGCCCTTCAGTCTAACCACTTTCCTTGGTCACATAGTAAGCAAGAGAGACATACACACGTACCTTTCAAAAATCAAGGTGATAGAGAATTAGTTGGCACCGAAGACACCCACATAAATCCGTCAATTGTTGGGTCTTGCCGGCTATTATCGCAGATTCATCCAGAAATTTTCTAGAATTTGCCAAGCCCTAACCACTCTGACACAGAAAGGTGTACCCTTTCATTGGAGTGAAAAGCAAGATACAATATTCCAAACATTGAAGCAAGCCTTGTACAACACACCTATCCTAACTTTGCCTGAAGGAAAAAAAGATTTCGTTATCATCGGAGATGCGTCTAATCAGAGTCTAGACTGTGTACTTATACAGAGAGGAAAAGTTATCGCTTATGCCTCGAGACAGCTGGAGACACGCGAAGTTAACTACACGATTTACGACCTAAAGTTAGGAGTTGTGGTCTTCACACTGAAGGTTTGGAGACATTATCTCTACGGAACTAAGTGCAAGATCTTCACCAACCATAAAAAGCTTGCAACACATCTTCAATTAGAGAGACTTAGACATGAGGCAAGGCCAGTGTGGTAGCAGATGCCCTTAACCGAAAGGAAAGCTCAAGCAACAAGGCGAAGACATTGACAATGGCCATCCATGCCCACTTATCCGTACGGATCTGAGAAGCCCAGTTGGAAGCCCTAAAACCAGAGAATGTGTTGAACGAAGCTCACAAGACCGGATACATCATTCACCCAGATTCGGACAAGATGTACCTGAATATCAAGAAAACAATATTGATGGTCATACCTGAAAGCCGAAATCGCAACCTTCGTGTGCAAGAGTCTAACTTGTGCCAAGGTAAAGGTCGAGTATCAGAAGCCCTCGGGTTTGCTCCATCAGCCCGAGATACCCGAGTGGAAATGGGAGATGATTACCATGGATTTCATCACCAGGTTACCTAGATCTCCGAGTGGGTACGATACCATTTGGGTAATTGTCGGTCGTTTGACAAAATACACTCACTTCCTTCCGATTAAAGAATCATTCCTGATGGAAAGACTCACTCGTGTCTGCATCCAAGAGATAGTCCGACTGCATGGTGTACCTGTAACCATTATCTCCGATTGAGATAGCAGGTTTACTTTAAGATTTTTGGCAGTCTCTTCAAAAAACTCTTGGAACTAAGCTGGATACGAGTACAACTAACCATCCTCAGACAGACGGACAGATCAAGAGAACTATCCAGACCCTAGAAGACATGTTAAAAGCATGAGTCATCGATTTAGGGAAGTCGTAGGACACCCATTTACCCTTGACCGAATCATCATAGACTTGCATCAAGACTTCTCCGTTTGAAACCCCCTACGGTTGTAAGTACAAGATCCCTTCTGTGTTGCACCGAGGTAGAGGACACACAGCTAGCCAAAAGACAATTCCCTAACAGTGCCCTCTATGGTACTTAAATCATCCGCGGAACCACTGATAAAATCATCCAGATCTGAGAACTACTGAAAACTTCACGAGACAGAAAGAAGTATATGCTAATCAACGACGAAAACCCTTAGAATTCTAGGTTGGAGACCGTGTCCTATTGAATGTCTCGCCCTGGAAAGACATTATATGCTTTGGAAAGCGCGGAAAACTTAACCCGAGATACATAGAACTTTTAGAGATCCTCGCTAGGATCGGTCTTGTAGCCTAAACTTCGAATACCTTCAGGACATAGCAGCATCCATCATGTATTCCACGTCTCCAATCTTAAGATGCACCTAACTGATGAAACCCTAGTAATCCCTTTTATGAGACTGAGACCAACAAAGGTCTACACTTCATGGAAGAACCAACCGAAATCATAGATCGAGAGGTTAAATGTACGAAACAAAGTCGTATCCCGATAGTGAAGGTTCGCTGGAAGCACGAAGACTTGATTAAACAGAAATAACCACATCTCTTTCCAAACTCATGATTGTGTCTTAATTCTAAATTTTAGGACAAAATTCCCTCTAACGGGGGGATAATGTGACAACACAAACACTTTTCCGTCACGATAAACCCTTCCCATTAACGAAACCCGTCTATCTTTCAATTTTTTGCGCTAACATTTTGGGTTAGGTCATTTAATTTAAGACTTTTATAATGAACTCTTGAGTGTCCAAACCCATTACAAACACATGAAATCACCCCAATTTATTAATTGGAAAACTTTTAGTTTCGACCACATCGGGTTACGACAACTTAATCGGGTGCGACCAAAAGCCCCGTTTAACATCAGTATCGGGTAGAATTCCACCGAGCCTCAAACCCGAACCCTATTTAAAGTTGAGTGGGCTTCATTTGAATCTTTTCCACTCTGTCTCTGTCTCTCTCTCTCTCTCTCTACTCTCTCTCTAAAAACTTAATCTTGGATCCAAAATCACCCATTTTAAGCCCCAAATTGGTATGTAATCCTTCCTAACTCATAGATTAATAAGTTTAGCTTGAAAATTCGTGGTTAAATCATGAAATAGGATCAAATACATGAGTTTACGGCCCCGGAACACCCTTGGGCCGCAAACTCATATATATGGGGTTTTTGAACCTTAAAACCATTCCAAACAACATTTGGAGCTTAGATATGACTTTGGGCTTACAATACTGGACTTAGAACACCTAAACCTTAACATTTGAGGAGTAAACATGAGTTAACTGCCCAAGAACATTCTTGGGCCGTAAACACAAACTCATAGGCTGTAAACATCGTCTAAGGTCTTAAGATGCCCCTTAAACACCTCCTAAGCCTTGGAATAAAGCCTAGAAGCAACCACAAATGAGTTAGGGACCTTAAGCTTGATAGAAACCACCCCCTTAGGAGTTCACAACTGTAAACCCCCCAAGGAATGGTTCGTAGGCTGTAAACTCCTATAAGTTGGTCAAATGGTGCCCTAACTTTCATCTAAGGCTTGTATATTGAGTTAGAATCACTTGTAATTAATGTAGAACCACCAAGACACAAAATGAATTGGTATGGGGGAGCTTACCACTGTAAAGTCCTAGTTTACAGTTGTAAACTCCATTAAAGGGTTCCTTTGGTGGTTTAATCCCTCCCAATGCCTTAAAACCAAGCCTAGCATTACCCCACAAGAGTTGTAAGACCATTAGACACCCAAGAACCCCCCCCCCCCCCACCATGAGTTTACGGCTGTAAACTCATCGGGAGTTGGTCAATGTGCCGAAAACTCCATTAGGAGTTTACTCTTGAAGAGAAAACTCCATATTCAAGCCATACACAGCCTAAGATGCTACCCGGGTCACTCCTAACACTTGGAATGAAGTGTTTTCGCATCTCGGAGTGTATATTCTCAATTAATTAGTAGTTCAAAGCCTAATTAGATACAATTATGTATCTTTTCATATTACATAGGAAAATCGCACGCATTCAAGCCCTGAACTGTCATTTAGCATCCAACCGACATCTTTCTCGATCGGTGAACTCATACCGCTACACCTTTTTCCGTGTTTTTCAATGTTTTTAGGGGGGATACAAGCAAAAGTACAAGAATATCTTGTACTTAAACTAATTATTTCATTTGAAATGTTTCATATTTCATATACTTTTAACAGTGGAAATCATATTAACCAACTGTTTGACTTGCAAAGTTAGTTTTCAAACTAATTGCAAACCTTATTATATAGTGTTATATTGTATATTTTACCAATGATTTTCCACTTCATTTACATTAAAATCATTAACCTAGAACATTAGAACACATCCTTTGAAACACTCCGCAGAGATACGCGAGTGGAGGATCCCCTTTGTAACCAGAATTACAAACAGGATTTTCGCATCATTACATGTAAATTTGTTAATCTTAATAATTGGAGACACGTCCTCTGAAACACTCCACAGAGATACGCGAGTGGAGGACCGCACCCGTAACCAGAATCTCTTGGAGGGAGAGCGTGACTTGAGTCTATAGAGATTGAAAACCTCGCACCTGGCTGCTAGCTACAGTCGAAACGAAAGGTTCAAGGGTAGTGAAGTCATAAAATGATAATGGACTACTTATTGCCATATATAGTCTATCGTATTGTTATGGAACTCGCAATTTAGATAACAAAGATTTACATTTTGGTAATAATGAAACTAGTAGACTAATAACTTTAAGAATTAGTTTACTTCCCACATAATAGTTTTATATATGTGTTAAAACTAACATACATTTCAAGGATAACCAGGCTTTCAGGAAACTTCACACAAACACTTTAGGTATAGTAGATACTTGTACATTACATTCAGAACCAGTAACCATCCACAAACTTTTAAGGAAAATAAGGGTTTTTCCTGGGATAACAAAACTCATTTTCAACTAGATCATGAAGTAACTAGATAACAAACTGTTTTCAACCAAACTGTGTAAAAAATGGATAAACAAACTTTACATATAAGAAAATATGGGATTTTCTTGGATAACAACTTTTCAGAAAACTAAAGGACATTTGATCATTTTCAGAAACAAACTGCTTAAGAACTCACCAGCTTTATGCTGATTTTTAAACTGCTTGTATTCTCAGGTTCTCCTTAGACAGGTATTCCACGTCCTTTTGCAGAAGACGGAGCAGATGGAATTCACGTCTAACTTTTGTTAAAGCTTATGTATCTACAAACATGTATTACTTTTCCTTTGTACTTTCAAACAAATGTAATGATTCTATGTAATGTAATGTTTTGTGTTTTCTATGCTTACTATGTACATTGGTTGTGATACTTTACATGATGTCACCTCCACCCCGGGACGTTTTCGCCTTCGGTTTCAGGGTGTGACAGAACACGAAATAAGGAAGCATCACTCACTCGAGGTCTATCCATCATAATTATACATGGCTTTAACGTTTATATCGAGCCATTATAGCTTTACCGGATGAATGTTTTTAATCTTACAACAGTGTTGCGACTTCCATCTTAACGAGAGAGTAATTACAATTAAAATTAGTTATTGAATGTTTTCGGTTAGTTATTTAGGATTGAGAGACGTACCAAAATTTCTACTGGCTTCCTTGATGCTTGTCCCTATGCATTAGGGTTATACCCCTCCTGTGCCCTTGTCGTTTCCTTCAGTTGGTAAGTCCTTCTTGAAGTGTCCAATCTCACCACGTAGGTGGCATACTGGACTGGTCGCCACAATGGTGGTTGATGTAATGAACTCAACCGGGGTTATATAGAAGTAGGCCACATGCCCCTTCATGTTGCACCTAGATGATGGTAGTTACACTTGCTGTAGTGGGGGAGGCTTCCTAGGTATGATCTTGAAACGACACAAAAATACGACCCAAAAATTTCGTTTTTCAATAATATCGAAACCATAATATGAGTATCATAACATAAAAACATGCGCGATGTATCCCAAATCATAATAAAATACTGTGTGGAAAACTGTATCATACTATATCAAATCCAAAACAACTAAAACCATCCCCAGGATAAGAGCTTAAGCTGTGATGTGTGCGATTCTATCACCCCAAGCTCTTCCCTTTGCTTGCGGAAGTACCTGAAACTAAAACTGAAACTGTAAGCACGAAGCTTAGTGAGCTCCCCCAAACTACCACATACCATACAATAACATATAAACACATATTGGGCCTTGCCCACTGCAACGGGCCGAAGCCCAGAACTGCATCGGACCGAAGTCCGGAACTGACTGGGACCTTGTCCCGTGCATCGGACCGAAGTCCGGAACTAACTGCATCGGACCGAAGTCCAGAACTGACTGCATCAGACCAAAGTCCGGAACTAACTGCATCGGACCAAAGTCCGGAACTAACTGCATCGGACCAAAGTCCGGAACTAACTGCATCGGACCAAAGTCCGGAACTAACTGCATCGGACCGAAGTCCGGAACCGACTGGGATCTTGTCCCCTGCATCGGACCGAAGTCCGGAACTGACTGACTGAACATCGCATAGCATAACACATCATCTAGCATGAACACATATACTGCATACTACATCGGGCCGTAGCCCGGAACACATAACACTTAACGCATAAGACATAGCACACAAATCCTGTCCGAGCCACGAAGGCATCAAACATACTAGCTACTGCATCGGACCTAAATCCGGAAACTACTGCTAACTGAACGGGCCGGCATTGTGGCCTTAGACCCGTTCCTACTGGAAGGAAACTCACCTCGTAAGCTGGCTGCTGAGTGTGTGGCTCGGGAAGCTAACGGCTGCTGCTCCTGAATCTCCTCGACTACAAGTCCATAAACACACTCAATCAAATACTAAACACTGCACTTGGGGTAAAATGACTCTTTTACCCTTGGTCAAAGTCAACTCTCTTTGGGGTGACTCGCCGAGTTGGGCCGCCCAACTCGCCGAGTCCTACTCCACTTCTCAGTTCTACTCGCTGCTACTCGTCGAGTGTGGCATCGACTCGACGAGTACCCTCTTGATCCAAGAACTCAGACAATCTTCATCCGACTCGCCGAGCCGGATGAACAAACTCAACGAGTTGTTCTTGATCTTAAGAAGATTGCCTTGGACTCGCCGAGTTGTATGAACAACTCGCCGAGTCCCTCCATCACTGAGTCTACCCTCAACTCGCTGAGTCCACTCTCTAACTCATTGGATCCACTCGACACTGGTAAAAATGAAGGAATCGGGAACTCGCGACCCAACTCGCCGAGTTGCCGCCATGCAACTGATTTTTACTCGATTTTGTTTGAATCCAACACATACAATTGATAGATCTGAGTCCAATAAGTTGATTTACCACGTAAAGTTTCCAACTTTACGTGTACAACCTCATGAATAAGGGAAATAAGGCTAAAAGATGCATAAAATGGGTAGATCTATGGTTAATATGCAAAGTAACTCCAAAAAGGCAGTAGATCTAGGCTCTACAACACACAATCATTCAGATCTAAAGATATCTCGACTTATTAAGGCATACATGTAAACATAAGGCTTGGAACAAGCATCAACTAGATCTTAGAAGAGCTCTAATGGAGGTTTAAAGCATATAACAAGAGGGGAAATCCGAAAATACCTCAAATAACTCAGATTTGCCATTGGATCTTTGCACTACAACTCTTCTCCTTGCTCCTTTCTTCTTCTCCTTCTTCACACCTTCACAAAATGGCACAAAAACACTTATAAGCTCTCAAGGTGGATTAGGGTTTTTCTCACAGTGTTCTCAGGGTGAGGGAGGCGAGAATGGGGCTATAAGGTGACTTAAATAGTGGGCAACCCGGGGATTTAGGGTTTCACCCAGACGGATGGACTCGCCGAGTCAGGGATTTGGACTCGCCGAGTCCCCGGCTCACGCGTGCTCGAAGTCGCAACCCTACTCGGCGAGTCAGGCTATGAACTCGCCGAGTCCCTCTTGAAAAACTTACAACAATTAACATACCGGGAACGGGTCATTACAATTCTCCCCCACTTGTCTCAGACTTCTTCCTCGAAGTCTGCCACGGCTGGATCTGCAAAAATCTCCGGGTAGTGCGCTCTCATCTCCTCCTCAGCCTCCCACGTCCATTCAGACCCCTTCCGGTGCCGCCACTGCACCTTCACTAGCTGAATTACCTTGTTCCTCAAGGTCTTGATCTTCCGTTCCAGAATCGCGACCGGCCTCTCAATATAATTCAGGCCGCTATCAACCTGAATGTCCTCTAAGGGAACGACTGCCGTCTCATCCACCAAACACTTCCGTAACTGCGACACGTAGAAGGTGTTGTGTATCTAACTAAGCTCCTCAGGAAGATCTAACCGATAAGCAACCCGACCTACCCGGGCCAAAACCCTGAAAGGACCAATAAATATGGGGCCCAATTTGCCCCTCTTCCGGAACCTGATGACACCTTTCCAAGGTGAGACTTTCAGAAGAACCATATCTCCCACCTGGAACTCCAAGTCCGAACGCCTCCTGTCGGCGTAGCTCTTCTGCCGACTCTGCGCAGTCTGCAGCCTACTACGGACCTGCTGGATCAACTCAGTCGTCTTAAGCACCACTTCGGTGCTCCCTATGACTCGCTGACCGACCTCGCCCCAACAAATCGGGGTCCTGCACTTCCTGCCATATAACATCTCAAAAGGAGGTCGATCAATGCTCGCATGATAACTGTTGTTATACGAGAATTCCGCTAACAGAAGATACGTATCCCAACTGCCCCCAAAATCTAGAACACATGCCCTAAGCATGTCCTCAAGGGTCTGAATCGTCCTCTCGCTCTGCCCGTCAGTCTGAGGGTGGAAAGCGGTGCTGAAATGGAGACGAGTACCCATCTCGTCGTGGAACCGCTTCCAGAATCTGGACGTGAAACGAACATCTCGGTCCGACACCACCGATACCGACACTCCATGACATGCCACAATCTCCCGCACATAGATATCGGCTAACTTTTCCGCCGATATACTCTCCTGAATCGGAATAAAATGGGCATTCTTCGTCAACCGATCCACTACTACCCATATCGAGTCCACTCCATGTGCGGTCCTGGGGAGTTTGGTGACAAAATCCATGGTGATATCCTCCCATTTCCACACGGGAATGTCTAACGGCTGCATCTTTCCGTGAGGTCTCTGGTGCTCCGCCTTGACCTTCCAGCAGGTCAAACATCTCTCAACATACCAAGCGACGTCCCGCTTCATGCAGGGCCACCAATAATCAGGTCGAAGATGTCGATACATCTTCGTCGCTTCTGGGTGGATAGAAAATTGAGACTTATGAGCCTCGTCCATCAATACTTGCCGTACCCCACCCCAGTACGGTACCCACACCCTACCATGAAGCGTCAACAAACCCCAACTGTCGTAATCAAATGAAGCTACTCGGCCCACTATCCTCTCACACTTCTGCCTCTTCTCCTTGAGGCTCTCCATCTGAGCCTCCTTGATCTGCTCCAACAACGGAGTGATCACTGTCATCCTCATACACAGATCTCGGATAGGGGTCGCCGACACCTTGCGGCTTAGGGCGTCGGCCACCACGTTGGCCTTCCCTGGATGATAAAGGATCTCACAGTCATAGTCCTTCAGCACGTCCAACGATCTCCTCTGCCTCATGTTCAAACTCGGCTGATCCATAAGATATCGCAAACTCTTGTGATCCGTGTATATAGTACAGCGGACCCCATAAAGGTAATGTCTCCAAATCTTGAGGGCAAACACAACTGCCCCCAGCTCCAAATCGTGGGTAGGATAATTAGCCTCGTGAGGCTTCAACTGTCTCGAGGCATAAGCTACCACATGGCCTCGTTGCATCAATACTGCTCCCATACCTGTGATCGAAGCATCACAATAGACTACGAAATCCTCTACTCCCTCTGGCAAGGTAAGGATCGGAGCCTCGCACAATCTCTGCCTGAGAGTCTCGAACGCCGCCTGCTGCTCAGGCCCCCAACGAAAAGCCACCGACTTCTTGGTTAGTCGGGTGAGCGGCACTGCTATCTTGGAGAAGTCCTGAATAAATCTCCGATAATACCCTGCCAACCCCAGGAAGCTCCGAATCTCAGATGGAGACCTCGGGACCTCCCACTGCATCACGGCCTCAATCTTGGCCGGATCTACCAAAATACCCTTCTGGTTGACGAGATGACCAAGAAACTGCACCTCGCGCAACCAGAACTCACACTTGGAGAACTTTGCGAAAAGTCTCTCCCTCCTCAAAGTCTCGAACACCTCCCGCAGGTGCTCCTCGTGCTGCCCCTGTGTCTTGGAATATACCAAGATGTCATCTATGAACACTATCACCGACCGATCCAGCATCGGTCTGCACACGCGGTTCATGAGATCCATGAACGCGGCTGGGGCATTGGTGAGCCCAAATGGCATCACCACGAACTCATAATGACCATACCGGGTCCTGAAAGCAGTCTTCTGTACATCCTCATCTCTAACCCTCTTCTGTACATCCTCATCTCTAACCCTCTTCAAACAAGTCATCTATCCTTGGAAGTGGGTAACGGTTCTTCACCGTTACTTTGTTCAACTCCCGATAATCAATGCACATACGATGCGACCCATCCTTCTTCCTCACAAATAAGATCGGCGCTCCCCAAGGAGAACTGCTCGGCCGAATGAAATCCTTGTCTAACAGCTCCTAAAGCTGTGTAGATAACTCCTGCATCTCAGGGGGAGCAAGTCGATACGGTGCTTTGGCTATCGGAGCCGCACCAGGAACTAGGTCGATCCTGAACTCAACCTGCCTCTCAGGAGGTATCCCCGGAAAATCCTCGGGAAACACATCCGGGTAGTCACGAATAATAGGAACATCATCAATCGTCGTCTTTCCCTTCCCCCGGGCATCCAAGACGTAAGCTACAAAACCGGCGCAACCCTGCTGAACATAGCGCCTCGCCCTTGCGGCGGAACAAAAGGTCAGTCCTCGCTGGGGCCTCTCGCCCTGAATCACTATCTCTCCCCCACTGGGAGTGCGAACCCTCACTAGCTGAAGCTCACAATCAATCACCGCCCCATTGGGGCTTAGCCAATCCATGCCCACAATAACTTTATTCCCTCGCAGGGGAATAGGAACCAGGTCCACTGAAAACTGCTCATCAAATATCTGAAGGGAACACCCTCTATGTACTCTGCCGACCCTCACAGTCCTATCATTTGCTATCTCAACCTCTAATGGACAATCCAGCTCCCCTGGAGCTCTGCTAAATCTCTTGCTAAGCGCAAGCGATACAAATGATCGGGTAGCCCCCGAATCGAACAATACCAAAGCAGAGATGCCGTTCACCGAGAATGACCCTAAATAAAACATATCATCAAGTAATATTCAAACGATATAATAACGATTAAAAGATGAAGGAAAGATACATACCCGTCACCACATCAGGAGTCGCTCGCGCCTCCTGTGCTGTCATCTGAAATGCCCTGCTCTTCGCCACTGGCGCATCAGATCGGCCCTGCCGGCCATCCGTAATCCTCAAGGTGGCAGGGGCAGGTGCAACCACCTTCCCTGCTGTAGCTAAACTGGGACACTGGGACTTTTTATGTCCCTTCTGATTGCACTGAAAGCAAATAAGATCTGATGCTGCAACCGTAGTAGCAGGGGCCGTACAATCCCTACTCACATGCCTAGTCCGACCGCACTTGTAGCAGCCGGAACTCCCTGCCTTGCACGCCCCCTCGTGCAATCTCCCACACTTGCCACACCGACCGTGGCTCTGCTGACTCCTAGACCTGTGATCTGAAACCTTGGGCTTTTTGCCCATACTGCCTGAACCCGAAACCGCCTCCGGTTTCCTCTTCTTCTCCATCTCGAGATCAATCTCCCTCTCTCTAGCTCTGGCAATCATGTCGTCCAGCGTTTTACAATTGGACCGGCTCACAAACATGCGAATGTCACTCCGCAACATCTCATGATAACGGGCCTTCTTCATCTCCTCATCGGCTGCATACTGTGGAACAAGAAGAGCCCTCTCCCTGAACTTGGCGGTGATCTCCGCCACTGTCTCTGTAGTCTGGGTAAGGTCCTGAAACTCCCTAGCTAACTGCTGCACCTCAATGACTGGTGCAAACTCCGCCCTGAACCTGGTAGAGAAATCAGCCCAGGTCATGGCATCCAATGCCGCATCATCCCCGATGGCATGTCCGACCTCCTCCCACCAATCCCGTGCCCTGTCCTTCAGAAGATATGATGCCAATCTGAACTTGTCCCCCTCGGGACACCTGCTAGTGCGGAAAGCGTTGGCCACATCCGCCAACCATCTGGTACTCGCTATGGGGTCCCGAGCCCCATGATAGTCTGGAGCTCCGCATGCCCTGAACTCCCTGAACGTAAGTGTGCACGACCCCATCACGGCCGCCATCTCAGCACGGAAAGTACTCAATCTCTCATCCATCAGCTCTAAAATACCCTCCTTGATCGAACCGAAGATCATAGGAGTCTGCTCCAGTATGACGCGGGTCACCTCAGAAGAAAGGAACTCTCTGGTCTGCTCATCCATCTGCCCGACCTCTGGGCCTGATCCCGATCCTGATCCCCCTCCGGCATCTGAGCTGCCGACTGCTGGTCTCGGACGCAAAACTACCATTCTGAAACATATCATAACAACATCAGAACACTGAAATATCTCAAGGGATCATGATACTACTACTAGCTTCCTGGTCTTGTCTTAGCCTTCCTTGATTCGAGTACGGATCCTCTGCTTTCAGTAGTACGGGCCCATACTACCTTCCACATCTATCCGTACTTTCCTCAAGAACTGCCTTGACTCCACCAAGTCACTTCTACTACTGCCATTCTCTGCTACTCTCATCCTAGGCTTGCCCTAGGGAAACCTCAAGCTCAACATGACTGGTCCTCAGCTGCTGTAGGTCTCCTCATAATGCCAGCTAGCCACCACCTAAACACCATCACATGTGATGAGGATCAGATAATCCTTCAAGTAAGAGATCCGTCCCTACAACGGTTGGACTCAAACAAGAGCTGCGCAATAGGGCCAGTTCCAACACTCTGGGATTATTCAAACCTGATTACATGTGGTGTGACGTGTTCACCTAATGGCTAACTCCATGTACTCAGAACCCCACCAAGCACGAAGCAAGCAGCATTCGGATAAGGGAAACAGACTCAGGCAAAAGCTATTCTCATAACAAGAAACTGCACTAGCATAGGATGCTAAGCTCATACTATCAGGCATAACCTAAACAGGCTATCCTACTGCTGTCTACTCAATTCTAGCATGCAATACTCATAAAGCTGTAACACATAAGCAGGCACATAAGGCATTCTCCTAGATCCTTAGCCCTATACTAGCATGCTGTTCTACTGAAACTGAAATTGAACAAATAACTTGTATGGGTAATTTGGGAGTACTTACGTGAGCTCGGCTGACCGCATGCACACACCTTTATCTTGTTAAAAACAATTCTTTCTTTCTAAGTGCTTTCAAAATTCTTTTTGTAAAACATTTTTATTTTACTAAAATCTTTTATTTCCCTTAGTTTGAGTTCAGATACACCCGGAAGTGTATCCGAATCCCTCAAACCAGGGCTCTGATACCAACTTGAAACGACCCAAAAATACGACCCAAAAATTTCGTTTTTCAATAATATCGAAACCATAATATTAGTATCATAACATAAAAACATGTGCGATGTATCCAAAATCATAATAAAATACTGTGCGGAAAACTGTATCATACTATATCAAATCCAAAACAACTAAAACCATCCCTAGGATAAAAGCTTAAGCTGTGGTGTGTGCGATGCTATCACCCCGAGCTCTTCCCTTTGCTTGCAGAAGTACCTGAAACCAAAACTGAAACTGTAAGCATGAAGCTTAGTGAGCTCCCCCAAACTACCACATACCATACAATAACATATAAACACATATTGGGCCTTGCCCACTGCATCGGGCCGAAGCCCGGAACTGCATCGGACCGAAGTCCGGAACTGACTGGGACCTTGTCCCCTGCATCGGATCGAAGTCCGGAACTAACTGCATCGGACCGAAGTCCGGAACTGACTGCATCAGACCAAAGTCCGGAACTAACTGCATCGGACCAAAGTCCGGAACTAACTGCATCGGACCAAAGTCCGGAACTAACTGCATCGGACCAAAGTCCGGAACTAACTGCATCGGACCGAAGTCCGGAACCGACTAGGATCTTGTCCCCTGCATCGGACCGAAGTCCGGAACTGACTGCTGAACATCGCATAGCATAACACATCATCTAGCATGAACACATATATTGCATACTACATCGGGCCGTAGCCCGGAACACATAACACTTAACGCATAAGACATAGCACACAAATCCTGTCCGAGCCACGAAGGCATCAAACATACTAGCTACTGCATCGGACCTAAATCCGGAAACTACTGCTAACTGAACGGGCCGGCATTGTGGCCTTAGACCCGTTCCTACTGGAAGGAAACTCACCTCGTAAGCTGGCTGCTGAGTGTGTGCCTCGGGAAGCTAACGGCTGCTGCTCCTGAATCTCCTCGGCTACAAGTCCATAAACACACTCAATCAAATACTAAACACTGCACTTGGGGTAAAATGACTCTTTTACCCTTGTTCAAAGTCAACTCTCTTTGGGCTGACTCGCCGAGTCCTACTCTCACTTCTTAGTTCTACTCGCTACTACTCGTCGAGTGTGGCATCGACTCGATGAGTACCCTCTTGATCCAAGAACTCAGACAATCTTCATCCGACTCGCCGAGCCGGATGAACAAACTCGACGAGTTGTTCTTGATCTTAAGAAGATTGCCTTGGACTCGCCGAGTTGTATGAATAACTCGCCGGGTCCCTCCATCACTGAGTCTACCCTCAACTCGCTGAGTCCACTCTCTAACTCATTGGATCCACTCGACACTAGTAAAAATGAAGGAATCGGGAACTCGTGACCCAACTCGCCGAGTCATTCTTCCTGACTCGCCGAGTTGCCGCCATGCAACTGATTTTTACTCGATTTTGTTTGAATCCAACACATACAATTGATAGATCTGAGTCCAATAAGCTGATTTACCACGTAAAGTTTCCAACTTTACGTGTACAACCTCATGAATAAGGGAAATAAGGCTAAAAGATGCATAAAATGGGTAGATCTACGGTTAATATGCAAAGTAACTCCAAAAAGGCAGTATATCTAGGCTCTACAACACCCAATCATTCAGATCTAAAGATATCTCGACTTATTAAGGCATTCATGCAAACATAAGGCTTGGAACAAGCATCAACTAGATCTTAGAAGAGCTCTAATGGAGGTTTAAAGCATATAACAAGAGGGGAAATCCGAAAATACCTCAAATAACTCAGATTTGCCCTTGGATCTTTGCACTACAACTCTTCTCCTTGCTCCTTTCTTCTTCTCCTTCTTCACACCTTCATAAAATGGCACAAAAACACTTATAAGCTCTCAAGGTGGATTAGGATTTTCTCACAGTGTTCTCAAGGTAAGGGAGGCAAGAATGGGGCTATAAGGTGACTTAAATAGTGGGCAACCCGGGGATTTAGGGTTTCACCCAGACGGATGGACTCGCCGAGTCAGGGATTTGGACTCGCCGAGTCCCCGGCTCACGCGTGCTCGAAGTCGCGACCCTACTCGGTGAGTCAGGCTATGAACTCGCCGAGTCCCTCTTGAAAAACTTACAACAATTACCAATGAATTAACATACCAGGAACGGGTCGTTACAGATCTTCCAAGTTTCGGGATGGAAGGGTTGGTAGGGGTATTGACTGTATCAGCTCGATGCCCTTCGGAAGGTCCTTCAGCCGAGGCACTTCCCTCCTCGTTCTTGAACATTCTCTTTAGTGGCTTTGGTTGGGGTTCTTGGGGGGCTGGGTACGCAGGTGTTGGTTGCTGTTGTCCATTGATAGAAACGGAAATCTCGATACGGCTCCTGCTAACATTGGCATTGTTAGCATTCAGATGAGCCATGACAGCTGCTACAGCTGCCAAGACTGCAGCTTGGAATGTAGCTTCATCGAATAGGAGAGTCGGTTTCTTGCCAGCGGATTGGTTACGTTTCTTCGGAGGCATGGTTTTTCCTACATGAAAATGAACACAAGTTGATGAGAGACGATGGTTAACCCTGGATGTATCTATCTTTCCTAATATAGGAAATAATTTATCCCGCGCCTTGGATATTGGTTATCTGAGTGTTGACCTACATCCCTATGAGGTAGTCCCGATTTTAAGGTAGGAGTAAGAGTATCGGAAAGCCATAAGATGGGGTCGTTCCTACTAGTTTATCTTTATATTGGAGAGATTCTCTCTCCGGTTTTGAAAAGATCTGAGGACAGTTCGGAATGAAGGTCACAGAAGAAAAAGGCTCATGAAGAATTATGGTAACCACTCTCAATTGAGGTTTTGGGATCTGTTTTAATCGTATTACTTGCGACAGGAAAAGGAGGTTTACCTATCACATAGTGTGAGTAGTGTAATCACTAACTCACTAGATTGTATTATTTTATGGGTGTATTAGCATGACAATAACGAGGAAAAGACACTTCTCAGGTTTCATGTATTGGCTCCCTCTGTCTACCTCTTATCCTTGACTGGGACCAGCATTGGTTTTCTTCGGGTATTTACCTAGGGTTCTCCTCTCTTATAGACATACTGAATCTCTACTCCGCCTTACTTCTGATCCTGACCGTGAGTGTCATCGCTTCATGATGGATGACTGGAAATCTCAGAAGTTCAGGCGAATTTCCCACCGATGTCCCTAAAAGGTATAGGCACTTGGTGGTTTTAGTAGTCTCGTCCTAGTTCATCTATTTCCGAATTGGAAATCTTCTCAATGAAATTCTTATGGGTCTGAATCAACCCCCATGTCAAACACTGAAGTTGATAAGGTTTTCTAGACGGTTCGTGCGAGAATGGAAATGTCTAGAGAATCCTAAGAGATCATTAACATTTCACTGGGTGATCCATATTGAGTGCTGCTACAATTACATAGGCTACACAAATTATATATAAGTTAGATCTGATAGGCCTTCGAATATGTGATACTACTTTATATCCACATCCAAACAAGGTAAAGGAAGTAGAGCGAAACCACACATTCTTAGCCTATGGGATCCTTACTATATATAATCTTAGAAGTATACCCTCTGTAATCATAGGTATATCAATAAGGATCTTTTTAGTTTTTCACACAAGGTTATTTATGGATCCTAAAATACCCCTATGGGTATTTTAATTACTTGCTCGATTCTTAACTTCTGAATATGATTCTGGGATTAATGTGAGTCTTTTAGTATTCCAAAATACTCCCATAGTATTTTAAACTTTATGTTTGGCTGTAGCATTCCTATTTGGTAAGTTTCAGATTCGTTGCAACACCACCAGCACTCCCAAGCACATGTTGGTCGCATCTCGAATAAATGTAGTTGATCAGGTTACATTTATTTCAGCTTACGATTACATAACTGCCCAGGTTTGACGGTAATGGTCAACATCCAAAGACTTTTATTTTGTTCTTCTTGTGATACTTTTGTTCGAGTGTTTAGATTCTGGATGTTCTTATACTTTGGTAAAATATGGTCATATTTTAAAGTATAATTCTTGATCAGAGTGTTTTATCCCGATGTATTTATAGGCTGTATATCTTTTATGAATTGATATAGTGAGCTCACTATAAATAATGCTCTGATACCAATCGATCACACCCCAAAACCAGAATGGCGGAAACATTCTGAGCTGGATGACGTCATGTCAAATATCACAACATACGCATTATAGTAATCAAAGTACAACAACCATTGCATTAATAGTAATAATTTTACATAGGTTATATTTCATAGCAAAATAAAAGTAAATAAAGAACATAACATAGATGCAGCTCGGTACTAGGCTGTCTCCACAAAAGCTCCCGGGATGTACCTATCTATCGATGACCTGAAAATACAAGTTATTTTGAAAGCGAGTATCAGCATTTTTATAATGTTGGTGAGTCCATATGTATTTAGTGTCATTTGTATAAATACACATTTTTGTTCAAAATAACTTTATGAAAGATAGTAATCTAGAATATAAGGTGTATTAGCATTCTTTCCAGAAAATCCTATATTATCTAAATAAAAACAGTCTTCTACCAAGACCTGAAATATTTATGTTTTAAGGGGTAATTTTCCCCAAAATGCTATCATTACCAAAATACAGTATTGACTTTAAAGGAATTATGAGAAAAACACAAGCAAAAATACTAAAGGAAAAACAACATATACCTTAGCAGTAATACTGTTGACTAAAGCAATTAAAAACATAGAATCCAGGAGAGTATCGTACGAATGATACGCCTGGTTCAGTCTAACACAAGGAAGCACAGACTCCGAACAATATCGAATGATCGATACAACTAGCAAGCTCTAAAACAAGGGTGAATGTGAACTCGTATGTAACCATGTTGATCGACGATAGAGTATCCGATAACCTTCCAGGTCACGCGTAGAGGTAGTGGCATTATGTCACACATGGGCCTTACCGGCGCGGACTGTAGCTAGTAGTCTGGGTGTCGGAGTGTCAGTCTCATATAGATTTATACAGATGATGTTCGCTCTGCTTCCCGGAGACTCTAGTTACACGGTGATGGCGCTATGAGGCGTCGTAGAGGGAAATAGTGTGTCACATTCTTAAAGTATTATAGTAATAATATAGACGCGCAAATGAACTGACTCCTGAGTAAATCTCCGTATTAGAGAATGATATATATATATATATATATATATATATATGTATATATATATATATATATATATATATATATAGAGAGAGAGAGAGAGAGAGAATCTCCTGACTATTCCTATAATAGTTACTAGGGTTCTAGAGACATGAATAATAGAAGGATGCCTGTACTACTCAAGGAATGAACTGGTTGATGGAAACCTGTATGTCTATACATGTATACATGATATATAACTAATATTTAAACGACATTCGAACGGATAACCGATACCCACCAAACCACATCCCAGCGAGGAAAAGGAAATAGGGCGAACTAGCCGTTCTAAGTCCTTTAAACATTATTTATATAACTATACAAATATAGGCATGATTTTAACGAAATAAAAGCATAGAAGAAAACTTTGGAAAAACCCTAAACATCCTTACAAATGATTTGATAAAACAGTTTAAGTGAAGAAAACCTTTGTTTAAAACACTTCTGTAACCGGTTTTGAAGGAAAACATACAACATGAAGGATAGCTTGAGAAACACCTGAATAAGTAACAACGTTATGGAAAAACCATTTGAAGTAATATAATTGGTAAAACAGATGGAAGTGTAGTAAATCCTTTTGCATGTGGGTTATTAATCACCTATGATTGATATGATAACTAGCATGTTTCAGCTTGTATTCCCCTCCCCCCCAATAAAAGCATTTAAAAACATTTAAAAGGTTAATTCAGGGCTATGAACTCACTTGTTGCGAGTGGATCAGATGGTAGTGTCGGTTGAGTGCTCGGTGTCAAGTAAAAGATTTGAACACACTTAATCAGCTAGTAACATATGAAGACATATGTTTACATATAATTAGTAATTATAACACTAACTAAGCACGTATAAGCACCCTACTGCGAAGAAAAACACTTTGGTCAAGTGCTAGGAGGCTATTGGGTTGCAATAAGGGAGTGTATGGCCTAGTTAGGGAGTTTACTCTTCAAGAGTAAACTCTTAGAGGAGATTTTGGCCCAATAACCATATCCCCATGAGTTTACGGTCGTAAACTCATGGGTGGTGTGTTCTTGGTTGCTCAAAGGTCTTATATCACTTGGGGAATTAAGCTAGGTTGAATTCTAAGGCATAGGAAGTGACTAAGGCTTCGAATGAACCATTTAAGGGAGTTCACGGCTGTAAAAAGAGATTTTATGGCTGTAAACTCTTACTTGTCCCCTCACTTCATGAGTTAAGGTCTCAATGAAAGAATACAAGGTTCTATTCATTATTCCAAGCCATAGGGGGAAGTTAGGGCATCATTTGACCTCCTTAAGGGAGTTTACTGCCAAGGGACCAATCCTTGGGGGGTTTACGGCTGCAATCCCCTTATGGTCATGCTTTCTTTGATGTTTAAGGCCCCTAATTCAATGGTGGTTGATTCTAGACATTAACCTAAGCCATAGGAGGTGTTTTGAGGGGCAATTTAACACCTTAAATGGTGTTTACGGTCTATGAAGAGGGGTTTATGGTCCAAGAATGTTCTTGGGCCGTAAACTCATGTTTACTCTCCAAATGACAAGATTTTGGTGTTCTAATCTCATACATGCAAGTCCCTAAGTCATAGCTAAGCACTAGAAGTGATTTGGAAGGGTTTTGGGGCATCAAAACCCTATTTATGAGTGTTTGCGGTTTGGGGCTGTTCTATGGCCGTAAAAACATAAATTTGAGGCTTTTGGATGATTTAAACACGAATTTTCATGTATAACAAGCTAAACAACAAGCTAGGATAGATTACCTACGATTATGGAGCTCAAAAGGGGCGTTTTTGGATCAAAATCAGTTTTGTAGAGAGAGAGTAGAGAGAGTGTTATGAGGGTGGAAAAGCTTCAAATGGAGGTCCACTCACCCTTGTATAGGGGTTGAGTTTGCGTCCCGGTGGAAATCTACCCGATACCGACGTTAAATGGGGCTTATAGTCGTACCCGATTAAGTGGTCGTAACTCGACGTGGTCGTAAACTAAAAACTTTTCAAAGGGATATCGAGGATGTTTCACGTGTTTCTAATTTGTTTAGACACTCATGAAGTCATAATAAAAATCTCAATTTAAATAACCTAATCCAAATGCTAATGGAAAAGTTTATAAGAACGAGTTTTATTAATTGAAGAAGAGGTTACAATGATGGGATAAATTTCAGGTTGTCACAATCTTCAGATTTAACGATAATAAAAAATATATGAAGAAGAGAAGTAGATGGGTAATCTGATAATTTACTAGAAAGAAACAATAATAAAATATGATATACAAGAACTCTTGGTAAGAGAGATCCCACCATACACTCTGTAACTAGAGGACTAAAATTCTGGTACACACTAAAACAAATGACCACTCCCTCTCTATTTATAGAGAGAGGTGCCTTACAAACAATAAAATGGAATATAATAACCTAGCTATCACTCATAATTTGTAGAGCATTTCCATGCTCAAACTATCTCTCCATAAATGCTCATAAATGATGAGGGATACAAATACAGTGATAAAAGGCTAAAATACATTGTAACCAACTAGTCTCTAGATAAGATCAGTGAACACAGTTGATCAAATTTAAAAGTGCGATAAGTGAACACAGTTGATCAACTTCAAAAGTGTATCACATTGGCATCTAAACTGAACATCTTGTAATTAAGTCACATTTCGACTTAAAAATTCTAAAACTTCTTTCATTCTCAAAACATCATATACCCAAAAATTTAAAAAGACTAACCTACTAAAAATATGAAACATCCTGAAGTAGAGTATGAATACTAAATAGTCTAGATTGAAGAAACGTCTAGTGAGGTCAAAAACTTGATCATTATGACCAAAAATTAGTGCCACATGACATCACTAAATAAACCATTGTCTTCAGTAGTCTCAGAAACCCAATCTCAAACAATCATAAAATCTGAGCCAGATGATAACATAATATTCTCTATCTATTTTTGATAAGCAATTCCTGAATATCAAAAATAAATAAATAAATTTGGATGGAGAGTGTTGGATACCAAGAGTTTCACATGCTCTCCCTGGATATATGAAGGGTCTTGATAAAACACGAGAATTAGAGTAAAAGAAATACTCTCTGGTCATATGTAGCTAGTTGATTCTTTTTCAAAAACTGTATGAACAAGTATCAAAGTAACAATAAGAACTCTGCATCAAAAAGTCCGCTCTTCTAAAAAATTTTGATGTACCTAAACTATGGCGCCGAAACTCTTGAAGTGGTCTTAAATAAATAAAGTTTGGTTGCTCAAGACAGCTGTTTCGTCAAATGAAAATCAAGAGCAACAAGTCATAAAAGTCTTCGTAGAGTGAAGATTGTGAAGCAACTTTGTTGATTAGACGCAACTGCGATGCAATCCTTGCAAAGAAGTAATATGATGCCCGGCTGTGGTATGGAGGATAACTGGCACTAAGACATTGGTCAGAGGAACGTTGGTCGACGGACCTTGATTAAAGGGAAATCCTCATGCGAAGAATAATAAAATTCTTCTAATATAATAAAAAAAAGTAATTCATCATGACGATCAAAGTTTGAGTAAATCTCCAATAATAATCTCTTTTAAGAAAATAATAAATCGAGTTTTTGTAAAAATCGTTCTTTGCAAATGTGCTTCCAATCATGGGTTGCGTTGGTAAAAATTGGTGTTAAAAAATAATTGGATTTTAAAAAAATAATTGGTTTTAATAAAAAAATAATTGGTGTAAAAAAATGGTACTGTTGTGGTTTTGCACAAGAAAAAGGGTTAACAAAAAACATAAAAATTTGTGATAAATAAAATAGGTTAAATAAGTGTTAAAATAAATAAAAAATAGGTTGCGATATAAGAGGGTTTGGTTGAACGAGGTTTAGAAGGGAAGGTATGAGTGCGAGGAAGCGATGAGGGAATGATGGGATGTGAAGAGTAGATTGATTGACAAGGGATTGATCATTGAAGACTGAAGATTCTTGTGGGTTACGAGGGTCTGGGGTGAAGCTGACTGAAGGGGAGGTTTGTGGTGAACGTTTCATTAAGGTGGGTTTGAATAGGGTAGTGAGCAGTGAGGTAAGGAAGAAAATAGGTTGTAAGGAGAGCTGTCTAAAATTGTAACCACGAAATAGAGGGAGGGGGGAGGCTACTACAGTGGGTACCGATGACCAGTCTTTGGTGTAAGGGCGGTCTGCAGTATGGACTGGAGTTTGAAAGGTGGAAGTGGTAACTCCCAGTATAAGGGTGGTTTATGTGAAGAGTTTGAAATATGAAAAGAAGAAATGATACCTCCGATATGCTTTTAGATTAACTCTCTGATACATCAAATGGAAGTATATATATAAGGGTGGGCCTGTGGTTTTAGCTGGTTTGCGGTATTGGGTTTTAAATGTGGATAAGAAAAAATAAATTGATAGAAAGGACATAAATGATGTGGATTGTCGAGTGGTTGGCTGAAAAAATATGTGATGAGACAAAAGGGTGGTGTGGTCATTGGTAGAAAAAAGGGAATGGTGGGTAAAGTAATTAAATCACGTAGGTAATGGGTAATGAGGGGATTAGTTATCAGGAGATAGAGTATGTTTAATGCATGCATTTATACTCTACACCAAGTAAGAACCAGTTAGGTTAAAGTATGATTTTGGATTTAAGAGGGCGCGTGATATATGGTCTGATCATCTCAATTAATAGACACAACTACCAGAGTTGGGAGCAATACATTGGTTGTTGATGGATGAAGGATCGAAACTACCCTTTTGGTTGTTTTCAGTCGAGAGACCGAAACTACCCTTTCGGTTCCTATTTGTTGAAGGTCCGAACTCATCCTTTCGGTTCCAGATTTCTTTGATGCTTACAATCAGCCACCTATTTTGGAGTTCTGTGAATGTTGGCCTTTCATTTTGAATCATGTGCACAACATGCACTTTTAGCTGAAGAAGTATCACCAGTGGTTTGCACAGGTTCATCTAGAGGAGTTTTAGTTCCGCTTGTGCTCGACACATCATACTTTGTAGGCTCATTTATTGGTTCGGGTATGTATCTACCTTTTACCCTCCATGAGGTTTTCTGAGAAAGACCCTCCGTTTCGTTTGCATTGTCGATTGGGGCTGACCAGAAGAATTCATCACATCCATCAACATTATCTTCTTCTACCATAGCAGTTAACTCTGCAGTTTGTTGTGTAGTGATTACCGACACTGTGCATAGCTGGTTTGGAGTGGTTTGAACCTTTTGGTACACAACATCTTTAGCTTTGAGAACTTTGGACTTGTCAGTAGAGGAACGAGTGAACTCAACAGAGTTTTTAGAAATTAGGTTATCATTGGACTTGGGTTCGTTTTTGGCTAATTCAAAACAGTCTACCAAATCTTCTACAGAAATTTCACTCATGTCATCATCCTCATTAAGTTCAGATGTATTTTCAGCATCAATTTTGTTTTCTCAACTTAAATTGGCATTCAAGGAGTAAAATTTTCGTATAGTTCCGGCTCTCAATTTTAATCTATCATTTTCATCTAACAGATTTTTGAGCATGTCCTTGTGGTCGTTGGACTTTGTGTAGGATTCAATTTTGTCCAGACCTATTTTGTAAGCAGGGGACACTTCGTCAGAAGATACAACACTTTCACAAGTGTAGGCTTCATCATCAATTTTATCCTCCTTTAATTAAAGGAAAGGCAAAATCATGCGATGTAGCTTCTTCCCTATTTCACAATCAAGATGCAACTGGGTGATGTTAAAATAGATTCTCTTGTTAATTAAACAAAAAACATTCCTCTGTTTAAGAAGTTTAAGATTATCTCTTTGCAAAAAAATAGAATCATCTTTAGATCTAATTAACTCCTTTTCCTTCTGCTCGATCCACATTCTTCGTTCATCACTCTTTGAAGAAATCTTCCTGATTTGATCAGTTAGGTTAGAATTCGTGACATGGGTTTGGGTGAGACTGCTACTTATGCTAGAGAATTTTGACTTCAAATTATTTAATTCCTTTCCATAATTATTAGCAGGTATTTGTAGAGAAGCAAGAATATCATGTACTTTTTTGATCAATTCATCACATTCATTGATCTAAGAACTGACAGGCTTGCCAGCAAAACATATGTCCTCTCGCTCTCTTTCTTCTTCAACTCCCCCATCAATTGTGTAACCTCTCATTTGGGACACACCCTCAGTCACTGCAAAGCATCTTCCCATTGACTGCTCTGCTTTTGCCATTATAGCTTTTCGGTGAGTAGGCTTCCTAACTTCATCATCCTCTAAATCTGTGGACCAGACCTCCACACCTCCAAACTCATCACTGTTATTTGGACCCTACACAATCAAAGCATTCATAGTAGAGTTATTAACAACAGACTTTCTTTTCTTTATCTCCTCCAATCTTCTCAAGAGGCTCGCTTCCTCATCATCTTCTCTTGTCTTCTCTTCTTTCTTTCTCAGCATGCAGTCTTTAGCAAAATGATTTTTGCCTCCACAGTAATGACAGTCAAATCCTGAGTCGCCTCCAATTTTAGCTTCCTTCTTTGACTCTTCAGATTTTGATCCCATCTTTGGTTACTCCTTGATCCGTTCGACTCTATAACTTCCCTGTCAGTTTCGGTTCTTGTTGCCTGGCAATTTCTTCTAGATGAATTTTCTGGGGTTTAACACCGTCATTGCATATTCTTCGCTGGTTAGATCAAAATCCACAAGATCTAATTCCTCTTCTTTTTCAACCCAACTCTTTCCTTTGGAGACAAGAGCTAAGGAACCAAGACCCGAAATTACATTCGTTTCCTTCGATAAGGCGTTCTCATGGGATTTTAAAATACCCACAAGTTTTGCTAGTGAGTATGACTAAAACTGTTCATGAGCTTTGATAGTTGACACAACGACCATCCATTCAGGTCTGAGACCATTCATGAAAGTGACCTTTTGTTCAATCACCTTTCTTTCAATCCCATGCTTTATCATCTTACTCAAAGATGATTGAAACGATCAAAAGTTTGGATAAGTTTTTCTTCGAGCTTTTGCTTAAAGTCACCAAAATCAAATAACAGGAGGGTTTGAATAGAGTGTTCCAGATCTTCATTTGTGGAATATAATTCCTTCAGTCTATCCCAGATCTCCATAGCTGTAGCACAGGAACTTACCAAACGAAACGTATCTGATTGCAGCGCAAACCTTATCATCCTTAGAGCTTTGATGTTGCACTGAAACTTCTCTTTTTAATCCTGAGGAATGTCTTTAACATCATTGACAAGCTGATTGTATTCTATTTGCGTTTTAACAATCTTGATGTACTAGAATGAGCGAATGGGCCTGAAGTGATTGCTTCCTAGATTAGATACCCATTGTCCTCCGATCCAATCACGTAATCTTCAAAATGATGCGTCCAGACTTCATAGTCTTGCATATACAAGATCGGTATTCTTGTTGTAGATCCTATGCTGTTAGAAATATTGATCGGATTGCTCTACGCATCGTCCATGGACATTGTAAATACTTTTGATCGATAAGCTGTAAAAGATCAGACTTTTAATATTTCATTAGGGTTGGATTAACAATTAATGAGATACGTCAATAAAGAGTGACGACTCGATTAATATCAATCAATACGGAATTAAAACCCTATGAGCTCCTTCGACAGAAGAGGTGTGTATGGATTACACAGTCTCCTGCTCTGATACCAATTGATGAAATAAAAACTCTTAGATCGATTAGATATTTTACAAGTGCGACAAAAGTAATCAAATAGTTTAAGAATAATATGAGTAAGAACACAAAACAGAATCAAACTTATGCTTATGATTCAAACAAAGTCATGCCTCAGTAGAGCTCGATGAAGAACTTCCGCTGTAGAGGCGAGCTAGGTTTTACAGTAGATCTGAAACAAAAAAAATCAAAGCGCTAACTTCTAAGTCTGCATGCATGCAGCTTATATACTAAACCCTAATACAAAATTATGCACGGCTGGACAAATCCAATACCGACATTCAAACTGGGCTATGGACCGAGCGCATGATGCCACCCAATAGACTCAACAATATCCCAAAGTTTTAATATAAATAATATACATATCTTCATAAATGCTTTGATAATATATATTTATCATGTTTTCTAGCACAATATTATTCTTAACATTGAATACTCTGATTTTGAAATAAGCGTAAATAAAATTTTTAAAATGGCCATGAATTTGGGGATGTCACAAAGATGCTTGATTTGAAGATCCTTGGTTAGTTATTAATAAGGAATCTATATATCATGCAAGTCTTTCACCTTTTACTGCATATGATCCATTAAAGTGGTTAGTTATTAATAATGAATCGACGTATACCTGAAGATCCTTGATTTGAAGATCTTTGGTTAATTATAGTCCCATTATTTGTGCTTCATATTCTGTTCCATTGTTAGTTGTGTCGAATTTATATCTAATGGCATGGGTTAGTATATCCCCACGTGGCGATTTTAGTATGTTCCTTATGCCTGTTCCCTTGAAGTTGGATCCTCAATTTGTTATCAAGCTTTTAATTATACTTTAGCTTGTAGATCAACACCAAATTCAACCACAAATGTCATACGTACTGAGCTTCACTGGACACTTATCTATTCTTCCTTATGTTTATGGTTTTCTCATAACATTCTAAATAGGATAGTTAGTTTGTTATGTATGGTATGAGTTTCAAAATAATGCCTTAATTTTGTATTAGTTGTACCTAGTGCAAGTATTAGTTTTTCAAGATGAGAATACCTAGTCTCAGGTTCCAAACGACTTTTACTTACATAGTAAATGTGATGTTGATCACTATCGACATCCTTAGCTGTGACTGACCTGGTCACATTTGAGGATACTGAAAGATATATGAGGAGTGGTTCCCCATCTAACGCTTTCACAAATAAGGGTGCTAAAATTAAACAATTTTTGAGTTCTTGGAATGCATTTTCATGTTCCTTGGTTCATTCGAACTTCATATTTTTCTTTAGGACGTCATAGAAAGTTTTTCATTTTTTAAGGATCTTTAGATGAACCTATTTAGAGTTGCTACTCTTCCCGTTAATCTCTGGATATCTTTGCAAGTTAGGGATCTTTGATTAATTATGACTTTAATCTGTTTAGGACACGCTTCTATTCCCCTCTCGGTGACCATGTAACCAAGGAAATTGCATGCCTTCATTCCAAAGTGACATTTGGATTGATTCAACTTCATGTCGTATTCATCTAGTATATCGAAGGCTTCTTCATGATCCATGAGGTGTTCTTCAACTATTTTAGATTAAACCACCATGTCATCAATGTATACTTCCATGGTGTTTCTCAGTTTGTCCTTGAACATTCGATTCACTAATCTTTGGTACGTTCCCCGTGTATTTTTAACACCAAAAGGCATAACAATATAGCAATATATACCTGAAAGATCATATATACCCAGGAATCATTATATAATTATATTGCTAATAACTTATGATCATATAGGGTCACACTTTATAGCAAGTTAGCACGAATTGATTTTTTATTAATGTAATTTAATTATTAAAAAAATATTTTGGGAAATAATATTTTACCAACATATTGAGAAATATTATTTCTAAGAAATAATAATAAAGAGAACAAAACTAGTTATATATATATATAAGTGTGTATGTGTGTGTATATATATATATATATATATATATATATATATATATATATACATACATATATGGTATGATTATTTGAGTTGTATATAAACTTTTGGGCACTTTATGTAACTAATCTAGTTTCACCTTAACTAACTAGATATGGTAAAGAAAATGACAATTGTATTTTGTCCCCTTTGATATTATGGATGAAAATTGAGTATGATATCATCTTAGATTGCTCTTCTTATTGTTTGATCCTTCAGCCATGCTTGTAGGAAGAGTCTTTCACTTTTTGCTTTATGGTTCCGTCTCACTTTTTAGTCTAAGGATAAAAGCTAGTGTATGCAATGTTAGAACTAGCTTCAAACACTTGATTTCTACCTTTTTGTGCTTTATAACCGAGTTTATATGGCTTTCCATGGGGCTGCAAAATTTGAAGATCATAAGCCCTCTCTTCCTTCCCTTTCATGCAAATGGTGTCAGCTATGAAGACCAATAAGTTTCTTTCTATTAAGGCTTATTTGGACATGTCTTAATTGCTTAAATTTAAGTTATTATCAATTTTTTGCTAGCATATTTTATTGCTACAAAGCTTTCTTGGTGGATACTTCTTGAGAGCTCTTAAGTTAGAGCTTAATCCATCTTCATCAACTTCCTAATTGCCAAAAGGTACCAAAGTCTTTAAAGATTTTTATACTTTCTTTCTATGCTTATTTTAATCTTTCTAAGTCTTGCAAATGATATTTTGTTGGGAATAAACTAGTTTTATTGTGTTCAAAGCTAAAGTCCTTTGTTCCTATGTTTATGTTAAATTATTTTTTAATTTGATGATATCTTTGTTTTTAGAAATCATGGATGGTTTTCTCTTTGCAAGAAAAATTCATACATATTTTCTGTGGCAATTTTAAAATGTTTATAATTGTTATTTTTTTTTGACTAAAAGTTTACTTGTATCTTTTTAGTCATAGTATTTGTCTTAAAAAAATATTTGTTTTATATAATTTTTAGTATATAAATGTGTATGATGTGTATAAACTAGCCATGAACCTTTGTGTTGTGGCATGTGTTGATTTATTTAAAATGGTTGTAATTATTTATTTACTCATATGGTATATAATAATTAAATAGATAGTTTTCATTTGTTAATTTTTGTAAGTAATAGATTAGTTTTATAAATAAATTAATTTTTTTTATAAAATGTAACAAGAATGATGATGGTGGCCATTTTGACGATTAAGAGTTTGTAAACTTGATTTTATTAATGTTTCTCAAACATCATAAAATTAATTTTATAAATTTGCTACAAGGTGTTGAAGAAAAGGAGAGCACATAAAGACTTTACAAGATAAATATCCCTTATATCCCTTTAGGAATGGACTTAACATTTTTTTGAGGACTCACAAACGTGTTACTAGTTTATGGTTCGGTTTATGTACATATGTTTGTTACATGTTTGTATTATTTTATATTTATGTTGTAATTACTATGTTATTGTTGATAAATTAGTTTTTTAAATTCAAAATAATATTTGAACATAAATAAACATCACAAGGAAGTTTGGTTTTAATTAAATTTACTTTTTAACATAAGATTGTAGAAATAATTTTAAAATAAAACAAGCTTTATTGCTAAAAATAGTAATCGATAAAATATTAGGATTAAGAGTGTATAAGTTTAAAATAGAGATTTGTAAACTTATCATTCTCCAAACCTTATTTTATAAAATGAAGTTTTACAAAAAGGCTTACAAATGTTCTAAAGCACTCAAACATTAGACTTAGTACAAGCTATTATAATTTGATCACGCGAATTTTAAAAAAAATCGGGTTTTATGAAAGAAAATTGTTGAAATGTGATTTTTTACATAAAATAAGTTTTATGCAATCTTTTTTTAAGAACACTCACACATCTCTTGTATGCACTAGTGGAATAAAGCATACCTAACCGCTTAGTGTTATCTTTTGATGACTATGGTATTTTCATGATTTCTAAAACCAAGCTATAGGCCAATTACATAAGTTTCTGTCACACCCCGAACACCGAAGGCGGAAACATTTCCGGGGCGGACTCCACGTTGAGTATCAAATCCTATGCACATAGTAAGTAAAGCAAACAACCATTACATTACATATAGAAATTCACATTTGTTCCAAAAGTAAAGTTGTACAGTGTGATACATATGTATATATAAACAAAAACATGATGAGTCTTCTACGCACTCCGTCTTCGCCAAAAGAGATCATCAGGTACCTGTCTAATGTGGACGTGAGAATACAAGCAGTTTGAAAATCAGTACAAAGCTGGTGAGTTCATAAGAGGTTTTGTTTTGTGAAACTGTACGAGTTTCCTTTTGTTTTCTAAAAATGTTACAACCAAAGAAAATCCCATATTTTCTTAAAAGTAATGTTTGGTTAACTGTTAGGTTACACTGTTCTGTTTATGTTCAACTATGATCCTAGGAAAATCCCATATTTTCCTAATGTGAAAGATGTATACTGAAAACCATATTATCCTTGTAATGTGTGTGTTAGTTCACCAACCCAAAATGTAATGTAAAAGATGTACTCTGAAAATGTATTAGTTTTAACACGTTTATAAAACTAATAAATACCATGTAAACTAGTTACTAAACCCATTATTACTAATATGTAAATCTCTGTTATCCAAATTGCGAGTTCCACAACCATACTAAAGACTAATGATGGCAATAAGTATTCCATTTCACTCTATGACTTTTGTCATCCTTGAACCTTTCGGTTCAGTTGTAGCTAGCAGCCAGGCGTGGGGTAATCAGCCCCGTATAGATGTATACACTCAAGTCACGCTCCCTATCTAAGAGATTCTTGTTACGGGGGTGGTCCTCCACTCACGTATCTCTGTGGAGTGTTCACCGAGGACGTGTCTCCAATTATAGGATTAACAAATTTACTAGTAATAATACTGAAATATCCTATGACTATCCTCCACTCGCGTATCTCTGTGGAGTGTTACCGAGGACAAAACCATGTTCAAATGTTATGCTTTTACCTGTTATATTGTGGGAAAACATTTGTGAAAATATAAATACAACAATTTATAATGTAATTCACAAATAACATGATAATGTGTCCTGTAAGTTCAATCGGTTGTTTGTTACGAGTGACAGTGTTAAAAGCATATATAATATGAAACACAATGTATATAAAACAAGTTTTGAGTACAAGTATCACTTGTACTTTGCTTGTATTCCCCCCTGAAAACAGTGAAAACAATGAAAATGGGTAGGGGTATGAACTCACCAGACGAGAAAATGTGACGGTTTGGATGCTATGAGACAGTTCGGGGCTTGATTACGTGCAAGGTTCCTATGTAAAATATATGATATTCAGTTGTATCTAATTAGACTTTGAACCACTAATTAGACATGAGTATGCACTCCACGTCGTGAAAACACTTCAATTCAAGTGTTAGGAGTGATCCGGGTAGCATCTAAAGGTGTGTAGGGCCTAAATATGGAGTTTACTCTTCAAGAGTAAACTGCTTAAGGAGTTTACGGCCCATTGACCATATCCCCATGAGTTTACGGCCTTAAACTCATGGGTGGTGTGTTCTTGGATGCTAAATGGTCATACAATGCACACGGGAAAGTTCTAGGGTCGATTCCATGGCTTAGGAAGTGATCGGGACTTGAAATTGGCTTGGAAATGAGTTTAAGGGCTAAGGAGATGTTCTTGGGGAGTTTACTACCTTAAACTCATGAGTATACAACCATAAACTCATGTTTGTCCATGAATTAAGGGCTTTGGTGGTTGATGGTTAATCATATGTGATTCTAGGTCCAAAACCAAGCATTTCAAGGGATTAAAGCCACCTTAACACCCTTTGTTGGGTGTTTACGATCTAAGGAGGTGGGTTTACAGTCCCAGAATGTTCTTGGGCCATAAACTCAAGTTTGGTGCATTTGAGGATGTTTTGGTGCACCACATGAAGGTTTATGAGGTTCTACACTCCCATGGAAGCATTTTGAAGGTGTTTAAGGGCATTTTGACCCATTAACATGAGTTTATGGTCCATGAATGAGGGTTTACAGTCCAAGAACATGCTTGGGCAGTAAACTCATGTCCATACATCATATGTTATGATTTTGGTATCCTAAGCTCATCCATGCAAGTTTTTAGGCCGAATCTAAGCCCTAGAAGTGTCTTGGAGGGGTTTTGAGGCTTCAAAACCCTCATATGAGGTGTTCACGGCCTAAGGGTTTCCTAGACCGTAAAAACTTGTTTATGGCCTCATTCCTCATAAAAATTCAGAATTTGAAGGTCTAAGATGCTAATTCATGAGTTAGGGAAGTTACCTTAGTGATTTGGAGCTTGTTTTGGATGATTTGGCAAATTTTCAGATTTTAGAGAGAGAGTAGTGACAAAACGTTTTTAGAGAGAGAGTGAAAGCCTCAAGATGATGTCACTCAATCCCTTATATAGGGGTTGAGTTTGTGGCCCGGTGGAATTTTACCCGATACTGTGACAACTCGATATTTCGAGGCAATATAATGGAGCGCAAGTCAAATTTATGTCAAAATTTAACTTTCCAAAAATCTTATTTGGGTTAAATAAAGTAGTAGGAATCGTGTCAAGGTCTTCATACATATAAAGAACCCTAAAATCCGAGTTATAACGAAGAAGTTATGGCCAATCGAAGATTCTCGGCAAAACCGGCAATACTGATAAATGTAAAACGCGAAGTTTCAATACAATAGTTTTTGGCCTTAGGTATCTAAATGAAAGTTTTAGATATCATCAAACCGTAAACGTACGTAAAAAGAACGTCCAAATCTGACTTCGTATGAGGAAGTGGTGATTTTTCTAAGTTACAAATATAGCAGTAGACAGCTAAAAACTCGAAATAGAGATCGAGAGACTTTTAGCCGACACAATCTAAATGAGAATCGAAGGGCACAACAATACTAGCGCAACGGTAAAAAGTCTGACGAAAACGGACGTCGGGTGAAGAAGTTATGGAACTTTAACGGACTTTTCCTGTCCCGACCTATTAAAAATATAATATTAAAAATAAAATCAAAACTAGCCGACGGAGTCTAAACGAAAGTTGTAGATCATAGTCTCACCTTCGGGTGGATATAAAGAACGTCGAAAACGGAGTTCGTATGAGAAAGATATGAATTTTTGAAGTTTGTTAATTAATTTAAATATAAATTAAATTAAATCTCGGTATTATCCGAAGGAGGAGTCACCGGTCCAATCCCTCGTACGCCCAGCGTACCGTCGTACGCCCAGCGTACCGTCGTACGCCCAGCGTACTCGGATGCTAGGCTCCGGTTCGTCCACGTCGCTCCAATGCTTCGACCGAGGATGCGCTCATGCATGACGCATGAGTACGCAGCGCGTACTCTAGTACGCCCCGCGTAACGCAACCCCCTCAGACCCCTATAAATAGCATGCGAGGGTGCCGGCCAAAATTGCTAATTTCCTTCCTTTCTCGCGCCGAAGCTCTGCGTTTCAACCATCGGAATCATCCCAAAGGCCCGGTTTTCATATCCAAGGTGGGAAGAAAGTTTTACACTCCCGAGACTCCCGAGAATTTCCCGAGAATCTCGAGAGATCCGCTTTCTCGAGTAGAAGTTCTGCTCGGTTTTCGTCACGCATTCTTCAATCAATCAGGTGAGTTCATACCCCTATAATCCACACTTTTAAATGTTTTATGAATATTTTTATATGCTTTTAAGGGGGGGAATACAAGTAAAACACACGATGATTATCGTATGTTATATAAAGTTTCGTTTTATACTTTTTATCAACGGAATCATATGTGATTTATAATCATTATAAAGAAACTTTTGTGTGCAAAATGCATCACGATAATATCATATCTTTCGGAAATTGAAAAGTGTTGTTATTTATATATAAATCAAACACTCCGCTTATACTGTATGTATATGTGTCCACCTTTGGTACTACAAACATACGATTATTTTAGTACTACAAACATACGATTATTTTGGTACGAAAAACATCAATATTTTGGGATACTTCTTGTTAATAAAACAATCATCTGTGATTTATAACTAGTATACAAATAGGTTCAATACAAGTTCAACAGTTTCACTAAACATATTACTTCAAATGACTTTCTTAAACGTTTTTACATGATTAAAGCTCATTATCAAACTGTCTTACATACTGTAAGCTTCCTTTCAAAATCGGTTACAAAGGTGTTTTCAAACAATGGTTTTACGTGTACTTAAACTGTCTTATCAAAAAAAATACTTTCAATCATTTTATAAACTGACATCAAGTCACAAACCTTTATTAGACTTTTCAACGGTTTTACAAAACTTCTTTATGCTTTTATATTATAAATTGCATGCCTCTATATGTATAGTTATCTAAGAAATGTTTAAAAGACTTAGAAAGGCTATCCACCCTATTTCCTTTTCGCGCCTTGAGATGTGGTCTGGTGGGATATTGGGTATTCATCCGAAAGTCGTTTAAATATTAGTTATATATCATGTATACATATATGGTCATAAATGTCCCCTCAGTAATTTAGTTATGATACAAATAGATATCAATGGTGTATAAACCTACTTGGTCACTCATCAATTACATTCTAGTAAACTATTATAGGAATAGTTTAGAGTAAACAAAACATTTTCACTACTACAAGAAATTACACCAGAGTCAGTTCATTCATGAGTCCAGACTACATGTTATATGAAGGAATACTCTTACTTGAATTCTTATACATGAATACTTATACATGAATACTTATACATGAATACTTATACATGAATACTTTTACATAAACATTATATGGCATGTTACTACTACATGTTATATGAAGGAATACTCTTACCTGAATACTTATACATGAATACTTTTACACAGACATTATATGGAAATTTAATATTACATGTTATATCTCTAGATATGGTTATATTGTTCGCCTTTCTATCTTTACCTTGTGATTCAATCACATCATCGACGAGGTAGACTGGGACTTTATCTCCTAGTACCACATCATACTTTGAGGGACTAACCATTCCGACAACCACTGCTAGCTACAGAGGTAAATGAACAATCTACGGATGTTCTAGGTTGATACCATCGTGGGTATACATAAGGGACTAACTATTCCTACACCCGGCTGTTAGCAATAGAGGTAAATGAGCAGTCTACGGATGTTCTAATTTGATACCATTTCAGGTATACTTAAGGGGCTACTAATAAGAGTTAAACAAGGAAAAACCATCACATTTTCAAGAGATACGTACTGTCAAAACAGTCAGGTCTAGGTAAAAGACTACTTTCAAAACATTCGAGTCTTGGTAGAAGACTACTTTTATACTAGTAGGAAATATGGGATTTTCTAGAACTTTTCATACTTATACTAAATGTTTCATCATTCATTTACCAGTCTTTCATATCAACTAATCAAAGTAATGACATTAAAGACTTATGAACTCACCAGCTTAAATGCTGATCTACTCTTTCAAAATAACTTGTATTCTCAGGTTACAAATAAACAGGTGTCGATACAAGGTTTAGAGAAGATGGAGCACTCAAGACTCGTCTTTTATTTTGATAAGTTATTATCATATCTTGTACAATGAAAGAAAACACTTGTAATTAAAATTATACTATTGATGCAATGGATGATGTTGTTGCTTGTTTACTACTTTACATTTGTTGTGATGCATACATGACGTCCTCCGCCCCAGAACGTTTCCGCCGTTCGTGGTTTTGGGGTGTGACAGATACTGCCATTAGACGGTGCTTTTGGTCGCACCCGATAAAGTTGCCGTAATTACGACTTAAATAAAACTAAATATTTGCTAAATGAAATAGAAAGTATTTTAATGTTTTAAATGTATTCCAACACCTTTTTAAAACATTAATAGAAGTCGCAATAATTTATTTAAAACGAAGTTAACGGAAAATTTTGGAACTTAACGACTTTATTAACGAAAACGGGTTACAAATAATAGAACGAAATTCGGGTTGTCACATTATCCCCCCGATAGAGGGAATTTTGTCCCGAAATTCAGAATTAAGATACAAATCATGGATCTGGGAAGAGATGCGGATACTTCTGTTTCATTGAGTCTTCACGTTCCCAAGTGAATTCCGGTCCCCGCTTGGTATTCCAGCGAACCTTCACTAACAGGATGCAACTTTGTTTCGTACATTTAATCTCTCGATCCATGATTTCGATGGGCTCCTCAACGAAATTTAAGTTCTCATTGATCTCGATCTCATCAAGAGGAATCACTAGTGTTTTATCGGATAGACACTTTTTAAGGTTTGATACGTGGAAGACGGGATGAATGTTGCTAAGCTCGTGAGGTAACCGAAGTTTATAGGCTACCGGACTGATCCTGGCGAGGATCTCGAAGGGTCCAATGTACCTCAGATTAAGTTTACCACGCTTTCCAAAGCAGACCATGCCTCTCCAGGGCGAGAACTTCAACAGAACATGGTCTCCAACCTGGAACTCCAGATGTTTCCGTCGGTTATCAGCATAACTTTTGTATCTATCATGTGAAGCTTTCAGTCGTTCTCGGATTTGGATGATCTTTTCAGTAGTTTCGTGGATGATTTCAGGACCAGTGAGAGCATTCTCAGGAAATCAACTCTTGGCTAGCTGCGTGTCCCCTACCTCGACCCAGCACAGAGGGGATCTACACTTGCGACTGTAGAGGGCTTCGAACGGGGCAACCATGATACTGGTATGGTAGCTGTTGTTGTACGAGAACTCGATCAATGGAAAATGTGTGTCCCACGACTGTCCGAAATCAATGACACATGCCCTAAGCATGTCTTCCAGGGTTTGGATAGTTCTCTCACTCTGTCCGTCAGTCTGAGGGTGATAAGCCGTGCTCATGTCTAGTTTGGTTCCAAGAGCTTTCTGGAGAGACTGCTAGAATCTGGAGGTAAACCCGCTATCTCGATCAGAGATAATGGACACAGGTACACCGTGCAGTCGAACTACCTCTTGGATGTAGCTCCGCGCAAGTCTTTCCATCTTAAATGATTCTTTAATCGGAATGAAGTGAGCGGATTTGGTCAAACGATTGACAATTACAGAAATGGTATTGTACGCACTCGGACACCTGGGTAACTTGGTGATGAAATCCATGGTAATCATCTCCCATTTCCACTTGGGTATCTCGGGTTGCTGGAGCAGACCTGAGGGTTTCTGGTATTCGACTTTCACTTTGGTACAAGTCAAGTACTTGCCCACGAATGTAGCGATCTCGGCTTTCTTGTTCGGCCACCAGTATTGTTTCTTGAGATCTAGGTACATCTTGTCCGAACCTGGGTGAACAGAGTATCTGGTCTTATGTACCTCTTCCATGACAATCTCCCTGAATCCTCCGGACTTTGGAATCCAGATTCGGTCCATGAAATAGTAGACTCCGTCACCTCTGATCTCAAGTTTTTTATCCATTCCCCTTAAGTCTTCGCTTGATTTGTTCTCGGGTTTGAGGGCTTCTATCTGGGCGTCTCGGATTTGCATGGATAATTGGGAATGGATAGTCATCGTTAGTGTCCTCACTTAACGGCTTGAACTTTCCTTTCGGCTAAGGGCATCCGCTACCACATTGGCCTTGTCGGGATGGTAGCGAATCTCGCACTCATAATCGCTGAGTAGCTCTACCCATCGTCGTTGCCTCATGTTTAGGTCTTTCTGATTGAGGATGTGCTGCAGGCTTTTATGGTCAGTGAAGATCATACACTTGGTTCCGTAAATATAATGTCTCCAAATCATCGGTGCAAAGACCACGGCTCCTAACTCCAAGTCATGTGTGGTATAGTTGACCTCATGTACTTTCATCTGTCTTGAGGCGTAAGCAATCAGTTTTCCTCTTTGCATAAGCACACAGCCTAGGCCCTGATTAGACGCATCACAATAGACAACCAAGTCTTCGTTCCCTTCGTGTAGGGACAGAACAGGTGCGCTACACAAGGCTTGCTTTAATGTTTGGAACGCTGATTCTTGCTTTTCACTCCAACAAAAGGGTACACCTTTCTGTGTTAGAGTGGTTAGGGGTTTGGTGATTTTGGAAAAATTCTGGATGAATCCCCGATAATAGCCGGTGAGACCCAAGAATTGACGGATTTCTGTGGGTGTCTTCGGTGTCGACCAATTCTCTATCGCTTTAATCATGGAAGGATCCACATGAATACCCTCCTTGCTTACCACATGACCGAGGAAAGTTACCTTCCGGATCCAGAATTCACACTTGGAAAATTTTGCGTACAACTTCTCGGATCTAAGGGTTTCCAACACTAACCTCAAGTGTTGCTTGTGGTCTTCTTCACTTCTGGAGTAGAAAAGGATGTCATCAATGAACACGATGATGAATTTGTCTAAGAAAGGACGACACACCTGGTTCATTAGGTCCATGAACACTGCCAGTGAATTGGTTAGACCGAAGGGCATCACTACGAACTCGTAGCGTCCATACCGAGTCCTGAAAGCTGTTTTGGAAACATCACTCTCAAGAACTCGTAGTTGATTGTACCCTGACCGAAGGTCTATTTATGGTTAATTTGTTCAGCTAACGGTAGTCGATACACATCCGGAAGGATCCATATTTCTTTTTGACAAACAATACTGGAGCTCCCCAGGGTGAGGAACTTGGTCTAATGAATCCTTTAGTGAGTAACTCATTGAGTTGGCTGGATAACTCCTGCATTTCTGCTGGATCTAAGCGATACGGAGATTTCGCTACGAGAGTAGCTCCAGGAATTAGGTCAATGCGGAACTCGACTTGACGCTCGAGAGGGATTCCTGGAAGCTCTTCTGGAAAGACATCAGGAAAGTTACAGACTTCGGGGATGCTCGTGAGGTATTTAACTTCCTGTTTCTCATTAATGACATCGGCTAAGAATGCTATGCACTCCTTTCGTAGGAGCTTTTGAGCTTTGATGTAGGAAATGATACGAAGATTGGAGCTGAGTTTATCGCCATAGATTATGAGAGTCTGACCCGTAGGAAGATTGAGACGGATGGCTTTTCGTAGCAAAGGATATCAGCATGAGTGAAACTCAACCAATCCATGCCAATGATAACATCAAAGTTCTTAATGGAGACTGGCATAAGATCGATGGGAAATGAATGATCGTTCAGGGTAAGGGTACAATTTATGAATACATCACTAGCGCTTTCTTTCACACCGTTAGCCATCTTGACGGTAAACTTTTGGTTAATGGTTGGGGATTAGGTTTTAGATTTTTTTTGAACGATTGACTAACAAAACTTCTTTCAGCACCCGAATCGAAAAGAATATTAGCATAAGAGTTGTCGAGAAGGAACGTACCCGAGACAACAGTGGGATCGGCGACTGCTTCCTCCCGTCCCATGGCTAGAACTCTTCCGGTATTATCAGCTGTTGACTTCTTGGGGCTATTGTTGTTAAAGTGCCCAACCTCTCCACAGTTATAGCAGGCTTGACCAACGCCTGCTCCAGATGATTGATTGGCTGATTGGGTCGGAGATTTGCAGAATCGGACCGTGTGCCCGTTCTTACCACAATTGGTACAAGATAGTTCTCGGCAGGGGCCGGGGTTGTGGTGATATTTGCACTTGTCACATAGAGGAAGATTACGAGCATACTTGCTAGTAGGATTTGGAGCTGTGGATCCCACAACAGATGCAGCAGCAATGGGGGTAGTAGCAGCATGGACTGCTACAGTCTGCTGTTTCTTGGAAGATCCTTGGGAAGATTGGCCCTTATTCTTCTTCCAGAACTTTGTCTTCTCACCACTCCTTTGATTCGGCTCAGGAGTGGTAGTGATTTTCTCAACATCATCGCTATGATCAATCAAGGTCTGGGCTAAACTCTTGGCACTATCATAGGTATCCGGATGTCCAACTAAAACATTTCCCTTTGTTGGTTGGGTCAGCCACCAGATGAACCTTTCCATCTTTTTACTTTCAGGAGTGACCAATCCTGGGCAGAGAAGTGCGAGGTCATCGAATCGAGAAGTGTTTGCAGCAATATTAGAACCCTTCATCTTCAGATTCCAGAGCTCGTGCTCTAGTTTCTGCATTTCACCACGGGGACAGTATTCGACTATCAGGAGTTCTTTCATGGCTTCCTAGACCATGGCATTGGCTATGGGTAGGGTCAGAGATTTGACTTGACCATTCCACCAAGTCTAGGCTTTATCAATGAAGGTACAGGTTGCGAACTTGACCTTATCAGATTCCGCACATGCACAAATTTCAAAGATGGATTCGATTTTCTCGAACCATCGGGATAAGGAAATGACACCTCCAGTGCCATTGAAGGATGTTGGTTTCCCATTCATGAATTCCTTATAGGAACCCTCCTTTCGGTGTCCTTGATTATTTTCTTGGTTTTGGGGATGAGGACCACCTCCTAAGCTACCGGGGTTCATTTGCGACATGGTTGCTACCATTGCGGCAGTCAAAACTGTCTGAAGTTATGCAAGATCAAATTGAGGAGGAGGTGGTGGCGGAGGAGGATTGTTGTTGTTCTTTGAGCTGCGTCACTTTCTACGAGGCATCTTGATCTAATAACATCAAGAAAGAGAGAGGATGGTAAGTCCTCTACATGAATCGAGAGATATGACAGACATATATTCCGAATAAGCGATAAAACAGGAAGAGTTATCAAAGCAAGTAAAATATCGCTAAGGGAATGATCAAGGAACAATGCATGAACGAAGATTTCTACGAAGGATTGTCTCGACAAATACTCTTATAGTATTTCATGATTTGCTAACGACACCGGTTCGATGTTTGTGGTATTTGGGTAAGTTTAGGCATGCCTCACACCACAGTCACTCCCAAGCACATGTTGGCCGTGTCTCGAATGAATATAGTTGGCCAGGCTATATATATGGACCGAGTCCATGATGCCACCCAATAGACTCAACAATATCCCAAAGTTTTAATATAAATAAAATACATTTCTTCAGAAATGCTTTGATAATATATATTTATCATGTTTCTAGCACAATATTATTCTGAACATTGAATACTCTGATTTTGAAATAAGCGTAAATAAAATTTTTAAAATGGCCATGAATTTGGGGATGTCACAAAGATCCTTGATTTGAATCTATATATCATGCAAGTCTTTCACCTTTTACTGCATATGATACATTAAAGTGGTTAGTTATTAATAATGAATCGACGTATACCTGAAGATCCTTGATTTGAACATCTTTGGTTAATTATAGTCCCATTATTTGTGCTCCATATTCCGTTCCATTGTTAGTTGTGTCGAATTCATATCTAATGGCATGGGTTAGTATATCCCCACGTGGCGATTTTAGTATGTTCCTTATTCCTGTTCCCTTGGAGTTGGATCCTAAATTTGTTATCGAGCTTTTAATTATACTTTAGCTTGTAGATCAACACTAAATTCAACCACAAATGTCATAGGTACTGAGCTTCACGGAACACTTATCTATTATTCCTTATGTTTATGGTTTTCTCATAACATTCTAAATAGGATAGTTAGTTTGTTATGTATGGTATGAGTTTCAAAATAATGCCTTAATTTGGTAGTAGTTGTACCTAGTGCAAGTATTAGTTTTTCGAGATGAGAATACCTAGTCTCAGGATCGAAACGAATTTTACATACGTAGTAAATGTGATGTTGATCACTATCGAGATCGTTGGAATTGACTGACCTGGTCACATTTGAGGATACTGAAAGATATATGAGGAGTGGTTCCCCATCTAATGGTATCACAAATAAGGGTGCTGAAATTAAAAAAATTTTAGTTCTTGGAATGCATTTTTATGTTCCTTGGTCCATTCGAACTTCATATTTTTTTAAGACATCATAGAAAGGTTTTCATTTTTTAAGGAGCTTGAGATTAACCTATTTAGAGTTGCTACTCTTCCCGTTAATCTCTAGATATCTTTTCAAGTTAGGGATCTTTGATTAATTATGACTTTAATATGTTTAGGACACGCTTCTATTCCCCTCTCGGTGACCATGTAACCAAGGAAATTGCATGCCTTCATTCCAAAGTGACATTTGGATGTATTCAACTTCATGTCGTATTCATCTAGTATATCGAAGGCTTCTTCATGATCCATGAGGTGATCTTCAACTATTTTAGATTTAACCACCATGTCATTAATGTATACTTCCATGGTGTTTCTCAGTTTGTCCTTGAACATTCGATTCACTAATCTTTGGTACGTTGCCCGTGTATTTTTAAGACCAAAAGGCATAACAATATAGCAATATATACCTGAAAGATCATATATACCTAGGAATCATTATATAATTATATTGCTAATAACTTATGATCATATAGGGTCACACTTTATAGCAAGTTAGCACGAATTGATTTTTTATTAATATAATTTAATTATCAAAAAAAATATTTTGGGAAATAATATTTTACCAACATATTGAGAAATATTATTTCTAAGAAATAATAATAAAGAGAACAAAACTAGTTATATATATATATATAAGTGTGTGTGTGTGTATGTATATATATATATATGTGTATATATATATATATATATATATATATATATATATATATATGGTATGATTATTTGAGTTCTATACAAACTTTTGGGCACTTTATGTAACTAATCTAGTTTCACCTTAACTAACTAGATATGGTAAAGAAAATGACACTTCTATTTTGTCGCCTTTGATAATATGAATGAAAATTGAGTATGATATCATCTTAGATTGGTCTTCCTATTGTTTGATCCTTCAGCCATGCTTGTAGGAAGAGTCTTTCACTTTTTTGCTTTATGGTTTCGTCTCACTTTTTGGTCTAAGGATAAAAGCTAGTGTGTGCAATGTTAGAACTAGCTTCTTACACTTGATTTGTACCTTTTTGTTCTTTATAACCGAGTTTATATGGCTCTACATGGGGCTGCAAAATTTGAAGATCATAAGCCCTCTCTTCCTTTCCTTTCATGCAAATGGTGTTAGCTATGAAGACCAATAAGTTTCTTTCTATTAAGGCTTATTTGGATATGTCTTAATTGCTTAAATTTAACTTATTATCAATTTTTTGCTAGCATATTTTAGTGCTACAAAGCTTGCTTGGTGGATGCTTCTTGAGAGCTCTTAAGTTAGAGCTTAATCCATCTTCATCAACTTCCTAATTGCCAAAAGGTACCAAAGTCTTTAAAGATTTTTATACTTTCATTCTATGCTTATTTTAATCTTTCTAAGTCTTGCAAATGATATTTTGTTGTGAATAAACCAGTTTTATTGTGTTCAAAGCTAATGTCCTACATTCCTATGTTTATGTTAAATTATTTTCTAATTTGATGATATCTTTGTTTTTAGAAAACATGGATGGTTTTCTCTTTGCAAGAAAAATTCATACATATTTTCTGTGGCAATTTTAAAATGTTTATAATTGTTATTTTTTTTTGACTAAAAGTTTACTTGTATCTTTTTAGTCATAGTATTTGTCTTAAAAAAATATTTGTTTTATATAATTTTTAGTATATAAATGTGTATGATTTGTATAAACTAGCCATGGACCTTTGTGTTGTGGCATGTGTTGATTTATTTAAAATGGTTGTAATTATTTATTTACTCATATGGTATATAATAATTAAATAGATAGTTTTCATTTGTTAATTTTTGTAAGTAATAGATTAGATTTATAAATAATTTAATTTTTTTTTATAAAATGTAACAAGAATGAAGATGGTGGCCATTTTGACAATTAAGAGTTTGTAAACTTGATTTTATTAACGTTTCTCAAACATCATAAAATTAGTTTTATAAATTTGCTACAAGGTGTTGAAGCAAAAGAGAGCACATGAAGACTTTACAAGATAAATATCCCTTATATCCATTTAGGAATGGACTTAACATTTTTTGATGACTCACAAACGTGTTACTAGTTTATGGTTCGGTTTATGTACATATGTTTGTTACATGTTTGTATTATTTTATATTTATGTTGTTATTACTATGTTATTGTTGATAAATTAGATTTTTAAATTCAAAATAATATTTCAACATAAATAAACATCACAAGGAAGTTTGGTTTTAATTAAATTTACTTTTTAACATATGATTGTAGAAATAATTTTAAAATAAAACAAGCTTTATTCCTAAAACTAGTAATCGGTAAAATATTAGGATTAAGAGTGTATAAGTTTAAAATAGAGATTTGTAAACTTATCATTCTCCAAACCTTATTTTATAAAATGAAGTTTTACAAAAAGGCTTACAAGTGTTCTAAAGCACTCAAACATTAGACTTAGTACAAGCTATTATAATTTGATCACGCCAATTTTAAAAAAATCGGGTTTTATGAATGAAAATTGTTAAAATGTGATTTTTTACATAAAATAAGATTTTTAAAAAGTATACCATGATTATTGGATGCATGGAATAACCATGATATAATATGTTTTCTTAAAATATAATTATAAAAACATCAAAGACCCCTTATAAACCTCAAATCTATGCAATCTTTTTTGGAGAACACTCACACATTTCTTGTATGCACTGGTGGAATAAAGCATACCTAACCGATTAGTGTTATCTTTTGATGACAATGGTGTTTTTCATGATTTCTAAAACCAAGCTATAGGCCGATTACATAAGTTTCTGTCACACCCCGAAAACCGAAGGCGGAAACATTTCCAGGGCGGACTCCATGTTGAGTATCAATTCCAATGCACATAGTAAGTAAAGTAAACAACCATTACATTACATATAGAAATTTACATTTGTTCCAAAAGTAAAGTTGTACAGTGTGATACATATGTATATATAAACAAAAACAAGACGAGTCTTCTACGCACTCCGTCTTCGCCAAAAGAGATCATCGGGTACCTGTCTAATGTGGACCTGAGAATACAAACAGTTTGAAAATCAACATAAAGCTGGTGAGTTCATAAGAGGTTTTGTTTTGTGAAAACTGTACGAGTTTCCTTTTGTTTTCTAAAAATGTTACAACCCAAGAAAATCCTATATTTTCTTAAAAGTAATGTTTGGTTAACTATTAGGTTACACTGTTCTGGTTATGTTCAACTGTGATCCTAGGAAAATCCCATATTTTCCTATTGTGAAAGATGTATACTGAAAACCTTGTTATCCTTGTAATGTGTGTCTTAGTTCACCAACCCAAAATGTAATGTAAAAGATGTACTCTGAAAATGTATTAGTTTTAACATGCTTATAAAACTAATAAATACCAAGTAAACTAGTTACTAAACCCATTATTACTAATATGTAAATCTCTATTATCCAAATTGCGAGTTAGATAACCATACCAAAGACTAATTATGGCAATAAGTAGTCCACTTCACTCTATGACTTTCATCACCCTTGGACCTTTCGGTTCGGTTGTAGCTAGCAGCCAGGCGTGGGGTAGTCAGCCCCGTATAGATCTATACATCAAGTCACGCTCCTTATCTAAGAGATCCTGGTTACGGGGGCGGTCCTCCACTCGCATATCTCTGTAGTGTGTTCACCGAGGACGTGTCTCCAAATATAGGATTAACAAATTTACTAGTAATAATACTGAAAGATACAATGACTCTCCTCCACTCGCGTATCTCTGCGGAGTGTTACCGTGGACAAAACCATGTTTAAATGTTATGCTTTTAACTGTTATATTGTGGGAAAAAAAATTGTGAAAATATAAATACAACAATTTATAATGTAATTCACAAATAACATGATAGTGTGTCCTGTAAGTTCAAACGGTTGTTTGTTACGAGTGACAGTGTTAAAAGCATATATAATATGAAATACAAGGTATATAAAAGAAGTTTGGAGTGCAAGTATCACTTGTACTTTGCTTGTATTCCCACCTGAAAACAGTGAAAACAGTGAAAGTGGGTAGGGGTATGACCTCACCAAACAAGAAAACGCGAAGGTTTGGATGCTATGAGACAGTTTGGGACTTGATTACGCGCAAGGTTCCTATGCAAAATAAATAATATGCAATTGTATCTAATTAGACTTTGAACCACTAATTAGACATGAATATGCACTCCAAGTCATGAAAACACTTCAATTCAAGTGTTAGGAGTGATCCGGGTAGCATCTAAAGGTGTGTAGGGCCTAAATATGGAGTTTACTCTTCAAGAGTAAACTCCTTAAGGAGTTTACGGCCCATTGACCATATCCCCATGATTTTACAGCCGTAAACTCATGGGTGGTGGGTTCTTGGATGCCAAATGGAAATACAATGCACACGGGAATGTTCTAGGGTCGATTCCATGGCTTAGGAAGTGACCGGGACTTGAAATGGCCTTAAAAATGAGTTTAAGGTCTAAGGAGATGTTCTTGGGGAGTTTACTACCTTAAACTCATGAGTATACAACTGTAAACTCATGTTTGTCCATGAATTAAGGGCTTTGGTGGTTGAAGGTTAATCACATGTGATTCTAGGTCCAAAACCAAGCTTTTCAAGGGATTAAAGGCACCTTAACACCCTTTGTTGGGTGTTTACGGTCTAAGGAGGTGGGTTTATGGTCCACTAATGTTCTTGGGCCGTAAACTCAAGTTTGATGCATTTGAGGATGTTTAAGGGCATTTTGACTAATTAACATGAGTTTATCATCCATGAATGAGGGTTTACGGTCCAAGAACATGCTTGGGCCGTAAACTCATGTCCATACATCATAGGTTATGATTTTGGGGTCCTAAGCTCATGCATGCAAGTTTTTAGGCCGAATCTAAGACCTAGAAATGTCTTGGAGGGGTTTTGAGGCTTCAAAACCCTCATATGAGGTGTTCACGGCCTAAGGGGGTTCCTAGACCGTAAACACTTGTTTATGGTCTCATTCCTCATAAAAATTACGAATTTGAAGGTCTAAGATGCTAATTCATGAGTTAGGGAAGTTACCTTAGTGATTTAGAGCTTGTTTTGGATGATTTGGCAAATTTTCGGATTTTAGAGAGAGAGTAGTGAGAGAAAGTTTTTAGAGAGAGAATAAAAGCCTCAAAATTATGTCACTCAATCCCTTATATAGGGGTTGAGTTTGTGGCCCGGTGGAATTTTACCCGATACTGCCGTTAGACGGTGCTTTTGGTCGTACCCGATAAAGTTGCCGTAATTACGACTTAAATAAAACTAAATATTTTCTAAATGAAATAGAAAATATTTTAATGTTTTAAATGTATTCCAACACCTTTTTAAAACATTAATAGAAGTCGCAATAATTTATTTAAAACGAAGTTAACGGAAAATTTTGGAACTTAACGACTTTATTAACGAAAACGGGTTACAAATAATAGAACGAAATTCGGGTTGTCACAATTTCTTCAAATTGGATGATTTGATCAAATATATTTTGTGACAAATGATACCTAAGCAAGAGACTTTCTAGGCATAGATGGGATCAAACATGTTTAATTAAATTAGCAATCCCATTAATCTAGGAATAAATAATACCCAACCATTTACTTGTTTTGCAACTTGGATCCTAGACTTTGACAATTAATGTTTTTGAAAAGTGAAAGGGTATTAACTATTAAAGATTAAATATTGAAAATACAAAATGGATTTTGTTAAAATCTTGTATATATAAATAATCCACTCCCATACTGTCACACCCCGAAAATCATAGGCGGAAACATTTCCGGTGTGGACTACCACGTTGTGTATCAAATCCAATGTACATAGTAATCATAGTAAACAACCATTACATTACATATATATGAAAGTTTACATTTGTTTCAAAAGTAAAGTTATACAATATATACATATGCATCATATTAACAAAAGTTGAGACGAATCTTCTGAGCACTCTGTCTTCTCCAAAAGATATCACCGGGTACCTGTCTAACTTGGACCTGAGAATACAAGCGGTTTGAAAATCAGCATAAAGCTGGTGAGTTCATAAGCGGTTTTGTTTTATGAAAATGTATCGGTTTCCTTTAGTTTCCGAAAAGATTTGTTATCCAAGAAAATCCCATATTTTCTTATGTAAGTTAGTTTAGTTATCATTTGTTACCAATTCGATTTCATGTTGTATTTTACCCCAGGAAAATCCCATATTTTCCCAATTGTAAGACCAGTTGTATATCACAAAGTATAGTTTAATACACAAAACTATATGATGAAAACCTTTGGGTCACTATCCCGAAAGACATATAAGATAGTTTAACACATATGAAAGTACAAATTTAAGATCATGGGACTACCATCCCGGACTAGACACGAGATAATTTGATATATATGGAAATATAGATTGAAAACCATGGGATCACTATCCCGGACAAGATATAGATTTAGACCATGGGATTATCATCCCGTACTTGATATAGATTGAAATCATGGGATTACTATCCCGAAATAGATATAGATTGAAAACCGTGGGATCACTTTCCCGGACAAGATATAAGTGTAAACCATGGGATTACTATCCCGTATAAGATATAGCTAAAAATCATGGGGCAAACATCCCGTACAAGTTATAGATACCTAACCATGGGATCACTATCCCGTATAAGATATAAGATATATACATACTGAAAAACCATGGGAGTACTATCCCGAACTAGATACAAAATAGTTTGACAAAACCATGGGATCACTATCCCGAACCAGATATAAGATTATAAAACCCAAGCTATGAATAACTTATGTTAATACATGTTGTGAGTCGGGTAACCATGCTAATTTGAAAACGAGACCTCCTTGATGTTTGTCAGACGTCGAAACGATATCCAGAAATTTGTCACCCCAGGTGTGCCCGCCTAACTGTAGCTAGCAGTTAAGGTGTGGGATTGTCAGTCCCGAATAGATCTATTCACAAATTGCACGCTCTCGGTCCAGGAGACTTTGGTTACACTTCCGAGGAGGATTTACTTAGCATCCATAAATGGTAGTGACTATCTCACAAACTAGTACTAAACTATTCATAGGGTTCTCATACGATATCAACATACAGAAGATTATGAAACGTAATACAACGAATATAGATACATACAATGAAATTATATGACAATACATTCAAATGATACGGAGATAAACCGAATCAGACATAGTTTATCTAATAATCTTATATAGATACCAGAATGTGATAAAACGAATAGTAAATAACCCCAAATTATTCCCATAATAATTTGATTAGTTTTGTTATTTCCTTAACTAAAATCTATTTAGTTGTAATTGATAAATCATTCCTTATGCTCAGCATAATACATAAGGAGTAAAAGAGTTTATAATATTTTCAGATATAATTTGAAACACATCAATGTTATGATTTGAAAACAATTATAGTTTGCTTGTATTCCCCCCCTGAAAACATTGAAAACAGTGAAAAGGGCGTAGGGGTATGAACTCACCGGATGAGAAACGTGACGATTTGGATGCTAAGAGTTGATCTGCGGCTTGTAAACACACGAGGTTCCTAAGTATAAGGTAAAGATACACATTTGTTTCTAATTAGGACTTAGATTGATTATTGGATAGGGACAATTGCTTCAAGTCGTGAAAACACTCTGATACAAGTGTTTGGAGGGACCCGGGTGGCGTTTAAGGACATGTAATGATGCGAGGGACTTAGGAAATGAGTTTACTCCCCAAGAGTACACTTCTACATGGTGTTTACGGCCAAAACACCCATTCCCCATCATTTTACGGCCGTAATCTCATGATCGGTGGTTTATGGTGCAATTTGGACTTCAAACACTTAGGCGACAATTTCTAGATTTGGTTTAAGGGTTTGGAATATGTTTTAATCACCAAAGTGACATATTTTAGGGAGTTTACAGCCTAGCATGGTCTCATGGCCGTAAACTCCTATAAACCCATGAAAAGTTGTGTTTTTGGATTCCAAACTAATCATATGTGATTGGTAAAATTGTTTCAAGGCCTTTCATGCATTTGTTTGAAGTTCTGAAGAGGTTTTTGGAGTTTACGGCCAATGAGACCCCTCTCATGGCTGTAAACTCTCTTAGAGAGTAAATCCATATGTTTTAAGGTTAAAAACTTGCATGCAAGAGTTTCTAAACTTCCTTAAAGCCTTGAAGTGAATTTGGGACACATTTTGACACACTTTTTGGAGTTTACGGCCATGGAACACATGCTATGGCCGTAAACTCTTAAATGAAAGGGTTTTGATGTGTTTAAGGCCCTTAAACTATTTTTGGTTGGTCCTTTGATTTATTCCAAGGCTTTTGGTGGTATTGGATGACTTTCTAACACCTTAGAAATGCATTTGCACCATGTTTCATGGAGTTTATGGCCCAAGCACAAGCCTTAGACGTAAACTCACAATAATCCCCCAAAAATTATGTTTCAAGTGTCCAAATGATATTACCAATATTCTATAATTCATATCTAAGCCATATTAGTGATTTGGAGGGGTTTAAGGTCAAGAATACCCCATATATATGAGTTTACGGCCCAAGCATTTGCCTTGGCCGTAAACTCCTTCAAATCCATCAAAAACTATGTTTTAAATATTATAAGTCCTTTCCATTAAGCCATTAAGCCATATCTAAAGTCCAATATTGCTTAGCAGGGGTTTCAGGGCTTAAAAACCCATTTATTATGAGTTTACGGCCTAAGCATGTTTCTGGGCCGTAAACTCATATACAAGGCCTTAATTCATGATGAAACCCCAAATTTGGAAGCCAAATATTCTATACATTAAGGTTAGGAGGGTACCTTAGGGATTTGAGGCCTTAAAATTGAGTTTTGGACCCTTAAACTTTGGATTTAGGAGACAGGTTAGAGAGAGAGTATAGAGAGGAAGAAAAAGCTTCAAATGAGTGCTAAAACACATTTATATAGGTCCTAAAACTTGGACACGGTGGAATTCTACCCGATACATGATGTTAAACGCGGCTTTTGGTCGCACCCGATTAACTTTCCGTCACCCAGTGGGGACGTTTCTAAAACTTATGAAGTAATTATTTTTGGGCTAATTATGTGAGTTCCTGAGTGGTTTAGACACTCATTAAATTATAATAAACATATAAGTTTAAATAATTTGACCCAAAGTGAAAACGAAACGAATTTGATAACGGCAACTTTTCGGCTAGAACGGGTTTTGGCGACGAACAACTTCGGGTTGTTACATTTGTTGGGTTATGAGCATTCTAACACTCCTAAGTGTACATGCAACCCTAAATACCTTGGATCTATGTTTTCTCTATTATACATGCAAATATGAACATCCAAGGTATTATCCTAATCTAGCATACAAAATTATCAATATAACAAGATAGAATACATACCTCTTTGATGGTGCTTGTCTTCATGAAGTTTGAGTGCCTAGTGCCCCAAGTGTGACACCTCAAATGTTTCACAATCATCAAAACACTTAGAATAGCTTAGAGAGAATTCTACACTTCATGAAATCGGCTAGCCCTTTCTTATTCTCACTAGTGGCCGATTTTTCCTCAAGAATAAGATGCTTATATAGTTGTACAATTAGGGTAAACCCTAATTGTCATGACTTTCCATTTCCTTGGATCCATGGGTTCAAATACACCATGGAGCATCATATGGGTTGTGGCCCAACTAGATAATCCATGGAGCATTAGCCCACTATACAAGTATGGATGATTTACACAATCAACCCATATATTTAATTAGTCTTCTTTTGATCACTCAATTAATGCTAGATTAATTCTTGATCAATACTAATTAAATAATCTCATTATTCTTATTATTAATATACTAGAACTTATAATATATTAATAACCATAAGTGTCTTATTTCTCTCATTTAGTCTATCCAAGTGCATGATGGTATGCAACCCAAATGGACCATGCCGGGTCGGGTCAAGTCTTACCAATTATAGTTATTGACTTAGACATTAATCCAACAGTCTCCCACTTGGATAAGTCTAAAACTATTATTGCGTATTACTTCAGGAACCAACTGGCAATCGTAGCTCTCAAAAGCTTTTGTCGAACTCTGACCTTGTAGATGAACTCTGATCTTGTCAATGACTTGTCCATTAGATAAGGGATCATATATATTCCTCCATTCTACATATCATATGGACTGAGACATGGATTATAATCATTCTCTCTGCCCATTTGTTGTTTCCCGATTTCCGATTTATGACGACTGACTAATTGAACAAATCAAATCAGTCCTGGCCCGGCCGAGCACTTCCATTTGTCATCATCAAATCATCGAGGGGCCCACAGATATCGCTTTTATCCCGAAGGTAAAAGGAATGGATAAACTTCGACTCATATGGCTTGTTCTACTACTTGTTGAATTATACACAAAGACACGTTTTATAACATCGAGTTACCAATGCGTTTCGTGCAATCAATGTACAACCAACTCATAGTAACAACTCATATCTCTAGGTTTGAAGAATATAAGATATTATCGTCTCATGATCACTCGTGATAAAATCCATGAAGTGATTCCAATGAGCGCGGGTTGAATCCAATACTCAGAACTTATGAGCACTCATGAGTGTTGTTGCCCTTTGTCCAACATCTTAGACCTCTACAAGCCAACCCATGACAGTCTTAATTCATATCTACTTCCAACATATGACCGACTGTGGATGGTTTGAATAACTTAGTCATTCCGGAAGAATAACCTAGTTTATTCGGGAAGTCAAAACATGCAAAGTGAAACACAATAATAATTGAATACAATATGGTATCAAAACCTATGAACATAAATAAAACAACTTTTATTTATCACCATATGATTACACATTATTCATTGTATACTGTTTCAGCTATCAACTTTTATTCTTGAATTTAAAACAATAGTTATCCCATGCTCCAAGCATGTACACTATGTTTTCTAAACACTAGTCATGCCATACACCAAGTATGCATACTATGTTTGTCTATGATCTTTACTTTGTGAACTAGATCAATTGAGCATAACTTCAATGATTCTCTTTTCACACTCCCAAATCCTTACTGCAAATGCAAGAATTCCAAATTCATGTCATTTACTGAAATCTGTTAGATTCTAAACTTATATGCATCGATCCTCTTGTAATGATTATGCACAAAGTCAAAAAGACTTAACAACAATCATTACAGAGCATTCCAAAGGAGATCAACTCCTTGAAACCATTCTTCTTGCATTAAGTTTCCTTAATCTTACACAGATTGAAAATTCTAACTTTGAAACATTTCCAGATTCCAATTCGACTATCACTTCTGAACAAGAGTTGCCTCCTTACAGATTATGTCAATATGGTCCTTCCAGAATTATCACTATACTTCCAACTGTCCTTGAGCAACCAATCTTTGGTAAACCTTAGATTGTCCTCGACAATTGTTTAATCCTTTTTAGTCATATCCAGTTCTAAACCTTTTCCATTCTTAACGCCCCAGGCATTTGGAAAATTTTAGAAAGGATGAATATAGCACATGTAATCGATCCTATATCCGAAGCATATGGGACACGATTCATGATGTCTCACATAAAGACTAAACCAGTCTTTTGCTATAACATTTCCATTTCTATTTGCCAAGTTCTCATAATTCAGATTATGAAAAGGGATGCCGTAATCATAATCGAATTTAAGAACGCAAATAATGGACCCATATACAGAATTTCCTTATGTTGAGCCATTCCAACATGAAATTCATATATATCCTTGACTAAATGATTAAAACCTCACGATCTAAGCTTATAGATTTGAGATGAAGTATAATTTCCTCTCCCTTAATTATAGCAAAACAACTTTTCCCAATTGAAACATTTTGTTTTCTATAATTAACATTGCTAGCTTGCAATACTTATCGTAATTATCATGCTCCCACTAACATGATGATTATTAGCATAACACTTATGCTCCCACTAGCTTTGACATGTACTCAGAAATCAGCTGGACTTCTAGAAATCAATACTTTATTGACCAAAGTTCAAATTTCTGATACTGGATTGTTTTTGATAGAACTTTATCAAAATCATACACCTTCTCTTAGATAGCTCATGGGTGTGTCAAAACAATTTTAAGAACTATGAAAAGGGATGTCGTAATCATAGTCTTGATTGTTTTGACCTTTGCCATTTCTCACAAGTCCAGGTTAGTGTGCCGGTAAACCACACACGCTCCACTAACGACTTTGAGAATGCAAATATCACAATTGCTATCTAGCTAAAATCTACTTAGTGGAAGTGTTTCCTCACCATCATTTTCATGAATCAGAGAGAAACCTTATGACACTTAGATTTATTGGTGTATGAGTTCCTACCCATATGAATTTGTCAAAACCATAATCACAAGACAAGGATAATGACAAATCCAAAACCATATGGATTGAACTCAATCTTAATTTCTTGCCACCTGGCAGCTCAAGGGCCTACCATTGCTTCCAAGTTGTTGTGCAACACATTGAGAACTCTAAGAACTCATATGCGAAGCCAACTTTAACTAGAATGGGCACAGAATATGTCAACACGATAGGTTATAAACCTCAAGTCGTGTGCTAGTGAAGAACTTCAGGTTTCATTCTTGATTAGTTCTTGAGAATTTCAAGACCTTTAAGACTCCCACTGTCCTCTTGACCTATAAGACTTCCTTGTCAAACATCCAAGAGATAGTGTGGATTCTAATCAAGACAAACACTTCACACAATTGGCCTTAGTTGGTCTTTGTTTTATCCAAAACATCACAACTTCCCAATTTCAAATGTACAAGAGTAGAAAACTTTTACTCTTACATTTGATAAGTGTTTTAAACCTTCTTTAAGACATGTCACTCAAATTACAATCTTGGAGTATGACTCTAAGACTTGTATTGGAACGAAGTATGACTCATCTTCTTGATTTAACCATTTCAACAATTCATGATCCCTTTTTCTTAGTCATAAGAATGAACTAAGACTTCCTTAGAGAACTAATTTTAATATGGTTTCTTAATCATTAAGATGATCACAAAACTGATACTAAATTACTCTCCCATCTTTTCAGATTTGAGAAACTTTTATCCTTCTGCCTAATTTGATTCTCCTTATTCGCTCTGCCATGCATTGGAACCTTTTCCAATGTCTCAGAGTTACACTTAAGCTTGTAAGTATAATCATATTTACTGATCTTTAGTAAACTATGACGAATAGCCTTACATCTTTTGTGGTGGACTTAATCAGTGCACATGACTATGTACTCGATCCCTTAGTCCATTACTTGACTCACACATCCATGTGAACAAATAATTAGTCTTAATTTTTCCAATACTTGAAAGTTCTCATCCATCATGCTATGCAACTTGCATGATTCCAAGTCCCGGTCCAATTGGGACTTTGGATGATGAGAATCTTTCCTTATTCGGTAAATTTAGACATTACCACAAATGAAGGAATCAATTTCATACTTCCACTCTTGCTATTAATGGAATCATATAAGCAACAATTTTTCCTCAAATGCCATTGTAAGGATATTTTTAAAATAAATAAAATCAAGATTTTTCTTTTTATTTTAAAACTATGCGGAAAAACTTATCCTTACAATCCATATGAAAACTTGTTGTTATCTATTCCTAAGCAATATCTCATAACTCCTAAGAAGTAGCTCAAGAATCCGATCTTCAAACTACGCGATAGAAATCCATCTATGCGATCAGATTCAGCATATTCTTTCTTTAAGTTCCTTTACTTTTCTTTGATTCTTAAAACATTACCATGTGACCCAGTCACATCATGCATGAAGAATCTGAAAATAGAAACTTAACAGAGTTAGATTAGTGGGCTTTTACCTGAAGTAGAGTCAATCTTATTGACTTTAACATCCTTAGGTAAATTAGGCAGCTTCGCAACTAATGACCCTTACTTTGGCAATATAAACATATGGACCCTTTGATAATGGTACACAGGACTATTACAGACTTAGCTTTTCTCTTTACCATTTGTTCAACCGAGTTGACTATGGCCGATCCCTTTCCATTGGGAAGAGAATGCTTTCCTGGATTTCCTGTGTCACTATTGTCAATGTCCATAAAGTTTCAGGAAGTTGATCTTAACAATAGATAAGATCATTAAGGGTCTTGTCATAGTCTATTTCATAGGTGTCCCAAAGGAACTCACTATGTGACTTAGAAAGTGATTGAACCACCAACTTTCTCAAGACATTGACACCCAACTCTCCCGGCTTGTCAATATGTGACTACATCTCCAAGATGTGATCACACCTAGACCTTGTCTTGCCAATAGGGCTTGAGTGACCTTAAACTTTTCAAGAACTTGTGGGTTAGGGAGAATAATTGGAGGAGGAGAAAGAAGTATGATATCCATGGGACATCATCTTCATTAGGAAAGCTTGTTTCAAGAGATTTGGAAGATCATAAATGTCTAAACCAGACATGTTTTGGGAGATATTCAAGATAGTTGATCTTTGAGTTCTTAATATGACACCCAATATGAAAATATTAAGGCTAGGACCCAACAAACTATTTTATAACTTAGAAGAGGTATGCCGTAATCCAAGCTATAAAACAATTTGAAGGTAGGTGAATGACGATTCACCAATTTCCACCAAGATAAACGAAATGTATTATTAGGTTTTAATTGGATTTGAAACTCCTAGATCTTTTGAGATTCATTGAACTGTTCAATGGCATGTTTCAATCTCGAGTGTGCCCTTCAGGTTTTGTGACTGGGATGCCGAGGATCACAAAACAAGGTGTGAAGTAACCATGCAAATTACTTGGTACCCTTAAGTGTTTACCCCTCAATCGATGAGCCGGTTAACCACACACGCTCCATCGATACTATGATAAACATTAAGTTACCCTTTGCCTACCTTGTTAAATACGAGTTAGTGTGCCGGTTAACCACACACGCTCCACTAACCGACTTAAACAAAGTGCAAAGTGTAATTTCATGGATTAGCACCTTCTTCACATTTTCCTAAGTAACTAAGATTGGGTATTTATAAGAGTTTAGTTACTTAGTATTTATCATTAATACTTTTAATGAAGGGAGAATTATAGTCATGTCAAACCCGTTCGGCTAACGACCCTCCACCAGTCAAGCAAGCAGTGGGTGAGAGTGGACACCCATTAAGTTGCCATTTTATAGGCAACAACCTTATACCCACCTTATAGACCGGCTTCGTGAATGAGGCGTACTAGCGGTAAGACCGACTTTACTCTTATACATATATATATTATTAACTTATAATATTATAAAGTATAAGGGTTGAATTTTAACTTTTAAAATTCTAAGGGCTAACTTGGAATTAAAGTATTCATAAGAGAAAACTTTACAAATTCCAAAACTTGAGGGCAAGTTTTGAAACTATTCAAACTAATTAATTCTATAACTTATGTGTTTAAAGTAGTTTTAATCCAAAAACTCTTCAAGTTCCATAACTTGAGGACAAATTATGGAAGACTTTAAACTAATAAAGAATTAACTTTTCCTTTATTTTATAACTTATGAAATTAATTAAGGTTACATTATTTTTTTTTTATATTTATTTAATGAAGAGACTCTTGGTCCTCCATAACTTGAGGACAAATTATGGAGTCATAACTCCAATTAATTAGAACTAGACTCTTCATTTTTGTAACCTTTGCCAACTTTATGAGTTTTATGAGTCTTTAATGTGACTCTTCATGTAACTTGAGGATAAGTTACACAAACACATTTTATACTCAACTCTTAGATTAAAATGGATTGAAAACAACTATTTCATTCAACTTTTCTATTAATCTAAGAAACTCATAAGAACAAGATAATTCAAATCAAACTTTTTCATGTAATTAGTCTAACCTTTAAACTAATACAAAACATGAATCTATTGACAATTATCTTTGAAAATGGATTAGCATGAACATTACCACATCAAAAAACAAGTTTATAAGTTCAAAAACAACTTAGGGTAATGTTCCTAGTCCATTTCTAGCCAAAAACCTCGAAAGTATGCTGTCTGGGGTCCAACTCGCCGAGTGCATGAACACAACTCGGCGAGTTGGATGCATTTTGCCTTGGACTCGTCGAGTCCCTTCATGGACTCGGCGAGTCTGCTGGGCTGACAGCATCAATTTCGATTTTTCAGCTTCTATTGCAAGTATAACAAGAAAACAAGCCTTGGCTCTGATACCACTGTTGGGTTATGAGCATTCTAACACTCCTAAGTGTACATGCAACCCTAAATACCTTGGATCTATGTTTTCTCTATTATACATGCAAATATGAACATCCAAGGTATTATCCTAATCTAGCATACAAAATTATCAATATAACAAGATAGAATACATACCTCTTTGATGGTGCTTGTCTTCATGAAGCTTGGGTGCCTAGTGCCCCAAGTGTGACACCTCAAATGGTTCACAATCATCAAAACACTTAGAATAGCTTAGATAGAATTCTACACTTCATGAAATCGGCTAGCCCTTTCTTATTCTCACTAGTGGCCGATTTTTCCTCAAGAATAAGATGCTTATATAGTTGTACAATTAAGGTAAACCCTAATTGTCATGACTTTCCATTTCCTTGGATCCATGGGTTCAAATACACCATGGAGCATCCATGGAGCATCATATGGGTTGTGGCCCAACTAGATAATCCATGGAGCATTAGCCCACTATACAAGTATGGATGATTTACACAATCAACCCATATAGTTAATTAGTCTTCTTTTGATCACTCAATTAATGCTAGATTAATTCTTGATCAATACTAATTAAATAATCTCATTATTCTTATTATTAATATACTAGAACTTATAATATATTAATAACCATAAGTGTCTTATTTCTCTCATTTAGTCTATCCAAGTGCATGATGGTATGCAACCCAAATGGACCATGCCGGGTCGGGTCAAGTCTTACCAATTATAGTTATGGACTTAGACATTAATCCAACAACATTATCCCCCTGTTAGAGGGAATTTCGTCCCGAAATTCAAAGAATTAAGATATAGATCATGAATTTGGAATGAGACATGAATAGATTTGTTGCCTCGGATATTCACTTTCTCAAGTGGAATCGGATCTCTACTGGGCATTCTAGTGAATTCTCACTATCAGGACGTGTCCTTGTTTCCTATCTTGACTCTCTCTCAATCTATGATATCAATCGATTTTCTCATGGAAGTTCCAACCTTGGATGACTTCGTTTTCCTCAAGGAATCACTAGGGTGTCGTTGGGTAGAAGCTTCTAAGGATTTGAGATATGATGTACTGGATAGATGTTAACAAGCTCTAAGAGCATCCGAACCCTGAAGATTGCAGAATCAATCTCTACGAAGACCTCGAAAAGTCTGAGGTGAGACTAAACTTTGGACGTTCGAATGAAATTCCCGGAAACTCTTCGGGACAGACATTTAGTAGAAAGAGCTAGTAACTTCCCATTTCTCAATGATCACAGAAACGAGGAATGTGTGGTAATTCGTATCAGGAAAACTTTTGAGATTTATAACACGAAACAATACGAAGGTTTGATGCCGAAGATCATGAGAGTCAGGTCGAGGAAAAGATATAGACAGGCGACCCTCTCGAAACCAAGATAACAACATGAATGAGGCTCAGTCATTCCATGTTAAACGTAGCATCAAATCATTCTCGTGAAAAGTTTCCCATTTAACCAAATGGAACAGAATAGTCCTCTGGACTGAGGATTCAATCTATAGGTACGAATTTAATGCTCTCAATTTCATTGGTTAGTCGTCTCGATGATACACATTTCGATCACGTACGAAGGATTGAGCTTAGAAAACGTTCAAATAGATAGATAACAGGTTTCCCTCTAAATACTGGAATCGAAAAGAGCTGCAGGTATAAGAATTATCAAAGAGAAGTATACCTGCAGCGACAGAGGGATCAGTGGTGGTAGTTGCTTTGGGGCAATTCCTTTTGAAGTGCCCTGCTTCACCACAATTGTAGCAGGCCGGACTGATTCCTGCTCCCGATGATTGGTTTGTTGATTTGGCTAGTTTTCTACAGGTTCGAGCAAGATGGCCCTTCTTGCCACAGTTGTCGCAGATCCGTTCGCGACATGGACCAGGAATGTGGTGATGGTAGTTGCACTTACCACACCAAGGAAGGGTACCAGTGTATCCACTGACGGGAGTTTGGGCTATAGAACCGACTGCTGAAACAACAACAGGGGCAGTAGCAGCATGGACTGCTACCGTTTGCTGTTTCTTAAAAGATCCTTTCGTACTCGGGGCCTTTCGCTTCTTCCGAGATTTCTTTTTACTTTCAACTCCACTTGTGCCTAATTCAGGAGTGGTAGCTTCCTCATCAGAGTTGTCTTCGTGATCAATCAAGATTTTCGTGAGACATTTAGTGCTGTCGTAGGTGTCTGGCTTCGCAGCCAAGACATTCCCTTTGGTTGGCTGGGTCAATCCCCAGATGAATCTCTCAATATTTTTACTCTCCGGGGTAACCATTCCCAGACAGAGTAATGCTAGGTCATCGAATCTCGAGGTATAAGCGGCTATGTTGGAACCCTTCATCTTAAGGTTCCAGAGTTCGTGTTCTAACTTCTGTATTTCGCTCCAAGGGCAATATTCTGCAAGCAGAAGCTCCTTCATAGCTTCCCAACCCATGGCATTTGCTACAGGTAAAGTTAAAGATTTGACTCGGCCGTTCCACCAAGTCAGGGCTTTGTCAAGGTAGGTGCAGGCGGCAAACTTTACTTTGTTAGACTCCGAACAGACACATATTTTGAAGATTGATTCGATTTTCTCGAACCATCGGGTTAGGGAAATGACACCTCTAGTGCCATCGAAGGTTGTGGGCTTCGCATTCATGAAGTATTTATAGGAATCCCCTCTTCAGGTTTCCTGGCTGTCTTCTGGGTTTTGAGGATGGGGACCACCTCCGGAACCACCGAGATTCATTTGGGACTCGGCTACCACCATTGCAGCAGTCAGGACTGTCTGAAGTGATGCAAGATCAAATTGATGAGGAGGTGGTGGCGGAGGAGGATTTTCATTGTTCATCGATCTAGGTCTCTTTCTCGGAGGCATATTGATCTAAAAAGATCAGGAAAGAGAGGATTATAAGTCCTCTGAATTGAATTAAGAGATATGGAACAGGGGATATCTCATCAAGACAGATATAGCATGATACTAAGCGATAAAGCAGGAAAGAGTTATCAAGACAGAACATTCTATCGCTAGTGGAATGGTCATGTAACATCGCGTATACGAGGATTTTCTACGAAGGATTGGCTCGAGAAATACTCCCATAGTATTTCATGGTTCGCTGTAGCGACGATTCGTTGTTTGGGAAGTTAGGTAAGTTTTAGGCATGCTGCGTACCACAGTCACTCCCCAGCACATGTTGGCCGTGTCTCGAATGAATATAGTTGGCCAGGCTATATTGATCCTAGACACGACTACATAACTGCCCAGGTTTAACCGCAGTGTACAACACCCATTTGCTTATGTTTTGTTCTACTTGTAGTTACGGATTTCGACGGTTCGGTATACTTGTATACTTTTGAATATACTTGTAGTTTGAAGATACTTTTAATTCAGAGCACTGAGGCCCTTTAGTGTTTATAGTTTTATACCATGTAAGGTTTGGTATGCTCCATTCACTATAAACAAGGGCTCTGATACCAATCTGTCACACCTAGAAAATGATAGGCGGAAACATTTCCGGGGTGGACAACCACGTTGTGTATCAAGTCCAATGTACATAGTAATCAAAGTAAACAAACATAAATTACATATATATGAAAGTTTACATTTGTTTCAAAATTAAGTTTAACAAGATATACATATGCATCATATTAACAAAAGTTGAGACGAATCTTCTGAGCACTCTGTCTTCTCCAAAAGATATCACCGGGTACCTGTCTAACTTGGACCTGAGAATACAAGCGGTTTGAAAATCAGCATAAAGCTGGTGAGTTCATAATCGGTTATGTTTTATGAAAATGTATCGGTTTCCTTTAGTTTCCGAAAAGATTTGTTATCCAAGAAAATCCCATATTTTCTTATGTAAGTTAGTTTAGTTATCATTTGTTACCAATTCGATTTCGTGTTTTTTACCCCAGGAAAATCCCATATTTTCCTAATTGTAAGACCAGTTGTATATCACAAAGTATAGTTTAATATACAAAACTATATGATGAAAATCTTGGGGTCACTATCCCGAAAGAGATATAAGATAGTTTGACACATATGAAAGTACAGATTTAAGATCATGGGACTACCATCCCGGACTAGACCCGAGATTATTTGATATATATGAAAATATAGATTGAAAACCATGGGATCACTATCCTGGACAAGATGTAGATTTAGACCATGGGATTATCATCCCGTACTTGATATAGATTGAAATCATGGGATTACTATCCCGAAATAGATATAGATTGAAAAGCATGGGATCACTTTCCCGGACAAGATATAAGTGTAAACCATGGGATTACTATCCCGTATAAGATATAGTTAAAAATCATGCGGCAAACACCCCGTACAAGTTATAGATACCTAACCATCGGATCACTATCTCGTATAAGATATAAGATATATACATACTGAAAAACCATGGGAATAACATCCCGTACTAGATACAAGTTATAGGACGACTATCCTGAACTAGATACAAAATAGTTTGACAAAACCATGGGATCACTATCCCGAACCAGATATAAGATTATAAAACCCAAGCTGTGAATAACTTATGTTAATACATGTTGTGAGTCGGGTAACCATGCAAATACGACAACGAGACCTCCTTGACGTTTGTCAGACGTCGAAACGATATCCAGAAATTTGTCACCCCAGGCGTGCCCGCCTAACTGTGGCTAGCAGAGAAGGTGTGGGATTGTCAGTCCCGAATAGATACAAGCGGTTGGAAAATCAGCATAAAGCTGGTGAGTTCATAAGCGGTTTTGTTTTATGAAAATGTATCAGTTTCATTTAGTTTCCGAAAAGATTTGTTATCCAAGAAAATCCCATATTTTCTTATGTAAGTTAGTTTAGTTATCATTTGTTACCAATTCGATTTCGTGTTGTATTTTACCCCAGGAAAATCCCATATTTTCCTAATTGTAAGACCATTTGTATATCACAAAGTATAGTTTAATACACAAAACTATATGATGAAAATCTTGGGGTTACTATCCTGAAAGAGATATAAGATAGTTTGACACATATGAAAGTACAGATTTAAGATCATGGGACTACCATCTTGGACTAGACACGAGATAATTTGATATGTATGGAAATATAGATTGAAAACCATGGGATCAATATCCCGGACAAGATATAGATTTAGACCATGGGATTATCATCCCATAGTTGATATAGATTGAAATCATGGGATTAATATCCCGAAATAGATATAGATTAAAAACCGTGGGATCACTTTCCCGGATAAGATATAAGTGTAAACCATGGGATTATTATCCCGTATAAGATAGAGTTAAAAATCATGGGGCAAACATCCCGTACAAGTTATAGATACCTAACCATGGGATCACAATCCCGTATAAGATATAAGATATATACATACTGAAAAACCATGGGAATAACATCCTGTACTAGATACAAGTTCAATAGACTGAAAACCCATGGGACTACTATCCCGAACTAGATACAAAATAGTTTGACAAAACCATGGGATCACTATCCCGAACCAGATATAAGATTATAAAACCCAAGCTGTGAATAACTTATGTTAATACATGTTGTGAGTCGGGTAACCATGCTAATACGACAACGAGACCTCCTTGACGTTTGTCAGACGTCGAAACGATATCCAGAAATTTGTCACCCCAGGCGTGCCCGCCTAACTGTAGCTAGCAGTTAAGGTGTCGGATTGTCAGTCCCAAATAGATCTATTCACAAATTCCATGCTCTGCCTCCAGGAGAGTCTAGTTACACTTCCGGGGAGGATTTACTGATCATCCATAAAGGGTAGTGACTATCTCACAAACTAGTACTAAACTATTCACAGGTTTCTCATACGATATCAACATACAGAAGATTATGAAATGTAATACAACGAATATAGATATATACAATGAAATTATCTGACAATACATTCAAATGTTACAGAGATAAACCGAATCAGACATAGTTTATCTAATAATCTTATATAGATACCAGAACATGATTAAACGAATAGTGAAGAACCCCAAATTATTCCCATAATAATTTGATTAGTTTTGTTATTTCCTTAACTAAAATCCATTTAGTTGTAATTGATAAATCATTCCTTATGCTCAGCATAATACATAAGGAGTAAAAGAGTTTATAATATTGTCAGATATAATTTGAAACACATCAATGTTATGATTTGAAAACAATTACAGTTTGCTTGTATTCCCCCCTGAAAACATTGAAAACAGTGAAAAGGGCGTAGGGGTATGAACTCACCGGACGAGAAACGTGACGATTTGGATGCTAAGAGTTGATCCAGGGCTTGTAAACACACGAAGTTCCTAAGTATAAGGTAAAGATACACATTTGTATCTAATTAGGACTTAGATTGATTATTGGATAGGGACAATTGCTTCAAGTCGTGAAAACACTCCGATACAAGTGTTTAGAGGGACCCGGGTGGCGTTTAAGGACATGTAATGATGCGAGCGACTTAGGAAATGAGTTTACTCCCCAAGAGTACACTTCTAAATGGTGTTTACGGCCAAAACACCCATTCCCCATCAGTTTACGGCCGTAAACTCATGATGGGTGGTTTATGGTGCAATTTGGACTGCAAACACTTAGGGGACAATTTCTAGATTTGGTTTAAGGGTTTGGAATAAGTTTTAATCACCGAAATGACACATTTTAGGGAGTTTACAGCCTAGCATGGTCTCATGGCCTATAAACCAATGAAAAGTTTTGTTTTTGGATTCCAAACTGATCATATGTGATTGCTAAAATTGTTTCAAGGCCTTTCATGCATTTGTTTGAAGTTTTAAAGAGGTTTTTGGAGTTTACGGCCAATGAGACCCCTCTCATGGCCGTAAACTCTCTTAGAGAGTAAATCCATATGTTTTAAGGTTAAAAACTTGCATGCAAGAGTTTCTAAAATTCCCTTAAAGCCTTGAAGTGAATTTGGGATACATTTTGACACACTTTTTGGAGTTTACGGCCATGGAACACATGCTATGTCTGTAAACTCTTAAATGAAAGGTTTTTGGTGTGTTTAAGGCCCTTAAACTATTTTTGGTTGGTCCTTTGATTTATTCGAGTGCTTTTGGTGGTGTTGGATGGCTTTCTAAAACCTTAGAAATGGATTTGCACCATGTTTCATGGAGTTTATGGCCCAAGCACAAGCCTTAGCCGTAAACTCACAATAATCCCCCAAAAATTATGTTTCAAGTGTCCAAATGATAATACCAATATTCTATAATTCATATCTAAGCCATATTAGTGATTTGGAGGGGTTTAAGGTCAAGAATACCCCATATATATGAATTTTTGGCCCAAGCAAGTGCCTTGGCCGTAAACTCCTTCAAATCCATCAAAAACTATGTTTTAAATGTTATAAGTCCTTTCCATTAAGCCATTAAGCCATATCTAAAGTCCAATATTGCTTAGGAGGGGTTTTAGGGCTTAAAAACCCATTTATTATGAGTTTATGGCCTAAGCATGTTTCTGGGCCGTAAAATCATATACAAGGCCTTAATTCATGATTAAACCCCAAATTTGGAAGCCAAATATGCTATACATTAAGGTTAGGAGGGTACCTTAGGGATTTGAGGCCTTAAAATTGAGTTTTGGACCCTTAAACTTTGGATTTAGGAGAGAGGTTAGAGAGAGAGTAGAGAGAGGAAGAAAAGGCTTCAAATGAGTGCTAAAACACGTTTATATAGGTCCTAAAACATGGACACGGTGGAATTCTACCCGATACCGACGTTAAACGCGGCTTTTGGTCGCACCCGATTAAGTTTCCGTCACCCGGTGGGGACGTTTCTAAAACTTATGAAATAATTATTTTTGGGCTAATTATGTGAGTTCCTGAGTGGTTTAGACACTCATTAAATTATAATAAACATATAAGTTTAAATAATTTGACCCAAAGTGAAAACGGAACGAATTTGATAACGGCGACTTTTCGGGTAGAACGGGTTTTGGCGACGAACAACTTCGGGGTGTTACACATACCACGAATAATTATTTTCTTCAAATGATAATGCAATAACATTTAATGGATACAAATTCAATGAATGGTTTCATGTATTGAGAGTCAATCTCGTGAGAGGTGTGAAATTGTATATAGTTAAAGTTCCTAGTCCTAAGCAACTTGCTTTGAGTAATAGACTGAACATGATACTTAGTAAATGCATCACTTTGACGCTCAAGATGCTTCTAACATCATAATGAGAATAATTATTCCTAACTTCTAGGAAATCATGGATAATTTATAAAAATGTATACCTGATGATATAATAGATTGAGCAATATTCCAATATATAGTGATATTTGTTTTAAACATATTCACACAATGGAATAATGCAAAGGCTAAAAGGAGTCACCTTGTGTGATCTAAGAAGCCTATACCTTATTTTCACACCTCGATGTTTTCAAGAATTTGATAAGCTGAAATGTTAGTCAAACAGATGTTTTAATATTATCCTTTATGTTTGTATGGAACATATATCTGTTAAGACATGTGCAATAGTTCAGATACTATGTAACAATTACTAAGAAACAAGAATAATGCAAATTTCTATCATCAATAAAGGTATGTAGTTTATAATAATTTCTTTTGTATTGTTCAATATATTTTTAATAGTTGTGATACAAAGAATGAAGTTACACCGCCTGGTGTTTCCTCCGACGGCCAGGGGTGTGACACATGTGGTGTTAGATAGCCGGTGAATAGAAGTTCTTGGATCAGAGTTTTTCCTGCATTATCCCTAGTTTTTATCAAAAAGGTCTATAAGTTTAGCTACACTTATTTTTTTTCAAGTGTAACTTTTAGTTATAGTCATAGTCATTATTATGAACCTACAATTAAGATTTATGAGTAATTCCAAGTCATTATACTGATTGATCTATTTATGGGGATGATATGGAGGCTGGATTTAGTGATGTGTTTAAAGTAGAATTACTAACCAATATAATTTGTATACCAAATGGACCCTACCTCCGATATCATCCTACTTAGTTGCTCCTTACTTCATAGATCTAGATGTAGACATTGGGATTAGTGAGTAATCTAGACTAGCATTAGTCACCAGGAATATAAGACTAAGATTTAGCAATGTGAACCTAGGTCATGTCAGAAGAAAAGATAAAGTACCAAGGCGGAATATTGCTTGAATTCGGAGGCATCCAACTTATCAAGTGAGTGCATAGTTGCTTTCATATTAAACATAAATTTGAAGTATTTTGGTAATTATATGATATATGAGCTTATGTGCAAATATGTTATATTTTAGATAAAATGTAATAAAGATAAGTTTATATGATTTATATCGTATATGTATTTCATAAGTATAATAAAGTGGGTAATGCAGGGTAATAAAAGATGTCATGGTATGATGAAAAATGTAGACATTGATAGAATGCCACAACTTTAGAACTGGTACTAATGTACTAACATAATAGGAATGATATTAGCATGCCAATGATGTAGGAATGGCACTAGGGTACCAATGATGTAGTCACCTAAAAAATTATAGGTGATGACCACCAGACTATTTATGACATCTCGTGGAAGATTGGTAGCGATGGACTTCGTGCCTAATAGATAAACATTGGCAACGATGGACCTTGTGCCTATTAAATAAACACTGACAGTGATGGATTTCGTGCCTATTAGATAAACACTTGCAACGATGGACTCCATGCGTATTCCTTAGGACAAAACTATAAGAGTGAAGATAAAAAGAAACTTACTAACATGTATTTCATAAAATTATTGGTATAATACTACGAGCAACGATGCTTATAATAACCTCGAGGATAGATCCTTAGGGAAGAATAAAGCAGAAAACAAGGACAGGTAATTGGGTTAACTATTTGATAATTGAACATATTAACTATAGTATTGTCAGTTGAAAACCATATGTACTCACCAGGTATCCCAACCAGACCCATTAAGTTTCTTTGTGTCACAGGTAAAGATACGAAGGTACATTATGTTGATAGATGGAAGAAGATGTAGATCAATAGTGTAAATTTACATAAGAACTATTTATGCTTATGTTTTGTATCAGTTATGGCATCCCCAAACCTAATAAATCATTGGAAAGATTTATATAGAAATACTTTTATAGGAACAAATTCCGCATTAATGAATAGACATTGTATTAAATCAGCAAAAATAAAAAGTTTTAAAATGACCATAAAAATTAGGGATGTCATAATATCTATGTGATGGTCTAAACTAGTGTGATAACCCGAGATTTCCGCATTGTAAACTCAATCAATTCAATCCAAAGTCCAACATGTTTCTGTAACCTTTTAGCCATATTAAAGGACCGTTTCAGAGTTTCGAACCTTACTGTAAATTATGAATGGGTGTTTGAACGTGTTTACTTGAGGTTGGAGGGATTGAATTGGTTCGGAAAACCATTCACAAGGTGTGTACGGCTGTACACAGGCTTTACGGCCATACACGACCCTATCTATATATATGGTGCTCATTTTCTTCTCATTTTTCCTCCTCCCAACCGTGATCACTCCCATTCTATCCCATCTATCATCTGTCGTGAACACCCCAAAACTCCAAAAGTTTAAGTATTTCAATCTTAAACTTGTTATACTTGAAAGAACACTAGATCCAAGCCTTTATTCTTCATATTTCGGCATCACCTTCATGATCTTGAAGGGTGTACGACCGTGAACGCTTCATAGGTTCATTGGCCGTACACACCCTAAGAGGGGTCCAAATCGAGTGTTTTGTCCATCTTCTTGTGGAACATTAGACACATAGTTTTCCCTATGGATCAAATACCTTTTTTCATGTTTCTTCCATGATTGTACGGTCGTACACACTCATTGGCCGTACACACACATTGGCCATGAACCCTTGGCCTGTACACACCTCTCACATAATCACATGCGATTGTAACACTTACTTTCAAGTGTTCCTTAGTTCCTTAGGTTATTTCCCTTCATGATTAGTTGTTATATACACTAATTATATACATATATGTGTCATTATATGCTTAATAGGATCCGTTTGTGCTCGAGGCTGCACTTGACACTTAGCATCCAATACCGATTTTACTTTCAAATCACTAACTATAGGTGAGTTCGTACCCCTGCAATCATCCTTTTAACTATTTTAAATGCCTTTAGGAGGGATATAAGTTGAACACAATTGAAATTGTGTTAGTATAAACATTTATATACTTGCTAAACATCTTGTTTCAAATCGTCTTCAAACTTCTTTTAAACATTATTACACTTCATTATCAAACCCTTTTTAAACTGCTTTTAAAGTCTTGTAAAACTCTTTTACTTTCAAAACCATATTCATTTATGTATTAGTGTATAAATATGCATTATTGGACTTAGGACTATGGTTGATAACCTTGACTCCTGTTCCTTGTTTGGTTGTGGGCTTAAGGTAGGATACACTAGTCGGACTGTCGATTAACTCATAATTATACATGCTAAATATGTATAAGAATATAAAACTTTATCATTAAAAGTTATACTTAACTCAATTTTTCAAGCTGACCAATTGAGTCTTTTCTACAAGTCAAGAACAAAACAAACATCCAGTAAACTATAATAGGTATACTTTAGAGAACATACACACACACACACACACACACATATATATATATATAGGAACAAAAGAGAACATATATATATATATATATATATATATATATACATATACAAAAACAAGAAAGAACATATACATATACATATACATATACAAGTACACAAAGAACATGATAATTAGAATGTGAGATACTAATTCATGATACAACAATACATTGATGTATCACATGTGTAACCAGAGTCTCTTTGAGAGAGAGCAGGGATTGTGTGTATAGATCTATACAGGAGAAGGCATCCCGCACCCCGACTTCTGGGTATTGTCCTAACCGGTAAGGCCAAGGGGTGACAAAATGTCACATCGTTTTGATGCCAGAAGGTCATCGTGTTTACATCCATCAATCACCATGGTTACAACCACATCACATTTTAATCCTTAATTAACCAATTTTGGTTTTAAAGGAAATAGACTCTCCAGAACGTATAGTACGTTTAGTACGACAATGAGTCTTCATTTTTCTATTTCATTATTTAGCGGTGGTACTACTAAGTTAAAGCATACTTTTTTCCTAATAAAAGATGATAACAAATAAGAAAACATACTTTTATAAAGTTATAAAGTGCTACTATATTTTTCCTCACTACTTCAAGTGTATATACAAATATTATATTTTACATGAGAACAAACATGCAAACAGTCGGGCCTCTGGTAGAAGGCTACATTTCATTTTAAGCAGAAAATGTAGGATTGTAACAGCCCGAAATCCAGGTATTCTTCTTTTGGCCTTGCATCTTGGTTAACTTGTTAATTTAGGGTTTTCATGGTAGGCGAGTACGCTGGGTGTACAAGGTGTACGCTGCGCGTACTCGCGCGCCTCATTTTGGACGCGTTTACCCTCAGGTACGCGGGGCGTACCCAAGGTTACTGTCGGCGTAACTTATTCGGATCTAAACCCTAATTTCCTTTGGAGGGCTATAAAAGGAATGTGTGGCTAGACTTCTCAGCCACCATCCCTCAGAGTGAAACCCTAAAAAGTGTGTACATTCGTTGTTTAGCCATTGTGTGTGTTTTCTAAGCTTGGTGGTGCCATTCCAGAGTTGCAAAGGTGAAGAAGAGCTTGTTGGAGAGGCTAGAAGTGGTGCTCAAGTGTAGATCCGAGCTTTACAAGGGTTAAAGCTTCATTATCAGGTAAAAAGTTCAGATCTTGTCACTTGGATCATGTTATATGCTTAAGGTATCATTTTCTAGGGTTTAAGTCCCAAAGGTGGAGACTTTTTGTGCAAATGGCCTCCATAAGCTTAGATACTTCATATTTATGATCTATTGGAGTTGTAGACTCAAAAAAATGGCATCTTGGACGTGCATATTGCACCATGCATGAGATCTAGGTCCTTAAGTTGGAATAGAATGTTGTTATGTGATGTTGGAGCCTTTACAGCCATGCCAAGGCTTAAAGGTCTCGAATTTATGGGTTTAGACACATTAAAAGAGTCGGATCTAGAAGTTGGAGTAATGGCTTAACCGATTAAGACCAGAAATGAAGAGTGTTGGATTCTGATGGTTACGCTGGGCGTAACTTCCAGTACACGCAGCGTACTGGGTAGTGACCCCGATCCAGGTGATTGGCGATGTACGCTCCGCATACATCTAGAAGTACGCCCCGCGTACTCTTAGAGTTGACTTTTGTTGACTTTTAGGGTTTTGTTCAACATGAGGACTTTAGGTCAAGGAAGGGTAAAATGGTCTTTTACCCTCTGAGGAATGATGATAAGGGGTAAAGTTTTAGTGGTGGAAGTCTTTGAGAATAAATGATATTTTTATGTTTAGGTGAGGTAGAGTTGTCGTTGGGATTCGGTGATAGAGAGGACGCGAGATCTTAGACTTTCCACGAGCTGAGTCTTCTAACTATACTGTACCCGGAAGGGTTTGTGTACCGACCAAAATTTCGAAACAATTAAAACATTTCAAAACAATCCATTTTAATAACGTTGTTACAAAAAGGTTTTCAATACATTATTTAACAGAGTATTTTCCCACATCCATTTCATAAAACACCAACGCGAGGAACGGTACGATCACTCTTTTGCCTTGCCACAGACTCCTGAGAACCTGAAAACATAAAAACCACAACTGTAAGCCCGAAAGCTTAGTCAGATACCCCCAAAATACCAACCACATATACGCCCTTCCAAGCCACAACCTTCCGGTCCAAAACATATCGCCTTCCGGCCCATAACGTAATGCCTTCCGGTCCATAACACATTGCCTTCCGGCCCATAACATATTGCCTTCCAGCCCATAACATATCGCCTTCCGGCCCGCAACGTAAAAGCATACATATATCATGACAGAACATAGAACAACCAGGCATACTGGGTTACACTCCAGACTAGACAACCATACACATAACATGTAATCATATAACAGTTCACAGTTAGCAAATCGATCAACAGATCACATAACATATCATTACCCTAACCAAGATACCAACCTAGCCGATCACTAGCATAACATCACCCTACGACTCAGCCAACATAATAATTATGCACATACGCCTTTCCAGGCCATGACCTTCCGGTCCACATCGCATTGCCTTCCGGCCCGCAACATGTAATGCCTTCCGACCCACAACATATAATGCCTTCCGGCCCATATCCTGCAATATTATACAATAGACAATTACCCGAATTTCCATCCGATAAAAGGTTCGGCCTTGGTGCCTTTAACCCTATATATATAGTGAGGATAACTCACCTCGAAACTGCCGACTGAACAGATAACCCAAGCTGCTCCGATCACTGATACGATCTCCACCACTGGACAGCCACCAATGCACTGAACTCAAAACCATAATCAACAATTACCAAAATACCCCTGGAATCCACTAGTCAACCCTTGGTCAAAGACTGGGTCAAAGTCAACCCCTAACTGACCCTACTCGCCAAGTCAACCCTATGACTCGCCGAGTTCCCAACTCAAAACTTCACTCAATCCGCGACCTAACTTGCCGAGTCACCATGAGACTCACCGAGTCCAACAACTCTGAGTCCACTCGCACATAACTCACCAAGTCATCCCTTGACTCGCCGATTCTTCGACTCAACCAGAAAATATTGGGACTCTTCGACAAGACTCACCGAGTCCAAGAACAGACTCGCCGAGTCTAAGGCTATCTTCAACCTACTAGCCGAGTTGTTCATCCAACTCATCGAGTTCAGCTCATTTTCAAGCAACTCGTCGAGTCCACCCATGTGACTCACCGAGTACCACTGGTCTGCATCCAAACAGAAGCGTTCCAGACCATGCAATTGATCCAAAACATATATCTAGCCTCCTACAACTCATCCATCACGTAAAGTGGCAATCTTTATGTGAATCCAAAGAGATCTATGAATTTTTCACATTAGGGCTAAGGTTTGGGACAAGATAGCTTCATCCAACACTCAACATAGGGACTTTCCTGCATTCCAGCTCTCCTCCATTCCAGATCTGAGGTAGCAACCTCAGATCTAACCTCTAGATTCCAATATCACCCAAGATAAGCTTCCCTCAAATCCCAAAATGAATAAACAAGATAACAACAGCCTAAGAATGAGATATTACCGCAAAAGAATGCCCCAATCTGCAAGGAAGTCGAATCCAAGCAAAGCCCCTTCCTCCACACCTTCAAACTTCCAAACTTTCTTCAACAAATACTTCTCCAAGCCACAATCCACTCAACAATGGTGATTCTCCACGATTTTAGGGTTTCAGGGACTCAAAGGGTGATAAAGAGGTTGGGGAGGAAACATAATGCTCTTTATATAGGGCTCAACCCCGAGAATTAGGGTTTTCTCCACTCAGCGCCTACTCGTAGGGTCCATCTCATTGACCCGCTGAGTCGGATATTTAACGCGCGACCAAGTCGCGACTCTACTCGCCGAGTCCATCCATGGACTCGCCGAGTCACTCTTTCCCAAATTACACTTTTAGCCCTTCCATTCAACTCTTGCTATTTCGGGATGTTACAATTCTCCCCCACTTAAATTAGGCTTCGCCCCCAAAGCCTACATCAATACAACTCCAAAGAAGTTCCCACAACGCGCCATCTAGACTTAACCGGACCAGGTCCCACAAGGCATACCCGTCGAAACTCGAACACAGTTTCCCTTCCCTTACAGTGTCCTGATCACCGTCTCTAACCGGGCACCGACTGTACCCTTTGATAATCGCACTCAATAATCGAGAATTACCTAAGATGCATTACTGCCCCAAATCTTAATAATCACTCGACCCATAAGGGTTAGAAAACCATGAACCATCGGATCCCCGATCCGAATCCCACTCTATCCATTCCGGGACAACTGAGAGACCCATTCTCAATCTCAGAGCAACTCTCACGAGTTCTCCCTTTGCAACCGCATACACATGTTGAACTAGCTCTAACACCCTCAGGTTGGGTAAACCTGATACGCTGATAATATCCTCAAACATCCCCCAGGATAAACCACTAATACATACCCCATACCCTAATCAAAATCACACTGAGAGTTCGAGACTCTCTCCCTGCATCCTTTCCTTGCCTCTTGGCTCTACACTTGTGGAATTCCCTTCTCAACCTCAACAGGCATCCCAAACCGGATGAGCTCCTATTCCACTGCCGCAAACATGCGGCTCAAAAATCATACTCGAATCATTCTAATCACAACTCTGCTCTGCCGCTTTCACTTCCGTGAACTTGCACTCCCTCTCGGAGTTACATCTCACTCTCTCTTCCTTTACCAAGGAAACCACTCGACCACATTGTCACTCCGACGAATGCCACGGTGCTCGCCCAACGCTACACCACCCTTTCATAGATATCCGCTATCCATCCAACACACATACTCTAACTCTCATCGCAGGGACTCTCAAGCCCATGCACTATCTTAGCTCACCAAGATCACTACCCGGGGCTAGAGCTTCTAATGCAAACACACTGCGACATACCCAATCCATATCCTAAAACTGATCCAACAATACCTGTAGAGTCTTCAGCATGACTGGACCATCTTACCAGGCCTTCAGTCCATTCTGGACCGCTTAACAAGCATTCATCATTCTGAGCTATCACCCCCGGAAATCCTCCCATGCATACCATTCTAGCCCTCTAGGGGGCTTCCGAACTCTAATTCCATCATACATACTTGATCCCAGGCCTCCACAATCAAATGCCCTAGGTCTGTATCCCGCCCTGCATGCCCGACACTCGCTCTTATCAGCCTATACTCAGGGCTGACAGAACACTGCTGAATCCCAATGGCTAAGCACTCTAAAATACTCATCGATCTCCCAGAGAGTTCTCCAACTCTCCCCAACTAATAGCACTGATTAACAACCACCGGTCGCCATCACCGACCTTCCAGAACAACCCTAGACAAAGAAAACACTTACACGCTGACTGCTTCCCACAAGCATAAACAACCTTAACGAGATCTCACATCAACACTGATTAGCCCGGTCGAAAGAAACTCAAACTTTATCTACCCACTCTTCGGGAAGCCAATGCTACCCGACCTTCAACCCAATATCGCATCTCCACTAATAACCCTCACAAATGATAACCAACGAAAGTACAAAACACCAAACTATAGCCATACCAAACCTTCAGGGAACAACAGATACCAAGAAGAAAACCCGAAACACGAATCCATAACCATGCCAAACTCTCAAGGAACAACGGATACCAAGACGAAAAACCGAAACACGAATCCATTAACCATGCCAAACCCTCAAGGAACAACGGATACCAAGACGAAAACCCGAAACATGAATCCATAACCATGCCAAACTCCCAAGGAACAACGGATACCAAGTCGAAAACCCGAAACACGAATCCATAACCAAAACCTCAACCCGCAAAACGACGAATACCGCATTGAAAACTAGACAAAGATACCCGCACAACAATACACCATAATAATCGCAAGATAACATGACATCAAGAAAGAAACATACCCGCAGCTGCATCCGGTACTACTCTGACCTCTTCTGCCGAAAGCTAATAAGCACGACCCTGAGCCCTTGGGGGCTCCGCTCCACCCTGACCTTCTCCTGAAATCCTCAAAGTGACCGGTGCTGGAGCCTGCACTGGTCCCATGGAAAACTGTGGACATTTGACCCTCATATGTCCAACCTGACGACAATGATAGCAAGTCCTCAAATCCCGAACCGGCGCTGACCGCCGACAATCCCTCGCATAGTGCCCCTCCTTTCTGTACTTGCGACCTGCACCACCGGACCTGCAAACTCCGGTGTGACTCCTCCCACACTTCCCACAAGTGTGGCTGCTCAGATCCCCCATCCTGGAATCAACGGTCTTAGACCGTTTCATTGCCGGCTCCGACTAAACCGGAGCTTGCCTCAGCTCATGCAACTGCAACTCAATCTCTAACTCACGCTGCCTAGCGGCCTCCTGCAACTCCAACAATGTCCCGCACCTCTGTGCGGACACAAACTGTCTGATGTCTCTCTTTAGCATACTCAGATCTTGGGACATCTGAGCCTGTTCCAAAACGAACTCAGGGCAAAACATCGCCCTCTCAGTGAACATCCTAGTGATCTCAGTCACCCACTCCGAATCCTGCTTCAGCTCAAGGAACTCCTGAGCCAACCTCTCCCTCTCTACCTGCGGAACATAACCAGTGCTGAACATCTCTCTGAACTGATCCCATGAAACCACAGCCGTTTATTCATCCGAATATGACCCCACGGTCAATCTCCACCAATTCTTTGCCCCGAGCCTCAACAGGTTCAGAGCACACCTCACCCTCTGATCAGCAGGGCATGAACACATAAAGAAACACCCCTCCACGTCCGATAACCATCTTATAGCAACAATCAGGTTTTGAACTCCATCAAAGGTGGGAGGCTCCGTATTATCGAAATCCCGATACTGAAAATATCTATCAGCTCCTCCCCCTACCGCTGCTACAGCCACTGTAGCCTCCACGGCAGCCGTCTCCGCGAGAGCCGCATAGCGCTCCTCAAAATACTCAACCATGGCGGTCTTGATCGACCCAAACAACTCCGACACTCAGCCCCGAACAATGTAGCAACCTCATCATGCAGGATCTCGCAAATCCTCGCATCTAACTCGCACAAGCTCATCTGACCAATAACCTCCGCCCAGAACTCCCTCTCCTACTCCCGATCCTGACCCGGATCCACTCCCAGCATGCCTGGAAATCTCCATACTGAAAATATACCAGAAAACCTCAAACTCTTCCCACTATCCCGGGAACCAACTCTCAACCCAACCCTAGAGGTCATGGTTTCGCTGATATGCGTACGGGTCCTGTGCTTTCAGTATTACGGGCCCATACTACCTTCCACACCTACCCATATTTGTATGAAGTACTACCACAACACCCTGGCGACAATGTTCATAGCAAGCACTCGATCTTCACTCCTAGAGGAACACTGGAAATCTCAACAGAGGAAAACCCTAGGCTAGCAGGCATCATAAAACAAGCAACATTATCATGAAATCCTGAAGATCCCTAGCGTAACACTAGCATGCTGTTCTATCAAAACTCAATAAAACAAATGTCATGAATGGTAATTTGGGGTTACTTACTGGCTCCGACTGATCGTACCTCCGCGTGCTCCTTTACTTAATTTAAAAAAAAAACATTTTATTTCCTCTTTTTAAAACCCTCCTCGATTTGAGACTAGAGTCACACGAGTGTTCCTCCAATTCGCTCAAACCAAGGCTTTGATACCAACTTGTAACGACCAAAATTTCGAAACAATTAAACCTTTTCAAAACAATCCATTTTAATAACATTGTTACGAAAAGGTTTTCAATACATTATTTAACAGAGTATTTTCCCAGCTCCATTTCATAAAACACCAACGCAAGGAACGGTACGATCACGCCTTTGCCTTGCCACAGACTCCTGAGAACCTGAAAACATAAAAACCATAACTGTAAGCCCGAAAGCTTAGTTAGATACCCCCAAAATACCAACCACATATACGCCCTTCTAGGCCACAACCTTCCTGTCCAAAACATATCGCCTTCCGGCCCATAACACATTGCCTTCCAGCCCATAACATACTCCCTTCCAGCCCATAACATATCACCTTCCGGCCCGCAACGTAAAAGCATACATATATCATGACAGAACATAGAACAACCAAGCATATTGGGTTACACTCCAGACCAGACAGCCATACACATAACATGTAATCATATAACAGTTCACACTTAGCAAATCGATCAACGTATCACATAACGTATCAATACCCTAACCAAGATACCAGCCTAGCCGATCACTAGCAAAACTTCACCCTACGACTCAGCCAACATAATAATTATGCACATACACCTTTCCAGGCCATGACCTTCCGGTCCACATCGCATTGCCTTCCGACCCGCAACATGTAATGCTTTCCGGCCCACAACATATAATGCCTTCCGGCCCATAACGTAACGCCTTCCGGCCCATATCCCGTAATATTATACAACAGACAATAACCCGAATTTCCATCCGATAAATGGGTCGGCCTTGGTGCTTTCATCCCTATAGATATAGTGAGGATAACTCACCTCGAAACTGCCAACTGAACAGATAAGCCAAGCTGCTCCGATCACTGGTACGATCTCCACCACTGGACAGCCACCAATGCACTGAACTGAAAACCATAATCAACAATTACCAAAATACCCCTGGAAACCAGTGGTCAACCCTTGGTCAAAGACTGGGTCAAAGTCAACCCCTGACTGACCCTACTCGCCGAGTCAACCCTATGACTCGCCGAGTTCCCAACTCAAAACTTCAGTCAATCCGCGACCTAACTCGCCGAGTCACCCCGAGACTCTCCGAGTCTAAGAACTCTGAGTCCACTCGCACATAACTCACAAAGTCATCCCTTGACTCGCCGATTCTCAAGTCAACCAGAAAATATTGGGACTCTTCGACAAGACACGTCGAGTCCAAGAACAGACTCGCCGAGTCTAAGGCTATCTTCAACCTACTCGTCGAGTTGTTCATCCAACTTGTCGAGTTCCAGCTCATCTTCAAGCAACTCGTCGAGTCCACCCATGTGACTCGTCGAGTACCACCGGTCTGCATCCAAACAGAAGCGTTCCAGACCATGCAATTGATCCAAAACATAGATCTAGCCTCCTACAACTCATCCATCACGTAAAGTGGCAATCTTTACGTGAATCCAAAGAGATCTATGAATTTTTCACATTAGGGATAAGGTTTGGGACAAGATAGCTTCATCCAACACTCAACACAGGGACTTTCCTGCATTCCAACTCTCCTCCATTCCAGATCTTAGGTAACAACCTCAGATCTAACCACTAGATTCCAATATCACCCAAGATAAGCTTCCCTCAAACCCCAAAATGAATAAACAAGATAGCAACAGCCTAAGAACGAGATATTACCTCGAAAGAACGCCTCAAACTTCCAAACTTTCTTCCCTCAAACCCCAAAATGAAAGGAACTCGAATCCAAGCAAAGCCCCTTGCTCCACACCTTCAAACTTCCAAACTTTCTTCAAAAAATACTTCTCCAAGCCCCAATCCACTCAACAATGGTGCTTCTCCACGATTTTAGGGTTTCAGGGACTCAAAGGGTGATAAAGAGGTTGGGGAGGAAACATAATGCTCTTTATATAGGGCTTAACCCCGAGAATTAGGGTTTTCTCCACTCAGCACCTACTCGTCGAGTCCATCTCATTGACTCGTCGAGTCGGCTATTTAACATGCGACCAAGTCGCGACTCTACTCGCCGAGTCCATCCATGGACTCGCCGAGTCACTCTTTCCCAAATTACACTTTTATCCCTTCCACTGAACTCTTGCTATTTCAGGATGTTACAGTTTGAGTGTGTGACCGGAAGGTCGGATATAATATGAGATATATGTATTATGTGTTGTAAGTTATTCGTTATATGTGCCATGTACGATATGTTTGATATGGGCCGAAAGGCATTATGTTATGGGCCGGAAGGCGAATATGTCATGGGCCGGAAGGCGTTGTGATCTGGACCGTAAGGTTGACGTGGGTAGGACCGGAAGGTTTACCTAGTCGGGACGAAAGTCCCCTGAGACACATGGACCGGAAGGTCAGGGACTGGAAACGCATATGTGCGTAAGTTGTATTTTGGGGAACTCACTAAGCATTTATGCTTACAGATGTTGTGTTATGTGTTTCAGGTACTAGCAAGGACCGTGGGAAGGCGCCGGCGTGATCGTACATATTGTCGGGGAAGAAACTATTTTATGATCATTGGGATGTATTTTGTTGTGACAATATTGTTGTTGTTTGAATTTGAAATATTAAACGATGTTTTTGATGTTTACAAAAATGAAAAATTTGTTTTAAAAGTTACGTTGTTACAAGTTGGTATCAGAGCCTTGGTTTGAGGGATTCGGATATACCTTCGGGCGTAACTGAACTCCAACCGGGGATTTGAGAAATTTTTAATTAATAAAATCAATAAAAAATTTGATAAGAGATTTTGAAACAACCAAAGAAGAAGAAGTGTGTACGGTCAGCCAGCGCCCGAACGGTAAAATCCCCAAAATACTCTTACAATGTGTGTTATGAGATATGATATGATATGATACGCATGCTAGTAGACTAGGTATTCATATTAGGACTAGAGTGGCCTGATTTGTGATGCATTAGTCTAGGGAAATCTGTTGCTATGAGGTGCTTTGAGAGCGAGTGGGTAGCTAGTCCATGGCAAGAATAGAGTACTCATGATCCGGGTTTTGGGGAGGAGGACTTGGGGTGAATGCTGATGCGGTGTAGTTGGTAGTATTGGGCCCGTACTACTGAAGACACCGGGTCAGTGGGCAACCCAAGTAAGAATACCTAGGTATCGGAGACTGAGTAGGGTTGTGTTATCGAGTGCGATTATGCTCGATAGAGTCTCTGATATTTCTATGTTGTATTTCAGAGGCATCATCGTTGGACCACGCCATAGACCTGGTACGAGCAGTGTGAGTGACGAGGAGCTTCGTTAGATGATTCACGAGGAGGTGGCTGCAGCGATCCGGGCTAAGATTCCGAAGATGTTTGGGTCTATTAAGACCATACTGATGGAGACTTTTGATGAGCGGTACACCCCGGTGACTGAGGCCGCAGCCGATGCAGCTACCGCAGTTGTGGCCGCTGCCAGACCACAGGGAGGTGACTCGTTGCTGTTCCGGGAGTTCAGCAACACGAAGCCACCTGAGTTTGACGGGATGCAGGATCCGATCGCTATGATGAGATGTATTGCTGATATCGAGGGATGCTTCTACACTTTTTCATGTCCGGAGCATCTGAGGGTACGGTTCGCTTTGAACTAGCTCCGCCTGGGAGCAAAGGATTGGTGGAAGTTCATGACGGAGAAATTCACTCTGGCGGAGGTTTCAGCCGTGACTTGGGAGAGGTTTATTGCTATGTTCAGAGACGAGTATGTTCCCCCAGTGGAGGGGGAACAGTTGGTTCAGGAGTCCTTGACCCTCAAGCAGGGTAATGATTCTGTCACGATGATCACGTGGAATTTTCATGAGAGTTTGGGTGTGCTGAGGAGGGATATCCGGGAGTTCGTATCGAACTCGTCATACTAGACTTTTGTTGAGCTCCAGGCGAATGCCAGGAAGCGTGAGATCGAGTTGGAGACCCAGGCTAGGGAGGAGGTCGAGTCTCAACTGGTGGATCGGCAACCGGCTCAGTCTCAACCGGCAGCCAAGCGGACCAAGTCCGCCGATTCGAGGTCGGGAGGTCAGAAGGTTCGCACTTGCGGAAAGTGTGTAACGCCCGCAGATCCGGGCTAGTCAATTTAGAGGCAATAGGGGTCGAAAATGACTTTTTGACAAAAGATTATTTAGAATAAATAATCTTAATCAAGTTGTAGAATATGTCACAAGCTTTCCGTACATATAAAGAACGTCGAAATCCAAGTTATAACGAAGAAGTTATGGCCCATCGAAGTTTTACGGCAAAACCGACACGGCACCGGGAAGCGTAAATAATGAATTTACGATAGAGCGAGATTTATCCTTATCAATCTAAACGAAAGTCGTATAATATGTTAAACCAAGAGCGTCGATAAAAAGAACGCCCAAATCTGACTTCGTATGAGGAAGTTATGATTTTTCTAAGATTCGACTTAGTAGTGCACGACCCGAAAATCGAATTTTAGTTCGAGCGGTTTTTGGCTTACGCGACCTAAATGAGAGTTGAAGATCTCATTAATAGGAACTCAACAGTAAAAAGACAGAAGAAAACGGAGTCCGTATGAAGGAGTTATGAATTCTTCGCGGTCATTTAATAGTCTAAACGCCTCCTACTGTTGAATTTGAGATCGGTCGAGAATTAGCCGACGAAGTCTAAACGAAAGTTTTAGATCTTGATTTTACCTACGCGTGGTTATAAAGAACATACAAAATGGAGCTCGTATGCGAATGTTATGACTTTTCTAAGTTTGAAGGCTGATACGAGATAGGGGGTGACGTGGCACCACCAGAATTGGACACGTGGCACCACCAGAAGGCCACCACATGGACCAACTCGGAAAGTCCACCAGTCAGGCCTCCTATAAATAGAGGTGCCGGGCATTCACTTCTCTTCACACCTCTCCAACATTCTTTCTCTCTCTAGTTTCTCTCTCTAGCCTCCCAAACCCTCCCTAAAGCCTAAGTAAACCCCCTAGCACCCGAAGGAAGCCCCGAGGCTCCCGGAGTCCCGAGAAAAAGGGTCTTTCGGCTTGGAAATGCTGCTCCAGCGAAGCCCAATTTTGCGAAAAACCCACTGTAAGTGAGCTACGCCTACGCTAGTTTTAATATAGCTTCTAATTAATTATAGTAACATTATTAGGACCTGAAAATAATTATTTGGGCTATTATTATGAGTTATATTGAGTGTTATTTAACGCTTATATAATAATAATAATAGTCAGACTATTAATTTGTCGCGTATATCGGTAGACTAAACCATAGTGGTGTTGATACTAGGTTTTATCGAAGGAAAGTTGTTTTGAGAGTATCGAAGCGCTGTCCGAGTGTTGAGTCACCACCTTTCAGGTGAGTGCATAGTTCCTTTCATCTTATACATAGATATGAAGTATTTTATATAAACTACGTATTATGTGTGCATATTATCTGAATACTTGTTGTCTATGTTGGATGAATGTTTTATACATGTTTTAAAGGATTTAAACTGTATACGTATTTTATATATACAAATATGTTGGGTATGATGATGGGTAGATAAATGATGAGAGATAGAAGATGACGTGAGTATACATTGGCAGCTATAGACTTAGTGCCTATGGGACAAACACCGGTAGCTATGGACTTAGTACCTGTTAGACGTTGGTAGCTATGGACTTAGTACCTGTTGAACATTGGTAGCTATGGACTTAGTACCTATTAGATAAAGACTGGTAACTATGGATTTAGTACCCGATGAATAGACTATAGCAGCTATGGAATTAGTGCTTTATGAACGAACATCGGTAGCTATAGATTTAGTGCCATTCCTATAACCCTGGAAGTAAGGGACTTCGGAATCAACGAATGAAGGATAGATGACTCTTAGGTTAAATCCTTAAAGTGTAAAGAAGATAATGGGGATGGGTAATTGGGTTGATTGTTTGATTAAACATAATAATTATATTATTGTGGGTTGAAAACCCTATGTACACACCAGGTTTCCCAACCTGACCCACTCAGTTTATGTATATATCACAGTTGACGAAGTGAAGTGACATTAAAATGAGAGATTTAAAGAGATGTAGATCGCTATTGTAAATAATTGTAACTTCTGTTTATGCTGATGTTTTTGTATTAACGATGACATCCCAAACATTTTAAGACGAATAAAAATACGTTTCTTTGAAAATGTTTTAATAACGTATTTATCGTGTTTTTTTGGGAACAAATTCCGCAACCTTTTTTTAAAATGAAGTACTCTGATTTTCATAAAGCATAAACAAAATCGGTCTTTTCTGGCCGTGATTTTGGGGATGTCACAGTTGGTATCAGAGCATTAGTTTAAGAGAACTAGGAATATGGATTTATTTCTAGACTTAGACTTAGAATGCTAAGCGATGATTGTGAGGTGTGAGCACTAGATTATTTTAGGAATTGTGCCTAAAATGCTTTTATGTGCTAAATACTTGTGCCTGATATGCTGTTATTTGTTCGGATCTATGGTCTGTTGCCGACCGGATCAGGAAACCTTATGCGTTTAGGATTCTAAGCGTTTAACTACGATATTAGAACTAGCATATAAACGTTTCGGAGTGATAAGGATGATTTAAACGTCAATCCTAAGTAAAGCTCAAGATTCACCATATTCAGTGTAGAGATCAAGATGGCAAGAACCCGTAGCGGAAACGTAAATGCGAATGGGAACCGAAACCAACCCCCAGTGGTTCAGCAAATACCTGTTGTTGAAGAAGTTGCGCCTGAGCCAGTCACCATGGCTGGAGTTCAAGCCATGATTTGGGCTATGTTAGCTGAACAAAGGGAAGAAATGAGACAGATGTTGAATAGGGACGAACCTACCGTACATGTTGAACCGACGGAGCCAGTTATCGAGCAATCTGAGGAAGGGAACTACAGCCGCCAAGTGAGTCAAGTAGGGACTCAAGGTGAGCAAAGGGATGACCCAGAAGGGAGAAACAAGAAGGATGGGCGAATGTACAAGAATTTCTTGGGTGCGAAACCACCAAGCCTCTTAGGAAGCCCGAAGCCGGTTGAGATTATGGATTGGATCTCTGAGATGGAGATGGTGTTTGAGAGCTGCAGTTGTAACGAGAAACATAAGACTGTCTTCGCAGTAAGATAGTTGAAAACTGGAGTCTTGAGCTGGTGGAAGCTACTGGCAGATACGATGCCACGAGTAGAAGCCTTAAGGATGTCGTGGGAAGACTTTTTGGAACATTTGAAAATGCAATACTGCTCGGAGATAGATCTGATAGACCTAAACAACGAGTTTCAGAACCTGGAGAAAGGGAAGATGAGTGTTGATGAGTATGCCACCGCATTCACCGAGAGGATGAAGCTATTCCCCTACTTGGTGCCTACTGAACTCTCCAAGATTGAGAGGTTTGCTAACGGACTGCCCACTGACTTTGGCCCAATGGTCAAAATGGCAACTACCTTGAAAGCAGCTGTTAGGGTAGCTAAGAACGTAGAGGCCTAGATAAGAGAAAAGGGTCTAGAAAAAAAGAAGGCATGAGAGAAGCGGAAGTTTGAGGGATCTTCGAGGACGAACAAGGAAAGAAAATTCTCAAAGCTTGGAGGAGCAGATGGAGGTGAAGCAAGATGGTGTGATAGATGCAAGAAGAAGCATGGTGGAAAGTGCAACGAAGAAGTGACTTGTTACAAGTGTGGGAGGAATGGTCACTATTCCGAACACTGCACGCATAATGACAAAGTATGCTACGGATGTGGAGGCAAGGGGCACATGTCCAGAGACCGCCCAAGGAAAAATAAAGCAGCAAGACCAGAAACGCCACCAAGGCCGAGGGCATTTCACATGATCCTTAACGAGGCAGAGAACCATGCAAGGAATCAAGAATGAGGACTTCTTACCCGAAGATCGGATTATGCAGTAGCCATAGTTTCGTATCCTAGTAGTGGCATAGTCTAGGGTGAACTTGAACACCTATGTAATAGTTTCGAGAAATAATAAAATATTCGTTTTGTTATCTGGTATGTGAAATTGTTGTGTGATTTGCTGCATGGTGACTTGGGAAACTGCGAGACAATACTTGGGACGAGTATGAGTAGGTATGAATGGTAGTAGAGGCCTATACTACCGGAAGCACAGGACTCACACTTGGATCAGGGAAAGTCACAAGGTTACCAAGAAGCCAGTACAGATTTCGTTTTATTCAAGTATGTCGTTACCATTGTTTCGGTAATGACTAAGAAGATTGTGGTTATCCCAACCCTAGTGGTCATGTCACATTGAGTCCGACTACGATGAGTAGGTTACGTGGTTTAGAGAACCAAGTTTGATGTAGCGTCCGACTTTAACCAAATAACTGGAATTGAAGCGACCAATAGAAGTATCGGCTCGACGCTAAAAAAGTTGGTAGCTAGAAATGCTACATGTTAAAGTGTGATTATATCACATTAGAACATGAAGGAAGGCATAGTTTATTTCATAACTTAACTCTAAAAGACCTAAGTCTAAACGAGTGTCACATGATGATACGTCGTAATTTGGAGTCTAATCTGAGGTAGAGAGTAGGTGCACGATCAAGTACTACTTACAGTCAATAAGTCTAAGAGATAGACTTGAAGGAATAAAGAAGTTATAATTATTACCTAGGATGAAGAGATGATGTATGGATTCATTATACGATCCTTGTTTCGTTGATGATTTTGGGACGTAATCATCCTAAGGGGGAGATAATTGTAACGCCCGCAGATCCGGGCTAGTCAATTTAGAGGCAATAGGGGTCGCAAATGACTTTTCAACAAAATACTATTTAGACTAAATAATCTTAACCAAGTTGTAGAATATGTCACAAGCTTTCCGTACATATAAAGAACGCCGAAATCCGAGTTATAACGAAGAAGTTATGGCCCGTCGAAGTTTTACGGCAAAACCGACATGGCACCGGGAAGCGTAAATAATGAATTTACGATACAGCGAGATTTATCCTTAGCAATCTAAACTAAAGTCGTATAATATGTTAAACTAAGAGCGTCGATAAAAAGAACGCCCAAATCTGACTTCGTATGAGGAAGTTATGATTTTTCTAAGATTCGACTTAGTAGTGCACGGCTCGAAACTCGAATTTTAGTTCGAGCGGTTTTTGGCTTACGCGACCTAAATGAGAGTTGAAGATCTCATTAATAGGAACTCAACAGTAAAAAGACAGACGAAAACGGAGTCCGTATGAAGGAGTTATGAATTCTTTGCGGTCATTTAACAGTCTAAACGCCTCCTACTGTTAAATTTGAGATTGGTCGAGAATTAGCCGATGGAGTCTAAACAGAAGTTGTAGATCTTGATTTTACCTACGCGTGGATATAAAGAACGTCGAAAATGGAGCTCGTATGCGAAAGTTATGACTTTTCTAAGTTTGAAGGCTGATACGCGATAGGGGGTGACGTGGCACCACCAGAATTGGACACGTGGCACCACCAGAAGGCCACCACATGGACCAACTCGGCGAGCCATGACTCAGACTCGGCGAGTCCACCAGTCAGGCCTCCTATAAATAGAGGTGCTGGGCATTCACTTCTCTTCACACCTCTCCAACATTCTTTCTCTCTCTAGTTTCTCTCTCTAGCCTCCCAAACCCTCCCTAAAGCCTAGGTAAACCCCCTAGCACCCGAAGGAAGCCCCAAGGCTCCCGGAGTCCCGAGAAAAAGGGTCTTTCGGCTTGGAAACGCTGCTCCAGCGAAGCCCGGTTTTGCGAAAAACCCGCTGTAAGTGAGCTACGCCTACGCTAGTTTTAATATAACTTCTAATTAATTATAGTAACATTATTAGGACCTGAAAATAATTATTTGGGCTATTATTATGAGTTATATTGAGATTTATTTAACGCTTATATAATAATAATAATAGTCAGACTATTAATTTGTCGCGGATATCGGTAGACTAAACCCTAGTGGTGTTGATACTAGGTTTTATCAAAGGAAAGTTGTTTTGAGAGTATCGAAGCGTTGTCCGAGTGTTGAGTCACCACCTTTCAGGTGAGTGCATAGTCCCTTTCATCTAACACATAGATATGAAGTATTTTATATAAACTACGTGTTATGTGTGCATATTATGTAACACCCCAAAGTTTCGAAGACCAAGAAAGGAAAGAAAACCCTAAGTTTAGGGGTCGACTTGGCGAGTCTAAGGAGGGACTCGGCGAGTCCGAGCGGGATCCGGGTCGGGGAGTAAGTGACCAACTCGCCGAGTCGACCAGGGTGACTCGGCGAGTCTGGTCTGTGCGTGGAAAACCCTAAATTCGGGACTTGGGGCCTATATAAATGTCTTAATCTTCTTCCTAGGGTCCCTTAATGCCTCTTTAGCCCTGGATATCAAACCCTAGCCGTCATATCTCCTAGTTGAGCCTTGGAAGGTGCTTTAAAGCTTGGAAAAGGAAGAAGGAACTTGGAGGAGCAAGAAGGAGCTATAGATCTGGGATTGTGAGTTCATTTTGAGCACTTGGAGGTAATAAACTAGTTCCTGGACCCTTTTTGCACCTAGATCTATGTGTGGTTATTGGGGATCTTTTGCCATAATGTTATTACTTTGGGTTAGAAGCCGGATCTGGAGTTGCTACTTCAGATTCAAGTGTTTTAGGGCCTGGAGAAGCATAAAGTATCAGCCTTTGTGTCGATTTTGAAGTTCCTTGGCCTTACACCCTAGTTAATGGCGTATCTTGCCTAGATCTCCTTCTCTACACGTAAAGTTTGCAACTTTACGTAAGGAATAGACCTTAAAAGAGTGGATCTACAATTTGGAGTCCATGCATGACTCAAAGGTCCTCTGCATGTATGTAGAACCGACTGGACTCGGGGAGTCCTTCGAGTGGACTCGGCGAGTAGCTTGAAGATGAGGAGGAACTCGACGAGTAGGATGAACAACTCGTCGAGTCGGATGAAGTTAGGCATGGACTCGGCGAGTTGGATGAGAAACTCGGTGAGTTGGTTGAAGATTGTCTAGGACTCGGCGAGTCGGGTCGCGAATAAGAAGACCCTGAGTTTATGAACTCGGCGAGTCTTTAGGAAGACTCGGCGAGTAGGGTTGACCTGGAAGGTTGACTTTGACCAAAGTTGACTTAGTTGACTGTCGGATTAAGTGTTATATGTATATTGATAGCTCGGAGAGCTGGAGGAGCAGCAGATCAGGGGATTGTCGAGTAGCAGCCAGAGATTTATCAGTAGGGTTCAGCAGTCTCAGGTGAGTTTCCTTCCACTAAGGACGGGTCTAAGGCCACAATGCCGGCCCGTCCAGTTAGTAGTAGTTTCCGATGCAGTAGTTATTATGTTTGATGCCTTCGTGGCTCAGACCAGATTTATGTGCTATGTTTTATGTGCTATGTGTTATGTGTTCCGGGCTACGGCCCGATGTAGTATGCAGTATATGTGTTCATGCTAGTTGTTATGTTATGCTATGCTATGTTGAGCCAGTTAGTCCGGACTTCAGTCCGATGCAGGGGACAAGGTCCCAGTCAGTCTTCGGAATTCAGTCCGATGCAGGGGGCAAGTCCCCAGTTAGCCCGGACTTCGGTCCGATGTAGGGGACAAGGTCCCAGTCAGTCTCCGGACTTCGGTCCGATGCAGGGGGCAAGGCCCCAGTTAGCCCGGACTTCGGTCCGATGCAGGGGACAAGGTCCCAGTCAGTTTCCGGACTTCGGTCCGATGTAGGGGGCAATGCCCCAGTTAGCCCGGACTTCGGTCCGATGCAGGGGACAAGGTCAGTCTCCAGACTTCGGTCCGATGCAGGGGGCAAGGCCCCAGTTAGCCCGGACTTCGGTCCGATGCAGGGGACAAGGTCCCAGTCAGTTTCTGGACTTCGGTCCGACGTAGGGGGCAAGGCCCCAGTTAGTCCGGACATTGGTCCGATGCAGTGGGCAAGGCCCAGTATGTGCCTTATATGTTTTTGCATGGTATGTGTTAGATTGGGGGAGCTCACTAAGCTTCGTGCTTATGGTTTTTAGTTTTGGTTTCAGGTACTCAGTTTTCAAAAGAGGAGCTGGGGAGATTACAGTGCACACACCATAGTCAGTTAGCCTGGGAATGTTTGACTCTGATAATGATATTATGTTTTGAATTAATACTCGAGAATTTATGTTATGACTTATGATATAGTTTTTATAAATATGATTCTAGTAATGCTTTTAAAGAAATTTTTGGTCGTGATTTTTGGGTCATTTCAAGTTGGTATCAGAGCCTTGGTTTGAGGGATTCAGATATGCATTCGAGTGTATTTGAACTCAAACTAAGGACACGATAAGGGATTTTCAAAAGAAAAACATTTTTGGAATAAGGGTTTTGGAAAAAGAACATAGAAAGAAAAGATTTTTTTTGAAAACGAGAAAAGGGTGTGGTGCATGCAATCAGCCGAGCTCAAGCAAGTACTCCCAATTTACCCATACAAGTTATGTTATTATTTTCGATATCAGTTTCAGTATCAGTTTCAGTTTCCAGCTTCAGTAGAACAGCATGCTAGAATAGGACTAAGGATCTAGGATGATGCCTTATGTGCCTGCTTTATGTGTTTCAGCTTGATGAGAATTGCATGCTAGTAATGAGTAGACAGTAGTAGGATAGCCTGTGTAGGTTATGCTTGAAAGTATGAGCTTAGCATTATATGCTGGTGCAGTTTCTTGTTATGAGAATTGCTTTGCCTGAGTATGTTTCCCTTATCCGAATGCTGCTTGCTTTGTGCTTTGTGGGACTCAGAGTGATGAGAGTTAGCCATTAGGTGAATACGTTTCATCACATGTGATCAGGGTTGAATAATCTCAGAGTGCTCGATTTGGCCCTACTGCACAGCTCTTGTTTGAGTCCAACCGTTGTAGGGACGAGTCCTTTACTTGAAGGATTATCTGAGCCTCGTCACATGTGATGGTATTCAGGTGGTGACTAATTGGCATTACAAGGAGGTCTTCAGCAGCTGAGGACTGTTTGGGTAGAGTTAGAGGTTCCCTAGGGCAAGCCTAGGAGGAGAGTAGCAGAGATCAGTAGAAGAGTAAAGGGGACTTGGTGGAGTTGAGGTAACTCTTGAGGAAAGTACGGATAGATGTGGAAGGTAGTAGGGGCCCATACTACTGAAAGCAGAGGATCCGTACTCGATTCAAGAGGGGCCGAGGCGGAACCAAGGAACTAGTAGAGTATGTGAGAGATCCCTCAGCAGTAGTATGTAATTGATCAGGGATTGTTATATTTTTCAGCATGGTGACGTTGCGCGAGATATCAATTGGCAGTTCAGGTGGAGGGGAGGGGTCTGGCTCGGGCTTTAGAGCCGGGCAGCTTGATGATCAGATGAGGGATTTCATTTCCGCAGAGATTATGCGCAACATCCTCGATCAGACTCCAGTGATTTTCGGTTCAGTTAGAGAGGCTATTGTGGAGCTCGTGGACAGTCATCTTGAGGCCTTTAGGGCCGGGTTAGTTTCAGGACAGATTGGGGCTCGTCTAGGTCCCGAATCTTATGGAGTTCAGGGATCCATCAGGGAGGGAGATCCCATTTCTAGTTTCTGCTATCAGGGGGCAGGGGTGTGTGGGGCATTCTGTCTCCGAGAGAAACCATTGCATGATTGGATAGTTGAGGAAGTTTCGCGAGCCATTCGCGAGGGTCTGCCAGACATGGTCGTGAGGATCACTGATAGATTGATAACGAGGCTTCAGGATCAGACATCTGTTGTTCAGTCAGCAGACGTTACCGTTGGGGTAACACAGGAGCGAGATTCGGGCAGGGAGTCGGAAGGGAAGAGGAAAATGGATGAGGCTCAGGTTGCCACAGGTTTGAGTAAGAGGCCCAAGAGTTCAGATTTGAGGACGAGGAACTATCAGAGCCGCAGTCGATGCGGGAAGTGCGGAAGGACGCACATGGGTGTGTGTAGGCGTAGAAGTGGTGGCGATGCTGGGTGTTTCAAGTGCGGCCAGATTGGTCATTTTAGCAGAGACTGTGTTGTTACCATCGCCCAGGGACTTGATCCATTGTGTTTCCATTGCAGTCAGAGGGGCCACAAGAAGGCCCACTGTCCGAGTTTGTATTCAGCAGGGCAGGCGCCAGCTCCTGCCCTTGGAACTTCATGTACCGTCAGTGGTTGTCAAGGCCGGGCAAGGGTGCCTACGGCTCGGAGCCGAGTTTCTCCGGTAGATTTCAGCAGGGATTCGAGCAACACTGAGTAATGGAGGTATGTAACTTTGTGTTTGTCAGCTTATGTTATGATTATATTGTTATGGTTTTTGCATCAATTGTGGTATAAGTGTTGTGTTATGGAGTGGTTTGCTTGTGATTACATCATATGCCATTTTCATACCTCGGATAATTGGTTGGTAGTTAGGGGATGTGCTCATATGGAAAAGTTTCGGAGGATGCAGTAACTGTAGCATGGTACGGAGAGATCTGGTTCGTTTCGCTAGTTCGGAGTGGATAGTGGTTTGGATGGAAGGGTCAAATTCCTACCTAGCGGGCTTGGGTTCCTCAGTAGAAGTTTTGGAATGGTATTAAAGGTCGGGATCTCTTTTGAATGTGAAGCAGCAAGGGGTAAGCAGGATCGAATTGGGGGAGAACCCTCCGGGTATATTTGGATAAGAGTCTCGTAGACTCAGAATGAGTGCGCGGCCTCTAAGAAGAAATGGTAGTAGCTCAGTGATGGATGGATTGAGAAGTTCATAATTAGGAGTTCGAGAACTTTTCCCAGCAGTTAGTTCATGTAATCGAGATGGTTAGAAGCTGGTTGGGAATCCAAGATTGAGGGCCACCTGTCGGACGCATGAGAGTCGGAATGAAGACCCTAAGAACGGGTAGCAGGAGATGTTCTAGCATTGGTAGCCAGTATCTGAGGCAGCATGCAGATTGCGTAGATTCAGGAGTTGGGAAGTTGGAAACTTCCCAACAATAGCTTCTTGTATTCAGATTAGTAGACGGTTGGTTTGGGAACCAAGCCGGAGAATTCCTCGACGAAGCACTAAGTATATCAAGGATATAAGATGTCGAGTATGATGCAGAATTCAAAGACTGAGGGCTGGTTTGAGAAATCGGGATGAAGAATCACTAGCGGGACTAGGGATAGTCAGGATGTCCTCGGGATGGTAGTAGTAGAGTGTTGTAAGTTTGTGGGGGTAGCCGTAGCATTCACTAGTAGTCAGATAGTGGTAGAGTGTTGTAAGTCTGCGGGGGTAGCCGTAGCATTCACTAGTAGTCAGATAGTGGTAGAGTGTTGTAAGTCTGCGGGGGTAGCCGTAGCGTTCACTAGTAGTCAGATAGTAGTAGAGTGATGTAATCCTGCGGGGGTAGCCGTAGCATTCACTAGTAGCCAGATGGTATTTGAGATTTGTGAATCCGCGGGTGTAGTCGTGGCTTTTATCAGATTGGTGACAGCATGAGCGCGTGGCCGAACGCGGGAATGTAGTAACTCCCACTCGTTCGGGTGCAGCGGTGGGAATATGGGAATCAACGGATTAGATTCGGACTTCCCAAATGGTTCAGTTATGGCTAAGTCAGCGAATCATGGCTATAGATCGTCACATCAGTTATGAGATCAGAGTAGCAGTGGACCGTTGAGGTTCGGGTATGTTAAGGGCTACCGTCAGTCTGGGAGCCATCATGTTATTAGTCATAGAATGGATGATGTCAGGATGTGAAGTATGGACCCGATCGGTTGGATCGGAAGGTTGTTAGAGCCACAGTGACAGGATAACTAGTGGAAACTAGTCCTTGAGAAAGATTTCATTCAGAAGTCGTGGAAGCGACTAAGGGAGGAGTCCTTTGACTCCAAAGTTGGATTTGAGTTCAGTGTTTCAGGCAGCTCAGTGTTTCAGGCAGTTCAGTGTTTCAGGCAGCTCAGTGTTTCAGCCAGCTCAGTGTTTCAGGCAGCTTAGTGTTTCGGCCAACTCAGTGTTTCAGGCAGCTCAGTGATTCAGCCAGATCAGCGTTTCAGGTAGTTTAGTGTTTCAGGCAGGTTCAGTATTGCAGACAATTCAGTGTTTGAAAGGTTTCAGAGTTTTGGGTCAGTATTGTATTTGAGTTGGAATACAAGTGTTGACGGTATAGTTGGTTGATTTGGAAATGACAAGTCTCTCTCAGCAGGATCAGTTGAGCCTTCGGCCGAGTGTAAGTGACATGTAAAGATAGCTAGGCAGGTAGCTTTTCTTCGGGATGAAAGACTCGAGTTAGTAGGAGTTGAGTAATCATATGGGATATAAGCAAGCTGATTCAGTATGGATGACAGAATAGATGGGACAGTTATGGACAGTCAGGGTATCTTACGGAGTCGCTAGGAGCGGCTAGGAGATTGCGATGGAGTGTAGTGACCGGTGGGAGATGGCAACTCAAATATTGGCAGAATAGTTGAGCAAGGGTAGTCTCAGTGCATCCAGTAGGCAGTTGAGAGGCAACAGGATTTTCAGTCGGAGGAAGTATCGTTGAGGAAATTATGGAAAGGAGAAAGATTCAGTATGTACCAACAGTAGTGATCGGCATGGTGAGTGGCTGGAGTGTTGGGCATAAGGGTGTTAGATTTTTCCAGACCGAGAGTTGGAGGCAGCTCAAGGGCAGTTGATCGTAGCAAACTTCGAGGACGAAGTTTAGTTTAAGTGGGGGAGAGTTGTAACACCCCAAAGTTTCGAAGACCAAGAAAGGAAAGAAAACCCTAAGTTTAGGGGTCGACTCGGCGAGTCTAAGGAGGGACTCGGCGAGTCCGAGCGGGATCCGGGTCGGGGAGTAAGTGACCGACTCGGCGAGTCGACCAGGGTGACTCGGCGAGTCTGGTCTGTGCGTGGAAAACCCTACATTCGGGACTTGGGGCCTATATAAATGTCTTAATCTTCTTCCTAGGGTCCCTTACTGCCTCTTTAGCCCTGAATATCAAACCCTAGCCGTCATATCTCCTAGTTGAGCCTTGGAAGGTGCTTTAAAGCTTGGAAAAGGAAGAAGGAACTTGGAGGAGCAAGAAGGAGCTATAGATCTGGGATTGTGAGTTCATTTTGAGCACTTGGAGGTAATAAACTAGTTCCTGGACCCTTTTTGCACCTAGATCTATGTGTGGTTGTTGGGGCTCTTTTTCCATAATGTTATTACTTTGGGTTAGAAGCCGGATCTGGAGTTGCTACTTCAGATTCAAGTGTTTTAGGGCCTGGAGAAGCATAAAGTATCAGCCTTTGTGTCGATTTTGAAGTCCCTTGGCCTTACACCCTAGTTAATGGCGTATCTTGCCTAGATCTCCTTCTCTACACGTAAAGTTTGCAACTTTACGTAAGGAATAGACCTTAAAAAAGTGGATCTACAGTTTGGAGTCCATGCATGACTCAAAGGTCCTCTGCATGTATGTAGAACCGACTGGACTCGGCGAGTCCTTCGAGTGGAATCGGCGAGTAGCTTGAAGATGAGGAGGAACTCGACGAGTAGGATGAACAACTCGTCGAGTCGGATGAAGTTAGGCATGGACTCGGCGAGTTGGATGAGCAACTCGGCGAGTTGGTTGAAGATTGTCTAGGACTCGGCGAGTCATGGACTGACTCGGCGAGTCGGGTCGCGAATAAGAAGACCCTGAGTTTATGAACTCGGCGAGTCTTTAGGAAGACTCGGCTAGTAGGGTTGACCTGGAAGGTTGACTTTGACCAGAGTTGACTTAGTTGACTGTCGGATTAAGTGTTATATGTATATTGATAGCCTGGAGAGCTGGAGGAGCAGCGGATCAGGGGATTGTCGAGTAGCAGCCAGAGATTTATCAGTAGGGTTCAGCAGTCTCAGGTGAGTTTCCTTCCAGTAGGGACGGGTCTAAGGCCACAATGTCGGCCCGTCCAGTTAGTAGTAGTTTCCGATGCAGTAGTTATTATGTTTGATGCCTTCGTGGCTCAGACCGGATTTATGTGCTATGTTTTATGTGCTATGTGTTATGTGTTCTGGGCTACGGCCCGATGTAGTATGCAGTATATGTGTTCATGCTAGTTGTTATTTTATGCTATGCTATGTTCAGCCAGTTAGTCTGGACTTCGGTCCGATGTAGGGGACAAGGTCCCAGTCAGTCTCCGAACTTCGGTCCGATGCAGGGGGCAAGGCCCCAGTTAGCCCGGACTTCGGTCCGATGCAGGGGACAAGGTCCCAGTCAGTCTCCGGACTTCGGTCCGATGCAGGGGGCAAGGCCCCAGTTAGCCCGGACTTCGGTCCGATGCAGGGGACAAGGTCCCAGTCAGTTTCCGGACTTCGGTCCGATGTAGGGGGCAAGGCCCCAGTTAACCCGGACTTCGGTCCGATGCAGGGGACAAGGTCCCAGTCAGTCTCCGGACTTCGGTCCGGTGCAGGGGGCAAGGCCCCAGTTAGCCCGGACTTCGGTCCGATGCAGGGGACAAGGTCCCAGTCAGTTTCCGGATACTTGCTGTAATGCTTTTAAAGAAATTTTTGGTCGTGATTTTTGGGTCGTTTCATATTATCTGAATACTTGCTGTCTATGCTGGATAAACGTTTTATACATGTTTTAAAGGATTTAAACTGTATACGTATTTTATATATACGAATATGTTGGGTATGATGATGGGTAGATAAATGATGAGAGATAGAAGATGACGTGAGTATACATTGGCAGCTATAGACTTAGTGCCTATGGGACAAACACCGGTAGCTATGGACTTAGTATCTGTTAGACGTTGGTAGCTATGGACTTAGTACCTGTTGAACATTGGTAGCTATGGACGTAGTACCTATTAGATAAAGACTGGTAGCTATGGATTTAGTACCCGATGAATAGACTATAGCAGCTATGGAATTAGTGCTTTATGAACGAACATCGGCAGCTATGGATTTAGTGCCAGTCCTATAACCCTGGAAGTAAGGGACTTCGGAATAAACGAATGAAGGATAGATGACTCTTAGGTTAAATCCTTAAAGAGTAAAGAAGATAATGGGGATGGGTAATTGGGTTGGTTGTTTGATTAAACATAATAATTATATTATTGTGGGTTGAAAACTCTATGTACTCACCAGGTTTCCCAACCTGACCCACTCAGTTTATGTATATATCACAGGTGACGAAGTGAAGTGACATTACACTGAGAGATTTAAAGAGATGTAGATCACTAGTGTAAATAATTGTAAGTTTTGTTTATGCTTATGTTTCTGTATTAACGATGACATCCCAAACGTTTTAAGATGAATAAAAATATGTTTCTTCGAAAATGTTTTAATAACGTATTTATCGTGTTTTTCTGGGAACAAATTCCGCAACCTTTTTATAAAATGAAGTACTCTGATTTTCATAAAGCATAAACAAAATCGGTCTTTTCTGGCCGTGATTTTGGGGATGTCACAAAGTGCGGCAAGGGTCACGAGGGGGCATGTCGATCGGGTGCTTGCTACAAGTATGGCAAGGAGGGGTACATTGCTAGGGATTGCCACAAAGGATTTATGGTTTGCTTTCATTGCAACCAGACCGGCCACCGGAAGGCCGAGTGCCCCCAGCTTCACCAGGGATCTACGCCTGTTGCCAGGGTTACCGAGACTCGGCCAGTGAAGGCTGAGGCTCCGAACGCTCATGGAAGAGCTTTTCAGTTGACTGCGGAGGAGGTCCGCGCGGCGCCTGATGTCGTACCTGGTATGTATTCTTCCGTGTATTTACTTTTATGCTAAGATATTGTGCTTATATTATGATATGTGTAGGTACTTTCCTTGTGAATTCTGTACATGCTTTGGTATTATTTGACTCGGGTGCGAGTCGGTCTTTTGTATCGTCGGCTTTTAGCCAACACATCGGTATTAATCGGGAGGTGATGAGTCGACCCCTGCGAGTTTCTATAGTGGATGAGAAAGCGGTATACGCCACTAACGTGATTAGAGGATGTGTTCTCGAGCTTTTTGGGGTCAAATTCCCTATAGACTTGGTTCCTATAGCGATGGGGGATGTCTGCATCATCGTGGGCATGGACTGGTTGAGTAAGTTTGGGGCAGTCATTGACTGCGAGAGACAGCTGGTGACTATTCGAGACCCGAGTGGGGGAGTGCTTACGGTGTATGGCGAGGGGACCCGGTGTGGGTCGGCATTTTGTTCGGCTGCCAGGGCGAGGCAGAGTTTGCAGCAGGGCTTCAATGCATTCATAGCATACGTGATGGATACCCGAGTGGCCGCGGGGAGGCCTAATTTGGTTGATGACGTTCCTGTAGTATGCGAGTTTTCGGATGTGTTCCCCGAAGAGTTACCAGGTGTGCCTCCGAAAAGGCAAGTGGAGTTTCGTATCGATTTGGTTCCGGGAGCAGCGCCCATCGCCAAGGAGCCTTCTCGTCTCGCTCCACCGGAAATGCAGGAGTTATCCTCGCAGTTTCAGGAGCTGTTGGGGAAGGGGTTTATTCGACCGAGTAGCTCACCTTGGGGAGCACCGATTTTGTTTGTCAAGAAAAAAGATGGTTCACACCGGATGTGTATCGATTACCGGGAGTTAAACCAGTTGACGGTTAAGAACCGGTATCCGTTACCTAGGATCGACAATCTATTCGATCAGTTGCAGGGGGCATCTTGGTTCTCCAAGATAGACTTGAGGTCGGGTTATCATCAGATGTGGGTTCAGGATGAAGGTATTCAGAAGACTGCATTCAAAACTTGTTATGGACATTATGAGTTTGTGGTAATGCCTTTTGGGCTCACCAATGCTCCGGCTGCGTTCATGGATCTTATGAACCGGGTGTGTAGGCCGATGCTAGATCGGTCGGTGATCATATTCATTGATGATATTTTGGTATATTCGAGGTCTAGGAGCAGCACGAGGAACATTTGAGGGAAATTCTTGGGGTATTGAGATTGGAGAGGCTGTATGCCAAATTGTCCAAGTGTGATTTTTGGTAACGAGAGGTCCAGTTCCTCGGGCGTCTTGTTAACCAGAAAGGGATATTGGTCGACCCGGCCAAGATTGAGTCAGTGTTGATGTGGGAGGTGCCGAGATCGCCCACTGATATCAGGAGTTTTCTGGGATTGGCTGGATATTATCGAGGCTTTATCAAGGATTTCTCCAAGATCGTTGTGCCACTAACTAGGATGACCCAGAAGGGTGTTGCATTTTCGTGGGGACCGGAGCAGCAGTCCTCGTTCGAGACCCTTCGTCAGAAATTGTGCGAGGCTCCGGTGCTTGCACTCCCGAAAGGGATAGAGGATTTTGTGGTGTACTGTGATGCATCTATATCGGGTTTATGGGCGGTGCTTATGTAGAGGGGCCACGTGATAATGTATGCTTCGAGGCAGTTGAAACCTCATGAGTCGAGATATCCCACCCACGACCTGGAATTGGGGGTTGTGGTGTTTGCCCTCAAGATCTGGCGGCATTATCTTTATGGGGTTAGGTGTACCATCTACACGGACCACAAGAGTCTGAAGTACTTGATGGATCAGCCAAATGTGAATATGCGACAGAGGAGATGGTTGGATGTGGTGAAGGATTATGATTGTGAGATCCTGTACCACCCGGGCAAGGCTAATGTGGTGGCCGATGCATTGAGCCGTAGGGCGGAAAGCGCCCCGATCCGAGATATTTGTATGAGGTTGACAGTGATGACCCTGATTTTGGATACCATTCGAGGAGCTCAGGCTGAGGCTGCAAAACCAGAAAACCAGAAGAGGGAGCAAGTTGTAGGTCAGGTATCAGGATTCGTTACGGATGGTCGAGGGCTTATGACTTTTCAGGGTCGGATTTGGGTACCGTTTGTGGGCGGTACGCGTACTATTTTGATGGAGGAAGCGCATCGATCGAAATTCTCGATTCATCCCGGGGCTACGAAAATGTATTTGGACCTAAGGAAGGAGTATTGGTGGCCCTGTATGAAAAGGGACGTTGCATGGTTTGTTGAGAGATGCCTGACTTTTCGATAGGTTAAGGCCGAGCACCAGCATCCGCATGGTAAATTGCAGCCGCAAGAGATTCCCGAATGGAAGTGGGAACAGATTACCATGGATTTTATCACCAAATTGCCACAGACTGCGAGGGGAGTCGATGCGATTTGAGTGATCGTGGATAGATTGACGCAGAGCACTCATTTTCTAGCCATCAGCGAGAGCTCTTCTGCGGAAAAGAAGGCGGAATTATACGTGAGGGAGGTGGTATCGCGGCATGGGGTTCCGATGTCAATTGTTTCAGATCAGGATGTGGATTTTACTTCCAGGTTTTGGAAGAAGTTTCATTAGGAGTTGGGTATGAGACTGCATTTCAATACCGCATACCACCTGCAGATGGACAGACAGAGCGAACGGACGATTCAGACGCTTGAGGATATGCTCCGTGCATGTGTTCTGGATTTTGGAGGGAGCTGGGACACCTATCTACCTTTAGCTGAGTTTTCGTACAACAACAACCATTATTCGAGCATTAGTATGCCACCCTTTGAGCTGTTGTATGGGAAGAGATTGTTGGATAAGGTGTCTAAGTCCATAACTATTTCTAGTATGTACTTGACCCGACCCGGCGTGGTCCATTTGGGTTGCATGGCACCATGCAATTGGATAGATTAAATGAGAGAAATAACACTTGGAGATTATTAATATATTATAAGATCTAATGTATTAATAATATTATTTGATTAGTTTGATTAAGAATTAATTTGGAATTAATTAAGTGATCAAAAGATAACTAATTAAATATATGGGTTGATTACGTAAATCAACCATATCTTGTATAGTGGGCTAAGAGGCTCCATAGATTATCAAGTTGGGTTCCACCCATAGGATGCTCCATGGGAGTGACAAACCCATGGGTCATGGAAATGAAGAGTCATGACACATTAGGCTTTACATGGTGTAACCCTAGATGTGTCAACACTATATAAGAATCATATTCTCCACCAAAATCAGCTACACATGTGAAACAAGAGGGCTAGGCCGATTTCAAGTAGTGTGCATTCTCTCAAAAGTCTTTCCAAGAGCATTTGGTGTTGTGTGAAGCATTTTAGGCATCACACTTGGGGTGCTAGGCTCATAAGGTTTCAAGGAACATAAGCAACAACAAGGTAAGTTAATCTATCTATCATTCAAGTTAAAATTGTTCCCCATGTATGCTAGATAGGAATATAGCCTTGGAATTCAACTTTGCATGATAATTAGACAAACATAGATCCAAGGTTATTATGGTTGCATGTACACTTAGGAAGTGTTAGAATGCTCAAAACCCAACAGTGATATCAGAGCCTAGGCTTGTTTGTTTGTTATTTGTGCTAAAAAGTTGAAGAAAGTAAAAAAAACTTGTTGTCTGACTGCTAGACTCGTCGAGTCCATGGGGGGACTCGTCGAGTAGGTTAATGAACTCGGCGAGTAGGGTCGACAGAGTGCAGATTTTCTTGTAACATCCGGATTTTTCCAGGTATCTTGTAAATCTAATTTTGTCATATTGTGAGAGGGACTCGGCGAGTTGGAGCTCAGACTCGCCGAGTAGAGACGCGGAATTGAACATTGGTGCGCGCCTGGACTCGGCGAGTCCAGGATATGGACTCGGCAAGTCTGCACTGTGTAATGAAACCCTAAATCTCCGGTATTGAGGCTTATTTAAAGGGCCTTATGGCCGTCATTTGTGCTCACCCAACCCTCAGTGAGTGACCCTTGTGTTCTTGAGCTATTTGTGAAGAGAAAGGAGCCATTCTTGATCTTGTGTGTGTTATTTAGCAAGAAGAAGGAGACCCTAGGCAAGAGGAAGCAAAGGAGGTTGCTATTTCGTGGATTTGGAGCTTAGATCATCACTCTAGAGGTATTATCTCGGACCATTTTCTGTTTAGTGAAGCATGATGCAATTTAGGGCTTGTGGTGGTCATTTATGGGATGATTTGATGCCCATTGGTTCCCTCTTTGAGTTGAGGCCATGGATCTGGATCCATAGAGGTCCAGAGAGCCTCACTCATCAAGCTTTATGAGTGACAATAGAGTCCTTGACCTTGTGTTGTAGTATTTGAGTCATAAACATCATATATGGTCATATAGAGGTTGTATGTGCATCAAGATTGTAACTATACATGCTAAATCAGCTTGGAGGGACTGGATCTATGGATTAATGAACTGGATCTGACCTTTAGAGCAAGATTGAGTCATTGCATGGCATGGACTCACCGAGTCCGAAGAACAGACTCGGCGAGTAGCATGAATGTTGCCCGACCACACTGTGAGTGGCCTCGCCGAGTTGGGAAAGGTGGACTCAGTGAGTCAAGGGGGAGTCAGAATGGACAGGTGGACTGAGTCTAACTGGACTCGCCGAGTTGTTCTTGAGACTCGGTGAGTTGAGTCGTGGTGGCCCCACAACTCGTGCCAGGTGGAACTCGTCGAGTTGAGGGAATGCTCGACGTGTCAAGGGAGGATTCCAGGGAAATTGGTGTACACGCCCAGACTCGCCGAGTCGCCTGGGTACTCGCCGAGTCCGGTCAAAGTTGACCGTTGACCGTTGACCAGCGTTGACCTAGATTGACTTGTTATAGTGTGGTCAACCCTAGTTGGGAAAGTGTTAATTAGAGGTGTATTGTGCTATAGGGGGACGATAGCTCGACAGGTCGAGTGATTAGCGATTTCAGGTTTACGATTTACCGAGACACGCGAGGTGAGTCTTCTCACTATACTTTACCTTGAGTAGGTAACCAGAGTTATGTGATAGAGTATTTGTATGCTATGTATGTTATGTGTTGTACTGCTTTACTTCTATGTGTTTGATGCTGTGCATGTTTATAGAGTTAGAACTGGAAGGTTCACAGAGTTAGAACCTGAGGGTTCACAGAGTTTGGGTGCACGGACCCACAGAGTTATAGCCTCGAGTGGCTAATATGTGTTATATGTAGTATTTTGGGGAACTCACTAAGCCTTGCGCTTACAGTGTTGATGTTATTGTTTCAGGTACTAGTGACGACCGTGGGAAGGCGCCGGCTTGATCCGTACACACACACATTTGGAGCTTTATATCATGATCTTGGGATTTGTATTGTCTTGTTTGGATAATTAAAATGGTTGTTTATTGAATATCAATGGAATTATGTTTATAAAAAAATTGAAAAATTTGTTTTGAAAATTTTCGGTGTTACAAATTGGTATCAGAGCCTTGGTTTGAGGGATTCGGGTACACCTTCGGGGGTATTTGAACTCAAACTGAGGAATTGAAGAGATATTTCAAAATAAAACCAAAGTTTTCTAAGAGTAAAAGATTTTCCAGGAAGAAACATGTGTACGATCAGCCAGCGCCCGAACGGTGAATTCCCAAAATACCTTTATATTATGTGATAATTATTATTAATGTGATGTATTTGCATGCTAGAGTAGGCTAGGTATTGCTAATAGGACTACAGTGGCCTGTTTTGTGATGCCTTAGCCTAGGGAGGGGTGAGCTGCTATGAGATGCTGAGAGTAATTAGGTAGCAGCTAGGACTTTGTGTGAGACCTGTTACAAAGTGATTTAAGTATAATAGAGTACTTGGGGATTGGGATCCGAAGAGGAAGATTTGGGGTGTGTACTGAGACGGTGCGGACAGTAGTATTGGGCCCGTACTACTGAAAGCACCGGTGCGGTACACAGTCCAAATAAGAATCTTGGGATACCAAGAATCAAGGAGGGGTGGATTGTCGAATGTAAGAGTGTTAGAGTAAATTCTAATTATCGCATGTTGTATTTCAGAGGTTGATCATGGTGAGGACACGTCGCATGCCGGAGGATGCCGGAACTATCGATGAGGAGATTCGACAGATCATTCATGAGGAGGTGGCTGCGGTCATCAGAGCTGAGTTACCAGAGATGTTCGGGTCCATTAAGACCGCGTTAATTGAGACATTTGACGAGCGCTATGCCGCTCTTTCTGAGGCTGCGGTTGCAGCGGCTACCGCAGCGATTGCTGCGGCAAGACCCCAGGGAGGTGATGCGACATTGTTTAGGGAGTTCAGCAACACCAAGCCACCAGAGTTTGATGGTACGCAGGATCCGGTGGCAGCTATGAGGTGGATATCTGATATGGAGGGATGCTTCTTCACTTGCTCGTCCCCTAAGCATTTGAAGGTTCGGTTCGCGCTGAACCAGCTTCGCTTGGGAGCGAAGGACTGGTGGAAGTTTGTGACGGCACACTTCACACCAACTGAGCTTTCGGCAGTGACCTGGGAGAGGTTCACTACCATGTTCCGAGATGAGTACGTTCTTCAGGTGGAGAGGGAACGTCTGACACAGGAGTTTCTGACCCTCAAGCAGGGTACCGAGTCAGTCACAGCTATTACGAGGATGTTTCATGAGAGGGCGATGTTCTGCCCTGAGCACGTGTCCACCGAGCAGGCACGTATGAGCCGTTACCTGAGCATTCTAAGACGGGATATTCGGGAGTTCGCTGCAAACTCCTCGTATCGGACATTTGCCGAGCTTCAGGCAAATGCTCGGAAGAGGGAGATTGAGCTTGAGACTCAGGCCAGGGAGGAGGCGGAGTCTCTGGGGAGGGATCGGCGGCCGGCACAGTCCCAGCCGGCAGCCAAGCGGGCCAAGCCCGCTGATCCCCGACCCGGGAGCCAGAAGGGCCGCACTTGTGGAAAGTGCGGCAAGGGACACGATGGAGTCTGTCGAGCGGGTTCTTGCTACAAATGTGGCAAGGAGGGGCATATGGCCAAGGACTGCCCCAAGGGGTTTACAGTGTGCTTCCACTGTAACCAGACCGGACACCGGAAGGCAGAGTGTCCGCTGCTGCGCGGAGCATCTCAGGGGTCTGCTCCCGCCGCCATCAGAGCTACTGCTACAGAGAGTCGGCCCGTGAAGGCCGAGGCACCGAGGGCTCGGGGGAGAGCCTTTCAGCTGACTACAGAAGAGGTCCGCGCTGCACCCGACGTTGTGGCTGGTACGCTTTCTTTTTTTATTATTTATTTATGGTGTTGAGATATTATGCTTATATTATGCTATGCATAGGTACCTTCCTTGTGAATTTTGTACCTGCTTTAGTGATATTTGACTCGGGTGCGAGTCGATCTTTAGTATCTTTGACATTTAGTCAGCATATCAGTGTTAGTTGTGGGGCACTGAGTCGGCCCCTGCGGGTTTCCATAGCCGCCGACAGAGTGATTTGTGCCACGGAGGTCCTCCAGGGATGTGTATTGGAGATTTTTGGGGTTGAGTTCCCGATCGACCTGATTCCTATTGCGATGGGTGATGTCTGTGTTATAGTGGGCATGGACTGGTTGAGCCGATTCGGCGCGGTTATCGATTGCGAGCATCAGCTGGTGACTATACGAGATCCTAGTGGGGGAGTTCTTTCGGTTTACGGCGGGGGTACACGTTCTGGATCAGCCTTTTGTTCGGCTGCTAGGGCAAGGCAGTGTCTACAGCAGGGCTGTAAGGGTTTTGTGGCGTATGTGATGGATACGTGAGTGATCTCCGAGAGACCGAGTTCGGTGGATGAAGTTCCGGTGGTGCGTGAGTTTCCAGATGTCTTTCCCGAAGAGTTACCAGGTGTGCCTCCCGTGAGGCAAGTGGAGTTTGGTATCGATTTGGTTCCGGGAGCCGCGCCTATCGCTAAGGTGCCGTATTGCCTTGCGCCTCCAGAAATGCAAGAGTTATCCTCGCAACTTCAAGAGTTGCTGGGGAAGGGGTTTATTCGGCCGAGTAGCTCGCCGTGGGGAGCACCCATCCTGTTTGTGAAGAAGAAAGATGGCTCGCATCGCATGTGTATTGATTATCGGGAACTGACTAAGTTGACGGTCAAGAACCGTTACCCGTTGCCGAGGATCGACGATTTATTCAATCAGTTACAGGGAGCATCTTGGTTCTCCAAGATTGATTTGAGGTCGGGCTATCATCAGGTGAGAGTACGGGACGAGGACGTCCAGAAGACAACATTCAGGACGCGTTATGGGCATTATGAGTTTGTGGTGATGCCTTTTGGGCTCACCAACGCCCCGGCTGTGTTCATGGACCTCATGAACAGGGTATGTCGGCTGATGTTGGATCGGTCGGTGATTGTGTTCATTGATGATATTCTGGTATATTCGAGATCTAGAGAGCATCACGAGGAGCATTTGAGGGAGGTTCTTGGAGTTTTGAGATCGGAGAAACTTTATGCAAAGTTTTCCAAGTGTGATTTTTGGTTGCGGGAGGTCCAGTTTCTGGGACATCTCGTTAACCAGAAGGGGATATTGGTCGATCCGGCCAAGGTTGACGCAGTGATGAGGTGGGAGGTGCCATGGTCACCTTCTGAGATCCGGAGTTTCCTTGGGTTGGCAGGGTATTATCGGAGGTTTATTAAGGATTTCTCCAAGATTGCGGTTCCACTCACCAGATTGACCCGGAAGGGTGTTACATTTCTATGGGGTCCCGAGCAGCAGACCTCCTTTGAGACGCTTTGCCAGAGGTTGTGTGAAGCTCCGGTATTAGCTCTTCCGGAAGGGATGGGGGGTTTTGTGGTATTTTGTGATGCATCGATTTTAGGACTGGGAGCGGTACTGATGCAGAAGGGACATGTGATAGCATATGCATCGAGGCAGTTGAAGCCTCACGAGACGAGGTACCCCACACATGATTTGGAGTTGGGGGCAGTGGTGTTCGCCCTCAAGATTTGGCGGCACTACTTGTATGGGGTTCGTTGTACGATTTACACGGACCATAAGAGCTTGAAGTACCTGATGGATCAGCCTAACCTAAACATGCGGCAAAGAAGGTGGTTAGATGTGGTCAAGGAGTATGATTGCGAGATTTTGTACCACCTGGGCAAGGCTAATGTGGTAGCCGACGCGTTGAGTCGCAGGGTGGAGAGTGCTCCACTGCGAAATGTATGTTTGCGACTGACTATGATAGCTCCAGTTCTGGACGCCATTCGTGGGGCACAGGCCGAGGCTGTGCGTCCGGAGATGCAGAAGAGAGAGCGGGTCGTTGGGTTGGTTTCGGAGTTCGTATCGGATAGTCGAGGCCTTATGACTTATCAGGGCCGGATCTGGGTACCGTTTGTAGGCGGTACACGTACTACATTGATGGAGGAGGCTCATAGATCGAAATTTTCGATCCATCCCGGGGCTACAAAGATGTATTTGGACCTAAGGAAGGAGTATTGGTGGCCTTGTATGAAGAGGGATGTCGCATGGTTTGTCGAGAGGTGTTTGACCTGTCGAAGGGTAAAGGCCGAACACCAGAGACCGCATGGCAAGTTGCAGCCTTTGAAGGTTCCCGAATGGAAGTGGGAACAGATCTCTATGGATTTCATCACCAAATTGCCGAGGACTGCCAGAGGAGTCGATGCAATTTGGGTGATTGTGGATAGGTTGACGAAGAGCGCTCACTTTCTTGCCATCAGTGAGAGTTCTTCGGCGGAGAAGTTGGCGGAGATTTATGTGAGGGAGGTTGTATCTCGGCATGGGGTGCTGATCTCGATCGTTTCAGACCACGATGTGCGTTTCACTTCCCGCTTCTGGAAGAAATTTCATGAGGAGTTGGGTACTAAGCTGCATTTTAGTACCGCATACCACCCCCAGACCGACGGCCAGAGTGAGCGGACGATTCAGACACTTGAGGACATGCTTCGGGCATGTGTATTGGACTTTGGGGGTAGTTGGGACACGTATTTGCCTTTGGCAGAGTTTTCCTACAATAACAGCCATCATTCGAGCATCGGTATGCCGCCCTTTGAGCTGTTGTATGGTAGGAGGTGTCGGACTCCCATATGCTGGGGAGAGGTTGGGCAAAGGGTAATGGGCAGTACAAAGATCGTGAATCAGACGACATAGCAGATACAGCTGGTCAGACAGAGGTTATTGACCGCTCAGAGCCGACAAAAGAGTTACGCGGATAGACGCCGGTCCGAGCTGGAATTTCAGGTCGGCGACTTTGTTCTCCTGAAGGTTTCTCCTTGGAAAGGAGTGATCCGGTTCAGGAAGAGGGGCAAATTGGGGCCCCGGTTTATAGGTCCATTTCGTGTGATCGAAAGGGTAGGCCGGGTAGCCTATCGGTTGGAGTTACCAGCAGAGTTGGGGCAGATTCACAACACTTTTCATGTATCGCAGTTGAGGAAATGTATAGCCGACGAGTCGGCAGTGGTTCCATTAGAGGATATTCAGGTAGATGCAAGCCTGAATTATGCTGAGAGACCAATGGCTATTAGAGATCGGAAGATCAAGATTTTGAGGAACAAGGAGGTACCCCTGGTATTGGTACAGTGGCAACATCGGAAGGGATCAGAAATGACCTGGGAGCCGGAGGGTATGATGCGGGAGCAGCATCCGGAGCTATTTTAGAGCGAGACTTCGAGGGCGAAATCTAGTTCTAGTGGGGGAGAGTTGTAACATCCGGATTTTTCCAGGTATCTTGTAAATCTAATTTTGTCATATTGTGAGAGGGACTCGGCGAGTTGGAGCTCAGACTCGCCGAGTAGAGACGCGGAATTGAACATTGGTGCGCGCCTGGACTCGGCGAGTCCAGGATATGGACTCGGCGAGTCTGCGTTGTGTAATGAAACCCTAAATCTCCGGGTTTGAGGCCTATTTAAAGGGCCTTATGGCCGTCATTTGTGCTCACCCAACCCTCAGTGAGTGACCCTTGTGTTCTTGAGCTATTTGTGAAGAGAAAGGAGCCATTCTTGATCTTGTGTGTGTTATTTAGCAAGAAGAAGGAGACCCTAGGCAAGAGGAAGCAAAGGAGGTTGCTATTTCGTGGATTTGGAGCTTAGATCATCACTCTAGAGGTATTATCTCGGACCATTTTCTGTTTAGTGAAGCATGATGCAATTTAGGGCTTGTGGTGGTCATTTATGGGATGATTTGATGCCCATTGGTTCCCTCTTTGAGTTGAGGCCATGGATCTGGATCCATAGAGGTCCAGAGAGCCTCACTCATCAAGCTTTATGAGTGACAATAGAGTCCTTGACCTTGTGTTGTAGTATTTGAGTCATAAACATCATATATGGTTATATAGAGGTTGTATGTGCATCAAGATTGTAACTATACATGCTAAATGAGCTTGGAGGGACTGGATCTATGGATTAATGAACTGGATCTGACCTTTAGAGCAAGATTGAGTCAGTGCATGGCATGGACTCGCCGAGTCCGAAGAACAGACTCGGCGAGTAGCATGAATGTTGCCCGACCACACTGTGAGTGGCCTCGCCGAGTTGGGAAAGGTGGACTCAGTGAGTCAAGGGGGAGTCAGAATGGACAGGTGGACTGAGTCTAACTGGACTCGCCGAGTTGTTCTTGAGACTCGGTGAGTTGAGTCGTGGTGGCCCCACAACTCGTGCCAGGTGGAACTCGTCGAGTTGAGGGAATGCTCGACGTGTCAAGGGAGGATTCCAGGGAAATTGGTGTACACGCCCAGACTCGCCGAGTCGCCTGGGTACTCGCCGAGTCCGGTCAAAGTTGACCGTTGACCGTTGACCAGCGTTGACCTAGATTGACTTGTAATAGTGTGGTCAACCCTAGTTGGGAAAGTGTTAATTAGAGGTGTATTGTGCTATAGGGGGACGATAGCTCGACAGGTCGAGTGATTAGCGATTTCAGGTTTACGATTTACCGAGACACGCGAGGTGAGTCTTCTCACTATACTTTACCTTGAGTAGGTAACCAGAGTTATGTGATAGAGTATTTGTATGCTATGTATGTTATGTGTTGTACTGCTTTACTTCTATGTGTTTGATGCTGTGCATGTTTATAGAGTTAGAACCGGAAGGTTCACAGAGTTAGAACCTGAGGGTTCACAGAGTTTGGGTGCACGGACCCACAGAGTTATAGCCTCGAGTGGCTAATATGTGTTATATGTAGTATTTTGGGGAACTCACTAAGCCTTGCGCTTACAGTGTTGATGTTATTGTTTCAGGTACTAGTGACGACCGCGGGAAGGCGCCGGCTTGATCCGTACACACACACATTTGGAGCTTTATATCATGATCTTGGGATTTGTATTGTCTTGTTTGGATAATTAAAATGGTTGTTTATTGAATATCAATGGAATTATGTTTATAAAAAAATTGAAAATTTTGTTTTGAAAATTTTCGGTGTTACAAGATTTTCGACTTTAGTTGCTGGAAATGGATTAGAAACATTACCCTAAACTGTTTCGGTACTTGAAAACTTGTTTTAGATGGTGTAATTTCTTTGCTAATTGATTTACAACAACTAGTTATCAAAATTACAAAGTTTTAAGTGTAATTTTGATTTAAGAAAGTGTTCATATTCATGTTCTTGTTCTTATGATGTTTTAGATGATCATAGGAATTATTTGTAACCTATGTGGTAGATTAATTCTTGATCGTAATGTGTTTTAATGGAGTCCATAACTTGTCGTCAAGTTATGGAAAACCAAGAGTCACACTTGAATTAAAACCATTAAAAGAACACAAGAGTTAGAAAAATGAAGAGTCTTCATTTTACTACTCTATTAAACTCGTAAGTTACAAGAAATGAAAAGTTTTGAAAGTTACAAAACTTGCCCTCAAGTTTTGGAACAAGTAAAGTCTTATTAAAACTTTAGTTCCAACCCTTAGAATTTTAAAAGTTAAAATTCAACCCTTATACTTATATCATTATAATTTAATATATATATATATATATATATATATATATATATATATATATATATATATATATATATATATATATGTATAAGAACAAAGTCGTCTTACCGCTAGTACGCCTCATTCACGAAGCCGGTCTATAAGGTGGGTATAAGGTTGTTGCCTATAAAATGGCAACTTAATGGGTGTCCATTCTCACCCACCGCTCGCTTGACTGGTGGAGGGTCGTTAGCCGAATGGGTAGGACAAGGACTTATAAATTCTCATTAAAAGTATGATGAATATTGTAAAGTAACTAAATGTTTTATTAAATTCCCAATCTTAGTTACTTTAGGAAAATGTAAATAAGGTGCTAATCCATGAAATTACACTTTACACTTTGTCTAAGTCGTTGGTGGAGCGTGTGTGGTTAACCGGCACACTAACTTGGACTTAACAAGGTAGGTAAAGGGTGACTTAAGGTGTATTATAGTATCGGTGGAGCGTGTGTGGTTTACCGGCACATCGATTGAGTGATAAACTTTAAGGGTACCAAGTGATTTGCATGGTTACTTCACACCTCGTTTTGTGATCCTCGGTATCCCAGTCACAAAACATGGAGGGCACACTCGAGATTGAAACATGCCTTTGAAAAGTTCATTGAATCTCAAAGAATCTAGGAATTTCTAAGAACCAATCAAAAACCTAATATCTAATATTTCGGTTTTCATGGTGGAAATTGGATTACGGCATACCTCTTGTAAGTTATAATATATTGTGATTGGATCCTAGCCTTAATATTACATTTGGGTATTTTATTAAGGACTCTCCATATCTAAACTAATCTTGTCCTCTTCCTTCAGATGTCTTCAAACAATGCTGCTTCTGGGTCTAATCCTAATGGCTCCTTTACGCTTATGAACTTGTGCGGGAAAGTCACTTTTGATGGATCCAACTTCAATGAGTGGATCCGAAACATCAGGATGATTACCCGCTACGAGGACAAAGAATATGTCCTTGACAAGGAGCTTAATAAGATTGATGAGACCACTGCAACTCCTCAGGAGATCACTGACTTTCAGGCACATGAAAGGGATGCTACGAAAGTAGCATGTATCATGATGGCCACGATGACAACGGAACTCCAAAAGTCCTATGAGGCTTTCTACCCTTATGAAATGCACCAAGATTTGATGGAAAGATACCATCAAAGTGCACGACAAGAGAGGTACAAAATCATCTGCTCCATGATAACAACCATGATGAAGGATGGGGATTCCATCACGAGCCACATGCTAGAAAATGCAAAGGTATGTGGATCGATTGCTGAAGCTTAATGTGAACTTCCCTAAGGAGCTTGCAATAGATATAATTTTGCGCTCCTTACCATTGTGCTATGATCAATTCCGCATGACATTTAAGATGAATAAGGAAGAGGTCACACTCAGCAAACTTCAGGGACTTCTCAAGACCGCAAAATCAGGTCTTAAGGGGAAGTCGGTTGTTAACACTCCTACTCCAAACTCCACTCCGGTTTTGGCAATCGGGAAAAGTCGAGGGAAGAAGAGAAGGAGTTCTTCGAAGGGTACCAAGGTTAGGACCCTTGATGGCTCTTCTTCAAGTGGAACCAAGAAAGGTTTCATCACTCGTTCTTCTGACCCAAAAGAGGCTGAATACTTCTATTGCCATGAAAAATCACATTGGAAGTAGAACTGACCAAAATACCAGCAAGATGTGAAGGATGGGAAAGTTAAACCCAACCATGCAGGTATTTATACTATCATTTCTAATAACTCACCCCATTCTAAATCTTGGGTCCATGATACCGGTTGTGGTATTCACATTTGTTGTGACTTGCAGGGACTAAGAAGAAGTGAGAATGTGGAGCAAGGAAGAATAAACTTAATCATGGGGAATAGGAAAGTTACACCTGTCACCAAGATTGGAGTTTATACTTTATCGCTAAGTAGTGGGTTAAATTTAGATTTGAATAAATGTTGTTATTCGCCAGAAATGGCAAGAAATATTATTTCCTTTCATGCATTGTATAAACAAGGTTTCACCTTTTCATTTGATAATGAAGTTGATTCGATTAATGCTTTCTTTAATAATGTTCTTTATTTTAAAGCATTACCTTGTCATGGTGTGTATGAAGCTATATCTGTTGTAGATAACTTAGGAAATAATGTTTTGTGTATTGATTCACTTAATAATTATAACTTGGATAAAGCATCATTATGGCAATGTCGTCTTGGACATATAAGCAAGAAACACATAGGCCAACTCCAAAAGGATGGAGTCTTGGAGTCGTTTGACCTGAAGTCAAATGATAGTTGTGAATCATGCTTACTTGGAAAAATGATGAAGTAACCCTTCAAAGGCTCGTGTGAGAGGGGTGAAGGTTTGTTGGACCTTGTACACACGGATGTGTGTGGACCATTCAAACATGCCACAAGGGATGCTAATGGTTATTATTTGACTTTCACTAATGATTACAGTAGATATGGATATGTCTACATAATCAAGAATAAGTCAGAGACTTTCGAAAGGTTTAAGGAATTTAAACAGGAAGTCGAGAATCAATTGGGCAGGAACATTAAGATGCTTCGATCCGATCGAGGTGGTGAGTATCTTAGTTCAGAGTTCCTCTACTATCTAAGGGAATGTGGGATTGTCTCACAATTGACACCTTCCAGGACACCGCAGTTGAATGGTGTGGCTGAGAGGCGTAATCGAACCTTGTTAGACATGGTTCATTCCATGATGAGTCGAGCTTCGCTACCAATCTCATTCTGGGGGTATGCCTTAGAGACTGCCGCCCATATCCTTAATCTAGTCCCTACAAAGAAAGTTGCCAAAACTCCTAACGAGATGTAGACTGGTAAAGTACCCAAACTAGACCACGTCAAGATTTGGGGTTGCGAGGCTTTCGTGAGACACGAGACTCATGATAAGCTCGAACCTCGAAGCGAGAGGTGTATTTTCATCAGCTACCCACAAAAATCCTTTGGTTACCTCTTCTACAGACCTAGTGATAATGTGGTCTTTGTAGCAAGAAGAGGAGTCTTTCGAGAAAGAGAGTTCATAAGCCAATGAGACAGTGGGAGGCAAATTGATCTTGAAGAAATTCAAGAGTCATGTGGTGAAGGAACTTCAAACTCTAGCCCTCAACTTGAGGAGGAAACTCCTGTTGAGCCAATTGACGAATTTGTACCTCTGAGGCGTTCCACGAGAGTTAGGAGTGCACCTGAGCATTACTATGGATTCCATATTACTGCAGAAGGTGAGACCCTTATTAGTGATGGGACACTAGTAAGTCAAGATGACCCTAACAGCTACGAGGAAGCCATGATAGGCCCCAAGTCTGCTAAATGGAAAGAGGCTATGGATAGCGAGATACAATCCATGTATGACAATCAAGTTTGGAACTTGGTTGAGAATGTACCAGGTCGTAAGACAGTAGGGTGCAAATGGATCTTCAAGAAGAAGACCGACATGGATGGTAATGTACACACTTATAAGGCTCGACTGGTCGCAAAAGGCTTCTCTCAAATTCCTGGAGTGGATTATGATGAGACCTTTTCTCCAGTAGCCAAGATTAAGTCTATTAGGGTTATGTTAGCCATAGCTGCATTTCATGACTATGAAATTTGGCAAATGGATGTCAAAACCGCTTTCCTTAATGGAAAGTTGGCTAAAGATGTTTACATGAGTCAGCTAGAAGGTTTTGTCAGCAGCGAGTACCCTAATAGAGTGTGTAAGCTTGAGAAATCCATCTATGGATTAAAGCAAGCACCTCGCAGATGGAATCTTTGCTTTGAAGAAAAGGTCAAGGAATTTGGCTTTTCTAGGAGTGAAGATGAATCTTGTGTGTATGTCAAGGCTAGTGGGAGTATAGTTAGCTTTTTGGTATTGTATGTGGATGACATACTACTCATAGGAAATGACATTCCAACCCTGCAGGAAGTAAAGTCCTGGCTTGGGAAGTGTTTCGCTATGAAGGACCTTGGTGAAGCTGCCTATATTTTAGGGATAAGGATCTTGAGAGATCGGAGTAAAAGACTAATTGGACTTATTCAGAGTACTTACTTGGATAACGTGCTGAAGAGATTCAGCATGCAGGACTCCAAGAAAGGAGAGTTACCCATCTAGAGTAACGCCAAATTGAGTAAGTCACAAAGCCCTAGCACTGAGGTTGAGATAGCAAAAATGAGTCGAATACCTTATGCTTCGGCTGTAGGATCGATCATGTATGCTATGACGTGTACTCGGCCTGATGTAGCCTTTGCCCTGAGCATGGTTAGCAGGTTTCAGGGGAACCCCGACAAGGCACACTGGACTGCGGTAAAGAATATTCTCAAGTACCTACGAAGGACTAAGGACTAAGGACTGGGTCCTTACCCTCGGTGGGAGTGATGACGTGAGAGTTGTAGGGTATAGTGATGCTAGCTTCCAGACTGATAGGGATAATTTCCGCTCTCAGTCCGGCTGGGTCTTTACCCTAAACGGAGGAGCAATTTCTTGGAAGAGTTCCAAGCAAGAGACAATGGCTGATTCAACTTGCGAATCCGAGTATATTGCAGCGAGCGAGGAAGCAAATGAGGCTATATGGATAAAGAACTTCATCGGAGACCTTGGAGTTGTACCAGCTATTAAAGAGCCAATGGAAATTTTCTGTGATAATGAAAGCGTTGTTGCCTTAGCCAAGGAACCAAGGGATCACGGGAGATCCAGACACATCGATAGAAAAAACAATTTTATTAGACATCGAATAGAAGAAGGACTCCTCGTGGCAAAGAGGGTATCATCGAATAAGAACCCAACAGATCCCCTCACGAGCCGGACTGACTCGGGTTAAGCATCTCCAGCATGCTCGGAGCATAGGGCTGAAGGATGATATTAGATTTAGTAGTTAGATAACCTCGAAATTTGTAAAGTGTAATTGACATTAGATGATGAATAAAAGGTGTTTTATTTATGAGTAAAGTGTTGCTATCTCTTTTCAATCGTTTACTATATTTCTTTTACATGTTTTGACTTCCAGAATAATTTTGTTTGGTATAACATATTATTCAAACCTCCACAGTCGGTCATATGTCGGAAGTAGGTATGAATCAAGACTGTAATGATTGGTTGCAGAGGTCTAAGGTGTTAGACAAGGCTACAACAATCATGAGTGCTCATAAGTTCTGAGCATTGGACTCAACCCACGCTCACTGGAATCACTTCATGGAATTCTATCTCGAGTGATTGTGAGACGGTAATATCATATAAGTCTTCAAACCTAGAGATATGATTTGTTACTTACAATTTGGTTATGCATTGATTGTACGAAAACGCATTGGTAACTCGATGTTATAAATTGTGCTTTTGTGTGTAATTCAATGTGTGGTAGATCAAACATGTGAGTCGAAGTTTATCTATTCCATCTTGGGTTAGAAGCTGATATCTGGGCCCCTCGATGATTTTGTTTTGACCTATGTACTGGGCCTGGTCAGAACTAAGTTGTTGTGTTCAATTAAGTTCTTTTTCAAACAAATTGGAAATCGGGAAACAAATTGTTGGAAAATAAGTAAGACATTGTTCCATGTATTTGTCCGACTGATATCTAGAACACAGGATTATATGATCACTTATCTTAAATGGCGTACCATCATCTTCTCAGTTCCGTGAAACCTTGAAAAGAGCTACGATTGTCGATCGGTTCCTGAAGTCATACTTGTAGTAATAGTTATTAGACTTATCCAAGTGGGAGACTGTTGGATAAGGTGTCTAAGTCCATAACTATTTCTGGTATGTACTTGACTCGACCCGACATGGTCCATTTGGGTTGCATGGCACCATGCAATTGGATAGATTAAATGAGAGAAATAATAGATGGAGATTATTAATATATTATAAGATCTAATATATTAATAATATTATTTGATTAGTTTGATCAAGAATTAATTTGGAATTAATTAAGTGATCAAAAGATAACTAATTAAATATATGGGTTGATTATGTAAATCATCCATATCTTGTATAGTGGGCTAAGAGGCTCCATGGATTATCAAGTTGGGTTCCATCCATATGATGCTCCATGGATGCTCCATGGGAGTTACAAACCCATGGTTCATGGAAATGAAGAGTCATGACACATTAGGGTTTACATGGTGTAACCCTAGATGTGTCAACAGTATATAAGAATCATATTCTCCACCAAAATCGGCTACACATGTGAAACAAGAGGGCTAGGATGATTTCAAGTAGTGTGCATTCTCTCAAAAGTCTTTCCAAGAGCATTTGGTGTTGTGTGAAGCATTTGAGGCATCACACTTTGGGTGCTAGGCTCATAAGGTTTCAAGGAACATAAGCAACAACAAGGTAAGTTAGTCTATCTATCATTCAAGTTAAAATTGTTCCCCATGTATGCTAGATAGGAATATAGCCTTGGAATTCAACTTTGCATGATAATTAGACAAACATAGATCCAAGGTTATTAGGATTGCATGTACACTGAGGAAGTGTTAGAATGCTCAAAACCCAACAGAGGTGTCGCACCCCCATCTGTTGGGGAGAGGTGGGGAAGCGGGTGATGGGTAGCACGGAGATTATACTCCAGACGACCGAGCATATTTAGCAGGTCAAGCAGAGGCTGTTGACTGTGCAGAGTTGCCAGAAGAGTTATGCGGACAGGTGTCGGTCCGAGCTCGAGTTCCAGGTTGGTAACCTTGTGCTCCTAAAGGTCTCTCCTTGGAAAGGAGTAATACGATTCAGGAAGAGGGGCATGTTGGGACCCCGGTATATTGGACCCTTCAGGATAATTGCTAGTGTAGGCCGGGTAGCCTACTGGTTGGATCTACCTGCTGAGTTGGGGCAGATCCATGATACCTTTCATGTCTCGCAGTTGAGGAAATGCGTTGCCAACGAGTCGGCAGTGGTGCCATTAGATGATATTCAGGTGGATGCAGGCCTAAACTATGTGGAGAGACCAGTAGCGATTAGGGATCAGAAAGTTAAGCTTCTGAGGAACAAGGAAGTACCCCTGGTACAAGTGCAATGGCAACATCGGAAGGGGTCCGAGCTGACATGGGAGTCCGAGTCTGAGATGTGGGATTAGTATCCAGAGTTGTTTTCAGTATGAGACTTCGTGGGTGAAGTCTGATTCTAGTGGGGGAGCATTGTAACAGCCCGAAATCCAGGTATTCTTCTTTTGGCCTTGCATCTTGGTTAAGTTTTTAATTTAGGGTTTTCATGGCAGGCGAGTACGCTAGACGTACAAGGTGTACGATGCGCATACTCGCGCGCCTCATTTTGGACGTGTTCACCCTCAGGTACGCGGGGCGTACCCAAGGTTACGCCCGACGTAACTTATTCAGATCTAAACACTAATTTCCTTTGGAGGGCTATAAAAGGAATGTGTGGCTGGACTTCTCAGCTACCATCCCTCAGAGTGAAACCCTAAAAAGTGTGGACATTCGTTCTTTAGCCATTGTGTGTGTATTCTAAGCTTGGTGGTGCCATTCCAAGGTTGCAAAGGAGAAGAAGAGCTTGTTGGAGAGGCAAGAAGTGGTGCTCAAGTGTAGATCGGAGCTTTGCAAGGGTTAAAGCTTCATTATCAGGTAAAAAGTTCGGATCTTGTCACTTGGTTCATGGTATATGCTTAATGTATCATTTTCTAGGGTTTAAGTCCCAAAGGTGGAGACTTTTTGTGCAAATGGTCTCCATAAGCTTAGATACTTCATATTTATGATCTATTGGAGTTGTAGACTCATAAACATGGCATCTTGGATGTGGATATTGCACCATGCATGAGATCTAGGTCCTTGAGTTGGAATAGAATGTTGTTATGTGATGTTGGAGCCTTTACAGCCATGTCAAGGCTTAAAGTTCTCGACTTTATGGGTTTAGACACATTAAAAGAGTCGAATCTAGAAGTTGGAGTAATGGCTTAACCGATTAAGACCAGAAATGAAGAGTGTTGGATTTTGATGGTTACGCGGGGCGTAACTTCCAGTATGCGCAGCGTACTGGGTGGAGACCCCGATCCAGGTGATTGGCGATGTACGCCCCGCGTACATCTATCAGTACGGCCCGCGTACTCTCAGAGTTGACTTTTGTTGACTTTTAGGGTTTTGGTCAACATGACGAATTTAGGTCAAGGAAGGGTAAAATGGTCTTTTACCCTCTGAGGAATGATGATAAGGGGTAAAGTTTTAGTGGTGGAAGTCTTTTAGAATTAAATGATATTTTTATGTTTAGGCGAGCTAGAGTCGTTATTGGGATTCGGTGATAGCGAGGACGCGAGATCTTAGACTTTCAACGAGGTGAGTCTTGTCACTATACTGTACCCGGAGGGGTTTGACTGTGTGACCGTGTGACAACCCAAGTTGTCCCGTTACATATTCCCCGTTACCATTAACGGAATATTCCACTGTATAAAAGTTCCATTAATTAGATGGCGTCAATTTAATAAACATTCCATTGGTTCACATTAATATGCCGTTAAGTCGTGATAAAAGGAAATAAAATCACATAACACACATTTCCATTTAAATGGAAAATGTTAAGTTTTATTGTTACGACCACTAAATCGGGTGAGACCAAAAGCCCCGTTTAACGGCAGTATCGGGTAAAATCCCACTAAGCCCCGACTTGGAACCGTATATAAGGATGAGTGGTGTCCATTGGAGACTTTTTACACTCTCTCTCTCTACACTCTCTCTAGACCCGTTTTCACCCCGAATCCGCAACCAAACGCTTCCAAAACGTAAGTCCGCTTACCCTAGCTTATTCTAAACATTATGATTTGTGTTTATAGCCCAAAACTCGTCCAAGAAGGCATGGAATAAGGAGTTTACGGCCTAGGAACACTCTAGGGCCGTAAACCCCTAATATGGTGCCAAACATGCCTTAAAACTCATCCTTAAGCTTAGAAATTATTATGGGATTTAGCCTAGGAGTGTTTACTCATTTAAAACAATACATTTAGGGGGTAAAACAGAGTTTACGGCCCAAGCACAAGCTTAGGTCGTAAACACCTCAAAATCTTGTTAAAAGGCCCCAAAAACACTCCCAAACCACCCTTAGGCTTCACACATAATTTAAGGACTTAGTATTTTGGGTTTAGACCATTTAAACACAAGCAAATATGGGGTGACTTGGAGTTTACGGCCCAAGCAAGTGCCTAGGCCGTAAACTCCCCAAAACACACCCAAATCATGGTCTTAATTCCCCAAAATGGCATCACACTCCATTAGAAATTTCTAGAAAGGTAATAGGGGCTTAAAACTTCACTTAACTCAAAGAATGAGAGTTTACGGCCGTAAACTCCCATAGGAGTGTCCCTAGGCCGTAAACTCCTATAAGGTTCCCTTAGAAGCCTTAAACCCACTCATGCCTTTTATGAAAAGTACTTAGAATAATTCCATGAACAAGCTAGAAGCCTCAAACACTCTAGAACCCTTCACCATGAGTTTACGGCCGTAAACTCATGGTGAGTAGTCCCTGGGCCGTAAACATCATATTAAGGGCTTAATCTTGGAGGGTAAGCTCCATTCCTTAGCCATACACACCTTTAGACGCTACCCGGGACACCCAAACACTTAACCAAAGTGTTTTTCGCTCCTGTAAGCGCATATATTTGTTTAATTAGTATTAAATATACTAATTATGTATGAACATATGTTATCATATGTTAAATAGGTCATTGTGTGTGTTCAAGTCCTTGCGTGACACCGAACGCCCAAACGGCACCTTCGTCGGACCTACTTACACGAGGTGAGTTCATACCCCTGAATGAACCTTTTAAATGTTTTTACATGTTTTATAGGGGGGAACACAAGTTAAACATGCCAGTTATCATGTCAATAACATGTGATTGATAACCCGCATGCACAAGATTTTACCACAATGTATACTATTTTACCGAGTAGGACACTATAATGACTTTCAAAAAAAAGGTTTTCAAACTTGTCACACCCCCGAACCAGACGGCGGAAACGTCCGAGGGCTATTGTGACTCAATTGAATACCATCACAATGAATATACATGAAAAATAACATCATACAATACCAAGCATTGGAATAATACAACTGGTTGTGTTTACATTCAGTACATAGCTTCAAAACATTACATTCTCAAAGGTAGATTGTTCATTACTAGTTGGACAAACAACAAGACATCATTGAGTACATTTTTCCCTTCGGTTTACCTGTTACCTGAGAATACAAGTATTTTGAAAAACGTCAACATATGAAATGTTGGTGAGTTCATAAGTAATGTTTTAAATATAGTGGTTTGTATTGTTTTGAAAATCACCAGAAAATCCGATATTTTCTGAAAAGAACTTAGTATAAAAAGTGTGAAGATCCGTAACTATGCTTGTTTGTTTCTATAAATGTAAAAGATCGATTTGTCAAAACTCGGTATGTAACTCGTAGGTGTATTAATTGAAAACCCTAGGAAAACCCGATGTTTTCCTAATACTTTGCATCAAATAATTTGTATCTTGTTATTTCGTTACGACAGGTGTATTCGTTGAGTCCCGATGACGTTGGATTAATTATGGATTGTGAATTGTTATAAACACACATTAATGAAAATGACTAGTTTACAACCATACAAACGATCCCTTAGGCGTCGCTCGCACTATTCACTTAATCCAAACACCTGGACTTCATGTAGCCCCACGACCGAGGAGGAAAAGAGGGTGCGAAGCCCCGATATTTTCCGTAAGTCGTTCAAGGCTATCGTGAATGCGAAGGGCCTTTAGCCCGACTCGCATTTGGTGAATTCTCGACTTTACTAGCAGCACCAGAAGGCCCTTGGGGTCCAACAGGACAAAGCCTGTAAAAGTCCTTTTACACGAAATTAGGTCATGTAAGACCCAACTACATGTAAGCGAGTTTCCTTCGGGCCTAAAGATCATGCCATTGGGCTAGCTAGGCCCAACAAACATGATTTGAAACTTTTGGGCCCAAATTTTCACGTGTGTATTGACTTCCCAAATTTTCCGCGTGTGTATTGAAGTTTCGTCGTGTTAGTAATTTCAGATTCATTATTGATTCGAGACCGAATCAATTCGTTTGATAACGATTTTTGGTGTTGAAGGTGTATTATAATTTGCTGATAGTCGAGATGCTAGTATTTCATCATGACATATTTATTATTTAAAACTTTAGGATGTTTCTTTATATCTGCCCCTTTTCTTTTGATTAATTTACACATTTAACCCTTTATATAAAGTAATTTCTATTTTAGTCCTCAAACTATTTTTCTTGACACTTTAGTATCAAAACTTGTAGAAAAGTTATTTTTCAGCCCAAAGTTATTTGAAGAACAATTTTAGTCCACCAAATGAAATTTTTCTCCGCTAGAACCCTCAATTTTGCAGTTTTTACACTTTTGGCCCAAAATAGAAATTTTTTGCATTTTTGGTCCCTTTTAAATTTGAAAAGCATTTTTAACCCTTGAAATGGACTTGGAGCACTAATAGTCCCCTGTTTTATAGAAAATCACAGTTTCAGCCCCTCGAATTTAAAAATCTCGCATATTGGGCTTTATTGGTCCGAAAAATTCATTTTTGGCCCATTATGCTTAAAAATTTCACATTTAATCCTCCAAAGAGAATATTTCCAGAAAAATACTTTATTAAAACTGTTTTGACTCATTTCATCCATCAGATTTTGTATTTTTTTAATTTTGGGCCCTGTAACTTTCTATTTTTAACATTTTCAGTCCAAAAATGGGATTTTTAGCCCAATGAGTTCATTTTAACCAACTTGGTTATTTTTCTAGAAATGATTTGTGTGTAGTAATATGTTTAACACTTATTTCCTACATCCTAATGCAAATCTTGATTTTTAAGGTCTTTTGACTAGTTTCAACATCATAATCACATATAAACATGTAAATAAGCATAGAAATCATACAAAGCATACATATACTCATAGATCTACACATTTGCTAGTATTACCCCCCCCCCACAAAACTTATAAAACTGAAAAATAGGGGGTATGAAGCTCACCTTTGGGTGTGGTTTCGGTTTTGGAGAAAAGATAGAAGAAAATCAGGTGATTTTCGGCCCTAGCACACTTTGATGAAGATCTCGGCCTTGAGGTGATTTGAGGATGCAAGATCATGATTTCTTATGAGTTAAGATGAGATGTTTGATAGATCAAGGAACCTAGATCATAGATTCAAGTATAGCCTTACCTTGGATGGTGATTTTTGTGAAAATTCTCCTTGAAATGCCCTTGAATCTTCGAAAATTTAGTGAAGAGAGGTGAAAGGGTTTTTGAGAGTGTTTGATATGTGAAAAGTGATGAAAGTGTGTGTGTGTGGGGGTGCTTTCAGCCGAGATCAAGAAGAAGAGACGAGAGAGAGAGAGTTGAGTTCACAATCCTAGATGCATGTTAGTCCATGCATGAAGATATGTGGGGTATAAGTGAGGCGGCAAGGCTTAAGTCAACTCCTTTCTTCATGGATTTGGACTTTGGGCCGAGAATTTGGAAGGGAAAGGAGATCATTGGGATTTAATGCCCCTAAGCCCCTATTATAGTTAGTCTGGATGATTTTTGGCCCAAAAAAAATATAATATGATTTTTACACTTTGTTGGGCTAGTTTAGGTTAATTATGGTTCATAATATTTAATTTATTTCATTCTAGGCCCAATATGGCCCAAAATGTTGAAATAAATGAATGTGGATCCAATTAGAGCCTATTTAAAGGTTCTAATCCCATGATAGTCAAATTTGAAGCTTATTGGTCCATTGAGTCCAATAAGGATGTCCTAGTCCAAAATGGACCTAAACAAGAACTTCTAGGGTTTCCAATTGCTTATTGACTACTTGTAGTACTTGTATGATGTATTGGATTGAAATTTTTTATCATAGAGTAAGCATCATACATGCCCTTAAGTTTTTGATTCAACATCTTACTTGAGTATAGTGATTACAAGACACAAAATTTCTAGTTGTGACAAAACCGTTTCAAACTCTTACTTATACTGTTTATTCAAAATCATTTCAAACCGATTCATAAAGTTTCCAATGATTTATGAAGGTTTTCACACTTATTTTATCAAAGAATACCAAATGCGATTTTCCTAAATATAAAGGTTTTCCAAGGTTTTCACCAAATTCTCTTCCACGTAGAATACATTTACTTGCTAGTTACTGCTGCTTCGCTTATACTTATTTTATACTCCTACTCTGTAACGCTTTCACTTATACTTGAAGTCACTTGTACCTGATGGACGTTTATATTTATTCACACTCTTACTTAGTGATACGATTCTACTTCGCTTATACTTGATATCGACTCTACTACACTTAGACTTGATACGCTCTTGCTTCACTTATTGTCGTCTCTACTTCGTGATATGCTTATACTTGTTCGACACTTCTACTTCACTTGCGACCGCTTCTACTTCACTTGTTAGACACTCCTAATTCACAAAGATCACTTCTACTTGATACACACTCATTCGTAGTTAGATGTATGTCTGTGCTTATATTGGTACATATAAGTAATGATTGAAAGACTTAGGAAGGCTCGTCTGCCCGATTTCCTTTTCTTCGTTGAGATGTGGTCTGGTGGGATCGGATGGCCGTCCGAAGGTCGTTTGATTCATTAGTTATATATTATGTATATGAGTATGGACATATAGGAATTCTGTAGTCAGTTCAGTTAAGAGTCTCTACCTCTAGTCTATACTTACATTAGAAACCCACTATTGTGAAGTCTCTACCTCTAGTTCAACACTTACGCACTGCCCACTATTTGCAAGTCTCCACCTACTATTTGGGATGCATCTTCAGGACACGGCCTTCTCTGTCATCTAGTTGGTAACCAGAATCTCCTGTAGGGAGAGTGGACATTGTGTGTATAGATCTATACGGGGTTGACACCCCCGCACCCTGACTGCTAGCTACAGTCCACGGCTCACCAAGCCAAGGGGTGAAAAATGTCACATTATATAGACGCTTGTAGGGCGTCTGGTACTCTAGTGTCGGTTACTATGGTTACGACTATCCCGAGTTACCTTATAATTCTTTGGCCTTAAGGTAACGTTTTTTCACCGACAATTTACACTGTATGCTGGTATCTCACTTTTCAGAATCACACTGTTTAGACCTTGCAAGATGTATCTTTCATTTGACACTGTCTGCGGTCTGTATTATCTGTTTTAGACCATACGAGATGCATCGTTCATTTGATACTGTATAGGGTCTGTACACACTGTATTCGTTGTATCCACTGTATCCACCGTATTCATTGTATTCACTGTATCCGCTGTTATCACTGTATTCACAGTTTTGACCTTACAAGACGTATCTTTCATCTGATACTATCTGGGGTCTGTCTTCACTGTTTTCGACCTTACAAGTCGTACCCTTCATTTAATATTGTCTGGGGTCTGAGTCTCTATTTGTTAGACCGAACCAGGCGTGTCGTTCATTCGATACTTTGCTGGAGTCTATGATTCCTTTGCCTAAGTCAGTAGTCCTCACTGCTGAGGCATATGTTATTTTCCCTGTCGTCTCTTTAATAATCAAATTCAGTATTTTGATAATGATAGCAATTAAGGGAAAACCACTTTTTACCACATACCACTGACCAGTCTTGGTAGAAGACTGCTTTGATTAAAGAAAATATAGGATTTTCCGGAAAGAACTCTTATACACTGTAACACTTAAACTATTACTTTACGAAGTTACTTGAATGAAATGTCACTAAATACTTATGAACTCACCAACATTTGTAAAAATGCTGATATTCGCTTGTCAAATAACTTGTATTCTTAGGTTAGCATTAGACAGGTACATCTCGGAGCTGTTGGTGAAGATAGCTTAGTACTGTGTTGTATCTATTCGATTATTTGTATTACTTTGATGTATTAATGTAACCATGTAAACTATTTCTATTAATGCAATGTTTTGTTGTACTTTGATTAATATAATGCATGTGTTGTGATACTTGGCATGACGTCATCCACCCCAGAACGTTTCCGCCGTTCTGGTTTAGGGGTGTGACAGATTGGTATCAGAGCATTGTTTATAGTGCGCTAAGTATATCAATCCATAAAAGATATACAACCTATAAATACAAAAGTGATAAAAACACTCTGACCAAGAATTATACTTTAAAATATAACCATATTTTACCAAAGTATAATAACATCCAAAATCTAAACACTTGAACAAACGTATCACAAGAAGAACAATAATAAAAGTCTTCGGATGTTGAGCACTACAGTCAAACTTGGGCAGTTATGTAATCGTAAGTTGGAATAAATGTAACCTGATCAACCACATTTATTCGAGATGCGATGAACGTGTGCTCGGGAGTGATAGTGGTGTGCAACAGGTCTGAAACTTACCAACTAGTGTTGTTAGAGCCAAACATAAAGTTAAAATACTATAGGAGTATTTTAGAACGCTAAAAGATTCACACTAAACCCAGAATCATAATCCAAAGATAAGAACCAAATAAGAATTAAAATACCATAGGGGTATTTTAGAATGCATGAACAACCTTGTGTGAATAACTAAAAGATTCTTATTGATATACCTACAACTAAAGAGGGTGTACTCCCAAGGTTATATATAATAAGGATCCCATAGGCTAAGAATGTGTGGTTTCGCTCTATTTCCTTTTCCTCATTGGGATGTGGTTCTAGATTAGTATCACATATTTTAAGGCCTATCGGATCTAAGCAATATATGATTTGTATACCCTGTGTAATCGTAGCAGGACTTGATATGGATCATCCACTGAAATGTTAATAACCTCTTAAGATTCTTTAGACATCTCCATTCTCTCACGAACCCTGTAGAAAACCCTACCCACTTCAGTGCATAATAGAAGAGTTGAATTCGACCCCGAAGAGGTTCATTGAGAAGATTTCCTGTTCAAAAATAAATAAACTGGGTTGAGACTATTGAATACACCAAGTGCCCATTTTCTTTTAGGGAAAACAGTGAGAAATTCGCCTAAACTTCGGAGATTCCCAGTCATCCATCATGAAGTGATGACACCCAGAGTTGAAATCAGAAGGAAGGCGGAGTAGAAATTCAATATGTCCATATGAGAAGAGAACCCTAGGAAACTACCCGAAGGAAACCGACGCCGATTCCAGCCAAAGATACGAGGCAGACAGAGGGAGCCAGTTCATGGAACCCGGGAAGTGTCTTTTCCTCGTGTTCATCACACTAATCAACCCATAAAAAATACAATTTAGTGAGTTAGTTGTTACACTACTCACGCTATGTGTTAGGTAAAATCATCATTTCCCGTTGCTAGATACACGATTAGGGCAGATCCCCGCATCTCAATTGAGAGAATTTAGTCATTTGCCCTTGTGAGCCCTTCTTTCCGCAGTTTCGTTCCGAACTGTTCTCAAATCTCTCCAGGCTGGAGAGTGAAACCTTTCCCAGTATAAAGGTAACTTAGTAGGAACGTCTCGCATCATGTGGACTTTTTCTGATACTCATACACCCACTTCGATTACCAGGACTACATCATAGGCATGTAGGTCGACACTCAGACAATCAGTACCCAAGGCATGGGAAAACTTTATGCCTAATACGTTCAGGACAGAAATGTCCAGGGTAACCATCGTCTCTCATTTTCATGCGTTCGTTTCCGTGTAGGAAGACCATGCCTCCGAAGAAGCGTAACCAATCCACAAGCAAGAAACCTACACTCTTATTCGATGAAGCTACGTTCCAAGCTGCAGTCTCAGCAGCCGTAGCAGCTGTCATGGCTCACCTGAATGCTAACAACACCATTGTTAGCAAGGTACCTATCGGGATTTCCGATCCTAGCAATGGACAGCAGCAACCAACACTTCCATACCCAGTCGCCCAAGAACCTCAAACGAATCCACTAAAGAGAAAACTCAAGAATGAGGAGGGAAGTATTCGACTCAAGGATCTTCCAAAGGGCAACGAGCTGAGACAGCTACAACTCCTATCAATCCTTCCCTCCCGACCTCAAGAAGACCATACCTAGGAGACCTTCCCCACTGCAGCAAGTGCAGCTACCATCATCATGGTGTCCGTCGGGAACTCTATTGTGCTAGGTACCACACGTTGGGGCATACTGCTCGCGTCTGCAGAACCCCAGGTGAGTTCATTACATCGACCACTAATGTGGAGGCCCGTACAGTTTGTCACCTATGTGGTGAAATGGGACACTTCAAGAAGGACTGCCCAACTGAAGGAAACAACAAAGACTTATGAGGAGCCTAACTCTACTGCTTAGGGAGAAGCATCAAGACACTCGGTAGATTTTTGGTACGTCTCTCGATCTCAGATAACTAAACTAAGCACATTAAACGATTAATTCATAATGTGAATACTTCCCCATTAAGGTGAAACTCGCAGCACTGTTATAAAATATAAAATTCATTAGGTAAAACTATAATGGCTAAACATATACATTACGACCATGTATAGTTAATATGGATAGACCTAGAGTGAGTGAATGCCGCCTCATTTCCTGTAGCCCATTGGGTTGTGGATTTAGGGCGCGGTCGCTTAGTCAACAGTCCTCCCCACCTTAAATATACATGACTAGTATATGTGAGGTGATTATAGAAATGTCTCGTGAGAATCCATTCATGAAAAGGTACTCTATTCAGAAACACTTAGAACTCTCTATAGTTCCACGTCGACTCTATCAGTCCAGGTATCCACGGTAGTGATACATAGGACGAAACCCGAGACGCCTAGAATTAGTGTGCCGGTTCGTCACATGACTCTATTGACCTTCATTATACATCATTTCGGAGTGTGACAACTTCGACGATTCTCTTGATCATGATTCGACTTAGTGCAACCATGTGTACATTCTTAGTGCTGTGTAAACAAAACTTTCCCCACAGCCATGTCGGCAAATAAAGGTTCTCCCGAACCTAAGCCTAACACAAGTAATCAAATCTAATGCGATCCGTCAATCATCTCTCTTATCTCAAACCTTTCAAAGTACCCAAGAGAGGGTACTGCGCGCCGTTAACCAACCCTCCTCAGACATATAAGAACCGAAGTGAAGGGCACTGAATGCATTCCAGAAGACGATAACCACCCGAACCATACCTAGTAGATTCCCTAGAAAGACCCGTCATCCTATCCCATGGAACGGGAGCTAGAGTCATGAGAACCCTACGGATTGAGCCACTATAATGACCACAAATCCGAAGTTGTTGTCGTTCCGCTTGAACCAACCTAGTAGATAACACCCTCTATTGATAAAGAAACCTGAGTCGTAAGAGTCAAGGACATTGACTACGACCATCCATTCACGCTTGATTCCCCGAATTAAGCATCGCGGCAAATATCCCGGAAATCCGAGAGCTGTGATAAAGTAAACTCTAAGAAGAGTGGTTGAAAAGATTAAAGTTCCGAGTGATGAGGACCTATACTCACTAGATTTGACCTAGACTGAGAAAACTCAGAACCTTCGGAAGAGTAGTTGCATTAGATGTTTGCACTACTCAGGCACCTCGTCCACCCAGTTATAGACAAGTGGTGCTTATCATCCTCCACCCTCTCGCAAGGAGGAAATCGTCCTCGCTCGTAGACGATAAAATACATTATCCGAAGTGAACACAAGAAAACTGAGAACCACAGGATGACCTCCGCGGCCACGAATCCCTGATCAAAGTGCAATAGTAGTTGCGTTGAACCTCGTGACCCAAATCCCGAAGAGATTATAGACTTGGCACCAGCCCTGGTGTTAGTCGAAGGGTTATGCAGGAACATACACTTTCCACGCTAGAATAAACCACAGTCTTAGAGTTTCCTTGGAGTATTAGGTGTTCCACGAATACTATCTCATGCAGAGATAGTAGAACCACCTCCTGAGATAGTCCAACACTCGTCTGGTGAAACTCTATCTCCCCGACCTTCAGAGTGTCCGCATCTCAAGAGCCTTCAGTGCAGGTTCATTTGCACAGGCTTAAGATAGACACTCTATAGCAAACAGATAACCATAGTCACGCAACCCACTCGACGATCTAGAAAGTCTCTATCAGCTAGTTGACAGGAAACTTTAGACCAAAGACCACTCGAGCTTTCTAAGAACCAACCTGAAGAACTACACACACAGCACGAGTAAGAACATTAGCAACTTCGGAATGGCGATCACGCCACTGATGATCTTTCCATAGAAGTACACTCCATCCTAAGTGCTAAAAAGCTCTGCCCTTCCGAGAGCTTAGGACCATATGAGGATTCTCATGGAGACTTGGTCCAACCCTTTTCAGGCCACTACTACCTACGGATATATCACAAGATTCACACACGATCGATCCACTTCTTAAACATGATATGTGATTTCCCAACATCACTCTTCGTCCCCCACTCATCTTGATAGAATCCATTGAGAACCCTAACCGCATAGATACACCAGTCGGAACCCACTAGCTACACTAGACGGAACCCGCATCCCGTATGTGAAGGTATGTTGGAATGACACAGACTAGAGTTCACTTGGGAATGTGAGGACAACCGTATAGGAAGTCCTCTCTTAGCTCTATTTGGCCATTCATACCTACTTCCTTGCCTGGACCTGAATTTCGAGACGAAATTCCCTCTAACATGGGGATGATGTGACAACCCAAGTTGTCCCGTTACATTTTCCCCGTTACCATTAACGAAATATTCCATTGTATAAAATCACATAACACACATTTCCATTTAAATGGAAAATGTTAAGTTTTATTGTTATGACCACTAAATCCGGTGAGACCAAAAGCCCCATTTAATGGGAGTATTGGGTAAAATCCCAAAGGATGAGTGGAGTCCATTGGAGACTTTTTACACTCTCTCTCTATACACTCTGTCTAGACCCGTTTTTGCCCCGAATCCGCAACCAAACGCTTCCAAAACGTAAGTCCGCTTACCCTACCAGATTCTAAACATTATGATTTGTGTTTATAGCCCAAAAATCGTCCAAGAAGGCATGGAATAAGGAGTTTACGGACCAGGAACACTCTAGGGCCGTAAACCCCTAATATGGTGCCAAACATGCCTTAAAACTCATCCTTAAGCTTAGAAACTTTTAGGGAATTTAGCCTAGCAGTGTTTATTCATTTAAAACAATCAATTTAGGGGGTAAGAGAGAGTTTATGGCCCAAGCACAAGCTTAGGCCGTAAACACCTCAAAATCTTGTTAAAAGGCGCCAAAAACACACCCAAACCACCCTTAGGCTTCACACATAATTTAAGGACTTAGTATTTTGGGTTTAGACCATTTAAACACAAGGAAATATGGGGTGACTTGGAGTTTATGGCCCAAGCAATTGCCTAGGCCGTAAACTCCCCAAAACACACCCAAAGCATGGTCTTAATCCCCCAAAATGGCATCACACTCCATTAGAAATTGCTAGAAAGGTAATACGGGCTTAAAACTTCACTTAACTCAAAGAATGAGAGTTTACAGCCGTAAACTCCCATAGGAGTGTCCCTAGGCCATAAACTCCTATAAGGTGCCCTTAGAAGCCTTAAACCCACTCATGCCTTTTATGAAAAGTACTTAGAATAATTCCATGAACAAGCTAGAAGCCTCAAACACCCTAGAACCCTTCACCATGATTTTATGGCCGTAAAATCATGGTGAGTAGTCCCTGGGCCGTAAACATCATATTAAGGGCTTAATCTTGGAGAATAAGCTCCATTCCTTAGCCATACACACCTTTAGACGCTACCCGAGACACCTAAACACTTAACCAAGGTGTTTTCCACTCTTGTGAGCGCATATATTTGTTTAATTATATTAAATATACAAATTGTGTATGAACATATGTTATCATATGTTAAATAGGTCATTGTGTGTGTTCAAGTCCTTGCGTGACACCGAACGCCCAAACGACACCTTCGTCGGACCTACTTACACTAGGTGAGTTCATTCCCTTGAATGAACCTTTTACATGATTTTACATGTTTTATAGGGGGGAATACAAGTTAAACATGCCAGTTATCATGTCAATCACATGTGATTGATAACCCACATGCACAAGATTTTTCCACACTGTATACTGTTTTACCGAGTAGGACACTATAATGAGTTTCAAAAAAAAGGTTTTCAAACTGTTTCAAACTCTTACTTATACAGTTTTATTCAAAATCATTTCAAACCGATTCATAAAGTTTCCAAAGATTTCTGAAGGTTTTCAAACTTATTTTATCAAAGAATACAAAATGTGATTTTCCTAAATATAAAGGTTTTCCAAGGTTTTCACCAAATTCTCTTCCACGTAGAATACATTTACTTGCTAGTTACTGCTGCTTCGCTTATACTTATTTTATTCTCCTACTCTATAATGCTTTCACTTATACTTGAAGTCACTTGTACCTGATGGACATTTATATTTATTCACACTCTTACTTAGTGATACGATTCTACTTCGCTTATACTTGATATCAACTCTACTACACTTATACTTGATACGCTCTTGCTTCACTTATTGTCATCTCTACTTCGTGATACGCTTATACTTGTTCGACACTTCTACTTCACTTGCGACCGCTTCTACTTCACTTGTTAGACACTCCTACTTCACAAAGATCACTTCTACCTGATACACACTCAGTCGTAGTTAGATGTATGTCTGTGCTTATATAGGTACATATAAGTAATGATTGAAAGACTTACGAAGGCTCGTCTGCCCTATTTCCTTTTCTTCATTGAGATGTGGTCTGGTGGGATCGGATGACCGTCCGAAGGTTGTTTGATTCATTAATTATATATTATGTATATGAGTATGGACATATAGGAATTCTCTAGTCAGTTCAGTTAAGAGTCTCTACCTCTAGTCTATACTTACATTAGAAACCCACTATTGGGAAGTCTCTACCTCTAGTTCAACACTTACACACTACCCACTATTTGGAAGTCTCCACCCACTTTTTGGGATGCATCTTTAGGACACAGCCTTCTCCGTCGTCTAGTTGGTAACCCGAATCTCCTGTAGGGAGAGCGGACATTGTGTGCATAGATCTATACGAGGTTGACACCCCCGCACCCTGACTGCTAGCTACAGTCCACGGCTCACCAAGCCAAGGGGTGACAAAGGTCACATTATATAGATGCTTGTAGGGCATCTGGTACTCTAGTGTCGGTTAGTATGGTTACGAGTATCCCGAGTTACCTTATAATTCTTTGGCCTTAAGGTAACGGTATTTCACCGGCAATTTACACTGTATGCTGGTATCTCACTTTTCAGAATCACACTGTTTAGACCTTGCAAGATGTATCTTTCACTTGACACTATCTGCGGTCTATATTCTCTGTTTTAGACCATACGAGATGCATCATTAATTTGATACTGTTTAGGGTCTGTACACACTGTATTCGCTGTATCCACTGTATTCACGGTATCCACTGTATTCACTGCATCCACCGTATTCATTGTATTCACTGTATCCGCTATTATCACTGTATTCACAGTTTTGACCTTACAAGACGTATCTTTCATCTGATACTGTATGGGGTCTGTCTTCACTTTTTTCGACCTTACAAGACGTACCTTTTATTTAATATTGTCTGGGGTCTGAATCTCTATTTGTTAGACTGAACCAGGCGTGTTGTTCATTCAATACTTTCCTGGAGTCTATGATTCCTTTGCCTTAGTCAGCAGTCCTCACTGCTGAGGCATATGCTATTTTCCGTGTTGTCTCTTGCTTTCTTTAATAATCAAATTCAGTATTTTGATAATGATAGCAATTAAGGGAAAACCACTTTTTACCACATACCACTGACCAGTCTTGGTAGAAGACTGCTTTGATTAAAGAAATTATAGGATTTTCGGGAAAGAACTCTAATACACTGTAAACATTTAAACTATTACTTTACGAAGTTACTTGAATGAAATGTCACTAAATACTTATGAACTCACCAGCACTTGTAAAAATGTTGATACTCGCTTTTTAAATAACATGTATTCTCAGGTTAGCATTAGACAGGTACATCTCGGAGCTGTTGGTGAAGATAGCTTAGTACTGCGTTGTATCTATTCGATTATTTGTACTTTGATTACTATAATGCATGTGTTGTGATTCTTGACATGACGTCATCCACCCCAGAACATTTCCGCCGTTCCGGTTTTGGGGTGTGATAGACCGGAAGGTCGGATATGATATGAGATATATGTATAATGTGTGATACGTTATTCGTTATATGTGCCATGTATGATATGCTTGATATGGGCCGGAAGGCCTTATGTTATGGGCTAGAAGGAGAATATGTCATGGGCCGAAAGGCGTTGTGATGTGGACCATAAGGTGGACGTGGGTAGGACCGGAAGGTTTACCTAGTCGGGATGGAAGTCCCCTGAGACACATGGACCGGAAGGTCAGGGCTTGGAAAGGCATATGTGCGTAAGTTGTATTTTGGGGAACTCACTAAGAATTTATGCTTACAGTTGTTGTGTTATGTGTTTCAGGTACTAGCGAGGACTGTGGGAAGGCACCGGCATGATCGTACACATTGTCGGGGAAGAAACTATTTTATGATCATTGGGATGTATTTTGTTGTGACAATATTGTTCTTGTTTGATTTGAAATATTAAACGATGTTTTTGATGTTTACAAAAATGAAAAATTGGTTTTAAAATTTACGTTGTTACAAGGATTTTATGGGAAAAATTTACACACATTTCAAGGTTTTAAATACTAACATTTTGAGGTTTTAATTACAAATAAATGACACAAAACTCTTTTGAACTCGCCAGCATTTATGCTTATACTCTTTTTGAAAATAACTTGTATTCTCAGGGAACCAATAGACTGGTACACTCATCCATCTTTTGAAGGACGAAGTGGACTCAAGACTGATCGTTATTTTTATTATACAATTTTTTTGTGTCATTTAAACTTTACCAAAGAACACAAATGTATTTAACTATTCTATTAATGCAATGGATGTTGTTGCTTGTTTTACTATTATACATTGTAATGATATTGTACATGACGTGCTCCACCCCCGAATGTTTCCGCCAATTCGGTTTGGGGGTGTGAAAACTAATACTACACCTTTCCTTTAGGTTGTTTTGGATAGTTTTGACTTTCATCTTTTTGCCTAATGGGGGTAAAAATAAATGATTTTACAAAAGTCATATATCTCTCATACGAATCCCGTTTTCGGCATTTTTCTTCCTAAAGTTCTTATCTCTAGGAGTACTATGATTCTATTTTTTATAACTTTAGTCAAAACTTAACAAATCTCTATGTACCATTTCAACGGCGTAATAATTATTTATGTGGTTGATTATACTTTTTACAAAAATCATAACTCCTCCAGTCGGAGTCTGATTGTTATAAATTTTATATCATTAGGATCACGTCGACAAGCACTTTCTGAATATATTAACCATTTTAAAAGACAATACAACCTTTTGGACGCTTATTTTTTAGTCTAAACGTCAAACTGATTCTAAATGTAACAACATATTTGATTATGTTTATTCATAAAATAAAATATTATAATGTTAATCTATTACATTTATCTTTCACTACTATTTCCTAATAGTAGTCGATGACATTAATTTTCTTGGTTTTCACATTTTCCCTTATTTTTGAAATTTAATCCTGAAATGTTATCTTATCATTGGGATTCCTTCGAACAAGTGAGGGTACTTATTTTTTTTGGTCTTCTCATTCCCATGTATACTTTGTTCCTCGCATAGAGTTCCAGTATTTCGACTAATTCCATGACAAAGTTCAGTTTAGGGTTGATTTGGATTCATCAAGTGGAATGACAAATGTATCGTTAAAGAGACACTTCTGAAGATTCGACACATAGAAGACGTCATGCATGTTATTGAGATCTTGGGATAACTTAAGCTGATAGGTCACTAGACAAATCTGATTTAGGCTTCCAAATGGTCCTATCTACCTAGGATTTAGCTTTCCTTGCTTGCCAAAACTTATAACTCCTTTCCAAGGAGAGACCTTAAGCATTACCCTATCTGTGACAACCGTTAATTTCTGGTCAAGTCAAAGTCAAATAAAGTCAACAAGTCAAACCGGTCAACACAATTAACCCTTGTATATTAGGGTTTACATTATTTTTACTATTGTAAAAACACCCTATCTTAATGTAAAGTATCACGTTGAGTCTTCATGTGTTCAAAAAAAATCTAAACCCTAATCAGGGTAAGTGATGGAACTAATCGATAAAACGTTATTACATAACCTACGGGGACGTATAACACTCATAACGAGGCTTAATGGGGTTTATAAACCTTGCATTTCGAAGCTAAACACTCACAAAGGTCACATACAAAGTCTCTCTCGATCTCTCTCTCACTCTCTCTCTTTCTCTCTCTCTATCTCTCCCAAATCTCTCTCACAACCTCTCTCAACTTTTTATATTGACTCGGGGCATCCTAACCCTTAACTTGGTCAAAAATTTCTCGATATGGAAAGATTTATGGAAAAACAGCTTAAAGGGAGCGAAGCTTCTTAGAACCGAACCCTAAGAGCCAAACTCCCTAGGAAGCGAAACACTGAAGACCGAAATAGCCCTACTTGCACATGAGAAGTGAACCTTTTTGGTTCGGCTTGCTTTGCCTTCGCCTCACACTCTTGCATGCTCTCTCTTTCGGTTCTTCTCGACGAGCTCGCATGCGATCTTTCTCGAGCCTTTTATCGGTTCTCAGGGACCGAACTTCGTAGGTTCGCCTCTCAAACCCAATTTTCGACTACTTTCGCGCTTCAAGACCTTTTTTCATGATTTTAATGTGGGATTTTCACCCAAACTTATATTTTGACATATAAGACCCCATATATTCATATTTTAATCATATTTTGGGGGAAGCTTTTATCTATGGATAATATCTTTTGTGCAAGATATTGTCTATTAGTGTTGACTTTTCCATAAAGCTATGACAACAAGCTATCCCTATACCCACTCAATGACAACCTCCAGTCTCTATTCATCTTTAGCTAGTCAACTATTTGTACTTTCACACCCTTCTCCAGCAAAATACATTAGGGAAAGGCTGGAAAAAAATCCTCATCTCTCGTCCAAGAAGTTCTCTCTTTCCCCAAAAGCAAACATATCACTCTCTCATTTCCTCTCTCTCAAAACTCAAGCTTTCAAAGGCTGATCTTATGCATCTTCTCCACTTTTGGTAAGTATCTTCATCCTACTCTTGAGTATTCTACATTCCTTCACTCGAATCATGGATGTCTCATATAAATATCATCATATTTGTTCTTAGGATCTTCAAACCTTCAAGCATCTTCCAAGTGTTCTTGACTTGTAAACCTATTGTCATCAACATTCATCTCAGGGAATCACTCACGGTGAGTTCATACTCCCACATTTTCATGTTTTTTTAAAATTTTAAAGGGGAGAAAACAAGTTACAACACCAAAAACAAACTTTAATACAACCAACAACTTTAAACAGGAAATTTAGTTCCATCCACAGACTGTTTTGAAATGACTACTTGCACATGTTCATATGATTTTTCTACAATTTATGGTGATTTTTACAAAACCGTCTATCACTGTAGGATGTAGCTACAAATTTAGACCAGCCTGTGAATATGAACATTTTCTAAACTCTCAGAGTTTATGGATTCAGTTTTTGACATCGTATGATTTTTATGTGACATTTCTAAAACAGTGCTGAAATGTTAAAAACTAGTAGACACTTACAATATTTACAACACATTGTAATATGTTAACCAAAGTGTATAACAATAATTTTTTAAATATTGAATCTATTTCTTGTTAGTTTAACATCATAAACAGAAATTAGTCATTCATGTTAAGCGTTTCCATACACTTCTAACAAGTATAAGAAACTACAATAGGTATAGTTTATGGATTTCACATTACAAACATAATACACGAAAGGGGATTTCAATTCCACCACAGAAAGGGATTTTACTGTAAATACAAATGGGTTTTCATTTATCACATGATAAACTATAGTAGGTATAGTTTATGGATTTCACATTACAAACATACTACATGAAAGGGGATTTCAATTCAACCACAGAAAAGGTGTTACACACATACTACACGTAAAATCGTTATCGTAAATTGTGAGACTCGTCTTCATTGTACTCTTAGAGTATAGGTTAAAATTCCGGAAAAGTTATAACCAGAGTCTCTTGTAGGAGAGCGTGATAGTTGTGTATAGATCTATATTCAGATTGACAACCCACACCTATGCTGCTTGCAACAGCCCATCCGACCGGGGAGGGGGGGTGCTAAATGTCATTTCGATTTCAACGCCTGAAGAACGTCACATCAGGTCTTCTCAGTCATAGTATGGTTATAGCGACTCACATAGGGAGATAACGACATATATATTTTACGCGAATTTCTACTTTAAAGGGGTTTTATTTAGTTAAATTTGCATACACTGTAACAAGTACGAAACACACACATACTCTCGGTCTTGGGATTTAAGACTACATAAGATTTTTTAAGGAAAATATTAGGTTTTTCTTGAGTATACATTACATTTACAAATATAGGTTTTCAAACTCATGATATAATACTCGGCTTTATTTAAAATAATAAAACTACTATACATACTGGTGGTAACAAAGGTTTTCAAACTCTACATCCAAAAGCTTATGAACTCACCAGCTTAATTGTTGACACTTTTTCGAAACTTCTTGTATTCTCAGAAAATTAGTAAAACAGGAAAACCGCAGCTTTTGAGGATGGGACGTCAAGGCATCAAATAGTTCATTTCGTCGTCATAGTGTAATTGATTTTGAAACATGTAAACTCATACTGTGGTGTAAATTTTCAATTACATTTATGATGGTTGTATTTACTTTGAGCACTATTATACTCGTTGTTATGATACTACGTATGAAGTCTATGTGACAACCCGTAATTTATTCCGTCATTGTAACACGTTCCCGTTAATAAAACTGTTTGCATTTTGATTTTTCAGCTGACCTTTGGATTAGGTCATTTAAATTAAGACTGCTATTATGATCTCGTGAGTGTCCAAACACATTAGAAACACGTGAAAACGTCCCAAATTGTTATTTCGAAAATTTCTAGTTTCGACCACGTCGGGTTACAACATCTTAATTGTGTACGACCAAAAGCCCCGTTTAACATCAGTATCGGGTAGAATTCCACTGAGCCTCAAGCTCAAACCATATTTAAAGGTGAAAGAACTTCATTTGAAGCTTTTTCGCTCTCTCTCTAAAAACTCAATCTTTGATCAAAAGTCATCTCTTTCAAGCTCCAAATTGGTATGTAATCCATCCTAGCTCATAGTATAACACATTTAGCTTTCAAATTCGCGTTTACTTCATGAAATAAGACAAAGAACATATGTTTACGGCCCATGAACAACCCTAGGCCGAAAACACACATAAATGGGGTTTTGGAGCCCCAAAACCCTTCCAAACCACTTCTGGAGCTTAGATATGACTTAGGGCTTACAATACTGGACTTAGAACACCAAAACCTTATCATTTGATGGATAAACATGAGTTAACAGCCCAAGAACTTGCTTGGACCATAAACACCCTTTCATAGGCCATAAACCCCTTTTAAGGTGTTAAAATGCCCCTTAAACACCTCCTAAGCCTTGGAATAGTGTCTAGAATCATACACCATTGTTTTAGGGACCTTAAACATGAAAGAAACCATCCCCTAGGGAGAATACGGATGTAAACCCCCTAAGGTATGGTTCCTGGGCCATAAAATCCTTTATGGGGGTCAAATGGTGCCCTAACTTCCTTCCATGGCATGTACTTTGGACTAGAAACACTTGGGCTTAACCTAGGATCACCAAAACACAATAAGATTAGGTACTTGAGAGTTTATGGATGTAAACTCCTATTTTACTGTCGTAAAGTCCTTAAATGGTCCCTTTTGATGGTTTGATTCATTCCATAGCCTTAGAACTAAACCTAGCATCACCCTACAAGAGTTATAAGATCATTAAGCAACCTGGAACCAACCACCCATGAGTTTACGCCCGTAAACTCATTGGGATATGGTCATTGGACCAAAAACTCTATTAGAATTTTACTCTTGAAGAACAAACTCCATATTTAGGCCATACACCCCCTTAGATGCTACCTGGGTCACTCTTAACACTTGAAATAAAGTGTTTTCATGCCTCGGAGTGTACTTTCTTATCTAATTACTATTTCAGAGTCTAATTAGATACAATTATGTATCTTTTCATATTAGATAGGAACCACGCATGCGTTCAAGCCCTGAACTGTTATTTAGCATCCTAGCCGACACATTTCTCGACCGGTGAGTTCATACCGCTACACCTTTTTCCTTTGTTTTCCAATGTTTTTAGGGGGGAATACAAGCAAATCATAAATGTTTTTAGAAAATTATAACTGATGTAATTATATGCTGTGACAACCCGAAATTTCCATTGTACGAACATTATCTATTCAATAGAAGCTAGTCTAGTTTCTGTAAATTTCAGACTTGTCTAAACAAGTTTGTGTACATTAGGGTTTACGTTTCCGGACATATCCGGAGAATGGATGCTCCTGTAATCGTGAAACTTGAACATTTTAAGTTTCACAATGTTATAGTCCGACTTCCGGAATAAAAATATTTTCTGTCAAAATATTCCAGGACTATAAATAGATTTCTGAATTTAATTAATTCATTATTCACAATTCCAACTAGAGAAAAGCCAATTCTCTCTGACGGATCCTCGGGTTTTCATCCCGGATTGTGAGTCTACTTTCCTAAACGTGTTTTAATACTTGTTATATGCTTTATAACATCAATTACATGTCCAAAATACAAGATCCGTGAGTTTACCGCCCAAGAACGTTCTTGGGGAGTAAACTCCAAAATGGAACTTTAAGGCTTCCTAGTCCCATTCCCTCGATAGACAACGTGTAAACGACCTTGTGTATGGTCTTTAGAGACTAGAAAGCATCCAAAATCAACAAGTTAGAGGAGTTTACGACCAAGGAACTTCTTGGGCCGTAAACCCCTTTTTAACGGACATAAATGCCCTAACTTGCCTCCTTGAGCCTAAGGACTTTAACCACTAATACTTGTGCTTATTTTGGACTTCAAAACACTTCAAAATGATATAATTATAGGAGTTTACGGCCAAGGAAGGATCTTGGGCCGCAAGCCCCTTTTCTAAGGGTGAAATGCACCACAAACACCCCTAAGGCCTTAAGACAATTTACCTTGAACACATGGGACTTGAATGGGGATCAAAGGACTTCATAATCACTCCTTAAAAGGAGTGTACGGCCAAGGAACATATCTTGGGCCGTAAACTCCAAGTGATGACCTAAATGTGTGCATCTTGTCCCGATTAGCCTTAGATAAAATCATGGAAGCCATCCTTGATGTGCAAGTACCTCAAATGAATTAGAAGCCATCACCCATAGGAGTTTATGGCCGTAAACTCTAGGGTATATGGACTATAGGCCGTAAACACCCCTATGGAGCATTCTAGGGCCTTAAACTACTTCATGTATTATTCTAACAAAGCTAGAAGTGTTCTTGGATCAAGATAACACTTTAAAACACCCAAAACCACCATGTGAGGAGTTCACGGCCATAAACCCATGATTTTATGGCCGTAAAATCCAAAGGGTGGGGTTTGTTGGGTGGTGAACTCTTATGCAAGGCCATTTGATGTTTCAAACGCTTTTGCCTTGTCCCGTATCAACTTAGATGCAACCATTAGGACCTATAACACTTATACAAAGTGTATACATGTTCCTAATTGTGTTAACTTACTTTGTTAAGTTATTATGTGGCTAATTAGTTATATATATGCTTATTATATGATAACTAGGCTCGAACGTGTGAACAAGTCTCCATTTGACACTTAGCACGGTACCCGATACATCAATTCAATCTACTCACCACATGTGAGTTTATACCCCTTTAATAAACCTTTAAAATACTTTTAAATGTTTTAAATACTTTATGGGGGGATACAAGTCAAATACTTATAGTTATTACATCAATCACATGTGATTGCATTAATCACATGTGATGAATAACTAGAAAACCAATGATTTTATCACTGTTCAACTGTTTATCAAACTGTTTCACTTCAAATGTTTTACAAACTCTTTTTACATATCAAATGCTTATATTAAACCTTGTTTTTACTTCTTATAAATTGCATGCCCATATATGTATATATATATATATATATATATATATATATATATATATATATATATATATATATATATATATATAAGTAATGTTTAAAGGGCTTAGAAAAGCCATCCGCCCTATTTCCTTTTCCTCGATTTGGATGTGGTCTGGTGGGATTTCGGGTGACCATCCGAAGGTCGTTTCAACATTAGTTATATATCATATATACATGTATAGACATAAAAGTACTTCCATATTCATATTTATCAGTACATCCATAGTTAGTTACCATCGTGGTAACACAATACATGTACAATGATGCTAGAAACAATACATATACATATACTAGAAACAATACATATATAATGATGCTAGAAACAATACATATACATATACTAGAAACAATACATATACAATGATGCTAGAAACAATACATATACATATACTAGAAACAATACATATACAATGATGCTAGAAACAATACATATACAACTATACTAGAACGAGAAACACTACATATACATGAATACTTTATTATTGTGATTTAAATCGGAGCATGACTTAACTATCATGGCTCGAGTTGTAGCCAGAATTCTCTTGAAGGGAGAGCGTGAGTTTGCGTCTAGATCTATACTGGATTGACAATCCTACACCTTGCTGCTAGCTACAGCCGGACCTGCAGGTCCGCGGGTGCCAAACGTCATTCCGTTATTACGACCATTCATTATGTCGTTGTTACTTGTCGATAGTATGGTGCAATTTATCACGTAATGCCTTAATATAAATCCGGTTTAAGGTGGTTAGTACAATAGTAGTTCTTAAAATACAAGGCTACAGTACTACAATGATTTACCCATTACATATTTTCAGTGATAACCTCACTTAAACGTTTATGTACAAACTATATTTTGGTAAATGATAGTTACATTTGGGAAATTACACACTTTTACATCAAACGAGCATACAAAACAGTTAAGCCTTGGTAGAAGGCTACTTTAATAGAAAATATAGGTTTTTCTAAGAGATTCAAACTTTTGCAAACAATTGAAAACCTTTACATACATTTTAGAAACTTATAATTTATACATGTTTAAACATTTTTGGATGACAATTACCGACACTAAAATACTTATGAACTCACCAGCTTAATGCTGATAAACTCTTTCAAAATAACTTGTATTCTCAGGTCATCAGTAGTCAGGTACCGAGGCCAGCTTTTGAGAAGATGGAGCGCATTCAAGACTCATCTTATTATTTTGATATACGTTATTTTTGGTGTCTATAATGTACAGAATACGCTTGTATTAAAATTTTATATTTAATGCAATGGATGATGTTGTTTGCTTATTTACATTTACTGTGTTGTGATACTTACATGACGTCCTCTGCCCCAGAACGTTTCCGCCGTTCTTGATTTTGGGGTGTGACAGATTGGTATCAGAGCATTGTTTATAGTGAATCAAGTGTATCAACCCATAAAAAATATAGTAAACTATAAACTCATTTGGGATTAAAACACTCTGACCAAGAGTCTATACTTAAAATACTAAAATATTTAATTAAGTATACTAGTCTACATTCATACTAAAACCAGTGTCACAATGACAAGAACAAAAGTATTATGATTGTAAAATATCACAGGTAAGCTCGGGGATATATGGTCAGTCCTGGGAATGGCATAGCCTGATCAACTATGCTGGTCCGAGGAGTGATTAGCATATGCCCTAGAATGGTTGTGATGTGTTAACAAGTCTAAAAACTTACCAACAATACCACAAGAAGATTCAATAGAACCTAAACTTAAAATACCATAGGTGTATTTTGTACTACCAACTACTTGTATACTATATCTTTATACCTCTCTTCTCGTGTAGATTTAAACGGCTGGATTCCATCACGGCGACCCGTACTTTCCAAATGAAGGCAACGCAGGATGGCTCGAAGCAAAGTCTGACGATGAACACCCAATCCCGTTGGATGATCATTAAGCTGAAGGCTTCTCAGATGGATCAGACTCTGAGCCTGAAGTCAACAACCTACCTCCAGTAGGTCAAGCCCCGAACAACAACCCTCGACCAGCTTTTCTAGGTCCCACTCCCTTGTGGGTAGATAACTTGAATCGCTGGAGTGACGAACAGGGTCAACCCTTACCATACTTTGGGGACCGAACCTTTTACAACGTCAGTGATGGCAGCTCCGCTGACCGAGCTCTACATGTCCTTATCCGTAGAATAGCTCGTAATGTCGAGCAAGGTCGAGCAGGCATCGACCGGGTCGTGGAGATTGATGCCAACTCTGGTGTCAACACAGTCCGCATTCACCGTCTCGAAGAAGATATGGAACGGACTCGGAGAACCAATGAAACCCTACAGCAACGTCTGGTTGCCTCTCAAGCTGAAGTCATGGAACTTCGAGCTCGTCAAAGGGCTCATGAACGGCACCTTCAAGAGGTGGTACGTCAAATGAGAGACCTCAGGGTTCTCCCGAGGAATACTCATCGCCGTTAGATGATGTCTAGTACATCATTATCTTTTGGGTTAAGGATTAGCCTTTTAACATCTGTGCACTAAGTAGCACTTATCTGTAAAATATTCCTAACTTTCAGTACTCTAATTAGGAATCTAAGAACTGTCAAACTTTCTGTATGGTATGATGTAAGACCTACTGTTAGGTCAATTTTCATTGAACTCATTACATCCGTAATACCAGTATTATTGACAACTCCTTACACTGTGGGAAGAATCTTTACATTTGGGTTTTCCTACACATCCTTCTGGTTATGAACACAAACACTCATTCAATTGTTGGGCTATGGTTAGTTAGTCCATGTGTCATTCGCACATTACTTACAAATTGATTCTTACCACTTTTCTCATCTTTATAAACTTATAGTTGAAAGATGCCTCCTCGCAAATCTACCCGGAATAACCCTACACCTCCACCACCCCCGGTCATTGATACAGCAGCCCTAAATGCTGCCGTAGCTGCAGCAGTGGCAACTGCCATGGCACAGTATCACTCTACTGATGCCAGCAGAGGTGGAACCCCGGTTAACTCCATTCCGGTTGAAACTCCTGTGTGCTCGAGAGAGTGTTCTTACAAGGATTTCACCAACTGTAAGCCGAAACCCTTCCATGGGACCGGCGGAGTCATTGCTCTCTCGCAATGGTTCGAGAAGACTGAATCAGTCTTCGAAATTTGTTCTTGCCCTGCTGCGAGCAAAGTCAAATATGCCGCATGCACCTTCGAAGGGAAGGCACTGACGTGGTGGAACAACCATGTTAAATCTCTAACTCTCGTCATGGCTAACGACATAGGCTGGGATACGATGAAAGACCTCATGATTGAGGAATACTGCCAGAGGGGCGAGATCCAGAAACTAGAGCAGGAGCTTTGGAGCCTGACCATGAAGGTCACCAACATCATTGCTTACACCGCCAGATTTAGTGAACTGGTGGCCCTCTGCCCTAATATGGTTCCCACTGAAGGGAAGAAGATTGAAAGGTACATATGGGGGCTAGTTCCTCCGTATCAGGGGAATGTTCTATCATCAAACCCCGCTACCTTCGACAGTGCCAAGCGACTGGCACAACGACTCACTGACCATAGTGTCAAAACCCCTGCAACCACAACAACCCTAGCCATCTCAGAACCATCCAAACCCGCTGACACCAAGCGGAAGTTCTGGGATGACAAGAAGAGGCAGCGAGCTGCCAAGAAGCAACAAATTGTGGCGGTACATGCCGCGGTAACCCCTGCTGCTACTGCTCCGACGAAGCAGTATGCCGGAAGTTTGCCGAAGTGTAACAAATGCAACTTCCACCACAATGGCCCCTGCCGTGAAATGCAGTGCTCTAACTGCAACAGGAAAGGACACACCGTCCGTTTCTGTAAATTCCCGGCGCAACCGATCACGCAAGTCCCTGGATCTGGCACGAGCCCAACTTGCTATGGATGTGGCGAAACAGGCCACTATAAGAGGGACTGCCCCAAAACGAGAAATGTTGGAGGAGCAGGGAGGGTACTAGCTATAGGCCACGGTGATACATGTGTGGAAGTGACAAATTATGAAAATGATAATGGTTACAAGGTGGATTTGGGAGGAGACCATGGAATGCATGCTACCTTTAATGTGGGAGATCTTTCACCTTATCTTGATGATGATGGACTTGATGAATTGAGGTCAATTCCTTTCAAAGGGGGAAGGGATGATCCATGCATGGATCATGAAAGCCCAAAATGTGATGGATTAGTGATTACTAGTGGGCTAGAAGGTGGTTTGGGCTCAATGGTTGGGTTGTGCATGGTAACCCACAAATTCAATTAAGGTTGCATGAAGACTAGGGCAACATTTTTAAGGCTTCATAAGTGCTAAAAACGTTACTATTTGCTTCATAAAGCCTCCTAGCCGTTTTTGACACTCTTTGGTGGATTAGGGTTACACTTTAATGCTTATGATGACTCCTTAATGCTTCTTATGGCTCCTTAATGAAGCATAAACGTTTTTTTCTTCATCCTCAAGTGTCTCATGGACGTTTTTTTTTTTGTGTTCTTTCAAGAGTTACCTTAATTTCTATTTACTAGTTTTAATGAATAATTGGTTGGTTGGCTTGTAACCACCATGTTTGTAATAAAGGCTTCATATAAAGCCAAGTTTATGCATGGGAAAGTGAATAGACGAATTTTTAAGAAAAAAACCTTTGTTCAATTGGAATTATTGTTATAATTCACAAATTATCTTGTTAGGATGCGTTCTTGACTTGATACGAACTCAATCCAATAGGTCTTGGATTGTTTTCACCGGTATACAACTTAATAGGTCTTGAGTTGTTACTAATCTATCCATTTCTTGCCATTCACATATCATTTGTGGTTGTTATTCTCTCTTAATTTACCTTAAAATTACCCCACTCACTAAATCAAGCCCATACACGTATCATAAGTGGTATCAGAGCCTAGTTCCGATTGGGTGTAACTGAGTTCTTCTTCAAGAAAAATTCTTGCTATTTTTTTATTTAAGTTGTTCAGAAGTTATTGTCCAAAAATGTTGCGCAAATTATATGATGAAGAACAAATAGAGGAAGATAAATTTGAAGAAGAGGAGGAAGAAGATTCCGGTCCCATCTACGACACCGATGGAGAAGGGGAATTTTGTGAAAGAATAAATTTCTTGGATGAAGAGGAATTTATTGAAGAAATTGAAGAAGAAACTAATTTCGTGATCGGAGATGAATTTGTTGAAGCAATTGTGGAAGAAATCAAATTTGTTGATATGGACAAAATTGTTGAAGAAATTGTGATTTTTGTTGAACAACAAATTTCATTCCAAGAGCTTACAACCGCGAGAACAAATGACTATAAGTATCACAAAAATTCAGGTTCTCATATCTTTCATGAACATAATTTCTTTTCTAAAGATCTTAAAGAAATCCAAATTGGAAGCTTCATTGATCAAGAAGGTTTATTCGTTTTTCATCTTCATTTTCGTTTCAAAGTGTGGGAGATTTTTACACTTTGGAGGCCATGGAATGCTTATATTTTGCATTTTGAAGGCCTTGTTGAGAGGTTTGATTTTACTAATTATGATCTTAATAATGATGTTTTTGTTTTGTCTTCGTTCATTGATCAAAAGGAGAAAAAAGACTTGTGTATAACTTTTGATAAAAAAATTTGTGCAATTAGAGATGGAGACTTTTCATTCGTGGCTCAAAAACAGCAAGACCAATTATTTTTGGATGATGGCAGAATTTTGTACCCTTCAAAAGACATTATGATGATTTCCAAAAAAATATGTGTTCATGGTGGTATCAATCAGTCACCAAAAGAGGCATTGTGTGGCAATTCTTATGCCTATTTTCTATGTTATCCACAAACAAAACATATTTTCATTAATTCTTCATTCATTGTTCAAAAACACCAAGACCGACGGCGTGAAGTTTGTTGGGAACGAAAGAAGAAGGATGGTATCCATCTTTTTACAAACCATCTTTCTAAGAGAAAATATGAAGATGCAAGTCCTAATTATTTACATAGGAGGGAGCTCATGATGTTTGGACTCATATTCTTTTGGTGTGCCTTTAATTGGGAAGCCGTGATATTGGGGCATGCTGCTCATCAACTTACAAATACAAACCATGACCCATTCTTTAAAATGACTACAATTAACCATTTAAATTATTACAAGGTTAATTTGCAGGGCCGAGTTCATGGGAATGTATGGAAGTGGTTTTTCATCCACAAATGAAAGATACGGTTAGGATTGAATTTGGCGAGTTATTTGAGTTATTTGAAGAAGAACATGTGTATGTGGAGAAAAGACCAAGTTGAAATAAAGAAAAGGTCACATTATGCAATAAAATTTTGTTTTCAAGACTTGCTGTCAGGGAAGGTTCGTATAGGGGAACAACACAATTTCGTTCTTACTGAATTGAGGACAATTCCTTTCGAAGAAGGAGGGAATGATACATGTGTGGAAGTGACAAATTATGAAAATGATAATGGTTACAAGGTGGATTTGGGAGGAGACCATGGAATGCATGCTACCTTTAATGTGGGAGATCTTTCACCTTATCTTGATGATGATGGACTTGATGAATTGAGGTCAATTCCTTTCAAAGGGGGAAGGGATGATCCATGCATGGATCATGAAAGCCCAAAATGTGATGGATTAGTGATTACTAGTGGGCTAGAAGGTGGTTTGGGCTCAATGGTTGGGTTGTGCATGGTAACCCACAAATTCAATTAAGGTTGCATGAAGACTAGGGCAACATTTTTAAGGCTTCATAAGTGCTAAAAACGTTACTATTTGCTTCATAAAGCCTCCTAGCCGTTTTTGACACTCTTTGGTGGATTAGGGTTACACTTTAATGCTTATGATGACTCCTTAATGCTTCTTATGGCTCCTTAAGCAAGCATAGCCGTTTTTTTTTCATTCACAAGTCTCATGGACGTTTTTTTTTTTTGTTCTTTCAAGAGTTACCTTAATTTCTATTTACTAGTTTTAATGAATAATTGGTTGGTTGGCTTGTAACCACCATGTTTGTAATAAAGGCTTCATATAAAGCCAAGTTTATGCATGGGAAAGTGAATAGACGAATTTTTAAGAAAAAAACCTTTGTTCAATTGGAATTATTGTTATAATTCACAAATTATCTTGTTAGGATGCGTTCTTGACTTGATACGAACTCTTATGATACGTGTATGGGCTTGATTTAGTGAGTGGGGTAATTTTAAGGTAAATTAAGAGAGAATAACAACCACAAATGATATGTGAATGGCAAGAAATGGATAGATTAGTAACAACTCAAGACCTATTAAGTTGTATACCGGTGAAAACAATCCAAGACCTATTGGATTGAGTTCGTATCAAGTCAAGAACGCATCCTAACAAGATAATTTGTGAATTATAACAATAATTCCAATTGAACAAAGGTTTTTTTCTTAAAAATTCGTCTATTCACTTTCCCATGCATAAACTTGGCTTTATATGAAGCCTTTATTAAAAACATGGTGGTTACAAGCCAACCAACCAATTATTCATTAAAACTAGTAAATAGAAATTAAGGTAACTCTTGAAAGAACACAAAAAAAAAAAAAACGTCCATGAGACTTGTGAATGAAAAAAAAACGGCTATGCTTGCTTAAGGAGCCATAAGAAGCATTAAGGAGTCATCATAAGCATTAAAGTGTAACCCTAATCCACCAAAGAGTGTCAAAAACGGCTAGGAGGCTTTATGAAGCAAATAGTAACGTTTTTAGCACTTATGAAGCCTTAAAAATGTTGCCCTAGTCTTCATGCAACCTTAATTGAATTTGTGGGTTACCATGCACAACCCAACCATTGAGCCCAAACCACCTTCTAGCCCACTAGTAATCACTAATCCATCACATTTTGGGCTTTCATGATCCATGCATGGATCATCCCTTCCCCCTTTGAAAGGAATTGACCTCAATTCATCAAGTCCATCATCATCAAGATAAGGTGAAAGATCTCCCACATTAAAGGTAGCATGCATTCCATGGTCTCCTCCCAAATCCACCTTGTAACCATTATCATTTTCATAATTTGTCACTTCCACACATGTATCACACGGGGAAGTAGTCGCTGACCTGACAGTGGTGACTGGTACGTTCCTCCTCGATAACTCCTATGCATGCATTCTGTTCGATAGTGGAGCAGAGCGAAGCTTCGTAAACCACAAATTTGCTCGCATGCTTAAACCACAACCACACGCACTTAAAGAACAATTCACAGTACAAATGGCTAACGGCAAAACAGAAAACACCAGTAGCATATACTTAGGATGTATCCTAACCCTAGATAACCATTCATTCCCAATCGACCTCCTGCCCGTCTCAATAAAAAGTTTTGACGTCATCATCGGCATGGATTGGTTGAGTCTTCATCGCGCCGACATCATGTGCTTCGAGAAAGTAGTCCGACTAAACCTTCCGTCTAATGAAACCCTTATAGTCTACGGCGACAAACCTGGTGCAACTCTTCGCATTATATCAAGTATTCAAGCACAGAAATATCTGCGCAAAGAATACCACACATTCCTTGCTCACGTCGTCGGCACGAACCTCGAAACGAAAGAACTCAAGAACATTGTTGTAGTGAGTGACTTTCCCGACATTTTCCCAGAAGAACTACCTGGATTACCTCCGCAACGACAGGTCGAGTTCCGAATCGACTTGGTCCCAGGAGCTACCCCAGTAGCCAAGTCGCCCTACCGATTAGCACCAGCAGAGATGCAGGAATTATCTGGTCAACTTAACGAACTACTCAACAAGGGCTTCATAAGACCAAGCTTCTCACCTTGGGGAGCAACGGTCTTGTTTGTTAAGAAGAAAGACGGATCATTCCGTATGTGTATCGACTACAGAGAACTCAACAAACTGATGGTCAAAAATCGTTACCCTCTGCCTCGCATAGACGATCTATTTGACCAACTGCAAGGGGCGAACTATTTTTCCAAAATTGATCTAAGATCCGGATATCACCAGTTACGAGTTCTAGAGGAGGATGTTCCCAAGACAGCATTCCGAACTCGTTACGGACACTACGAGTTCGTGGTGATGCCATTCGGATTGACCAATGCGCCATCAGTCTTCATGGACCTGATGAACATAGTATGTCGACCTTACTTGGATCAGTTCGTCATCATTTTCATAGACGACATCCTGATCTACTCCCGAAGTAAGGAAGAGCATGGCGATCACCTGCGACTAGTTTTAGGAACTTTACGAACGGAGAAACTTTATGCGAAGTTCTCGAAATGTGAATTTTGGATCCGAAGAGTCGAATTCTTAGGACACGTGGTAAGTGAAGAGGGAATCCACGTGGACCCATCCAAAATTAAAGCCATTGAGAACTGGTCAGCACCCAAGACGCCGACAGAAATTCGTCAATTTCTAGGTCTTGCTGGCTACTACCGCAGATTCATTCAGAACTTCTCCCGAATAGCGAAACCTCTTACAACCCTGACCCAGAAAGGCGTGGCCTTTGACTGGGAAGAAAAACAAGAGAGAGCGTTCCAAACGCTCAAACGAGCCTTGTGCACCGCGCCAATACTATCTCTCCCCGAAGGGATAGAAGACTTCGTAGTCTATTGCGATGCATCGAACCAAGGGCTTGGGTGTGTTCTGATGCAATGAGGTAAGGTCATCGCCTACGCCTCCCGACAGTTGAAGACACATTAAGTTAACTATACGACACACGATCTTGAGCTGGGAGCAGTGGTGTTTGCTCTGAAGATCTGGAGACATTACTTGTATGGAACGAAGAGCACTATCTTTACCGACCACAAGAGTTTACAACACATATTCGATCAGAAGGAGCTCAACATGAGACAACGACTGTGGGTCGAGCTACTCAGTGATTACGAATGCGATATTCGTTATCATTTGGGTAAAGCCAACGTAGTAGCAGACGCCCTGAGTCGGAAAGAATATTCTGGTCGCAAGGTCAAGTCATTATCAATAACCATCCATTCACACTTGTCTAACCAAATTCAGGCGGCCCAACTTGAAGCCATGAAACCTGAAAATGTGACGAGTGAATCCCTTAGAGGAATGGACAAGAATTTAGAAGCCAAGGGTGACGGAGCCTTATACTTCATGGATCGGATCTGGACACCGAAACACGGTGGTTTCCGACACTTAGTCATGACCGAGGCACACAACACTCGGTATTCCGTCCACCCAGGTTCAGATAAGATGTCTCTGGATCTTAAAAAGCTATACTGGTGGCCTAATATGAAAGCAGAGATTGCTACCTTCGTAAGTAAATGCCTTACTTGCGCAAAGGTAAAGGTCGAGTACCAGAAGCCCTCTGGTTTATTGCAACAACCAGAGATTCTAGAATGGAAGTGGGAGCGGATCACTATAGATTTCATAACCAAGTTGCCCAAGACAACGGGTGGACTTGATACCATATGGGTCATCGTTGATAGATTGACCAAGTCTGCACACTTCCTGCCTATCAAAGAAGCCGACAAGATGGAGAAACTTACGAGAACATACATTAGAGAAATCGTACGACTAAATGGTGTGCCTATATCCATTATCTCCGATCGAGATAGTAGGTTCACCTCAAGATTCTGGCAATCACTGCAACATTCCCTAGGAACAAGGCTGGACATGAGCACAGCCTACCATCCACAGACTGACGGACAGAGTGAGAGGATGATCCAGACTTTAGAAGATATGTTACATGTTTGTGTAATTGACTTTGGAAAAGCGTGGGATACTCATTTACCCCTCGTCGAATTTTCCTACAACAACAATTATCACACGAGCATAAAAGCAGCACCATTTGAAGCTCTCTACGGCCGAAAGTGCAGATCCCCTCTGTGCTGGGATGAGGTGGGTGATACCCAATTAACTAGAGGGCAAGCTTCCGACAGTACTCTCACTGGTCCGGAAATCATTCGGGAAACAACAGAGAAGATCGTTCAGATCCGTGAACGATTGAAAGCCTCTAGAGACCGACAAAAGAGCTACGCTGATAAACGCAGAAAACCTTTGGAATTTCAGGTGGGAGACCGAGTCCTTCTCAAAGTCTCACCCTGGAAGGGCTTGATACGCTTCGGTAAGTGTGGGAAGCTTAATCCTAGGTACATAGGGCCTTTCAAGATTCTCGTAAGAGTCGGCCCCGTAGCTTACAAACTTGATTTACCCGACACACTTCGTAACGTACATTCTACATTCCACGTATCTAACTTGAAAAAGTGTCTGTCCGACGAGACTCTCGTAATCCCACTCGACGAGATCGAGATCAACGAGAGCTTCAACTTCGTGGAAGAACCTGTAGCGATCATGGACCGTGAGGTCAAGCAGACGAAGCAAAGTCGTATCCCTATCGTGAAGGTTCGTTGGAACGCCAAGCGAGGACCAGAATTCACTTGGGAACGCGAGGATCAGATGAAACTGAAATATCCTTATCTTTTCGCTTAGTTATTTGTAACTTCTTATTTTCTTAAATTCTAATTTCGGGACAAAATTCCTTCTAACGGGGGGATGATGTGACAACCCGAAATTTCCATTGTACGAACATTATCTATTCAATAGAAGCTAGTCTAGTTTTTGTAAATTTCAAACTTGTCCGAACAAGTTTGTGTACATTAGGGTTTACGTTTCCGGACATATCCGGAGAATGGATGCTCCTGTAATCATGAAACATGAACATTTTAAGTTTCACAATGTTATAGTCCGACTTCCGGAATAAAAATATTTTCTGTCAAAATATTCCAGGACTATAAATAGATTTCTGAATTTAATTAATTCATTATTCACAATTCCAACTAGAGAAAAGCCAATTCTCTCTGACGGATCTTCGGGTTTTCATCCCGGATTGTGAGTCTACTTTCCTAAACATGTTTTAATACTTGTTATATGCTTTATAACATCAATTATATGTCCAAAATACAAGATCCGTGAGTTTACCGCCTAAGAACGTTTTTGGGGAGTAAACTCCAAAATGGAACTTTAAGGCTTCCTTGTCCCATTCCCTCGATAGACAATGTGTAAAGGACCTTTTGTATGATCTTTAGAGACTAGAAAGCATCCAAAATCAACAAGTTAGAGGAGTTTACGGCCAAGGAACTTCTTGGGCCGTAAACCCCTTTTTAAGGGACATAAATGCCCTAACTTGCCTCCTTGAGCCTAAGGACTTTAACCACTAATACTTCTGCTTATTTTGGACTTCAAAACACTTCAAAATGATAGAATTATAGGAGTTTACGGCCAAGAAAGGATCTTCGGCCGTAAACCCCTTTTCTAAGGGTGAAATGCACCACAAACACCCCTAAGGCCTTAAGACAATTTACCTTGAACACATGGGACTTGAATGGGGATCAAAGGACTTCATAATCACTCCTTAAAAGGAGTTTACGGCCAAGGAACATATCTTGGGCCGTAAAATCCAAGTGATGACCTAAATGTGTGCATCTTGTCCCCATTAGCCTTAGATAAAATCATGGAAGCCATCCTTGATGTGCAAGTACCTCAAATGAATTAAAAGCCATCACCCACAGGACTTTACGGCCGTAAACTGTAGGGTATATGGACTATAGGCCCTAAACTCCCCTATGGAGCATTCTAGGGCCTTAAACTACTTCATGTATTATTCCAACAAAGCTAGAAGTGTTCTTGGGTCAAGATAACACTTTAAAACACCCAAAACCACCATGTGAGGAGTTCACGGCCATAAACCCATGATTTTATGGCCGTAAACTCCAAAGGGTGGGGTTTGTTGGGTGTTGAACACTTATGCAAGGCCATTTGATGTGTCAAACCCTTTTTCCTTGTCCCGTATCAACTTAGATGCAACCATTAGGACCTATAACACTTATACAAAGTGTATATATGTTCCTAATTGTGTTAACTTACTTTGTTAAGTTATTATGTGGCTAATTAGTTATATATATGCTTATTATATGATAACTAGGCTCGAACGTGTGAACAAGTCTCCATTTGACACTTAGCATGGTACCCGATACATCAATTCAATCTACTCACCACATGTGAGTTTATACCCCTTTAATCAACCTTTGAAATACTTTTAAATGTTTTAAATACTTTATGGGGGGGGATACAAGTCAAATACTTATAGTTATTACATCAATCACATGTGATTGCATTAATCACATGTGATTAATAACTAGAAAACCAATGATTTTATCACTGTTCAACTGTTTATCAAACTGTTTCACTTCAAATGTTTTACAAACTCTTTTTACATATCAAATGCTTATATTAAACCTTGTTTTTACTTCTTATAAATTGCATGCCTATATATGTATATATATATATATATATATATATATATATATATATATATAAGTAATGTTTAAAGGGCTTAGGAAAGCCATCCGCCCTATTTCCTTTTCCTCGATTTGGATGTGGTCTGGTGGGATTTCGGGTGACCATCCGAAGGTCGTTTCAACATTAGTTATATATCATATATACATGTATAGACATAAAAGTACTTCCATATTCATATTTATCAGTACATCAATAGTTAGTTACCATCGTGGTAACACAATACATATACAATGATGCTAGAAACAATACATATACATATACTAGAAACAATACATATGCAATGATGCTAGAAACAATACATATACATATACTAGAAACAACACATATACAATGATGCTAGAAACAATACATATACATATACTAGAAATAATACATATACAATGATGCTAGAAACAATACATATACAATGATGCTAGAAACAATACATATACAACTATACTAGAACGAGAAACAGTACATATACATGAATACTTTATTATTGTGATTTAAATCGGAGCATGACTTAACTGTCATGGCTCGAGTTGTAGCCAGAATTCTCTTGAAGGGAGAGCGTGAGTTTGCGTATAGATCTATACTGGATTGACAATCCTACACCTTGCTGCTAGCTACAGCCGGACCTGCAGGTCTGCGGGTGCCAAACGTCATTCCGTTATTACGACTATTCATTATGTCGTTGTTACTTGTCGATAGTATGGTGCAATTTATCACGTAATGCCTTAATATAAATCCGGTTTAAGGTAGTTAGTACAGCATTAGTTCTTAAAATACAAGGCTACAGTACTACAATGATTTACCCATTACATATTTTCAGTGATAACCTCACTTAAACGTTTATGTACAAACTATATTTTGGTAAATGATAGTTACATTTGGGAAATTACACACTTTTACATCAAACGAGCATACAAAACAGTTAAGCCTTGGTAGAAGGCTACTTTAATAGAAAATATAGGTTTTTCTGAGAGATTCAAACTTTTACAAACAATTGCAAACCTTTACATACATTTTACAAACTTATAATTTATACATGTTTAAACATTTGTGGATGACAATTACCGACACTAAAATACTTATGAACTCACCAGCTTCATGCTGATAAACTCTTTCAAAATAAGTTGTATTCTCAAGTCATCAGTAGTCAGGTACCGAGGCCAGCTTTTGAGAAGATGGAGCGCATTCAAGACTCATCTTATTATTTTGATATACGTTATTTTTGGTGTCTATAATGTACTGAATACGCTTGTATTAAAATTTTATATTTAATGCAATGGATGATGTTGTTTGCTTATTTACATTTACTGTGTTGTGATACTTACATGACGTCCTCCGCCCCAGAATGTTTCCGCCGTTCTTGGTTTTGGGGTGTGACATATGCTTTCCTGAGAAACTTTAAATACTAAATCCCTTTTGTAATATGGGAAGCATAAGGGAAGTTTTCAGAAGGTAATTACATAACTTTCAGACAATATGAGAACTCATCAAATCATCCGATTTATAACTCATCTAATCATTTAAATTGTTAAGGGAATAATTTGGGATTGACATTTCTGGTTTTATGGATTCAAAACACTATGACTGATTTAGTTTATCCATCTTTAATCTACAATATCTCGTTGAATAATATTTTCATATTTGATTATTTATATTTTACCAAACTATTTCGAAACTTGAGAACGATCTATTTTTCTTTGAATTGGTAATACTATCTTGTGAGATTAGTCTTCAGTATTCCCTATGGGTTATCAGTAAATCCTCTCCGGAAGTATAACCTGAGTCTCCAGGAGGGAGAGCGTGAAATTTGTGGATAGATCTATTCGGGACTGACAATCCCACACCTTAACTGCTAGCTACAGTTAGGCGGGCATGCCTTGGGTGACAAATTTTGGATTCTAGCGACGCCTGAAGAACGTCAAGGAGGTCACGGGTCAAATTAGTATGGTTATATGACTCACAATACGTATTAAGTTAACAAATTTTATTCACGGATGTTTTTCTATCTTCCATAGTTTGTGTATTGAAACTAATGTACTTTCAAAGATAATTCGACTTTCAGAATAATTCACTTAAACGTTACAAGTAGGGTAGATACTTTTATACTTCGTTTCAAATCGATAACAAACCACAAACTTATAAGAAAAATAAGGGTTTTTCCTGGGATCATGAAACTGTTCTTAACCAAGATTGTGTAACAAACAAATAACTCTTCTTATAAGAAAATATAGGATTTTCTTGGATAAAAACTTTTTCAGAAAACCAAAGGAAACTTGTTCTTTTACTAAAACAAACTGCTTATGAACTCACCAGCTTTGTGCTGATATTTTCAAAACTGCTTGTATTCTCAAGTCCACATTAGACAGGTACACCGAAATCTTTTGGAGAAGACAGAGCGTTTTAGTAGTCTCGTCTTTACTTTTGTTCATTTTGGATGTATATATCTATAATCATGTATAATTTAACTTTCAAAAAAATGTAAATATTTATATGTAATGTAATGGTTGTGTTTACTGTGCTTACTATGTACATTGGTTATGATACTTTACATGATGTCCTCCGCCTCGGAGCGTTTCCGCCATCGGTTTCGGGGATGACAGATTGGTATGAGAGCCCTTGTTTATAGTGAACTAAGTATACCAACCCTTACATGGTATAAGACTATAAACACTAAGAGGCCAAAGTTCTCTGAACTAAAAGTATACTTTAAAATATAAGTATTTTTCAAAAGTATACAAGTATACCTAGCCACCGGAAACCGTAACTACGAGTAGAACAAAACACAAGTAAATGGGTGTTGTACGCTGCGGTTAAACCTGGGCAGTTATGTAGTCATGTCTAGGGTCAATATAGCCTGATCAACTATATTCACTCGATACATGGTCAACATGTGCTTGGGGGTAACTATGGTGTGCAACATGCCTAAAGCTTACCTAAGATCCAAACAATGATTCATCGTTGCAAGGAAACATAAAATACTATGGGTGTATTTTAGCCAAAGCCAGTTACGTTGTGGAAATTCATTCCAAGTGTTGCTACTCACTCTTTCCTTAGTGATAGTTTATCTGCTTTGATAACTCTTTCCTGTTTATCGTTTAATAGAACTCTATATCTGTCATAATGAGATATCTCTTGTTCCATATCTCCTGATTCAATTTAGAGGACTTATGATCCTCTCTTTCCTGGCTATTATAGATCATGATGCCTCCAAAGAAAAGACCCAGCTCAAGGAACAATAATCCTCCTCCACCACCACCTCCTCCTCCACTTGATCCCGCCATGTTTTCAGCAGCTGTTAATGTTGCTGTGGCTGCTACCATATCAGAAATGAACCTCAATGGTTGAGGTGGGCTAGGAAGTGGTATTCAGACTCAAAACCAGGAAGGTAGCCAGGGACACCAGAAGGTGTGTTCCTATAAAGACTTTATGAACGCGAAACCCATGCCCTTCAATGGCACTGGAGGTATCATTGCCCTAACCCGATGGTTCGAGAAAATCGAATCTATCTTTGAAATCTGTGCATGTTCAGAATCCGACAAGGTGAAGTTCGCTGCCTACACTTTCACCGACAAAGCCCTGACTTGGTGGAACGGCCGAGTCAAATCCTTAACCCTACCGGTAGCCAATGCTATGGGTTGGGAGGTCATGAAGGTGCTTATGCTTGCAGAGTACTGCCCCCTGGGTGAAATGTAGAAGCTAGAGCACGAACTCTGGAACCTAAAGATGAAGGGTTCCGATATCGCCGCTTACACTTCCAGATTTGATGACTTGGCGATTCTCTGTCTGGGTATGGTTACCCCAGAAAGCAAGAAGATTGAGACATTCATATGGGGGTTGACCCAACCAACCAAGGGTAATGTCTTGGCTGCGAAGCCAGACACCTACGACAGCGCCAAATGCTTGGTGCAAATTCTGATTGATCATAGTGACAATCCTGAAGAAGTAACCACCGCTCCCGAACCAGCTAAAGGGAGTGGTGAAAATAAAAAGAAATTCTGGAACAAACGGAAGATTCATGATTCGCAGGGATCCTCGAAGAAACAGCAAACAGTAGCAATTCACGCTCCTACAACCCCGGCTACAGCTCCTACAACTCAAACTTCTACCAGTGGATACACTGGTACCCTCCCCAGGTGTGGCAAATGCATTTATCACCATCGTACTCCCGGATCCTGTCATGAAAAACTCTACAACAAGTGTGGCAAGAAAGGCCACATTGCTCAAAATTGTAGGAATCCAGCTCAGTCAACCACTCAAGCTTCCAGAACGAGTATTGGTCGGGCTTGCTACAGTTGTGGTGAGGTCATACATTTCAAGAGAAACTGCCCCAAAGGAGCGATAGCTAGCAACACAGGGAGAGTCCTAGCTATGGGACAAGAAGAGGCAGTTGCTAATCCCACCGTTGTCTCTGGTACGTTCCTCCTTGAAAACTCTTATGCTAGTATCCTTTTAGATTCTGGTGTTGAATGAAGTTTTCTTAGCCATCCATTCAAACATCTTCTTAAAGCTAACCTCCAACCATTAACTGAAACGTTTACCGTCGAGATGGATAACGGTGAGAAAGAAAACGCTAACGACAAATTCATAGGTTGTACCATTACCCTGAATGATCACACTTTTCCCATTGACCTAATGCTAGTTTCCATAAAGAGCTTTAATGTTATCATTGGCATGGATTGGTTGAGTCCCAATCATGTTGATATCCTTTGTTATGAAAAAGCCATCCGTCTTAATCTCCCCTTTGACCAGACTCTCATGATCTACGGCGATAAACTTAGTTCCAATCTACGCATCATATCTTGCATCAAAGCTCAAATGCTTGTGCGAAAGGAGTGTCATGCATTCTTAGCTCATGTAATCAACGAGAAAAAAGAAGTTAAAGACCTCGAGAGCATCCCCGAAGTCTGTAAATTTCCTGATGTCTTTCCAAAAGAGCTTCCGGGAATTCCTCCCGAACGTCAAGTTGAATTTTGCATCGACCTAATTCCTGGAGCCAATCCTGTAGCCAAGTCTCCATATCTCTTAGCTCCAGTAGAAATGCAGGAGTTATCCAGTCAGCTTAATGAGCTGCTCAACAAAGGGTTCATCAGACCAAGTTCCTCACCCTAGGGAGCCTCGATATTATTTGTGAAGAAGAAATATGGATCCTTTCGGATGTGCATAGACTACCGTGAGTTGAACAAGTTGACAGTCAAAAAACCGTTATCCTCTTCCTCGTATAGATGAGCTCTTCGATCAACTTTAGGGAACCAGTTACTTCTCAAAGATAGACCTTAGATCAGGGTACCATCAGCTTCTAGTTCACGAGAATGATGTGTCCAAGACAACATTCAGGACTTGATATGGACACTACGAATTCGTGATGATGCCCTTCGGTTTAACCAATGTACCGGTTGTGTTCATGGACCTGATGAAATGGGTGTGTCATCCCTTTTTGGACAAGTTCATCATCGTGTTCATTAACGACATACTTGTTTATTCCCGAAGCGAAGAAGATCACAAACAACACTTGAGGTTAGTGTTGGAAACACTCAGAATGGAGAAGATGTACTCGAAATTCTGCAAGTCTGAGTTCTGGATTCGGAAGGTAGCTTTCCTTGGTCATGTGGTAAGCGAGGAGGGTATACACACGGACCCATCCAAGATCAAGGTGATATAGAATTGGTCGGCACCGAAGACACCCACAGAAATCCGTCAATTCTTGGGTCTCGCTGGCTACTATCGCAGGTTCATCCAGAATTTTTCGAGAATCGCCAAACCCTTAACCACTCTGACACAGAAAGGTGTACCCTTTTCTTGGAGTGAGAAGCAAGAAACCACATTCCAAACATTGAAACGAGCCCTGTTCAGCGCATCTATTATGTCCCTGCCCGAAGGAACAAAGGACTTCGTAATTTATTGCGATGCATCCAATCAGGGTTTAGGTTTTGTGCTTATGCAGAGAGGAAAAGTTATCGCTTATGCCTCGAGACAGATGAAGGAACACGAAGTTAACTACATGACTCATGACCTGGAGTTAGGAGCAGTGGTCTTCGCACTGAAGATTTGGAGACATTACCTCTACGGAATTAAGTGCACAATCTTCACTGACCATAAAAGCATGCAGCACATCTCTAATCAGAAAGACTTAAGCATGAGGTAGCGGCGATGGGTAGAACTACTTAGTGATTATGAGTGCGAAATCCACTACCATCCTGGTAAGGAAAATGTGGTAGCAGATGCCCTGAGCCAAAAGGAGAGTTCAAGCCGCAAGGCTAAGACGCTAACGATGACCATCCATTCTCACTTATCTACACAGATCCGAGAAGCCCAGTTGGAAGCCCTAAAACAAGAAAATGGGTTGAACGAAGCCTTGAGAGGAATGGAGAAGAAACTTGAGATCAGAAGTGACGGAGTCTACAGTTTCATGGATAGAATCTGGACCCCAAAGTTTAGAGGTTTTAGAGACGTTGTCATGAACGAAGCTCACAATACCAAATACTCTGTTCACCCAGGTTCGGACAAGATGTACCTGGATCTCAAGAAACTATATTGGTGGCCAAACATGAAAGCTGAAATCGCAACCTTCGTGGGAAAGTGTCTGACTTGCGCCAAGGTAAAGGTCGACTATCAGAAGCCCTTGGGTCTGCTCCAACAGCCCGAGATACCCGAGTGGAAATGGGAGATGATTACCATGGATTTCATTACCAAGTTGCCTAGGTCTCCGAGTGGGTACGATACCATTTGGGTAATTATCGATCGTTTGAGAAAATCCGCTAACTTCCTTCCGATTAAAGAATCATTCTAGATGGAAAGACTCACGCGAGTCTACATCCAAGAGATAGTCTGACTGCACGGTGTACCTGTGTCCATTATCTCCGATCGAGATAACAGGTTTACCTCAAGGTTCTAGCAGTCCCTTCAGAAAGCTCTTGGAACTAAACTGGACATGAGTACAGCTTACCATCCTCAAACAGACTGACTGAGTGAGAGAACTATGCAGACCCTAGAGGACATGCTGAGAGCATGTGTCATTGATTTTGGAAAGTCGTGGGACACCGATTTACCCTTGATCAAGTTCTTGTATAACAACAGCTACCACACCAGCATCAAGGCTGCCCTGCTCGAAGCCTTCTACGGTCATAAGTGCAGATCCCGTCTGTGCTAGGCCGAGGTAGAGGACACGCAGCTAGCCAAGAGTCGAGTCCCCAATAGTGCTCTCACTGGTCCTGAAATCATCCGTGAAACCACCGAGAAAATCATCCAGATCCGAGAACGACTGAAAGCTTCACGAGACTGACATAAGAGTTACGACGATAAACGACGCAAACCAATAGAATTCCAGGTTGGAGATCGTGTCCTTTTGAAGGTCTCACCCTGGAAAGGCATGGTACACTTTGGAAAGCATGGAAAACTTAATCCGAGGTACATAGGACCTTTCGAGATCCTTGCTAGGATCGGTCCTGTAGCCTACAAACTCCGACTACCTCAAGAACTTAGCAACGTCCATCCAGTCTTCCACGTCTCAAATCTTAAAAAGTGTCTATCCGATGAAACCCTCATGATCCCTCTTGACGAGATCGAGATTAACGAAAATCTAAACTTTGTGGAAGAACCCATCGAAATCATGGATTGAGAGGTCAAGCGTAAGAAACAAAGTTGCATCCCGGTAGTGAAGATTCGTTGGAATGCCAAGCGGGGACCCGAATTCATTTGGGAGCGCGAAGACTCAATGAAACAGAAGTATCCACATCTCTTTTCAATTTCATGATTTGTATTTTAATTCTAAATTTCGGGACGAAATTTCCTCTAACGAGGGGATAATCTGACAACCCGTAATTTATTACATCACTGTAACCTGTTCCCGTTAATAAAACCGTTTGTATTTCCAATTTTCCCGTTGACTTTTGGATTAGGTCATTTAAATTAAGGCTATTATTATGATCTCGTCAGTGTCCAAACACATTAGAAACACGTGAAAACATCCCAAATTGTTATTTGTAAAATTTCTACTTTCGACCACATCGGGTTACAACAACTTAATCGGGTACGACCAAAAGCCCCGTTTAACGTTAGTATGGGATACAATTCCACTGGGCCTCAAACTCGAACCATATTTAAAGATTAAAGAACTTCATTTGAAGCTTATTAAATCTCTTTCTCTACTCTCTCTCTAAAACCTCAATCTTTGATCTGAAATCACGTCTTTTAAGCTCCAAATTGGTATGTAATCCATCCTAGCTCATAGTATAACACATTTAGGTTTCAAATTCGTGTTTAATTAATGAAATATGATCAAGAACATGTGTTTACGGCCCAGGAATAGCCCTAGGCTGCAAACACACATCAATGGAGTTTTGGAGCCCCAAAAACCCTTGCAAACCACTTCTGGAGCTTAGATATGACTTAGGGCTTACAATACTGCACTTAGAACACCAAAACCTTATCATTTGAGGGGTAAACATGAGTTTACGGCCCAAGAACATGCTTGGACCGTAAAAACGCTTTCATAGGCCGTAAACCCCTTTTAAGGTGTTAAAATGCCCCTTAAACACATCCTAAGCCTTAGAATAATGTCTATAATCATACACCATTGTGTTAGGGACATTAAACATGCAAGAAACCATCCCATAGGGAGATTATGGTCGTAAACCCCTATGGAATGGCTCATGTACGATAAACTCCTTTGTGGTGGTCAAATGGTGCCCTAACATCCATCCATGGCTTGTACTGTCGACTAGAAACACTTACGCTTAACCTAGGATCACCAAAACACAATAAGAATGGGTACTTGAGAGTTTACGGCTGTAAACTCCTAGTTTACTACCGTAAAATCCTTAAATGGTCCCTTTTGATGGTTTGATTCCTTCCATAGCCTTAGAACTAAACCTAGGATCACCCCACAACAGTTATAAGACCATTAAGCAACCTAGAAGCCACCACCCATGAGTTTATGGCCGTATTTAGGCCATACACCCCCTTAGATGCTACCTGGGTCATTCCTAACACTTGAAATAAAGTGTTTTCGTGCCATGGAGTGTACTTTCTTATCTAATTACTATTTCAAAGTCTAATTAGATAAAATTATGTATCTTTTCATATTACATAGGAACCTCACATGCGTTCAAGCCCTGAACTGTTATTTAGCATCCTAGCCGACACATTTCTCGACCGGTGAGTTCATACCCCTACACCTTTTTCCTGTGTTTTCCAATGTTTTCAGGGGGGGAATACAAGCACATCATAAAGGTTTTTGAAAACATATAACTGATGTAATTATATGATTTCCTGACAAACTTTAAATACTAAATGCATTTTGTAATATGCGAAGCATAAGGAAAGTTTTCTGAAGGTAATTACATAACTTTCAAACAGTATGAGAACTCATCAAATCATCCGATTTATAACTCATCTAATCATTTAAATTATTAAGCGAATAATTTGGGATCGACATTTATGGTTTTATGGAATCAAAAACTATGATTGATTTAGTTTATCTATGTTTAATCTACAGTATCTCGTTGAATAATATTCTTGTATTTGCTTATTTATATTTTACCAAACTATTTCGAAACTCGAGAACGATCTATTTTTCCGTGAATTGGTAATACTAGCTTGTTAGATTAGTCTTCAGTATTCCCTACGAGTTATCACTAAATCCTCTTCGGAAGTATAACCAGAGTCTCCAGGAGAGAGAGCGTCAAATTTGAGATTAGATCTATTCGGGACTGACAATCCCACACCTTAACTGCTAGCTACAGTTAGGCGGGCACGCCTTGGGTGACAAATTTTGGATTCTAGCGACGCCTGAAAAACATCAAGGAGGTCACGGGTCAAATTAGTATGGTTATACGAGTCACAATACGTATTAAGTTAGCAAATTTTATTCACGGATGTTTTTCTATCTTCCATAGTTCGTGTATTGAAACTAATGTACTTTCAAAGATAATCCGGCTTTCAGGATAATTCACTTAAACGTTACAAGTAGGGTAGATACTTTTATACTTCGTTTCAAATCGATAACAAACCGCAAACTTTTAAGGAAAATAAGGGTTTTTCCTAGGATCATGAAACTGTTCTTAACCAAGATTGTGTAACAAACAAATAACTCTTCTTATAAGAAGATATAGGATTTTCTTGGATAAAAACTTTTTCAGAAAACCAAAGGAAACTTGTTCTTTTACTAAAACAAACTGCTTATGAACTCACCAGCTTTATGCTGATATTTTCAAAACTGCTTGTATTCTCAGGTCCACATTAGACAGGTTCACCGAAATCTTTTGGAGAAGACGGAGCGTTTTAGTAGTCTCCTCTTTACTTTTGTTCATTTTGGATGTATATATCTATAATCATGTATAACTTTACTTTCAAACAAATCTAAATATTTATGTGTAATGTAATGGTTGTGTTTACTGTGCTTACTATGTACATTGGTTGTGATACTTTACATGATGTCCTCCGCCCCGGAACGTTTCCGCCATCGGTTTCGGGGTGTAATAGTTTACCACCTCCGGATGTTTCCGCCATCCTTGGTTTGGGGGTGTGACACTATCCCCAACTTGGAATTCAAAGGGTTTGCATCTTATATCAACATAGATCTTCTAACGATGTCGTGGTACCTTCATGCGTTCATGGATTTGCACTATTTTCTTAGTCGTTTCATGAATAATCTATGGGCATGTTTGTTGGGTTATTTCCTGCGAACTTCTTGGGTAGTTGGGTATCGCCAAGTTCCACCCAAAAAATAGGAGATCGACATGTACGACCATATAAAGCTTTAAAATCTATCATACATGCTCTAAACATGTCACCAAGCGTTTGGATTGTCCTTTCGCTTTGACCGTTGGTCTAAGGATGATAGGATATACTCATATCTAGCTATGTGCCAAGGAATTTTTGCAAATTTTGCTAGAATAGGGGGTAAATATTTTATTTTTGTCAGAGGTAATAGATAGTGGTACCCCATGTAATCTGACAATCTCTAAGGTACGTCCAGGTTGACTTTCTGAGAGTTGTTGATGTTCTGCCTTAACCTTTGAACATGTTAAGGATTTACTTGTGTAGGTTGCAATTTCATCCTTCTTCTTTAGCCACCAACAAAGACATTTTAAATCTAGATACATATTGTTTGATCCGTGATGGATGGAGTACCTAGTCCTATGGGCCTCATCTAAAACTAGTTTCTTGATTTTTCCAAACTTCGGAACCCATATCCGGTTCATGAAGAACCTTCATCAATTATCCCTAATTTCTAGAAGCGTTTTAATTCCCCTAAGGCCTTCTAATCTATGAGATTACACTAGACTGAATAGTCATTGATAGTTCTTTGAATCTACGATGCTTAACTCATTCTTTACGACTTAAGGCATCGACTATGACATTATCCTTGACTAGATGATAATGGATCTCACATTCATAGTCATTAAGTAATTCCAACCATCTTCATTGTGTCATGTTGAGTCCTTTTCATCGAAGATGTGTCAGAGACTCTTGCGCTCCATTTAGATTATACATTTCGTTCTGTAAAGATAATGATGCTAGATCTTTAATGTAAAAACCACTGCTCCCAACGTTAGGTCATTGGTGATGTAGTTATTCTCATGCACATTGAGTTGTCATGAGGAAAAAACTATGACATTCTCCCTCTGCATCAATAAACATCCCAATCCCTGATTTGAAGAATCACAATACATAGTGAAATCACCAATGCCCTTTGGAAGGGATAATATTAGTGCAGTGCACAACATATCCTTCAGCTTTTGGAAATTTGTTTCTGATTTGTCTCCCAAATCAAATTTTATTTCCTTTTGGTTAAATATTGTGAGGGGTTTTTCTATCCTAAAGAAGTTTTCTATGAACCTTCGCTAATCCTAAGAACTCACGAACCTCAGTTGGTGTCTTGGGTGCTTCCCAGTTCCTTACAACCTCAATATTGGAAGGATCAATGAGAATTATTTTACTTTTATACTATGTGCCCTAGAAAGTGTACTTCCCTAATCCAAAATTCACACTTATATAATTTTTCATACAACTTTTCTTTCCTTAGTAGCTCTAGGATAACCTGAAAATCCCACCCATGCACTTCCTAGGTTCGTCAATAGACCAAAATATCATCAATGAATACTACCACAAATTTATCCATGTAGGGACTAAATACTCAGTTCATCAGATCCATAAAAAATAGTTGGGCCATTGGAATGTACAAAAGGAACGAACAAGAACTTGTAATGGATGTATCGGGTTTTGAACGTAGTCTTTGGAATGTCTTCTACCATTACCTGGAGTTGATGATATCTAGGTCTCAGGTCAATCGTAGAAAAATAAATGGATCCTTATAATTGATCGAAGAGATTGTCGATTCCAGGAAAAGTATACCATTTCTTGATGGTCAACTTATTTAATTCCTTATAATCAATGCAAATCCGCAAATATATGTACTTCTTCTTAATAAATAAAATGGGTTCTCCCCAAGGAGAGAAGTTTGGTTTAATGAAGCCCTCGTTAAGAAGTTCATATAGATGTTTGGAGAGCTCTTGCATCTCCGATGGTGCCAAATTGTAAGGGGATTTTGCGAATGGGGCATCTCCTTGAACTAGATAAATCAAAAACTCTACTTGATGCGTTAAGGGTAACCCATGTAAATATTCTGGGAATACATTAGGGTAATCGAACACCTGAGGTACTTCCTTAATCCTTCCCTTACTATCTTTCCTATCAACAATATGGACTAGAAAGGCATAATACTTTTTCTGCAAGTACTTTTTGACCTTCATGCATGAAATAATCTTAAGGTCTGTACTAGGTTTGTGTTTGCAATGATTAAGTGTTTTCCAATCGATAAAAGTATACATAGTGCCTTCTCAAAGAATAATACTTTCATGTGATTAAGGGATAACCAATCCATGCCAATGATGACACCAAAGCTTCCAATGACCATAGGCATGGGATCGACGAAAAAAATATGGTTATTGTTAATGGACAACTCTTTAGTTGTTCTTGGGTACTACTGACTTTACCGTTAGACATTTCAACTTTATAGGTTTCCCTACACTTACTAGATGGACAGTTTAATAATTTCCTAAACTTAGGAGTAATATTGTTTTTATCGACACTGATATCAAAAAGTACATTTTCATATAATTCATTGATTAGAAAAGTACCGGTGACTACCATTGGATCCTGTACAGCCTCCTTGGCTCCTACTACAAAATGCGCATCCTCTAGTATTTCCTCCCTGTCCCCTCAACCTTGTTTAAATTTTCCTTATATCTCCCACCTTTTATCACTCAAAACATGCTCTACCTTCTACTACTATTGTGGTTCCTTGATTTATTGGAGCTCTACATCTATTGGCAAGATGACCTTTTCTGCCATAATTCGTACAAATCGAACAAGCTTTGGTATGAGGATACATGAATTGATTACAATTTGCACTACCTCATGTGTTAGTTTTTATTGAGTTTGTGTAAGGTCACACCTTATCATTCGATGATTCAAACAAATAACGCGTTGTCCACCAACATTAACGCCATCGCCAACATCAATAACTACATGAACCCAATGATCTTAGTGATAGTTTGTATATTAAGAAGATGTTCTTTGTATATATATAGAATACATGTATGATTCTTAGTGATTAGGATAAGATATTTACATAGATTAGTATATGTGACAACCCGAAATTTCTATCTTGTACTGTCAATCAATTCAATCAAAGTCAAACTTGTTTCTGCTATCTTTTAGCACTGTTTAGAGTCTGTTTGAGGGTTCTAAGCCTTGTACATTCAAGAATCGGGTGTTAGGAAGTATCTACTTGAATCCATTTTGCCTAAATCAAGCTTTAAACCCATTAAATGGAGTTTATGGCCAAACCTTCATGTTTGGGCGGTAAACTCAAGAGTTTGGCGGTGAATACATAAGTTTACATCATTTTTCATCATTTCCTTCCATTTCAAGGTAACAAACCCCATGTCTCTCTCAAGTATCATAAGATCTTCACCCCGATCTTCCAAAAATGTAACAATCATTTCTCTTGATTTGTTGTTACAATACTTTATCTAGGGATTTCACATGATTTCATCCATGAAATCCTTTCATTTTGATAGATCTTCAAGTGTTCTTCATTTCACCAAGAACACCAGGAGCACACACTAGTGTTCATGGACCTTAAACAACCTTGCAAGCTTGTTATAAGTAAGTACAGTACACTTAGCTTACTCTATGCTTGAATCACTTGCAAAAAACTTAGAAAACATCAAGAAAACTCAAGAGCACATGGTGTTTACGGCCAAGGCAATCACCTTGGGCCGTAAACACTATTTAGTGGTGCAAATGAGCCACCACTCCTCGCTAAGGCTTAGACTTGAACCTATAACACTTCATTGTGACTTCTAAGACCTTAAAACAACATTTAGTACAAAATACCATGAGTTTACAGCTGTAAACTCATGGGGTTTACTCCTGGGCCGTAAACTCATGTAATACATCCATGGTGGCTGTAAACTCCAATGTGAGGCCATACTTCCCTTAGATGCAACTCTTAGTACTTCTAGCACTTGAATCAATATGTTTTACATGTCCTAGGGTGCCTATACTTGCTTAATTAGTTGTTTAAATCACTAATTAGATACATATGTGTGTCATTATGTTCTAACTAGGATCCGTGTGTGTACTCAAGTCTTCAATTGACACCTACTATCTTATACCACTTATTCATCCAAGCTACTCACTACAGGTGAGTTCATACCCCTTAATCTATCTTTTAAATGATTTTAAATGCTTTTATGGGGGGAATACAGGTAGAAAACTTTTAGTTATATAATCAATCACATGTGATTTTTAACTATGTTTCAAAACAATATATTTCATATTCTTGAAACTGTGTTTCAAACAAACTACTTTTAATTAGTTTTATAAATTGACATCAAGTCACCAATATTTATTATTTTATTCTTCAAATGTTTTACAAAACCTCTTTAAAACTTATATATTATCAAATGCATGTCTATATACGTACAACTATATAAGTAATCTTTCAAGGACTTAGGACTGCTAACTCACTTTATTTCCTTTTCCTTGTTTGGATGTAGCCTAAGAGTATTGGTTATTTGTCCAAATGTCGTTTAAATATTAATTATGTATTATGTATACATATGTAGATACAAAAGTACTATTAGATAGATCAGTGCCTTTAGGTAGCAAAGGTGTACCTTCATTCATTCAAATCACAAAGATTACTAGTAAGCTATTATAGGTATAGTTAGGAAAATACTATCATATACAAGTACATTAAGAGAATACTATACATTACTTACTATAAAGATAAACATATAGAAAATACTGTAATGAGAAACAAGGCTTACTATAAAGAGAAACTGATAGATAATACTATTATGAGAAACAATAATTACTATAAAGAGAAACAAATACAGAATACTATAATGAGAAACAATACATACTAAGATGTTATAGAATACAACAACTATAGGATCTAATTATACCAATGAATCACTAACTCATTGTTCTAAACAAAAGGTGATAGTTAAATTGGGTATACATGATCATATAACTTTAATGTGGATGTTCACCGCTAGCAACTAGTTTGCTGAGGTCGCGTTTGGTTCCTAGAATTTTTTGACAGGGTGAGCTTTTAGTATGGGAACTAGCCATCACATTATAGCTTAATGTATCAATTTAAGGCAATAAGTACAGCAGTGGTTACTATAATACTGTACTAGTGTACTTTAATATTTTCCCCATTGCATTCATTTTGTGATCTTCTCACATACTCGGTAATGTATAAACTATATTTTGTAAATGATAGTCACACTTGGGAAAATATACACACTTTTACAACAATCAAACATACAGAACCTTTGATGCCTTGGTATAAGGCTACTTTTAGTAGAAAAATATATGATTTTCTAGGAGATACAATTATTTACTACAAACATTTACATTGAACATTTACAAACATTTTCTTCAAATAACAAACAATTTCTTCAAACTTATACAAACATTTACTACAAACATTTACAAACTTATACATCAAACACTTACAAACATTTTCATACAAACAATGACACTAAATACTTATGAGCTCACCAACTGTTATGCTGATAAACTCTTTCAAAATAACTTGTATTCTAAGGTCATCAGTAGTTAGGTACAGTCGAATAGGTTCTAAGAAGAAGGAGCGCATTCAAGACTCGTCTTTTATTTTGATTACTTGTTTTGATGTCGTATTACTATGAAAGAACATACTTGTATCAATTATTACTATTATTTCAATGGATGATGTTGTTGGTTGTTTCCTATTTTGCATTGTGATGATATTGTACATGACGTCCTCCACCCCCAGATGTTTCCGCTGTTCCGGTTTTGGGGTGTGACAGATTGCTATCAGAGCGTTGTTTATAGTGAATCGAGTATATCAACCCGTAACAGATGTACAAACTATAACCACATAAGAGTTAAAATACTCTTTCACACCCCAAAACCACGAACGGCGGAAACGTTCAGGGGTGGAGGACGTCATGTACAGTATCACAACAGTGTAATATAATAAACAAGCAACAACATCATCCATTACATTATAAGTAAAGTTTTAATACATGTGTGTTTATTTCATAGTAGTAAGACACCAAAAATATACAGTCAAAATAAAAGACGAGACTTGTCTGCTCCGTCTTCTCAAAAACTTGACCTCCGTACCTGTCTACTGACGACTTGAGAATACAAGTTATTTTGAAAGCGAGTATCAGCTTTAAAGCTGCTGAATTCATAAGTATATAAGTGTCATTGCCTTGTTTGTGAAAATCTATTATAAAGGCAATGTAAATTGTTAAATGAAAATGTTGTTGTACGTATGAAAACCCTAGGAAAACCCTTATTTTCTATAAGTATGACTAGGTAGTCTTCTACCAAGACCCGAATGTTTTGTAAGTAATATGATAGCTTTTCCTTTCTATTGACTAGTACTACAGTACTTAGTCTAACTCCTCATTTATATGAAAGTATCACAAAATAAAGTAAATAGGAAAAGTATAATCATGTAAGTGTTAACCCTGGGTGGCCAGGATTACCACGACATCGCCGAAGCGAAAGGTATACCCGATGAACATCCGAAGATTGTCCACTCACCCTCTGTAGCGGCAGCAGGGTGGAGGGGGGGTTAATCCCATAACAACGTTAACCTAATGATCATCCAAAGATTTTCATCTCATCCCCTGTTGCAACAGGAGATGGAGGAATGGTTAGTTCCGTAACTGATTCCTAATATAAGTAATAACCGTAGGCATTCGTAGATGTTCATCACCCACTGTTGCTAACAGATGGGTTCCAGAATGGTTAGTCCCGTACGTATATCCCGAGGTACTGTGGGATAGAGGCCCATCTAGGTACCCGAGGTACTTGGGATAGGGTCTTGTCTAGATATCCCGAGGTACTAGGGTTATGCAGGAAGATTTAAATAGAAAGTACTAATAAATCATCCTCGCAATTCGAGATAAAAGTATCCATGTTAATGTACATAATTAAGTGTATCTATGTAAAGGTACTCATGTAATGCGTTCATGTACACGTATTCATGTATCGTGTAAGTATATGTAAACGTAATCATGTATCATGTAATCAAATGTAAAGGTACTCATGTATCAGGTAGTGTACTGGTATAGACTCATGAATGAACTGACTCTTGTGTGATTTCTTGTAATAGGAATTACGTTTGATATCTCCAAATTATCCCTATGATAATTTTCTGGAAGGTAATTGGTTGTTCAAGTAGGTTTATACACTCTTACTACTCAAGGGTGTGAGAAACTAAATGAAAACTGTAAACTATAACATCAATACGTATATGAGAACATAAGTGTACATGCATAGTTTAGTTTAATAATGAAAAATGGTTTTATAAGACACCTTAGGGGTTTTGAAACCAAAATTAACAATGACTTGATGTCATTTTTGATATAGATTTCAAAGGTAAAACAATTCATAAGAATACGTTTTTAAGATTTAAAACTATTTCTTGCATCACATTTTGTAGTATGTGAAATCTGTTAAATGACAAACACAGTTATAAAATACATAACAATGATTTAATAACATGTTTGTTTCTACTTGTATTCCCCCCCCCCCTTTTAAAGCATTTAAAATCATTTAAAACATTGATTAGGGGTATGAACTCACCTATAGTTGGTGATTGGAATGAAATGAACGGTAGCGGATGGCTAGGTGTCAAGCGAGAACTTGTGAACACACTACGATCCTAATGAACATATAATAACACAAATATGCACTCAATTAGACATAATTGACTAATTGATAATGTTTAAGACATCCTAGGCATATAAACACTTTATATAAGTATTTTAAGCCATAAGGATTGCATCTAAGCCATTGTGGGACAGGGTACTTGTGTTTAGGGTTTCCAAAGGACCCCATATGAGAGTGTACTCTCTCTAAACCATCACACATGGAGTTTACAGTTGTAAACTATTGAGTTTACGGCCGTAAACTCCCAAACATGTGTGTTTGGTGTGTTTTGAAGTCCCAAATGCTTTCTAGAATTGTTCTAACTTAGTGGCTAAGTCCTTGGAAGAGTTTAAGGTCTAGAAGTACTCCAATTAGGAGTTTACGGCCTCAAGGCTAATACCCTTAGAGTTTACGGGCGTAAACTCTAAGTATGGTGGGTTTTAGTTGCTTTCAAGCCTCTTGCACTTGTTGGATATGTTCTAGACAATTGTTTAAAGCTAATGAGAACCCTAGGCACACTTTAGTTCCATCCATTTGAGTTTACGGCCCAAGAACATTCTCTTGGCCGTAAACTCACTTTGATGAGGGATTTTTATGTATTTAGGTTCCTCATTTTTGTAGGAAACAATTCCATGAAGGGGTCTAGGGCTTTAGGTGTCTTGAAACCACACTTTTGTCCATTCTTATGGAGTTTATGTCACACCCCGCTAAAGCGGAAACGCAAGGTATGAAAGCGATAACGGTTTCAATGCAAAAGATAAAGATACATCACCATAGCAGTATTTAAAAGTTTACAACCCATAGCTTCAAAAGAAACAAAATACAAGTTTTTTTTTTCAAAATAACATTGTTCAAAATATAGCTTCATAATAGCTTCAACACGATGCAGCATGCTCTATGATGATGAATCTTTACATCCACTTACTAATTACTTCCTGAAAAAGCATGTAAAACGAGCGTCAACTATGAAAATAGTTGGTGAGTATCCCAAGTTTATAAAAATCGAGCGTACAATAAGGCTTTTCGTAAATACAAGTACATTGCTTCAATGATAAACAAGTTGATTGCTATTAATGAATACAAGTTTATTGCTATAACGAGAAACGAGTTTGTATGTGTATGAGCAAACAATGAGTCTCAACCAAACCTATGACTGAAGCCCTATCGAGATCTCTGCTTATCGTTCCATAGATGAATATGGTATCATGCACTCCAGCGATTCGGGCGAGTGAGGAGTTGTCAATTCCTAATAGCGCTATCCATAACGACCATTGGCTCAAAGAGTTAATGGTTAGAGATAAGGGAAGGGCCTTAGTACGATAAGTTCTCATGTTCCGTGTTGCATAGACATACATAAAGAAACATAGCAATACAATAGCAATCATGTTTGATACAATTCAATTTAAATACAACATGCAAACAGTAGTTTTTCTGGACATGCTTTTCCACCCCAAAACATAAAAACCGAAAATAGGGGAGTGCGTGAATACTCACGATGTTTTGTGTAGACACAAGCGGTACTTCGGGATGCACCAACGTCTTACTACCGGGATCCTACGACATCAAACACACGCACTAGTGAGTTTCCATATCGATATCTAATGCTAATATACTAAACTCTACATATAGGGAAATGCCAATTTATGTTTTAGTATTCGATTTTATATCAATTAGTTACACTTTTTCTGAAGTAATGAAATTCTATATATCGGACGATTAATTACAACCTTGGAATATAAAATTTCCAAATTTTTAAGTCCTTATTACAACATAAATTCACGAAAATAGCATTCGAGGGATAAAAATTCTCAAACTTTTTATTTAACTGTTATTACACAATACTAAGCTGAGAAAATTATAAAAATGGATTTCCAAGCTGTTTGATTATATTTTATGATTTTTGAGCATTTATTTCAATAAAAATTGAAATAAATAGAAAACAGTTTCCAAAATTACCCAAACTTTTTATTTAATTGTTATTATACATAAATAGGCTAGGAAAAATATAAAAGATATTTTTCAGTGGGTATTTCTATTTTTCCTTGCTTTATTCCTTTAAATAGTCATTAATTAAAGAAATAATATTAAACAATTAAAATAAATCACCATAAATTTTTGTAACATCATTTACAGTATAAATATCCTGGGAAAAATTACAAAAGTGGTTTTCATAATGTATAAACTGGTTTTGGGTATTTATGTATATTTAAGTGTATTTTAGTGCAATTAACTTTAGAAAATAAGAGAAAAATAGTTTACAGTAGAGAAAAATATTCAAAATATTTATGTAACCTCCTACTCTATAATATTATATCCTGGTAAATTTTCATGAATTTTGGATAATCAGAACTATTTCTCCCATTTTTAGACCACTATAATTACCAAAAATTGGGAAAAATAGTAAAACATGATGGAAAATCTTGAAATTATTTTCTGGAGTCACCCATCACAGGTAAGATATGCGAAAATTGTTAGATACAATTTTCACATCCTATAAAGTGGTTTTGTAATTTATCATGTCCTAAATAAAAGAAAATTAGAAATCATATGAAACAGTAACAAAAACTACTAAAATTTGGTGAGGGATCATTATTCCCCATAAGGATCATCCATGAATTTATTTAGGATTTATTGACCTCTGGAAGTATTTTATATGATTTATGCCCTTGGTTTTAGCAATAATTCTAATAAATCAAATAAATAACAAAAGCTCTTGAAATTTTCCAGATTATCTCATGCATGCAAGGGCTTTCAAAAGGAAAAATGTAAAAAAATGTATTCAGAAGAGAAATGAGGGTAATGATTTCAAACAATTTAAGAAAAGTTGCATGCAATAATGCATGAAGTGTAAATGTGGCTGAAGTTCATGAATTTGTGTAGCCCATTCAGTGAGGTTTTAAGCCACGAAATTTCAACCACAATTCACTAGATATGTTAAGTTTCTAAGGTATTTTTCCTCAGATATATGGTTGGGTTTAAGGCCATTGTTTAAGCAAGATAAAAATAGTGATCACAGAAAAAGAGCTATATCCGCAACCTTTTTGTAAAATATGCTAAAATCGGATATTTAATATTTTACAGTGAGACCAGTTGGGTTTGAAAGTTAACTCGTGGAACTAACCAATACAAAAAGAATATCATGATTTGGTTAAGAAATGACTGAGTTATGACTGTTCAAAGTCGAACAAAGTAATCTGGCAGATTGCATGTTTGCTTGTGTGCATTATTAGGGTATTTCAACAAGAACATCATGCATGTCTTTGGTAAGGCCCGATTTCTAACACATGCATGGAATGAATGAGCATCCAAGATGTACTAGAAATGGTTTAAATGCTTTTTTTCATGCATGAACACAAAAGAAATGGAGAAGAACATGAAATATTAGGTTTTGATGTCACATGATCATATGTGCATCTTTTCCACTCCTTGCATGGGTTTGATCCCGGATTTTCACCATCTCTAACACATGCATTGTGTTATGGTGAGAATCTACAAACCACAAGGGGAGAATAAATATTTCTAACCATGGAAAGGCATAGAATCCGAAAAGTAGAGAAGACTAAGAAGAAAAAGAGGTTTAACCATGAAACTATGGAAGAAGATGTTGTTGTTTACCTTGGTTTTGACCTTGAGAGAAGTAAGAACACTTCAAGGGCTTCACAATCTCGAAATTTTGCAGAGAAATGAGAGGATTTTCGTGAGTTTAGAGAGAGGGAAGAAGAGAGTTAAGTGTGTGAAGAGAGTGAAGTGAGAGAGTGAAGAGGGAAGAGGTGGAGTAAGGGTTTAAGCATAATGATTGTGTTTTGAGGAAGAGAGAGGGCATGGGGAGGGGTGATGGCCGGTTTTTGCATGCATTTTGGCCTCCTCTCTCCTAAATTTTAAACTTTATAAACTTCCCTCCTATATTTTATATAAAAACATTCATTTTTATAAAATGTTTATTAAGCAATTTGATTTATTTAAAAATCTTGTTTTCAACAAATAATTTATGATTAATACTTGTAATTTATATTTCTAGTTCATTGGTATAATCCATAATTTGATTAATAAAATTTGATATTAGGAAGTTTATAGCCAAATTTTATAAAGTTTTTAAGCTTTATAATTTATAACTTGGATTTTTGGCTCTTTAGGGTTTTTGGAATATTGTTTGATATTCAACAACATGTTGAAGTATAATTAGAATGTTTTAATTTATTTTTAGAGTTTTATACCCTATTTCAATTATAACAAAGCTTGAAGCTTTATTCTAATTATAGTATTGGCATTTCCTATTGTAGCTAAGCAACTTACTAGAATTGTAAGTATCAAGTATATTAGTCCTAGACCTTAGTTGGATCCTAGTTTATGCAAGATTTTTGACCTAATTTATACTACTAGTTCATGGTATGTTGTGCATGAATGGTTATTATAAAGATGCATGAGTCCGAGAATGACCTGAATTGGCAGTTGTCACAACTCTGCAATGGCTAACATAACCCTAATAGACTTAATCTTTGCTACCGGCGAGAAGGTTTCATCATAATCAATACCTTGAGTTTGTGTAAAACCCTTCGCAACCAGTCGAGCCTTATAAGTATGCACTTTTCCTTCCATGTCTGTCTTCTTCTTGAAGATCCATTTGCACCCGACTGTTTTACGGTCTGGTACATGGTCAACCAAGTTCCAAACTTGATTGTCATACATGGACTGTATCTCGTTGTCCATAGCCTCCTTCCATTTAGCTGACTCCGGGCCTGCCATGGCTTCCTTAACACTGCTAGGTTCATCCAAATTTACCAGTGTACTATCACTAATAAACGTATCACCTTCCGTAGTAATATGAAAACCATAATAAAACGAAGGTGTGTTCCTAACCCGTGTGGAACGCCTCGGAGGTACAGACTCGTCAGCTGGATCAATAGGAGTTTCCTCCTCAGGTTGATTGCTAGTGTCTGAGGTTCCTTCACCAATTGATTCTTGAATTTCTTCAAGATCAATCTGCCTCCCACTGTCTCCTTGGCTTATAAATTCTTTCTCGCGAAAGATCCCTCTTCGTGCTACAAAGAGCACATTCTCACTGGGTCTGTAGAAGAGGTAACCGAAGGATTTCTGTGGGTAGCCGATGAAAATACACCTTTCACTTCGGGGTTCAAGCTTATCATGAGTTTCACTCCTCACGAAAGCCTCGCAACCCCAAATTTTGATGTGGTCCAAATTGGGAACCTTCCCAGTCTACATCTCATGAGGTGTTTTGGTAACCTTCTTTGTAGGGACTAAATTAAGGATATGGGTGGCAGTCTCTAAGGCATAACCCCAAAAAGTGATTGGTAACGAAACTGGACTCATCATAGAGCGAGCCATGTCCAACAATGTTCGATTACGCTGCTCAGCTACACCATTCAGCTGTGGTGTCCTGGGAGGAGTCAATTGTGAGACAATCCCACACTCCTTAAGATAGTCAAGGAACTCGGTACTAAGATACTCACCACCTCGATCGGATCGAAGCATCTTAATGTTCCTGCCCAATTGATTTTCTACTTCCTGTTTGAATTCCTTAAACCTTTCAAAGGTTTCTGACTTATGTTTGATTAAGTAGACATACCCATATCTACTAAAATCATCAATAAAAGTCACATAATACCGATTAGCATCCCTTGTGGCGGTTTTGAATCGCCCACATACATCAGTATGTATTAGGTCCAACAAACCCTCACCCCTCTCATAAGTTCCAGTGAAGGGTGATTTTGTCATCTTTCCAAGTAGACAAGATTCACAATTATCATTCGATTTAAGGTCAAATAATTCCAAGACTCCACTCTTTTGGAGTTAGCCTATGCGTTTCTTGTTTATATGTCCAATACAATAATGCCACAATGATGCTTTATCTAGGCTAGTAGAAGAATCAATATACAACACATTATTTCCTAAGTTGTCTACAATCGACACAGTTTCATACACACCATCACAAAGTAATGCTTAAAATAAAACACATTATTAAAGAAAGCATTAATACCACCACATTCATTATCAAACGAAAAGGTAAAACCTTGTTTGTACAAAGCATGAAAAGAAATAATATTCCTCACCATTTCAGACGAGTACACACATTTATTCAAATCTAATTTTAACCCATTATTAAGCAACAAAGTATAAACTACAATCTTGGAAACAGGTGGAGCCTTCCTATTCCCCATGATTAATTTTATCTTCCCGTGCTCCACATCCTCACTTCTTCTTATGCCCTGCAAATCAGAACATATGTGAATATCATATCCTGTATCAAGCACCCAAGAGGTAGAATATGTTGAGTAATTAGACAATATAGTGTAAATACCTGCATGGGTGGGTTTCACTTTCCCATCCTTTAGATCCTGCAAGTACTTAGGGCAGTTTCGCTTCCAGTGTGCCTTTTCATGGCAATAAAAGCATTCAGCATCCTTGGGAATGGCAGAAGGAGTGACAGAACTGTTCTTGGTCTTTGATGAGGAGCCTTCAAGAGACTTTCCCTTGGTACCCTTCGAAGGGTGCTTCCTCTTCTTCCCTTTGCCTTGCCCAATAGCTAAAACAGGGGTAGATGTTGGAGTAGGAGTAGTAGAAGTAACAACCGCTTTACCCTTAAGACCGGATTCCGCGGTCTTCAAGAGTCCTTGAAGCTTGCTGAGGGTAACTTCCTCCTTGTTCATATGATATGTCATTCGAAAATGATCATAACAAGAAGGCAAGGAGTGCAAAATGATGTCAATTGCCAACTCCTCAAGGATGTTAACATTCAGCTTCAGCAACCGGTCCACATACCTTTGCATCTTTTGCATGTGGCCCGTGACGGATTCACCGTCCTTCATGCGGGTAGTTATTATGGAGGAGATTATTTCATACCGTTCCTGACGAGCACTCTGATGGTACCGTTCCATCAGATCTTGGTGCATCTCAAAAGGGTAGAAATCTTCATATGACTTTTGGAGCTTGGCTGTCATCGTGGCCATCATGATACATGCCACCTTAGTAGCATCTCTTTCATGAGTCCTGAATTCAGCGATCTCCTCAGGAGTAGCAGTAGACTCATCAAGTTCTTTTAACTCCTTATCAAGGACATATTCCTTGTCCTCATAACGAGTAACCATCCTGATGTTCCTAATCCAATCCATGAAGTTGGAACCATCAAAGATGACCCTCCCACAAAGATTCATGAGAGAGAAAGAACCAGTTGGGTTAGAGCCTAAAGCATTAGTGTTGGAAGACATCTGAAAGAAGAGAGTAAGTTTAGATTAGATATTTAGGATCCTTAATAAGACACCCAAATGTAATATTAAGGCTAGGATCCAATCACAATATATTACACTTAGAAGAGGGATGTCGTAATCTAACTAATAATATATTTGAAAGGTAGGTGAATGACGATTCACCAATTTCCACCATGAAAATGAAATGATTTATTAGGTTTAATTGGATTTGAAATTCCTAGATTCTTTTGAGATTCATTTAACTTTTCAATGGCATGTTTCAATCTCGATTGTGCCCTTCAAGTTTTGTGACTGGGATGCCGAGGATCACAAAACAAGGTGTGAATAACCATGCTAATTCACTTGGTACCCTTAATATTATCACCTAATCAATGTGCCGGTTAACCACACACGCTCCATTGATCTATGACAAACATTAAGTCACCCTTCGTGATCCTTACTAGTCCTAGTTAGTGTGCCGGTTAACCACACACGCTCCACCAACGACTTGGTAAGGTACAAAGTGTGAATTCCATGGACTAGCACCATGTTCACATTTTTCCTAAAATAACTAAGATTGGGAATTAAAAGAGTTTAGTTATTTTATAATATTCATTATACTTTTAATGAGGATTTAAAGTCATTGTTCTACCCGTTCGGCTAACGACCCTCCACCGATCAAGCAAGCGGTGGGTGAGAGTATACACCCATTAAGTCGCCATTTTATAGGCAACAACCTTATACCCACTTTATAGATCGGCTTCGTGAATGAGGCCTACTAACGGTAAAACGACTTATTCTTATACATATATATAATAATTAATCATTAATGTTATAAATAGTATAAGGGTTGAATTTTAACTATTAAAACTCTAAGGGTTGGAATTAAAGTTTATTAAAGTGTGTGAAACTTTACAAATTCCAAAACTTGAGGACAAGTTTTGTAACTTTGCAAAACTCTTCATTTCATAACTGATGAATTAAAGCTTCATAAAAATGAAGACTCTTCATTTTCATGTAACTTATGTGTTTTAAGTGTGTGTTAAATAAGAGTGACCTTTGTAAATCCATAACTTGAGGACAAATTATGGACTCCATTAAAACACATAAATGATCAAGAATTAATCCTAAACAATTCAGCAAATAATTCCTATCATTTTCTAAATTCCTAAGAACATGAACATGATCATCAAAAATTCAAGAATTATATGAACACATAAAATCATGGAATTTTGATATATGCTATTGCAAATGGATTAGAACAACCATTACACCAACTAAAATAAGTTATATAACACCAAAACAGTTTAGGGTAATGTTTCTAGTCCATTTCCAGCAGCAAAAGTCGAAAAACTGCACTCTTTCGATCCTACTCATCGAGTGCATGAACTTACTCGTCGAGTAGGTTGAAGTTTGCCTTGGACTCGTCGAGTCCCCCCAATGGACTCGGCGTGTCCAAGATGCAGACAGCAACGATTTCGACTTTTTTTTTTCACTATTTTGCATCAAGTATCAAACAAGCAAGCCTAGGCTCTGATACCACTGTTGGGTTTTGAGCAATCTAACACTTCCTAAGTGTGCATGCAACCCTAATAAACCTTGGATCTATGTTTATCTAAATACATGCAAAATAATAAATTTTCCAAGGTTTATACCCTATCTAACATGGCATGGGGAATATTTCAACATAAAAGAGTTAGAAGAGATTACATACCTTTTGGTGAGTTTGGTTCTAAGGAGTTGGAGGGCGAAGCACCAATAGTGTGAATGCCTCAAATGGAATCACAAAACACCACAAACTCTTGGAAAACTTTGAGAGAGTATACACACTTGTATAAAATCAGCCACACACAAGCACACACACACACACACACTAGTTCACTAGTTTCCTCTTAGGCTCCATTTCATGCTCCATAAGCATTCTTATATAGTGTGCATGGTTAGGGTGAAACCCTAATAACCCATGTCTCTTCCTTTCCAAGGATCCATGGGTTAAAAGCTCCATGGATCATCCATGGACTTCCACACAAGCCTAGCCCATTAACAAATGAGTATTAGCCCACACTATATAAAACAAATAGCCCATAATCTAATTAGTCTTCCTTTTAATCTCTAAATTAATTCATAATTAATTTAAGACTAAAACTAATTAAATAACGTAACTTCATATTAATATATTATAACTCATAATATATTAATAAACATATGTGTATAACTCTCATAAAATTATCCATAATAGTTTGGATGAGATGCAACCCAAATGGACCATGTTGGTCGGGTCAAGTATATACCAAATAAGTTATGGACTTAGACACCTTATCCAACAATAACATCATATACTTGGAAATGAAAAATGTGGTTATATATGTATATATGTTTATATTGGTACTATATAACTTATAACTTTTTCATAACAAGTGAGCATTTCACTAGGAATTACTATACAAATGAGACACACTTTTAGAAAACTATAATAGGTATAGTTTTAAATGAACATCATGAACTTTTACATACTAGAAATACTATTTCAAGGAGATACATTCATATACAAGAACGAACGAACATTTTCATAGGTACTTCAAATAGTTTTCCCAAACGTTTTTACATGTTGAAACACTTCTTAGAAACTGTCTTACAAACTCTAGGTTCCTTTTGAATCTATATAGTTGTGCTTTCACACAAAGGTTTTCTCACACTTAAATTGTTTTGTCAAACGGTCTTTCGAACCGATTTATAAACTGACATCACGTCATAAATTCTTATTTATTAAAATATTCAAAGGTTTTACAAAACTTCTTTTATGCATTTATATTATAAATTGCATGTCTCTATATGTATAGTTATATAAGAAATGTTTAAAAGACTTAGGAAGGCTATCCACCCTGTTTCCTCTTCCTCGATTTGGATGTGTTCTGGTGGGATATCGGGTACTCGTCCGAAGGTCATTTAAATATTAGTTATATATATCATGTGTACATATATAGTCATAAATGTTCCATCAGTTATTTCAGTTCCGACACTCTTAAGTAGCAAGGGTGTACAAACTTACTTGACACTCATCAATTACATTCTAGTAAACTATTATAGGAATAGTTTAGGGTATACAAGACTTTATCCATATTACAAGAAATTATACCAGAGTCAGTTCATTCATGAGTCTAGACTACATGCTATATGAAGGGATACTCTTTCAGAGATTCCTCTTACATGGATATATATTTAGGGATATGTTTACAGAGATTTCCACTCACATGAATACGTTTACATAGATACGCTTAGATGAGTACATTTACGTAGATAATATATGATGAGTTACTATTGCATATTATATGTGTAGATACTGTTATATAGTTCTCCTTCTTATCTTTACCTTGTGATACAATCACATCATCGATGAGATAGATTAGACTTTATATCCTAGTACCAAAGGTTACTTTGTGGGACTAACCATTCCTAGAACCACTGTTAGCTATAGAGGTAAATGAACATCTACGGATGTTTTCGGTTGACACCATTACATGTATACTTAACGGACTAACTATTCCAAAACCCGACTGTTAGCAACAGAGGTAAATGCACATCTACGGATGTCTACGGTTGAACTATTTACGACGAGTTTCCACGTCGTGTGTATCTTAGTACCCAAGGATACAACATAAGTTATTATATTATTATTACTTTTATAGTTTTATAATAATAGTTAAACAGGGGAAAACCATCACATTTTCAAGTAATACGTACTGTCAAAACAGCCAGGTTTTGGTTAAAGACTACTTCCAAAACATTTGGCTCCTGGTAGAAGACTACTTTTTATACTAGTAGGAAATATAGGATTTTTTGGGGTTTTCATACTTATACTAAACGTTTCATCAAACATTCACCAGTCTTTCATAACAACTTTTCAAAGCAATAACATTCAAATACTTATGAACTCACCAGCTTAAATGTTGATCTACTCTTTCAAAATAACTTGTATTCTCAGGTCACCGACAGACAGGTACGATGACCAGGTTTGAGAGAAGACAGAGTAGTCAAGACTCGTCTTTCATTTTGATTAGTTATCATGTTGTCTTGTACTATGAAAGAACACACTTGTAATCAAAATTATACTATAAATACAATGGGATTAAAAATACTCTGACCAAGAGTTATGCTTTTAAATAATAAAATACTTGATCGAGTATACGTGCCTGCATTCATACTAAAATCCGTGTCACAATTACAAGAACAGAAGTATTACGATTGTTGAATATCACAGGTAAGCTCGGGGATGTATGGTTAGTCCTGGGAATGGCATAGCCTGATCAACTATGCTGGTCTGAGGAGTGATTAGCATATGTCCAAGAATGGTTGTGATGTGGCAACAAGTCTAAAAACTTACCAACACTACCACAATGAGAACATTATAACAGAACCTAAGTATAAAATACTATAGGAGTATTTTACGTTACTATAATTACTTACTTGAGAACTAAAAAGGATCTTCATTACTAAGTTGATGGTTGCTAAGTGGATATACTAAGGTTATATGTAACTAGGATGTCACAGACTTAGAATCTATGAAATTCTACTTTACCCCGGTTCCTTGTGAATTTGGAGTTGAGTTCACTTATTCGAAAGCCTATCCTATTTTGATTACATATAACTGGTATGCACTTTACAAATAATGATGTAACTAATGAAGATTATCTAATATTTATCTAGATAGTTTGTCTAATAATTATTTCTTTACCCAAATTCTAGTGTAGATAACATGGATGGACTCCATCCCCACAATAACTCGTACTCCCCGAACAAAGGCAGTGCTGGATGGTTCAGAGAAGAACCAGAGAATGATCATCCACTCCCTTTTGAATGATCACCATGCTGAAGACCTACCGTTGCTAAGTGGATATACTAAGGTTATATGTAACTAGGATGTCATACACTTAGAATCTATGAAATTCTGCTTTACCCCGGTTCCTTGTGAATTTGGAGTTGAGTTCACTTATTCGAAAGCCTATCCTGTTTTGATTACATATAACTGGTATGCACTTTACAAATAATGATGTAACTAATGAAGATTATCTAATATTTATCTAGATAGTTCATCTAATTATTATTTCTTTACCCAAATTCTAGTGTAGATAACATGGATGGACTCCATCCCCACAACAACCCGTACTCCCCGAACAAAGGCAGTGCTGGATGGTTCAGAGAAGAACCAGAGAATGATCATCCACTCCCTTTTGAATCATCACCATGCTGAAGACCTCTCGGATGATGATAACTCCGAACTCGAAAATGAGAACCTACCTCTAATAGCTCCCAGTTCAAACCCTAACCCTCGTCCAACTCATCATGGGCGGACGCCTCCTTGGGTAGAATGCTTGGAAACATGGAGTGAAGAGCAAGATCAACCTATTCCTTTTAATGGATACCGAAGCTTCTACCACTCAAGTGAAGGAATCTTAGCAGATAGAGTTCTACAAATCATAATCCGTAGAGTTTCCCGAAATGAAATTCAGGGTAGGACGACTTTTCAATGTATCAAAGAGGTTAATGCCAATGCAAGAATGCATACCATAACACCAATCACCTTGATCACCAGTGAGAGATCTGAGAGAAACCATGAGACCCTGATGTAAGCACTAGCTAAAACCCAAGCCGAAGTCATAGAGCTCCAACTATGCTAGAGGGTGTACGAGAGATACCTACTTGATATGAAACACCAACTAACCTAACTAAGGGTTCACCATAGGGGTGACCGTCGCCAGTAGGTGACACCTTACTTCCTTCTTTGTTTTAAAGAACCGTGTTCCTATCTATGTTCTGTGTAGTACTTTTTATGTGACTACCTTGTACTATAAGTACTTTTAGTTAAGTCTTTATGCTGTCAAATAGTTTTCTACGTTGAATATGATGTATGACCTACAACAAGGTCAATTACCCCAAACCAATTACATCTTAAACATCAATGATATCGAAAGACGACTAACTTCCATGTTACTCATTGTTCAAATACCTTCATTTTACTACCATTGGAGTCTATCTGAAACCCCATCTAGTCAAGTTATTGGACTATGGTAATTTAACTCCAAAATCATTTTCAAGCCTCTTTTAAAGGTTGGATCATATTATCCACCAACCTATAATACCTAAGCTTGAACGATAAATGTTTAAAGACCATTCTACAAACATACTTCTACTCTGAACTAGGACTGCATCATAGGGATGTAGGTCAAACCATCATGAACATACTTCTAATTTGAACTAGGACTGCATCATAGAGATGTAGGTCAAAACTTCAAGAACATACTTCTACTCTTTTATTTAAGCGATCGAAGTACATCCAGGTTCAACCATTCTCACTCACAAATTCATTTTCTTTCCATGTAACAGAATCATGCCGCCGAAGAAAAACGATCAACCCATCAACCAAACACCAACTCTTCAGATTGATGCAGCTACCTTTCAAGCTGCAGTCTCGGCTGCGGTGTCAGCTGTTCTGACCCACCTCAACGCTAACAACGCGGATGTTAGCGGTATTGTTAACAATAATTCCAATCCAAGTAACAATCAAATACCTCAACGAGAAACAAACTACCACAACACCTCGAATCCCAAGCCCAAGAATAATAAACGAAAGTTCTGGGCTAAAGCTAAAGGAAAATCACCATAAGGGGCGAGCAAAAGACAACAACATGTGGCAACCTTCGCAACCACGATGTTTGTACCTCCTACTACCATCTCTTCTGGTATCCCAATTGTCCCTACACCAGCTCGGTAGTATACCGGAAACCTACCAAAATGCAATAAGTGTAGCTTCCATCATCTAGGTGGTTGTCGTCCGTTACACTGCTTTAAATGCAACAAGAACGGACATACTACAAATTGCTGCCAGAATCGGACCCAACACATTACTTCAAACACCAATGTCGAAATCTCTCGAATATGCCATCGATGTGGCGTAATAGGACACTTCAAGAGGGACTGTCCAACAGAGAAGGACGACGGTGAATCCGGAGGAGTTTGACCTCATAATCAAAAGAGGCAACGAAGGACCCTACTATAGTATAGGTTCACTTCCAATCGTCAGTATCATGTATGTCTTTTTAAAACATGTTTAAAACTAGTGCAACTAGAGTCTTATTTTTGCGGGATCCCGTCGGTATTGGGATGCTCGTACTGCGTATACTTACGTTTTGTAGTATACCTTATTCACCGCAATAATCTTATAGTAAAACTAAAGTACTATAATTCCTTTAAAAGTTGCACTATTGTATTTTGTTTGTAACACGCTTATGATCAAATCTAATGTCCTTATTTCCAAGTTAGTCTGATATCATCGTACAACTTGACTTAATCCAATCCTTACAATACCAGTTTCGTGCGCACATCTCTTTCTCCGAAATCGCCTTTCTAAGTGAAGCCGTCATTCCAAAACTCCGAGGTACTCATGCATAGAGTCCCTCATGTTTCTTATCCTTCCGAAGAAAAACTCAGCAAACCTCCCCGAAGTACCACTCGTACAGCACGTCAAGTTCAATCCAAATACCCATACAGTTGATCTATCATTGAAAAATGTATACATAGGGGTAGTATATAATCAAGGTTCTACAGGTTTAGACTTGATTATTCCACTTTAACTTCTTTTCCTCGTTGGGATGTGGGCTTAAAGAAGAATCATTTATTCGACTACCTTTTCAACCTTAATTATGTACGACTCGTATACGCGAAACTGTAATTGATGAACCAGGTATGAGTTCTATTAAGAACTTCAGGATGGAGACTACGTAAGACTACGAGTGATCATGCTGCCATGCGAATAAACTTAAAAGCCAAACACATGCCCTTTCCGCCGATCGGGACAAGAGAGACAGATGGAACAAAAGTACCTATTCTTTTTCCTAAATTCATGAGTAATCATACTTACTTTTAGATCTTCACGACATCTAATTGACCACAAGGTTTTGACTTCATAATCGGTACGACTAGGTTATGTTCTTATGCAAGAGGAAAGGTTACTGCCTATACCTCAAGACAGCTTAAGACACAGGAAGTTAACTATACAACACATGATCTTGAGTCAGGAGCAATGATAATTGCTCTGAAGATCTGGACACACTACTTGTAGGGTACAAGGTGTACTAATTTCACATTCCACAAAACATCCAACATGCATTCGACCAAGAAGAGTTATCACACTAGTAAGGCCAATGAAAGAAACAAAGTTGTTCCCCGATAGTGAAAGGTTCGCTGGAAGGCCATGCGAGGATCTAAATTCACTTAGGAATGCAAAGATCAAATAAAACTTCTATTTGTAGCGTAGTATCAATTCTGCTTAAACTCTAATTTCGAGACGAAATTCCCTTTAACGGGGGGATGATGTGACAACCCGATATTTCGAGACAATGAAATGTAACACCAGTCAAATATAGATAAAAATTTAACTTTCCTAGAATCTTATTTGGGTTAAATAAAGTAGTAGGAATCGTGTCAAGGTTTTCATACATATAAAGAACCCTAAAATCCAAGTTATAACGAAGAAGTTATGGCCAATCGAAGATTCTCGGCAAAACCAGCAATACTGATAAACGTAAAACGCCAAGTTTCAATATAATAGTTTTTGGCCTTAGGTATCTAAATGAAAGTTTTAGATATCATCAAACCGTAAACGTACATAAAAAGAACGTCCAAATCTGACTTTGTATGAGGAAGTTGTGATTTTTCTACGTTACAGATATAACAGTAGATAGCTAAAAACTCGAAATAGAGATCGAGAGACTTTTAGCCGACACAATCTAAATGAGAATCGAAGGGCTCAACAATACTAGCGCAACGGTAAAAAGTCTGACGAAAACGGACATCGGATGAAGAAGTTATGGAACTTTAACGGACTTTTCCTGTCCCAACCTATTAAAAATATAATATTAAAAATAAAATGAAAACTAGCCGACGGAGTCTACACAAAAGTTGTAGATCGTAGTCTCACCTTCGCGTGGATATAAAGAACGTTGAAAATGGAGTTCGTATGAGAAAGATATGAATTTTTGAAGTTTGCTAATTAATTAAAATATAAATTTAATTAAAATCCAATATTATCCGAAGGAGGAGTCATCGGACCAATCTAGGTTACGCCCAGCGTACTCAGATGCTAGGCTCTGGTTCGTCCACGTCGCTCTGATGTTTCGACCGAGGATGCTCTCATGCATGACGCATGAGTACGCAGCGCGTACTCTCGTACGCCCCGCATAACGAAACCTCTCAGACCCCTATAAATAGAGATGCGAGGGTGCCGGCCAAATTTGCTAATTTCCTTCCTTTCTCGCACCGAAGCTCTGCATTTCAACCCTCGGAGTCATCCCAAAGGCCCGGTTTTCATATCCAAGGTGGGAAGAAAGTTTTACACTCCCGAGACTCCCGAGATTTACCGAGAATCTTGAGATATCCGCTTTCTCGAGGAGAAGTTCTGCTCAGTTTTCGTCACGCTTTCTTCAATCAATCAAGTGAGTTCATACCCCTACAATCCGCACTTATAAATGTTTTATAAATACTTTTATACGCTTGTAAGGGAGGAATACAAGTAAAACACACGATAATCATCGAGTGTTATATAAAGTTTCATTATACACTTTTTTATCAACATATATCATATGTGATTTATAACTATTATACGGAAACTTTTGTATGAAAAATATATCACGATAACATCATATTCTTGGAAATGAAAAATGTGGTTATATATGTATATATGTTTATATTGGTACTATATAACTTATAACTTTTTCATAACAAGTGAGCATTTCACTAGGAATTACTATACAAATGAGACACACTTTTAGAAAACTATAATTGGTATAGTTTTACATGCACAACACGAACTTTTACATACTAGAAATACTATTTCTAGGAGATACATTCATATACAAGAATGAACGAACATTTTAATAGGTACTTCAAATAGTGTTCACAAACGTTTTTACATGTTGAAACACTTTTTAGAAACTGTCTTACAAACTGTAGGTTCCTTTTGAATCTATATAGTTGTGCTTTCACACAAAGGTTTTCTCACACTTAAATTGTTTTGTCAAACGGTCTTTCGAACCGATTTATAAACTGACATCACGTCATAAATTCTTATTTATTAAAATATTCAAAGGTTTTACAAAACTTCTTTTATGCATTTATATTATAAATTGCATGTCTCTATATGTATAGTTATATAAGAAATGTTTAAATGACTTAGGAAGGCTATCCACTCTGTTTCCTTTTACTCGATTTGGATGTGGTCTTGTGGGATATCGGGTACTCGTCCGAAGGTCGTTTAAATATTAGTTATGTATATCATGTGTACATATATAGTCATAAATGTTCCATCAGTTATTTCAGTTCCGACACTCTTAAGTAGCAAGGGTGTACAAACTTACTTGGACACTCATCAATTACATTCTAGTAAACTATTATAGGAATAGTTTAGGGTATACAAGACTTTATCCCTATTACAAGAAATTATACCAGAGTCAGTTCATTCATGAGTCTAGACTACATGCTATATGAAGGGATACTCTTTCAGAGATTCCTCTTACATGGATATATATTTAGGGATACGTTTACAGAGATTGCCACTCACATGAATACGTTTACATAAATACGCTTAGATGAGTACATTTACATAGATAATATATGATGAGTTACTATTGCATATTATATGTGTAGATACTGTTATATAGTTCTCCTTCTTATCTTTACCTTGTGATACAATCACATCATCGATGAGATAGATTGGACTTTATATCCTAGTACGAAAGGATACTTTGTAGGACTAACCGTTCCTAGAACCACTGTTAGCTATAGAGGTAAATGAACATCTACGGATGTTTTCGGTTGACACCATTACAGGTATACTTAAGGGACTAACTATTCCTAAACCCGACTATTTGCAACAGAGGTAAATGCACATCTACGGATGTCTACGGTTGAACAATGTACGGCAAGTTTCCACGTCGTGTGTATCTTAGTACCCAAGGATACAACATAAGTTATTATATTATTATGACTTTTGTAGTTTTATAATAATAGTTAAACAGGGAAAAACCATCACATTTTCAAGTAATGCGTACTATCAAAACAGCCAGGTCTTGGTTAAAGACTACTTCCAAAACATTTGGGTCCTGGTAGAAGACTACTTTTTATACTAGTAGGAAATATGGGATTTTTTAGGGTTTTCATACTTATACTAAACGTTTCATCAAACATTCCCCAGTCTTTCATAACAACTTTTCAAAGCAATAACATTGATATACTTATGAACTCACCAACTTAAATGCTGATCTACTCTTTCAAAATAACTTGTATTCTCAGGTCACCGGCAGACAGGTACGATGAACAGGTTTTAGAGAAGACGGAGTAGTCAAGACTCGTCTTTCATTTTGATTAGTTATCATGTTGTCTTGTACTATGAAAGAACACACTTGTAATCAAAATTATACTATTAATGCAATGGATGATGTTGCTGCTTATTTACTACTTTACATTTGTTGTGATACATTACATGACGTCCTCCGCCCCAGAACGTTTTCGCCGTTCTCGGTTTTGGGGTGTGACAATATTCCACTGTATAAAAGTTTCGTTAATTAGAGTTTGTCAATTTCATAAACATTTCTTTTGTTTATATTTAATATTCCGTTATGTCGTGATAAAAGGAAATAAAAACACATAACACACATAGTCCATTTATTCGGAAAAAAATAGTATTATTATTACGACTACTAAATCGGGTGCGACTAAAAGCCCCGTTAAATGATAGTATAGGGTAGAATATCACTGAGCTCCAAATCCCACCCATATATAAGGGGGAGTAAACTCCATTTGAGCCTTTTGATGGGTTTTGAGCATTCTAACACTTCCTAAGTGTACATGCAACCCTAATAACCTTGGATCTATGTTTGTCTAATTCGTCATGCAAAGTTGATTTCCAAGGTTATATTCCTATCTAGCATACATGGGGAACAATTTTAACATAAAGTATAGATAGAATAACTTACCTTGTTGTTGCTTGTGTTCCTTGAAACCTTGTGAGCCTAGCACCCCAAGTGGTGATGCCTCAAATGCTTCACACAACACCAAATGCTCTTGGAAGAACTTATGAGAGAATACTCACTTCACAAAATCGGCCAAGCCCTCTATTTCTTAGTGTGCATGTGTGTAACCGATTTGGGAGGAGATCATATTACTTATATAGTGTTGACACATCTAGGGTTAAACCCTAATGTGTCATGACTCTTCATTTCCATGACCCATGGGTTTGTAACTCCCATGGAGCATCCATGGAGCATCCTATGGGTGGAACCCAACTTGATGATCCATGGAGCCTTTTAGCCCACTATACAAGATATGGATGATTTACTTAATCAACCCATATATTTAATTAGTTATCTTTTGATCACTTAATTAATTCTAAATTAATTCTTGATCAAACTAATCAAATAATATATTAGAACTTATAATATATTAATAATCTCCAAGCGTTATTTCTCTCATTTAGTCTATCCAATTGCATGGTGCCATGCAACCCAAATGGACCATGCCGGGTCGGGTCAAGTACATACCAGAAATAGTTATGGACTTAGACACCTTATCCAACAGTCTCCCACTTGGATAAGTCTAGTAACTATTACTGCAAGTATGACTTCAGGAACCGATCGGCAATCGTAGCTCTTTACAAGGTTTCTCGAAACTTGAGAAGATGATGGTACGCCATTTAAGATAAGTGATCATATAATCCTCTGTTCTAGATATCAGTCGGACAAATACATGGAACAATGTCTTACTTATTGTCCAACATTTGTTTCCCGATTTCCGATTTGTTTGACAAAGAACTTTATTGAACACATCAATTTAGTTCTGACCGGGCCCGGTACATAGGTCAAAACAAAATCATCGAGGGGCCCAGATATCAGCTTCTAATCCAAGAAGGAACAGATAAACTTCGACTCATATGTTTGTTCTACTACTCATTGAATTACACATAAGAGCACGATTTTATAACATCGAGTTACCAATGCGTTTTTCGTACAATCAATGCATAACCAACTTGTAAGTAACAAATCATATCTCTAGGTTTAAAGACTTATATGATATTACCGTCTCACGATCACTCGAGATAGAATTCCATGAAGTGATTCCAGTGAGCGTGGGTTGAGTCCAATGCTCAGAACTTATGAGCACTCATGATTGTTGTAGCCTTGTCCCAGACCTCTACAACCAATCATGACAGTCTTGATTCTTACCTACTTCCGACATATGACCGACTGTGGAGGTTTGAATAATATGTTAAACCAAACAAAATTATTCTGGAAGTCAAAACATGCAAAAGAAATATAGTAAACGATCGACAAGAGATAGCAATACTTTACTTATAAATAAAACACTTTTATTCATCATCAAATGTCAATTACACTTTACAAATTTCGAGATTATCTAACTACTAAATTTAATATCATCCTTCAGCCCTATGCTCCGAGCATGCTGGAGATGCTTAACCCGAGTCAGTCCCTTCGTGAGGGGATCTGCTGGGTTCTCATCCGATGATACCCTCTTTGCCACGAGGAGTCCTTCTTCGATCCGATGTCTGATGAAATGGTATTTTCTGTCGATGTGTCTGGATCTCCCGTGATCCCTTGGTTCCTTGGCTAAGGCAACAGCACTTTCACTATCACAGAAAATTTCCATCGGCTCTTTAATAGCTGGTACAACTCCAAGGTCTCCAATGAAGTTCCTCAGCCATAACGCCTCCTTTGCCGCTTCGCTAGCTGCAATATACTCTGATTCACAAGTAGAATCTGCCACTGTCTCTTGCTTGGAACTCTTCCAAGAAATTGCTCCTCCATTTAGGGTAAAGACCCAGCCCGACTGAGAGCGGAAGTTATCCCTATCAGTCTGGAAGCTAGCATCACTATACCCTACAACTCTCAAGTCATCACTCCCACCGAGGGTAAGGACCCAGTCCTTAGTCCTTCGTAGGTACTTGAGAATATTCTTTACCGCAATCCAGTGTGCCTTGCCAGGGTTCCCCTGAAACCTGCTAACCATGCTCAAGGCAAAAGCTACATCAGGTCGAGTACACGTCATAGCATACATGATCGAACCTACAGCTGAAGCATAAGGTATTCGACTCATTTCTGCTATCTCAGCCTCAGTGCTAGGGCTTTGTGTCTTACTCAGTTTGGCGCTACTCTGGATGGGCAACTCTCCTTTCTTGGAGTCTTGCATTCTGAATCTCTTCAGAATCTTCTCCAAGTAGGTACTTTGACGAAGTCCAATTAGTCTTTTACTCCGATCTCTCAAGATTCTTATCCCCAAAATATAGGCAGCTTCACCAAGGTCCTTCATAGCGAAACACTTTCCAAGCCAGGACTTTACTTCCTGCAGGGTTGGAATGTCGTTTCCTATGAGTAGTATGTCATCCACATACAATACCAAAAAGCTAAATATACTCCCACTAGCCTTGACATATACACAAGATTCATCTTCACTCCTAGAAAAGCCAAATTCCTTGACCTTTTCATCAAAGCAAAGATTCCATCTACGAGGTGCTTTCTTTAATCCATAAATGGATTTCTCAAGCTTACACACTCTATTAGGGTACTCGTTACTGACAAAACCCCCTGGCTGACTCATGTAAACATCTTCAGCCAACTTTCCATTAAGGAAAGCGGTTTTGACATCCATTTGCCAGATTTCATAGTCATGAAATGCGGCTATGGCTAACAGAACCCGAATAGACTTAATCTTGGCTACCGGAGAAAAGGTCTCATCATAGTCCACTCCAGGAATTTGAGAGAAGCCCTTTGCAACCAGTCTAGCCTTATAAGTTTGTACTTTACCATCCATGTCGGTCTTCTTCTTGAAGACCCATTTGCACCCTACAGTCTTTCGACCTGGTACATTCTCAACCAAGTTCCAAACTTGATTGTCATACATGGATTGTATCTCGCTATCCATAGCCTCTTTCCATTTGGCAGACTTGGGGCCCGCCATGGCTTCCTCGTAGCTGTTAGGGTCATCTTGACTTACTAGTGTCTCATCACTAATAAGTGTCTCACCTTCTGCAGTAATATGGAATCCATAGTAATGCTCAGGTGCACTCCTAACTCTCCTGGAACGCCTCAGAGGTACAGATTCGTCAATTGGCTCAACAGGAGTTTCCTCCTCAAGTTGAGGGCTAGAGTTTGAAGTTCCTTCACCACTTGACTCTTGAATTTCTTCAAGATCAACTTGCCTCCCACTGTCTCCTTGGCTTATAAACTCTCTCTCTCGAAAGACTCCTCTTCTTGCTACAAAGACCACATTGTCACTAGGTCTGTAGAAGAGGTAACCAAAGGATTGCTGTGGGTAGCCGATGAAAATACACCTCTCGCTTCGGGGTTCGAGCTTATCATGAGTCTCGCGTCTCACGAAAGCCTCGCAGCCCCAAATCTTGATGTGGTCTAGTTTAGGTACTTTACCAGTCCACATCTTGTGAGGAGTTTTTGGAAACTTTCTTTGTAGGGACTAGATTAAGGATATGGGCGGCAGTCTCTAAGGCAAACCCCCAGAATGAGATTGGTAGCGAAGCTCGACTCATCATGGAACGAACCATGTCCAACAAGGTTCGATTACGCCTCTCAGCCACACCATTCAACTGCGGTGTCCTGGGAGGTGTCAATTGTGAGATAATCCCACATTCCTTTAGATAGTCGAGGAACTCTGAACTAAGATACTCACCACCTCGATCGGATCGAAGCATCTTAATGTTCCTGCCCAATTGATTCTCGACTTCCTGTTTAAATTCCTTAAACTTCTCGAAAGTCTCTGACTTATGCTTGATTAAGTAGACATATCCATATCTACTGTAATCATCGGTAAAAGTCAAATAATAACGATTAGCATCTCTTGTGGTATGTTTGAATGGTCCACACACATCCGTGTGTATAAGGTCCAACAAACCTTCACCCCTTTCACATGAGACTGTGAAGGGTGACTTTGTCATTTTTCCAAGTAAGCATGATTCGCAACTATCATTTGACTTTAGGTCAAACGACTCCAAGACTCCATCCTTTTGGAGTTGGCCTATGCGTTTCTTGCTTATATGTCCAAGATGACAATGCCATAATGATGCTTTATCCAAGTTACTATTATTAGTAGAATCAATACACAAGACATTATTTCCTAAGTTATCTACAATAGATACAGCTTCATACACACCATCACAAGGTAATGCTTTAAAATAAAGTACATTATTAAAGAAAGCATTAATCGAACCAACTTCATTATCAAACGAAAAGGTGAAACCTTGTTTGTACAATGCATGAAAGGAAATAATATTTCTTGCCATTTCTGGCGAATAACAACACTTATTCAAATCTAAATTTAACCCACTACTTAGCGATAAAGTATAAACTCCAATCTTGGTGACAGGTGTAACTTTCCTATTCCCCATGATTAAGTTTATTCTTCCTTGCTCCACATTCTCACTTCTTCCTAGTCCCTGCAAGTCACAACAAATATGAATACCGCAACCTGTATCAAGGACCCAAGATTTCGAATGGGGTGAGTTATTAGAAATGATAGTGTAAATACCTGCATGGTTGGGTTTGACTTTCCCATCCTTTACATCTTGCTGGTACTTTGGGCAGTTCCGCTTCCAATGAGCTTTTTCGTGGCAATAGAAGCATTCAGCCTCTTTTGGGTCAGAAGAAGGAGTAATGAAACCTTTCTTGGTTCCACTTGAAGAAGAGCCATCAAGGGTCCGAGCCTTGGTACCCTTTGAAGATCTCTTTCTCTTCCTCCCTTGACTCTGCCCGATTGCCAATACCGGAGTTGTTTCTGGAGTAGGAGTGATAGCAACCGACTTCCCCTTAAGACCTGTTTCTGCGGTCTTGAGAAGTCCCTGAAGTTTGCTGAGGGTGACCTCTTCCTTGTTCATGTGATATGTCATGCGGAATTGATCATAGCACGATGGTAAGGAGTGCAAAATGATATCTATTGCAAGCTCCTCAGGGAAGTTCACATTGAGCTTCAGCAACCGATCCACATACCTTTGCATTTTCTGCATGTGGCTCGTGACGGACTCTCCGTCCTTCATCATGGTCGTTATCATGGAGCAGATGACTTCGTACCTCTCTTGTCGTGCACTTTGATGGTATCTTTCCATCAAATCTTGGTGCATTTCATAAGGGTAGAAGTCTTCATAAGACTTTTGGAGTTCAGCTGTCATGGTGGCTAACATGATGCAAGCCACCTTGGTTGCATCTCTTTCATGAGTATGAAAGTCAGCGATCTCCTGGGGAGTTACAGTGGACTCGTCAATTTCCTTAAGCTCCTTGTCAAGGACATATTCTTTGTCCTCGTAGCGGGTAATCATCCTGATGTTTCTGATCCACTTATTGAAGTTGGATCCATCAAAGGTGACATTCCCACACAGACTCATAAGAGTAAAGGAGCCATTAGGATTCGAGCCAGAAGCATTATTTGAAGACATCTGAAAAGAAGAACAAGTTTAGTTTAGATTTAAGAGAGTCCTTAATAAAACACCCAAATGTAATATTAAGGCTAGGATCCAATCACAATATAATATAACTTAGAAGAGGTATGCCGTAATCTAAGCTATACCATATTTGAAAGGTAGTTGAATGACGATTCACCAATTTCCACCACGAAAACCGAAATAATAAATATTTAGTTTTTTATTGGTTTTAGAAATTCCTAGATTCTTTGAGATCCAATGAACTTTTCAAAGGCATGTTTCAATCTCGGGAGTGCCCTCCAGGTTTTGTGACTGGGATGCCGAGGATCACAAAACGAGGTGTGAAGTAACCATGCAAATCACTTGGTACCCTTAAAGTTTATCACTCAATCGATGTGCCGGTAAACCACACACGCTCCACCGATACTATAATAAACCTTAAGTCACCCTTTACCTACCTTGTTAAGTCCAAGTTAGTGTGCCGGTTAACCACACACGCTCCACCAACGACTCAAACAAAGTGTAAAGTGTAATTTCATGGATTAGCACCTTATTCACATTTTTCCTAAAGTAACTAAGATTGGGAATTTAATAAACATTTAGTTACTTTATATATTCATCATACTTTGAATGAGAATTTATAATTCCTTGTCTTACCCGTTCGGCTAACGACCCTCCACCAGTCAAGCAAGCGGTGGGTGAGAATATTCACCCATTAAGTCACCATTTTATAGGCAACAACCTTATACCCACCTTATAGACCGGCTTCGTGAATGAGGCGTACTAGCGGTAAGACGACTTGTTCTTATACATATATATCTAATTATTAAATCATCATAATATAAGTATAAGGGTTGAATTTTAACTTTTTAAAATTCTAGGGGTTGGAACTAAAGTTTTAACGTAACTTTACTTGTTCCAAAACTTGAGGGCAAGTTTTGTAACTTTCAAAACTTTTCATTTCTTGTAACTTATGAGTTTAATAGAGTCATAAAATGAAGACTCTTCATTTTTATAACTCTTGTGTTTTCTTAATGGTTTTTTTTAACTCAAGTGACTCTTGGTTTTCCATAACTTAAGGATAAGTTATGGACTCCATTAAAACACATTATGATCAAGAATTAAACTACCAAATAGGTTACAAATAATTCCTATGATCATCTAAAACTTCATAAGAACAAGAACATGAATATGAACATAATCAAAAATTACATAAAACTTTGTAATTTTGATAACTAGTTGTTGTAAATGAATTAGCAAAACATTACACCACCAAAAACAAGTTTATATTTACTAAAACAGTTTAGGGTAATGTTTCTAATTCATTTTTCCAGCAACTTAATCGAAATTCTGCACTCATTCGACCCTACTCGCCGAGTGCATGAGCATGACTCGCCGAGTTGGTTGAAGATACACATGGACTCGACGAGTCCCCCCTATGGACTCGACGAGTCCGATCGCAGACAGCAAATTTTCGATCCTGTTTTCAACTTTTAAGCACAAATAAGAACAAACAAGCCTAGGCTCTGATACCACTGATGGGTTTTGAGCATTCTAACACTTCCTAAGTGTACATGCAACCCTAATAACCTTGGATCTATGTTTGTCTAATTCGTCATGCAAAGTTGATTTCCAAGGTTATATTCCTATCTAGCATACATGGGGAACAATTTTAACATAAAGTATAGATAGAATAACTTACCTTGTTGTTGCTTGTGTTCCTTGAAACCTTGTGAGCGTAGCACCCCAAGTGGTGATGCCTCAAATGCTTCACACAACACCAAATGCTCTTGGAAGAACTTATGAGAGAATACTCACTTCACAAAATCGGCCAAGCCCTCTATTTCTTAGTGTGCATGTGTGTAACCGATTTGGGAGGAGATCATATTACTTATATAGTGTTGACACATCTAGGGTTAAACCCTAATGTGTCATGACTCTTCATTTCCATGACCCATGGGTTTGTAACTCCCATGGAGCATCCATGGAGCATCCTATGGGTGGAACCCAACTTGATGATCCATGGAGCCTTTTAGCCCACTATACAAGATATGGATGATTTACTTAATCAACCCATATATTTAATTAGTTATCTTTTGATCACTTAATTAATTCTAAATTAATTCTTGATCAAACTAATCAAATAATATATTAGAACTTATAATATATTAATAATCTCCAAGCGTTATTTCTCTCATTTAGTCTATCCAATTGCATGGTGCCATGCAACCCAAATGGACCATGCCGGGTCGGGTCAAGTACATACCAGAAATAGTTATGGACTTAGACACCTTATCCAACACCTTTTCCCCCCTCTCTCTCTCTATACTCTCTCTCTACACTCGTTTTTTACCCGAATCCACAACAAAACGCTTCCAAATGGTAAGTCTGCTTACCCTAGCTTGTTCTAAACATTATGACTTGTGATTATACCCCAAAATTCGACCATATAAGCTGGCAAAGAGGAGTTTACGGCCCAGGAACACTCTAGGGCTGTAAACCCCTTAAATGTGGCCAAAATGACCCGAACTAGTCCCATTGAGCCTAGGAACCAATTAAGGATTTGTCTAGGAGTGTTTAACCATCAAAATATAGGATTTTAGGGCATAAATGATATTTTACGGCCAAAGAACATGCTTAGGCTGTAAACACCTCTAAACCTTGCTAAAGTGCCCCAAAAACACTCCCAAACCACCCTTAGGCTTAATACATGAATTAGGGGCTTGGTATTTCGGGTTTAGTTCATCCAAACACAAAGATTTAAGGGGTTAAAAGGAGTTTACGGCCCAGACACATGTCAAGGCCATAAACACCCTTAATGATGCCAAAACGTTGGTTTTTGTTCCCCAAATGGACTTAGACTATTACTATAAAATGCTAGGAAGGTATTAATGGCTTAAAACTTCACTTAACTCATGCCATAGGAGTTCACGGCTATGAAATCCCTTAGGGATGGTTCATGGGCTATAAACTACGTAATGGAGCCCTTAAAGACCTTAAACTCACTCATGCCTTTTGGATTTGGACTTAGAATAATTCCATGTATAAGATAGAGCCTTAAAACACACTAGAATCCCCTAACTATGAGTTTACGGATGTAAACTCATGGTGTGTAGTCCCTGGGCCATAAACATAGCTTTGGGAGTTTACTCTCGGAGAGTAAACTCCATTCCTAAGCCATACACACCTTTAGATGCTACCCGGGACACCCCAAACACTTAACCAAAGTGTTTTCTACTCCTTTGAGTGCATATACGTGTTTAATTAGTACTAAATATACTAATTTAATGTGAACATATGTTATCATATGATAAATAGGACATTGAGTGTGTTCGAGTCTTTACGTGACACCGAACACCCAACCGGCACCTCCGTCGGACGTACTTACACTAGGTGAGTTCATACCCCTGAATGAACCTTTTAAATGTGTTTACATGTTTTATAGGGGGGGATACAAGTTATACATGCCAGTTATCATATCAATCACATGTGATTGATAACCCGCATGCACAGGATTTTACCACACTGTACACTGTTTTACGGAGTAGGATACTATGCTGGTTTCACAAAGGTTTTCATTTGTTTCAAAACTCTTACTTATACTGTTTTATCTAAATTCATTTTAAACTGGTTTATAAAGGTTCCAAGGATTTATTAAGTCTTTCAAACTTATTTTACCAAAGAATACCAAAGTGTGATTTTCCTAAGTATGAAGGTTTTCCAAGGTTGTCGTAAAATTCTCTTTCACGTCGTATACTTATACTTATTAGTTACCGCTGCTACGCTTTCACTTATTGTAAACTCCTACTTGATAACGTCTTAACTTCTTGATATGCTTATACCTGTTATTGCCTCTATATCGCTTATACTTGTAGTCACTTATACTTGTCAGACACTTCTACTTCATCAGTTGTCGATTCCACTTCGTGATACACTTATACTTGGTGCACTTGTACTTCACGATTCGATTGTTCCACACTATTCGCTCACACTGTATGATTCAACTATTTGCTCACACTGTTTGATTCAGTTATTCCACACTATTTGCTCACACTGTATGATTTAGTTATTCCACACTATTCGCTCGCACTGTACGTTATACATCACGATTCGGTTATTCCACACTGTACGTTTACACACCTCGACCCAGTTATACATCACGATGCGTTTCCACTTGTTACACACTCAATCGTAGTTAGATGTATGTATGTACTTGTATAGGTGCATATAAGTAATGATTGAAGGACTTAGGAAGGTTTGTCCACCCTATTTCCTTTTCTTCGTTGAGATGTGGTCTGGTGGGATCGGATGGCCATCCGAAGGTCATTTGGCTCATTTGTTGTATGTTATGTATACGAGTATAGACATATAGGTTTACATTAGTCAGTCCAGTTATGAGTCTCTACTCCTAGTTCAGCACTTACATATGAAACCCACGACCCACTATTTGGGATGAATCTTCGGGACACGGCCTTCTCCGTTGTCTAGTTGGTAACCAGAGCCTCCTGTACGGAGAGTGGACATTGTGTGTATAAATCTATACGGGATTGATGTCACACCCCGAAAACCTAAGGCGGAAACATTTCTAGGGTTGACTCCACGTTGAGTATCAAATCCAATGCACATAGTAAGTAAAGTAAAACAACCATTACAATACATAAGAAAAGTTTTACAGTTGTTTTCAAAAGTAAACTTTATACATTTGTGATACATAGTATATATAAAAAAAATGAAACGAATCTTCATGTACTCCGTCTTCTGACCAAAAAGGGATCTTCGGGTACCTGTTCTAATGCTGACGTGAGAACACAAGCGGTTTAAAACTCAGCATAAAGCTGGTGAGTTCATAAGCGGTTTTTGTTTGTGAAAATGTTTCAAGTTTCCTTTCTGTTTCTGAAATGTTATGTATACCAAGAAAATCCCATATTTTCTTAAAAGTTGGTTGTTGTTTCACAAATGTAAACTATAGTAAGTTTGTACACTGAAAACATGTCTGCTCATGTGAAAATGTATAGTTGGTCATCCGACTTGTTAAACTATTCTGTTTACCTATCATGTATTACGAGGAAAGCCCCATACTTTCCTTATTGTATGTTACAAATTGTAAAAGATGTAATGTTATCCGTTTGATACTGTTTCTAGTTATGTAAATGTTACCCAGGAAAGCCCCATGCTTTCCTGCATGTTGGTTTCGAATGTGTACGATGTTAAAGATGTAAAAGATGTAAACGTGATTAGGTTCCATGTTTTCCCCAGGAAAGTCCCGTACTTTCCTGAATGTTAGTTACCGTACGTGAAAGATGTAAAAGATGTAAAGGATGTATAAGTGGTTTATTATTACTATAAGTAAATCTCTGTTATCCTAATTGCGAGTTCCATAACCATACGATAGACTAAAACCTGTGGCAATAAGTAGTCCACATACTTATGACTTTCGTCACCCTTGAACCATTTCGGTTCGGCTGTAGCTAGTAGCCAGGTGTGGGGTAGTCAGCCCTGTATAGATCTATACACTCAAGTCATGCTCTCTAAATACCAGAGATTCTGGTTACGCGTGTAGTCCTTCACTCGCGTATCTCTGTGGAGTGTTCATCGAGGACGTGTCTCCAATCATACAGGATTAACAAATTTACTAGTAATAATATTATAGTCCTCCTCTCGCGTATATATGTGGAGTGTTACCGAGGACAAAACAGTGTACAGGTATTATTCAAATGTCTAATGTTATGCTTTTAACTGATAAAATGTGGAAAACCATTTGTGAAATATATGTAAAACATAACAGTTTAAAGACCTATTTCACAAATATATGTTACGTGATCTGTATGTTCAAATGGTTATCAGTTGTGGTAATCAGTTATAAAAGCATATGAAATATGAAACACACATTTGAAAACATGTTTTGAGTACAAGAATTCCCTTGTACTTTGCTTGTGTTCCCCCCTGAAAACAGTGAAAACAGTGAAAAAGAGTAAGGGTATGAACTCACCGGACTTAAAAATGCGTCGGTTTTGTATACTAGACATTGGTTCGGGGTTTGATTACTTGTGATGTTCCTATGTAAAATGAAATAATGTCCATATATATACAATTAGGGATACATTCACTAATCATATGGAACATTACACTCCAACGAGGTTAAACACCTCAAAACGAGCGTTTGGAGTGACCCGGGTGACATCTTCGGACGTGTAATGGCACTAGGGACTTGGGACTTGAGTTTACTCCCCAAGAGTAAACATTTTAAAGAGTTTACAGCGACATAACACACTCACGCATGAGTTTACGGCCGTAAACTCATGTTGGTGTGGTTTTGAGTGTTTAAATGGCTTAAATGGACATAGGGATTGTTGGAATGGATTTCTAAAATGCCTTTGAATTGATTGAATGAAATTATAACACTTAAAAGGGAGTTTACGGCCACACCATAAGAGTTTACGGCCGTAAACTCACCCATGGCCAAGAAAAATTGATTTGAGCTGCAAAGGACAATCACATGTGATTCTAGTTAATTTTCCAAGCCTTGTTATGAATTTAGAACATCATTTAACATAATTTTAGGAGTTTACGGCCTAGAGGCATGTTCTAAGGTCGTAAACTCTCTTATACCCATGAAAAGTTAGTTTTTGATGCTTAAAAACAATCACATGTGATTCTAGAAATTTATGCAAGCCTTTTGAGTGTATTTGATACATCATTAACAAGGTTTTATGAGTTTACGGCCAAGGGTATGTTCCTAGGACGTAAACTCCTATAAATGACATTTTTTATATGTTTCAGACCCTTAAACTATTTTTAGATGCATCTAGATTTTACAACAAGGCCATTGGTTGAGTTTCAAGGCATTTAGACATGTTTTAAGGCACTAAATCCCCATTTAAGAGGAGTTTACGGCCCAAGAATGTGTCTTGGCTGTAAACTCACTTTTGTCCCCCAAAATTCATGTTTAAAGTGTTCCAAGTCTAGATTAGCAAGCCTTAAGGTCATAACTAAGTCCCAACTATGATTTGGAAGGGTTATTTGGCTCAAAAACCCCATGTTGAGGAGTTTACGGCCCAAGCATGATCCTTGGCCGTAAACTCATGTTCTTGATCCCAAAACATAACTTAAACATCAATTTGAAGGCTAAAGAGGTTGAATAACAAGTTAGGGGTGTTACCTCTTTGATTGGAAGCCTTAAATCTTTGTTTTGGACCTTTGATTTTGGATGAGGAGAGAGGTTGGGAGTGAAAAATGAAAACATGGCCAAAGGCTTCAAATGGAGGCTTAAGACACACTATATAGTGTCTAAGTTTTGGACACGGTGGAATTCTACCGGATACCGGCGTTAGACGAGGCTTTTGGTCGTACCCGATTAGGTTGCCGTAACCCGATACGGTAAATTCTAGTAATATTCCGATCACCAAAGTTGGGTGTTAAAATGATTTCCAAATGTATTAAGACACCCATTAAGTCATTTTAAATACGTACTAGTTAATGACTTAATTAAATGGAAGATCGGAAATCGAATTTGAAAATGACGTTTGGTTGCGTGAATTGTACTACGAAAGAGTTACAAGAAATGATATGGAAATTTCGGGTTGTTACATTATCCCCCCGTTAAAGGGAATTTCGTCCCGAAATTCAAAGTTTAAAACACAAGACAATATAGAAATCATGGATCTGGAAAGAGTTGTGGATACTTCTATTTCATTGAATCTTCCCGCTCCCAAGTGAATTTCGGTCCCCGCTTGGCATTCCAGCAAACTTTCACTAATGAGATGCGACTTTGTTTTGTATGTTTCACTTCTCGATCCATGATTTCGATCGGTTCCTCCACAAAGTTGAGGTTTTCATTGATCTCGATCTCGTCTATGGGAATCGTTAGGGTTTCATTGGATAAGCACTTTTTTAGATTTGAAACATGGAAGACAGGATGAATGTTACTGAGTTCGTGAGGTAAGTGAAGTTTATAGGCAACTGGACCGATCCTGGAGAGGATCTCGAAGGGTCCAATGTATCTTGGATTAAGTTTCCCACGCTTACCAAAACGTATAGTGCCTTTCCAGGGCGAGACTTTCAACAGTACACGGTCTCCAACCTGGAATTCTAGTGGTTTCTGACGATTATCAGTGTAACTCTTTTCGAGATCTCGTGAGGCTTTCAGTCGGTTACGGATTTAAACAATCTTTTCGGTGGTTTCGCGGATGATTTCAGGACCAGTAAGAGCACTGTCGGGGACTCGACTCTTGGCTAACTGTGTATCCCCCACCTCAGCCCAGCACAGAGGGGATCTGCACTTACGACCGTATAAGGCTTCAAACGGAGCAGCCCTAATGTTGGTGTGGTAACTGTTGTTGTACGAGAATTCAATCAAAGATAGATGTGTGTCCCACGACTTTCCAAAGTCAATGACACATGCCCTAAGCATGTCCTCCAGGGTTTGGATTGTTCTCTCACTCTGTCCATCAGTCTAAGGATGATACGCCGTGCTCATATCTAGTTTGGTTCCAAGGGCTTTCTGAAGGGATTGCCAGAATCTGGAGGTAAATCTGCTATCTTGATCATAGATAATGGATACAGGTACACCGTGTAGACGTACTACCTCCTGGATGTAGATTCGCGCGAGTCTTTCCATCTTGTATGATTCTTTGATTGGGATGAAGTGAGTGGACTTTGTCAAACGATCGATAATTACCCAAATGGTATTGTACCCACTAGAACACTTGGGCAGTTTGGTGATGAAGTCCATGGTAATCATATCCCATTTCCACTCGGGGATCTCGGGCGGTTGGAGCAGACCTGAGGGTTTCTGATGTTCAACTTTGACTTTGGCGCAAGTCAGACACTTGCCCATCAATGTAGCTATCTCAGCTTTCATGTTTGGCCACCAGTATTGCTTCTTGAGATCCAGGTACATCTTGTCAGAACCTGGGTGAACAGAGTATTTGGTTCTGTGCGCTTCCTCCATGACTATTTCCCTGAATCCTCCGGACTTGGGAATCCAGATTCGATCCATGAAACAGTGAACTCCGTCACCTCTGATCTCAAGTTTCTTTTCCATTCCTCTCAAGGCTTCATTTGACATGTTCTTAGATTTGAGGGCTTCTAACTGGGCTTCTCGGATTTGCATGGGTAGGTTGGAATGGATGGTCATCGTCTGGTTCTTCACTTTGTGGCTTGCACTATCCTTTCGTCTATGGGCATCTGCTACCACATTGGCCTTGCCGGGGTGGTAACGGATTTCACACTCATAATCACTGAGTAATTCTACCCATCGCTGTTGCCTCATGTTTAAGTCTTTCTGATTAAAGATGTGTTGCAGGCTCTTGTGATCAGTGAAGATTGTGCACTTGGTTCCGTAGAGATAATGTCTCCAAATCTTCAATGCAAAGACTACGGCTCCTGGTTCCAAGTCATGTGTGGTATAGTTGACCTCGTATGCTTTCAGCTGTCTTCAGGCATAGGCAATTACCTTTCCTTTTTGCATAAGCATACAGCCTAAACCTTGATTAAACGCATCGCAGTAGACAACGAAGTCCTCTGTCCCTTCGGGCAGAGAGAGAACAGGCGCGCTGCATAGGGCTTTCTTCAACGTTTGGAATGTAGTTTCTTGTTTATCACTCCAACAAAAGGGTACACCTTTCTGTGTTAGAGTGGTTAAAGTTTTGGAGATTTTGGAAAAGTTCTGAATGAATCGTCGATAGTAGCCAACGAGACCCAAGGATTGACGAATTTCTGGTGGTGTCTTCGGTGCTGACCAATTCTATATCGCTTTAATCTTGGAAGGATCTACGTGAATACCATCCTCACTTACCACGTGACCGAGGAAAGTTACCTTCCGTATCCAGAATTCACACTTGGAAATTTTCGCGTATAGCTTTTCAGATCTAAGGGTCTCCAATACTAACCTCAAGTGTTGCATGTGGTCTTCTTCGCTTCGGGAGTAGACGAGGATGTCGCCAATGAACATGATGACGAATTTGTCTAAGAAAGGACGACACACCCAGTTCATCAGATCCATGAACACAGCTGATGCATTGGTTAGACCGAAGGGCGTCACTACGAACTCGTAGTGTCCATATCGAGTCCTAAAAGCTGTTTTGGAAACATCATTCTCCTGGACTCGTAATTGATGGTACCCTGACCGAAGGTCTATCTTTGTAAAGCAGCTGGCTCCCTGGAGTTGATCGAAGAGGTCGTCTATTCGTGGAAGAGGATATCGGTTCTTAACGGTCAACTTTTTCAATTCTCGGTAGTCGATACACATACGAAAGGATCCATCTTTCTTCTTGACAAACAATACCGGAGCTCCCCAGGGTGAGGAACTCGGCCTAATGAATCCTTTACTGAGCAACTCATCGAGTTGAATGGATAACTCCTGCATTTCTGCTGGAGCTAAGCGATATGGAGACTTTGCTACGGGGGTAGCTCCATGAATTAAGTCAATACGGAACTCGACTTGACGTTCGGGAGGAATTCCTGGAAGCTCTTCGGGAAACATGTGACAACCCAAGTTGCCCCGTTACATTTCTCTGTTACCGTTAACGGAATTTTCCACTGTTCAAAAGTTCCGTTAATAAGAAACCATCAAATTTAATAAACATTTAAATTGTGTATGTTTATATGCCGTTAATTCGTGATAAAAGGGAAATACAAATACATAACAAATATTTCCATTTACTTGGAAAATATTAGTTTATTATCACGACCACTAAATCGGGTGCGACCAATAGCCCCGTTTAACGGCAGTATCGGGTAAAATTCCACTGTGTCCCGACTCAAAACCCTATGTAAGGGTGAGTGGAGTCCATTGGAGACTTTTTACATTCTCTCTCTATACTCTCTCTCTAGACTCGTTTTAGCCCCGAATCCGCATCCAAACGCTTCCAAATTGTAAGTCCGCTTACCCTAGCTTATTCTAAACATAGTGATTTATATTTATAGCCCAAAAATCATCCAAGAAGGCATGGAATAAGGAGTTTACGGCCCAGGAACATTCTAGGGCCGTAAACCCCTAAAATGGTGCCAAACATGCCTCTAAACTTGTCCTTAAGCTTGGAAACTAATTAGGGATCTAGCCTAGGAGTGTTTAAACATCCAAACACAAAGATTGAGGGCATAAAAGAGAGTTTACGGCCCAAGCACATGCTTAGGCCGTAAACACCTCTAAACCATGTCAAAATGCCCCAAAAACACTCCCAAACCACCCTTAGACTTCATACATAATTTAGGGACATAGCATTTGGGGTTTGGATCAATTAAACACATCAAAATGAAGGACAACAATGAGTTTATGGCCCAAGCACATGCTTAGGATGTAAACTCCCCAAAAATGCCCAAAATGTTGGTTTTTATCCCCCAAATGGCCTTAGACTATTTCTATAAAATGCTAGGAAGGATTTAAGGACTTAAACACAATGAAATGAGGCTTTATTTGGAGTTTACGGGCCAAGCATTTATCTAGGCCGTAAACTCCCCAAAACCCACTCAAATGATGGTTTTAATCCTCCAAAATAGCATCATACTTCATTAGAAATCACTAGAAAGGCATTAGGGACTTTAAACTTCACAAAATCCAAGGTATGAGAGTTTACGGCCGTAAACTCCCATGGGAGTGTTCATAGGCCGTAAACTCCAATATAATGCCCTTAGAAGCCTCAAATCCACTCATGCCTTTTATGAAAAGTCCTTAGAAAAATCCCATGAACAAGCTAGAAGCCTTAAAACACCCTAGAACCCATCACCATGAGTTTACGGCCGTAAACTCATGGTGAGTAGTCCCTGGGCCGTAAAATATGTATTAAGGGGGTATTCTTGGATAGCAAACTCCATTCCTTAGCCATTCACACCCTTAAACGCTACCCGGGACACCCAAACACTTAGCCAAAGTGTTTTTCCGCTCCTGTGAGCGCATATATCAATTTAATTAGTATTAAATGTGCTAATCACATGTAAACATATGTTATCATATGTTAAATAGGTCATTTTGTGTGTTCGAGTCCTTATGTAGCACCGAACGCCCAAACAGCCCTCTCGTCGGACCTACTTCCACCAGGTGAGTTCATACCCCTGAATGAACCTTTTAAATGCTTTTAAATGTTTTATAGGGTGGGAATACAAGTTAAACATGCCAGTTATCATGTCAATCACATATGATTGATAACCCGCATGCACAAGATTTTACCACTTTACACTGTTTTACCGAGTGGGACACTAAAATGACTTTTACATGTTTCATAACTTTTACTTATACAGATTTATTCAAATTCATTCTAAAATGGTTTATGAAAGATCCTCTAAGATTTTAAACGTATTTTACGAAGGAATACTTATTTTATACTCTGACTCAGTACCATTTTCACTTATACCTATAGTCGCTTATACTTGATGACGCTTATACTTATTCACGCTCTTACTTAGTGATACGATTTCTCCTTCACTTATACTGGATAACAACTTTACTCCACTTATACTTGATAGACATTCTTACATCACTTATTGTCGTCTCTGCTTCGAGATACACTTATACTTCGTACGCTTATACTTCATGGTTCGATTATCCCACACTGTACATGTATACTTCACGACTCGGATGTTCCACTGTACTCTTATACTTCACGACTCAGATGTTCCACTGTACACTTATACTTCACGACTCAGATGTTCCACTGTACACTTATACTTCACCGTATGATACACACTCAAGCGTAGTTAGATGTATGTTTATGCTTGTATAGATGCATATAAATAATGATTAAAGGAATTAGGAAGGCTTGTCCGCCCTATTTCCTTTTCTTCGTTGAGATGTGGTCTGGTGGGATCGGATGTCCATCTGAAGGTCGTTCGATTCATTAGTTATATATTACGTATACGAGCATAGACATACGAGTTTTCTTCAGTCAATTCAGTTAAGAGTCTATACCTCTAGTCTACACTTACATAAGAAACCCACTCCCTCCTAGTAACACACTATCCTCTATTTGGGATGCATCTTCGGGACGCGGCCTTCTCCGTTGTCTAGTTGGTAACCAGAGTCTCCTGTAGGGAGAGCAGACATTGTGTGTATAGGCCTATACGGGATTGAAAAGCCCGCACCCTGACTGCTAGCTACAGTCCACGGCCTACCAAGCCAAGGGGTGACAAATGTCACATTATTTAGATGCTTGTAGGGCGTCTAGTATTCTAGTCAGTATGGTTACGAGTATCCTGGGTTGCCTTATAATTCATGGCTTTAAGGTAACAGTATTTCGTCAGCGATTTACACTGTATGCTGATGTCACCTTTTTCAGACTCACATTGTTTTGACCTTGCTAGATGTATCTTTCATTTGATACCATCTGGGGTCTGTTATCTCTGTTTGACCTTACAAGATGTATCTTTCGTTTGATACTATTTGGGGTCTGTTATCTCTGTTTGACCTCTCAAGATGTACCTTTCATTGGGTATCGTCTGTGGTCTGTCTTCACTGTTTTGACCTTGCGAGATGTACCTTTCATTTGGTAACGTTTGCGGTCTGTCTTCATTGTTATGACCTTGCAAGATGTACCTTCCATTTGGTATCGTCTTCGGTCTGCGTTCACTATTTTAGACCTTACCAGTTGTACCTTTCATTTGGTACCTTCGGGGGTCTGTTTCTCCAATTGTTAGACTGAACCAGGCATGTCGTTAGTTCGATACTTTCCTGGAGTCTATGACTCTTTTGCCTTAGTCAGCAGTCCTCACTGCTGAGGCATATGTTATTCCCTGATGCCTCTGCTTTCTTTAATAATCAAATTCAGTATTTTGATATTATTAGCAATTAAGGGAAACTTCTTCTTACCACATTACACTGACCAGTCTTGGTAGAAGGCTGCTTTTATTAAAGAAAATATAGGATTTTCTGGAAAGAACACTAATACACTGAAATCACTTAAACTACTGCTTTATAAAGTTATTTGATTAAATGACACTAAATACTTATGAACTCACCAGCATTGTAAAAATGCTGATACTCGCTTTTCAAATAACTTGTATTCTCAGGTTAGTATTAGACAGGTACATCCCTGGAGCTGTTGATGAAGATAGCTTAGTACCACGTTGTATTTATTCTATTACTTGTATTACTTTAAATTGTTGTAATGTAACCTTGTAAAACTATTACTATTAATGCAATGTTTTGTTGTACTTTGATTACTATAATGCATGTGTTGTGATACTTGACATGACGTCATCCACCCCAGAACGTTTCTGCTGTTCCGGTTTTAGGGTGTGACAGATTGGTATCAGAGCATTGTTTATAGTGAGCTAAGTATATCAATTCATAAAAGATATACAGCCTATAAATACAAAAGGGATAAAACACTCTGACCAAGAATTATACTTTAAAATATAACCATATTTTACCAAAGTATAATAACATCAAGAATCTAAACACTCGAATACAAGTATCGCAAGAAGAACAAGAATAAAAGTCTTCGGATGTTGAGCACTACAGACAAATCTGGGCAGTTATGTAATCGTACGCTGGAATAAATGTAACCTGATCAACTACCTTTATTCGAGATGCGATGAACGTGTGCTCGGGAGTGATTGTGGTGTGCAACAGGTCTGAAACTTACCAACTAGGATTTGCTAGAGCCAAACATAAAGTTAAAATACTATAAGAGTATTTTGGAACACTAAAAGATCCACACTAATCCCAGAACCCATATTCAAAGATAAGAACCAAACAAGAATTAAAATACCATAGGGGTATTTAGGATACATAGATAACCTAGTGTGAGAACTAAAAGATCCTTATTGATATACCTACAACTACAGAGCGTATACTTCCAAGGTTATATATAATAAGGATCCCATAGGCTAAGAATGTGTGGTTTCGCTCTACTTCCTTTTCCTCGGTTGGATGTGGTCCTAGAGTAGTATCACGTATTCGAAGGCCTATCGGATATAAACTATATATGATTTGTATACCATGTGTAATCGTAGCAGGACTCGATGTGGATCATCCAGCAAATGTTAATAATCTGTTAGGATTCTTTAGACATTTCCATTCTCGCACGAACCCTGTAGAAAACCCTACCCACTTCTGTGCATAACAGAAGAGTTGATCCCGACCCCGAAGAGGTTCATTTAGAAGACTTCCTGTTCGGAAATAAATGAACTGGGTCGAGACTATTGAATGCACCAAGTGCCCATATTCTTTTAGGGACATCGGTGGGGAATTCGCCTAAACTTCTGAGATTCCCAGTCATCCATCATGAATTGATGACACGCATAGTTGGAATTAGAAGAAAGGCGGAGTAGAAATTTAATATGTCCATACGAGAAGAGAACCCTAGGAAACTACCCGAAGGAAACCAACGCCGATTCCAGTCAAATATACGAGGCAGACCGAGGGAGCCAGTACGTGGAACCCGAAAAGTGTCTTTTCCTCGTGTTCGTCACGCTAATACACCCATAAAATAATACAATTTAGTGAGTTAGTGATTACACTGCTCACGCTATGTGTTAGGTAAATCGCCTTGTTCCCGTTGCCAGTAATACGCTTAGAGCGGATCCCCACACCTCATTGAAGTTGTTTAGCTATAAGCCCTCATGAGCCTCTCTTTTCGCAGCTTCGTTCCGAACTGTTCTCAAATCTCTCCAGGCTGGAGAGTGAAACCTTTCTCAGTATAAAGGTAACTTAGTAGGAACGACTCGCATCTTATGGCCTTTTTCTGATACTCATACATTCACTTTGATTACCAGGACTACATCATAGGGATGTAGGTCGACACTCAGACAACCAATACCCGAGGCACAGGAAAAATATTATGCCTAATACGTTCAGGACAGAAACGTCCAGGGTTAATCATCGTCTCTCATTACCTTGTATTCCTTTCCGTGTAGGAAAAACCATGCCACAGAAGAAGCGTAACCAATCCACAAGCAAGAAACCTACTCTCCTATTTGATGAAGCTACGTTCCAAGCTGCAGTTTCAGCAACCGTAGCAGCTGTCATGGCTCACCTGAATGCTAACAACGCTAATGTTAGCAAGGTGCCCGTTGGAAATTCCAATCCTGACAATGGACAACATCAACCCACACTTCCATACTCAGCCACCCAAGAACCTCAATTGAACCCACTAAAGAGAAAACTTAAGATAGAGGAGGGAAGTACCTCGACTCAAGGACCTTCCGAAGGGAAACAAGCTGAGGCAGTCTGTACCCCTGTCAACCCTTCCCTCCCGACTCCAAGAAGACCGTATCTAGGAGACCTTCCCCATTGCAGCAAGTGCAGCTACCATCATCATGGTGCCTGCTGGGAACTCTATTGTGGTAGGTGCCACATGAAGGGGCATACTGCTCGTGTATGCAGAACTCCGGTGGAACGTATAACAGCAATCGCCAATGCGGCGGCCACACAGGTTTGCCGCCTATGTGGCGAGTTTGGACACTTCAAGAAGGACTGCCCAACCGAAGGAAAAGACAAAGACACAGAAGGAGCCTGGCACTACTGCTTAGGGAGAAACGTCAAGGAACTCGGTAGATTTTTGGTACGACTCTCGATCTCAGATAACAAAGCTAAGAACAATAAAAGACTAATCCAAATGCAAATTCTTTCTAGTAAGGCGAAAGTCGCAGCACTGTTATAAAATTTTAAAATTTATTAGGTAAAACTATAGTGGCTAAACATATACGTTACGGCCATGTATATTTAAGATGGACAAACCTAGAGTGAGCGAATGCCGCCTCATCTCCTGTTCCTCGTTGGGTTGTGGATTTAGGGCGGGGTCGCTTAGTCGATAGTCCTCCCCACCTTAAATGTACATGACTAGTATATGGGAGGCAATTATAGAAATGCCTTGTGAGAACCCGTTCATGAAAAGATACTCTATTCGGAAACACTTAGAACTCTCTATAGTTCTGCGTCGACTCTATCAGTCCAAGTATCCGCGGTAGTGATACGTGGGATGAAACCCGAGACGCCTCGAACTGGTGTGCTTGTTCGGCACATAACTCTATCTATCTTCACTTTATATCATGTCGGAGTGTGCCAACTTCGACGACTCTATTGATCATGGTTTGATTTCGTGCAACCGTGTGTAAATGCTTAAGTGCTGTGTAAAAAGAACTTTCTCCATAGCCCTATCGGAAAATAAAGGTTCTTCCGAACCTGAACCTAACACAAATAAACCAACTTAATACGATCCGTCAATCGTCCCTCTTATCTCAAACCTTCCGAAGCACCCAAGGGAAGATACCATACACTGTTGACCGACCCCTCGTAGTCAGATGAACACCAAAGTGAAACACACTACAAGATACTCCAGAAGACAACAACCAACCGAAGCATACTCCGTAGATTCCCTCGGAAAACCCTTCGCACCTCGCACATTAGGTTCGTAAACCTAGAGAACAGAACTCATGAGACTGATCACTATAAATAGGTATATGCATAAAGGTGGTATATAATCGAGATCAAAAAGATTTAAGGTGTGTGTTTCCTCCCTATTCCCTGTTCCTCGTTGGGTTGTGGGTTTGGGGTGGAGTCGCACAGCTGAATGTCCTGCTGACCTCAATTGTATACTGCTCGCATACACCCGATATTTGTGGTTAGACTAAGCATGAGCTCTACCACGGACCTCTTCGCAAAACACTTTCACCCTATTCAATAAAATAGGAACCCGAGTCAAGAAAATCACTACGGGTTGAACTCTTAAGAGTTCTGAGTGAGAAGATTCTATAATCACTAGATTCGATCTAGACCAAGAAAACCTAGAACCTTCGGATGAGTAGTCGCAGTATATGCCCGCACTACTCAGGCATTTCGTCCACCTCGTTATAGACAAGTGGTGCCTATCATCCTCCACCCTATTGCATGGAGGAAATCGTCGTCGCCCTGTAGACGATGAAATACATTCTCCGAAGAGGACACTAGGATACCGAGAACCACAGGATAACTTTCGCAACCAAGAATATTTGGTCAAGTGTGAAAGTAGCTGCGTTAAATCTCATGACCTGGATTCCGAAGAGATCATAGGCTTGACACCAGCCTTGGTGTTAGTAGAAGGGTTATGCAGGAACATACACCTTCCATGCTAGGATAAACCACAGTCTTAGAGATTCATTGGATTATTAGGTGTTCCACGAATACTATCTCACACAGAGATAATAAGAACTACCTCCTGAGATAGTCCAACACTCGTTAGGTGAAACCCTATCTCCTCGACCCTCAGGCTCTCCGTATCTCAATCTTCGTTAGTGCAGGTCCATTTTGCACAAGCGTAAGATAGACACTCTATAGCAAACCAATAACCATAGTCACGCAACCCACTCGGCAATCTAGAAAGTCTCTATCAGCCAGTTGAAAGAAAACATGAAACTGAAGACCACCTGGGCTTCCTAAGGACTAACCTGAAGGACTACACATCTAGTACTAGTGAGAACGTTAGGAACTTCGTAATGGCGATCACACCAGTGTTGATCTTGCCACAGAAGTACACTAAGTTCTTAGTACTGAAAAGCTCTACTCCTTTCCGAGAGCTTAGGACCATCCGAGAATCCTCATGGAGACATGGTCCGACCCTATTCAGGCCGCTACTACTTTCGGATATACCACAAGGTTCACATTCGATCGACTCACTTCTTAGACTTGATACGTGAATTCCCAATAACACTCTTCGTGCCTCACTCATCTTGATAGAATCCATCGAGAACGCTAACCTTGTAGATACATCAGTTGGAACCCACTAGCTACGCAAGGCGAAATCCGCATCCCATACGCGAGGGTCTGTTGAAATGACAAACACAGACCAGAGATCACTTGGGAATGTGAGACCAACCACATAGGAAGTACTCTCTTACCTCTACTTGGCCATTCATACATACTTCCTTGCCTAGATCTGAATTTCGGGACGAAATTCCCTCTAACGGGGGGATGATGTGACAACCCAAGTTGCCCCGTTACATTTTTCCGTTACCGTTAACGGAATTTTCCACTGTTCAAAAGTTCCGTTAATAAGAAACCATCAAATTTAATAAACATTTAAATTGTGTATGTTTATATGCCATTAATTCGTGATAAAAGGGAAATAAAAATACATAACAAATATTTCCATTTACTTGGAAAATATTAGTTTATTATCACGACCACCGAATCGGGTGCGACCAAAAGCCCCGTTTAACGGCGGTATCGGGTAAAATTCCACTGTGTCCCGACTCAAAACCCTATGTAAGGGTGAGTGGAGTCCATTGGAGGCTTTTTACACTCTCTCTCTCTATACTCTCTCTCTAGACTCGTTTTAGCCCCGAATCCGCATCCAAACGCTTCCAAATTGTAACTCCGCTTACCCTAGCTTATTCTAAACATAGTGATTTACGTTTATAGCCCAAAAATCATCCAAGAAGGCATGGAATAAGGATTTTACGGCCCAGGAACATTCTAGGGCCGTAAAACCCTAAAATGATGCCAAACATGCCTCTAAACTTGTCCTTAAGCTTGGAAACTAATTAGGGATCTAGCCTAGGAGCGTTTAAACATCAAAACACAAAGATTGAGGGCATAAAAGAGAGTTTACAGCCCAAGCACATGCTTAGGCCGTAAACACCTCTAAACCATGTCAAAATGCCCCAAAAACACTCCCAAACCACCCTTAGACTTCATACATAATTTAGGGACATAGCATTTGGGGTTTGGATCAATTAAACACATCAAAATGAAGGACAACAATGAGTTTATGGCCCAAGCACATGCTTAGGATGTAAACTCCCCAAACATGCCCAAAATGTTGGTTTTTATCCCCCAAATGGCCTTAGACTATTTCTATAAAATGCTAGGAAGGATTTAAGGACTTAAACACAATGAAATGAGGCTTGATTTGGAGTTTACGGCCCAAGCATTTATCTAGGCCGTAAACTCCCCAAAACCCACTCAAATGATGGTTTTAATCCTCCAAAATAGCATCATACTTCATTAGAAATCACTAGAAAGGCATTAGGGACTTTAAACTTCACAAAATCCAAGGTATGAGAGTTTACGGCCGTAAACTCCCATAGGAGTGTTCATAGGCCGTAAACTCCGATATAATGCCCTTAGAAGCCTCAAATCCACTCATGCCTTTTATGAAAAGTCCTTAGAAAAATCCCATGAATAAGCTAGAAGCCTTAAAACACCCTAGAACCCATCACCATGAGTTTACGGCCATAAAATCATGGTGAGTAGTCCCTGAGCCGTAAAATATGTATTAAGGGGGTATTCTTGGATAGCAAACTCCATTCCTTAGCCATTCACACCCTTAAACGCCACCCGGGACACCGAAACACTTAGCCAAAGTGTTTTCCGCTCCTGTGAGCGCATATATCTATTTAATTAGTATTAAATGTGCTAATCACATGTAAACATATGTTATCATATGTTAAATAGGTCATTGTGTGTGTTCGAGTCCTTACGTAGCACCGAACGCCCAAACAGCACTCTCGTCGGACCTACTTACACCAGGTGAGTTCATACCCCTGAATGAACCTTTTAAATGCTTTTAAATGTTTTATAGGGGGGAATACAAGTTAAACATGCCAGTTATCATGTCAATCGCATATGATTGATAACCCGCATGCACAGGATTTTACCACTTTACACTGTTTTACCGAGTGGGATACTAAAATGACTTTTACCTGTTTCATAACTTTTACTTATACAGATTTATTGAAATTCATTCTAAACTGGTTTATGAAAGATCCTCTAAGGTTTTAAACGTATTTTACGAAGGTGTACAATTTGTGATTTTCTCTGTATATAAAGATTTTTCATTAAAGATTTCCCTTTTCGACGTATACTTTTACTTATAAAATACTGCTGCTTCACTTATACTTATTTTATACTCTGACTCGGTAACATTTTCACTTATACCTATAGTCGCTTATACTTGATGATGCTTATACTTATTCACGCTCTTATTTAGTGATACGATTTCTCCTTCACTTATACAGGATAACAACTTTACTCCACTTATACTTGATAGACGTTCTTACATCACTTATTGTCGTCTCTGCTTCGTGATAGACGTATACTTGGTACGCTTATACTTCATGGTTCGATTATCCCACACTGTACACGTATACTTCACGACACGGATGTTCCACTGTACTCTTATACTTCACGACTCATATGTTCCACTGTACACTTATACTTCACGACTCAGATGTTCCACTGTACACTTATACTTCACCGTATGATACACACTCAAGCGTAGTTAGATGTATGTTTATGCTTGTATAGATGCATATAAATAATGATTGAAGGAATTAGGAAGGCTTGTCCGCCCTATTTCCTTTTCTTCGTTGAGATGTGGTCTGGTGGGATCGGATGTCCATCTAAAGGTCGTTCGATTCATTAGTTATATATTACGTATACGAGCATAAACATACGAGTTTTCTTCAGTCAATTCAGTTAAGAGTCTATACCTCTAGTCTACACTTACATAAGAAACCCACTCCCTCCTAGTAACACACTATCCTCTATTTGGGATGCATCTTCGGGATGCGGCCTTCTTCATTATCTAGTTGGTAACCAGAGTCTCCTGTAGGGAGAGCGGACATTGTGTGTATAGGCCTATACGGGATTGACAACCCCACACTCTGACTGCTAGCTACAGTCCACGGCCTACCAAGCCAAGGGGTGACAAATATCACATTATATAGATGCTTGTAGGGTGTCTAGTACTCTAGTCAGTATGGTTACGAGTATCCTGGGTTGCCTTATAATTCATGGCTTTAAGGTAACAATATTTCGTCAGCGATTTACACTGTATGCTGATGTCACCTTTTTCAGAGTCACACTGTTTTCACCTTGCTAGATGTATCTTTCATTTGATACCGTCTGGGGTCTGTTATCTCTGTTTGACCTTACAAGATGTATCTTTCGTTTGATACCGTCTGGGGTCTGTTATCTCTGTTTGACCTTTCAAGATGTACCTTTCATTTGGTATCGTCTGTGGTCTGTCTTCACTGTTTTGACCTTGCGAGATGTACCTTTCATTTGGTAACGTTTGCGGTCTGTCTTCATTGTTATGACCTTGCAAGATGTACCTTCCATTTGGTATCGTCTTCGGTCTGCGTTCACTATTTTAGACCTTACCAGTTGTACCTTTCATTTGGTACCTTCGGGGGTCTGTTTCTCCAATTGTTAGACTGAACCATGCATGTCGTTAGTTCGATACTTTCCTGGAGTCTATGACTCTTTTGCCTTAGTCAGCAGTCCTCACTGCTGAGGCATATGTTATTCCCTGATGCCTCTGCTTTCTTTAATAATCAAATTCAGTATTTTGATATTATTAGCAATTAAGGGAAACTTCTTCTTACCACATTACATTGACAAGTCTTGGTAGAAGGCTGCTTTTATTAAAGAAAATATAGGATTTTCTGGAAAGAACACTAATACACTGAAATCACTTAAACTACTGCTTTATAAAGTTATTTGACTAAATGACACTAAATACTTATGAACTCACCAGCATTGTAAAAATGCTGATACTCGCTTTTCAAATAACTTGTATTCTCAGGTTAGTATTATTCAGGTACATCCCCGGAGCTGTTGATGAAGATAGCTTAGTACCACGCTGTATTTATTCTATTACTTGTATTACTTTAAATTGTTGTAATGTAACCTTGTAAAACTATTACTATTAATGCAATGTTTTGTTGTACTTTGATTACTATAATGCATGTGTTGTGATACTTGACATGACGTCATCCACCACAGAACGTTTCCGCCGTTCCGGTTTTGGGGTGTGACAAAACACCTCAGGAAAGTTACAGACTTCGGGGATGCTCGCAAGGTCTCTAACTTCTTGTTTCTCGTTGATCACATGGGCTAAGAATGCAATGCACTCCTTTCGTAGGAACTTTCGAGCTTTGATGCAAGAAATGATACGAAGATTGGAACTGGGTTTATCGCCATAGATTACGAGAGTTTGGTCCAAGAGAAGATTGAGACGGATAGATTTTTCGTAACAAAGGATATCAATATGATTGGGACTCAACCAATCCATGCCAATGATAACATCAAAGCTCTTAATGGAAACGGGCATGAGATCTATAGGAAATGAGTGATCATTTAGGGTAAGCGTACAACCTATGAATACATCGTTAGCGCTTTCTTTCTCACCGTTAGCCATCTCGACGGTAAAAGTTTCAGTTAGTGGTTGAGGATTAGGTTTTAGATTATGTTTGAATGCATGACTAACAAAACTCCTTTCAGCACCCGAATCGAAAAGAATACTAGCATATGAGTTGTCTAGAATGAACGTACCCGAAACAACAGTGGGATCAGCGACTGCTTCCTCCCGTCCCATGGTTAGAACCCTTCCAGTGTTATCTGCAGTTAACTTCTTGGGACAGTTCCTTTTAAAGTGCCCAACTTCTCCATAGTTGTAGCAGGCTTGACTAACACCTGCTCCAGATGATTGGTTGGCTGATTGGGTAGGAGTTTTGCAGAATCGAACTGTGTGTCCTTTCCTACCACAATTGGTACAGGATAGTTCTCGGCAGGGACCAGAATGATGATGGTACTTGCATTTGTCACAGAGAGGAAGATTACCAGCATCTTTACCGGTAGGAGTTGGAGCTATGGATCCCACAACAGAAGCAGCAGCAACAGGAGTAGTAGCAGCATGGACTGCTACTGTCTGCTATTTCTTGGAAGATCCTTGAGAAGATTGACCCTTTTTCTTTTTCCAAAATTTTCTCTTTTCGCCACTCTTTTGAGTCGGCTCAGAAGTGGTAGTGATTTCCTTAACGTCGTCGATGTGATCGATCAGAGTTTGAGCTAAAGTCTTGGCACTATCATAGGTATCCGGATTAGCAGCCAAAACATGACTCTTTGTCGGTTAGGATAACCCCCAAACGAACCTTTCAATCTTTTTGTTCTCCGGAGTGACTAATCCCGGACAGAGAAGTGCGAGATCATCGAATCGGGAAGTGTATGCAGCAATGTCAGAACCCTTCATCTTCAGGTTCCAGATCTCGTGCTCTAGTTTCTGCATTTCACCACGGGGGCAGTACTCAACAATAAGTTCTTTCTTGGCTTCCCAGCCCATGGCATTGGCTACGGGTAAGGTCAGAGATTTGACTCGGCCATTCCACCAAGTTAAGGCTTTATCAACGAAGGTACAGGCCACGAATATAACTTTATTGAACTCCGCACAAGCACAGATTTCGAAGATGGACTCGATTTTCTCGAACCGTCGGGATAAGGAAATGACACCTCCAACGCCATTGAAGGATGTTGGTTTTGCATTCATGAAATCTTTGTAGGAACCCCCTCTTTGGTGTCCCTGGCTAACCTCGGGGTTTTGAGATTGAGGACCACCTCCTGAACCACTAGGGTTCATTTGTGACAATGCTGCCACCATTGCAGCTGTCATGACCGTCTGGAGTGATGCTAGGTCAAACTGGGGAGGAGGTGGCGGCGAAGAAGGATTGTCGTTGTTCTTCGAGCTGGGTCTCTTTCGGGGAGGCATCTTGATCTAATAAGATCAAGAAAGAGAGGATGGTAAGTCCTCTATATTGAATCGATAGATATGGCAGTTATATGATCCGAATAAGCGATAAAGCAGGAAAGAGTTATCGAAATAGATAATTTATCGCTAAGAATAATCATAGAAAGCCACTCGAATAAGGATTTATACAGAGGATTGGGATCGAGAAATACTCCCATAGTATTTCATGAATTGATTATGACAATAGTTCGCTATTTGGGATATTAGGGTAAGTTTTAGGCATGCCGTATATCACAGTCACTCCCAAGCACATGTTGGTCGTGTCTTGAATGAATATAGTTGGCCAGGCTATATTGACCCCAGACACGACTACATAATTGCCCAGGTTTAACCATAGCACACAACATCCAATTACTTATGTTCTGTTCTACTTGTGATTATGAATGACAATGGTTCGGTATACTTGTATACTTTTGAAAATACTTGTAGTTTGAAGACACTTTTAATTCAGTGCACTTAGGCCCTTTAGTGTTTATAGTTTTTATACCATGTAAGGTCTGGTATACTTTATTCACTATAAACAAGGGCTCTGATACCAATCTGTCACACCCCGAAAACCGAAGGCGGAAACATTTCCGGGGTTGACTCCACGTTGAGTATCAAATCCAATGCACATAGTAAGTAAAGTAAAACAACCATTACAATACATAAGAAAAGTTTTACAGTTGTTTTCAAAAGTAAAGTTTATACATTTGTGATACATAGTATATATAAACAAAATAAAACGGATCTTCATGTACTCCATCTTCTGACCAAAAAGGGATCTTCGGGTACCTGTTCTAACACTGACCTGAGAACACAAGCAGTTTAAAAATCAGCATAAAGTTGGTGAGTTCATAAGCGGTTTTTGTTTGTGAAGATGTTTCAAGTTTCCTTTCTGTTTCTGAAATGTTATGTATACCAAGAAAATCCCATATTTTCTTAAAAGTTGATTGATGTTTCACAAATGTAAAGTATAGTAAGTTTGTACACTGAAAACATGTCTGCTCATGTGAAATGTATAGTTGGTTATCTGACTTGTTAAACTGTTCTGTTTACCTATCATGTATTACCAGGAAAGTCCCATACTTTCCTTATTGTATGTTACAAATTGTAAAAGATGTATTGTTATCCGTTTGATACTCTTTCTAGTTATGTTAATGTTACCCAGGAAAGCCCCATGCTTTCTTGCATGTTGGTTTCTAATGTGTACGATGTTAAAGATGTAAAAGATGTAAACGTGATTAGGTTCCATGTTTTCCCCAGGAAAGTCCCGTACATTCCTGAATGTTAGTTACCGTACGTGAAAGATGTAAAAGATGTATAAGTGGTTTATTCTTACTATAAGTAAATCTCTGTTATCCTAATTGCGAGTTCCAAAACCATACAATAGACTAAAACCTGTGGCAATAAGTAGTCCACATGTGGCAATAAGTAGTCCACATACTTATGACTTTCGTCACCCTTGAACCATTTCGGTTCGGCTGTTATTAGCAGCCAGGTGTGGGGTAGTCAGCCCCGTATAGATCTATACACTCAAGTCACACTCTCTAAATACCAGAGATTTTGGTTACGGGTGTAGTCCTCCACTCGCGTATCTCTGTGGAGTGTTCGCCGAGGACGTGTCTCCAATCATACAGGATTAACAAATTTACTAGTAATAATATGATAGTCCTCCACTCGCGTATATTTGTGGAGTGTTACCAAGGACATAACAGTGTACAGGTATTATTCAAATGTCTAATGTTATCCTTTTAACTGATAAAATGTGGAAAACCATTTGTGAAATATATGTAAAACATAACAATTTAAAGACCTATTTCACAAATATATGTTACGTGATCTGTATGTTCAAATGGTTATCAGTTGTGGTAATCAGTTATAAAAGCATATGAAATATGAAACACACATTTGAAAACATGTTTTAAGTACAAGAATTCCCTTTTACTTTGCTTGTGTCCCCCCCCCCCCTAAAAACAGTGAAAAAGAGTAGGGGTATGAACTCACCGATCTCAGAAATGCATCGGTTTTGGATACTAGACGTTGGTTCGGGGTTTGATTACTCGTGATGTTCCTATGTAAAATGAAATAATGTCCATATATATACAATTAGGGATACATTCACTAATCATATGGAACATTACACTCCAACGAGGTTAACCACCTCAAAACGAGCGTTTGGAGTGACCCGGGTGACATCTTCGGACGTGTAATGGCACTAGGGACTTGGGACTTGAGTTTACTCTGCAAGAGTAAACATTTTAAAGAGTTTACAGCCACATAACACACTCACACATTAGTTTACGGCCGTAAACTCATGTTGGTGTGGTTTTGATTGTTTAAATGGCTTAAATGGACATGGCGATTGTTGGAATGGATTTCTAAAATGCCTTGGAATTGATTGAATGAAATTATAACACTTAAAAGGGAGTTTACGGCCACACCATAAGAGTTTACGGCCGTAAACTCACCCATCGCCAAGAAAAATTGATTTGAGCTACAAAGGACAATCACATGTGATTCTAGTTAATTTTCCAAGCCTTGTTATTAATTTAGAACATCATTTAACATACTTTTAGGAGTTTACGGCCTAGAGGCATGTTCTAAGGTCGTAAACTCTCTTATACCCAAGAAAAGTTAGTTTTTGATGCTTAAAAACAATCACATGTGATTCTAGAAATTTATGCAAGCCATTTGAGTGTATTTGATGCATCATTAACAAGGTTTTATGAGTTTACGGCCAAGGGTATGTTCCTAGGCCGTAAACTCCTATAAATGACATTTTTGATATGTTTCAAACCCTTAAACTATTTTAAGATGCATCTAGATTTTACCACAAGGCCATTGGTTGAGTTTCAAGGCATTTGGACATGTTTTAAGGCACTAAATCCCCATTTAAGAGGAGTTTACGGCCCAAGAATGTGTATTGGCTGTGAACTCACTTTTGTCCCCCAAAATTCATGTTTAAAGTGTTCCAAGTCTAGATTAGCAAGCCTTAAGGTCATAACTAAGTCCCAACTATGATTTGGAAGGGTTATTTGGCTCAAAAACCCCATGTTGAGGAGTTTACGGTCCAAGCATGATCCTTGGCCATAAAATCATGTTCTTGGTCCCAAAACATAACTTAAACATCAATTTGAAGGCTAAAGAGGTTGAATAACAAGTTAGGAGTGTTACCTCTTTGATTGGAAGCCTTAAATCTTTGTTTTGGACCTTTGATTTTGGATGAGGAGAGAGGTTGGGAGTGTTAAATGAGAAAATGGCCAAAGGCTTCAAATGGAGGCTTAAGACACATTATATAGTGTCTAAGTTTTGGACACGGTGGAATTCTACCCGATACCGGTGTTAGACGAGGCTTTTGGTCGTACCCGATTAGGTTGTTGTAACCCGATACGGTAAATTCTAGAAATATTCCGATCACTAAAGTTAGGTGTTAAAATGATTTCTAAATGTACTAAGACACCCATTAAGTCATTTTAAATATGTACTAGTTAATGACTTAATTAAACGGAAGATCAGAAATCGAATTTGAAAATGACGTTTGGTTGCGTGAATTGTACTACGAAAGAGTTACAAGAAATGATACAGAAATTTCGGGTTGTTACAATTGACACCCCCGCACCCTGACTACTAGCTACAGTCCACGGCCCACCAAGCCAAGGGGTGAAAAATGTCAAAATTTATAGATGCTTGTAGGGCGTCAGGTATTCTAGTGTCGGTTAGTACGGTTACGAGTATCCCAGGATGCCATATAATTCTTGGCCTTAAGGTAACGGTATTTCACCAGCAATTTACACTGTATGCTGGTAACTCATTTTCAGAGTCACATTGTTTTGACCTTGCAAGATGTATCTTTCATTTGATACTGTCTGCGGTCTGTATTCTCTGTTTTGACCTTGCAAGATGTATCTTTCATTTGATACTGTCGGCGGTCTGTATTCTATGTTGACCTTGCAAGATGTATCTTTCATTTGATACTGGTTGCGGTCTGTATTCTCTGTTTTGACCTTGCAAGATGTATCATTCATTTGATACTGTCTGCGGTCTGTATTCACCGTTTTAGACCCTACCAGCTGCACATTTCATTTGGTGCCCTCTGGGGTCTGTGTCTCCATTTGTTAGACGGAACCAGGCGTGTCGTTCGTTCGATACTCTCCTGGAGTCTATGATTCCTTTGCCTTAGTCAGCAGTCCTCACTGCTGAGGCATATGTTATTTCCCTGACTTCTCTTGATTTCTTAATAATCAAATTCAATATTTTGATAATGATAGTGATTAAGGGAAAACTACTTTTTACCACATAACTCCGTCCTGTCTTGGTAGAAGGCTGCTTTTATTAAAGAAAATATAGGATTTTCTGGAAAGAACTCTAATACACTATAAACTCTTAAACTACTACATTATAAATTTATTTGAATAAAATGTCACTAATTACTTATGAACTCCCCAGCATTTGTAAAAATGCTGATACTCGCTTTTCAAATAACTTGTATTCTCAGGTTAGCATTAGATAGGTACATCCCAGGAGTTGTTGATGAAGATAGCTTAGTACCAGGATGTATTTATTTCATTACTTTTAATACTTTGATGTATTGTAAACTATGTAAAACTACTACTGTTAATGCAATGTTTTGTTGTACTTTGATTACTATAATGCATGTGTTGTGATACTTGACATGACGTCATCCACCCCAGAACGTCTCCGTCGTTCCGGTTTTGGGGTGTGACAGATTGGTATCAGAGCATTGTTTATAGTGAGCTAAGTATATCAATTCATAAAATATATACAGCCTATAAATACAAAAGGATAAAACACTCTGACAAGAATTATACTTTAAAATATAACAATATTTTACCAAAATATAATAACATCCAGAATTTAAACACTTGAACACAAGTATCACAAGAAGAACAAGAATAAAAGTCTTAGGATGTTGAGCACTACAGTAAAACCTGGGCAGTTATGTAATCGTACGCTGGAATAAATGTAACCTAATTAACTACATTTATTCGAGATGCGATGAACGTGTGCTTTGGAGTGATAGTGGTGTTGCAACAGGTCTGAAACTTACCAACTAGGAATGCTAGAGCCAAACATAAATTTAAAATACTATAGGAGTATTTTGGAACACTAAAAGACTCACATTAATCCCAGAATCATAATAAGAAGATAAGAAACAAACAAGAAATTTAAAATATCATAGGGGTATTTTAGGATACATAGATAACCTTGTGTGAAGAACTAAAAAGATCCTTATTGATATACCTACAATAACAGCGAGTATACTCCCAAGGTTATATATAATAAGGATCCCATAGGCTAAGAATGTGTGGTTTCGCTCTATTTCCTTTTCCTCATTGGGATGTGGTTCTAGAGTAGTATCACATATTCGAAGGCCTATCGGATCTAAGCTATATATGATTTGTATACCCTATGTAATCGTAGCAGGACCCACTATGGATCATCCAGTGAAATGTTAATAATCTGTTAGGATTCCTTAGACATTTCCGTTCTCGCACGAACCCTATAGAAAAACCCTATCCACTTCAGTGCTTGACAGAAGAGTTGATTCCGGCCCCGAAGAAGTTCATTGAGAAGATTTCTAGCTCGGAAACGAATGAACTAGGTCAAGACTATTAATTCACCAAGTGCCTATATCTTTTAGGGACACCGGTGAAGAAATTCGCCTAAACTTCCGAGATTCCAGTCATCCATCATGAAGTGATGACACCCATAGTCGGAGTCAGAAGGAAGGCGGAGTAGAAATTCAATATGTCCATACGAGGAGAGAACCCTAGGTAACTACCCGAAGGAAACCAACGTCGACTTCAATCAAAGATACGAGGCAGACACAGAGGGAGCCAGTGCATGGAACCCGAGAGTTGTCTTCTCCTAGTGTTCGTCACACTAATAAACCCTTAAAATAATATAATTTAGTGAGTTAGTGGTTACACTACTCACGCTATGTGTTAGGTAAGTCATCTTTTTCCCCGTTGCCAGTAATACGCTTAGAGCGGATCCCCACACCTCTGTTGAAGTTGTTTAGCCATAAGTCTTCATGAGCCTCTCTTCCTGCGGTCTTCGTTCCGAACGATTCTCAAATCTCTCCAGGTCAGAGAGTGAAACCTTTCCCAGTATAAAGGTAAATTAGTAGGAACGACTCGCATGTTATGGCCTTTCCGATACCCATACTCCTACCTTGTACACCAGGACTACATCATAGGGATGTAGGTCGACACTCATACAAGCAGTACCCGAGCCACGGGAAAAATCTATGCCTAATACAGTTAGGACAGATATGTCCAGAGTTAGCCATCGTCTCTCATTTTCTTGCGTTCCTTTCCATGTAGGAAAAACCATGCCTCCGAAGAAGCGCAACCAATCCACAAGCAAGAAACCTGCCCTCCTATTCGATGAAGCTACGTTTCAAGCTGCAGTCTCGGCAGCCGTAACAACTGTCATGGCTCACCAGAATGCTAACTACGCCAACGTTAGCAAGGGCCCTATCGGGATTTTCGACCCTAGTAGTGGACAGCAACAACCAACCTCTGCATACCTAACCACCCAAGAACCTCACTCAAATCCACTGAAGAGAAAGATCAAGATCGAGGAGGGAAGTACCTCGGCTCAAGGACCTTCTGAAGGGCAATGAGCTGAGATGGTCAAATTCCCTACCAACCCTTCCATCCCTACACATAGGAGACCATACTTAGGAAACCTTCCCTGTTGCAGCAAGTGCAGCTACCATCATCATGGTGTCTGCCGGGAGTTCTATTGTGCTAGGTGCCATATGTTGGGGCATACTGCTCGCATCTGCAGAACCCCGATTGAGTTTATTACATCAACCACCAATGTGGCGACCCGTACAGTTTGCCATCTATGTGGTGAAATGGGACACTTCAAGAAGGACTGCCCAACCGAAGGGAAAGACAAGGACACAGGAGGAGTCTAACTCTAATGCTTAGGGAGAAGCATCAAGGAACCTAGTAGATTTTTGGTACGTCTCTCAATCTCAGATAACTAAACTGAAAACATTAAAAGACTAATTCAAAATGTAAATATTTCCCATTAAGGCGAAAGTCGCAGCACTGTTATAAAATATAAAAATTCATCAGGTAAAACTATAATGGCAAAACATATACGTTACGACCATGTATAGTTAAGATGGATAGACCTAGAGTTAGTGAATGCCGCCTCATTTCCTGTTCCTCGTTGGGTTGTGGATTTAGGGCGGGGTTGCTCAGTCAACAGTCCTCCCCACCTTAATTATACATGACTAGTATATGTTAAGCGATTATAGCAATGCCTTGTGAAAATTCGTTCATGAAAAAGGTACTTTGTTCAGAATAGTCAGGACTCTCTATAGTTCCGCGTCGACTCTATCGGTCCAAGTATCCGTGGCAGTGATACGAAGGATGATACCTGAAATGCCTAGAAACTTGTGTGCCTGTTCGGCGCATGACTCTATCGATCTTCATCTTATATCATGTTGAAGTGTGCCAACTTCGACGACCCTATCGATCATGGTTTGACTTCGTTCCACCATCTGTTCATCCCTAGTGCTGTGTAAAAAAAAAGAACTTTCTTCGTAGCCATGTCGACAAATAAAGGTTCTTCCGAACCTAAACATAATACAAATCACTAAACCTAATGTGATTCGGCATTCTTCACTTTTATTTCAAACCTTCTGAAGTACCCAGGAGAGGGATACCGCACGCTGTTAACCAACCCTCCTTAGACAGATAAGTATCGAAGCGAAAGATACTGCATGCATTCCAGAAGACGATAACCACCCGAAGCATACCTAGTAGATTCCCTAGAAAGACCCTTCATTCTATCCCATGGAACGGGAGCTAGAGTCAAGAGAACCCTACAGATTGAGCTACTATAATGACCACAAATCCGAAGTTGTTGTCATTCCGCTTGAGCCAACCTAGTAGCTAACACCCTCGGTTGATAATGAAATCTGAGTCGTAAGAGTCAAGGACATTGACTACGACCATCCATTCACGCTTAATCCCCCAAATTAAGCATCGCGGCGAATATCCTGGAAATCCGAGAGCTGCGATAAAGTAAACTCTAAGAAGAGTGGATGAAAAGATTAAAGTTCCGAGTGATGGGAACCTATACTCACTAGATTTGACCTAGACCGAGAAGACTCAGAACCTTCGGAAGAGTAGTTGCAGTAGATGCTCGCACTACTCAGGCACTTCGTCCACCCTGTTACCGACGAGTAGTGCTTAGGATCCTCCGCCCTCTCGCATGGAGGAAATCGTCGTCGCCCTGTAGATGATAGGCAACATTCTTCGAAGTGAACACTAGAATACTGAGAACCACAAGATATCCTCCGCAGCTAAGAATACTCGATCAAAGTGCGAATGTAGTTGCGTTACACCTCATGACCCAGATCCTGAAGAGATTATAGACTTGACACCAGCCTTGGTGTTAGTCGAGGGGTTATGCAGGAGCATGCACTTTCCGCACTAGAATAAACCAAAGTCTTAGAGATTAATTGGACCATTAGGTGTTCCACAAATACTATCTCATGCAGAAATAGTAGAACCACCTCCCGAGATAGTCCAACACTCGTCTGGTGAAACCCTATCTCCCCGACTCTCAAGGTTTCCGTATCTCAAGATTCTTTAGTGCAGGTTAATTTTTGAACCAGCTTGAGATAGACACTCTATAGAGAACAGATAACCATAGTCAACCAAACTATTCGACAATCTAGAAAGCCTCTAAAAGCCAATTGACAGGATGCACGAAACCAAAGACAACCCGAGATTTCTAAGAACCAACCTGAAGGACTACACATTCAGTACGAGTGAGAACGTTAGGAACTTCGGAATGGCGATCACGCCAATGATGATCGTGCCATAGAAGTACACTATGTTCTAAGTACTAAAAAGCTCTACCCTTATCAGAGCTTTTGACCATCCGAGAATCCTCACAGAGATTTGGTCCAACCCTCGTCAGACCACTACTACTTTCAGATATTCCACAAGATTCACACGCGATCGATCCACTTCTTAGACCTGATACGTGATTACCCAACGTCACTCTTCGTGCCTCACTCATCCTGATGGAAACCATTGAGAACTCTAACCTCGTAGATACACTAGTTGGAACCCAATAGCTACACGAGATGGAATCTGCATCCCGTACGTGAAGGTCTGTTGGAATGACAAGCACAGACCAGAGTTCACTTGGGAATGCAAGGAAAAACCATATAGGAAGTACTCTCTTACCTCTACTTGTCCATTCATACCTACTTCCTTACTTAGATCTGAATTTCGGGACGAAATTCCCTCTAATGGGGGGATGATGTGACAACCTATAGTTATTCCGTTACATATCCCTGTTACCGTTAACGGAATATTCCACTGTATAAAAGTTTCGTTAATTAGAGTTCGTCAATTTCATAAACATTTCTTTTGTTTGTATTTAATATGCCGTTAAGTCGTGATAAAAGGAAATAAAAACACATAACACACATAGTCCATTTATTCGGAAAAAGTTCGTTTTATTATTACAACCACTAAATCGGGTGTGACTAAAAGCCCCGTTAAACGACAATATCGGGTAGAATATCACAAAGCTCCAACTCCCACCCATATATAAGGGGGAGTAAACTCCATTTGAGCCTTTTCCACCCTCTCTCTCTAGACTCGTTTTTTACCCGAATCTGCAACCAAACGCTTCCAAATTGTAAGTCCGCTTACCCTAGCTTGTTCTAAACATTATGACTTGTGATTATACCCCAAAATTCGACCATATAAGTTCTCAAAGAGGAGTTTATGGCCCAGGAACACTCTAGGGCCGTAAACCCCTTAAATGTGGCCAAAATGACCCGAACTTGTCCCACTGAGCCTAGGAACCAAATAAGGAATTGTCTAGGAGTGTTTAATCATCAAAACATAGGATTTTAGTGCATAAAAGAGAGTTTACGGCCCAAGCACATGCTTAGGTCGTAAACACCTCTAAACCTTGCTAAAGTGCCCCAAAAACACTCCCAAACCACCCTTAGGCTTAATACATGAATTAGTGGCTTGCTATTTCGGGTTTAGTTCATCCAAACACAAAGATTTAAGGGGTTAAAAGGAGTTTACAGCCCAGACACATGTCAAGGCGGTAAACACCCTTAATGATGCCAAAATGTTGGTTTTTGTTCCCTAAATGGCCTTAGACTATTACTATAAAATGCTAGGAAGGTATTAAAGGCTTAAAACCTCACTTAACTCATGCCATAGGAGTTCACGGTCGTGAACTCCCTTAGGGATGGTTCATGGGCTGTAAACTCCATAATGGAGCCCTTAAAGACCTTAAACTCACTCATGCCTATTGGATTTAGACTTAGAATAATTCCATGAATAAGATAGAGCCTTAAAACACACTAGAACCCCCTCACCATGAATTTACAGCTGTAAACTCATGGTGAGTAGTCCCTGGGCCATATACATAGCTTTGGGAGTTTACTCTCAGAGAGTAAACTCAATTCCTAAGCCATACACACCTTTAGACGCTACCCGGGACACCCCAAACACTTAACCAAAGTGCTTTCCGCTCGTTTGAGTGTGTATACGTGTTTAATTAGTACTAAATATACTAATTGTATGTGAACATATGTTTTCATATGTTAAATAGGTCATTGAGTGTGTTCGAGTCTTTACGTGACACTGAACACCCAACCGGCACCTCCGTCGAACCTACTTACACTAGGTGAGCTCATACCCCTGAATGAACCTTTTAAATGTTTTTACATGTTTTATAGGGGGGGGAATACAAGTTAAACATGCCAGTTATCATATCAATCACATGTGATTGATAACCCGCATGCACAGGGTTTTACCACACTATACTCTGTTTTACCGAGTAGGAGACTATGATGGTTTCACAAAGGTTTTCATTTGTTTCAAAACTCTTACTTATACTGTTTTATCTAAATTCATTTTAAACTGTTTTATAAAGGTTCCAAGGAGTTATTAAGTCTTTCAAACTTATATTACCAAAGAATACCAAAGTGTGATTTTCCTAAGTATGAAGGTTTTCCAAGGTTGTCGTCAAATTCTCTTTCATGTCGTATACTTATACTTGTTAGTTATCGCTGCTTCGCTTTCACTTATTGTAAACTCCTACTTGATAACATCTTCACTTCTTGATACACTTATACCTGTTATTGCCTCTATATCGCTTATACATGTGGTCACTTATACTTGTTAGACGCTTCTACTTCATCAATTGTCGATTCCACTTTGTGATACACTTATACTTGGTACACTTGTACTTCACGATTCGATTGTTCCACACTATTCGCTCACACTGTATGATTCAAGTATTCGCTCACACTGTATGATTCAGTTATTCCACACTATTCGCTCACACTGTATGATTTAGTTACTCCACACTATTCGCTCGCACTGTACATTATACATCACGATTCAGTTATTCCACATTGTACGTTTACACACCGCGACCCAGTTATACATCACGATGCGTTTCCACTTGTTACACACTCAATCGTAGTTAGATGTATGTATGTACTTGTATAGGTGCATATAAGTAATGATTGAATGACTTAGGAAGGTTTTTCCGCCCTATTTCCTTTTTTTCGTTGAGATGTGGTCTGGTGGGATCGAATGGCCGTCCGAATTCGTTTGGTTCATTTGTTGTATGTTATGTATACGAGTATAGACATATAGGTTTACGTTAGTCAGTCCAGTTATGAGTCTCTACCCCTCGTTCAGCACTTACATATGAAACCCACTACCCACTATTTGGGATGCATCTTTGGGACACGGCCTTCCCCGTTGTCTAGTTGGTAACCAGAGTCTCTTGTAGGGAGTGCGGACATTGTGTGTATAGATCTATATGGGATTGACACCCCCACACCCGGACTGCTAGCTACAGTCCACGGCCCACCAAGCCAAGGGGTGACAAATGTCAAAATTTATAGACGCTTGTAGGGCATCAGGTACTCTAGTGTCGGTTAGCATGGTTACAAGTATCCCAGGTTTCCTTATAATTCATGGCCTTAAGGTAACGGTGTTTCACCGGCAATTTACACTGTATGCTGGTAACTCATTTTCAGAGTCACATTGTTTTGACCTTGCAAGATGTATCTTTCATTTGATACTGTCTGCGGTCTGTATTCTCTATTTTGACCTTGCAAGATGTATCTTTCATTTGATATTGTCTGCGGTCTGTATTCTCTATTGACCTTGCAAGATGTATCTTTCATTTGATACTATCTGCGGTCTGTATTCTCTGTTTTGACCTTGCAAGATGTATCATTCATTTGATATTGTCTGCGGTTTGTATTCACCGTTTTAGACCATACCAGCTGTACCTTTCATTTGGTACCCTCTGGGGTCTGTGTCTCCATTTGTTAAACGGAACCAGGCGTGTCGTTCGTTTGATACTCTCTTGGAGTCTATGATTCCTTTGCCTTAGTCAGCTGTGACAACCCGATATTTCAACTACATGTAAACGACCTAAAAAGTCAAGTATTGTAACCACGTTAGTTGTAATAAAATTTACTTCGAAAATAAAATATCCAAAAATCACTAATTAAATTACCTTTTATGATAGATGTCATTAAACCATGATCGTACGTAAAAAGAACGCTCGAATCCGACTTCGTATAAGAAAGTTAGGAATTTTTTTAGTTCGGATTAACGACGGATGACTAAAAACTCGAATTAGAGATCGAGCGACTTTTGGCCGGAATGACCTAAACGAGAATCGAAGGTCTCATCAATGGTATTTCAGCGGTAAAAGTCTGGCAAAAACCGACGTCAGATAAAGGAGCTATGAATTTCTAAAGAAATTTTCTTACCGCGACCTTTAAAAAATAAATAATAAAAATAAGTTCGAAATTTGCCGACAGAATCTGAACGAAAGTTGCAGAGTATGGTCTCACCTTCACGGGGATATAAAGAACGTCGAAAACGGAGTTCGTATGAAGAAGATATGAATTTTTTAAATGAATTATATATTTATTTAAATAAAAAATCCTATAAATTATATATTTATTTAAATCAAAAATCCGGTATTATCCGAAGGGGGAGTCAGCGTACTCATCCGAGTTACGCCCCGCGTACGCGAAGGCCTTGGCCTCGGATCGTCCATGTCGCGCCTGTGCGAACCACCGTCCCGTCCCATCCGAGCTCCGAGGCAATCGAGGACTCGGTCACGCATGACGTACGCGTACGCCCAGCGTACGTGCGTACGCACCGCGTAACGAGGCCTTTTCAGCCTCCTATAAATAGAGATGCGAGGGTTCCGGGAAATTCACCCCATCTCTCTCATTTCTCTCACGATATTGCCTCGATTTCCGTTCCCGCACTACCCCGAAGCTCCGATCACTTTTCTCGAGTCCCGAAGGTCGTTCGTGCCCCCGAGGTTCCCGAGAATTCCGAGGAAATCCACTTTCGCAAGCCGAAACCCTGTCTGGTTTTTCATCTTGCAACCTCCGATTTTACAAGTGACTTCATACCCCTATAATTCACGTTTTAAATGTTTTATGAGTACTTTTACATAAACTTTCACTTAACGCGTTTAATCGGGTGTTATATAAACTTTCACTTTACGCGTTTTATCAAAGGAATCATATGTGATATGAAACTATCAAAGGAGATTTTTTATATGCAAAGTATAACACGACAACACTTTATCTTTTTAAATGAGAAACGATTTAGGTATTTTATATAAATCAGATACTTTGCTTATATTACATTCGGTGTGTCAGTTTTGGCACTACAAAAACAACACTTTTTCATAACAAGTGAACATTTTCACAACGGGTTTATTTAACAAATGAAACACAATTTTAGGAAACTATAATAGGTATAGTTTCACGAGAATACTACAAACTTTACATACATGGAAATACTACTACGATAATCTACATTCATATACAATAACTAACGAACATTTTCACACGTAAATCTGTTTTATACTAAGTTTTGTGAGACATTAACTTCACGTACGTTCGAGTACACATTTCAAGTCCTGTATAATATACCAGAATCCCTTGGAGGGGGAGCATGGTGTTTGTGTATAGATCTATACGGGCTTGACAACCCGCGCCCTGACTGTTAGCTACAATCCACCTTTTGGGGTGACAAACGTCAGAACATTCCAACGCCTGAAGAACGTTGTGTATAGGCATTCTTTGTCAATAGCATGGTTATAAAACTCACATGGGATATTTAAAAGACATTGATTTACGGAGTTTTTCGGACAAATTGAAATCTTTATACTTACATACATTTACTAGAAACAATCAATTGTCGTGAAAGAAGGTTACAATTATACTAATAGAAAATATAGGATTTTCTAGGAACATGCAAACAAAGAACAAAAACATTTCATTTCATACAAACATTGTCATTAAATACTTATAAAACTCACCAGCTTAAATGTTGATCTACTCTTTCAAAACTACTTGTATGTCCCAGGGATTCAGTAATTATAGGTAAAAAACAGATTTTGAAGAAGGGACGCTGCGGCGCCAGTTTAATTTCATATTTTGACATCATTATGTAATTGATTTTGAACATGTACACTTTTAAACAATGTAAACTTTCAATTATATATATGATGGTTGTATTGCTTTCTTTACTATGTATTCATTTGTAACGTTACCACATGAAGTCATCCGCCCCCAAACGTTTCCGTCGTTCCGGTTTGGGGGTGTGACAGATTGGTATCAGAGCAATGTTTATAGTGAACTAAGTATATCGAACCTCATAAGATATTTAAACTATAAATGCTTAGGGACTCAAAGTCTCTGACAAAAGTTTTTGTACCTAAAATCCTTATTTCACATAAATAGATTATTTTAGGTTATAAAAATCCGAAATACATGCATACAACGACACATTTTATGATAAGAACTATACAAAAAGTATTAGGACAAGTTGGACACTACGATTAATTCTCGAGATATGTAATCAAATTTGGGACGAATATAGCCTGATCAACTATGTTTATCTGAAATTTGACTAACGTATGTCAAGGAATGATCGTAGTGAGCAACAATTCAAAACTTAACAAACTAGACACTAGTATCTAATGTGCAAACTAAATACTATAGGAGTATTTGGTGCATACAATAGATTAATTAGTATTACATATCTCAAGTTTTGTTCAAATCTTATAACCCTATTCTCGTATAGTCAAATGGTTGGATTTCACCCGCATGGAGACCCCTACTACCCACAACAACGCAACGGAGGATGGATTGAATAGGATCTGGAGGAGGACGAAGAGCCCATTGAGTTGGATGGCGGGGACGACTCCGGGACAGACTTGGAACCAAAAATAGTAAACCCTCCACCCATTAGGAGGAACTTTCTAGGACCGACTCCCGTTTGGGGAAGTCACCTCGTCCACTGGAGCCAACAACAAGGGATACGCTCTCCCTACGGAATGTGTCGAGACTTCTACGACATCAGGGACGGAGGTTTAGCCGACCGAGCACTTCCAACAATGGTAGGTAAACTGGCCAACCAGTCCTACCAATCGGGGGTTCAAGCAAACCGAATCCAAGAGGTCAACGTGGAAGTACAAGTCCACACGGCCGATATCAGCCGCCTGGATATGTTGCAGAACGACATCCACCTCCGCGCCGAAGCATTCCAAGCACAAGCGAATGCAGCCTTCACAGAATTGAGGGAACAACAAGCCGCCTTTGATAGGCGTCTTATGGAGTCGAAGCAATCAGATGCAGAATCGAGCTCCAAGCGCAACACACGTCGCAAATAGTACTTGTCAAAACCTCAAATTTTGTTATAAGATAGGACTTCGGCTAAAAGTTTTTGACTCCTTTAAATTCATGTAATTGGAGACCCGTTTAAGGGTCAAATTTTCGTGATCATTGTATCATCTATTATATTAATATAATTTGCACGCTATTACTACTACGTTGAGTGTCGCATTCAATCTTTAATATACTATGGAAAAACAATACGCTTGTTCACATATTCGGATTTACGAATAACCTTCGCTCTTCTATTTTGTAAAACTCATAATATCATCTGTTGTTGAACTATAGCAATTGATTCATGCAGGAATACTAGACGTAACCCTAACAACGAAACACCGTTACCACCTCCACCTCCTCAATTCGATGATGTCATGTTCCATGCAACAGCCACTGTAGCTGTGACGGCTGCCATGTCACAGATCAATACTCCTGTTACTAGGGGTTCAGGAATTAGCATGCATCCTTCCAACCATGGCGATAGTCATGGAAAACCCCGGGAGTGCACCTACAAAGACTTCACAAATGCTAAGCCCCGGATGTTTAATGGAACGGGTGGTGTGATGGTTTTAAGGCAGTGGATTGAAAAAACAGAATCAGTGTTTGGAAACTGCTTCTGCCCTGAGCACAACAAGGTCAAGTTTGCAACTTACACCTTTACTGATAGGGCTTTAACTTGGTGAAATGGCCACGTTAAGGTACTTACCCTAATAGTGGCAAACTCGATAAGTTGGGAGAGCTTGAAAATCATGTTGATGAGGGAGTACTGTCCACGAGGAGAGATTCAAAAACTTGAGCACGAACTCTAGACTCTAGGAATGATTGGTACCGAAATAGCAACTTATACCAATAGATTCTGCGGCCTGGCAATCCTTTGCCCGGATATGATTGCTCGCGAGAGCAAGAAGATAAAGCGATACTTTTGGGGACTATCACCCCAAATTCAGTCGAGCGTGTTAGCTTCCAAACTTGTCACCTTTGAAAGTGCCAAAGAGCTGGCACAATCGCTCATTGATTACGGAAATCATCAACACTCAGCAACTTCTGCACAAGAACCACACAAAGGAAACAACAATAACGACAACAACAAGAAGCGAGGGTGGAATAAGGGGAAGGGTGGATCTTCCCAAGAATCCTCGAAGAAACAACAACTGGTTGCCGTGAACGCTGCGACGGTGTGATAACTCGAAATTTCCATTCTATACAAACAGTATCACTTCAATAGAAGTTATAACAGTCATAGTCGATTTTCAGACTTTTCGTATAAGTTGGAGTAATTTAGGGTTTACACTTCAGTAAACATCAGGAGAGCGGATGCACTACGGTTTTGTGCAACACTGTTATTCCAACACTCGGTTATATTAGAAATCAATTCCAGAATAAAAATATTTTTTGCCAAAATATTTCAGGACTATAAATAGATTTCTGAACTAAATTCATTCATTTTTCACATTTCCAACTAGAGAAAAGCCATTTTCTCTCTCACGGATCTTCAGGTTTTCATCCCAAATCATGAGTCTACTTTCCTAGATGTGTTTTAATGCTTGTTATATGCTTAATAACATTGTTTACATGTCAAATATGTAAGATCCGGGAGTTTACCGCCCAAGAACGTGCCTGGGGAGTAAACTCCAAAACAAAGCCTAAAAGCTACCTAGTCCCATTTCCTTGCTAGGTAACTAGTTAAGGACATTATGTATGATCATTTGAGGCTAGAACACAATCAAGAACACCTAGTTTTAGGAGTTTATGGTCCAAGAGTTTCTTGGACCGTGAACACCAATTTCAAGGGCTTAAATGTGTCCTAATCACTCCTAAGGCTTTAAGACATTAACCCTCTATTACTTCTAGCTATTTTAGAGAGTTAAGCACATCAAAAACACCCCTTAAAGGGAGTTTACGGCCAAGGAATAACTCTTGGTCCGTAAACTCCAAGTAAAGGCACCAAAGTGTGCCTAAGGTCCCCTTTACCCTTAAACAAAAGTCTAGAAATTATCCTTTGTGTGCAAGAGGCTTGAATGAATTAAAACACCCACCCCATAGGAGTTTACAGCCGTAAACTCTAGGGGATATGGTCTTTAGGCCGTAAACTCCTCAAAGGAGCATTTTAAGGCCCTAAACTACCTAAAGGATTAAACCACCCATGCTAGGCTTATTCTTGAAATCATTTAACACTTTAAAACAACCAAAACCACCAAGACAAGAGTTCACAGCCGTAAACTCAAGGGTGTACGACCGTAAACTCCTTGTGTGGAGTTTATTGGGTAGTAAACTCTTATTCAAGGTCTTTTGTTACATTAAACCCTTTTGCCTTGTCCCATATCGACTTAGATGCAACCCTTAGGACCTATAACACTTATACAAAGTGTTTACATGTTCCTGAGTGTCCCAACTTATTTTATTAAGTTATTAATTGGCTAATTAGTTATATATATGCTCATTATATGATAACTAGGCTTGTGCGTGTGAACAAGTCTCCACTTTCCACCTAGCACGGTATTCAATACTTCAATCCAATTCACTCACCACAAGTGAGTTTGTACCCCTTTAATTAACCTTTAAAATGCTTTTAAATGTTTTAAATACTTTATGGGGGATACAAGTTAAATACTTATAGTTATTACATCAATCACATGTGATTACATTAATCACATGCGGTTAATAACTAGAAAACCAATGATTTTATCACTGTTCAAACTGTTTATCAAACTGTTTCACTTCAAAATGTTTTACAAATCATTTACTTATCAAGTGCTTTTATTAAACTTTGTTTTACTTCTTATAAATTGCATGCCCATATATGTATAGATATATAAGAAATGTTTAAAGGGCTTAGGAAGGCCATCCACCCTATTTCCTTTTCGCGCTTGAGATGTGGTCTGGTGGGATTTCGGGTAGTCGTCTGAAGGTCGTTTCAATATTAGTTATATATCAATTATACATATATAGACATAAAAGTACTTCCATATTCATACTTATCAGTATATCATTAGTAAGTTACCGTCGGGGTAACACAGTATCATACTACTACAATTTCTAGATCAACGAGTCAGTACATTCATGAGTCAATACTTATTACTAAGAGAACATATACAACGATACTAGAACAAGTAACATTATATTACATATACACGAATACGTTAACAATTGTGATCCACTGTATGGGAGCATGCCTTAATTGTCATGACCCGAGTTGTAGCCAGAGTCTCTTGAAGGGAGAGCGTGAGTTTGCGTATAGATCTATACTGGATTGACTATCCTACACCTCGCTGCTAGCTACAGCGGGACCGGTAGGTCTGCGGGTGCCAAACGTCATACCTTATCTTTCAACTATACGTTGTCATTGTTACCAGTCTATAGTATGGTGCAATTTATCACATGATACCATAATATAAATCCGGTTTAAGGTAGCTAGTACAGCAGTAGTTCCTATAATACAACACTACAGTACTACAATAATTTACCCATTACAAACTTTTAGTGATTGTTTCACTTAAACTTTAATGTACAAACTATATTTTGTTAAATGATAGTTATACTTGGGAAATTACACACTTTTACAACAAACGAGCATACAAAGCAGTTAATCCTTGGTAGAAGGCTACTTTAATAGAAAATATAGGTTTTTCTGAGAGATTTAAACTTGAACAAACACTTTCAAACATTTACTTACATTTTACAAACTTACACTTGAGATATGTTCAAACGTTTTTGGATGACAAATACCGACACTAAAATACTTATGAACTCACCAGCTTAATGCCGATAAACTCTTTTAAAATAACTTGTATTCTCAGGTCATCAGTAGACAGGTACTGAGGCCAGCTTTTGAGAAGATGGAGCGCATCCAAGACTCATCTTATTAGTTTGATTTACATTATTTTTGGTGTCTATAACTGTACAGAACACGCTTGTATTAAAATTATATATTTAATGCAATGGATGATGTTGTTTCCTTATTTAGATTTACTGTGTTGTGATACTTTACATGACGTCCTCCGCCCCAGAACGTTTCCGCCGTTCTTGGTTTTGGGGTGTGATAGACGGTAGCTGCTACAGTTCCAACAAATCCTTATGTAGGAAACCTCCCAAAGTGCACCAAGTGAAACTACCTCCACCACGGACCATGTCGGGAAATGCAGTGCTCCAACTGCAACAGAAAGGGGCACACTGCCCGTTTCTCCAAGGCCCCCGCAAAACCGATCACTCAAGTTCCCGGTGCTGGTGTAGGCCAAGCCTGCTACGGTTGTGGTGAGGTGGGCCACTACAAAAGAAACTTCCCAAAGGCAACAAATACTGGCGGAGTAGGATGGGTATTAGCTATTGGCCACGAGGAAGCCGTAGCTGATCCTACAGTAGTTACTAGTACGTTTCTTCTCGATAATTCATATGCATGCATCCTATTTGATAGCGGAGCGGAGAGAAGCTTTGTGAGCCAAAACTTTATTCACTTACACGTAAACCTATCATGTTAGGAGAATCATTCACTGTTGCATATACATGGGTTATACATTAACTTTAGACGGTCATTCTTTCCCAATTAACCTTATGCCAGTCCACATAAAAAGTTTCGACGTTATAGTTGGAAAGGATTGGTTAAGCCCTCTTCACGCCGACATCATGTGCTTTGAAAAAGCCGTTCGGCTAAATCTTCCTAACCATGAAACAATAGTGATCTACGACGACAAATCAAGTACAAACCTTCGCATTATTTCGTGCATCAAGGCTCGAAAGTGTTTGCGGAAGGATTATCAGGCATTTCTCGCACACATCGTCGATACGAGTCAATAGGTAAAAGATATAAATGGCATCCTGGAGGTACGGATTTCCCCGATATCTTCCCAGAAGAACTACCGGGATTACCGCCACAACGCCAAGTCGAGTTCATAATCGACTTAATTCCATGGGCTACCCCTATAGCAAAATCGCCTTATCGGTTGGCACCAGCAGAGATGCAAGAACTTTCCAGTCAGCTTAACGAACTACACCAAAAAGGATTCATCAGACCAAGTTTCTCACCTTGGGAGCACCGGCCTTGTTTGTAAAGAAGAAAGACAGATCGTTCCGGATGTGCATCGACTACCGAGAGCTGAACAAACTCACTGACAAGAATCGTTACCCTCTACCCCGCATTGACAACCTATTTGATCAACTTCAAGGAGCGAGCTACTTCTCAAAGATATATCTACGATCCGGATATCACCAATTACTAGTGCTAGAAGAAGACGTTCCGAAGACAACCTTCCGAACCCGTTACGAACACTACGAATTTGTAGTAATGTCGTTCCGATTAACCAACGCACCGGCAGTATTCATGGATCTAATGAATAAAGTGTGTCAACCTTACTTGGATCAATTTGTCATTGTATTCATCGATGATATACTTATCTACTCCCGAAGTAAAGAAGAACACAGTTAACACCTACGAAAGGTCTTAGAAACACTACGATCAGAGAAGCTCTATGCGAAGTTCTCTTAATGTGAATTTTGGATTCGAAGAGTCGAATTCTTGGGCCACGTTGTTAGCGAAAAAGGGATACACGTGGACCCCACCAAAATTAACGCCATTGAGAACTGGTCGGAACCAAATACACCCACTGAGATTCATCAATTTCTAGGTCTAGTTGGTTACTATCGTTGATTCATAAAGAACTTCTCTAGCATCGCGAAACCTCTTACTACGTTAACCCAGAAAGGCGTGGTCTTTGACTGGGAAACAAAACAAGAAAAGGCGTTCCAAACTCTAAAACAAGCTTTATGCACCACACCAATACTATCCCTCCCCATAGGGATAGAGGATTTTGTGGTGTATTGCGATGCATCGAATCAAGGGCTTGGTTGTGTTCTTATGCAACGAGGGAAGGTTATTGCTTATGCCTCCCATCAACTTAAAACCCACGAAGTAAACTTTACGACACACGATCAAGAGTTGGGAGCAGTGGTATTTGCTTTGAAGATCTGGAGACACTACCTGTACGGAACGAAGAGTACTATTTACACCGACCACAAGAGCCTTCAACACATTTTCGATCAGAAGGAGCTCAACATGCGACAACGATGATGGGTCGAGTTGCTCAATGATTACGAATGCGAGATGCATTATCATCCTGGCAAGGCCAATGTAGTAGCTGACGCCCTCAGTCGAAAAGAATACACTGGTCGGAGAGTGAAATCTATGAATATGACCATCCATTCCCACTTATCCACACAAATTAAAGAGGCTCAACTAGAAGCTTTACAACCTGAGCATGTGACGGGTGAATCCTTGAGAGGAATGGAAAAGAATCTAGAAGTCAAGGGTGGCGGAGCCTACTATCTCATGGACCGCATCTGGACCCCAAGACATGGTGGTTTCAGGGATGTGGTCATGACTGAAGCGTACAACACAAGGTATTCCGTTCACCCAGGTTAAGATAAAATGTATTTGGATCTTAAGAAACTGTACTGGTGGCCTAACATGAAAGCAGAGATTGCTACCTTTGTAAGTAAATGTCTTACTTGCGCTAAGGTTAAGGTCGAATACTAGAAACCTTCAGGATTACTACAACCAGAGATACCGGAATGGAAATGGGAACGGATCACTATGGATTTCATAACCAAGTTATCCAAGACAACGGGTGGACTTGATACCATATGGGTCATCGTCGACAGATTAACCAAATATCCATTATCCATTATCTCCGATAGAGATAGTACGATTGCATAAAGGAAATAGTACGATTGCATGGGGTTCCAATATCCATTATCTCCGATAGAGATAGTCAATTTTCGTCAAGATTTTGGCAGTCACTACAAAGTTACCTAGGACCTAGATTGGACATGAGTACAACCTACCATCCACAAACAGACGGGCAAAGCGAGAGAACGATACAAACTTTGGAGGATATGCTGAGAGCCTGTGTGATTGACTTTGGAAAAGCATGGGATATCCACTTACCTCTTGTCGAGTTCTCATACAACAATAGTTATCATACGAGCATAGAGGCTGCTCCATTCAAAGCCCTCTATGGCTGCAAGTGCAGATCCCCTCTATGCTGGACCGAAGTAGGCGACACACAATTAGCTAAAGGACGAGATACTAAAAGTACTCTCACCGGTCCGGAAATCATACGAGAAACAACAGAGAAGATCGTTCAGATTCGTGAATGGTTGAAAGCATCTAGAGACGGATAGAAAAGCTACGTTGATCAACGGAGTAAACCTTTGGAATTCCAAGTAGGAGACCGTGTCCTATTGAAGGTCTCGCCATGGAAAGGCTTGATACGCTTTGGAAAGCGTGGAAAGCTAAACCCAAGGTACATAGGCTTTTCTAGATTCTCCCCAGAATCGGCCCTGTAGCTTACAAACTTAACCTACCACGTGAACTTAGTAACATACACCCAACCTTCCACGTATCGAATTTGAAAAAGTGTCTGTCCGATGAGACTCTTGTTATCCCACTCGACGAGATCGGGATCAACGAGAGCCACAACTTCGTGGAAGAACCGGTAGAAATCATGGACCGAGAGGACAAACAAACAAAACAAAGTCGCATACCCATCATGAAAGTTCGCTGGAACGCCAAGTGAGGACCTGAATTCACATGGGAACGCGAGGATCAGATGAAACAAAAGTACCCGCATCTTTTTCTCTAATTCACTTGTATCTTTCTTGCTTTAGTTTTCGGGACGAAATTCCCTCTAACGGGGGGATGATGTGACAACCCGATATTTCAACTACATGTAAACGACCTATAAAGTCAAGTATTGTATCTACGTTAGTTGTAATAAAATTTACTTCGAAAATAAAATATCCAAAAATCACTAATTAAATTACCTTTTATGATAGATGTCATTAAACCATGATCGTACGTAAAAAGACCGCTCGAATACGACTTCGTATAAGAAAGTTAGGAATTTTTTTAGTTCGGATCAACGACAGATGACTAAAAACTCGAATCAGAGATCGAGCGACTTTTGGCCGGAATGACCTAAACGAGAATCGAAGGTCTCATCAATGGTATTTCAACGGTAAAAAGTCTAGCAAAAACCGATGTTAGATAAAGGAGTTATGAATTTCTAAAGAAATTTTCTTACCGCAACATTTTAAAAATAAATAATAAAAATAATTTCGGAATTTGCCGACGGAATCTAAAAGAAAGTTGTAGAGTATGGTCTCACCTTCGCGGGGATATAAAGAACGTCGAAAACGAAGTTCGTATGAAGAAGATATGAATTTTTGAAGTTTATTAAATAAATTATATATTTATTTAAATCAAAAATCCGGTATTATCCGAAGGGGGAGTCAGCGTACTCATCCGAGTTACGTGCCGTGTAACCCCGTACGCCCCGTGTACACGAAGGCCTTGGCCTCGGATCGTCCACGTCGCGCCTGTGCGAACCACCGTCCCATCCCATCCGAGCTCCGAGGCAGTCGAGGACTCGGTCACGCATGACGTACGCGTACGCCCCGCGTAACGAGGCCTCTCAGCCTCCTATAAATAGAGATGCGAGGGTTTCGGGAAATTCACCCCATCTCTCTCATTTCTCTCACGATATTGCCTCGATTTCCGTTCCCACACTACCCCAAAGCCCCGATCACTTTGCTCGAGTCCCGAAGGTCGTTCGTGCCCCCGAGGTTCCCGAGAATTCTGAGGAAATCCACTTTCGCAAGCCGAAACTCTGTCCGGTTTTTCATCTTGCAACCTCCGATTTTACAAGTGAGTTCATACCCCTATAATTCACGTTTTAAATGTTTTATGAGTACTTTTACATGCTTTTAAAGGGGGGGGGGAATACAAGTAAAACACTCGGCTATTATCGGGTGTTATATAAACTTTCACTTTACGCATTTTATCAAAGGAATTATATGTGATTTGAAACTATCAAAGGAAATCTTTTATATGAAAAGTATAACACGACAACATTTTATCTTTTGAAATGAGAAATGATTTAGGTATTTTATATAAATCAGATACTTTGCTTATATTACATTCGGTGAGTCGGTTATGGCACTACAAAAACTACACTTTTTCATAACAAGTGAACATTTTCACTACGGGTTTATTTAACAAATGAAACACACTTTTAGGAAACTATAATAGGTATAGTTTCACGAGAATACTACAAACTTTACATACATGGAAATACTACTACGATAAGCTACGTTCATATACAATAACTAACGAACATTTTCACACGTAAATTTGTGTTATACTAAGTTTTGTGAGACATTAACTTCACGTACGTTCGACTACACATTTCAAGTCCTGTATTATATACCAGAATCCCTTGGAGGGGGAGTGTAACGACCCGTTCCTGGTATGTTGATTTATTGGTAATTATAGTGAGTTTTTCAAGAGGGACTCGGCGAGTTCTAGCCTGACTCGCCGAGTAGGGTCGCGCCTGAGGGCACGTGTGAGTCGGGGACTCGACGAGTCCATATCCCTGACTCGGCGAGTCCGTCTGTCTGGGTGAAACCCTAAAATCCCCGGGTTGCCCACTATTTATACCACCTTATAGCCCCCATTATCGCCTCCCTCACCCTGAGAACGCAGTGATAGAGCCTTAAACCTCCCTTGAAGAACTTATATGTGTTTTGGTGCCATTTTGTGAAGGAGTGAAGAAGGAGAAGAAGGAAGAAGCAAGGAGAAGTGTTGTAGTGCAAAGATCCAAGGCCAAATCAGAGTTAATTGAGGTATTTTCGGAGTTCCATCTTGTTATATGCTTTAAACTTCCATTAGAGCTCTCCTAAGAGCTAGTTGATGCTTGTTCCAAGCCTTAAACTTGCATGAACGTCTATGGATCTGAATGTTGGGGTGTTGTAGAGCCTAGATCTACTGTCTTTTTGGAGTTATATTGCATAATAACCATAGATCTACCCAATTTATGCATCTTTTAGCCTTATTTCCCTTATTCATGAGGTTGTGCACGTAAAGTTGGAAACTTTACGTGGTAAATCAGCTTATTGGACTCAGATCTATCAATTGTATGCATTGGATTCAAACAAAATCGAGTAAAAATCTGTTGCATGGCGGCAACTCGGCGAGTCGGAAGAACGACTCGACGAGTTGGGTCGCGAGTCCCGAGTTCTTCAGTTTTATCAGTGTCGAGTGGACGAGGTGAGTTAGAGAGTGGACTCAGCGAGTTGACGGTGAACTCAGTGATGGAGGGACTCGGCGAGTTGTTCATCAACTCAGCGAGTCCAAGGCAATCTTCTTGGGATCAAGAACAACTCGTCGAGTCTGTTCATACGACTCGGCGAGTCGGATGAAGATTGTCTGAGTTCTTGGATCAAGAGGGTACTCGTCGAGTCAATGCCAAACTCGACGAGTAGCAGTGAGTAAAAGTGAAAAGTGAGAGTAGGACTCGGCGAGTTGGGTGGCCCAACTCGGCGAGTCAGCCCAAAAGAGAGTTGACTTTGACCAAGGGTAAAAGAGTCATTTTACCCCAAGCGCAGTGTTTAGTATTTGATTGAGTGTGTTTATGGATTTGTAGCCGAGGAGATTCAGGAGCAGCCGCCGTTAGCTTTCCGAGCCACACACTCAGCAGCCAGCTTACGAGGTGAGTTTCCTTCCAGTAAGAACGGGTCTAAGGCCACAATGTCGGCCCGTTCAGTTAGCAGTAGTTTCCGGATTTAGGTCCGATGCAGTAATTGGTATGTTCGATGCCTTCGTGGTTCGAACAGGAATTGTGTGCTATGTTTTATATGTTAAGTATTATGTGTTCCGGGCCACGGCCCGATGTAGCATGTCGTATATGTGTTATGCTAGTTGATGTGTTATGCTATGCCATGTTCAGTCAGACAGTTCCGGACTTCTGTCCGATGCAATTAGTTCCGGACTTCGGTCCGATGCAGGGGACAAGGTCCCAGTCAGTTCCAGACTTCGGTCCGATGCAGTTAGTTCCGGACTTCGGTCCGATGCAGGGGACAAGGTCCCAGTCAGTTCCGGACTTCGGTCCGATGCAGTCAGTTCCGGACTTCGGTCCGATGCAGTTAGTTCCGGACTTCGGTCCGATGCAGGGGACAAGGTCCCAGTCGGTTCCGGACTGCGGTCCGATGCAGTTTCCGGGCTTCGGCCCGATGCAGTGGGCAAGGCCCAATACGTGTTTATATGTTATTGTATGGTATGTGGTAGTTTGGGGGAGCTCACTAAGCTTCATGCTTACAGTTTCAGTTTTGGTTTCAGGTACTTCCGCAAGCAAAGGGAAGAGCTCGGGGTGACAACATCGCACACACCACAGCATAGCTTTTATCCTGGGGATGTCTTTTGATGTTTTGGATTGATGTAGTATGATACAGTTTTCTGCACAATATTTTATTATGTTTTGGGGATTCATCGCGTATGTTTTATGTCATGATACTTATACTATGGGTTTGATTATATTGAAAAATGAAAATTTTTGGGTCGTGTTTTTGGGTCGTTTCAAGTTGGTATCAGAGCCCTGGTTTGAGGGATTCGGATACGCTTCCGGGTGTATCTGAACTCAAACTAAGGGAAATGAAAGATTTTAGTAAAATAAAAATGTGTTACAAAAAGAATTTTGAAAGCACTTAGAAAGAAAGAATTGTTTTTAACAAGATAGAGGTGTGTGCATGCGGTCAGCCGAGCTCAAGTAAGTACTCCCGAATTACCCATACAAGTTATTTGTTCAGTTTCAGTTTTAGTAGAATAGCATGCTAGTACAGGGCTAAGGATCTAGGAGAATGCCTTATGTGCCTGCTTATGTGTTACAGCTTTATGAGTATTGCATGCTAGAATTGAGTAGACAGCAGTAGGATAGCCTGTTTAGGTTATGCCTGATAGTATGAGCTTAGCATCCTATGCTAGTGCAGCTTCTTGTTATAAGAATAGTTTTGCCTGAGTCTGTTTCCCTTGTCCGAATGCTGCTTGCTTCGTGCTTAGTGGGGTTCTGATTAGTGGGAGTTAGCCATTAGGTGAACACGTCACACCACATGTGATCAGGTTTGAATAATCCCAGAGTGCTGGAACTGGCCCTATTGCGCAGCTCTTGTTTGAGTCCAACCGTTGTAGGGACGGATCTTTTACTTGAAGGATTATCTGATCCTCATCACATGTGATGGTGTTTAGGTGGTGGCTAACTGGCATTATGAGGAGACCTACAACAGTTGAGGACCAGTCGCGTTGAGCTGGAAGTTTCCCTAGGGCAAGCCTAGGATGAGAGTAGCAGAGAATGGCAGTAGTAGAAGTGACTTGGTGGAGTCAAGGCAGTTCTTGAGGAAAGTACGGATAGATGTGGAAGGTAGTAGGGTCCCATACTACTGAAAGCAGAGGATCCGTACTCGAATTAAGGAAGGCCAAGACAAGACCAGGAAGCTAGTAGTAGTATCATGGTCCCTTGAGATATTTCAGTGTTCTGATGTTGTTATGATATGTTTCAGAATGGTAGTTTTGCGTCCGAGGCCAGCAGCCGGCAGTTCAGATGCTGGAGGGGGATCAGGATCGGGATCAGGCCCGGAGGCCGGGCAGATGGATGAGCAGACTAGGGAGTTCCTTTCTTCTGAGGTTACCCGCATCATACTAGAGCAGACTCCTGTGATCTTCGGTTCGATCAAGGAGGGTATTTTAGAGCTGATGGATGAGAGATTGAGTACTTTCCGTGCTGAGATGGCGGCCGTGATGGGGTCGCGCACACTTACGTTCAGGGAGTTCAGGGCATGCGGGGCTCCAGACTATCATGGGGCGCGGGACCCCATAGCGAGTACCAGATGGTTGGCGGATGTGGCCAACGCTTTCCGCACTAGCAGGTGTCCCGAGGGGGACAAGGTCAGATTGGCGTCCTGTCTTCTGAAGGACAGGGCACGGGATTGGTGGGAGGAGGTCGGACATGCCATCGGGGATGATGCGGCATTGGATGCCATGACCTGGGCTGATTTCTCTACCAGGTTCAGGGCGGAGTTTGCACCGGTCATTGAGGTGCAGCAGTTAGCTAGGGAGTTTCAGGACCTTACCCAGACTATAGAGACAGTGGCGGAGATCACCGCCAAGTTCAGGGAGAGGGCCCTTCTTGTTCCTCAGTATGCAGCCGATGAGGAGATGAAGAAGGCCCGTTATCATGAGATGCTGCGGAGTGACATCCGCATGTTTGTGAGCCGGTCCAGTTGTAAAACGCTGGACGACATGATTGCCAGAGCTAGAGAGAGGGAGATTGACCTCGAGATGGAGAAGAAGAGGAAAACGGAGGCGGTTTCGGGTTCAGGCAGTGTGGGCAAAAAGCCCAAGGTTTCAGATTACAGGTCTAGGAGTCAGCAGAGCCACGGTCGGTGTGGCAAGTGTGGGAGATTGCACGAGGGGGCGTGCAAGGCAGGGAGTTCCAGCTGCTACAAGTACGGTCGGACTGGGCATGTGAGTAGAGATTGTACGGCCCCTGCTACTACGGTTACAGCATCAGATCTGATTTGCTTTCAGTGCAATCAGAGGGGACATAAAAGGTCCCAGTGTCCCAGTTTAGCTGCAGCAGGGAAGGTGGTTGCCCCTGCCCCTGCCACCTTGAGGATTACGGATGGCCGGCAGGGCCGATCTGATGCGCCAGTGGCGAAGAGCAGGGCATTTCAGATGACAGCAGAGGAGGCGCGAGCGACTCCTGATGTGGTGACGGGTATGAATCTTTCCTTCATCTTTTGTTATTATATCGTTTGTATATTACTTGATGATATGTTTTATTTAGGGTCGTTCTCGGTGAACGGCATCCCTGCTTTGGTATTGTTCGATTCGGGGGCTACCCGATCATTTGTATCGCTTGCGCTTAGCAAGAGACTTAGCAGAGCTCCTGAGGAGCTGGATTGCCCCCTAGAGGTTGAGATAGCAGATGATAGGACCGTGAGGGTCGGAAGAGTGCATAAAGGGTGTTCCCTTCAGATATTTGATGAGCAGTTTTCAGTGGACCTGGTTCCTATTCCCCTGCGTGGGAATAAAGTTATTGTGGGCATGGATTGGCTGAGCCCCAATGGGGCGGTGATTGATTGTGAGCTTCAGCTAGTGAGGGTTCGCACTCCCAGTGGGGGAGAGATAGTGATTCAGGGCGAGAGGCCCCAGCGAGGACCGATCTTTTGTTCCGCCGCAAGGGCGAGGCGCTATGTTCAGCAGGGTTGCGCCGGTTTTGTAGCTTACGTCTTGGATGCCCGGGAGAAGGACAAGACGACGATTGATGATGTTCCTATTGTTCGTGACTACCCGGATGTGTTTCCCGAGGATTTGCCGGGGATACCTCCAGAGAGGCAGGTTGAGTTCAGGATCGACCTAGTTCCTGGTGCGGCTCCGATAGCCAAAGCACCGTATCGACTTGCTCCCCCTAAGATGCAGGAGTTGTCTACACAGCATCAGGAGTTGTTAGACAAGGGTTTCATTCGGACGAGCAGTTCGCCTTGGGGAGCGCCGATCTTATTTGTGATGAAGAAGGATGGGTCGCATCGTATTTGCATTGATTATTGGGAGTTGAACAAAGTAACGGTGAAGAACCGTTACCCACTTCCGAGGATAGATGACTTGTTTGATCAACTTCAGGGAGCGTCTTGGTTCTCCAAGATCGATCTACGCTCCGGTTATCATCAGATGAGGGTTAGAGATGAGGATGTACAGAAGACTGCTTTCAGGACCCGGTATGGTCATTATGAGTTCGTGGTGATACCATTTGGGCTCACCAATGCCCCAACCGCGTTCATGGATCTCATGAACCGCGTGTGCAGACCGATGCTGGATCGGTCGGTGATAGTGTTTATAGATGACATCTTGGTGTATTCCAAGACACAGGGGCAGCACGAGGAGCACCTGCGGGAGGTGTTGGAGACTTTGAGGAGGGAGAGACTTTTCGCAAAGTTCTCCAAGTGTGAGTTCTAGTTGCACGAGGTGCAGTTTCTTGGTCATCTCGTCAACCAGAAGGGTATTTTCGTAGATCCGGCCAAGATTGAGGCCGTGATGTAGTGGGAGGTCCCGAGGTCTCCATCTGAGATTCGCAGCTTCCTGGGGTTTGCAGGGTATTATCGGAGATTTATTCAGGACTTCTCCAAGATAGCAGTGCTACTCACCTGACTAACCAAGAAGTCGGTGGTTTTTCGTTGGGGGCCTGAGTAGCAGGCGGCGTTCGAGACTCTCAGGCAGAGATTGTGCGAGGCTCCGATCCTTACCTTGCCAGAAGGAGTAGAGGATTTCGTAGTCTATTGTGATGCATCGATCATAGGTATGGGAGCAGTATTGATGCAGCGAGGCCATGTGGTAGCTTATGCCTCGAGACAGTTGAAGCCTCACGAGGCTAATTATCCTACCCACGATTTGGAGCTGGGGGCAGTTGTGTTTGCCCTCAAGATTTGGAGACATTACCTTTATGGGGTCCGCTGTACTATATACATGGATCACAAGAGTTTGAGATATCTTATGGATCAACCGAGTTTGAACATGAGGCAGAGGAGATGGTTAGACGTGCTGAAGGACTATGACTGTGAGATCCTTTATCATCCAGGGAAGGCCAACGTGGTGGCCGACGCCCTGAGCCGTAAGGTGTCGGCGGCCCCTATCAGAGATCTGTGTATGAGGATGACAGTGATCACTCCATTGTTGGAGCGGATCAAGGAGGCTCAGATGGAGGGCCTCAAGGAGGAGAGGCAGAAGTGCGAGAGGATAGTGGGCCGAGTAGCTTCGTTTGTTTATGACAGTCGGGGTTTGTTGACGCTTCATGGTAGGGTGTGGGTACCGTACTGGGGTGGGGTACGACAACTATTGATGGACGAGGCTCATAAGTCTCGATTTTCTATCCACCCAGGAGCGACGAAGATGTATCGATATCTTCGACCTGATTATTGGTGGCCCTGCATGAAGCGAGACGTTGCTTGGTATGTGGAGAGGTGTTTGACCTGCCGGAAGGTCAAGGCGGAGCACCAGAGACCTCACGGCAAGATGCAGCCGTTAGACATTCCCGTGTGGAAATGGGAGGACATCACCATGGATTTTGTCACCAAACTCCCCAGGACCGCACGCGGGGTGGACTCGATATGGGTAGTAGTGGATCGGTTGACGAAGAGTGCCCATTTTATTCCGATTCAGGAGAGTATATCAGCGGAAAAGTTAGCCGATATCTATGTGCGAGAGATTGTGGCACGTCATGGAGTGCCGGTATCGGTAGTGTCGGACCAAGATGTTCGTTTCACATCCAGATTCTGGAAGCGATTCCACGACGAGATGGGTACTCGTCTCCATTTCAGCACCACTTTTCATCCTCAGACTGACGGGAAGAGCGAGAGGACGATTCAGACTCTTGAGGACATGCTTAGGGCATGTGTTTTAGATTTTGGGGGTAGTTGGGATACATATCTTCCGTTAGCGGAATTCTCGTATAACAACAGTTATCATGCGAGTATTGATCGACCTCCTTTTGAGATGTTATATGGCAGGAAGTACAGGACCCCGATTTGTTGGGGCGAGGTCGGTCAGCGAGTTATAGGGAGCACCGAAGTGGTGCTCAAGACGACGGAATTGATCCAGCAGGTCCGTAGTAGGCTGCAGACTGCGCAGAGTCGGCAGAAGAGCTACGCCGACAGGAGGCGTTCGGATTTGGAGTTCCAGGTGGGAGATATGGTTCTTCTGAAAGTCTTACCTTGGAAAGGTGTCATCAGGTTCCGGAAGAGGGGCAAATTGGGCCCCAGATTTATTGGTCCTTTCAGGGTTTTGGCCCGGGTGGGTCGGGTTGCTTATCGGTTAGATCTCCCTGATGAGCTTAGTCAGATACACAACACCTTCCACGTGTCGCAGTTAAGGAAGTGTTTGGTGGATGAGACGACAGTTGTTCCCTTAGAGGATATCCAGGTTGATAGCGACCTGAATTATATCGAGAGACCGGTCGCGATTCTGGAACGGAAGACCAAGACCTTGAGGAACAAGGTAATTCAGCTAGTAAAGGTGCAGTGGCAGCACCGGAAGGGGTCTGAATGGACGTGGGAGGCTGAAGAGGAAATGAGAGCGCACTACCCGGAGTTATTTGCAGATCCAGCCGTAGCAGACTTCGAGGACGAAGTCTGAGACAAGTGGGGGAGAATTGTAACGACCCGTTCCCGGTATGTTGATTTATTGGTAATTATAGTGAGTTTTTCAAGAGGGACTCGGCGAGTTCTAGCCTGACTCGCCGAGTAGGGTCGCGCCTGAGGGCACGCGTGAGCCGGGGACTCGACGAGTCCATATCCCTGACTCGGCGAGTCCGTCTGTCTGGGTGAAACCCTAAAATCCCCGGGTTACCCACTATTTATACCACCTTATAGCCCCCATTCTCGCCTCCCTCACCCTGAGAATGCAGTGATAGAGCCTTAAACCTCCCTTGAAGAACTTATATGTGTTTTGGTGCCATTTTGTGAAGGTGTGAAGAAGGAGAAGAAGGAAGAAGCAAGGAGAAGTGTTGTAGTGCAAAGATCCAAGGCCAAATCAGAGTTAATTGAGGTATTTTCGGAGTTCCATCTTGTTATATGCTTTAAACTTCCATTAGAGCTCTTCTAAGAGCTAGTTGATGCTTGTTCCAAGCCTTACACTTGCATGAACGTCTTATTAAGTCGATATATCTATGTATCTGAATGTTGGGGTGTTGTAGAGCCCAGATCTACTGTCTTTTTGGAGATATATTGCATGATAACCATAGATCTACCCATTTTATGCATCTTTTAGCCTTATTTCCCTTATTCATGAGGTTGTGCACGTAAAGTTGGAAACTTTACGTGGTAAATCAGCTTATTGGACTCAGATCTATCAATTGTATGCATTGGATTCAAACAAAATCGAGTAAAAATCTGTTGCATGGCGGCAACTCGGCGAGTCGGAAGAACGACTCGACGAGTTGGGTCGCGAGTCCCGAGTTCTTCAGTTTTATCAGTGTCGAGTGGACGAGGTGAGTTAGAGAGTGGACTCAGCGAGTTGAGGGTGAACTCAGTGATGGAGGGACTCAGCGAGTTGTTCATCAACTCGGCGAGTCCAAGGCAATCTTCTTGGGATCAAGAACAACTCGTCGAGTCTGTTCATACGACTCGGCGAGTCGGATGAAGATTGTCTGAGTTCTTGGATCAAGAGGGTACTCGTCGAGTCAATGCCAGACTCGACGAGTAGCAGTGAGTAAAAGTGAAAAGTGAGAGTAGGACTCGGCGAGTTGGGTGGCCCAACTCGGCGAGTCAGCCCAAAAGAGAGTTGACTTTGACCAAGGGTAAAAGAGTCATTTTACCCCAAGTGCAGTGTTTAGTATTTGATTGAGTGTGTTTACGGATTTGTAGCCGAGGAGATTCAGGAGCAGCCGCCGTTAGCTTTCCAAGCCACACACTCAGCAGCCAGCTTACGAGGTGAGTTTCCTTCCAGTAAGAACGGGTCTAAGGCCACAATGCCGGCCCGTTCAGTTAGCAGTAGTTTCCGGATTTAGGTCTGATACAGTAATTGGTATGTTCGATGCCTTCGTGGTTCGAACAGGAATTGTGTGCTATGTTTTATATGTTAAGTATTATGTGTTCCGGGCCACGGCCTGATGTAGCATGTCGTATATGTGTTATGCTAGTTGATGTGTTATGCTATGCCATGTTCAGTCAGACAGTTCCGGACTTCGGTCCGATGCAGTTAGTTCCGGACTTCGGTCCGATGCAGGGGACAAGGTCCCAGTCAGTTCCGGACTTCGGTCTGATGCAGTTAGTTCCGGACTTCGGTCCGATGTAGGGGACAAGGTCCCAGTCAGTTCCGGACTTCGGTCCGATGCAGTTAGTTCCGGACTTCGGTCCGATGTAGGGGACAAGGTCCCAGTCAGTTCCGGACTGCGGTCTGATGCAGTTTCCGGGCTTCGGCCCGATGCAGTGGGCAAGGCCCAATACGTGTTTATATGTTATTGTATGGTATGTGGTAGTTTGGGGGAGCTCACTAAGCTTCGTGCTTACAGTTTCAGTTTTGGTTTCAGGTACTTCCGCAAGCAAAGGGAAGAGCTCGGGGTTACAGCATCGCACACACCACAGCATAGCTTTTATCCTGGGGATGTCTTTTGATGTTTTGGATTGATGTAGTATGATACAGTTTTCCGCACAATATTTTATTACGTTTTGGGGATTCATCGCATATGTTTTATGTCATGATACTTATACTATGGGTTTGATTATATTGAAAAACGAAAATTTTTGGGTCGTGTTTTTGGGTTGTTTTAGGGAGCATGGTGTTTGTGTATGGATCTATACAGGCTTGACAACCCGCACCCTGACTGTCAGCTACAGTCCACCTTTTGGGGTGACAAACGTCAGAACATTCCAACGCCTGAAGAACATTGTGTATAGGCATTCCTTGTCAATAGCATGGTTATAAAACTCACATGGGGTATTAAAAACACAATGATTTACGGAGTTTTTTGGACAAATTGAAATCTTTATACTTACATACATTTACTAGAAACAAGCAATTGTCGTGAAAGAAGGTTACAATTATACTAATAGAAAATATAGGATTTTCTAGGAACATGTAAACAAAGAACAAAAACATTTCATTTCATACAAACATTGTCATTAAATACTTATGAAACTCACCAACTTAAATGCTGATCTACTCTTTCAAAACAACTTGTATGTCCCATGGATTGAGTAATTACAGGTAACAAACAGATTTTGAAGAAGGGACGCTGTGGCGCCAGTTTAATTTCATATTTTGACATCATTATGTAATTGATTTTGAACATGTACACTTTTAAAAATGTAAACTTTCAATTATATATATGATGGTTGTATTGCTTTCTTTACTATGTATTCATTCGTTACGTTACCACATGAAGTCATCCGCCCCCGAACGTTTCCGCCGTTCCGGTTTGGGGATGTGACAGGTCAGCAGTCCTCACTGCTGAGGCATATGTTATTTCCCTGACTTCTCTTGCTTCCTTAATAATCAAATTCAGTATTTTGATAATGATAGCGATTAAGGGAAAACTACTTTTTACCACATAACTCTGTCTAGTCTTGGTAGAAGGCTGCTTTTATTAAAGAAAATATAGGATTTTCTGGAAAGAACTCTAATACACTGTAAACTCTTAAACTACTACATTATAAAGTTATTTGAATAAAATTTCACTAATTACTTATGAACTCACCAGCATTTGTAAAAATGTTGATACTCGCTTTTCAAATAACTTGTATTCTCAGGTTAGCATTAGACATGTATATCCCAGGAGCTGTTGATGAAGATAGCTTAGTACCACGCTGTATTTATTTTATTACTTGCATTACTTTGATGTATTGTAAACTATGGAAAACTACTACTATTAATGCAATGTTATGTTGTACTTTGATTACTATAATGCATGTGTTGTGATACTTGACATGACGTCATCCACCCCAGAACGTTTCCGTCGTTCCGGTTTTGGGGTGTGACAATACTATCATGTACCAGATGTAAGATAGTTTGATATACACAAAACTATAGATAAATATAGATTGAAAACCATGGGACTATCATCTCGTACTAGATATAGATTCAAAACCACAGGACCAACAACCCGTACTATATGTAGATTCAAAACCATGGGACTACCATCCAGTACTAGATATAAGATATAAAACCATGGGAACTAACATCTCGTACTAGATATTGATTCAAAACCATGGGATTACCATCCCATACAAGATATAAGAACTATAGGTAGAAAATAGATATAAATTCAAATCCGTGAATAAGCTTATATTAATACATATTGTGAGTCGGGTAACCATGCTAGTTCGACACTGAGACCTCCTTGACGTTTGTCAGACGTCGGATGATTTCCAGAATTTGTCACCCCATGCGTGCCCGCCTAACTGTAGCTAGAAGTTTAGGTGTGGGATTGTTAATCCCGAATAGATCTATCCACAAATTCCACGCTCTGCCTCCAGGAGACTCTGGTTACACTTCCGGGGAGGATTTGTTGATAATAATGATGAATCTCACAAGCTAGTATCATGTTATTCATGGGGTTCTTAGACGTTATTAGACATACAAATCGTATTGAAACATAATAGAGTAGCATAGTTAAATACAATGAAATTATCTGGCAATATATTCTAAATTAAATAGAGATAAACTGAATGAGACATGGTTTATCTATTAAGTTTACGTAAATCTATGTTCGTAAAACAAGAACTAAAGATCCCAAATTATTCCCATAATAATTTAATTGATTTCATTGTTTCCTTTACTGAAATACACGTAGTTATAGTCAAGAAAACATCCTTTATGCTTAACATAATACATAAGGGGTAAAGATATCTAAAGGTTAGCCAGATATTTATAGAAATACATCAGTTTTAGGTTTTTGAAAACATTTGTAGTTTTTGCTTGTATTCCCCCCTGAAAATATTGAAAAACACGGAAAAAGGCGTAGGGGTATGAACTCACCAATCATAGAATGTGTCGGTTTGGATGCTAAACGTCAGTTCAAGACTTGAAAACGCGCGTGGTTCCTATGTAATGTGAAATGATAAACAATTATATCTAATTAGGCATTAAATCACTAATTTGATATGATTATACACTCCAAGACGCGAAAACACTTCAAATCAAGTGTTTGGAGTGACCCGGGTGACACCTACGGACGTATATGGCTTGGATATGGAGTTTACCCTTCAAGAGTAAACTCCTAAGGGGGTTTACGGCCTAATACTATGTCCACATGATTTCACGGCCATGAACTCGTGGATGATGGGTTCTAAGGTGCTTAAGGGTCAAATATCACTTGGGAAATGTTGCTAGGATTTAATCTAAGGCATAGGAAGGAATTAAACCAACACTGGACCACTTAAAGGAGTTTAGGGTAGCAAACAAGGAGTTTAAGGCCGTAAGCTCCCCCATACTCATTTCTTATATGTTTTGGTGGTGTTAGCACAATCACATATGATTTAAACTCATTTTACAAGCCTTGGATGGAATTTAGGGCATCATTTGACCATTTTTTAAGAGTTAACGACCCAGGAACCCATCCTTGGGGATTTTATAGTTGTGACTCCTAAGGGAGTTGTTTTAATCAAGATTAACGCTTCTAATTCGATTGTGGTTGTTTCTACACATTAATCCAAGGCTATTGGTGTGTTTAAATGGCATTTTAACACTTTAAATTGAGTTTACTACCCATGATATGGAGTTTACTGCCCAAGCATGTTCTTGGGCCATAAACTCATGTTTACTCCCCAAAATTTGAGTTTAAGGTGTTCTAAGTCCAATCCAATAAATCTTTAAGCCATATCTAAGTTCCAATGGTGGTTTAGAAGGGTTTTAAGGCTCAATAACCCCCCATTTTCTTGTGTTCACGGCCTAAGCCTGCTCCAAGGCCGTAAACACATGTTTATGGTGCTATTCCATGATTTTAACAAAAAATTTAAGGCTAAGGATGCTAATCTATTATTTAGGGTAGTTACCTTGATGATTTGGAGCCTTAATTTGATGATTTCGGACCTAAAGCTTGGATTTGAGGAGAGAGGTTAGAGAGAGAGTAGTGAGAGAGTGAAAAAGCTTAAAAATGAAGCTTAATCAACTTTATATATGGTTTGGGTTTGGGACACGGTGGAATTCTACCCGATACTGACGTTTACCGAGGCTTTTGGTCGTACCCGATTAGGTTGCCATTACCCGGTATGGTCGAAACTAAAATTCTTCTAATCATTAATTTGGAATATTTTCTTGAGTTATTAACGTGTTTGAGCACCCATTAAGTCATAATAAACGACTCAAATTTAATGACTTAATTTAATAACGAAGCAGAAACAATTCAAAAACGACGAATTTTACTGACGGATCGGTTATAATGACGGAATGAAATTTACGGGTTGTCATATTATTCCCCCGTTGGAGGGAATTTCATCACGAAATTCAAACTTTAGATATGAATCATGGATTTGGAAAGAGATACGGATACTTCTACTTTGTCGGATTTTCGCGCTCTCAAGTGAATTCGGGTCCTAGTGTGGCATTCCAACGAACCTTCGCTATTGGGGATACTGCTAAGTCCTGAAGGTAGTCGGAGTTTGTAGGCTACGGAATCAATCATAATGAGGATCTCGAAGGATCCAATGTACCTCGGGTTAATTTTTCCGCTATTTCCAAGGCATACTATGTCTTTCCAGAGTAAGACCTCCAACAAGAAGGTACATCTTTCTGTGTCAGAATGGTTAGGGTTTTGGCAATTCAGGAAAAGTTCTCAATGAACCTGCAATAATAGCCAGCGAGACTCAAGAGTTAACGGGTTTCTGTGGATATATTCGGTGCCGACTAATTCTCTATTGCTTTGATCTTAGAAGGATTCCACATGTATGTCTTCATCGTCTACTACATGACCAAGGAAAATGGATTGACCGATGGGCATTACTCCGAACTTATAGTGATCATAGTGAGTCCTGCATACTGTCTAAGAAACATCACTCTCATGGATTAAAAAGGTCTTTTATTCGAGGAAGGAGGATATCAGTTTTGACGGTCAACTGACTGCATAACTACTACATTTCTGTTGGAGCTAAGCGATACAGAGATTTGGCTACTGGGGTAGTTCCAGGAATTAGGTCGATGCGAACTTCAACCTAACGTTCGGAAGGAATTCCCAGAAGCTATACAAGAAATACATCAGGAAAGTCACAGACTTCAAGGACGTTCTCAAGGTCTCTAACTTCCTTTTTCTCGCGAATCACATGGGCTAGGAATGCATAGCACTCCTTTCAGGGAAGCCCTTTTAGTTTGATGTAGGAAGTGATATGAAGATTTGAGCTAAACTTATCGCCTTAGATCGTGAGAGTCTGACCAGAGGGAAGGTTAAGACGGATGACTTTTTCGTAATAAAGGATATCCGCATGATTGGAACTCAAGCAATCAATGCCAATGTTAACATCAAAGCTCTCTATGGAAACTGACATTAGGTCGATGGGAAAGAAATGATCGTTTAAGGTAAGGGTACAGCCTATGAATCTATCGCTAACATCGTCTTTCTCGTTGTTAGAAATCTCGACAGTAGACATTTTGGTTACAAATGGAGGACTAAGGTTAAGATAATGTTTGATTGAATAGATAACAGATTTTCTTACAACAATATAATCCAAAAGGATTGCAAGTATGAGGGATGTCGGGGAAGAATATACCTGTGGCAACGGTGGGTCAGCGGCTTCCTTATCTTGTCCTATAGCTAGGACACTTACAGTGTTGCCAGTTGTTGTGGCTTTGGGGCAATTTCTCTTGAAATGTCCTACTTCGCCACAACTGTAGCAGGCCTGACTGACACCTGCTCTAGATGATTGGTTGGTTGATTGGGTTGGTTTTCTGCAGTTTCGAGCAAGGTGGCCTTTCTTGCCACAGTTGTTGCAGAGTCTTTCGCGACATGGTCTAGGAGTACGATGGTGGTAGCTGCACTTGTCGCACCAAGGAAGGCTACCAGTATATCCACTGGTAGGAGTCTGAGCTGTGTATCCGATGGCAGAACCAGCAGCAGAGACAGTAGCAACATGAATTGCCACCGTTTGGTGCTTCTTTGAGGACTCCTGAGAATGCTGACTCTTCTTCTTATTCCAAAATTTTCTTTTCTCACCACTCCTCTCTGATGGATCAGGAGGGGTAGTTGCTTCCTCAAGGTCATCACTATGATCGATTAAGGTTTGTGCTAAGCTTTTGACGCTGTTGTATGTATCCGGCCTCGCAGTTAATCCATTTCCTTTTGTTGGTTGGGTTAGTCCCCAGATGAATCTCTCTATCTTCTTACTCTCCGGGGTAACCATTCTCGGGTAGAGTAGCGCCAAGTCATCGAATCATGAGGTATAAGCGGCGATGTCAGAACCTTTCATCTTTAGATTCCATAGTTCATGTTCCAATTTCTCCATCTCGCCCCGTGGGCAGTACTCAGCAAGAAGAAGATCCTTTATGGCCTCCCAACCCATAGCATTACCTACAGGTAAAGTTAATGATTTGACTCGGCCATTCCACCAAGTCAAGGCTTTATCAGTGAAGGTACAAGCGGCGAACTTCACTTTATCAGTTACTGAACAGGTACAGATTTCACACATAGATTCGATTTTCTCGAACCATCGGGTGAGGGAAATGACACCTCCAATACCATCGAAGGATGTGGGTTTCGTGTTCATAAAATCTTTATAGGAACACTCCTTTCAGTATCCCTGGCTACCTTCCTAGTTTTGGGGCTGGGGACCACCTCCTGAACTACCGGGGTTCATTTGCGACATGGCGGCTGTCATTGCGGCAGTAATAACTGCCTAAAGCGTTACACGATCAAATTGAGGAGGAGGTGGTGGCGGAGGAGGATTGTTGTTGTTCATTGAACTGGGTCTCTTTCTTGGAGGCATCTTGATCTAAAATATCAGGAAATAAAGGATCATAAGTCCTCTAAATTGAATCATGAGATATGGAATAGGGGATATCTCAGTAAAACAGATATAGGATTCTATCAAGTGATAAAGCAAGAAAGAGTTATCAAAGCAGATAAATTATCGCTAAAGAATGATCAAGGAACAACGCGTGAATGACGATTTCTACAAAGAATTGGTCCAAGAAATAATCCCATAGTATTTCATGATTTGCTGTGATGACGGCTCGTTGTTTGGGGTATTAGGGTAAATTTTAGGCATGCTGAACACCACATTCACTCCCAAGAACATGTTGGTCGTGTCTCGCTTGAATATAGTTGGTCGGGCTATATTGATCCTAGACACGACTACATAACTGCCCAGGTTTAACCGCATCGTACAACACCCATTTACTTATCTTTTGTTCTACTTGTAGTTATGGATCTCGATGGTTAGGTATACTTGTATACTTTTGAAAATACTTATACTTTGAAGTATACTTTTAGTTCAGAGCACTTAGGCCCCTTAGTGTTTATAGTCTTATATCGTATAAGGTCTGGTATACTTAGTTCACTATAAACAAGGGCTTTGATATCAATCTGTCACCCCCCGAAACCGAAGGCGGAAACGTTATGGGGCGGAGGTGACTTCATGTTAAGTATCACAACCAATGTACATAGTAAGCAAAGTAAACAACCATTACATTACATATTAGAATTTACATTTGTTCAAAAGTAAAATGTTACAAGTGTTATACATATGTATCATATGAAAAAAAGTAAAGACATGTCTTCTTCGTACTTTGTCTTCGCCGAAAGGATCGTTGGGTACCTGTCTAATGCAGAGCTGAGAATACAAGCAGTTTGAAAACCAGCATAAGGGTGGTGAGTTCATACGATGTTTGTTTTCTAAAAATGTATAAGTTCCTTTGGTTTTCCGAAAAAGTTACGAACCCAAGAAAACCCATATTTTCTTTTAAGTAATGTTTCGTTAACTGTTTTGTTACATGATTCTGGTTATGTACAATTGTTATCCTAGGAAAATCCTATATTTTCCTAAAAGTAAAGTTTTAGTTAAAGACCATATTGTATAGTTTTATACGTAAAACTATATACTGAAAATCATGGGATTACTATCCCATATTAGATATAAGACAACCTTGATAGATAAAAACTATAGATTGATAATCATGGGACTGCCGTCCCGTACTAGATATAAAACCATGGGAATACTATCACGTACCAGATATAAGATAGTTTGATATACATACACAAAACTATAGATAGATACAGATTGAAAACCATGGGACTATTATCCCGTACTAGATATAGATTCAAAACCATGGGACCACCATCCCGTACTAGATATAGATTCAAAACCATGGGACTACCATCCCGTACAAGATATAAGATATAAAACCATGGGAACTACTATCCCGTACTACATATAGATTCAAAACCATGGGATTACCATCCCGTACAAGATATAAGAACTATAGGTAGAAAATAGATATATAAATTCAAATTCGTGAATAAGCTTATATTAATACATATTGTGAGTCGGGTAACCATGCTAATGCGACACCGAGACCTCCTTGACGTTTTTCAGACGTCGGACGATTTCCAGAATTTGTCACCCCAGGCGTGCCTGCCTAACTGTAGCTAGTAGTTTAGGTGTGGGATTGTCAGTCCCAAATAGATCTATCCACAAATTCCACGCTCTCCCTCCAGGAGACTCTAGTTACACTTCCGGGGAGGATTTACTAATAATAATGATGAATCTCACAAGCTAGTATCATGTTATTTACGGGGTTCTTAGACGTTATCAGACATACAAATCGTATTGAAACATAATACAGTAGAATAGTTAAATACAATGAAATTATCTAGCAATATATTCTAACTTAAATAGAGATAAACTGAATCAAACATAGTTTATCTATTAACTATACGTAAATCTATGTTCGTAAAACAAGAACTAACGATCCCAAATTATTTCCATAATAATTTAACTTATTTGATTGTTTCCTTTACCGAAATCCGCATAGTTATAGTCGAGAAAACATCCATTATGCTTAACATAATACATAAGGGGTAAAGATATCTAAAGGTTAGCCAGATATTTATAGAAATACATCAGTTTTAGGTTTTTGAAAACGTTTGTAGTTTTTTCTTGTATTCCCCCCCCCCCTAAAAACATTGAAAAACACGGAAAAAGGCGTAGGGGTTTGAACTCACCAATCGCGGAATGTGTCGGTTTGGATGCTAAACGTCAGTTCAAGGCTTGAAAACGTGTGTGGTTCCAATGTAATGTGAAATGATACACTATTTTATCTAATTAGACTTTAAATCACTAATTATATATGATTATACACTCCAAGACGCAAAAACACTTAAAACTCAAGTGTTTGGAGTGACCCAGGTGACACCTACGGACGTATATGGCTTGGATATGGAGTTTACCCTTTAAGAGTAAACTCTTAAGGGAGTTTACGGCCCTAAGACCATGTCCAAAGGAGTTCACGGCTGTGAACTCATGGATGATGGGTTCTAAGGTGCTTAAGGGTAAAATATCACTTGGGAAATGTTCTTAAGATTTAATCTAAGGCATTGGAAGGAATTAAACCAACACATGGACCACTTAAAGGAGTTTATGGCAGTAAACTAGGCGTTTACGGTTGTAAGCTCCCCCATACTCATTTCTTATATGTTTTGGTGGTGTTAGCACAATCACATATGATTTAAACTCATTTTACAAGCCTTGGATGGAATTTAGGGCATCATTTGACCATTTTTTTAAGAGTTTACGACCAAGGAACCCATACTTCGGGGGTTTATGGCTGTGAACTCCGAAGGGAGTTGTTTTAATCAAGATTAACACTTCTAATTCGATTGTGGTTGTTTCTACACTTTAATCCAAGGCTATTGGTGTGTTTAAATGGAATTTTAACACTTTAAATTAAGTTTACTACCCATGATATGGAGTTTACGGCCCAAGCATATTCTTGGGCAGTAAACTCATGTTTACTCCCCAAAATTTGAGTTTAAGGTGTTCTAAGTCCAATCCAATAAATCTTTAAGCCATATCTAAGTTCCAATGGTGGTTTAGAAGGGTTTTAAGGCTCAAAAACCACCCATTTTCATGTGTTCACGGCCTAAGGTTGTTCCAAGGCCGTAAACAGATGTTTATGGTCCTATTCCATGATTTGAACACGAAATTGAAGGCTAAGGATGCTAATCTATTATTTGGGGTAGTTACCTTGATGATTTGGAGCCTTAATTTGATGATTTTGGTCCTAAAGCTTGGATTTGAGGAGAGAGGTAAGAGAGAGAGTAGTGAGAGAGTGAAAAAGCTTAAAAATGAAGCTTAATCAACTTTATATATGGTTTGGGTTTGTGACACAGTGGAATTCTACCCGATACTGACGTTTACCGAGGCTTTTGGTCGTACTCGATTAGGTTGCCATTACCCAGTATGGTCGAAACTAAAATTTTTCTAATTGTTAATTTGGAATATTTTCTTGAGTTATTAACGTGTTTGAGCAACCATGAAGTCATAATAAACGACTCAATTCTAATGACTTAATTTAATAACGAAGCGGAAACAATTCAAAAACGATGAATTTTACTGACGCATCGGTTATAATGACGGAATGAAATTTACGGGTTGTCACACTTTGGATGATCACCTCGCAGTAGGCTTTTCTGATGGATCTGACTCTGAGCCAGAAGTCAACAACCTACCACTAGTAGGTCAAGCCCCAAACAACAACCCCCGACCAGCTTTCCCAGGTCCTACACCTTTGTGGGCAACCAACTTGAATCGCTGGAGCGATGAACAGGGTCAACCCTTACCTTACTTTGGGGACCGAAGCTTTTACAACCTCAGCGAAGGTGGCTCTACGGATCAAGCTCTGCCCGTCATTATCTACAGGATAGCTCATAATGGTGAACAAGGTCGAGCAGCCATCAACCGAGTCATGGAGATTAACACTAACTCTGGTGTCAACACAATCCACATCCGCTGTCTCGAAGAGGAAATGGAAAGGACCAGGAGAACCAATGAGACCCTGTAGCAACAGCTGGCTGCCTCCCGAGCCAAAGTCTTAGAACTTCGAGTTCATCAAAGGGCTCATGAACGACACCTTCAAGAGGTGGTCCGTCAAGTGGCAGACCTCAGGGTTGGCCCGAGAAATTCCCATCACCGTTAGAAGATGTCTAATACATCTTTGTATTTTGGTTAAGGAATAGCCTTTAGTATATGTGCCCTAAGTAGCACTTGTCTGTAAATACTCCTAACTTTCAGTACTCTAACTAGGAATCTAGGAACTGTCAAACTTTCCGTATGGTATGATGTAAGACCTACTGTTTGGTCGATTTTTCCTGAACTGATTACATCAGTAATACTAGTATTATTGACAACTACCTAATATGTGGGAAAAATCTGTACACTTGTGTTTTCCTACTAATCTTCCTTGTTTTGGTCTCAAACACTCATTCAACTATTGGGCTATGGTTAGTTAGTCCATGTGTCACTCTCACCCCACTTATAATTCATTCTTACCATTGTGTTTATCTTTATAAACTTATAGTTGAAAGATGCCTCCTTGCAAATCTCCCAGGAATAACCCTGCACCTCCACCACCTCCTCTTCCGGTTATCGATACTGCAGCCCTGAATGTTGTCGTAGCTGCAGCAGTGGCAACTGCCATGGCTCAGTATCACTGTACTGATGCCAGCAGAGGTGGAACCCCTGTTGACTCTATTCCTGTGGAAATCCCTGTATGCTCGAGAGAGTGCTCCTACAAGAATTTCACCAACTACAAGCCAAAGTCCTTACAGGGAACTGGCGGAGTCATTTCCCTCTCGCAATGGTTCGAGAAGACTGAATCAGTCTTCGAAATTTGTTCGTGCCCTACTGCGAGCAAGGTCAAATATGCCGCATGCACCTTTGAAGGAAAAGCCCTAACGTGGTGGAACAGCCATGTTAAAGCACTAACTCTAGTAGTGGCGAATGACATGGGTTGGGAAACCATGAAAGACCTCATGATTGAGGAATACTACCCGAGGGGCGAAATCCAGAAAATGGAGCAGGAGCTATGGAGCCTAACCATGAAGGGCTCCAACATAGTCGCATATGCCGCCATATTTAGCGAACCGGTGGCCCTCTGCCCCATTATGGTTCCCACTGAAGGGAAAAAGATCGAGAGGTACATCTGGGGGCTAGTGGCTCCGTATCAGGGGAGTGTCCTATCATCAAACCCTGCTACTATCGACAATGCCAAGTGACTGGCACAGCGACTCATTAACCACGGAGTCAAAACCCCTGTAGCAACAACAACCCTAGCCATCTCAGAACCCTCCAAACCCGCTGACACTAAGCGGAAGTTCTGGGAGGAAAAGAAGAAACAACGAGCTGCCAAAAAGAAGCAAGTTGTGGCAGTGCATGCCGTAATAACCCCTGCTGCTCCTACTGCTCCAGTATGGCAGTACACTGGAAATTTGCCAAAGTGCAACAAATGAAACTACCACCACAATGGCCCCTACCGTGACATGCAGTGCTCTAACTGCAACAAGAAAGGACACACAGTCTGTTTCTATAAATCTCCGGCGAGGCCAATCACCCATGTCCCCGGCTCTGACGTGAGCCAGACCTGCTATGGATGTGCCGAGGCGGGCCACTATAAGAAGGACTACCCCAAAGCAAAGAATACTGGTGGAGCATGGAGGGTACTACCAATAGGCCATGGGGAAGCAGTTGCTGACCCGACGGAGGTGACTGGTACGTTCCTCCTCGATAACTCTTATGCATGCATTCTGTTCGATAATCGAGCGGAGCGAAGCTTCGTGAACCATAAATTTCCTCACCTGCTTAAAGAACAATTCACAGTAGAAATGGCTAATGGAAAAACAGAAAGTACAAATAGCATATACTTAGGATGTACCCTAACTCTAGATAACCATTCATTTCCAATCGACCTTATATCGGTCTCGATTAAAAGCTTCGACGTTATCATCGGCATGGATTGGTTGAGTCTTCATTGCGCCGACATCATGTGCTACGAGAAAGCAGTCTGTCTAAAACTCCTGTCTAACGAAACTCTTATCGTCTATGGTGACAAACCCGATGCGAGTCTTCGTATTATATCAAGTATTCAAGCACAGAAGTATCTACGTAAAGAATACCATGCATTCCTTTCTCACGTCGTCGATACGAGCCTCGAAACGAAAGAACTAAAGAACATTCCAGTAGTGAGCGAATTTCGCGACAACTTCCCAGAAGAGCTACTTGGATTACCTCCGCAATGACAGGTCGAGTTCAGAATCGACTTAGTTCCAGGAGCTACCCCAGTAGCCAAGTCGCCCTACCGATTAGCACCAGCTGAGATGCAGGAACTATCCGCTCAACTTAACGAACTGCTCAGCAAGGGCTTTATAAGACCAAGTTTCTCGCCTTGGGGAGCACCAGTCTTGTTCGTTAAGAAGAAAAACAGATCATTCCGTATGTGTATCGACTACAGAGAACTCAACAAACTGACGGTCAAAAATCGTTACCCTATGCCTCTCATAGACGATCTATTTGACCAACTGCAAGGGGCGAACTACTTTTCCAATGTTGATCTAAGATCCGGATATCACCAGTTACGAGTGCTAGAGGAGGATGTCCCAAAGACAGCCTTCCGAACTCGTTACGGACATTACGATTTCGTGGTGATGCCGTTCGGATTGACCAATGCGCCCGTAGTTTTCATGGATCTGATGAATAGAGTATGCCAACCTTACTTGGATCAGTTCGTCATTGTCTTCATAGATGACATCCTGATCTACTTCCGAAGTAAGGAAGAGCATGGCGATCACCTGCGACAAGTTCTAGGAACTTTACTAACGAAGAAGCTCTATGCAAAGTTCTCTAAATGCGAATTTTGGATCCGAAGAGTCGAATTCTTAGGACACGTGATAAGCGAAGAAGGAATCCACGTTGACCCATTCATAATTAAGTCCATTGAGAACTGGTCAGCACCGAAGATGCCTACAGAAATTCGTCAATTTCTAGGTCTCGCTGGCTACTACCGCAGCTTCATACAGAACTTCTCCTGAATTGCGAAACCTATTACAACACTGATCCAGAAAGGTGTGGCCTTTGAATGGGAAGAGAAACAGGAGAGAGCGTTCCAAATGCTCAAACGAGCCTTGTGCACTGCACCAATACTATCCCTCCCCGAAGGGATAGAAGACTTTTGTAGTCTATTGCGATGCATCGAATCAAGGGCTCGGGTGTGTTCTGATGCAGCGAGGTAAAGTCATCGCCTATGCCTCGAGATAGCTGAAGACACATGAGGTCAACTACACAACCCACGATCTTGAACTAGGAACAGTTGTGTTTGCTATGAAGATCTGGAGATATTACCTCTACGGTACGAAGAGCACTATCTTTACAGACCACAAAAGTCTGCAACATATTTTCGACCAGAAGGAGCTCAACATGAGATAACGATGGTGGGTCGAGTTACTCAGTGAATATGAATGTGAAATTCGTTATCATCCGGGTAAAGCCAATGTAGCAGCTGACGCCCTAAGTCGGAAAGAATATCCTGGTCGTAGAGTCAAATCTTTGACTATGACTATCCATTCACACTTGTCTAAACAAATTAACGCTGCTCAGCTTGATGCTTGGAAACCTGAAAACGTGGCACGTGAATCCCTGAGAGGAATGTATAAGAACTTAGGGGTTAAGGGTGGCGGAGCTTATTATTTCATGGACCGGATGTGGACACCAAGACTAGGTGGTTTCAGAGACGTAATCATGACCGAGGCGCATAACACTCGGTATTCCGTCCACCTAGGTTCAGATAAGATGTATCAAATCTCAAAAAGTTATACTGGTGGCCTAACATAAAAGCAGAGATTGCTACCTTTGTAGGTAAATGCCTTACTTGCGCAAAGGTTAAGGTCGAGTACCAGAAGCCCTCCGGTTTGCTACAACAACCAAAAATTCCAGAATGGAAGTAGGAGCGGATCACTATGGATCTCATAAGCAAGTTGCCCAAGACAACGGGTGGACTTGATACCATATGGGTCATCATCGACCGATTGACCAAGTCCGCACACTTCCTTCCTATCAAAGAAACCGACAAGATGGAGAAACGTACAAGAACTTACATTATGGAGATTGTAAGACTGCACGGTTTTCCCTTATCTATTATCTCAGATAGAGATAGTAGATTCACTTCGAGGTTCTAGCAGTCATTACAAAGTTCCCTAGGAACTAGGCTGGACATGAGTACGGCCTACCATCCACAAACCGACGGGCAAAGTGAGAGGATCATCGAAACACTGGAAGATATGTTGAGAGCATGTGTGATTGACTTTGGAAAGGAATGGGACACTCATTTACCCCTTGTCGAGTTTTCCTACAATAACAGTTATCACACGAGAATCAACGCTGCTCCATTCGAAGCCCTCTATGCTTGAAAGTGCAGATCCCCTCTGTGCTGGGCTGAAGTGGGGGATACCCGATTAGCTAGGGAGCAAGTTTCTGATAGCACTCTCATCAGCCGGGAAATCATTCGGGAAACGACAGAGAAGATCGTTCAGATCCGTGAACGATTGAAAGCCTCTAGAGACCGACAGAATAGCTACGCTGATAAGCGAAGGAAACCTTTGGAATTCCAGGTGGGAGATCGAGTCCTTCTCAAAGTCTCACCTTGGAAGGGCTTAATACGTTTCGATAAGCGTGGGAAGCTTAATCCAAGATATAATTGGCCTTTCGAGATTCTCGCAAGAATTGGCCTTGTAGCATACAAACTCAATCTACCCGACGAACTTAGTAACGTACATTCTACATTCCACATATCTAACTTGAAAAAGTTTCTGTCCAACGAAACTCTTGTAATCCCACTCGACGTGATCGAGATAAACGAGAGCCTCAATTTCGTGGAAGAACCAGTAGAGGTCATGGATCGAGAAGTCAAGCAGATGAAGCAAAGTCGTATCCCGATTGTGAAGGTTCGCTGGAACACCGAGCGAGGACCGGAATTCACTTGGGATCATGTGGACCAGATGAAATTGAAATATCCTCATCTTTTTGCTTAGTTATTTGTAACTACTTTATTTTTTTAGACTTTAATTTCGGGACGAAATTCCCTTTAACTGGGGGATGATGTGACAACCCGAAATTTCCATTCGGTCAAACCCTAAAAGTCAACAACTTCTTATCATAAGTTAATGTCATGATTTCTTATTTTTAATAAATTTAAAGTTCATTTGAAACACACATTTGAAAACATGTTTTGAGTACAAGAATTCCCTTGTACTTTGCTTGTGTTCCCCCCTGAAAACAGTGAAAAAGAGTAGGGGTATGAACTCACCGGACTCAGAAATGCGTCGGTTTTGGATACTAGACGTTGGTTTGGGGTTTGATTACTCGTGATGTTCCTATTTAAAATGAAATAATGTCCATATATATACAATTAGGGATACATTCACTAATCATATGGAACATTACACTCCAACGAGGTTAAACACCTCAAAACGAGCGTTTGGAGTGACCCGAGTGACTTGGGACTTGAGTTTACTCCCCAAGAGTAAACATTTTAAAGAGTTTACAGTGACATAACACACTCACGCATGAGTTTACGGCCGTAAACTCATGTTGGTGTGGTTTTGAGTGTTTAAATGGCTTAAATGGACATGGGGATTGTTGGAATGGATTTCTAAAATGCCTTGGAATTGATTGAATGAAATTATAACACTTAAAAGGGAGTTTACGGCCACACCATAAGAGTTTACGGCCGTAAACTCACCCATGGCCAAGAAAAATTGATTTGAGCTACAAAGGACAATCACATGTGATTCTAGTTAATTTTCCAAGCCTTGTTATGAATTTAGAACATCATTTAACATAATTTTAGGAGTTTACGGCCTAGAGGCATGTTCTAAGGTCGTAAACTCTCTTATACCCATGAAAAGTTAGTTTTTGATGCTTAAAAACAATCACATGTGATTCTAGAAATTTATGCAAGCCATTTGAGTGTATTTGATACATCATTAACAAGGTTTTATGAGTTTACGGCCAAGGGTATGTTCCTAGGCTGTAAACTCCTATAAATGACATTTTTTATATGTTTCAGACCCTTAAACTGTTTTTAGATGCATCTAGATTTTACCACAAGGCCATTGGTTGAGTTTCAAGGCATTTGGACATGTTTTAAGGCACTAAATCCCCATTTAAGAGGAGTTTACGGCCCAAGAATGTGTCTTGGCCGTAAACTCACTTTTGTCGCCCAAAATTCATGTTTAAAGTGTTCCAAGTCTAGATTAGCAAGCCTTAAGGTCATAACTAAGTCCCAACTATGATTTGGAAGGGTTATTTGGCTCAAAAACCCATGTTGAGGAGTTTACGGCCCAAGCATGATCCATGGCCGTAAACTCATGTTCTTGATCCCAAAACATAACTTAAACATCAATTTGAAGGCTAAAGAGGTTGAATAACAAGTTAGGGGTGTTACCTCTTTGATTGGAAGCCTTAAGTCTTTGTTTTGGACCTTTGATTTTGAATGAGGAGAGAGGTTGGGAGTGAAAAATGAGAAAATGGCCAAAGGCTTTAAATGTAGGCTTAAGACACATTATATAGTGTCTAAGTTTTGGACACGGTGGAATTCTACCCGATACCGGCGTTAGACGATGCTTTTGGTCGTACCCGATTAGGTTGCCATAACCCGATACGGTAAATTCTAGAAATATTCCGATCACCAAAGTTGGGTGTTAAAATGATTTCTAAATGTATTAAGACACCAATTAAGTCATTTTAAATACGTACTAGTTAATGACTTAATTAAACGGAAGATCGGAAATCAAATTTGAAAATGACGTTTGGTTGCGTGAATTGTACTACGAAAGAGTTACAAGAAATGATATGGAAATTTCGGGTTTTTACATTATCCCCCCGTTAAAGGGAATTTCGTCCCGAAATTCAAAGTTTAAAACACAAGAGAAGATACAAATCATGGATCTGGAAAGAGTTGTGGATACTTCTATTTCATTGAATCTTCCCGCTCCCAAGTGAATTTCGGTCCCCGCTTGGCATTCCAGCGAACTTTCACTAATGAGATGCGACTTTGTTTTGTACATTTGAATTCTCGATCCATGATTTCGATCTATTCCTCCAGAAAGTTGAGGTTTTCATTGATCTCGATCTCGTCTATGGGAATCGTTAGGGTTTCATTGGATAAGCAGTTTTTTAGATTTGAAACATGGAAGACAGGATGAATGTTACTGAGTTCGTGAGGTAAGTGAAGTTTATAGGCAACTGGACCGATCCTGGAGAGGATCTCAAAGGGTCCAATGTATCTTGGATTAACTTTCCCACGCTTACCAAAACGTATAGTGCCTTTCCAGGGCGAGACTTTCAACAGTACACGGTCTCCAACCTGGAATTCTAGTGGTTTCTGACGATTATCAGCGTAACTCTTTTGGCGATCTCATGAGGCTTTCAGTCGGTTATGGATTTGAATGATATTTTCGGTGGTTTCGCGGATGATTTCAGGACCAGTGAGAGCACTGTCGGGGACTCGACTCTTGGCTAACTTTGTATCCCCCACCTCGGCCCAGCACAGAGGGGATCTGCACTTACGACCGTATAAGGCTTCAAACGGAGCAGCCCTAATGCTGGTGTGGTAACTGTTGTTGTACGAGAATTCGATCAAAGATAAATGTGTGTCCCACGACTTTCCAAAGTCAATGACACATGCCCTAAGCATGTCCTCCAGGGTTTGGATTGTTCTCTCACTCTGTCCATCGGTCTGAGGATGATACGCCGTGCTCATATATAGTTTGGTTCCAAGGGCTTTCTGAAGGGATTGCCAGAATCTGGAGGTAAATCTGCTATCTCGATCAGAGATAATGGATACAGGTACATCGTGTAGACGTACTACCTCCTGGATGTAGATCCGCGCGAGTCTTACCGTCTTGTATGATTCTTTGATTGGGATGAAGTGAGCGGACTTTGTCAAACGATCGACAATTACCCAAATGGTATTGTACCCACTAGAACACTTGGGCAGTTTGGTGATGAAGTCCATGGTAATCATCTCCCATTTCCACTCGGGGATCTTGGGCGGTTGGAGCAGACCTGAGGGTTTCTGATGTTCAACTTTGACTTTGGCGCAAGTCAGACACTTGCCCATGAATGTAGCTATCTCAGCTTTCATGTTTGCCCACCAGTATTGCTTCTTGAGATCCAGGTACATCTTGTTAGAACCTGGGTGAACAGAGTATTTGGTTCTGTGCGCTTTCTCCATGACTATTTCCCTGAATCCTCCGGACTTGGGAATCCAGATTCGATCCATGAAACAGTGAACTCCGTCACCTCTGATCTCAAGTTTCTTTTCCATTCCTCTCAAGGCTTCATTTGACATGTTCTCAGATTTGAGGGCTTCTAACTGGGCTTCTCGGATTTGCATGGGTAGGTTGGAATGGATGGTCATCGTCTGGTTCTTCACTTTGTGGCTTGCACTATCCTTTCATCTATGGGCATCTGTTCCACATTGGCCTTGCCGGGGTGGTAACAGATTTCACACTCATAATCATTGAGTAATTCTACCCATCGCTGTTGCCTCATGTTTAAGTCTTTCTGATTAAAGATGTGTTGCAGGCTCTTGTGATCAGTGAAGATTGTGCACTTGGTTCCGTAGAGATAATGTCTCCAAATCTTCAATGCAAAGACTATGGCTCCTAGTTCCAAGTCATGTGTGGTATAGTTGACCTCGTGTGCTTTCAGCTGTCTTCAGGCATAGGCAATCACCTTTCCTCTTTGCATACGCACACAGCCTAAACCTTGATTAGATGCATCGCAGTAGACAACGAAGTCCTCTGTCCCTTCGGGCAGAGACAGAACAGGCGCGCTGCATAGGGCTTTCTTCAACGTTTGGAATGTAGTTTCTTGTTTATCACTCCAACAAAAGGGTACAACTTTCTGTGTTAGAGTGGTTAAAGGTTTGGCAATTTTGGAAAAGTTCTGAATGAATCGTCGATAGTAGCCGACAAGACCCAAGGATTGACGAATTTCTGTGGGTGTCTTCGGTGCTGACCAATTCTATATCGCTTTAATCTTGGAAGGATCTACGTGAATACCATCCTCACTTACCACGTGACCGAGGAAAGTTACCTTCCGTATCCAGAATTCACCCTTGGAAAATTTCGCGTATAGCTTTTCAGATCTAAGGGTCTCCAATACTAACCTCAAGTGTTGCCTGTGGTCTTCTTCGCTTTGGGAGTAGACGAGGATGTCATCAATGAACACGATGACGAATTTGTCTAAGAAAGGACGACACACCCAGTTCATCAGATCCATGAACACAGCCGGTGCATTGGTTAGACCGAAGGGCATCACTACGAACTCGTAGTGTCCATATCGAGTCCTAAAAGCTATTTTGGAAACATCATTCTCCTGGACTCGTAATTGATGGTACCCTGACCGAAGGTCTATCTTTGTAAAGTAGCTGGCTCCCTGGAGTTGATCGAAGAGGTCGTCTATTCGTGGAAGAGGATATCGGTTCTTAATGGTCAACTTTTTCAATTCTCGGTAGTCGATACACATACGAAAGGATCCATCTTTCTTCTTGACAAACAGTACCGGAGCTCCCCAGGGTGAGGAACTCGGCGTAATGAATCCTTTACTGAGCAACTCATCGAGTTAACTAGATAACTCCTGCATTTCTGCTGGAGCTAAGCGATATGGAGACTTTGCTACGGGGGTAGCTCCAGAAATTAAGTCAATACAGAACTTGACTTGACGTTCGGGAGGAATTCCTGGAAGCTCTTCGGGAAACATGTGACAACCCAAGTTGCCCCGTTACATTTCTCCGTTACCATTAACGGAATTTTCCACTGTTCAAAAGTTCCGTTAATAAGAAACCATCAAATTTAATAAACATTTAAATTGTGTATGTTTATATGCTGTTAATTCGTGATAAAAGGAAAATAACAATACATAACAAATATTTCCATTTACTTGGAAAATATTAGTTTATTATCACGACCACTAAATCGGGTGCGACCAATAGCCCCGTTTAATGGCAGTATCGGGTAAAATTCCACTGTGTCCCGACTCAAAACCCTATGTAAGGGTGAGTGGAGTCCATTGGAGACTTTTTACACTCTCTCTCTAGACTCGTTTTAGCCCCGAATCTGCATCCAAACGCTTCCAAATTGTAAGTCTGGTTACCCTAGCTTATTCTAAACATAGTGATTTATGTTTATAGCCTAAAAATCATCCAAGAAGGCATGGAATAAGGAGTTTACGGCCCAGGAACATTCTAGGGCCGTAAACCCCTAAAATGGTGCCAAACATGCCTCTAAACTTGTCCTTAAGCTTGGAAACTAATTAGGGATCTAGCCTAGGAGTGTTTAAACATCAAAACACAAAGATTGAGGGCATAAAAGAGAGTTTACGGCCCAAGCACATGCTTAGGTCGTAAACACCTCTAAACCATGTCAAAATGCCCCAAAAACACTCCCAAACCACCCTTAGACTTCATACATAATTTAGGGACTTAGCATTTGGGGTTTGGATCAATTAAACACATCAAAATGAAGGACAACAATGAGTTTACGGCCCAATCACATGCTTAGGCCGTAAACTCCCCAAACATGCCCAAAATGTTGGTTTTTATTCCCCAAATGGCCTTAGACTATTTCTATAAAATGCTAGGAAGGATTTAAGGACTTAAACACAATGAAATGAGGCTTGATTTGGAGTTTACGGCCCAAGTATTTATCTAGGCCGTAAACTCCCCAAAACCCACTCAAATGATGGTTTTAATCCTCCAAAATAGCATCATACTTCATTAGAAATCACTAGAAAGGCATTAGGGACTTTAAACTTCACAAAATCCAAGGTATGAGAGTTTACGGCTGTAAACTCCCATGGGAGTGTTCATAGGCAGTAAACTCCAATATAATGCCCTTAGAAGCCTCAAATCCACTCATGCCTTTTATGAAAAGTCCTTAGAAAAATCCCATGAACAAGCTAGAAGCCTTAAAACACCCTAGAACCCATCACCATGAGTTTACGGCCGTAAACTCATGGTGAGTAGTCCCTGGGCCGTAAACTATGTATTAAGGGGGTATTCTTCGATAGCAAACTCCATTCCTTAGCCATTCACACCCTTAAACGCTACCCGGGACACCCAAACACTTAGCCAAAGTGTTTTCCGCTCCTGTGAGCGCATATATCTATTTAATTAGTATTAATTGCGCTAATCACATGTAAACATATGTTATCATATGTTAAATAGGTCATTGTGTGTGTTCGAGTCCTTACGTAGCACCGAACGCCCAAACAGCACTCTCGTCGGACCTACTTACACCAGGTGAGTTCATACCCCTGAATGAACCTTTTAAATGCTTTTAAATGTTTTATAGGGTGGGAATACAAGTTAAACATGCCAGTTATCATGTCAATCGCATATGATTGATAACCCGCATGCACAAGATTTTACTACTTTACACTGTTTTACCGAGTGGGACACTAAAATGACTTTTACCTGTTTCATAACTTTTACTTATACATATTTATTCAAATTCATTCTAAACTAGTTTATGAAAGGTCCTCTAAGGTTTTAAACGTATTTTACGAAGGAATACAATTTGTGATTTTCTCTGTACATAAAGATTTTTCATTAAACATTTCCCTTTTCGATGTATACTTTTACTTATAAAATACTGCTGCTTCACTTATACTTATTTTATACTCTGACTCGGTAACATTTTCACTTATACCTATAGTCGCTTATACTTGATGACGCTTATACTTATTCACGCTCTTACTTAGTGATACGATTTCTCCTTCACTTATACTGGATAACAACTTTACTCCACTTATACTTGATAGACGTTCTTACATCACTTATTGTCGTCTCTGCTTCGTGATACACTTATACTTGGTACGCTTATACTTCATGGTTCGATTATCCCACACTGTACACGTATACTTCACGACTCGGATGTTCCACTGTACTCTTATACTTCACGACTCAGACGTTCCACTGTACACTTATACTTCACAACTCAGATGTTCCACTGTACACTTATACTTCACCGTATGATACACACTCAAGCGTAGTTAGATGTATGTTTATGCTTGTATTGATGCATATAAATAATGATTGAAGGACTTAGGAAGGCTTGTCCACCCTATTTCCTTTTCTTCGTTGAGATGTGGTCTGGTGGGATCGGATGTCCATCTGAAGGTCGTTCGATTCATTAGTTATATATTACGTATACGAGCATAGACATACGGGTTTTCTTCAGTCAATTCAGTTAAGAGTCTATACCTCTAGTCTACACTTACATAAGAAACCCACTCCCTCCTAGTAACACATTATCCTCTATTTGGGATGCATCTTCGGGACGCGGCCTTCTTCGTCATCTAGTTGGTAACCAGAGTCTCCTGTAGGGAGAGCGGACATTGTGTGTATAGGCCTATACGGGATTGACAACCCCTCACCCTGACTGCTAGCTACAGTCCACGGCCTACCAAGCCAAGGGGTGACAAATGTCACATTATATAGATGCTTGTAGGGCGTCTAGTACTCTAGTCAGTATGGTTACGAGTATCCTGGGTTGCCTATTAATTCATGGCTTTAAGGTAACAGTATTTCGTCAGCGATTTACACTGTATGCTGATGTCACCTTTTTCAGAGTCACACTGTTTTGACCTTGCAAGATGTATCTTTCATTTGATACCGTCTGGGGTCTGTTATCTCTGTTTGACCTTACAAGATGTATCTTTCGTTTGATACCATCTGGGGTCTGTTATCTCTGTTTGACCTTTCAAGATGTACCTTTCATTTGGTATCGTCTGTGGTCTGTCTTCACTGTTTTGACCTTGCGAGATGTACCTTTCATTTGGTAACGTCTGCGGTTTGTCTTCATTGTTATGACCTTGCAAGATGTACCTTCCATTTGGTATCGTCTTCGGTCCGCATTCACTGTTTTAGACCTTACCAGTTGTACCTTTCATTTGGTACCTTCGGGGGTCTGTTTCTCCAATTGTTAGACTGAACCAGGCATGTCGTTAGTTCGATACTTTCCTGGAGTCTATGACTCTTTTGCCTTAGTCAGCAGTCCTCACTGCTGAGGCATATGTTATTCCCTGATGCCACTGCTTTCTTTAATAATCAAATTCAGTATTTTGATATTATTAGCAATTAAGGGGAACTTCTTCTTACCACATTACACTGACCAGTCTTGGTAGAAGGCTGCTTTTATTAAAGAAAATATAGGATTTTCTGGAAAGAACACTAATACACTGAAATCACTTAAACTACTGCTTTATAAAGTTATTTGATTAAATGACACTAAATACTTATGAACTCACCAGCATTGTAAAAATGCTGATACTTGCTTTTCAAATAACTTGTATTCTCAGGTTAGTATTAGACAGGTACATCCCCGGAGCTGTTGATGAAGATAGCTTAGTACCACGCTGTATTTATTCTATTACTTGTATTACTTTAAATAGTTGTAATGTAACCTTGTAAAACTATTACTATTAATGCAATGTTTTGTTGTACTTTGATTACTATAATGCATGTGTTGTGATACTTGACATGACGTCATCCACCCCAGAACGTTTCCGCCGTTCCGGTTTTGGGGTGTGACAGATTGGTATCAGAGCATTGTTTATAGTGAGCTAAGTATATCAATTCATAAAAGATATACAGCCTATAAATACAAAAGGGATAAAACACTCTGATCAAGAATTATACTTTAAAATATAACCATATTTTACCAAAGTATAATAACATCCAGAATCTAAACACTCGAACACAAGTATCACAAGAAGAACAAGAATAAAAGTCTTCGGATGTTGAGCACTACAGAAAAATCTGGGCAATTATGTAATCGTACGCTGGAATAAATGTAACCTGATCAACTACCTTTATTCGAGATGTGATGAACGTGTGCTCGGGAGTGATTGTGGTGTGCAACAGGTCTGAAACTTACCAACTAGGATTTGCTAGAGCCAAACATAAAGTTAAAATACTATAGGAGTATTTTGGAACACTAAAAGATCCACACTAATCCCAGAACCCATATTCAAAGATAAGAACCAAACAAGAATTAAAATACCATAGTGGTATTTAGGATACATAGATAACCTAGTGTGAGAACTAAAAGATCCTTATTGATATACCTACAACTACAGAGGGTATACTTCCAAGGTTATATATAATAAGGATCCCATAGGCTAAGAATGTGTGGTTTCGCTCTACTTCATTTTCCTCGTTGGGATGTGGTCCTAGAGTAGTATCACGTATTCGAAGGCCTATCGGATCTAAACTATATGTGATTTGTATACCCTGTGTAATCGTTGCAGGACTCGATGTGGATCATCCAGCGAAATGTTAATAATCTGTTAGGATTCTTTAGACAGTTCCATAAACCCTACCCACTTCAGTGCATAACAGAAGAGTTGATCCCGACCCCGAAGAGGTTCATTTAGAAGACTTCCTGTTCGGAAATAAATGAACTGGGTCGAGACTATTGAATGCACCAAGTGCCCATATTCTTTTAGGGACTTCGGTGGGGAATTCGCCTAAACTTCTGAGATTCCCAGTCATCCATCATGAATTGATGACACCCATAGTTGGAATTAGAAGAAAGGCGGAGTAGAAATTTAATATGTCCATACGAGAAGAGAACCCTAGGAAACTACCTGAAGGAAACCAACGCCGATTCCAGTCAAAGATACGAGGCAGACCGAGGGAGCCAGTACGTGGAACCCGAAAAGTGTCTTTTTCTCGTGTTCGTCACGCTAATACACCCATAAAATAATACAATTTAGTGAGTTAGTGATTACACTGCTCACGCTATGTGTTAGGTAAATCGCCTTGTTCCCGTTGCCAGTAATACGCTTAGAGCGGATCCCCACACCTCTGTGAAGTTGTTCAGCCATAAGCCCTCATGAGCCTCTCTTTTCGCAGCTTCATTCCGAGCTGTTCTCAAATCTCTCTAGGCTGGATAGTGAAACCTTTCTCAGTATAAAGGTAACTTAGTAGGAACGACTCGCATCTTATGGCCTTTTTCTGATACTCATACATTCACTTCGATTACCAGGACTACATCATAGGGATGTAGGTCAACACTCAAACAACCAATACCCGAGGCACGGGAAAAATATTATGCCTAATATGTTCAGGACAGAAACGTCCAGGATTAACCATCATCTCTCATTACCTTGTATTTCTTTCCGTGTAGGAAAAACCATGCCACCGAAGAAGCGTAAACAATCCACAAGCAAGAAACCTACTCTCCTATTTGATGAAGCTACGTTCCAAGCTGCAGTTTTAGCAGCCGTAGCAGCTGTCATGGCTCACCTGAATGCTAACAACGCCAATGTTAGCAAGGTGCCCGTTGGAAATTCCAATCCTGACAATGGACAGCATCAACCCACACTTCCATACTCTGCCACCCAAGAACCTCAACTGAACCCACTAAAGAGAAAACTCAAGATAGGGGAGGGAAGTACCTCGGCTCAAGGACCTTCCGAAGGGCAACGAGCTGAGGCAGTCTATACCCCTGTCAACCCTTCCCTCCCGACTCCAAGAAGACCGTATCTAGGAGACCTTCCCCATTGCAGCAAGTGCAGCTACCATCATCATGGTGTCTGACGGGAACTATATTATGCTAGGTGCCACATGAAGGGGCATACTCCTCGTGTATGCAGAACTCCGGTGGAACGTATAACTGCAATCGCCAATGCGGCGGGCACACAGGTTTGCCGCCTATGTGGCGAGTTTGGACACTTCAAGAAGGACTGCCCAACCAAAGGAAAAGACAAAGACACAGAAGGAGCCCGACACTACTGCTTAGGGAGAAACGTCAAGGAACTCGGTAGATTTTGGGTACGACTCTCGATCTCAGATAACAAAGCTAAGAACAATCAAAGACTAATTCAAATGCAAATTCTTTCCAGTAAGGCGAAAGTCGCAACACTGTTATAAAAATTTAAATTTATTAGGTAAAACTATAGTGGCTAAACATATACGTTACGGCCATGTACATTTAAGATGGACAGACCTAGAGTGAGCGAATGCCGCCTCATCTCCTGTTCCTCGTTAGGTTGTGGATTTAGGGCGGGGTCGCTCAGTCGACAGTCCTCCCTACCTTAAATGTACATGACTAGTATATGGGAGGCAATTATAGAAATGCCTTGTGAGAACCCGTTCATAAAAAGATACTCTATTCGGAAACACTTAGAACTCTCTATAGTTCCGGGTCGACTCTATCAGTCCAAGTATCCGCGGTAGTGATACGTGGGATGAAACCCGAGACACCTCGAACTAGTGTGCCTGTTCGCCACATGACTCTATCGATCTTCATTTTATATCATGTCGGAGTGTGCCAACTTCGACGACTCTATTGATCATGGTTTGATTTCGTGCAACCGTGTGTAAATCCTTAAGTGCTGTGTAAAAAGAACTTTCTCCATAGCCCTATCGGAAAATAAAGGTTCTTCCGAACCTGAACCTAACACAAATAAACCAACTTAATACGATCCGTCAATCGTCCCTCTTATCTCAAACCTTCCGAAGCACCCAAGGGAAGATACCATACACTGTTGACCGACCCCTCGTAGTCAGATGAACACCGAAGCGAAACACACTACAAGATACTCCAGAAGACAACAACCAACCAAAGCATACTCCGTAGATTCCCTTGGAAAACCCTTCGCACCTCGCACATTAGGTTCGTGAACCTAGAGAACAGAACTCATGAGACTGATCACTATAAATAGGTATATGCATAAGGTGGTATATAATCGAGATCAAAAAGATTTAAGGTGTGTCTTTCCTCCCTATTCCCTGTTCCTCGTTGGGTTGTGGGTTTGGGGTGGAGTCGCACAGCTGAATGTCCTGCTGACCTCAATCGTATACTGCTCGCATACACCCGATATTCGTGGTTAGACTAAGCATGAGCTCTACCACGGACCTCTTCGCAAAACACTTTCACCCTATTCCATAAAATAGGAACCCGAGTCAAGAAAATCACTACGGGTTGAACTCTTAAGAGTTCCGAGTGAGAAGATTCTATACTCACTACATTCGATCTAGACCAAGAAAACCTAGAACCTTCGGATGAGTAGTTGCAGTATATGCCCGCACTACTCAGGCACTTCGTCCACCTCGTTATAGACAAGTGGTGCCTATCATCCTCCACACTATTGCATGGAGGAAATCATCGTCGCCCTGTAGCCGATGAAATACATTCTCCGAAGAGGACACTAGGATACCGAGAACCACAGGATAACCTTCGCAGCCAAAAATATTTGGTCAAGTGTGAAAGTAGTTGCGTTAAATCTCATGACCTGGATTCCGAAGTGATCATAGGCTTGACACCAGCCTTGGTGTTAGTAGAAGGGTTATGCAGGAACATACACCTTCCATGCTAGGATAAACCACAGTCTTAGAGATTCATTGGATTATTAGGTGTTCCACGAATACTATCTCACGCAGAGATAATAAGAACTACATCCTGAGATAGTCCAACACTCGTTAAGTGAAACCCTATCTCCTCGACCCTCAGGGTCTCCGTATCTCAATTTTCGTTAGTGTAGGTCCATTTTGCACAAGCGTAAGATAGACACTCTATAGCAAACCAATAACCATAGTCACGCAACCCACTCGGAAATCTAGAAAGTCTCTATCAGCCAGTTGAAAGAAAACACGAAACCGAAGACCACCTGAGCTTCCTAAGGACTAACCTGAAGGACTACACATCTAGTACAAGTGAGAACGTTAGGAACTTCGTAATGGCGATCACGCCAGTGTTGATCTTGCCACAGAAGTACACTAAGTTCTTAGTACTGAAAAGCTCTACTCCTTTCCGAGAGCTTAGGACCATCCGAGAATCCTGATGGAGACATGGTCCGACCTTTTTCAGGTCGCTACTACTTTCAGATATACCACAAGGTTCACATTCGATCGACTCACTTCTTAGACTTGATACGTGAATTCCCGATAACACTCTTCGTGCCTCACTCATCTTGATAGAATCCATCGAGAACCCTAACCTTGTAGATACACCAGTTGGAACCCACTAGCTACGCAAGGCGAAATCCGCATCCCGTACGCGAGGGTCTGTTGAAATGACAAACACAGACCAGAGATCACTTGGGAATGCGAGAACAACCACATAGGAAGTACTCTCTTACCTCTACTTGGCCATTCATACCTACTTCCTTGCCTAGATCTGAATTTCGGGACGAAATTCCCTCTAATGGGGGGATGATGTGACAACCCAAGTTGCCCCGTTACATTTCTCCGTTACCGTTAACGGAATTTTCCACTGTTCAAAAGTTCCGTTAATAAGAAACCATCAAATTTAATAAACATTTAAATTGTGTATGTTTATATGCCATTAATTCGTGATAAAAGGGAAATAAAAATACATAACAAATATTTCCATTTACTTGGAAAATATTAGTTTATTATCACGACCACTAAATCGAGTGCGACCAAAAGCCCCGTTTAACGGTGGTATCGGGTAAAATTCCACAGTGTCCTGACTCAAAACCCTATGTAAGGGTGAGTGGAGTCCATTGGAGGCTTTTTACACTCTTTCTCTATACTCTCTCTCTAGACTCGTTTTAGCCCCGAATCCGCATCCAAACGCTTCCAAATTGTAAGCCCGGTTAACCTAGCTTATTCTAAACATAGTGATTTATATTTATAGCCCAAAAATCATCCAAGAAGGCATGGAATAAGGAGTTTACGGCCCAGGAACATTCTAGGGCTGTAAACCCCTAAAATGGTGCCAAACATGCCTCTAAACTTGTCCTTAAGCTTAGAAACTAATTAGGGATCTAGCCTATGAGTGTTTAAACATCAAAACACAAAGATTGAGGGCATAAAAGAGAGTTTACGGCCCAAGCACATGCTTAGGCCGTAAACACCTCTAAACCATGTCAAAATGCCCCAAAAACACTCCCAAACCACCCTTAGACTTCATACATAATTTAGGGACTTAGCATTTGGGGTTTGGATCAATTAAACACATCAAAATGAAGGACAACAATGAGTTTACGGCCCAAGCATATGCTTAGGCCGTAAACTCCCCAAACATGTGCAAAATGTTGGTTTTTATTCCCCAAATGGCCTTAGACTATTTCTATAAAATGCTAGGAAGGATTTAAGGACTTAAACACAATGAAATGAGGCTTGATTTGGAGTTTACAGCCCAAGAATTTATCTAGGCCGTAAACTCCCCAAAACCAACTCAAATGATGGTTTTAATACTCCAAAATAGCATCATACTTCATTAGAAATCACTAGAAAGGCATTAGGGACTTTAAACTTCACAAAATCCAAGGTATGAGAGTTTATGGCCGTAAACTCCCATGGGAGTGTTCATAGGCCGTAAAATCCAATATAATGCCCTTAGAAGCCTCAAATCCACTCATGCCTTTTATGAAAAGTCCTTAGAAAAATCCCATGAACAAGCTAGAAGCCTTAAAACACCCTAGAACCCATCACCATGAGTTTACGGCCGTAAAATCATGGTGAGTAGTCCATGGGCCGTAAACTATGTATTAAGGGGTATTCTTGGATAGCAAACTCCATTCCTTAGCCATTCACACCCTTAAACGCAACCCAGGACACCCAAACACTTAGCCAAAGTGTTTTCCGCTCCTGTGAGCGCATATATCTATTTAATTAGTATTAAATGTGCTAATCACATGTAAACATATGTTATCATATGTTAAAGAGGTCATTGTGTGTGTTCGAGTCCTTATGTAGCACCGAACGCCCAAACAGCACTCTCGTCGGACCTACTTACACCAGGTGAGTTCATACCCCTGAATGAACCTTTTAAATGCTTTTAAATGTTTTATAGGGGGGAATACAAGTTAAACATGCCAGTTATCATGTCAATCGCATATGATTGATAACCCGCATGCACAAGATTTTACCACTTTACACTGTTTTACCGAGTGGGACACTAAAATGACTTTTACCTGTTTCATAACTTTTACTTATACAGATTTATTGAAATTCATTCTAAACTGGTTTAAGAAAGATCCTTTAAGGTTTTAAACGTATTTTACGATGGAATACAATTTGTGATTTTCTCTGTACATAAAGATTTTTCATTAAACATTTCCCTTTTCGACGTATACTTTTACTTATAAAATACTGCTGCTTCACTTATACTTATTTTATACTCTGACTCGGTAACATTTTCACTTATACCTATAGTTGCTTATACTTGATGACGCTTATACTTATTCACGCTCTTACTTAGTGATACGATTTCTCCTTCACTTATACTGGATAACAACTTTACTCCACTTATACTTGATAGACGTTCTTACATCACTTATTGTCGTCTCTGCTTCATGATACACTTATACATGGTACGCTTATACTTCATGGTTCGATTATCCCACACTGTACACGTATACTTCACGACTCGGATGTTCCACTGTACTCTTATACTTCACGACTCAGATGTTCCACTGTACACTTATACTTCACAACTCAGATGTTCCACTGTACACTTATACTTCACCGTATGATACACACTCAAGCGTAGTTAGATGTATGTTTATGCTTGTATAGATGCATATAAATAATGATTGAAGGACTTAGGAAGGCTTGTCCGCCCTATTTCCTTTTCTTCGTTGAGATGTGGTCTGGTGGGATCGGATGTCCATCTGAAGGTCGTTCGATTCATTAGTTATATATTACGTATACGAGCATAGACATACGATTTTTCTTCAGTCAATTCAATTAAGAGTCTATACCTCTAGTCTACACTTACATAAGAAACCCACTCCCTCCTAGTAACACACTATCCTCTATTTGGGATGCATCTTCGGGACGCGGCCTTCTTCGTCATCTAGTTGGTAACCAGAGTCTCCTGTAGGGAGAGCGGACATTGTGTGTATAGGCCTATTCGGGATTGACAACCCCTCACCCTGACTGCTAGCTACAGTCCATGGCCTACCAAGCCAAGGGGTGACAAATGTCATATTATATAGATGCTTGTAGGGCGTCTAGTACTCTAGTCAGTATGGTTACGAGTATCCTGGGTTGCCTATTAATTCATGGCTTTAAGGTAACAGTATTTCGTCAGCGATTTACACTGTATGCCGATGTCACCTTTTTAGAGTCACACTGTTTTGACCTTGCTAGATGTATCTTTCATTTGATACCGTCTGGGGTCTGTTATCTCTGTTTGACCTTACAAGATGTATCTTTCGTTTGATACCATCTGGGGTCTGTTATCTCTGTTTGACCTTTCAAGATGTACCTTTCATTTGGTATCGTCTATGGTCTGTCTTCACTGTTTTGACCTTGCGAGATGTACCTTTCATTTGGTAACGTCTGCGGTCTGTCTTCATTGTTATGACCTTGCAAGATGTACCTTCCATTTGGTATCGTCTTCGGTCCGCATTCACTGTTTTAGACCTTACCAGTTGTACCTTTCATTTGGTACCTTCGGGGGTCTGTTTCTCCAATTGTTAGACTGAACCAGGCATGTCGTTAGTTCGATACTTTCCTGGAGTCTATGACTCTTTTGCCTTAGTCAGCAGTCCTCACTGCTGAGGCATATGTTATTCCCTGATGCCTCTGCTTTCTTTAATAATCAAATTCAGTATTTTGATATTATTAGCAATTAAGGGAAACTTCTTCTTACCACATTACACTGACCAGTCTTGGTAGAAGGCTGCTTTTATTAAAGAAAATATAGGATTTTCTGGAAAGAACACTAATACACTGAAATCACTTAAACTACTGCTTTATAAAGTTATTTGATTAAATGACACTAAATACTTATGAACTCACCAGCATTGTAAAAATGCTGATACTCGCTTTTCAAATAACTTGTATTCTCAGGTTAGTATTAGACAGGTACATCCCTGGAGCTGTTGATGAAGATAGCTTAGTACCACGTTGTATTTATTCTATTACTTGTATTACTTTAAATTGTTGTAATGTAACCTTGTAAAACTATTACTATTAATGCAATGTTTTGTTGTACTTTGATTAATATAATGCATGTGTTGTGATACTTGACATGACGTCATCCACCCCAGAACGTTTCTGTTGTTCCGGTTTTGGGGTGTGACAGATTGGTATCAGAGCATTGTTTGTAGTGAGCTAAGTATATCAATTCATAAAAGATATACAGCCTATAAATACAAAAGGGATAAAACACTCTGACCAAGAATTATACTTTAAAATATAACCATATTTTACCAAAGTATAATAACATCAAGAATCTAAACACTCGAACACAAGTATCGCAAGAAGAACAAGAATAAAAGTCTTCGGATGTTGAGCACTATAGACAAATCTGGGCAGTTATGTAATCGTACGCTGGAATAAATGTAACTTGATCAACTACCTTTATTCGAGATGCGATGAACGTGTGCTCGGGAGTGATTGTGGTGTGCAACAGGTCTGAAACTTACCAACTAGGATTTGCTAGAGCCAAACATAAAGTTAAAATACTATAAGAGTATTTTGGAACACTAAAAGATCCACACTAATCCCAGAACCCATATTCAAAGATAAGAACCAAACAAGAATTAAAATACCATAGGGGTATTTAGGATACATAGATAACCTAGTGTGAGAACTAAAAGATCCTTATTGATATACCTACAACTACAGAAGGTATACTTCCAAGGTTATATATAATAAGGATCCCATAGGCTAAGAATGTGTGGTTTCGCTCTACTTCCTTTTCCTCGTTCGGATGTGGTCCTAGAGTAGTATCACGTATTCGAAGGCCTATCGGATCTAAACTATATATGATTTGTATACCCTGTGTAATCGTAGCAGGACTCGATGTGGATCATCCAGCAAATGTTAATAATCTGTTAGGATTCTTTAGACATTTCCATTCTCGCACGAACCCTGTAGAAAACCCTACCCACTTCTGTGCATAACAGAAGAGTTGATCCCGACCCCGAAGAGGTTCATTTAGAAGACTTCCTGTTCGGAAATAAATGAACTGGGTCGAGACTATTGAATGCACCAAGTGCCCATATTCTTTTAGGGACATCGGTGGGGAATTCGCCTAAACATCTGAGATTCCCAGTCATCCATCATGAATTGATGACACGCATAGTTGGAATTAGAAGAAAGGCGGAGTAGAAATTTAATATGTCCATACGAGAAGAGAACCCTAGGAAAATACCCGAAGGAAACCAACACTGATTCCAGTGAAAGATACGAGGCAGACCGAGGGAGCCAGTACGTGGAACCCGAAAAGTGTCTTTTCCTCGTGTTCGTCACGCTAATACACCCATAAAATAATACAATTTAGTGAGTTAGTGATTACACTGCTCACGCTATGTGTTAGGTAAATCGCCTTGTTCCCGTTGCCAGTAATACGCTTAGAGCGGATCCCCACACCTCATTGAAGTTGTTTAGCTATAAGCCCTCATGAGCCTCTCTTTTCGCAGCTTCGTTCCGAACTGTTCTCAAATCTCTCCAGGCTGGAGAGTGAAACCTTTCTCAGTATAAAGATAACTTAGTAGGAACGACTCGCATCTTATGGCCTTTTTCTGATACTCATACATTCACTTCGATTACCAAGACTACATCATAGGGATGTAGGTCGACACTCAGACAACCAATACCCGAGGCACAGGAAAAATATTATGCCTAATACGTGTAGGAAAAACCATGCCACCGAAGAAGCGTAACCAATCCACAAGCAAGAAACCTACTCTCCTATTTGATGAAGCTACATTCCAAGCTGCAGTTTCAGCAGCCGTAGCAGCTATCATGGCTCACCTGAATGCTAACAACGCTAATGTTAGCAAGGTGCCCGTTGGAAATTCCAATCCTGACAATGGACAGCATCAACCCACACTTCCATACTCAGCCACCCAAGAACCTCAACTGAACCCACTAAAGAGAAAACTTAAGATAGAGGAGGGAAGTACCTCGACTCAAGGACCTTTCGAAGGGAAACGAGCTGAGGCAGTCTGTACCCCTGTCAACCCTTCCCTCCCGACTCCAAGAAGACCGTATCTAGGAGACCTTCCCCATTGCAGCAAGTGCAGCTACCATCATCATGGTGCCTGCCGGGAACTCTATTGTGCTAGGTGCCACATGAAGGGGCATACTGCTCGTGTATGCAGAACTCCGGTGGAACGTATAACAGCAATCGCCAATGCGGCAGCCACACAGGTTTGCCGCCTATGTGGCGAGTTTGGACACTTCAAGAAGGACTGCCCAACCGAAGGAAAAGACAAAGACACAGAAGGAGCCTGACACTACTGCTTAGGGAGAAACGTCAAGGAACTCGGTAGATTTTTGGTACGACTCTCGATCTCAGATAACAAAGCTAAGAACAATAAAAGACTAATTCAAATGCAAATTCTTTCTAGTAAGGCGAAAGTCGCAGCACTGTTATAAAATTTTAAAATTTATTAAGTAAAACTATAGTGGCTAAACATATACGTTACGACCATGTATATTTAAGATGGACAAACCTAGAGTGAGTGAATGCCGCCTCATCTCCTGTTCCTCGTTGGGTTGTGGATTTAGGGCGGGGTCGCTCAGTCGACAGTCCTCCCCACCTTAAATGTACATGACTAGTATATGGGAGGCAATTATAGAAATGCCTTGTGAGAACCCGTTCATGAAAAGATACTCTATTCGGAAACACTTAGAACTCTCTATAGTTCTGCGTCGACTCTATCAGTCCAAGTATCCGCGGTAGTGATACGTGGGATGAAACCCGAGATGCCTCGAACTGGTGTGCCTGTTTGGCACATAACTCTATCGATCTTCACTTTATATCATGTCGGAGTGTGCCAACTTCGACGACTCTATTGATCATGGTTTATTTCGTGCAACCGTGTGTAAATCCTTAAGTGTTGTGTAAAAAGAACTTTCTCCATAGCCCTATCGGAAAATAAAGGTTCTTCCGAACCTGAACCTAACACAAATAAACCAACTTAATACGATCCGTCAATCGTCCCTCTTATCTCAAACCTTCCGAAGCACCCAAGGGAAGATACCATACACTGTTGACCGACCCCTCGTAGTCAGATGAACACCGAAGTGAAACACATTACAAGATACTCCAGAAGACAACAACCAACCGAAGCATACTCCGTAGATTCCCTCGGAAAACCCTTCGCACCTCGCACATTAGGTTCGTAAACCTAGAGAACAGAACTCATGAGACTGATCACTATAAATAGGTATATGCATAAAGGTGGTATATAATCGAGATCAAAAAGATTTAAGGAGTGTGTTTCCTCCCTATTCCCTGTTCCTCGTTGGGTTGTGGGTTTGGGGTGGAGTCGCACAGCTGAATGTCCTGCTGACCTCAATCGTATACTGCTCGCATACACCCGATATTTGTGGTTAGACTAAGCATGAGCTCTACCACGGACCTCTTCGCAAAACACTTTCACCCTATTCCATAAAATAGGAACCCGAGTCAAGAAAATCACTACGGGTTGAACTCTTAAGAGTTCTGAGTGAGAAGATTCTATACTCACTAGATTCGATCTAGACCAAGAAAACCTAGAACCTTCGGATGAGTAGTTGCAGTATATGCCCGCACTACTCAGGCATTTCGTCCACCTCGTTATAGACAAATGGTGCCTATCATCCTCCACCCTATTGCATGGAGGAAATCGTCGTCGCCCTGTAGACGATGAAATACATTCTCCGAAGAGGACACTAGGATACCGAGAACCACAGGATAACTTTCGCAACCAAGAATATTTGGTCAAGTGTGAAAGTAGCTGCGTTAAATCTCATGACCTGGATTCCGAAGAGATCATAGGCTTGACACCAGCCTTGGTGTTAGTAGAAGGGTTATGCAGGAACATACACCTTCCATGCTAGGATAAACCACAGTCTTAGAGATTCATTGGATTATTAGGTGTTCCACGAATACTATCTCACACAGAGATAATAAGAACTACCTCCTGAGATAGTCCAACACTCGTTAGGTGAAACCCTATCTCCTCGACCCTCAGGCTCTCCGTATCTCAATCTTCGTTATTGCAGGTCCATTTTGCACAAGCGTAAGATAGACACTCTATAGCAAACCAATAACCATAGTCACGCAACCCACTCGGCAATCTAGAAAGTCTCTATCAGCCAGTTGAAAGAAAACATGAAACTGAAGACCACCTGGGCTTCCTAAGGACTAACCTGAAGGACTACACATCTAGTACTAGTGAGAACGTTAGGAACTTCGTAATGGCGATCACACCAGTGTTGATCTTGCCACAGAAGTACACTAAGTTCTTAGTACTGAAAAGCTCTACTCCTTTCCGAGAGCTTAGGACCATCCGAGAATCCTCATGGAGACATGGTCCGACCCTATTCAGGCCGCTACTACTTTCGGATATACCACAAGGTTCACATTCGATCGACTCACTTCTTAGACTTGATACGTGAATTCCCGATAACACTCTTCGTGCCTCACTCATCTTGATAGAATCCATCGAGAACCCTAACCTTGTAGATACATCAGTTGGAACCCACTAGCTACGCAAGGCGAAATCCGCATCCCATACGCGAGGGTCTGTTGAAATGACAAACACAGACCACAAATCACTTGGGAATGCGAGAACAACCACATAGGAAGTACTCTCTTACCTCTACTTGGCCATTCATACCTACTTCCTTGCCTAGATCTGAATTTCGGGACGAAATTCCCTCTAACGGGGGGATGATGTGACAACCCAAGTTGCCCCGTTACATTTCTCCGTTACCGTTAACGGAATTTTCCACTGTTCAAAAGTTCTGTTAATAAGAAACCATCAAATTTAATAAACATTTAAATTGTGTATGTTTATATGCCATTAATTCGTGATAAAAGGGAAATAAAAATACATAACAAATATTTCCATTTACTTGGAAAATATTAGTTTATTATCACGACCACCAAATCGGGTGCGACCAAAAGCCCCGTTTAACGGCGGTATCGGGTAAAATTCCACTGTGTCCCGACTCAAAACCCTATGTAAGGGTGAGTGGAGTCCATTGGAGGCTTTTTACACTCTCTCTCTCTATACTCTCTCTCTAGACTCAGTTTAGCCCCGAATCCGCATCCAAACGCTTCCAAATTGTAACTCCGCTTACCCTAGCTTATTCTAAACATAGTGATTTATGTTTATAGCCCAAAAATCATCCAAGAAGGCATGGAATATGTAACAGCCCAAAATCTCAAGTATTGTTTAATTGCATTTTGGGGTGTTTTAAAGGGGAGACTCGGCGAGTTGGAGCCAGACTCGCCGAGTAGGGTCGCAGTTGTGGTCGTGGGTTCGCGGCTGGACTCGACGAGTCCAGGTATGGACTCGGCGAGTCGACGCTGTTCAGCGGAAAACCCTAGCCGTTCAGTTTGGGACGTATATAAGGGATCTTATGCCGTCATTGTTCGTCTTTTGGCCGATTGTGGAGAACCCTAAACGACTGTGGCATCTAGAGCAAGCTTGAAGGCCATTAGTGACTTTGAAGGAATTGTGGTGCAAGAAGAGGAAGGATTTTGGCCAAAGGAAGATCAAGGGGATCGAGTTCTGAGGTTTGGGGACACAGAGAGTACGTTTTCAGGTAATGTTTCGGATCATTCCTGTTATTTTGATGTGTACACGGATTTAGGGTTTATGAAACCCATTTGGTGATTTGATGGATTATTATGTTGTTATACAAAAGTTTATTCCCCAGTAATAGGATGATTAGAGGTCCAGGAGTCCCATGAGTGTGTATTTCGGGACCATACGTAATTCTGGAAGCAGTTGATCGACTGCATGGCGTGGACTCGCCGAGTCGGATGATCAGACTCGGCGAGTAGCTTGAAGATTCACTGGGACTCACCGAGTTGTTCTTCAGACTCGGTGAGTGGAGTCGGGGTGGCCCCGCGATTCTTCCAGGAGTAACTCATCGAGTCAAAGAGGATACTCGACGAGTAGAAGGGGAATCTTAGAGGATTGAAGGACGACCAGACTCGCCGAGTCGCCAGGGAACTCGCCGAGTCCAGTCGAGTTGACAGTGGACTGTTGACCAACGTTGACCGGTGTGATTTCGTAGGGTCAGTTAACATGGAAGATAGAAGTATTAATAAGAGATATATGATGTTACAGGGAGCTTGCAGCTCGGAGGATCAAGTGCAAGGGATTTCAGGAGTTGCTATCTTCCAGTGTCCGCGAGGTGAGTCTTCTCACTATACTTTACCCGGAAGGGTTTGATTGTGTGACCGGGAGGTCGAACATGTTATGCGTTATGTATTCATACTGTAAATGGAAGTTAGTAGTTACGCGTGATATGCATGTTATATGGGCCGGAAGGCAAAGTATTATGTGACAGAAAGGTCAGGTATGATATGTGATATATGTGCTTTATGTGTTAGAATATGTTTCGGGCCGGAAGGCAGGTTGATATACGATATATGTGCTTTATGTGTTAGAGTAATTGTATTATGTGTTATATATGTGTATGGGCCGGAAGGCAATTATTTTATGGGCCGGAAGGCAATTATCTTATGGGCCGGAAGGCAATTATCTTATGGGCCGGAAGGCAATTATCTTATGGGCCGGAAGGCAGGTTGATATACGATATATGTGCTTTATGTGTTAGAGTAATTGTATTATGTGTTATATATGTGTATGGGCTGGAAGGCAATTATTTTATGGGCCGGAAGGCAATTATCTTATGGGCCGGAAGGCAATTATCTTATGGGCCGGAAGGCAATTATCTTATGGGCCGGAAGGCAAATATCTTATGGGCCGGAAGGCGATTATCTCATGGGCCGGAAGGCATGGTGCAGTGGACCGGAAGGTCAGGGCCTGGAAAGGCGTACGTGCGTAAGTGTATATTGGGGAACTCACTAAGCTTCGTGCTTACGTTGTTTATGTTATGTTGTTTCAGGTTCTTACAGTAACGCGGGATGGCAACGGTTCGATTGTACACACCGAAGAAAGAGTTGTGTTTTGGAGGATCCTGGTTTTCTATTTAACTGAAAACGAAACTAGGTTTTGTAATTCTATTATGAACGAGGTTTTAAACAGGTGTTTTAATATTAAATGGATTATTTAAATAAAAATTTTTGTCTTGAAAATCACGGTGTTACAGAATAAGGATTTTACGGCCCAGGAACATTCTAGGGCCGTAAACCCCTAAAATGATGCCAAACATGCCTCTAAACTTGTCCTTAAACTTGGAAACTAATTAGGGATCTAGCCTAGGAGTGTTTAAACATCAAAATACAAAGATTGAGGGCATAAAAGAGAGTTTACGGCACAAGCACATGCTTAGGCCGTAAACACCTCTAAACCATGTCAAAATGCCCCAAAAACACTCCCAAACCACCCTTAGACTTCATACATAATTTAGGGACATAGCATTTGGGGTTTGGATCAATTAAACACATCAAAATGAAGGACAACAATGAGTTTATGGCCCAAGCACATGCTTAGGATGTAAACTCCCCAAACATGCCCAAAATGTTGGTTTTTATCCCCCAAATGGCCTTAGACTATTTCTATAAAATGCTAGGAAGGATTTAAGGACTTAAACACAATGAAATGAGGCTTGATTTGGAGTTTACGGCCCAAGAATTTATCTAGGCCGTAAACTCCCCAAAACCCACTCAAATGATGGTTTTAATCCTCCAAAATAGCATCATACTTCATTAGAAATCACTAGAAAGGCATTAGGGACTTTAAACTTCACAAAATCCAAGGTATGAGAGTTTACGGCCGTAAAGTCCCATGGGAGTGTTCATAGGCTGTAAACTCCAATATAATGCCCTTAGAAGCCTCAAATCCACTCATGCCTTTTATGAAAAGTCCTTAGAAAAATCCCATGAACAAGCTAGAAGCCTTAAAACACCTTAGAACCCATCACCATGAGTTTACGGCCGTAAACTCATGGTGAGTAGTCCCTGGGTCATAAACTATGTATTAAGGGGGTATTCTTGGATAGCAAACTCCATCCCTTAGCCATTCACACCCTTAAACGCCACCCGGGACACCGAAACACTTAGCCAAAGTGTTTTCCACTCCTTTGAGCGCATATATCTATTTAATTAGTATTAAATGTGCTAATCACATGTAAACATATGTTATCATATGTTAAATAGGTCATTGTGTGTGTTCGAGTCCTTACGTAGCACCGAACGCCCAAACAGCACTCTCGTCGGACCTACTTACACCAGGTGAGTTCATACCCCTGTATGAACCTTTTAAATGCTTTTAAATGTTTTATAGGGGGGAATACAAGTTAAACATGCCAGTTATCATGTCAATCGCATATGATTGATAACCCGCATGCACAAGATTTTACCACTTTACACTGTTTTACCGAGTGGGATACTAAAATGACTTTTACCTGTTTCATAACTTTTACTTATACAGATTTATTGAAATTCATTCTAAACTGGTTTATGAAAGATCCTCTAAGGTTTTAAACGTATTTTACGAAGGAATACAATTTGTGATTTTCTCTGTATATAAAGATTTTTCATTAAAGATTTCCCTTTTCGACGTATACTTTTACTTATAAAATACTGCTGCTTCACTTATACTTATTTTATACTCTGACTCGGTAACATTTTCACTTATACCTATAGTCGCTTATACTTGATGATGCTTATACTTATTCACGCTCTTATTTAGTGATACGATTTCTCCTTCACTTATACTGGATAACAACTTTACTCCACTTATACTTGATAGACGTTCTTACATCACTTATTGTCGTCTCTGCTTCGTGATAGACTTATACTTGGTACGCTTATACTTCATGGTTCGATTATCCCACACTGTACACGTATACTTCACGACACGGATGTTCCACTGTACTCTTATACTTCACGACTCAGATGTTCCACTGTACACTAATACTTCACGACCCAGATGTTCCACTGTACACTTATACTTCACCGTATGATACACACTCAAGCGTAGTTAGATGTATGTTTATGCTTGTATAGATGCATATAAATAATGATTGAAGGAATTAGGAAGGCTTGTCCGCCCTATTTCCTTTTCTTCGTTGAGATGTGGTCTGGTGGGATCGGATGTCCATCTAAAGGTCGTTCGATTCATTAGTTATATATTACGTATACGAGCATAAACATACAAGTCTTCTTCAGTCAATTCAGTTAAGAGTCTATACCTCTAGTCTACACTTACATAAGAAACCCACTCACTCCTAGTAACACACTATCCTCTATTTGGGATGCATCTTCGGGATGCGGCCTTCTTCATCATCTAGTTAGTAACCAGAGTCTCCTGTAGGGAGAGCGGACATTGTGTGTATAGGCCTATACGGGATTGACAACCCCACACCCTGACTGCTAGCTACAGTCCACGGCCTACCAAGCCAAGGGGTGACAAATGTCACATTATATAGATGCTTGTAGGGTGTCTAGTACTCTAGTCAGTATGGTTACCAGTATCCTGGGTTGCCTTATAATTCATGGCTTTAAGGTAACAATATTTCGTCAGCGATTTACACTGTATGCTGATGTCAACTTTTTCAGAGTCACACTGTTTTGACCTTGCTAGATGTATCTTTCATTTGATACCGTCTGGGGTCTGTTATCTCTGTTTGACCTTAGAAGATGTATCTTTCGTTTGATACCGTCTGGGGTCTGTTATCTCTGTTTGACCTTTCAAGATGTACCTTTCATTTGGTATCGTCTGTGGTCTGTCTTCACTGTTTTGACCTTGCGAGATGTACCTTTCATTTGGTAACGTCTGTTGTCTGTCTTTATTGTTATGACCTTGCAAGATGTACCTTCCATTTTTTATCGTCTTCGGTCTGTGTTCACTGTTTTAGACCTTACCAGTTGTACCTTTCATTTGGTACCTTCGGGGGTCTGTTTCTCCAATTGTTAGACTGAACCAGGCATGTCGTTAGTTCGATACTTTCCTGGAGTCTATGACTATTTTGCCTTAGTCAGCAGTCCTCACTGCTGAGGCATATGTTATTCCCTGATGCCTCTGCTTTCTTTAATAATCAAATTCAGTATTTTGATATTATTAGCAATTAAGGGAAACTTCTTCTTACCACATTACACTGACCAGTCTTGGTAGAAGGCTGCTTTTATTAAAGAAAATATAGGATTTTCTGGAAAGAACACTAATACACTGAAATCACTTAAACTACTGCTTTATAAAGTTATTTGACTAAATGACACTAAATACTTATGAACTCACCAACATTGTAAAAATGCTGATACTCGCTTTTCAAATAACTTGTATTCTCAGGTTAGTATTAGACAGGTACATCCCCGGAGCTGTTGATGAAGATAGCCTAGTACCACGCTGTATTTATTCTATTACTTGTATTACTTTAAATTGTTGTAATGTAACCTTGTAAAACTATTACTATTAATGCAATGTTTTGTTGTACTTTGATTACTATAATGCATGTGTTGTGATACTTGACATGACGTCATCCACCCCAGAACGTCTCCGCCGTTCCGGTTTTGGGGTGTGACAAAACACCTCAGGAAAGTTACAGACTTCGGGGATGCTCGCAAGGTCTCTAACTTCTTGTTTCTCGTTGATCACATGGGCTAAGAATGCAATGCACTCCTTTCGTAGGAACTTTTGAGCTTTGATGCAAGAAATGATACGAAGATTGGAACTGGGTTTATCGCCATAGATTACGAGAGTTTGGTCCAAGAGAAGATTGAGACGGATAGCTTTTTCGTAACAAAGGATATCAACATGATTGGGACTCAACCAATCCAAGCCAATGATAACATCAAAGCTCTTAATGGAAACGGGCATGAGATCTATAGGAAATGAGTGATCATTTAGGGTAAGCGTAACCTATGAATACATCGTTAGCGCTTTCTTTCTCACCGTTAGCCATCTCGACGGTAAAAGTTTCAGTTAGTGGTTGAGGATTAGGTTTTAGATTATGTTTGAATGCATGACTAACAAAACTCCTTTCAGCACCCGAATCGAAAAGAATACTAGCATATGAGTTGTCGAGAATGAACGTACCCAAAACAACAGTGGGATCAGCGACTGGTTCCTCCCGTCCCATGGTTAGAACCCTTCCAGTGTTATCTGCAGTTAACTTCTTGGGACAGTTCCTTTTAAAGTGCCCAACTTCTCCATAGTTGTAGCAGGCTTGACTAACACCTGCTCCAGATGATTGGTTGGCTGATTGGGTAGGAGTTTTGCAGAATCAAATTGTGTGTCCTTTCCTACCACAGTTGGTACAGGATAGTTCTCGGCAGGGACCAGAATGATGATGGTACTTGCATTTGTCACAGAGAGGAAGATTACCAGCATCTTTACCGGTAGGAGTTGGAGCTATGGATCCCACAACAGAAGCAGCAGCAACAGGAGTAGTAGCAGCATGGACTGCTACTGTCTGCTATTTCTTGGAAGATCCTTGAGAAGATTGACCCTTTTTCTTTTTCCAGAATTTTCTCTTTTCGCCACTCTTTTGAGTCGGCTCAGAAGTGGTAGTGATTTCCTTAACGTCGTCGATGTGATCGATCAGAGTTTGAGCTCAAGTCTTGGCACTATCATAGGTATCCGGATTAGCAGCCAAAACATGACTCTTTTTCGGTTAGGATAACCCCCAAACGAACCTTTCGATCTTTTTGTTCTCCGGAGTGACTAATCCCGGACAGAGAAGTGCGAGATCATCGAATCGGGAAGTGTATGCAGCAATGTCGGAACCCTTCATCTTCAGGTTCCAGAGCTCGTGCTCTAGTTTCTGCATTTCACCACGGGGGCAGTACTCAACAATAAGTTCTTTCTTGGCTTCCCAGCCCATGGCATTGGCTACGGGTAAGGTCAGAGATTTGACTCGGCCATTCCACCAAGTTAAGGCTTTATCAACGAAGGTACAGGCCGCGAATATAACTTTATCGAACTCCGCACAAGCACAGATTTCGAAGATGGACTCGATTTTCTCGAACCGTCGGGATAAGGAAATTACACCTCCAGCGCCATTGAAGGATGTTGGTTTTGCATTCATGAAATCTTTGTAGGAACCCCCTCTTTGGTGTCCCTGGCTAACCTCGGGGTTTTGAGATTGAGGACCACCTCCTGAACCACTAGGGTTCATTTGTGACAATGCTGCCACCATTGCAGCTGTCATGACCGTCTGGAGTGATGCTAGGTCAAACTGGGGAGGAGGTGGCGGCGAAGAAGGATTGTCGTTGTTCTTTGAGCTGGGTCTCTTTCGGGGAGGCATCTTGATCTAATAAGATCAAGAAAGAGAGGATGGTAAGTCCTCTATATTGAATCGATAGATATGGCAGTTATATGATCCGAATAAGCGATAAAGCAGGAAAGAGTTATCGAAACAGATAATTTATCGCTAAGAATAATCACAGAAAGCCACTCGAATAAGGATTTATACAGAGGATTGGGATCGAGAAATACTCCCATAGTATTTCATGAATTGATTACGACAATAGTTCGCTGTTTGCGATATTAGGGTAAGTTTTAGGCATGCCGTATATCACAGTCACTCCCAAGCACATGTTGGTCGTGTCTTGAATGAATATAGTTGGCCAGGCTATATTAACCATAGCACACAACATCCAATTACTTATGTTCTGTTCTACTTGTGATTACGGATGACGACGGTTCGGTATACTTGTATACTTTTGAAAATACTTGTAGTTTGAAGACACTTTTAATTCAGTGCACTTAGCCCCTTTAGTGTTTATAGTTTTTATACCATGTAAGGTCTGGTATACTTTATTCACTATAAACAAGGGCTCTGATACCAATCTGTCACACCCCGAAAACCGAAGGCGGAAACATTTCCGGGGTTGACTCCACGTTGAGTATCAAATCCAATGCACATAGTAAGTAAAGTAAAACAACCATTACAATACATAAGAAAAGTTTTACAGTTGTTTTCAAAAGTAAAGTTTATACATTTGTGATACATAGTATATATAAACAAAATAAAACGGATCTTCATGTACTCCGTCTTCTGACCAAAAAGGGATCTTCGGGTACCTGTTCTAACACTGACCTGAGAACACAAGCAGTTTAAAAATCAACATAAAGCTGGTGAGTTCATAAGCGGTTTTTGTTTGTGAAGATGTTTCAAGTTTCCTTTCTGTTTCTGAAATGTTATGTATACCAAGAAAATCCCATATTTTCTTAAAAGTTGATTGATGTTTCACAAATGTAAAGTATAGTAAGTTTGTACACTGAAAACATGTCTGCTCATGTGAAATGTATAGTTGGTTATCTGACTTGTTAAACTGTTCTGTTTACCTATCATGTATTACCAGGAAAGTCCCACACTTTCCTTATTGTATGTTACAAATTGTAAAAGATGTATTGTTATCCGTTTGATACTCTTTCTAGTTATGTTAATGTTACCCAGGAAAGCCCCATGCTTTCCTGCATGTTGGTTTCTAATGTGTACGATGTTAAAGATGTAAAAGATGTAAACGTGATTAGGTTCCATGTTTTCCCCAGGAAAGTCCCGTACATTCCTGAATGTTAGTTACCGTATGTGAAAGATGTAAAAGATGTAAAAGATGTATAAGTGGTTTATTATTACTATAAGTAAATCTCTGTTATCCTAATTGCGAGTTCCAAAACCATACAATAGACTAAAACCTATGGCAATAAGTAGTCCACATGTGGCAATAAGTAGTCCACATACTTATGACTTTCGTCACCCTTGAACCATTTCGGTTCGGCTGTTATTAGCAGCCAGGTGTGGGGTAGCCAGCCCCGTATAGATCTATACACTCAAGTCACGCTCTCTAAATACCAGAGATTCTAGTTACGGGTGTAGTCCTCCACTTGCGTATCTCTGTGGAGTGTTCGCCGAGGACGTGTCTCCAATCATACAGGATTAACAAATTTACTAGTAATAATATGATAGTCCTCCACTCGCGTATATTTGTGGAGTGTTACCGAGGACATAACAGTGTACAGGTATTATTCAAATGTCTAATGTTATCCTTTTAACTGATAAAATGTGGAAAACCATTTGTGAAATATATGTAAAACATAACAATTTAAAGACCTATTTCACAAATATATGTTACGTGATCTGTATGTTCAAATGGTTATCAGTTGTGGTAATCAGTTATAAAAGCATATGAAATATGAAACACACATTTGAAAACATGTTTTAAGTACAAGAATTCCCTTGTACTTTGCTTGTGTCCCCCCCCCCCCCTGAAAACAGTGAAAAAGAGCAGGGGTATGAACTCACCGATCTCAGAAATGTGTCGGTTTTGGATACTAGACGTTGGTTCGGGGTTTGATTACTCGTGATGTTCCTATGTAAAATGAAATAATGTCCATATATATACAATTAGGGATACATTCACTAATCATATGGAACATTACACTCCAACGAGGTTAACCACCTCAAAACGAGCGTTTGGAGTGACCCGGGTGACATCTTCGGACGTGTAATGGCACTAGGGACTTGGGACTTGAGTTTACTCTCCAAGAGTAAACATTTTAAAGAGTTTACAGCCAAATAACACACTCACACATTAGTTTACGGCCGTAAACTCATGTTGGTGTGGTTTTGATTGTTTAAATGGCTTAAATGGACATGGGGATTGTTGGAATGGATTTCTAAAATGCCTTGGAATTGATTGAATGAAATTATAACACTTAAAAGGGAGTTTACGGCCACACCATAAGAGTTTACGGCCGTAAACTCACCCATGGCCAAGAAAAATTGATTTGAGCTACAAAGGACAATCAAATGTGATTCTAGTTAATTTTCCAAGCCTTGTTATGAATTTAGAACATCATTTAACATAATTTTAGGAGTTTACGGCATAGAGGCATGTTCTAAGGTCGTAAACTCTCTTATACCCATGAAAAGTTAGTTTTTGATGCTTAAAAACAATCACATGTGATTCTAGAAATTTATGCAAGCCATTTGAGTGTATTTGATACATCATTAACAAGGTTTTATGAGTTTACGGCCAAGGGTATGTTCCTAGGCTGTAAACTCCTATAAATGACATTTTTTATATGTTTCAGACCCTTAAACTGTTTTTAGATGCATCTAGATTTTACCACAAGGCCATTGGTTGAGTTTCAAGGCATTTGGACATGTTTTAAGGCACTAAATCCCCATTTAAGAGGAGTTTACGGCCCAAGAATGTGTCTTGGCCGTGAACTCACTTTTGTCCCCCAAAATTCATGTTTAAAGTGTTCCAAGTCTAGATTAGCAAGCCTTAAGGTCATAACTAAGTCCCAACTATGATTTGGAAGGGTTATTTGGCTCAAAAACCCCATGTTGAGGAGTTTACGGCCCAAGCATGATCCTTGGCCGTAAACTCATGTTCTTGGTCCCAAAACATAACTTAAACATCAATTTGAAGGCTAAAGAGGTTGAATAACAAGTTAGGAGTGTTACCTCTTTGATTGGAAGCCTTAAATCTTTGTTTTGGACCTTTGATTTTGGATGAGGAGAGAGGTTGGGAGTGTTAAATGAGAAAATGGCCAAAGGCTTCAAATGGAGGCTTAAGACACATTATATAGTGTCTAAGTTTTGGACACGGTGGAATTCTACCCGATACCGGTGTTAGACGAGGCTTTTGGTCGTACCCGATTAGGTTGTTGTAACCCGATACGGTAAATTCTAGAAATATTCCAATCACTAAAGTTGGGTGTTAACATGATTTCTAAATGTACTAAGACACCCATTAAGTCATTTTAAATATGTACTAGTTAATGACTTAATTAAACGAAAGATCAGTAATCGAATTTGAAAATGACGTTTGGTTGCGTGAATTGTACTACGAAAGAGTTACAAGAAATGATACAGAAATTTCGGGTTGTTACAATTGACACCCCCGCACCCTGACTACTAGCTACAGTCCACGGCCTACCAAGCCAAGGGGTGACAAATGTCAAAATTTATAGATTCTTGTAGGGCGTCAGGTATTCTAGTGTCGGTTAGTATGGTTACGAGTATCCCAGGATGCCATATAATTCTTGGCCTTAAGGTAACGGTATTTCACCAGCAATTTACACTGTATGCTGGTAACTCATTTCCAGAGTCACATTGTTTTGACCTTGCAAGATGTATCTTTCATTTGATACTGTCTGCGGTCTGTATTCTCTGTTTTGACCTTGCAAGATGTATCTTTCATTTGATACTGTCGGCGGTCTGTATTCTCTGTTGACCTTGCAAGATGTATCTTTCATTTGATACTGGTTGCGGTATGTATTCTCTGTTTTGACCTTGCAAGATGTATCATTCATTTGATACTGTCTGCGGTCTGTATTCACCGTTTTAGACCCTACCAGCTGCACATTTCATTTGGTGCCCTCTGGGGTCTGTGTCTCCATTTGTTAGATGGAACCAGGCGTGTCGTTCGTTCGATACTCTACTGGAGTCTATGATTCCTTTGCCTTAGTCAGCAGTCCTCACTGCTGAGGCATATGTTATTTCCCTGACTTCTCTTGATTTCTTAATAATCAAATTCAATATTTTGATAATGATAGTGATTAAGGGAAAACTACTTTTTACCACATAACTCCGTCCTGTCTTGGTAGAAGGCTGCTTTTATTAAAGAAAATATAGGATTTTCTAGAAAGAACTCTAATACACTGTAAACTCTTAAACTACTACATTATAAAGTTATTTGAATAAAATGTCACTAATTACTTATGAACTCCCCAACATTTGTAAAAATGCTGATACTCGCTTTTCAAATAACTTGTATTCTCAGGTTAGCATTAGACAGGTACATCCCAGGAGTTGTTGATGAAGATAGCTTAGTACCAGGATGTATTTATTTCATTACTTTTAATACTTTGATGTATTGTAAACTATGTAAAACTACTACTATTAATGCAATGTTTTGTTGTACTTTGATTACTATAATGCATGTGTTGTGATACTTCACATGACGTCATCCACCCCAGAACGTCTCCGTCGTTCCGGTTTTGGGGTGTGACAGATTGGTATCAGAGCATTGTTTATAGTGAGCTAAGTATATCAATTCATAAAAGATATACAGCCTATAAATACAAAAGGATAAAACACTCTGACAAGAATTATACTTTAAAATATAACAATATTTTACCAAAGTATAATAACATCCAGAATTTAAACACTTGAACACAAGTATCACAAGAAGAACAAGAATAAAAGTCTTCGGATGTTGAGCACTACAGTAAAACCTGGGCAGTTATGTAATCGTACGCTGGAATAAATGTAACCTGATTAACTACATTTATTCAAGATGCGATGAACGTGTGCTTTGGAGTGATAGTGGTGTTGCAACAGGTCTGAAACTTACCAACTAGGAATGCTAGAGCCAAACATAAATTTAAAATACTATAGGAGTATTTTGGAACACTAAAAGACTCACATTAATCCCAGAATCATAATCAGAAGATAAGAAACAAACAAGAAATTTAAAATACCATAGGGGTATTTTAGGATACATAGATAACCTTGTGTGAAGAACTAAAAAGATCCTTATTGATATAGCTACAATAACAGCGAGTATACTCCCAAGGTTATATATAATAAGGATCCCATAGGCTAAGAATGTGTGGTTTCGCTCTATTTCCTTTTCCTCATTGGGATGTGGTTCTAGAGTAGTATCACATATTCGAAGGCCTATCGGATCTAAGCTATATATGATTTGTATACCCTATGTAATCGTAGCAGGACCCACTATGGATCATCCAGTGAAATGTTAATAATCTCTTAGGATTCCTTAGACATTTCCGTTCTTGCACGAACCCTATAGAAAAACCCTATCCACTTCAGTGCTTGACAGAAGAGTTGATTCCGGCCCCGAAGAAGTTCATTGAGAAGATTTCTAGCTCGGAAACGAATGAACTAGGTCAAGACTATTAATTCACCAAGTGCCTATATCTTTTAGGGACACCGGTGAAGAAATTCGCCTAAACTTCCGAGATTCCAGTCATCCATCATGAAGTGATGACACCCATAGTCGGAGTCAGAAGGAAGGCGGAGTAGAAATTCAATATGTCCATACGAGGAGAGAACCCTAGGTAACTACCCGAAGGAAACCAACGTCGACTTCAATCAAAGATACGAGGCAGACACAGAGGGAGCCAGTGCATGGAACCCGAGAGTTGTCTTCTCCTAGTGTTCGTCACACTAATAAACCCTTAAAATAATATAATTTAGTGAGTTAGTGGTTACACTACTCACGCTATGTGTTAGGTAAGTCATCTTTTTCCCCGTTGCCAGTAATACGCTTAGAGCGGATCCCCACACCTCTGTTGAAGTTGTTTAGCCATAAGTCTTCATGAGCCTCTCTTCCTGCGGTCTTCGTTCCGAACGATTCTCAAATCTCTCCAGGTCAGAGAGTGAAACCTTTCCCAGTATAAAGGTAAATTAGTAGGAACGACTCGCATGGTATGGCCTTTCCGATACCCATACTCCTACCTTGTACACCAAGACTACATCATAGGGATGTAGGTTGACACTCATACAAGCAGTACCCGAGCCACGGGAAAAATCTATGCCTAATACAGTTAGGACAGATATGTCCAGAGTTAGCCATCGTCTCTCATTTTCTTGCGTTCCTTTCCATGTAGGAAAAACCATGCCTCCGAAGAAGCGCAACCAATCCACAAGCAAGAAACCTGCCCTCCTATTCGATGAAGCTACGTTTCAAGCTGCAGTCTCGGCAGCCGTAACAACTGTCATGGCTCACCAGAATGCTAACAACGCCAACGTTAGCAAGGGCCCTATCGGGATTTTCGACCCTAGTAGTGGACAGCAACAACCAACCTCTGCATACCCAACCACCCAAGAACCTCACTCAAATCCACTAAAGAGAAAGATCAAGATCGAGGAGGGAAGTACCTCGGCTCAAGGACCTTCTGAAGGGCAATGAGCTGAGATGGTCAAATTCCCTACCAACCCTTCCATCCCTACACCTAGGAGACCATACTTAGGAAACCTTCCCTGTTGCAGCAAGTGCAGCTACCATCATCATGGTATCTGCCGGGAGTTCTATTGTGCTAGGTGCCATATGTTGGGGCATACTGCTCGCATCTGCAGAACCCCGATTGAGTTTATTACATCAACCACCAATGTGGCGACCCGTACAGTTTTCCATCTATGTGGTGAAATGGGACACTTCAAGAAGGACTGCCCAACCGAAGGGAAAGACAAGGACACAGGAGGAGTCTAACTCTAATGCTTAGGGAGAAGCATCAAGGAACCTAGTAGATTTTTGGTACGTCTCTCAATCTCAGATAACTAAACTGAAAACATTAAAAGACTAATTCAAAATGTAAATATTTCCCATTAAGGCGAAAGTCGCAGCACTGTTATAAAATATAAAAATTCATCAGGTAAAACTATAATGGCAAAACATATACGTTACGACCATGTATAGTTAAGATGGATAGACCTAGAGTTAGTGAATGCCGCCTCATTTCCTGTTCCTCGTTGGGTTGTGGATTTAGGGCGGGGTTGCTCAGTCAACAGTCCTCCCCAACTTAATTATACATGACTAGTATATGTTAAGCGATTATAGCAATGCCTTGTGAAAATTCGTTCATGAAAAAGGTACTTTGTTCAGAATACTCAAGACTCTCTAAAGTTTCGCGTCGACTCTATCGGTCCAAGTATCCGTGGCAGTGATACGAAGGATGATACCTGAAATGCCTAGAAACTTGTGTGCCTGTTCGGCACATGACTCTATCGATCTTCATCTTATATCATGTCGAAGTGTGCCAACTTCGACGACCCTATCGATCATGGTTTGACTTCGTTCCACCATCTGTTCATCCCTAGTGCTGTGTAAAAAAAAGAACTTTCTTCGTAGCCATGTCGACAAATAAAGGTTCTTCCGAACCTAAACATAATACAAATAACTAAACCTAATGTGATTCGGCATTCTTCACTTTTATTTCAAACCTTCTGAAGTACCCAGGAGAAGGGTACCGCACGCTGTTAACCAACCCTCCTTAGATAGATAAGTATCGAAGCGAAAGATACTGCATGCATTCCAGAAGACGATAACCACCCGAAGCATACCTAGTAGATTCCCTAGAAAGACCCTTCATTCTATCCCATGGAACGGGAGCTAGAGTCAAGAGAACCCTACGGATTGAGCTACTATAATGACCACAAATCCGAAGTTGTTGTCATTCCGCTCGAGCCAACCTAGTAGCTAACACCCTCGGTTGATAATGAAATCTGAGTCGTAAGAGTCAAGGACATTGACTACGACCATCCATTCACACTTAATCCCCCGAATTAAGCATCGCGGCGAATATCCTGGAAATCCGAGAGCTGCGATAAAGTAAACTCTAAGAAGAGTGGATGAAAAGATTAAAGTTCCGAGTGATGGGAACCTATACTCACTAGATTTGACCTAGACCGAGAAGACTCAGAACCTTCAGAAGAGTAGTTGCAGTAGATGCTCACACTACTCAGGCACTTCGTCCACCCTATTACCGACGAGTAGTGCTTAGGATCCTCCGCCCTCTCGCATGGAGGAAATCGTCGTCGCCCTGTAGACGATAGGCAACATTCTTCGAAGTGAACACTAGAATACCGAGAACCACAAGATAGCCTCCGCAGCTAAGAATACTCGATCAAAGTGCGAATGTAGTTGCGTTAAGCCTCATGACCCAGATCCTGAAGAGATTATAGACTTGACACCAGCCTTGGTGTTAGTCGAGGGGTTATGCAGGAGCATGCACTTTCCGCACTAGAATAAACCAAAGTCTTAGAGATTAATTGGACCATTAGGTGTTCCACAAATACTATCTCACGCAGAAATAGTAGAACCACCTCCCGAGATAGTCCAACACTCGTCTGGTGAAACCCTATCTCCCCGACTCTCAAGGTTTCCGTATCTCAAGATTCTTTAGTGCAGGTTAATTTTTGAACCAGCTTGAGATAGACACTCTATAGAGAACAGATAACCATAGTCAACCAAACTATTCGACAATCTAGAAAGCCTCTAAAAGCCAATTGACAGGATGCACGAAACCAAAGACAACCCGAGATTTCTAAGAACCAACCTGAAGGACTACACATTCAGTACGAGTGAGAACGTTAGGAACTTCGGAATGGCGATCACGCCAATGATGATCGTGCCATAGAAGTACACTATGTTCTAAGTACTAAAAAGCTCTACCCTTCTTAGAGCTTTTGACCATCCGAGAATCCTCACAGAGATTTGGTCCAACCCTCGTCAGACCACTACTACTTTCAGATATTCCACAAGATTCACATGCGATCGATCCACTTCTTAGACCTGATACGTGATTACCCAACGTCACTCTTCGTGCCTCACTCATCCTGATGGAAACCATTGAGAACTCTAACCTCGTAGATACACTAGTTGGAACCCAGTAGCTACACGAGATGGAATATGCATCCCGTACGTGAAGGTCTGTTGGAATGACAAACACAGACCAGAGTTCACTTGGGAATGCAAGGAAAAACCATATAGGAAGTACTCTCTTACCTCTACTTGTCCATTCATACCTACTTCCTTACTTAGATCTGAATTTCGGGACGAAATTCCCTCTAATGGGGGGATGATGTGACAACCCATAGTTATTCCGTTACATAACCCTGTTACCGTTAACGGAATATTCCACTGTATAAAAGTTTCGTTAATTAGAGTTCGTCAATTTCATAAACATTTCTTTTGTTTGTATTTAATATGCCGTTAAGTCGTGATAAAAGGAAATAAAAACACATAACACACATAGTCCATTTATTCGGAAAAAGTTCGTTTTATTATTACAACCACTAAATCGGGTGTGACTAAAAGCCCCGTTAAACGACAATATCGGGTAGAATATCACAAAGCTCCAACTCCCACCCATATATAAGGGGGAGTAAACTCCATTTGAGCCTTTTCCACCCTCTCTCTCTAGACTCGTTTTTTACCCGAATTTGCAACCAAACGCTTCCAAATTGTAAGTCCGCTTACCCTAGCTTGTTCTAAACATTATGACTTGTGATTATACCCCAAAATTCGACCATATAAGTTCTCAAAGAGGAGTTTATGGCCCAGGAACACTCTAGGGCCGTAAACCCCTTAAATGTGGCCAAAATGACCCGAACTTGTCCCACTGAGCCTAGGAACCAAATAAGGAATTTGTCTAGGAGTGTTTAATCATCAAAACATAGGATTTTAGTGCATAAAAGAGAGTTTACGGCCCAAGCACATGCTTAGGTCGTAAACACCTCTAAACCTTGCTAAAGTGCCCCAAAAATACTCCCAAACCACCCTTAGGCTTAATACATGAATTAGGGGCTTGCTATTTCGGGTTTAGTTCATCCAAACACAAAGATTTAAGAGGTTAAAAGGAGTTTACAGCCCAGACACATGTCAAGGCGGTAAACACCCTTAATGATGCCAAAATGTTGGTTTTTGTTCCCTAAATGGCCTTAGACTATTACTATAAAATGCTAGGAAGGTATTAAAGGCTTAAAACCTCAGTTAACTCATGCCATAGGAGTTCACGGTCGTGAACTCCCTTAGGGATGGTTCATGGGCCGTAAACTCCATATTGGAGCCCTTAAAGACCTTAAACTCACTCATGCCTATTGGATTTAGACTTAGAATAATTCCATGAATAAGATAGAGCCTTAAAACACACTAGAACCCCCTCACCATGAATTTACGGCTGTAAACTCATGGTGAGTAGTCCCTGGGCCGTATACATAGCTTTGGGAGTTTACTCTCAGAGAGTAAACTCAATTCCTAAGCCAGACACACCATTAGACGCTACCCGGGACACCCCAAACGCTTAACCAAAGTGCTTTCCGCTCCTTTGAGTGCGTATACGTGTTTAATTAGTACTAAATATACTAATTGTATGTGAACATATGTTATCATATGTTAAATAGGTCATTGAGTGTGTTCGAGTCTTTACGTGACACTGAACACCCAAACGGCACCTCCGTCGGACCTACTTACACTAGGTGAGCTCATACCCCTGAATGAACCTTTTAAATGTTTTTAAATGTTTTATAGGGGGGGAATACAAGTTAAACATGCCAGTTATCATATCAATCACATGTGATTGATAACCCGCATGCACAGGGTTTTACCACACTATACTCTGTTTTACCGAGTAGGAGACTATGATGGTTTCACAAAGGTTTTCATTTGTTTCAAAACTCTTACTTATACTGTTTTATCTAAATTCATTTTAAACTGGTTTATAAAGGTTCCAAGGACTTATGAAGTCTTTCAAACTTATATTACCAAAGAATACCAAAGTGTGATTTTCCTAAGTATGAAGGTTTTCCAAGGTTGTCGTCAAATTCTCTTTCATGTCGTATACTTATACTTGTTAGTTATCGCTGCTTCGCTTTCACTTATTGTAAACTCCTACTTGATAACATCTTCACTTCTTGATACACTTATACCTGTTATTGCCTCTATATCGCTTATACATGTGGTCATTTAAACTTGTTAGACGCTTCTACTTCATCAATTGTCGATTCCACTTTGTGATACACTTATACTTGGTACACTTGTACTTCACGATTCGATTGTTCCACACTATTCGCTCACACTGTATGATTCAAGTATTCGCTCACACTGTATGATTCAGTTATTCCACACTATTCGCTCACACTGTATGATTTAGTTACTCCACACTATTCGCTCGCACTGTACGTTATACATCACGATTCAGTTATTCCACATTGTACGTTTACACACCGCGACCCAGTTATACATCACGATGCGTTTCCACTTGTTACACACTCAATCGTAGTTAGATGTATGTATGTACTTGTATAGGTGCATATAAGTAATGATTGAATGACTTAGGAAGGTTTTTCCGCCCTATTTCCTTTTCTTCGTTGAGATGTGGTCTGGTGGGATCGAATGGCCGTCCGAATTCGTTTGGTTCATTTGTTGTATGTTATGTATACGAGTATAGACATATAGGTTTACATTAGTCAGTCCAGTTATGAGTCTCTACCCCTCGTTCAGCACTTACATATGAAACCCACTACCCACTATTTGGGATGCATCTTTGGGACACGGCCTTCCCCGTTGTCTAGTTGGTAACCAGAGTCTCTTGTAGGGAGTGCGGACATTGTGTGTATAGATCTATATGGGATTGACACCCCCACACCCGGACTGCTAGCTACAGTCCACGGCCCACCAAGCCAAGGGGTGACAAATGTCAAAATTTATAGATGCTTGTAGGGCATCAGGTACTCTAGTGTCGGTTAGCATGGTTACGAGTATCCCAGGTTGCCTTATAATTCATGGCCTTAAGGTAACGGTGTTTCACCGGAAATTTACACTGTATGCTGGTAACTCATTTTCAGAGTCACATTGTTTTGACCTTGCAAGATGTATCTTTCATTTGATACTGTCTGCGGTCTGTATTCTCTATTTTGACCTTGCAAGATGTATCTTTCATTTGATATTGTCTGCGGTCTGCATTCTCTATTGACCTTGCAAGATGTATCTTTCATTTGATACTGTCTGCGGTCTGTATTCTCTGTTTTGACCTTGCAAGATGTATCATTCATTTGATATTGTCTGCGGTTTGTATTCACCGTTTTAGACCATACCAGCTGTACCTTTCATTTGGTACCCTCTGGGGTCTGTGTCTCCATTTGTTAAACGGAACCAGGCGTGTCGTTCGTTTGATACTCTCCTGGAGTCTATGATTCCTTTGCCTTAGTCAGCTGTGACAACCCGATATTTCAACTACATGTAAACGACCTAAAAAGTCAAGTATTGTAACCACGTTAGTTGTAATAAAATTTACTTCGAAAATAAAATATCCAAAAATCACTAATTAAATTACCTTTTATGATAGATGTCATTAAATCATGATCGTACGTAAAAAGAACGCTCGAATCCGACTTCGTATAAGAAAGTTAGGAATTTTTTTAGTTCGGATTAACGACGGATGACTAAAAACTCGAATTAGAGATCGAGCGACTTTTGGCCGGAATGACCTAAACGAGAATTGAAGGTCTCATCAATGGTATTTCAGCGGTAAAAGTCTGGCAAAAACCGACGTCAGATAAAGGAGCTATGAATTTCTAAAGAAATTTTCTTACCGCGACCTTTTAAAAATAAATAATAAAAATAAGTTCGAAATTTGCCGACAGAATCTGAACGAAAGTTGTAGAGTGTGGTCTCACCTTCACGGGGATATAAAGAACGTCGAAAACGGAGTTCGTATGAAGAAGATATGAATTTTTTAAATAAATTATATATTTATTTAAATAAAAAATCCTATAAATTATATATTTATTTAAATCAAAAATCCGGTATTATCCGAAGGGGGAGTCAGCGTACTCATTCGAGTTACGCCCCGCGTACGCGAAGGCCTTGGCCTCGGATCGTCCATGTCACGCCTGTGCGAACCACCGTCCCGTCCCATCCGAGCTCCGAGGCAATCGAGGACTCGGTCACGCATGACGTACGCGTACGCCCAACGTACGTGCGTACGCACCGCGTAACGAGGCCTCTCAGCCTCCTATAAATAGAGATGCGAGGGTTCCGGGAAATTCACCCCATCTCTCTCATTTCTCTCACGATATTGCCTCGATTTCCGTTCCCGCACTACCCCGAAGCTCCGATCACTTTGCTCGAGTCCCGAAGGTCGTTCGTGCCCCCGAGGTTCCCGAGAATTCCGAGGAAATCCACTTTCGCAAGCCGAAACCCTGTCTGGTTTTTCATCTTGCAACCTCTGATTTTACAAGTGACTTCATACCCCTATAATTCACGTTTTAAATGTTTTATGAGTACGTTTACATAAACTTTCACTTAATGCGTTTTATCGGGTGTTATATATGATGGGTTTTGAGCATTCTAACACTTCCTAAGTGTACATGCAACCCTAATAACCTTGGATCTATGTTTGTCTAATTTGTCATGCAAAGTTGAATTCCAAGGTTATATCCTATCTAGCATACATGGGGAACAATTTTAACATAAAGTATAGATAGAATAACTTACCTTGTTGTTGCTTGTGTTCCTTGAAACCTTGTGAGCCTAGCACCTCAAGTGGTGATGCCTCAAATGCTTCACACAACACCAAATGCTCTTGGAAGAACTTATGAGAGAATACACACTCTTCAAAATCGGCCAAGCCCCCTTATTACTTAGTGTAACCGATTTGGGAGGAGATCATATTACTTATATAGTGTTGACACATCTAGGGTTAAACCCTAATGTGTCATGACTCTTCATTTCCATGACCCATGGGTTTGTAACTCCCATGGAGCATCCTATGGGTGGAACCCAACTTGATGATCCATGGAGCCTTTTAGCCCACTATACAAGATATGGATGATTTACTTAATCAACCCATATATTTAATTAGTTATCTTTTGATCACTTAATTAATTCTAAATTAATTCTTGATCAAACTAATCAAATAATATTATTAATATATTAGAACTTATAATATATTAATAATCTCCAAGCGTTATTTCTCTCATTTAGTTTATCCAATTGCATGGTGCCATGCAACCCAAATGGACCATGCCGGGTCGGGTCAAGTACATACCAGAAATAGTTATGGACTTAGACACCTTATCCAACAATATACACTTTCACTTTACGCGTTTTATCAAAGGAATCATATGTGATATGAAACTATCAAAGGAGATTTTTTATATGCAAAGTATAACACGACAACACTTTATCTTTTTAAATGAGAAACGATTTAGGTATTTTATATAAATCAGATACTTTGCTTATATTACATTCGGTGTGTCAGTTTTGGCACTACAAAAACTACACTTTTTCATAACAAGTGAACATTTGCACAACGGGTTTATTTAACAAATGAAACACACTTTTAGGAAACTATAATAGGTATAGTTTCACGAGAATACTACAAACTTTACATACATGGAAATACTACTACGATAATCTACATTCATATACAATAACTAACGAACATTTTCACACGTAAATCTGTTTTATACTAAGTTTTGTGAGACATTAACTTCACGTACGTTCGAGTACACATTTCAAGTCCTGTATTATATACCAGAATCCCTTGGAGGGGGAGCATGGTGTTTGTGTATAGATCTATACGGGCTTGACAACCCGCGCCCTGACTGTTAGCTACAATCCACCTTTTGGGGTGACAAACGTCAGAACATTCCAACGCCTGAAGAACGTTGTGTATAGGCATTCTTTGTCAATAGCATGGTTATAAAACTCACATGGGATATTTAAAAGACATTGATTTACGGAGTTTTTCGGACAAATTGAAATCTTTATACTTACATACATTTACTAGAAACAATCAATTGTCGTGAAAGAAGGTTACAATTATACTAATAGAAAATATAGGATTTTCTAGGAACATGCAAACAAAGAACAAAAACATTTCATTTCATACAAACATTGTCATTAAATACTTATAAAACTCACCAGCTTAAATGTTGATCTACTCTTTCAAAACTACTTGTATGTCCCAGGGATTCAGTAATTACAGGTAACAAGCAGATTTTGAAGAAGGGACGCTGCGGTGCCAGTTTAATTTCATATTTTGACATCATTATGTAATTGATTTTGAACATGTACACTTTTAAACAATGTAAACTTTCAATTATATATATGATGGTTGCATTGCTTTCTTTACTATGTATTCATTTGTTACGTTACCACATGAAGTCATCCGCCCCCAAACGTTTCCGCCGTTCCGGTTTGGGGGTGTGACAGATTGGTATCAGAGCAATGTTTATAGTGAACTAAGTATATCGAACCTCATAAGATATACAAACTATAAATGCTTAGGGACTCAAAGTCTCTGACAAAAGTTTTTGTACCTAAAATCCTTATTTCACATAAATAGATTATTTTAGGTTATAAAAATCCGAAATACATGCATACAACGACACATTTTATGATAAGAACTATACAAAAAGTATTAGGACAAGTTGGACACTACGATTAATTCTCGAGATATGTAATCAAATTTGGGACGAATATAGCCTGATCAACTATGTTTATCTGAAATTTGACTAACGTATGTCAAGGAATGATCGTAGTGAGCAACAAGTCAAAACTTAACAAACTAGACACTAGTATCTAATGTGCAAACTAAATACTATAGGAGTATTTGGTGCATACAATAGATTAATTAGTATTACATATCTCAAGTTTTGTTCAAATCTTATAACCCTATTCTCGTATAGTCAAATGGTTGGATTTCACTCGCATGGAGACCCCTACTACCCACAACAACGCAACGGAGGATGGATTGAATAGGATCCGGAGGAGGACGAAGAGCCCATTGAGTTGGATGGCGGGGACAACTCCAGGACAGACTCGGAACCAAAAATAGTAAACCCTCCACCCATTAGGAGGAACTTTCTAGGACCGACTCCCGTTTGGGGAAGTCACCTCGTCCACTAGAGCCAACAACAAGGGATACGCTCTCCCTACGGAATGTGTCGAGACTTCTACGACATCAGGGACGGAGGTTCAGCCGACCGAGCACTTCCAGCAATGGTAGGTAAACTGGCCAACCAGTCCTACCAATCGGGGGTTCAAGCAAACCGAATCCAAGAGGTCAACGTGGAAGTACAAGTCCACACGGCCGATATCAGCCGCCTGGATATGTTGCAGAACGACATCCACCTCCGCGCCGAAGCATTCCAAGCACAAGCGAATGCAGCCTTCACAGAATTGAGGGAACAACAAGCCGCCTTTGATAGGTGTCTTATGGAGTCGAAGCAATCAGATGCAGAATCGAGCTCCAAGCGCAACACACGTCGCAAATAGTACTTGTGAAAACCTCAAATTTTGTTATAAGATAGGACTTGGGCTAAAAGTTTTTGACTCCTTTAAATTCATGTAATTGGAGACCCGTTTCAGGGTCAAATTTTCGTGATCATTGTATCATCTATTATATTAATATAATTTGCACGCTATTACTACTACGTTGAGTGTCGCATTCAATCTTTAATATACTATGGAAAAACAATACGCTTGTTCACATATTCGGATTTACGAATAACCTTCGCTCTTCTATTTTGTAAAACTCATAATATCATCTGTTGTTGAACTATAGCAATTGATTCATGCAGGAATACTAGACGTAACCCTAACAACGAAACACCGATACCACCTCCACCTCCTCAATTCGATGATGTCATGTTCCATGCAACAGCCACTGTAGCTGTAACGGCTGCCATGTCACAGATCAATACTCCTGTTACTAGGGGTTCAGGAATTAGCATGCATCCTTCCAACCATGGCGATAGTCATGGAAAACCCCGGGAGTGCACCTACAAAGACTTCACAAATGCTAAGCCCCGGATGTTTAATGGAACGGGTGGTGTGATGGTTTTAAGTCAGTGGATTGAAAAAACAGAATCAGTGTTTGAAAACTGCTCCTGCCCTGAGCACAACAAGGTCAAGTTTGCAACTTACACCTTTACTGATAAGGCTTTAACTTGGTGAAATGGCCACGTTAAGGTACTTACCCTAATAGTGGCAAACTCGATAAGTTGGGAGAGCTTGAAAATCATGTTGATGAGGGAGTACTATCCACGAGGAGAGATTCAAAAACTTGAGCACGAACTCTAGACTCTAGGAATGATTGGTACCGACATAGCAACTTATACCAATAGATTCTGCGGCCTGGCAATCCTTTGCCCGGATATGATTGCTCGCGAGAGCAAGAAGATAAAGCGATACTTTTGGGGACTATCACCCTAAATTCAGTCGAGCGTGTTAGCTTCCAAACTTGTCACCTTTGAAAGTGCCAAAGAGCTGGCACAATCGCTCATTGATTACGGAAATCATCAACACTCAGCAACTTCTGCACCAGAACCACACAAAGGAAACAACAATAACGACAACAACAAGAAGCGAGGGTGGAATAAGGGGAAGGGTGGATCTTCCCAAGAATCCTCGAAGAAACAACAACTGGTTGCCGTGAACGCTGCGACGGTGTGATAACTCGAAATTTCCATTCTATACAAACAGTATCACTTCAATAGAAGTTATAACAGTCATAGTCGATTTTCAGACTTTTCGTATAAGTTGGAGTAATTTAGGGTTTACACTTCAGTAAACATCAGGAGAGTGGATGCACTACAGTTTTGTGCAACACTGTTATTCCAACACTTGGTTATATTAGAAATCAATTCCGGAATAAAAATATTTTTTGCCAAAATATTTCAGGACTATAAATAGATTTCTGAACTAAATTCATTCATTTTTCAAATTTCCAACTAGAGAAAAGCCATTTTCTCTCTCACGGATCTTCGGGTTTTCATCCCAAATCGTGAGTCTACTTTCCTAGATGTGTTTTAATGCTTGTTATATGCTTAATAACATTGTTTACATGTCAAATATGTAAGATCCGGGAGTTTACCACCCAAGAACGTGCCTGGGGAGTAAACTCCAAAACAAAGCCTAAAAGCTACCTAGTCCCATTTCCTTGCTAGGTAACTAGTTAAGGACATTATGTATGATCATTTGAGGCTAGAACACAATCAAGAACACCTAGTTTTAGGAGTTTATGGTCCAAGAGTTTCTTGGACCGTGAACACCAATTTCAAGGGCTTAAATGTGTCCTAATCACTCCTAAGGCTTTAAGACATTAACCCTCTATTACTTCTAGCTATTTTAGAGAGTTAAGCACATCAAAAACACCCCTTAAAGGGAGTTTACGGCCAAGGAATAACTCTTGGGCCGTAAACTCCAAGTAAAGGCACCAAAGTGTGCCTAAGGTCCCCTTTACCCTTAAACAAAAGTCTAGAAATTATCCTTTGTGTGCAAGAGGCTTGAATGAATTAAAACACCCACCCCATAGGAGTTTACAGCCGTAAACTCTAGGGGATATGGTCTTTAGGCCGTAAACTCCTCAAAGGAGCATTTTAAGGCCCTAAACTACCTAAAGGATTAAACCACCCATGCTAGGCTTATTCTTGAAATCATTTAACACTTTAAAACAACCAAAACCACCAAGACAAGAGTTCACGGCCGTAAACTCAAGGGTGTACGACCGTAAACTCCTTGTCTGGAGTTTATTGGGTAGTAAACTCTTATTCAAGGTCTTTTGGTACATTAAACCCTTTTGCCTTGTCCCATATCGACTTAGATGCAACCCTTAGGACCTATAACACTTATACAAAGTGTTTACATGTTCCTGAGTGTCCCAACTTATTTTATTAAGTTATTAATTGGCTAATTAGTTATATATATGCTCATTATATGATAACTAGGCTTGTGCGTGTGAACAAGTCTCCACTTTCCACCTAGCACGGTATTCAATACTTCAATCCAATTCACTCACCACAAGTGAGTTCGTACCCCTTTAATTAACCTTTAAAATGCTTTTAAATGTTTTAAATACTTTATGGGGGATACAAGTTAAATACTTATAGTTATTACATCAATCACATGTGATTACATTAATCACATGCGGTTAATAACTAGAAAACCAATGATTTTATCATTGTTCAAACTGTTTCACTTTAAAATGTTTTACAAATCATTTACTTATCAAGTGCTTTTATTAAACTTTGTTTTACTTCTTATAAATTGCATGCCCATATATGTATAGATATATAAGAAATGTTTAAAGGGCTTAGGAAGGCCATCCACCCTATTTCCTTTTTGCGCTTGAGATGTGGTCTGGTGGGATTTCGGGTAGTCGTCTGAAGGTCGTTTCAATATTAGTTATATATCAATTATACATATATAGACATAAAAGTACTTCCATATTCATACTTATCAGTACATCATTAGTAAGTTACCGTCGGGGTAACACAGGATCATACTACTACAATTTCTAGATCAACGAGTCAGTACATTCATGAGTTAATACTTATTACTAAGAGAACATATACAACGATACTAGAACAAGTAACATTATATTACATATACACGAATACGTTAACAATTGTGATCCACTGTATGGGAGCATGCCTTAATTGTCATGACCCGAGTTGTAGCCAGAGTCTCTTGAAGGGAGAGCTTGAGTTTGCGTATAGATCTATACTGGATTGACTATCCTACACCTCGCTGCTAGCTACAGCGGGACCGGTAGGTCTGCGGGTGCCAAACGTCATACCTTATCTTTCAACTATACGTTGTCATTGTTACCAGTCTATAGTATGATGCAATTTATCACATGATACCATAATATAAATCCGGTTTAAGGTAGCTAGTACAGCAGTAGTTCCTATAATACAACACTACAGTACTACAATAATTTACCCATTACAAACTTTTAGTGATTGTTTCACTTAAACTTTAATGTACAAACTATATTTTGTTAAATGATAGTTATACTTGGGAAATTACACACTTTTACAACAAACGAGCATACAAAGCAGTTAATCCTTGGTAGAAGGCTACTTTAATAGAAAATATAGGTTTTTCTGAGAGATTTAAACTTGAACAAACACTTTCAAACATTTACTTACATTTTACAAACTTACACTTGAGATATGTTCAAACGTTTTTGGATGACAAATACCGACACTAAAATACTTATGAACTCACCAGCTTAATGCCGATAAACTCTTTTAAAATAACTTGTATTCTCAGGTCATCAGTAGACAGGTACTGAGGCCAGCTTTTGAGAAGATGGAGCGCATCCAAGACTCATCTTATTAGTTTGATTTACATTATTTTTGGTGTCTATAACTGTACAGAACACGCTTGTATTAAAATTATATATTTAATGCAATGGATGATGTTGTTTCCTTATTTAGATTTACTGTGTTGTGATACTTTACATGACGTCCTCCGCCCCAGAACGTTTCCGCCGTTCTTGGTTTTGGGGTGTGATAGACGGTAGCTGCTACAGTTCCAACAAATCCTTATGTAGGAAACCTCCCAAAGTGCACCAAGTGAAACTACCTCCACCACGGACCATGTCGGGAAATGCAGTGCTCCAACTGCAACAGAAAGGGGCACACTGCCCGTTTCTCCAAGGCCCCCGCAAAACCGATCACTCAAGTTCCCGGTGCTGGTGTAGGCCAAGCCTGCTACGGTTGTGGTGAGGTGGGCCACTACAAAAGAAACTTCCCAAAGGCAACAAATACTGGCGGAGTAGGATGGGTATTAGCTATTGGCCACGAGGAAGCCGTAGCTGATCCTACAGTAGTTACTGGTACGTTTCTTCTCGATAATTCATATGCATGCATCCTATTTGATAGCGGAGCGGAGAGAAGCTTTGTGAGCCAAAACTTTATTCACTTACACGTAAACCTATCATGTTAGGAGAATCATTCACTGTTGCATATACATGGGTTATACATTAACTTTAGACGGTCATTCTTTCCCAATTAACCTTATGCCAGTCCACATAAAAAGTTTCGACGTTATAGTTGGAAAGGATTGGTTAAGCCCTCTTCACGCCGACATCATGTGCTTTGAAAAAGCCGTTCGGCTAAATCTTCCTAACCATGAAACAATAGTGATCTACGACGACAAATCAAGTACAAACCTTCGCATTATTTCGTGCATCAAGGCTCGAAAGTGTTTGCGGAAGGATTATCAGGCATTTCTCACACACATCGTCGATACGAGTCAATAGGTAAAAGATATAAATGGCATCCCGGAGGTACGGATTTCCCCGATATCTTCCCAGAAAAACTACCGGGATTACCGCCACAACGCCAAGTCGAGTTCATAATCGACTTAATTCCATGGGCTACCCCTATAGCAAAATCGCCTTATCGGTTGGCACCAGCAGAGATGCAAGAACTTTCCAGTCAGCTTAACGAACTACACCAAAAAGGATTCATCAGACCAAGTTTCTCACCTTGGGAGCACCGGCCTTGTTTGTAAAGAAGAAAGACAGATCGTTCCGGATGTGCATCGACTACCGAGAGCTGAACAAACTCACTGACAAGAATCGTTACCCTCTACCCCGCATTGACGACCTATTTGATCAACTTCAAGGAGCGAGCTACTTCTCAAAGATATATCTACGATCTGGATATCACCAATTACTAGTGCTAGAAGAAGACGTTCCGAAGACAACCTTCTGAACCCGTTATGAACACTACGAATTTGTAGTAATGTCGTTCGGATTAACCAACGCACCGGCAGTATTCATGGATCTAATGAATAAAGTGTGTCAACCTTACTTGGATAAATTTGTCATTGTATTCATCGATGATATACTTATCTACTCCCGAAGTAAAGAAGAACACAGTCAACACCTACGAAAGGTCTTAGAAACACTACGATCAGAGAAGCTCTATGCGAAGTTCTCTTAATGTGAATTTTGGATTCGAAGAGTCGAATTCTTGGGCCACGTTGTTAGCAAAAAAGGGATACACGTGGACCCCACCAAAATTAAGGCCATTGAGAACTGGTCAGAACCAAATACACCCACTGAGATTCATCAATTTCTAGGTCTAGTTGGTTACTATCGCTGATTCATAAAGAACTTCTCTAGCATCGCGAAACCTCTTACTACGTTAACCCAGAAAGGCGTGGTCTTTGACTGGGAAACAAAACAAGAAAAGGCGTTCCAAACTCTAAAACAAGCTTTATGCACCACACCAATACTATCCCTCCCCATAGGGATAGAGGATTTTGTGGTGTATTGCGATGCATCGAATCAAGGGCTTGGTTGTGTTCTTATGCAACGAGGGAAGGTTATTGCTTATGCCTCCCATCAACTTAAAACCCACGAAGTAAACTTTACAACACACGATCAAGAGTTGGGAGCAGTCGTATTTGCTTTGAAGATCTGGAGACACTACCTGTATGGAACGAAGAGTACTATTTACACCGACCACAAGAGCCTTCAACACATTTTCGATCAGAAGGAGCTCAACATGCAACAACGATGATGGGTCGAGTTGCTCAATGATTACGAATGCGAGATCCATTATCATCCTGGCAAGGCCAATGTAGTAGCTGACGCCCTCAGTCGAAAAGAATACACTGGTCGGAGAGTGAAATCTATGAATATGACCATCCATTCCCACTTATCCACACAAATTAAAGAGGCTCAACTAGAAGCTTTACAACCTGAGCATGTGACGGGTGAATCCTTGAGAGGAATGGAAAAGAATCTAGAAGTCAAGGGTGGCGGAGCCTACTATCTCATGGACCGCATCTGGACCCCAAGACATGGTGGTTTCAGGGATGTGGTCATGACTGAAGCGTACAACACAAGGTATTCCGTTCACCCAGGTTAAGATAAAATTTATTTGGATCTTAAGAAACTGTACTGGTGGCCTAACATGAAAGCAGAGATTGCTACCTTTGTAAGTAAATGTCTGACTTGCGCTAAGGTTAAGGTCGAATACTAGAAACCTTCAGGATTACTACAACCAGAGATACCATAATGGAAATGGGAACGGATCACTATGGATTTCATAACCAAGTTACCCAAGACAACGGGTGGACTTGATACCATATGGGTCATCGTCGACATATTAACCAAATACGCGCATTTTCTGCCAATCAAGGAGACGGACAAGATGGAAAGGCTTACAAGAACTTACATAAAGGAAATAGTACGATTGCATGGGGTTCCAATATCCATTATCTCCGATAGAGATAGTCAATTTACGTCAAGATTTTGGCAGTCACTACAAAGTTACCTAGGACCTAGATTGGACATGAGTACAACCTACCATCCACAAACAGACGGGCAAAGCGAGAGAACGATACAAACTTTGGAGGATATGCTGAGAGCCTGTGTGATTGACTTTGGAAAAGCATGGGATATCCACTTACCTCTTGTCGAGTTCTCATACAACAATAGTTATCATACGAGCATAGAGGCTGCTCCATTCAAAGCCCTCTATGGCTGCAAGTGCAGATCCCCTCTATGCTGGACCGAAGTAGGCGACACACAATTAGCTAAAGGACGAGATACTAAAAGTACTCTCACCGGTCCGGAAATCATACGAGAAACAACAGAGAAGATCGTTCAGATTCGTGAACAGTTGAAAGCATCTAGAGACCAATAGAAAAGCTACGTTGATCAACGGAGTAAACCTTTGGAATTCCAAGTAGGAGACCGTGTCCTATTGAAGGTCTCGCCATGGAAAGGCTTGATACGCTTTGGAAAGCGTGGAAAGCTAAACCCAAGGTACATAGGCTTTTCTAGATTCTCCCCAGAATCGGCCCTGTAGCTTACAAACTTAACCTACCACGTGAACTTAGTAACATACACCCAACCTTCCACGTATCGAATTTGAAAAAGTGTCTGTCCGATGAGACTCTTGTTATCCCACTCGACGAGATCGGGATCAACGAGAGCCACAACTTCGTGGAAGAACCGGTAGAAATCATGGACCGAGAGGACAAACAAACAAAACAAAGTCGCATACCCATCGTGAAAGTTCGTTGGAACGCCAAGCGAGGACCTGAATTCACATGGGAACGCGAGGATCAGATGAAACAAAAGTACCCGCATCTTTTTCTCTAATTCACTTGTATCTTTCTTGCTTTAGTTTTCGGGACGAAATTCCCTCTAACGGGGGGATCATGTGACAACCCGATATTTCAACTACATGTAAACGACCTATAAAGTCAAGTATTGTAACCACGTTAGTTGTAATAAAATTTACATCGAAAATAAAATATCCAAAAATCACTAATTAAATTACCTTTTATGATAGATGTCATTAAACCATGATCGTACGTAAAAAGACTGCTCGAATCCGACTTCGTATAAGAAAGTTAGGAATTTTTTTAGTTCGGATCAACGGCAGATGACTAAAAACTCGAATCAGAGATCGAGCGACTTTTGGCCGGAATGACCTAAACGAGAATCGAAGGTCTCATCAATGGTATTTCAACGGTAAAAAGTCTGGCAAAAACCGATGTTAGATAAAGGAGTTATGAATTTCTAAAGAAATTTTCTTACCGCAACATTTTAAAAATAAATAATAAAAATAATTTCGGAATTTGCTGACGGAATCTAAAAGAAAGTTGTAGAGTATGGTCTCACCTTCGCGGGGATATAAAGAACGTCGAAAACGAAGTTCGTATGAAGAAGATATGAATTTTTGAAGTTTATTAAATAAATTATATATTTATTTAAATCAAAAATCCGGTATTATCCGAAGGGGGAGTCAGCGTACTCATCCGAGTTACGTGCCGCGTAACCCCGTAGGCCCCGTGTACGCGAAGGCCTTGGCCTCGGATCGTCCACGTCGCGCCTGTGCGAACCACCGTCCCATCCCATCCGAGCTCCGAGGCAGTCGAGGACTCGGTCACGCATGACGTACGCGTACGCCCTACGTAACGAGGCCTCTCAGCCTCCTATAAATAGAGATGCGAGGGTTTCGGGAAATTCACCCCATCTCTCTCATTTCTCTCACGATATTGCCTCGATATCCGTTCCCACACTACCCCAAAGCCCCGATCACTTTGCTCGAGTCCCGAAGGTCGTTCGTGCCCCCGAGGTTCCCGAGAATTCTGAGGAAATCCACTTTCGCAAGCCGAAACTCTGTCCGGTTTTTCATCTTGCAACCTCCGATTTTACAAGTGAGTTCATACCCCTATAATTCACATTTTAAATGTTTTATGAGTACTTTTACATGCTTTTAAAGGGGGGGGAATACAAGTAAAACACTCGGCTATTATCGGGTGTTATATAAACTTTCACTTTACGCGTTTTATCAAAGGAATTATATGTGATTTGAAACTATCAAAGGAAATCTTTTATATGCAAAGTATAACACGACAACATTTTATCTTTTGAAATGAGAAATGATTTAGGTATTTTATATAAATCAGATACTTTGCTTATATTACATTCGGTGAGTCGGTTATGGCACTACAAAAACTACACTTTTTCATAACAAGTGAACATTTTCACTACGGGTTTATTTAACAAATGAAACACACTTTTAGGAAACTATAATAGGTATAGTTTCACGAGAATACTACAAACTTTACATACATGGAAATACTACTACGATAAGCTACGTTCATATACAATAACTAACGAACATTTTCACACGTAAATTTGTTTTATACTAAGTTTTGTGAGACATTAACTTCACGTACGTTCGACTACACATTTCAAGTCCTGTATTATATACCAGAATCCCTTGGAGGGGGAGTGTAACGACCCCTTCCCGGTATGTTGATTTATTGGTAATTATAGTGAGTTTTTCAAGAGGGACTCGGCGAGTTCTAGCCTGACTCGCCGAGTAGGGTCGCGCCTGAGGGCACGCGTGAGTCGGGGACTCGACGAGTCCATATCCCTGACTCGGCGAGTCCGTCTGTCTGGGTGAAACCCTAAAATCCCCGGGTTGCCCACTATTTATACCACCTTATAGCCCCCATTATCGCCTCCCTCACCCTGAGAACGCAGTGATAGAGCCTTAAACCTCCCTTGAAGAACTTATATGTGTTTTGGTGCCATTTTGTGAAGGTGTGAAGAAGGAGAAGAAGGAAGAAGCAAGGAGAAGTGTTGTAGTGCAAAGATCCAAGGCCAAATTAGAGTTAATTGAGGTATTTTCGGAGTTCCATCTTGTTATATGCTTTAAACTTCCATTAGAGCTCTCCTAAGAGCTAGTTGATGCTTGTTCCAAGCCTTACACTTGCATGAACGTCCATGGATCTGAATGTTGGGGTGTTGTAGAGCCCAGATCTACTGTCTTTTTGGAGTTATATTGCATGATAACCATAGATCTACCCAATTTATGCATCTTTTAGCCTTATTTCCCTTATTCATGAGGTTGTGCACGTAAAGTTGGAAACTTTACGTGGTAAATCAGCTTATTGGACTCAGATCTATCAATTGTATGCATTGGATTCAAACAAAATCGAGTAAAAATCTGTTGCATGGCGGCAACTCGGCGACTTGGAAGAACGACTCGACGAGTTGGGTCGCGAGTCCCGAGTTCTTCAGTTTTATCAGTGTCGAGTGGACGAGGTGAGTTAGAGAGTGGACTCAGCGAGTTGAGGGTGAACTCAGTGATGGAGGGACTCGGCGAGTTGTTCATCAACTCGGCGAGTCCAAGGCAATCTTCTTGGGATCAAGAACAACTCGTCGAGTCTGTTCATACGACTCGGCGAGTCGGATGAAGATTGTCTGAGTTCTTGGATCAAGAGGGTACTCGTCGAGTCAATGCCAGACTCGACGAGTAGCAGTGAGTAAAAGTGAAAAGTGAGAGTAGGACTCGGCGAGTTGGGTGGCCCAACTCGGCGAGTCAGCCCAAAAGAGAGTTGACTTTGACCAAGGGTAAAAGAGTCATTTTACCCCAAGCGCAGTGTTTAGTATTTGATTAAGTGTGTTTATGGATTTGTAGCCGAGGAGATTCAGGAGCAGCTGCCGTTAGCTTTCCGAGCCACACACTCAGCAGCCAGCTTACGAGGTGAGTTTCCTTCCAGTAAGAACGGGTCTAAGGCCACAATGCCGGCCCGTTCAATTAGCAGTAGTTTCCGGATTTAGGTCCGATGCAGTAATTGGTATGTTCGATGCCTTCGTGGTTCGAACAGGAATTGTGTGCTATGTTTTATATGTTAAGTATTATGTGTTCCGGGCCACGGCCCGATGTAGCATGTCGTATATGTGTTATGCTAGTTGATGTGTTATGCTATGCCATGTTCAGTCAGACAGTTCCGGACTTCGGTCCGATGCAGTTAGTTCCGGACTTTGGTCCGATGCAGGGGACAAGGTCCCAGTCAGTTCCGGACTTCGGTCCGATGCAGTTAGTTCCGGACTTCGGTCCGATGCAGGGGACAAGGTCCCAGTCAGTTCCGGACTTCGGTCCGATGCAGTCAGTTCCGGACATCGGTCCGATGCAGTTAGTTCCGGACTTCGGTCCGATGCAGGGGACAAGGTCCCAGTCAGTTCCGGACTGTGGTCCGATGCAGTTTCCGGGCTTCGGCCCGATGTAGTGGGCAAGGCCCAATACGTGTTTATATGATATTGTATGGTATGTGGTAGTTTGGGGGAGCTCACTAAGCTTCGTGCTTACAGTTTTAGTTTTGGTTTCAGGTACTTCCGCAAGCAAAGGGAAGAGCTCGGGGTGATAGCATCGCACACACCACAGCATAGCTTTTATCCTGGGGATGTCTTTTGATGTTTTGGATTGATGTAGTATGATACAGTTTTCCGCATAATATTTTATTATGTTTTGGGGATTCATCGCGTATGTTTTATGTCATGATACTTATACTATGGGTTTGATTATATTGAAAAACGAAAATTTTTGGGTCGTGTTTTTGGGTCGTTTCAAGTTGGTATCAGAGCCCTGGTTTGAGGGATTCGGATACGCTTCCGGGTGTATCTGAACTCAAACTAAGGGAAATGAAAGATTTTAGTAAAATAAAAATGTGTTACAAAAAGAATTTTGAAAGCACTTAGAAAGAAAGAATTGTTTTTAACAAGATAGAGGTGTGTGCATGTGGTCAGCCGAGCTCAAGTAAGTACTCCCGAATTACAGGGCTAAGGATCTAGGAGAATGCCTTATGTGCCTGCTTATGTGTTACAGCTTTATGAGTATTGCATGCTAGAATTGAGTAGACAGCAGTAGGATAGCCTGTTTAGGTTATGCCTGATAGTATGAGCTTAGCATCCTATGCTAGTGCAGTTTCTTGTTATAAGAATAGTTTTGCCTGAGTCTGTTTCCCTTGTCCGAATGCTGCTTGCTTCGTGCTTAGTTGGGTTCTGAGTAGTGGGAGTTAGCCATTAGGTGAACACGTCACACCACATGTGATCAGGTTTGAATAATCCCAGAGTGCTGGAACTGGCCCTATTGCGTAGCTCTTGTTTGAGTCCAACCGTTGTAGGGACAGATCTTTTACTTGAAGGATTATGTGATCCTCATCACATGTGATGGTGTTTAGGTGGTGGCTAACTGGCATTATGAGGAGACCTACAGCAGCTGAGGACCAGTCGCGTTGAGCTGGAAGTTTCCCTAGGGCAAGCCTAGGATGAGAGTAGCAGAGAATGGCAGTAGTAGAAGTGACTTGGTGGAGTCAAGGCAGTTCTTGAGGAAAGTATGGATAGATGTGGAAGGTAGTAGGGGCCCATACTACTGAAAGCAGAGGATCCGTACTCGAATTAAGGAAGGCCAAGACAAGACCAGGAAGCTAGTAGTAGTATCATGGTCCCTTGAGATATTTCAGTGTTCTGATGTTGTTATGATATGTTTTAGAATGGTAGTTTTGCGTCCGAGGCCAGCAGCCGGCAGTTCAGATGCCGGAGGGGGATCAGGATCGGGATCAGGCCCGGAGGCCGGGCAGATGGATGAGCTGACTAGGGAGTTCCTTTCTTCTGAGGTTACCCGCATCATACTAGAGCAGACTCCTGTGATCTTCGGTTCGATCAAGGAGGGTATTTTAGAGCTGATGGATGAGAGATTGAGTACTTTCCGTGCTGAGATGGCGGCCGTGATGGGGTCGCGCACACTTACGTTCAGGGAGTTCAGGGCATGCGGGGCTCCAGACTATCATGGGGCGCGGGACCCCATAGCGAGTACCAGATGGTTGGCGGATGTGGCCAACGCTTTCCGCACTAGCAGGTGTCCCGAGGGGGACAAGGTTAGATTGGCGTCCTGTCTTCTGAAGGACAGGGCACGGGATTGGTGGGAGGAGGTCGGACATGCCATCGGGGATGATGCGGCATTGGATGCCATGACCTGGGCTGATTTCTCTACCAGGTTCAGGGCGGAGTTTGCACCGGTCATTGAGGTGCAGCAGTTAGCTAGGGAGTTTCAGGACCTTACCCAGACTACAGAGACAGTGGCGGAGATCACTGCCAAGTTCAGGGAGAGGGCCCTTCTTGTTCCTCAGTATGCAGCCGATGAGGAGATGAAGAAGGCCCGTTATCATGAGATGCTGCAGAGTGACATCCGCATGTTTGTGAGCCAGTCCAGTTGTAAAACGCTGGACGACATGATTGCCAGAGCTAGAGAGAGGGAGATTGACCTCGAGATGGAGAAGAAGAGGAAACCGGAGGCGGTTTCGAGTTCAGGCAGTGTGGGCAAAAAGCCCAAGGTTTCAGATTACAGGTCTAGGAGTCAGCAGAGCCACAGTCGGTGTGGCAAGTGTGGGAGATTGCACGAGGGGGTGTGCAAGGCAGGGAGTTCCGGCTGCTACAAGTGCGGTCGGACTAGGGATGTGAGTAGAGATTGTACGGCCCCTGCTACTACGGTTACAGCATCAGATCTGATTTGCTTTCAGTGCAATGAGAGGGGACATAAAAGGTCCCAGTGTCCCAGTTTAGCTGCAGCAGGGAAGGTGGTTGCACCTGCCCCTACCACCTTGAGGATTACGGATGGCCGGCAGGGCCGATCTGATGCGCCAGTGGCGAAGAGCAGGGCATTTCAGATGACAGCAGAGGAGGCGCGAGCGACAACTGATGTGGTGACGGGTATGAATCTTTCCTTCATCTTTTGTTATTATATCGTTTGTATATTACTTGATGATATGTTTTATTTAGGGTCGTTCTCGGTGAACGGCATCCCTGCTTTGGTATTGTTCGATTCGGGGGCTACCCGATCATTTGTATCACTTGCGCTTAGCAAGAGACTTAGCAGAGCTCCTGAGGAGCTGGATTGCCCCTAGAGGTTGAGATAGCAGATGATAGGACCGTGAGGGTCGGAAGAGTGCATAAAGGGTGTTCCCTTCAGATATTTGATGAGCAGTTTTCAGTGGACCTGGTTCCTATTCCCCTGCGTGGGAATAAAGTTATTGTGGGCATGGATTGGCTGAGCCCCAATGGGGCGGTGATTGATTGTGAGCTTCAGCTAGTGAGGGTTCGCACTCCCAGTGGGGGAGAGATAGTGATTCAGGGCGAGAGGCCCCAGCGAGGACCGATCTTTTGTTCCGCCGCAAGGGCGAGGCGCTATGTTCAGCAGGGTTGCGCCGGTTTTTTAGCTTACGTCTTGGATGCCCGGGAGAAGGACAAGACGACGATTGATGATGTTCCTATTGTTCGTGACTACCCGGATGTGTTTCCCGAGGATTTGCCGGGGATACCTCCAGAGAGGCAGGTTGAGTTCAGGATCGACCTAGTTCCTGGTGCGGCTCCGATAGCCAAAGCACCGTATCGACTTGCTCCCCCTGAGATGCAGGAGTTGTCTACACAGCTTCAGGAGTTGTTAGACAAGGGTTTCATTCGGCCGAGCAGTTCGCCTTGGGGAGCGCCGATCTTATTTGTGATGAAGAAGGATGGGTCGCATCGTATTTGCATTGATTATTGGGAGTTGAACAAAGTAACGGTGAAGAACCGTTACCCACTTCCGAGGATAGATGACTTGTTTGATCAGCTTCAGGGAGCGTCTTGGTTCTCCAAGATCGATCTACGCTCCGGTTATTATCAGATGAGGGTTAGAGATGAGGATGTACAGAAGACTGCTTTCAGGACCCGGTATGGTCATTATGAGTTCGTGGTGATACCATTTGGGCTCACCAATGCCCCAACCGCGTTCATGGATCTCATGAACCGCGTGTGCAGACCGATGCTGGATCGGTCGGTGATAGTGTTTATAGATGACATCTTGGTGTATTCCAAGACACAGGGGCAACACGAGGAGCACCTGCGGGAGGTGTTGGAGACTTTGAGGAGGGAGAGACTTTTCGCAAAGTTCTCCAAGTGTGAGTTCTGGTTGCGCGAGGTGCAGTTTCTTGGTCATCTCGTAAACCAGAAGGGTATTTTGGTAGATCTGGCCAAGATTGAGGCCGTGATGCAGTGGGAGGTCCCGAGGTCTCCATCTGAGATTCGGAGCTTCCTGGGGTTGGCAGGGTATTATAGGAGATTTATTCAGGACTTCTCCAAGATAGCAGTGCCGCTCACCCGACTAACCAAGAAGTCGGTGGTTTTTGGTTGGGGGCCTGAGCAGCAGGCGGCGTTCGAGACTCTCAGGCAGAGATTGTGCGAGGCTCCGATCCTTACCTTGCCAGAAGGAGTAGAGGATTTCGTAGTCTATTGTGATGCATCGATCACAGGTATGGGAGCAGTATTGATGCAGCGAGGCCATGTGGTAGCTTATGCCTCGAGACAGTTGAAGCCTCACGAGGCTAATTATCCTACCCACGATTTGGAGCTGGGGGCAGTTGTGTTTGCCCTCAAGATTTGGAGACATTACCTTTATGGGGTCCACTGTACTATATACACGGATCACAAGAGTTTGAGATATCTTATGGATCAACCGAGTTTGAACATGAGGCAGAGGAGATGGTTAGACGTGCTGAAGGACTATGACTGTGAGATCCTTTATCATCCAGGGAAGGCCAACGTGGTGGCCGACGCCCTGAGCCGTAAGGTGTCGGCGGCCCCTATCAGAGATCTGTGTATGAGGATGACAGTGATCACTCCATTGTTGGAGCGGATCAAGGAGGCTCAGATGGAGGGCCTCAAGGAGGAGAGGCAGAAGTGCGAGAGGATAGTGGGCCGAGTAGCTTCGTTTGTTTACGACAGTCGGGGTTTGTTGACGCTTCATGGTAGGGTGTGGGTACCGTACTGGGGTGGGGTACGGCAAGTATTGATGGACGAGGCTCATAAGTCTCGATTTTCTATCCACCCAGGAGCGACGAAGATGTATCGAGATCTTCGACCTGATTATTGGTGGCCATGCATGAAGCGAGACATTGCTTGGTATGTGGAGAGGTGTTTGACCTGCCGGAAGGTCAAGGCGGAGCACCAGAGACCTCACGGAAAGATGCAGCCGTTAGACATTCCCGTGTGGAAATGGGAGGACATCACCATGGATTTTGTCACCAAACTCCCCAGGACCGCACGCGGGGTGGACTCGATATGGGTAGTATTGGATCGGTTGACGAAGAGTGCCCATTTTATTCCGATTCAGGAGAGTATATCGGCGGAAAAGTTAGCCGATATCTATGTGCGAGAGATTGTGGCATGTCATGGAGTGCCGATATCGGTAGTGTCGGACCGAGATGTTCGTTTCACGTCTAGATTCTGGAAGCGATTCCACGACGAGATGGGTACTCGTCTCCATTTCAGCACCACTTTTCATCCTCAGACTGACGGGCAGAGCGAGAGGACGATTCAGACTCTTGAGGACATGCTTAGGGCATGTGTTTTAGATTTTGGGGGCAGTTGGGATACATATCTTCCGTTAGCGGAATTCTCGTATAACAACAGTTATCATGCGAGTATTGATCGACCTCCTTTTGAGATGTTATATGGCAGGAAGTGCAGGACCCCGATTTGTTGGGGCGAGGTCGGTCAGCGAGTTATAGGGAGCACCGAAGTGGTGCTCAAGACGACGGAATTGATCCAGCAGGTCCGTAGTAGGCTGCAGACTGCGCAGAGTCGGCAGAAGAGCTACGCCGACAGGAGGCGTTCGGATTTGGAGTTCCAGGTGGGAGATATGGTTCTTCTGAAAGTCTCACCTTGGAAAGGTGTCATCAGGTTCCGGAAGAGGGGCAAATTGGGCCCCAGATTTATTGGTCCTTTCAGGGTTTTGGCCCAGGTGGGTCGGGTTGCTTATCGGTTAGATCTCCCTGAGGAGCTTAGTCAGATACACAACACCTTCCACGTGTCGCAGTTAAGGAAGTGTTTGGTGGATGAGATGGCAGTCGTTCCCTTAGAGGATATCCAGGTTGATAGCGGCCTGAATTATATCGAGAGACCGGTCGCGATTCTGGAACGGAAGACCAAGACCTTGAGAAACAAGGTAATTCAGCTAGTAAAGGTGCAGTGGCAGCACCGGAAGGGGTCTGAATGGATGTGGGAGGCTGAAGAGGAAATGAGAGCGCACTACTCGGAGTTATTTGTAGATCTAGCCATAGCAGACTTCGAGGATGAAGTCTGAGACAAGTGGGGGAGAACTGTAACGACCCGTTCCCGGTATGTTGATTTATTGGTAATTATAGTGAGTTTTTCAAGAGGGACTCGGCGAGTTCTAGCCTGACTCGCCGAGTAGGGTCGCGCCTGAGGGCACGCGTGAGCCGGGGACTCGACGAGTCCATATCCCTGACTCGGCGAGTCCGTCTGTCTGGGTGAAACCCTAAAATCCCCGGGTTGCCCACTATTTATACCACCTTATAGCCCCCATTCTCACCTCCCTCACCCTGAGAACGCAGTGATAGAGCCTTAAACCTCCCTTGAAGAACTTATATGTGTTTTGGTGCCATTTTGTGAAGGTGTGAAGAAGGAGAAGAAGGAAGAAGCAAGGAGAAGTGTTGTAGTGCAAAGACCCAAGGCCAAATCAGAGTTAATTGAGGTATTTTCGGAGTTCCATCTTGTTATATGCTTTAAACTTCCATTAGAGCTCTCCTAAGAGCTAGTTGATGCTTGTTCCAAGCCTTAAACTTGCATGAACGTCTTATTAAGTCGATATATCTATGTATTTGAATGTTGGGGTGTTGTAGAGCCTAGATCTACTGTCTTTTTGGAGTTATATTGCATGATAACCATAGATCTACCCATTTTATGCATCTTTTAGCCTTATTTCCCTTATTCATGAGGTTGTGCACGTAAAGTTGGAAACTTTACGTGGTAAATCAGCTTATTGGACTCAGATCTATCAATTGTATGCATTGGATTCAAACAAAATCGAGTAAAAATCTGTTGCATGGCGGCAACTCGACGAGTTGGGTCGCGAGTCCCGAGTTCTTCAGTTTTATCAGTGTCGAGTGGACGAGGTGAGTTAGAGAGTGGACTCAGCGAGTTGAGGGTGAACTCAGTGATGGAGGGACTCGGCGAGTTGTTCATCAACTCGGCGAGTCCAAGGCAATGTTCTTGGGATCAGTAACAACTCGTCGAGTCTGTTCATACGACTCGGCGAGTCGGATGAAGATTGTCTGAGTTCTTGGATCAAGAGGGTACTCGTCGAGTCAATGCCAGACTCGACGAGTAGCAGTGAGTAAAAGTGAAAAGTGAGAGTAGGACTCGGCGAGTTGGGTGGCCCAACTCGGCGAGTCAGCCCAAATGAGAGTTGACTTTGACCAAGGGTAAAAGAGTCATTTTACCCCAAGCGCAGTGTTTAGTATTTGATTGAGTGTGTTTATGGATTTGTAGCCGAGGAGATTCAGGAGCAGCCGCCGTTAGCTTTCCGAGCCACACACTCAGCAGCCAGCTTACGAGGTGAGTTTCCTTCCAGTAAGAACGGGTCTAAGGCCACAATGCCGGCCCGTTCAGTTAGCAGTAGTTTCCGGATTTAGGTCCAATGTAGTAACTGGTTACACTTCCGGGGAGGATTTGTTGATAATAATGATGAATCTCACAAGCTAGTATCATGTTATTCATGGGGTTCTTAGACGTTATTAGACATACAAATCGTATTGAAACATAATAGAGTAGCATAGTTAAATACAATGAAATTATCTGGCAATATATTCTAAATTAAATAGATATAAACTGAATCAGACATAGTTTATCTATTAAGTTTACGTAAATCTATGTTCGTAAAACAAGAACTAAAGATCCCAAATTATTCCCATAATAATTTAATTGATTTCATTGTTTCCTTTACTGAAATACACGTAGTTATAGTCAAGAAAACATCCTTTATGCTTAACATAATACATAAGGGGTAAAGATATCTAAAGGTTAGCCAGATATTTATAGAAATACATCAGTTTTAGGTTTTTGAAAACATTTGTAGTTTTTGCTTGTATTCCCCCCTGAAAATATTGAAAAACACGGAAAAAGGCGTAGGGGTATGAACTCACCAATCACAGAATGTGTCGGTTTGGATGCTAAACGTCAGTTCAAGACTTGAAAACGCGCGTGGTTCCTATGTAATGTGAAATGATAAACAATTGTATCTAATTAGACATTAAATCACTAATTTGATATGATTATACACTCCAAGACGCGAAAACACTTCAAATCAAGTGTTTGGAGTGACCCGGGTGACACCTACGGACGTATATGGCTTGGATATGGAGTTTACCCTTCAAGAGTAAACTCCTAAGGGGGTTTACGGCCCTAATACTATGTCCACATGATTTCACGGCCATGAACTCATGGACGATGGGTTCTAAGGTGCTTAAGGGTCAAATATCACTTGGGAAATGTTGCTAGGATTTAATCTAAGGCATAGGAAGGAATTAAACCAACACTCGACCACTTAAAGGAGTTTAGGGTAGCAAACAAGGAGTTTAAGGCCATAAGCTCCCCCATACTCATTTCTTATGTGTTTTGGTGGTGTTAGCATAATCACATATGATTTAAACTCATTTTACATGCCTTGGATGGAATTTAGGGCATCATTTGACCATTTTTTAAGAGTTAACGACCCAAGAACCCATCCTTGGGGAGTTTATAGTCGTGAAATCCTAAGGGAGTTGTTTTAATCAAGATTAACGCTTCTAATTCGATTGTGGTTGTTTCTATACATTAATCCAAGGCTATTAGTGTGTTTAAATGGCATTTTAACACTTTAAATTGAGTTTACTACCCATGATATGGAGTTTACTGCCCAAGCATGTTCTTGGGCCATAAACTCATGTTTACTCCCCAAAATTTGATTTTAAGGTGTTCTAAGTCCAATCCAATAAATCTTTAAGCCATATCTAAGTTCCAATGGTGGTTTAGAAGGGTTTTAAGGCTCAATAACCCTCCATTTTCTTGTGTTCACGGCCTAAGCCTGCTCCAAGGCCGTAAACACATGTTTATGGTGCTATTCCATGATTTTAACAAAAAATTTAAGGCTAAGGATGCTAATCTATTATTTAGGGTAGTTACCTTGATGATTTGGAGCCTTAATTTGATGATTTCGAACCTAAAGCTTGGATTTGAGGAGAGAGGTTAGAGAGAGAGTAGTGAGAGAGTGAAAAAGCTTAAAAATGAAGCTTAATCAACTTTATATATGGTTTGGGTTTGGGACACGGTGGAATTCTACCCGATACTGACATTTACCGAGGCTTTTGGTCGTACCCGATTAGGTTGCCATTACCCGGTATGGTCGAAACTAAAATTCTTCTAATCGTTAATTTGGAATATTTTCTTGAGTTATTAACGTGTTTGAGCACCCATTAAGTCATAATAAACGACTCAAATTTAATGACTTAATTTAATAACGAAGCAGAAACAATTCAAAAACGACGAATTTTACTGACGGATCGGTTATAATGACGGAATGAAATTTACGGGTTGTCACATTATTCCCCCGTTGGAGGGAATTTCATCCCGAAATTCAAACTTTAGATACGAATCATGGATTTGGAAAGAGATACGGATACTTCTACTTTGTCGGATTTTCGCGCTCTCAAGTGAATTCGGGTCCTAGTGTGGCATTCCAACGAACCTTCGCTATTGGGGATACTGCTAAGTCCTGAAGGTAGTCGGAGTTTGTAGGCTACGGAATCGATCATAATGAGGATCTCGAAGGATCCAATGTACCTCGGGTTAATTTTTCTGCTATTTCCAAGGCATACTATGTCTTTCCAGAGTAAGACCTCCAACAAGAAGGTACATCTTTCTGTGTCAGAATGGTTAGGGTTTTGGCAATTCAGGAAAAGTTCTCAATGAACCTGCAATAATAGCCAGCGAGACTCAAGAGTTAACGGGTTTCTGTGGATATATTCGGTGCCGACTAATTCTCTATTGCTTTGATCTTAGAAGGATTCCACACGTATGTCTTCATCGTCTACTACATGACCAAGGAAAACGGTTTGACCGATGGGCATTACTCCGAACTTATAGTGATCATACTGAGTCCTGCATACTGTCTAAGAAACATCACTCTCATGGACTCGTATTTGATGGTATTTTGACCTAAGGTTTATCTTTGAGAAGTGGTTGGTTCCCTGAAGTGGATTAAAAAGGTCTTCTATTCGAGGAAGGAGGATATCAGTTTTGACGGTCAACTGACTGCATAACTACTACATTTCTGTTGGAGCTAAGCGATACAGAGATTTGGCTACTGGGGTAGTTCCAGGAATTAGGTCGATGCGAAATTCAACCTAACGTTCGGAAGGAATTCCCAGAAGCTATGCAAGAAATACATCAGGAAAGTCACAGACTTCAAGGACGTTCTCAAGGTCTCTAACTTCCTTTTTCTCGCGAATCACATGGGCTAGGAATGCATAGCACTCCTTTCAGGGAAGCCCTTTTAGTTTGATGTAGGAAGTGATATGAAGATTTGAGCTAAACTTATCGCCTTAGATCGTGAGAGTCTGACCAGAGGGAAGGTTAAGACGGATGACTTTTTCGTAATAAAGGATATCCGCATGATTGGAACTCAAGCAATCAATGCCAATGTTAACATCAAAGCTCTCTATGGAAACTGACATTAGGTCGATGGGAAAGAAATGATCGTTTAAGGTAAGGGTACAGCCTATGAATCTATCGCTAACATCCTCTTTCTCATTGTTAGAAATCTCGACGGTAGACATTTTGGTTACAAATGGAGGACTAAGGTTAAGATAATGTTTGATTGAATAGATAAAAGATTTTCTTACAACAATATAATCCAAAAGGATTGCAAGTATGAGGGATGTCGGGGAAGAATATACCTGTGGCAACGGTGGGTCAGCGGCTTCCTTATCTTGTCCTATAGCTAGGACACTTACAGTGTTGCCAGTTGTTGTGGCTTTGGGGCAATTTCTCTTGAAATGTCCTACTTCGCCACAACTGTAGCAGGCCTGACTGACACCTGCTCTAGATGATTGGTTGGTTGATTGGGTTGGTTTTCTGCAGTTTCGAGCAAGGTGGCCCTTCTTGCCACAGTTGTTGCAGAGTCTTTCGCGACATGGTCCAGGAGTACGATGGTGGTAGCTGCACTTGTCGCACCAAGGAAGGCTACCAGTATATCCACTGGTAGGAGTCTGAGCTGTGTATCCGATGGCAGAACCAGCAGCAGAGACAGTAGCAACACGAATTGCCACCGTTTGGTGCTTCTTTGAGGACTCCTGAGAATGCTGACTCTTCTTCTTATTCCAAAATTTTCTTTTCTCACCACTCCTCTCTGATGGATCAGGAGGGGTAGTTGCTTCCTCAAGGTCATCACTATGATCGATTAAGGTTTGTGCTAAGCTTTTGACGTTGTTGTATGTATCCGGCCTCACAGTTAATACATTTCCTTTTGTTGGTTGGGTTAGTCCCCAGATGAATCTCTCTATCTTCTTACTCTCCGGGGTAACCATTCTCGGGTAGAGTAGCGCCAAGTCATCGAATCATGAGGTATAAGCGGCGATGTCAGAACCTTTCATCTTTAGATTCCATAGTTCATGTTCCAATTTCTGCATCTCGCCCCGTGGGCAGTACTCAGCAAGAAGAAGATCCTTCATGGCCTCCCAACCCATAGCATTACCTACAGGTAAAGTTAATGATTTGACTCAGCCATTCCACCAAGTCAAGGCTTTATCAGTGAAGGTACAAGCGGCGAACTTCACTTTATCAGTTACTGAACAGGTACAGATTTCACACATAGATTCGATTTTCTCGAACCATCGGGTGAGGGAAATGACACCTCCAATACCATCGAAGGATGTGGGTTTCGTTTTCATAAAATCTTTATAGGAACACTCCTTTCAGTGTCCCTGACTACCTTCCTAGTTTTGGGGCTGGGGACCACCTCCTGAACTACCGGGGTTCATTTGCGACATGGCGGCTGTCATTGCGGCAGTAATAACTGCCTAAAGCGTTACGATCAAATTGAGGAGGAGATGGTGGCGGAGGAGGATTGTTGTTGTTCATTGAACTGGGTCTCTTTCTTGGAGGCATCTTGATCTAAAATATCAGGAAATAGAGGATCATAAGTCCTCTAAATTGAATCATGAGATATGGAATAGGGGATATCTCAGTAAAACAGATATAGGATTCTATCAAGTGATAAAGCAAGAAAGAGTTATCAAAGCAGATAAATTATCGCTAAAGAATGATCAAGGAACAACGCGTGAATGACGATTTCTACAAAGAATTGGTCCAAGAAATAATCCCATAGTATTTCATGATTTGCTGTGATGACGGCTCGTTGTTTGGGGTATAAGGGTAAATTTTAGGCATGCTGAACACCACATTCACTCCCAAGAACATGTTGGTCGTGTCTCGATTGAATATAGTTGGTCGGGCTATATTGATCCTAGACACGACTACATAACTGCCCAGGTTTAACCACAGCGTACAACACCCATTTACTTATCTTTTGTTCTACTTGTAGTTATGGATCTCGATGGTTAGGTATACTTGTATACTTTTGAAAATACTTATACTTTGAAGTATACTTTTATTTCAGAGCACTTAGGCCCCTTAGTGTTTATAGTCTTATACCGTATAAGGTCTGGTATACTTAGTTCACTATAAATAAGGGCTTTGATACCAATCTGTCACCCCCCGAAACCGAAGGCGGAAACGTTATGGGGCGGAGGTGACTTCATGTTAAGTATCACAACCAATGTACATAGTAAGCAAAGTAAACAACCATTACATTACATATTAGAATTTACATTTGTTCAAAAGTAAAATGTTACAAGTGTTATACATATGTATCATATGAAAAAAAGTAAAGACATGTCTTCTTCGTACTTTGTCTTCGCCGAAAGGATCGTTGAGTACCTGTCTAATGCGGAGCTGAGAATACAAGCAGTTTGAAAACCAGCATAAGGGTGGTGAGTTCATACGATGTTTGTTTTCTAAAAATGTATAAGTTCCTTTGGTTTTCCGAAAAAGTTACGAACCCAAGAAAACCCATATTTTCTTTTAAGTAATGTTTCGTTAACTGTTTTGTTACATGATTCTGGTTATGTACAATTGTTATCCCAGGAAAATCCTATATTTTCCTAAAAGTAAAGTTTTAGTTAAAGACCATATTGTATAGTTTTATACGTAAAACTATATACTGAATTCTACCCGATACTGACGTTTACCGAGGCTTTTGGTCGTACCCGATTAGGTTGCCATTACCCAGTATGGTCGAAACTAAAATTTTTCTAATTGTTAATTTGGAATATTTTCTTGAGTTATTAACGTGTTTGAGCACCCATGAAGTCATAATAAACGACTCAATTCTAATGACTTAATTTAATAACGAAGCGGAAACAATTCAAAAACGATGAATTTTATTGACGCATCGGTTATAATGACGGAATGAAATTTACGGGTTGTCACACTTTGGATGATCACCTCGCAGTAGGCTTTTCTGATGCATCTGACTCTGAGCCAGAAGTCAACAACCTACCACTAGTAGGTCAAGCCCCAAACAGCAACCCCCGACCAGCTTTCCCAGGTCCTACACCTTTGTGGGCAACCAACTTGAATCGCTGGAGCGATGAACAGGGTCAACCCTTACCTTACTTTGGGGACCGAAGCTTTTACAACCTCAGCGAAGGTGGCTCTACGGATCAAGCTCTGCCCGTCATTATCTACAGGATAGCTCGTAATGGTGAACAAGGTCGAGCAGCCATCAACCGAGTCATGGAGATTAATACTAACTCTGGTGTCAACACAATCCACATCCGCTGTCTCGAAGAGGAAATGGAAAGGACCAGGAGAACCAATGAGACCCTGTAGCAACAGATGGCTGCCTCCCGAGCCAAAGTCATAGAACTTCGAGTTCATCAAAGGGCTCATGAACGAAACCTTCAAGAGGTGGTCCGTCAAGTGGCAGACCTCAGGGTTCGCCCGAGAAATTCCCATCACCGTTAGAAGATGTCTAATACATCTTTGTATTTTGGTTAAGGAATAGCCTTTAGTATATGTGCCCTAAGTAGCACTTGTCTGTAAAATACTCCTAACTTTCAGTACTCTAACTAGGAATCTAGGAACTGTCAAACTTTCTGTATGGTATGATGTAAGACCTACTGTTTGGTCGATTTTTCCTGAACTGATTACATCAGTAATACCAGTATTATTGACAACTACCTAATATGTGGGAAAAATCTGTACACTTGTGTTTTCCTACTAATCTTCCTTGTTTTGGTCTCAAACACTCATTCAACTGTTGGGCTATGGTTAGTTAGTCCATGTGTCACTCTCACCCTACTTATAATTCATTCTTACCATTGTGTTTATCTTTATAAACTTATAGTTGAAAGATGCCTCCTTGCAAATCTCCCAGGAATAACCCTGCACCTCCACCACCTCCTCTTCCGGTTATCGATACTGCAGCCCTGAATGTTGTCGTAGCTGCAGCAGTGGCAACTGCCATGGCTCAGTATCACTGTACTGATGCCAGCAGAGGTGGAACCCCTGTTGACTCTATTCCTGTGGAAATCCCTGTGTGCTCGAGAGAGTGCTCCTACAAGAATTTCACCAACTACAAGCCGAAGTCCTTACAGGGAACTGGCGGAGTCATTTCCCTCTCGCAATGGTTCGAGAAGACTGAATCAGTCTTTGAAATTTGTTCGTGCCCTACTGCGAGCAAGGTCAAATATGCTGCATGCACCTTTGAAGGAAAAGCCCTAACGTGGTGGAACAGCCATGTTAAAGCACTAACTCTAGTAGTGGCGAATGACATGGGTTGGGAAACCATGAAAGACCTCATGATTGAGGAATACTACCCGAGGGGCGAAATCCAGAAAATGGAGCAGGAGTTGTGGAGCCTAACCATGAAGGGCTCCAATATAGTCGCATATACCACCATATTCAGCGAACCGGTGGCCCTCTGCCCCATTATGGTTCCCACTGAAGGGAAAAAGATCGAGAGGTACATCTGGGGGCTAGTGGCTCCGTATCAGGGGAGTGTCCTATCATCAAACCCTGCTACTATCGACAATGCCAAGTGACTGGCACAGCGACTCATTGACCACGGAGTCAAAACCCCTGTAGCAACAACAACCCTAGCCATCTCAGAACCCTCCAAACCCGCTGACACTAAGCGGAAGTTCTGGGAGGAAAAGAAGAAACAACGAGCTGCCAAAAAGAAGCAAGTTGTGGCAGTGCATGCCGCAATAACCCCTGCTGCTCCTACTGCTCCAGTATGGCAGTACACTGGAAATTTGCCAAAGTGCAACAAATGAAACTACCACCACAATGGCCCCTACCGTCACATGCAGTGCTCTAACTGCAACAAGAAAGGACACACAGTCTGTTTCTATAAATCTCCGGCGAGGCCGATCACCCAAGTCCCAGGCTCTGACGTGAGCCAGACCTGCTATGGATGTGCCGAGGCGCGCCACTATAAGAAGGACTACCCCAAAGCAAAGAATACTGGTGGAGCAGGGAGGGTACTACCAATAGGCCATGGTGAAGCAGTTGCTGACCCGACGGAGGTGACTGGTACATTCCTCCTCGATAACTCTTATGCATGCATTCTGTTCGATAATCGAGCGGAGCGAAGCTTCGTGAACCATAAATTTCCTCGCCTGCTTAAAGAACAATTCACAGTAGAAATGGCTAATGGAAAAATAGAAAGTACAAATAGCATATACTTAGGATGTACCCTAACTCTAGATAACCATTCATTTCCAATCGACCTTATATCGGTCTCGATTAAAAGCTTCGACGTTATCATCGACATGGATTGGTTGAGTCTTCATCGTGCCGACATCATGTGCTACGAGAAAGCAGTCTGTCTAAAACTCCCGTCTAACAAAACTCTTATCGTCTATGGCAACAAACCCGATGCGAGTCTTCGTATTATATCAAGTATTCAAGCACAGAAGTATCTACGTAAAGAATACCATGCATTCCTTTCTCACGTCGTCGATACGAGCCTCAAAACGAAAGAACTAAAGAACATTCCAGTAGTGAGCGACTTTCGTGACAACTTCCCAGAAGAGCTACTTGGATTACCTCCGCAATGACAGGTCGAGTTCAGAATCGACTTAGTTCCAGGAGCTACCCCAATAGCCAAGTCGCCCTACCGATTAGCACCAGCAGGAACTATCCGCTCAACTTAACGAACTGCTCAGCAAGGACTTTATAAGACCAAGTTTCTCGCCTTGGGGAGCACCAGTCTTGTTCGTTAAGAAGAAAAACAGATCATTCCGTATGTGTATCGCCTACAGAGAACTCAACAAACTGACGGTCAAAAATCGTTACCCTATGCCTCTCATAGACGATCTATTTGACCAACTGCAAGGGGCGAACTACTTTTCCAATGTTGATCTAAGATCCGGATATCACCAGTTACGAGTGCTAGAGGAGGATGTCCCAAAGACAGCCTTCCGAACTCGTTACGGACATTACGATTTCGTGGTGATGCCGTTCGGATTGACCAATGCGCCCGTAGTTTTCATGGATCTGATGAATAGAGTATGCCAACCTTACTTGGATCAGTTCGTCATTGTCTTCATAGATGACATCCTGATCTACTTCCGAAGTAAGGAAGAGCATGGCGATCACCTGCGACAAGTTCTAGGAACTTTACTAACGAAGAAGCTCTATGCAAAGTTCTCTAAATGCGAATTTTGGATCCGAAGAGTCGAATTCTTAGGACACGTGATAAGCGAAGAAGGAATCCACGTGGACCCATTCATAATTAAGTCCATTGAGAACTGGTCAGCACCGAAGATGCCTACAGAAATTCGTTAATTTCTAGGTCTCGCTGGCTACTACCGCAGCTTCATACAGAACTTCTCCTGAATTGTGAAACCTATTACAACACTGATCCAGAAAGGTGTGGCCTTTGACTAGGAAGAGAAACAGGAGAGAGCGTTCCAAATGCTCAAACGAGCCTTGTGCACTGCACCAATACTATCCCTCCCCGAAGGGATAGAAGACTTTTGTAGTCTATTGCGATGCATCGAATCAAGGGCTCGGGTGTGTTCTGATGCAGCGAGGTAAAGTCATCGCCTATGCCTCGAGATAGCTGAAGACACATGAGGTCAACTACACAACCCACGATCTTGAACTAGGAACAGTTGTGTTTGCTCTGAAGATCTGGAGATATTACCTCTACGGTACGAAGAGCACTATCTTTATAGACCACAAAAGTCTGCAACATATTTTCGACCAGAAGGAGCTTAACATGAGATAACGATGGTGGGTCAAGTTACTCAGTGAATATGAATGTGAAATTCGTTATCATCCGGGTAAAGCCAATGTAGCAGCTGACGCCCTAAGTCGGAAAGAATATCCTGGTCGTAGAGTCAAATCTTTGACTATGACTATCCATTCACACTTGTCCAAACAAATTAACGCTGCTCAGCTTGATGCTTGGAAACCTGAAAACGTGGCAGGTGAATCCCTGAGAGGAATGTATAAGAACTTAGGGGTTAAGGGTGGCGGAGCTTATTATTTCATGGACCGGATGTGGACACCAAGACTAGGTGGTTTCAGAGACGTAATCATGACCGAGGCGCACAACACTCGGTATTCCGTCCACCTAGCTTCAGATAAGTTGTATCAAATCTCAAAAAGTTATACTGGTGGCCTAACATAAAAGCAGAGATTGCTACCTTTGTAGGTAAATGCCTTACTTGCGCAAAGGTTAAGGTCGAGTACCAGAAGCCCTCCGGTTTGCTACAACAACCAAAGATTCCAGAATGGAAGTAGGAGCGGATCACTATGGATCTCATAACCAAGTTTCCCAAGACAACGGGTGGACTTGATACCGTATGGGTCATCATCGACCGATTGACCAAGTCCGCACACTTCCTTCCTATCAAAGAAACCGACAAGATGGAGAAACTTACAAGAACTTACATTATGGAGATTGTAAGACTGCACGGTTTTCCCTTATCTATTATCTCAAACAGAGATAGTAGATTCACTTCGAGGTTCTGGCAGTCATTACAAAGTTCCCTAGGAACTAGGCTGGACATGAGTACGGCCTACCATCCACAGACCGACGGGCAAAGTGAGAGGACCATCGAAACACTGTAAGATATTTTGAGAGCATGTGTGATTGACTTTGGAAAGGAATGGGACACTCATTTACCCCTTGTCGCGTTTTCCTACAATAACAGTTATCACACGAGCATCAACGCTGCTCCATTCGAAGCCCTCTATGCTTGAAAGTGCAGATCCCCTCTGTGCTGGGCTGAAGTGGGGGATACCCGATTAGCTAGGGAGCAAGTTTCTGATAGCACTCTCATCAGCCGGGAAATCATTCGGGAAACGACAGAGAAGATCGTTCAGATCCGTGAACGATTGAAAGCCTCTAGAGACCGACAGAATAGCTACGCTGATAAGCGAAGGAAACCTTTAGAATTCCAGGTGGGAGACCGAGTCCTTCTCAAAGTCTCACCTTGGAAGGGCTTAATACGCTTCGATAAGCGTGGGAAGCTTAATCCGAGATATAATTGGCCTTTCAAGATTCTCGCAAGAATTGGCCTTGTAGCATACAAACTCAATCTACCCGACGAACTTAGTAACGTACATTCTACATTCCACATCTCTAACTTGAAAAAGTTTATGTCCAACGAAACTCTTGTAATCCCACTCGACGTGATCGAGATAAACGAGAGCCTCAATTTCGTGGAAGAACCAGTAGAGTTCATGGATCGAGAAGTCAAGCAGACGAAGCAAAGTCGTATCCCGATTGTGAAGGTTCGCTGGAACACCGAGCGAGGACCGGAATTCACTTGGGATCATGTGGACCAGATGAAACTGAAATATCCTCATCTTTTTGCTTAGTTATTTGTAACTACTTTATTTTTTTAGACTTTAATTTCGGGACGAAATTCCCTTTAACTGGGGGATGATGTGACAACCCGAAATTTCCATTCGGTCAAACCCTAAAAGTCAACAACTTCTTATCTTAAGTTAATGTCATGATTTCTTATTTTTAAGAAATTTAAAGTTCGTTTGATTTTTTTAATATTTTTTTAAGCGAACGGGTGAAAGAATGTGCCATCTCGGGTTTTGAAATTTAAAAACCGCAAACACCACGTGTCTTAGAAGTTCACGGCCAAACTTTTATGTTTGGGTCGGAAAAACTTCCATGAATCATAAACTCATGTATATACATGTGTTTACTCCCCAAGTTAATCACTTTTCACTTTTCACCCCAAAAGAGTAAACTCCAAAAGGGTAAACTCAAGAAATCCTCTCAAGTAGCAAACTAGAAACAAATCAAGATCTTCAATCTTGTAAGTGTTCTAACCATTTCAAGTTGGTAAAACACTTAATCTAGTGTTTGTACATCTATTCATTCATTCATTTATGTATTTTGTCTAGATTTCCAAAAACACCAAGAACACAAACTAACTGTTCTTGGCCTTTTAGCTCAAATCAAGCCTTCTAATGGTAAGTACTTCCATCCTTGAGTGTTATTAAGCTAGTATTAGATTTAAACATCAAGAAATTATACCAAGAACACAAGGTTATAGGTGTTCACGGTCCAAGAAGGTTCTTGGGTCGTAAACACCATAAATGGCACCAAAGTGTGTCTAAGTCCCTTGTTTAGCCCTAGTTTGATGTTTAAGACTTACCTTGACATGTTTAAACCTTTCATGGATGTGATTAAGCCTTGAAAAACACCAAAGATCACCATTTTAGGTGTTTACGGTTTGGGGAGCTCCCAAAACCGTAACACCTCAAAGAATATATATATATATATATATATATATATATATATATATATATATGTATATATATATATATATGGGTCCAAATCCATCCTTAGGTTTAAAAACCAACATAGACAATTACCTTGTTTTGTTAAGGACTTGAAAACATGGCAATACCCTTTTCCATAAGGGTTTACGGTAGTAAACCCAAAGCGAAATGTCGATGAGGCCGTAAACTCCTCCAATGAGTGTTTTTGATGCCCTAGTCCCTTCCAAAGGCCAAACCACCAAGTATAAGTGCTTTAAAAGTCATGTAGAACCTCAAAACAACCCATGGTTACTAGGAGTAGAGTTTACGACCATAAACCCTTGAGTTTACTATCGTAAACTCCATGGGTTAAGGTCATCAAAAATGTAAACTCCAAAGGAGTTTACCCTTGAACTCCAAACACCCTAGCTTTGCCCTACCAACACTTGGATGCAATCCTTGTGATCTTCAACACTTGAAACAAAGTGTTTTCACGTTCTAGAGTGTCCCAGCTTAATTTATTAGTTATAAATTGGCTAATTAGTTATATATATTTTCATTATGTGATAACTAGGCTCGTGCGTGTGTATAAGTCTTCATTTGTCACCTAGCACCGTACCCGACACATCAATCCAATCCACTCACCACAAGTGAGTTCATACCCCTTTAACTAACCTTTGAAATACTTTTAAATGTTTTAAATGCTTTTATGGGGGGAATACAAGTTGAATACTTATAGTTATCACATCAATCACATGTGATTAATAACTACAAAACCAATGATTTTACTACTGTTCAAACTGTTTATCAAAGCTGTTTTACAAACTCTTTTACTTATCAAATACTTTCACTTAAACTTTGTTATACTTATTATAAATTGCAAGCCCATATATGTATAGTTATATAAGAAATGTTTAAAAGGCTTAGGAAGGTCGTCCGCCCTATTTCCTTTTCGCGCTTGAGATGTGGTCTGGTGGGATATTGGATAGCCGTCCGAAGGTCGTTTCAATATTAATTATATATCATGTGTACATATATTGTCATAAAAGTTCTTCCAGGTTCATATGTACGAGTTACTTCATTTGTGTGTTACCATATGGGTAGCACGGGATAATACTTATACAGTTGCTAGATCAATGAGATGTTCAATGATTCAGTTCATTCATGAGTCAGTACTTATTACTATGAGAACATATACATTATGTTGGGTTATTAGTGTTGCGTCTTGGGCTCACTTCCTAGCCCATCCTTTATGTGGTATGGGCCTGTCCATCCATATCTTATTTTCTAGGGTTTGTGTATTTATAGATGCTTGCATGCATCTTTTACGTAACTGATAGATCAGGGTTTTATGGTGTAATTATACAAGTTATCTTTTTGTAACCCTAGGATCCTCTACAGTGGAAGTTCTTCATCGAGCTCTGCTAAGGATTGAAAGTTTTAATCATTCGACATATTCAAATCCATTCTTGAGTATTGCTTTACATTCTTTATATACTTGTTTCAAAGATCTATTCGATCTTAAAAGATTTTTTATCTCATCAATTGGTATCAGAGCGGGAGGCTGTGTAATTCATACACATCTCTTCTGTGAAAGAAGCTATTAGGGTTTGTTCCGCATTAACTAATATTTATTGAGCCGTCACCCCATAATTGACGTATCTCATTACTTGTTCGTTTTGCCCTAATATTATATATTACAAGTCTGATCTTTCAAACAGGTTATTCGATCAAGCATGGACGAGTTGCCATCTAATCCCATTAATATTTCGAACAGCATTGGATCAACAACGAAGATTCCCATCCTTTACACCCAAGATTATGAAGTTTGGGCAAATCACTTTGAAGACTATGTTATAGGATCTGAGGACAATGGATACCTCATCTGGGAAGCAATCGTTTCGGGACCCTTTGCTCATTCTGCAACTTCAAGGATTATTAAAACTCAAAAGGAGTATAATGATCTTTTGAAAGATGTTAAAGATGTTGCCCAAGACGAAAAAGATAAATTTCAGTGCAATATCAAAGCATTGAGATTAATCAGATTCGCTCTTCAATCTGACACTTTCAGGCTGGTGAGTTCGTGCACTACTGCTAAAGAAATATGGGACAGGCTTTGCGAATTGTATTCTACGGACGAAGATCTTGAACACTCCATTCAAACCTTACTCTTATCCGAGTTTGGTGAATTCAAGCAGAGAGTCGAAGAAACTGTGACTCAAACGTTCGATCGCTTCAATCATCTTCTTAGCAAGATGATTAAACATGATATTGAAAGGAAGTTGATTGAGCAGAAAGTCACGTTTCTGAACGGCCTCATATCTGAGTGGAGAGCTGTTGTGTCCACAGTTAAAGCGCATGAGCAATTCAAATCTTATTCTCTAGCGAAACTGGTGGGCATACTGAAATCTCAAGAGAAGATCGTACTACAGGAGAAAAATGTAGTTTCTAGCCTGGGTTCCATGGCACTACTATCCAAAAGTAAAGCGGTGATGGAAGATGAAGACCTCAACTTAGAAGATTATGATCTTACTTCTGAAGACTATGCTATGATTGTAACAGCCCGAATCCCCAGGTATCTTCATTTCATATATTTTTGTCATTCTGTGAGGGGACTCGGCGAGTTGGTAGTCGACTCGCTGAGTCGGGTCGCGTTTTGAGCGGGGGTTCGTATCCGGACTCGGCGAGTCCAAGGGACGGACTCGGCGAGTCCACGCTGTTTGATGAAACCCTAATTTCCCGGTCCTAAGCCCTATTCAAAGGATCTTATGGCCCTCAAATGCGGCCACCTAGAACCCTAAGAGCCTCCATACGTCTGTAAGCCCTTGTGAGTGTGTTTGAAGGCCTTTTGTTCATCATTTTGTGTGATATTGCAAGGAAAGGAGGGAGAGGAGCAAGCTTGAAGTGTTGGGGAGCTTAGATCTGTTGCTATTTCATTAAGGGGGTCTTCTTGAGGTAATTTTATGAGCCAATCTTCGTGTTTTGTGTTGATGGGCCAAATCTAAGGTTTCTTCTTGCATTTCTTGGCTTGAATAAGAAGTATGAGAGGTCCCATGGAGACATGGAACCTAGATCTGGACTTAAGCAGGTCCAGGAGACCCCTCATGACAAGCTTTATGTCCATTCTTTTGAGTTAGAAGCTAAACTTGCCAAATAAGTGGTTGTTTCTTCAAAGAAAGCCTTGTATGCATTGCATGGCAACCAAGACTAAGACTTTACGTGACAAATAAGCTTGGGAAGGCCAGACCTATGTATGTATGGAACGGATTTGACCACAAAAGCCAGTTTTAGTTGGTGCATGGCATGGACTCGCCGAGTCTGAAGAACAGACTCGACGAGTCGCTTGAAGATTGTCCTTGAGACCATCCTGTGTGTAGTCCGGACCGAGTTGTGGGCGACTCAGTGAGTCGCAGAGAGTTGGAAAGGTTTTGACAGGTGGACCGAGTCAGGTTGGGACTCGCCGAGTTGACCTTCGACTCGGTGACTTGAGTCACGGTGGCCCTGTGATTCAGGCCCAGGTGGAACTCGTCGAGTCGGGGGAGTACTCGACGAGTCAAAGGGAAAATTCTTGAGAGTTGGTAAAAACGCGTAGACTCGCCGAGTCGCTATTGTGCACTCGCCGAGTTTGGTCCGAATTGTCTAAAGACTGCTGACCAAGTCAACCTGTGTTGACTTGATATGGATGGTCCACCTTAGTGGTACAAGTAATAATTATAGATTTATAATTATCATAGGAGGATTGCAGCTCGAGGGTTCGAGCCCGAGAGATTCCAGGATTCACGATTAGCGACTTAGCGAGGTATACGAGGTGAGTCTTCTCACTATACTGTACCCGGAAGGGTTTTGACTGTGTGACCGGAAGGTCGAATATGATATGAAATATATGCCTTATGTGTGTTAAGTTATTTGCTATATGTGTCATGTATGATATGTTTGATATGGGTTGGAAGGCGTGGTCATATGGACTATAAGGGTTGACGTGGGTAGGACCGGAAGGTTTACCCAGTCGGGATGGAAGTCCCCTGAGACACTTGGACCGGAAGGTCAAGGACTGGAAAGGCGTAAGTGTGTATGTTGTATTTTGGGAACTCACTAAGCTTTATGCTTACAGTTGTTGCATTATGTGTTTCAGGTACGAGTGAGGACCGTGGGAAGGCGCCAGCGTGACCGTACACACACTCGGGGAAAACTATTTTATCTTTTGTTATGTAATCGGTTGTGACTACATTGTTACTTTGGAATCTAAACTTATTACTCATGTTTTGATGGTTGTAAAAATGAAAATTTTTGGTTGGAAATTTTATGACGTTACAAGTTGGTATCAGAGCCTTGGTTTGAGGGATTCGGGTACACCTTCGGGCGTAACTGAACTCAAACCGGGGATTTGAGAAAATTTAAAATTTTTGGCAAATGAGACGACCAAAGAAGAAAAAGTGTGTACGGTCAGCCAGCGCCCGAACGGTAAAAATCCCCAAAATACTCTTATTATATGTGTTACGATACATGATATGATATGATACGCATGCTAGTAGACTAGGTATACATAATAGGACTAGAGTGGCCTGATCTTGTGATGCCTTAGTCTAGGGAAACTTGCTTCCATGAGGTGCTCGAGAGCGAGTGAGTAACTAGAGTATGATAAGAATAGAGTGCTCAGGATTTGGGGTTTGGGGAGGAGGACTTGGGGTGAATACCGACGCGGTGTAATTGGTAGTATTGGGCCCGTACTACCAAGGACACCGGGTCAGTAGGCACGCCAAGTAAGAACCCCTGAGTATCGGAGACTGAGTAGGACTGCGTTATCGAGTGCGATTTTGCCCAATAGAGTCTCTAATATTTTTATGTTGTATTTCAGAGACATCATGGCTGGACCACGACACAGACCTGGCACGAGTAGAGTGAGTGACGAGGAACTTCGTCAGATGATTCATGAGGAGGTAGCTGCAGCGATCCGGGCCGAGATTCCGGAGATGTTTGGGTCTATTAAGACCACGCTGATGGAGACATTTGATGAGCGGTACGCCGCGTTGTCTGAGGCTACCGCCGCTGCAGCTACCGCAGCTGTGGCTTCTGCCAGACCACAGGGGGGTGACTCGTTGCTGTTCCGGGAGTTCAGCAACACGAAACCACCAGAGTTTGACGGGACACAGGATCCGATTGCTGCGATGAGGTGGATTGCTGATATTGAGGGATGCTTCTATACTTGTTCATGTCCGGAGCATCTGAGGGTGCGGTTCGCCTTGAACCAGCTCCGCCTGGGAGCAAAGGATTGGTGGAAGTTCGTGACGGCGAACTTCACTCTTGCGGAGGTTTCAGCCATGACTTGGGAGAGATTTACTGCTATGTTCAGAGACGAGTATGTTCCCCCGGTAGAGAGGGAACGATTGGTTCAGGAGTTCTTGACCCTCAAGCAGGGTAACGATTCGGTTACAGTGATCACGCGGAAGTTTCACGAGAGGGCAATGTTCTGCCCCGAGCAGGTGTCCACGGAGCAGGCTCGGATGAGCCGGTGTTTGGGAGTGCTAAGGAGAGACATCCGGGAGTTCGTATCAAACTCGTCATATCAGACTTTTCCTGAGCTTCACGCGAATGCCAGGAAGCGGGAGATCGAGTTGGAGACCCAGGCCAGGGAGGAGGTCGAGTCTCAACGGGTGGATCGGCGGCTGGCTCAGTCGCAGCCGGCGGCCAAGCGGACCAAGTCCGCTGATTTGAGATCCGGAGGACAGAAGAGCCGCACTTGTGGGAAGTGCAGCAAGGGTCATGAGGGGGCATGTCGATCGGGTGCATGCTACAAGTGTGGCAAGGAGGGGCACATTGCGAGGGATTGCCCCAAGGGATTTATGGTTTGCTTCCATTGCAACCAGACTGGCCATCGGAAGGCCGAGTGCCCCCAGCTTCGCCAGGGATCTTTGCCTGCTGCCAGGGTTCCTGAGGTTCGGCCAGTGAAGACCGAGGCCCCGAAGGCTCGTGGGAGAGCTTTCCAGTTGACTGCGGAGGAGGTCCGCGCGGCGCCTGATGTAGTGGCCGGTATGTATTCTTTCATGTAATTACATTTATGCTGAGATATTATGCTTATATTACTATCTGCGTAAGTACTTTTCTTGTGAATCATGTGCCTGCTTTGGTATTATTCGACTCAGGTGCGAGTCGGTCCTTTGTTTCGTTGGCTTTTAGCCAGCACATCGATATCGATCGGGAGACGATCAGTCGTCCCCTGCAAGTTGCTATAGCAAACAAGAGAGCGGTATACGCCACCGAGGTGATTCGAGGATGCGTGCTCGAGATTTTTGGGGTCGAGTTTCCTAAAGACTTGGTCCCTATAGCTATGGGGGATGTCTGCATTATCGTGGGCATGGATTGGTTGAGTAAGTTTGGAGCAGTCATTGACTGCAAGAGACAGCTGGTGATGATTCGAGACCCTAGTGGGGGAGTACTCACGGTTTATGGCGAAGGGACCCGGTGTGGGTCGGCGTTTTGTTCAGCGGCCAGGGCAAGGCAGAGTCTGCAGCAGGGCTGTGATGGATTCATAGCCTATGTAATGGATACTCGTGTGACCGCGGAGAGGCCCAATTCGATTGATGACGTTTCGGTTGTATGCGAGTTTGCGGATGTGTTCCCCGAGGAGTTACCAGGTGTGCCTCCGGAGAGGCAAGTGGAGTTTCGTATCGATTTGGTTCCGGGAGTGGCGCCCATCGCCAAGGCGCCTTACCATCTCGCTCCACCGGAAATGCAGGAATTATCCTCACAGCTTCAGGAGCTGTTGGGGAAGGGATTCATTCGACCGAGTAGTTCGCCTTGGGGAGCGCCGGTTTTGTTCATTAAGAAGAAGGATGGTTCACATCGGATGTGTATCGATTATCGGGAGTTAAACAAGCTGATGATTAAGAACCGATACCCGTTACCTAGGATCGACGATCTGTTCGATCAGTTGCAGGGGGCATCTTGGTTTTCCAAGATTGACTTGAGGTCGGGATATCATCAAATGAGGGTTCGCGAGGAGGATATCCAAAAGACTGCCTTCAGGACTCGTTATGGACATTATGAGTTTGTGGTGATGCCTTTAGGGCTCACCAATGCCCCGGCCGCATTCATGGATCTCATGAACAGGGTGTGCCGACCGATGCTGGATCGGTCGGTGATCGTATTCATCGATGATATTTTGGTGTATTCGAGGACTAGGGACCAGCATGAGGAACATTTGCGGGAGATTCTTCGGGTTTTGAGATCGGAGAGACTGTATGCCAAGTTCTCCAAGTGTGATTTCTGGTTACGAGAGGTCCAATTCCTCGGGCATCTTGTGAACCAGAAGGGGATATTGGTCGACCCGGCCAAGATTGAGGCGGTGTTGAGGTGGGAGGTGCCGAGATCGCCCACCGAGATCAGGAGTTTTCTGGGTTTGGCTGGATATTACCGCAGATTTATCAAGGATTTCTCCAAGATCGCTGTGCCACTTACTAGGATGACCCGTAAGGGTGTTGCGTTTTCATGGGGACCGGAGCAGCAGTCCTCATTTGAGACGCTTCGTCAGAAATTGTGCGAGGCTCCGGTGCTTGCACTCCCGAAAGGGATGGAGGATTTTGTGGTATACTGTGATGCCTCTATATTGGGTTTGGGGGCGGTACTTATGCAGAGGGGTCATGTGATAGCGTACGCTTCGAGGCAGTTGAAGCCTCATGAGTCGAGATATCCCACGCACGACCTGGAATTGGGGGCGGTGGTGTTTACCCTCAAGATCTGGCGACACTATTTGTATGGGGTTCGGTGTACGATTTACACGGACCATAAGAGCTTGAAATACTTGATGGATCAGCCAAATCTGAATATGCGGCAGAGGAGGTGGTTGGATGTGGTGAAGGATTACGATTGTGAGATCTTGTACCACCCGGGCAAGGCCAATGTGGTAGCCGACGCGTTGAGCCGTTGGGCGGATAGCGCCCCTATCCGAGATATTTGTATGAGGTTGACGGTTTTGACCCCGATTCTGGACATTATTCGAGGGGCTCAGATGGAGGCTGCAAAGCCGGAACACCAGAAGAAGGAACGGGTGGTAGGTTAGGTATCAGGATTTGTTACGGATGGTCGAGGGCTTATGACTTGTCAGGGACGGATTTGGGTGTCGTTTGTGGGCGGTGCGCGCACTATTTTGATAGAGGAATCACATCGATTGAAATTCTCGATTCATCCTGGTGCTACGAAAATGTATTTGGATCTCAAGAAGGAGTACTGGTGGCCATGTATGAAAAGGGATGTTGCTTGGTTCGTCGAGAGGTGCTTGACTTGTCGGCAGGTCAAGGCCGAACACCAGCGACCGCACGGTAAGCTGCAACCGCTAGAGATTCCCGAATGGAAGTGGGAACAAATCTCTATGGACTTCATCACCAAGTTACCGCGAACGGCGAGAGGAGTCGATGCGATTTGGGTAATTGTGGATCGGCTGACAAAGAGCGCTCATTTTCTAGCTATTAGTGAGAGCTCTTCTGCAGAGAAGTTGGCTGAGTTATATGTGAGGGAAGTAGTATCTCGGCACGGGGTGCCGATCTCGATTATTTCGGACCGCGACGTGCGTTTCACTTCCAGGTTCTGGAAGAAATTCCATGAAGAGTTGGGTACTAGGTTACATTTCAGTACGGCATATCATCCTCAGATAGACGGCCAGAGTGAACGGACAATTCAGACACTCGAGGACATGCTTCGGGCATGTGTGTTGGACTTTGGAGGGAGCTGGGACACCTATCTACCTTTAGCAGAGTTCTCGTATAACAACAGCCATCATTCGAGCATTGGTATGCCGCCCTTTGAGCTGTTGTATGGGCGGAGGTGTCGCACCCCCATCTGTTGGGGTGAGGTGGGACAACAGGTTATGGGTAGCACGGAGATCGTGCTTCAGACGACCGAGCAAATTCAGATGGTCAGACAAAGGTTGTTGACCGCTCAGAGCCGGCAGAAGAGTTATGCAGACAGGCGACGGTCCGAGCTTGAGTTCCAAGTTGGTGATCTCGTGCTCCTGAAGGTCTCTCCTTGGAAAGGAGTGATTCGGTTCAGGAAGAGGGGCAAGTTGGGGCCCCGGTATATTGGTCCTTTCCGTGTGATCGCAAGGGTGGGTCGGGTAGCCTACCGTTTAGACTTGCCAGCAGAGTTGGGACAGATTCACAATACTTTCCATGTGTCGCAACTGCGGAAATGTATAGCCGACGAATCAGCGGTGGTTCCGTTAGGGGATATTCAGGTGGATGCAAGTCTGAATTATGCTGAAAGACCTATGGCCATCAAAGATCGGAAGATCAAGGTCTTGAGAAACAAGGAGGTACCCCTGGTATTGGTTCAGTGGCAGCATCGGAAGGGATCAGAGATGACCTGGGAGTCGGAACATGAGATGCGGGAGCAGCATCCGGAGCTTTTTGCCTGAGCGGGACTTCGAGGGCGAAGTCTTAATCTAGTGGGGGAGATTTGTAACAGCCCGAATCCCCAGGTATCTTCATTTCATATATTTTTGTCATTCTGTGAGGGGACTCGGGAGTTGGTAGTCGACTCGCCGAGTCGGGTCGCGTTTTGAGCGGGGGTTCGCATCCGGACTCGGCGAGTCCAAGGGATGGACTCGGCGAGTCCGCGCTGTTTGATGAAACCCTAATTTCCCGGTCCTAAGCCCTATTTAAAGGACCTTATGGCCCTCATATGCGGCCACCTTGAACCCTAAGAGCCTCCATACGTCTGTAAGCCCTTGTGAGTGTGTTTGAAGGCCTTTTGTTCATCATTTTGTGTGATATTGCAAGGAAAGGAGGGAGAGGAGCAAGCTTGAAGTGTTGGGGAGCTTAGATCTGTTGCTATTTCATCAAGGGGGTCTTCTTGAGGTAATTTTCTGAGCCAATCTTCGTGTTTTGTGTTGATGGGCCAAATCTAGGGTTTCTTCTTGCATTTCTTGGCTTGAATAAGAAGTATGAGAGGTCCCATGGAGACATGGAACCTAGATCTGGACTTAAGCAGGTCCAGGAGACCCCTCATGACAAGCTTTATGTCCATTCTTTTGAGTTAGAAGCTAAACTTGCCAAATAAGTGGTTGTTTCTTCAAAGAAAGCCTTGTATGCATTGCATGGCAACCAAGACTAAGACTTTACATGACAAATAAGCTTGGGAAGGCCAGATCTATGTATGTATGGAACGGATTTGACCGCAAAAGCCAGTTTTAGCTGGTGCATGGCATGGACTCGTCGAGTATGAAGAACAGACTCGACGAGTCGCTTGAAGATTGTCCTTGAGACCATCCTGTGTGTAGTCCGGACCGAGTTGTGGGCAACTCAGTGATTCGCAGAGAGTTGGAAAGATTTTGACAGGTGGACCGAGTCAGGTTGGGACTCGCCGAGTTGACCTTCGACTCGGCGAGTTGATTCGCGGTGGCCCTGTGATTCAGGACCAGGTGGAACTCGTCGAGTCGGGGGAGTACTCAACGAGTCAAAGGGAAAATTCTTGAGAGTTGGTAAAAACACGTAGACTCGCCGAGTCGCTATTGTGCACTCGCCGAGTCTGGTCCAAATTGTCTAAAGACTGCTGACCAAGTCAACCTGTGTTGACTTGATATGGATGGTCCACCTTAGTGGTAAAAGTAATAATTATAGATTTATAATTATCATAGGAGGATTGCAGCTCGAGGGTTCGAGCCCGAGTGATTCCAGGATTCACGATTAGCGACTTAGCGAGGCATACGAGGTGAGTCTTCTCACTATACTGTACCCGGAAGGGTTTTGACTGTGTGACCGGAAGGTCGAATATGATATGAAATATATGTCTTATGTGTGTTAAGTTATTTGCTATATGTGTCATGTATGATATGTTTGATATGGGCCGGAAGGCGTGGTCATATGGACTATAAGGGTTGACGTGGGTAGGACCGGAAGGTTTACCCAGTCGGGACGGAAGTCCCCTGAGACACATGGACCGGAAGGTCAAGGCCTGGAAAGACGTAAGTGCGTATGTTGTATTTTGGGAACTCACTAAGCTTTATGCTTACAGTTGTTGCATTATGTGTTTCAGGTACGAGTGAGGACCGTGGGAAGGCGCCAGCGTGACCGTACACACACTCGGGGAAAACTATTTTATCTTTTGTTATGTAATCGGTTGTGACTACATTGTTACTTTGGAATCTAAACTTATTACTCATGTTTTGATGGTTGTAAAAATGAAAATTTTTGGTTGGAAATTTTATGACGTTACAATGATGGTATCAAATCCCAAGAGGTTCATCAAGAAAAGATTTCCCACCAATAAGAACCGTAATTGGCAAGGAAGTTATAGCTCTGAAAAGGTCAAAGAAGAACCGAAAGTAGAAGAATCAAAGAAGGAACCGAAAGCTGAAGGAGATTCGGGAGTGAGTTGCTTTTACTGTGGAGGAAAGAATGACTATGCTAAAGATTGTGTCCTCAAGAAAATGGCTGAAAAGGATGAGGAAAAAGATGAAGAAGCATTGTTACTGAAAAAACTGGATGAGATCAGGAAGAAGAAATATATTGCTAACTCGTCTATGAATGCTTTAATTGTGCAGGGTTCGATAGCAAATGATGAATTCGGAGGAGTGGAGGTCTGGTCAACCGACTCTGAGGATGATGAAGTAAGGAAGCCTTCTCATGGAAAAGCTTATGTGGCGAAAGAGAAGGACAGCAGTGGAAGATGCTTGATGGTGTCTGATGTATCTCAAATGAGGCGATATAACACAGATGGTGGGAACAAAGACTCGAAGGAGCAAAAGGACATGTCCTTTACAGCAAAACCGCTCAGCGTGCAATTCAACGAGCTTGATGAACTAATCAAGAAGGTACAATCCGTGTTTGTTTCATTTAAAGTCCCACAATGCTCATATGAAAAAGAATTAAAAAATGTTAATTCAAGAATTTGTCATCTAGACAGCAGCATAACTCAAACTCGAGTCACCAATTCTAACCTAACTGACCAAATAAGCAGGGTGTCGTCGAAGAGTGAGGAACGGAGGATGTGGATCGAACTGAAAGAGTCGGAGTTAGTCAAAACCAAGGACGAAAACATTTACTTGCAAAGAGAAAATTTAAAACTTTTGAAACAGCGAAATGTTTTTTGTTTGATTGCTAAGCGTCTTTACAATAATATCACTCAACTTCATTTGAACTGTCAAATAGGGCAGAAAATTCATCGTATGATCTTGCCTTTTCTTGAGTTTAAGGAGGATGAAATCGACGCTAAAGCATACAATTGTGAAAGTGTGGTTTCGTCTGAGGATGTTAATACAATGTATATGTATGGTCTAGACAAAATTGAATCTTTCATTAAGTCCAAAGAACATAAGGACATGCTGAAAAACCTTTTGGATGAAAATGACAAACTGAATCTAAGGACCGAAACCATACAAAAATTTGACTCATTGAATGTCAATTTGAGCTTAGAAAATAAAATTGATGTTGAAAATGCATCTGAGCTTAATGAGGATAATGACATGAGTGAAATTTCTGTAGAGGACGAAGTTGACTGCTCTGAATTTGTCAAAAGTGAACCTGAAATCCACAAAAATCTCATCTCATAAAATTCTGTGGAGTTCGCTCGCTTGTCCCAACAAAAGTCCCCGAAACTTGAAGAAAAAGCTGTTGTTTACCAAAAGGTAAGGACAACACCAAATCAGGTGTATAAGGTTACAGGTGTAACCGAACATCAGACAGGCGAACTCACATGCATTGTAAACGAAAATAATGCTGATGGTTGTGATGAGTTCTTCTCGTCGGCTCCTATTGACAATGCTGATGAAACTGTTGGTCTATCAGAGCAAACATCATGGAAAGCAAAAGGAAGATACATTCCTGAGCCACTTAACAAACCTGATAACTTTGACGTGCCGAGTTCTAGTGGTACAAAAGATGTTCCTAAAGATAAGGCAGATTCAAGTGAATCATCATCGGTTCAAAGTGGACCTGTTGAAATGTCAAGTTCGGGAACAACTCCTTCGGAACCATAAAAGGCTATGGAATGATTACAAACGGTGATTTCACGATCAGGAAGGTTGCATATGTAGAAGGTCTACAACATAATCTCATCAGTGTATCTCAGCTTATTGGAGGTACCGGTCTCAAGGTCTCGTTCGATGATGAGGGTTCAGAAATTGTTGAGAAGCAAACGAACAAAGTTATTCTCAAATCAGAGCGCAAATGTGAAATGTTTCCCCTAAATCTCAAACCAATCAAAGGGAAACCAGCAATCTGCTTGTTATCAAAAGCACAATCTGATGAAAGCTGGTTGTGGCACCGAAGGCTTTGTCATCTCAACTTCAAGGACATCAACAAACTTGTCACCGGAGGTCATGTTCATGGTCTTCCATTGCTCAAGTACGATAGAGAACATTTGTGTGCGGCATGTGAAATGGGGAAGCAGAGTCGTCAAAGTCATCCATCAATTATAAACACAAAAGTTGTTGAACCACTAGAGTTACTTCACATTGACTTGTGTGGTCCCTTATCAATTGAAAGTATCGGCTGTAGCAAGTACATTCTTGTTATTGTTGATGACTTTTCACATTTTACATGGGTGTTCTTTCTAAAGCTTAAATCTGAAGCGACTCACAAGCTAAAGATGTTCATCAAGCAGGTGGAAGTACAACTGAAGAAAGTCGTTCGAAACATCAGGAGTGACAATGGCCTGGAGTTCAAAAATAAAGAATTCAAAGAATTCCTAGCGGAAAGAGGAACTACCCACAACTTCTCAGCTCCCAACACACCTCAACAAAACGGTATAGTTGAGAGGCGGAACCGATCCTTGTGTGAAGCAACTCGAACCATGCTAAGTTTTGCTTCTTTACCTTTATATTTCTAGGCTGATGCTATATCTGCATCTTGCTTTACACAGAACAGGTCATATCTCAATAAGCGATTCACGCTCACTCCTTATGAGATCATAAACAACAGGAAGTCGAATGTTAAATTCTTCCATGTGTTCGGTTCCCGGTGCTTCATCTTCAATTCTAAAGAGCATCGCAACAAATTTGATGTCAAAGCCGATGAAGGGATTTTTCTGGGCTGTTCTCTCACTTCTAAAGCATACAGGGTATTAAACAAACGTTCAAGGAAAATAGAAGAGACGTATTACGTGACCTTTGATGATAGTTATGTCAAAAAGTCAACAGCAAGCATAAATTCAACTGGTGAAATCTTTCCTCAAACAGGTCAAGTCACAGCATCAATTGCAAATCTCTTTGAGAAGTTTGTCGAGTTATTTGATGAACCAGAGAAGGCTATCAATTCGGAAGCCAGCGCAGAAGACAACAAGGTGGATCATCTGAAGCAACTAGTAGAAGATGCTACAAGGCGAATGAATGAAGGGGTGCCCAGTTCTGGCGCATCAGTCGAGGGGGAGCACGCCGATACTGCAGCACCCGAACGCTCCACCACACCAGCAAGCACAACAGCACCCGAAGGTACTGTAGCACCCGAACGCTCCACAACACCAGAAGGCACAACAACTCCCGAAGGTAATGTATCACCCGAAGGTACTGTAGCATCTGATCACCCCACAGCACCTGAAGGCACATGAGCACCCTGACTCTTCAATATACTCGAAAGTCCGACTATTTCAGAAAGCTCTTCATTCGAGGGGGAGAATGCAAATATGCTCTTTGACGATGAAAGTCAATCCGAACCAGAAGAGATGGTAAACGCTGAATTGGATCCTTCCTATGATCCAAATTACCCTCCTCTCATCAAATGGACCAGAAATCATCCAGTCTCTCAAGTTGTAGGTGATGTTTCTGAAAAGGTTCTGACCCGATCACAACTTAAGGAAAAACAAACTACCCTATTCTCCAAAGTAGAATTATGTATGTTTAATTCCTTCGTTTCAAAAGTTGAACCCAAGATGGTTAACACTGCTCTCGATCACTCCGATTGGGTTCATGCTATGCAAGACGAACTGAACGAATTCGAAAGGAACAAAGTTTGGCGACTCATTCCAACTCCTCAAAATGCATCAGTTGTAGGTCTCAAATGGGTATTCAGGAAAAAAATGGACAAGGAAGGGAATGTGATTCGAAACAAAGCACGTCTGGTAGTGAAAGGATACTGTCAGGAGGAAGGGATTGACTATGAAGAGACTTTCGCTCCAGTTGCTAGGCAGGAATCTGTTCGCATTTTTCTGGCCTATGCAGCACACAAAAACTTCGAGGTCTATCAAATGGATGTCAAATGCGCTTTTCTGAATGGAGAACTCGAAGAAACAGTCTACGTGGAGCAACCTCCCAGCTTCGTCAATGAGAAGTTCCCAAATCACTGCTATATTCTGGACAAGGCGGTTTATGGTCTGAAACAAGCTCCTAGGGCCTGGTATGAAACGCTAACAAAGTTTTTAAAGATGTCTAAATTCAAACAAGGTTCGATTGACCCAACCTTCTTTCGTAAAAAGGAAGGTAACCACCTTATGATTGTACAAATTTACGTCGATGAGCTGATGGAGACTAAATTTGAAATGAGCTCTATGGGTCCGATTAACTTTTTTCTTGGATTAAATATTAGACAGGGACCCGAAGGCATCTTTATCAACCAGGAAGCATACACCAAAACTCTTCTTGCCAAATTTGGTATGATGGGAGATTCAAAGGTCAAGGTTCCATTGGCTTTCGGAACCAAACTCACCTCTTCACTGGAGAAACCAATAGTTGACATTACGCTATACCGCCAGATGATTGGGTCTTTAATGTATCTTACTGCTAGCAGGCCTGACATCATGTTTTCCGTATGTTATTGTGCTAGGTTTCAGGCAAACCCACGAGAACCTCATATGCTTTCAGTGAAGAACATACTTAGGTATCTGAAGCGAACTACCTCTCTCGGTCTTTGGTATCCATCCAACTCAGGCTTCTTCGTTCAAGCCTTCTCTGATGCAGACCTTGGAGGATGTGTTTTAGACAGGAAAAGTACCACAGGGGGTTGCCAATTCCTTGATGGGAAATTGGTCAGTTGGCAGTCAAAGAAGCAAACATGCGTTTCCCTTTCTACAGCCGAAGCAGAGTACATTGCAGCCGCCTCCTGCAAATCTCAAGTAATATGGATCCAAAGCCAGCTCAGGGATTATGGACTTAACATGAAAAAGATCCCATTATATTACGACTCAGAAAGTGCAATTAGGATCTGTCACAACCCAGTGCAACACTCTAAGACCAAGCATATAGCACTGAGGTATCACTTCATTAAGGATCATGTGGAGGATGGTAATGTCGAAATTCACTTTGTTCGTACCACCGATCAACTGGCAGATATCTTCACCAAAGCCCTACCTGAAGCCAGTTTCAATAAAATCCTTTATGGTCTAGGAATGATGGAATCTGAATCGGTACCAAAGACTTCATCCCAATGTTAAAAAGTAAGGAGTGAAATGAACCGAAATGAACCGAACGTTCGGTCCATTTCGGGTTCGGTTCACATGGGAACCGAAATGAACCGAACGTTCGGTCTATTTCGGGTTCGGTCCTGTAACACATATTTTCGTTCAATCTCAAAAAGGTGTTGTCTATGGTTGTACACATTTGTAAAGCTGTTTTCTAAAAATCCAAAAATATTTTTTTTAGGAACCGAAATGAACCGAGCGTTCGGTCCATTTCGGGTTCAGTTCAAAAAAAAATTTATTTATTGTTTATTATTATTAATTATTCTGTATTGGTTTTTCCCATTTGTAAAGCTGTTTTCCAAAAATCAAAAAATATTTTTTAGGAACCGAAATGAACCGAGCGTTCAGTCCATTTCGGGTTCGGTTTATTTTTTGTTTGGTTTTTTTCTCTTTCTTTATTTTACTTAGTTAAGCGTCCCTAGAAGCATGTTGCTGCATGTTGTCCAAAGCCTTAACTGATTTTGAATAAAAGCCTTAATGACTAGGTATATACAAACCTTGTCTTCCCAATAAGGCTGCTCCATTTATTCTAATCCTGAGCTACCTTACTCTCTTCTCATATGAGTTGAGAGTTTACTGCTTGGTCACTATTTTCAGCAGAGGTACTATCGCTTTTCTTCACCACCCTATTCTTCTCCATCATATTTCAGTCTCATATCGTAACCCTTGAGACTCTCAGAATTAACCACTGAGGTTTATGGTTACAAAATATCTGTGTTTATGATCTAAGCCACGTGTCACTACGTGCTTAGTGAAACCCAAAATTCAATACCTATCATGAATTGACGGTCAACATGAAATCTCTCTTTGTTTGTGCGATTCTTATGAATTTGTTATTTACCATAACATTTCTTCCCTTAGAATCCAGTTTAAATTTTTTTTAGATTTCACCATCATATATTTTTACAAGTCGCTATATCTGTTATTCAGCCTACTTGTTCAACAGACCACATCGGTCTCACAAGTACTTCATTTAGTCTCGGTCTTATGTCAAGGTCCGGGTTTCTAAATTGAAGCGAAACCCACCTTATTATGCCTAACAAAAAGATGCCTTTCAACACTTCTTAGAAAGTGCTTGATCATAATTCAACGGGAATCCATACAAACACTTTAAGGTCTCTCTTGACCTTGAAGAAAGTGATTCGTGCCCGGGATCATCTGTTTTGTGTCTAGTTTGACATCACTCTTCGCTTACATATCTCGCTTTATTTCCTTATCTTTTACCCTCTCTGCACGAAAATCTTTGATTTTCTAAACTTCTCGTTCGGTTACTTTATAATCTTATGTTTGGATGACAGCTATTAAACAGATAAGATGCTGACTCAGCTGACAGAATAGCGGCCTCAATAGTGAGGCGATGGGCAAGCGTGCAAAACGGAACAATTCTTCTCTCTCCTACGTAATCATCGGGGGTGCCAACCGTCGCGCTTCAGTCAAATCCGAAACCGTTTTATTGTATCAAGAAGATTTGGGGATGATCTTTCTCTCTCCTCTACCCACGGTATAGAAGGAACTCATCTGCTTCATTCCCAATTTACCATATTCAAAACTCAAACGAGCAAAATCGGACGATTTATCATCTACTGTTCATCATCTTCTACCTTCAACCATGGCGGATTCTTCATCAGTACAGGAAACCTCCTCCCGCAAAAATATTCTTCCAATCCGTGCACAACAAAGTCTGGTGATTGATATCAACCCTAAGGCTTACGAAAAATACATGTATCCCATGGTGGAGTGCCTCAAATACTCTCCGTTGGTGCTCGCTCTTTCCAAAGTTGAGCTTGTACCTACGGAATGCCTTTCCCAGGTCTTCTCCATAGCCCATTATGACAGATCAGTGGATCGCATCTACTTTGATCTTCTTTCTCACAAGACCTCCATCTCTAAGCAACGATTCTGTTGGCTCCTAGGCTTTGAAGCTGATGAATCTAGGGTTAATCCCGACACCATTACCGTCGGGCAATTATTTTCGATGTTCTACAATATGGGGTACACGGAGATTCTCACAACGGTCACAAAATTCAAGAAATCGTGTTTCCCTCCCCCATAGAATGGTTTCTTCTCCATTCTCTTCAAAGGGCTCTCCGAGCGTAGTTCTAGTTCTGATGGGGCCAGCACACTGTTTATGACCATTCTCTATGGTCTTTATCATGGCCTTGACCTCGACTATGGCTCGGTTCTATGGTAGCAACTCATTCAGAGCCTTGGCTCCTCCTCTCGCCACACTGAGGTTTCCTACGCCAGGTATTGGATGCTCATCACCAAGTGGGCCATGGATAAACTCCATGTTCCTACTGTTGCAGGTTCCCTTCTCTCCAACATCATCGTCTTCCACACCACCAAAATTATTGTCACCGATCCGACAAAATTTTCTTTCGTCGGATCCATTCTGGACTCTATGTCCGCTGGGGTGTCAAAGGAGAGCATCATCATGAAAGCCTACAAGGACTTTCGTCCTTCGGGCCCAAGGGAACTTTCTACTGAAATGGTTCAGTCCATTAATGAAACATTTCTGGGGTTGACTCCACATTGAGTATCAAATCTAATGCACATAGTAAGTAAAGTAAAACTACCATTACAATACATAAGAAAAGTTTTGCAGTTGTTTTCAAAAGTAAAGTTTATACATTTGTGATACATAGTATATATAAACAAAATGAAACGGATCTTCATGTACTCCGTCTTCTAACCAAAAAGGGATCTTCGGGTACCTGTTCTAACGCTGACGTGAGAACACAAGCGGTTTAAAACTCAGCATAAAGCTGGTGAGTTCATAAGCGGTTTTTGTTTGTGAAAATGTTTCAAGTTTCCTTTCTATTTCTGAAATGTTATGTATACCAAGAAAATCCCATATTTTCTTAAAAGTTGGTTGTTGTTTCACAAATGTAAAGTATAGTAAGTTTGTACACTGAAAACATGTCTGCTCATGTGAAAATGTATAGTTGGTTATCCGACTTGTTAAACTATTCTGTTTACCTATCATGTATTACCAGGAAAGCCCCATACTTTCCTTATTGTATGTTACAAATTGTAAAAGATGTAATGTTATCCATTTGATACTCTTTCTAGTTATGTAAATGTTACCCAGGAAAGCCCCATGCTTTCCTGCATGTTGGTTTCCAATGTGTACGATTTTAAAGATGTAAAAGATGTAAACGTGATTAGGTTCCATGTTTTCCCCAGGAAAGTCCCGTACTTTCCTGAATGTTAGTTACCGTACGTGAAAGATGTAAAAGATGTAAAAGATGTATAAGTGGTTTATTATTACTATAAGTAAATCTCTGTTATCCTAATTGCGAGTTCCATAACCATACGATAGACTAAAACCTGTGGCAATAAGTAGTCCACATACTTATGACTTTCGTCACCCTTGAACCATTTCGGTTCGGCTGTAGCTAGCAGCCAGGTGTGGGGTAGTCAGCCCTGTATAGATCTATACACTCAAGTCACGCTCTCTAAATACCAGAGATTCTGGTTACGCGTGTAGTCCTCCACTCGCGTATCTCTGTGGAGTGTTCATCGAGGACGTATCTCCAATCATATAGGATTAACAAATTTACTAGTAATAATATGATAGTCCTCCTCTCGCGTATATATGTGGAGTGTTACCGAGGACAAAACAGTGTACAGGTATTATTCAAATGTCTAATGTTATGCTTTCAACTGATAAAATGTGGAAAACCATTTGTGAAATATATGTAAAACATAACAGTTTAAAGACCTATTTCACAAATATATGTTACGTGATCTGTATGTTCAAATGGTTATCAGTTGTGGTAATCGGTTATAAAAGCATATGAAATATGAAACACACATTTGAAAACATGTTTTGAGTACAAGAATTCCCTTGTACTTTGCTTTTGTTCCCCTCTGAAAACAGTGAAAACAGTGAAAAAGAGTAGGGGTATGAACTCACCGGACTCAGAAATGCGTCGGTTTTGGATACTAGACGTTGGTTTGGGGTTTGATTACTCATGATGTTCCTATTTAAAATTAAATAATGTCCATATATATACAATTAGGGACACATTCACTAATCATATGGAACATTACACTCCAACGAGGTTAAACACCTCAAAACGAGCGTTTGGAGTGACCCGGGTGACATCTTCGGACGTGTAATGGCACTAGGGACTTGGGACTTGAGTTTACTCCTCAAGAGTAAACATTTTAAAGAGTTTACAGTGACATAACACACTCACGCATGAGTTTACGGCCGTAAACTCATGTTAGTGTGGTTTTGAGTGTTTAAATGGCTTAAATGGACATGGGGATTGTTGGAATGGATTTCTAAAATGCCTTGGAATTGATTGAATGAAATTATAACACTTAAAAGGGAGTTTACGGCCACACCATAAGAGTTTACGGCCGTAAACTCACCCATGGCCAAGAAAAATTGATTTCAGCTACAAAGGACAATCACATGTGATTCTAGTTAATTTTCCAAGCCTTGTTATGAATTTAGAACATCATTTAACATAATTTTAGGAGTTTACGGCCTAGAGGCATGTTCTAAGGTCGTAAACTCTCTTATACCCATGAAAAGATAGTTTTTGATGCTTAAAAACAATCACATGTTATTCTAGAAATTTATGCAAGCCATTTGAGTGTATTTGATACATCATTAACAAGGTTTTATGAGTTTACGGCCAAGGGTATGTTCCTAGGTTGTAAACTCCTATAAATGACATTTTTTATATGTTTCAGACCCTTAAACTGTTTTTAGATGCATCTAGATTTTACCACAAGGCCATTGGTTGAGTTTCAAGGCATTTGGACATGTTTTAAGGCACTAAATCCCCATTTAAGAGGAGTTTATGGCCCAAGAATGTGTCTTGGCCGTAAACTCACTTTTGTCCCCCAAAATTCATGTTTAAAGTGTTCCAAGTCTAGATTAGCAAGCCTTAAGGTCATAACTAAGTCCCAACTATGATTTGGAAGGGTTATTTGGCTCAAAAACCCCATGTTGAGGAGTTTACGGCCCAAGCATGATCCTTGGCCGTAAACTCATGTTCTTGATCCCAAAACATAACTTAAACATCAATTTGAAGGCTAAAGAGGTTGAATAACAAGTTAGGGGTGTTACCTCTTTGATTGGAAGCCTTAAGTCTTTGTTTTGGACCTTTGATTTTGAATGAGGAGAGAGGTTGGGAGTGAAAAATGAGAAAATGGCCAAAGGCTTCAAATGTAGGCTTAAGACACATTATATAGTGTCTAAGTTTTGGACACGGTGGAATTCTACCCGATACCGGCGTTAGACGAGGCTTTTGGTCGTACCCGATTAGGTTGCCGTAACCCGATACGGTAAATTCTAGAAATATTCCGATCACCAAAGTTGGGTGTTAAAATGATTTCTAAATGTATTAAGACACCAATTAAGTCATTTTAAATACGTACTAGTTAATGACTTAATTAAACGGAAGATCGGAAATCAAATTTGAAAATGACGTTTGGTTGCGTGAATTGTACTACGAAAGAGTTACAAGAAATGATATGGAAATTTCGGGTTGTTACATTATCCCCCCGTTAAAGGGAATTTCGTCCCGAAATTCAAAGTTTAAAACACAAGAGAAGATACAAATCATGGATCTAGAAAGAGTTGTGGATACTTCTATTTCATTGAATCTTCCCGCTCCCAAGTGAATTTCGGTCCCCGCTTGGCATTCCAGCGAACTTTCACTAATGAGATGCGACTTTGTTTTGTACATTTGACTTCTCGATCCATGATTTCGATCGGTTCCTCCACAAAGTTGAGGTTTTCATTGATCTCGATCTCGTCTATGGGAATCGTTAGGGTTTCATTGGATAAGCACTTTTTTAGATTTGAAACATGGAAGACAGGATGAATGTTACTGAGTTCGTGAGGTAAGTGAAGTTTATAGGCAACTGGACCGATCCTGGAGAGGATCTCAAAGGGTCCAATGTATCTTGGATTAACTTTCCCACGCTTACCAAAACGTATAGTGCCTTTCCAGGGCGAGACTTTCAACAGTACACGGTCTCCAACCTGGAATTCTAGTGGTTTCTGACGATTATCAGCGTAACTCTTTTGGCGATCTCATGAGGCTTTCAGTCGGTTACGGATTTGAACGATCTTTTCGGTGGTTTCGCGGATGATTTCAGGACCAGTGAGAGCACTGTCGGGGACTCGACTCTTGGCTAACTGTGTATCCCCCACCTCGGCCCAGCACAGAGGGGATCTGCACTTACGACCGTATAAGGCTTCAAACGGAGCAGCCCTAATGCTGGTGTGGTAACTGTTGTTGTACGAGAATTCAATCAAAGATAGATGTGTGTCCCATGACTTTCCAAAGTCAATGACACATGCCCTAAGCATGTCCTCCAGGGTTTGGATTGTTCTCTCACTCTGTCCATCGGTCTGAGGATGATACGCCGTGCTCATATCTAGTTTGGTTCCAAGGGCTTTCTGAAGGGATTGCCAGAATCTGGAGGTAAATCTGCTATCTCGATCAGAGATAATGGATACAGGTACATCGTGTAGACGTACTACCTCCTGGATGTAGATCCGCGCGAGTCTTGTATGATTCTTTGATTGGGATGAAGTGAGCGGACTTTGTCAAACGATCGACAATTACCCAAATGGTATTATACCCACTAGAACACTTGGGCAGTTTGGTGATGAAGTCCATGGTAATCATCTCCCATTTCCACTCGGGGATCTCGGGCGGTTGGAGCAGACCTGAGGGTTTCTGATGTTCAACTTTGACTTGGCGCAAGTCAGACACTTGCCTATGAATGTAGCTATCTCAGCTTTCATGTTTGCCCACCAGTATTGCTTCTTGAGATCCAGGTACATCTTGTTAGAACCTGGGTGAACAGAGTATTTGGTTCTGTGCGCTTCCTCCATGACTATTTCCCTGAATCCTCCGGACTTGGGAATCCAGATTCGATCCATGAAACAGTGAACTCCGTCACCTCTGATCTCAAGTTTCTTTTCCATTCCTCTCAAGGCTTCATTTGACATGTTCTCAGATTTGAGGGCTTCTAACTGGGCTTCTCGGATTTGCATGGGTAGGTTGGAATGGATGGTCATCGTCTGGTTCTTCACTTTGTGGCTTGCACTATCCTTTCATCTATGGGCATCTGCTACCACATTGGCCTTGCCGGGGTGGTAACAGATTTCACACTCATAATCACTGAGTAATTCTACCCATCGCTGTTGCCTCATGTTTAAGTCTTTCTGATTAAAGATGTGTTGCAGGCTCCTGTGATCAGTGAAGATTGTGCACTTGGTTCCGTAGAGATAATGTCTCCAAATATTCAATGCAAAGACTACGGCTCCTAGTTCCAAGTCATGTGTGGTATAGTTGACCTCGTGTGCTTTCAGCTGTCTTCAGGCATAGGCAATCACCTTTCCTCTTTGCATAAGCACATAGCCTAAACCTTGATTAGATGCATCGCAGTAGACAACGAAGTCCTCTGTCCCTTCGGGCAGAGACAGAACAGGCGCGCTGCATAGGGCTTTCTTCAACGTTTGGAATGTAGTTTCTTGTTTATCACTCCAACAAAAGGGTACACCTTTCTATGTTAGAGTGGTTAAAGGTTTGGCAATTTTGGAAAAGTTCTGAATGAATCGTCGATAGTAGCCGACGAGACCCAAGGATTGACGAATTTCTGTGGGTGTCTTCGGTGCTGACCAATTCTATATCGCTTTAATCTTGGAAGGATCTACGTGAATACCATCCTCACTTACCACGTGACCGAGGAAAGTTACCTTCCGTATCCAGAATTCACCCTTGGAAAATTTCGCGTATAGCTTTTCAGATCTAAGGGTCTCCAATACTAACCTCAAGTGTTGCCTGTGGTCTTCTTCGCTTTGGGAGTAGACGAGGATGTCGCCAATGAACACGATGAAGAATTTGTCTAAGAAAGGACGACACACCCAGTTCATCAGATCCATGAACACAGCCGGTGCATTGGTTAGACCGAAGGGCATCACTACGAACTCGTAGTGTCCATATCGAGTCCTAAAAGCTGTTTTGGAAACATCATTCTCCTGGACTCGTAATTGATGGTAACCTGATCGAAGAGGTCGTCTATTCGTGGAAGAGGATATCGGTTCTTAACGGTCAACTTTTTCAATTCTCGGTAGTCGATACACATACGAAAGGATCCATCTTTCTTCTTGACAAACAGTACCGGAGCTCCCCAGGGTGAGGAACTCGGCCTAATGAATCCTTTACTAAGCAACTCATCGAGTTAACTAGATAACTCCTGCATTTCTGCTGGAGCTAAGCGATATGGAGACTTTGCTAAAGGGGTAGCTCCAGAAATTAAGTCAATACGGAACTTGACTTGACGTTCGGGAGGAATTCCTGGAAGCTCTTCGGGAAACATGTGACAACCCAAGTTGCCCCGTTACATTTCTCCGTTACCATTAACAGAATTTTCCACTGTTCAAAAGTTCCGTTAATAAGAAACCATCAAATTTAATAAACATTTAAATTGTGTATGTTTATATGCTGTTAATTCGTGATAAAAGGAAAATAAAAATACATAACAAATATTTCCATTTACTTGGAAAATATTAGTTTATTATCACGACCACTAAATCGGGTGCGACCAATAGCCCCGTTTAATGGCAGTATCGGGTAAAATTCCACTGTGTCCCGACTCAAAACCCTATGTAAGGGTGAGTGGAGTCCATTGGAGACTTTTTACACTCTCTCTCTATACTCTCTCTCTAGACTCGTTTTAGCCCCGAATCCGCATCCAAACGCTTCCAAATTGTAAGTCCGGTTACCCTAGCTTATTCTAAACATAGTGATTTATGTTTATAGCCCAAAAATCATCCAAGAAGGCATGGAATAAGGAGTTTATGGCCCAGGAACATTCTAGGGCCGTAAACCCCTAAAATGGTGCCAAACATGCCTCTAAACTTGTCCTTAAGCTTGGAAACTAATTAGGGATCTAGCCTAGGAGTGTTTAAACATCAAAACACAAAGATTGAGGGCATAAAAGAGAGTTTACGGCCCAAGCACATGCTTAATTTAGGGACTTAGAGGTGTTTAAACACCTCTAAACCATGTCAAAATGCCCCAAAAACACTCCCAAACCACCCTTAGACTTCATACATAATTTAGGGACTTAGAATTTGGGGTTTCGATCAATTAAACACATCAAAATGAAGGACAACAATGAGTTTACGGCCCAAGCACATGCTTAGGCCGTAAACTCCCCAAACATGCCCAAAATGTTGGTTTTTATTCCCCAAATGGCCTTAGACTATTTCTATAAAATGCTAGGAAGGATTTAAGGACTTAAACACAATGAAATGAGGCTTGATTTGGAGTTTACGGCCCAAGTATTTATCTAGGCCGTAAAATCCCCAAAACCCACTCAAATGATGGTTTTAATCCTCCAAAATAGCATCATACTTCATTAGAAATCACTAAAAAGGCATTAGGGACTTTAAACTTCACAAAATCCAAGGTATGAGAGTTTACGGCTGTAAACTCCCATGGGAGTGTTCATAGGCCGTAAACTCCAATATAATGCCCTTAGAAGCCTCAAATCCACTCATACCTTTTATGAAAAGTCCATAGAAAAATCCCATGAACAAGCTAGAAGCCTTAAAACACCCTAGAACCCATCACCATGAGTTTATGGCCGTAAACTCATGGTGAGTAGTCCCTGGGCCGTAAACTATGTATTAAGGGGGTATTCTTCGATAGCAAACTTCATTCCTTAGCCATTCACACCCTTAAACGCTACCTGGGACACCCAAACACTTAGCCAAAGTGTTTTCCGCTCCTGTGAGCGCATATATCTATTTAATTAGTATTAAATGTGCTAATCACATGTAAACATATGTTATCATATGTTAAATAGGTCATTGTGTGTGTTCGAGTCCTTACGTAGCACCGAACACCCAAACAACACTCTCGTCGGACCTACTTACACCAGGTGAGTTCATACCCCTGAATGAACCTTTTAAATGCTTTTAAATGTTTTATAGGGGGGAATACAAGTTAAACATGACAGTTATCATGTCAATCGCATATGATTGATAACCCGCATGCACAAGATTTTACCACTTTACACTGTTTTACCGAGTGGGACACTAAAATGACTTTTACCTGTTTCATAACTTTTAATTATACAGATTTATTGAAATTCATTCTAAACTGGTTTAAGAAAGATCCTTTAAGGTTTTAAACGTATTTTACGAAGGAATACAATTTGTGATTTTCTCTGTACATAAAGATTTTTCATTAAACATTTCCCTTTTCGACGTATACTTTTACTTATAAAATACTGCTGCTTCACTTATACTTATTTTATACTCTGACTCGGTAACATTTTCACTTATACCTATAGTCGCTTATACTTGATGACGCTTATACTTATTCACACTCTTACTTAGTGATACGATTTCTCCTTCACTTATACTGGATAACAACTTTACTCCACTTATACTTGATAGACGTTCTTACATCACTTATTGTCATCTCTGCTTCGTGATACACTTATACTTGGTACGCTTGTACTTCATGGTTCGATTATCCCACACTGTACACGTATACTTCACGACTCGGATGTTCCACTGTACTCTTATACTTCACGACTCAGATGTTCCACTGTACACTTATACTTCACGACTCAGATGTTCAACTGTACACTTATACTTCACCGTATGATACACACTCAAGCGTAGTTAGATGTATGTTTATGCTTGTATAGATGCATATAAATAATGATTGAAGAACTTAGGAAGGCTTGTCCGCCCTATTTCCTTTTCTTCGTTGAGATGTGGTCTGGTGGGATCGGATGTCCATCTGAAGGTCGTTCGATTCATTAGTTATATATTACATATACGAGCATAGACATACGAGTTTTCTTCAGTCAATTCAGTTAAGATTCTATACCTCTAGTTTACACTTACATAAGAAACCCACTCCCTCCTAGTAACACACTATCCTCTATTTGGGATGCATCTTCGGGATGCGGCCTTCTCCGTCGTCTAGTTGGTAACCAGAGTCTCCTGTAGGGAGAGCGGACATTGTGTGTATAGGCCTATACGGGATTGACAACCCCGCACCCTGACTGCTAGCTACAGTCCACGGCCAACCAAGCCAAGAGGTGACAAATGTCACATTATATAGATGCTTGTAGGGCGTCTAGTACTCTAGTCAGTATGGTTACGAGTGTCCTGGGTTGCCTATTAATTCATGGCTTTAAGGTAATAGTATTTCGTCAGCGATTTACACTATATGCTGATGTCACCTTTTTCAGAGTCACACTGTTTTGACCTTGCTAGATGTATCTTTCATTTGATACCGTCTGGGGTCTGTTATCTCTGTTTGACCTTACAAGATGTATCTTTCGTTTGATACCGTCTGGGGTCTGTTATCTCTGTTTGACCTCTCAAGATGTACCTTTCATTTGGTATCGTCTGTGTTCTGTCTTCACTGTTTTGACCTTGCGAGATGTACCTTTCATTTGGTAATGTCTGCAGTCTGTCTTCATTGTTATGACCTTGCAAGATGTACCTTCCATTTGGTATCGTCTTCGGTCTGCGTTCACTGTTTTAGACCTTACCAGTTGTACCTTTCATTTGGTACCTTCGGGGGTATGTTTCTCCAATTGTTTGACTGAACCAGGCATGTCGTTAGTTCGATACTTTCCTGGAGTCTATGACTCTTTTGCCTTAGTTAGTAGTCCTCACTGCTGAGGCATATCTTATTCCCTTATGCCTCTACTTTCTTTAATAATCAAATTCGGTATTTTGATATTATTAGCAATTAAGGGAAACTTCTTCTTACCACATTACACTGACCAGTCTTGGTAGAAGGCTGCTTTCATTAAAGAAAATATAGGATTTTCTGGAAAGAACACTAATACACTGAAATCACTTAAACTACTGCTTTATAAAGTTATTTGATTAAATGACACTAAATACTTATGAACTCACCAGCATTGTAAAAATGCTGATACTTGCTTTTCAAATAACTTGTATTCTCAGGTTAGTATTAGACAGGTACATCCCCGGAGCTGTTGATGAAGATAGCTTAGTACCACGCTGTATTTATTCTATTAGTTGTATTACTTTAAATAGTTGTAATGTAACCTTGCAAAACTATTACTATTAATGCAATGTTTTGTTGTACTTTGATTACTATAATGCATGTGTTGTGATACTTGACATGACGTCATCCACCCCAGAACGTTTCCGCCGTTCCGGTTTTGGGGTGTGACAGATTGGTATCAGAGCATTGTTTATAGTGAGCTAAGTATATCAATTCATAAAAGATATACAGCCTATAAATACAAAAGGGATAAAGCACTCTGACCAAGAATTATACTTTAAAATATAACCATATTTTACCAAAGTATAATAACATCCAGAATCTAAACACTCGAACACAAGTATCACAAGAAGAACAAGAATAAAAGTCTTCGGATGTTGAGCACTACAGACAAATCTGGGCAATTATGTAATCGTACGCTGGAATAAATGTAACCTGATCAACTACCTTTATTCGAGATGTGATGAACGTGTGCTCGGGAGTGATTGTGGTGTGCAACAGGTCTGAAACTTACCAACTAGGATTTGCTAGAGCCAAACATAAAGTTAAAATACTATAGGAGTATTTTGGAACACTAAAAGATCCACACTAATCCCAGAACCCATATTCAAAGATAGGAACCAAACAAGAATTAAAATACCATAGGGGTATTTAGGATACATAGATAACCTAGTGTGAGAACTAAAAGATCCTTATTGATATACCTACAACTACAGAGGGTATACTTCCAAGGTTATATATAATAAGGATCCTATAGGCTAAGAATGTGTGGTTTCGCTCTACTTCATTTTCCTCGTTAGGATGTGGTCCTAGAGTAGTATCATGTATTCGAAGGCCTATCGGATCTAAACTATATATGATTTGTATACCCTGTGTAATCGTAGCAGGACTCGATGTGGATCATCCAGCGAAATGTTAATAATCTGTTAGGATTCTTTAGACATTTCCATAAACCCTACCCACTTCAGTGCATAACAGAAGAGTTGATCCCGACCCCGAAGAGGTTCATTTAGAAGACTTCCTGTTCGGAAATAAATGAACTGGGTCGAGACTATTGAATGCACCAAGTGCCCATATTCTTTTAGGGACATCGGTGGGGAATTCGCCTAAACTTCTGAGATTCCCAGTCATCCATCATGAATTGATGACACCCATAGTTGGAATTAGAAGAAAGGCGGAGTAGAAATTTAATATGTCCATACGAGTAGAGAACCCTAGGAAACTACCCGAAGGAAACCAACGCCGATTCCAGTCAAAGATACGAGGCAGACCGAGGGAGCCAGTACGTGGAACCCGAAAAGTGTCTTTTTCTCGTGTTCGTCACGCTAATACACCCATAAAATAATACAATTTAGTGAGTTAGTGATTACACTGCTCACGCTATGTGTTAGGTAAATCGCCTTGTTCCCGTTGCCAGTAATACGCTTAGAGAGGATCCCCACACCTCTGTGAAGTTGTTTAGCCATAAGCCCTCATGAGCCTCTCTTTTCGCAGCTTCGTTCCGAACTGTTCTCAAATCTCTCTAGGCTGGAGAGTGAAACCTTTCTCAGTATAAAGGTAACTTAGTAGGAACGACTCGCATCTTATGGCCTTTTTATGATACTCATACATTCACTTCGATTACCAGGACTACATCATAGGGATGTAGGTCAACACTCAAACAACCAATACCCGAGGCACGGGAAAAATATTATGCCTAATATGTTCAGGACAGAAACATCCAGGGTTAACCATCATCTCTCATTACCTTGTATTTCTTTCCGTGTAGGAAAAACCATGCCACCGAAGAAGCGTAAACAATCCACAAGCAAGAAACCTACTCTCCTATTTGATGAAGCTACGTTCCAAGCTGCAGTTTTAGCAGCCGTAGCAGCTGTCATGGCTAACCTGAATGCTAACAACGCCAATGTTAGCAAGGTGCCCGTTGGAAATTTCAATCCTGACAATGGACAGCATCAACCCACACTTCCATACTCAGCCACCCAAGAACCTCAACTGAACCCACTAAAGAGAAAACTCAAGATAGAGGAGGGAAGTACCTCGGCTCAAGGACCTTCCGAAGGGCAACGAGCTGAGGCAGTCTATACCCCTGTCAACCCTTCCCTCCCGACTCCAAGAAGACCGTATCTAGGAGACCTTCCCCATTGCAGCAAGTGCAGCTACCATCATCATGGTGCCTGCCGGGAACTATATTGTGCTAGGTGCCACATGAAGGGGCATACTGCTCGTGTATGCAGAACTCCGGTGGAACGTATAACTGCAATCGCCAATGCGGCGGGCACACAGGTTTGCCGCCTATGTGGCGAGTTTGGACACTTCAAGAAGGACTGCCCAACCGAAGGAAAAGACAAAGACACAGAAGGAGCCTGACACTACTGCTTAGGGAGAAACGTCAAGGAACTCGGTAGATTTTTGGTACGATTCTCGATCTCAGATAACAAAGCTAAGAACAATCAAAGACTAATTCAAATGCAAATTCTTTCCAGTAAGGCGAAAGTCGCAGCACTGTTATAAAAATTTAAAATTTATTAGGTAAAACTATAGTGGCTAAACATATACGTTACGGCCATGTACATTTAAGATGGACAAACCTAGAGTGAGCGAATGCCGCCTCATCTCCTGTTCCTCGTTAGGTTGTGGATTTAGGGCGGGGTCGCTCAGTCGACAGTCCTCCCCACCTTAAATGTACATGACTAGTATATGGGAGGCAATTATAGAAATGCCTTGTGAGAACCCGTTCATGAAAAGATACTCTATTCGGAAACACTTAGAACTCTCTATAGTTCCGGGTCGACTCTATCAGTCCAAGTATCCGCGGTAGTGATACGTGGGATGAAACCCGAGACGCCTCGAACTGGTGTGCCTGTTCGCCACATGACTCTATCGATCTTCACTTTATATCATGTCGGAGTGTGCCAACTTCGACGACTCTATTGATCATGGTTTGATTTTGTGCAACCGTGTGTAAATCCTTAAGTGCTGTGTAAAAAGAACTTTCTCCATAGCCCTATCGGAAAATAAAGGTTCTTCCGAACCTGAACCTAACACAAATAAACCAACTTAATACGATCCGTCAATCGTCCCTCTTATCTCAAACCTTCCGAAGCACCCAAGGGAAGATACCATACACTGTTGACCGACCCCTCGTAGTCAGATGAACACCGAAGCGAAACACACTACAAGATACTCCAGAAGACAACAACCAACCAAAGCATACTCCGTAGATTCCCTCGGAAAACCCTTCGCACCTCGCACATTAGGTTCGTGAACCTAGAGAACAGAACTCATGAGACTGATCACTATAAATAGGTATATGCATAAGGTGGTATATAATCGAGATCAAAAAGATTTAAGGTGTGTGTTTCCTCCCTATTCCCTGTTCCTCGTTGGGTTGTGGGTTTGGGGTGGAGTCGCACAGCTGAATGTCCTGCTGACCTCAATCGTATACTGCTCGCATACACCCGATATTTGTGGTTAGACTAAGCATGAGCTCTACCACGGACCTCTTCGCAAAACACTTTCACCCTATTCCATAAAAGAGGAACCCGAGTCAAGAAAATCACTACGGGTTGAACTATTAAGAGTTCCGAGTGAGAAGATTCTATACTCACTACATTCGATCTAGACCAAGAACACCTAGAACCTTCGGATGAGTAGTTGCAGTATATGCCCGCACTACTCAGGCACTTCGTCCACCTCGTTATAGACAAGTGGTGCCTATCATCCTCCACACTATTGCATGGAGGAAATCGTCGTCGCCCTATAGACGATGAAATACATTCTCCGAAGAGGACACTAGGATACCGAGAACCACAGGATAACCTTCGCAGCCAAGAATATTTGGTCAAGTGTGAAAGTAGTTGCGTTAAATCTCATGACCTGGATTCCGAAGTGATCATAGGCTTGACACTAGCCTTGGTGTTAGTAGAAGGGTTATGCAGGAACATACACCTTCCATGCTAGGATAAACCACAGTCTTAGAGATTCATTGGATTATTAGGTGTTCCACGAATACTATCTCACGCAGAGATAATAAGAACTACATCCTGAGATAGTCCAACACTCGTTAGGTGAAACCCTATCTCCTCGACCCTCAGGGTCTCCGTATCTCAATCTTCGTTAGTGTAGGTCCATTTTGCACAAGCGTAAGATAGACACTCTATAGCAAACCAATAACCATAGTCACGCAACCCACTCGGCAATCTAGAAAGTCTCTATCAGCCAGTTGAAAGAAAACACGAAACCGAAGACCACCTGAGCTTCCTAAGGACTAACCTGAAGGACTACACATCTAGTACAAGTGAGAACGTTAGGAACTTCGTAATGGCGATCACACCAGTGTTGATCTTGCCACAGAAGTACACTAAGTTCTTAGTACTGAAAAGCTCTACTCCTTTCCGAGAGCTTAGGATCATCCGAGAATCCTCATGGAGACATGGTCCGACCCTTTTCAGGCCGCTACTACTTTCGGATATACCACAAGGTTCACATTCGATCGACTCACTTCTTAGACTTGATACGTGAATTCCCGATAACACTCTTCGTGCCTCACTCATCTTGATAGAATCCATCGAGAACCCTAACCTTGTAGATACACCAGTTGGAACCCACTAGCTACGCAAGGCAAAATCCGCATCCCGTACGCGGGGGTCTGTTGAAATGACAAACACAGACCAGAGATCACTTGGGAATGCGAGAACAACCACATAGGAAGTACTCTCTTACCTCTACTTGGCCATTCATACCTACTTCCTTGCCTAGATCTGAATTTCGGGACGAAATTCCCTCTAATGGGGGGATGATGTGACAACCCAAGTTGCCCCGTTACATTTCTCCGTTACCGTTAACGGAATTTTCCACTGTTCAAAAGTTCCGTTAATAAGAAACCATCAAATTTAATAAACATTTAAATTGTGTATGTTTATATGCCATTAATTCATGATAAAAGGGAAATAAAAATACATAACAAATATTTCCATTTACTTGGAAAATATTAGTTTATTATCACGACCACTAAATCGGGTGCCACCAAAAGCCCCGTTTAACGGTGGTATCGGGTAAATTCTACAGTGTCCTGACTCAAAACCCTATGTAAGGGTGAGTGGAGTCCATTGGAGGCTTTTTACACTCTCTCTCTATACTCTCTCTCTAGACTTATTTTAGCCCCGAATCCGCATCCAAACGCTTCCAAATTGTAAGTCCGGTTACCCTAGCTTATTCTAAACATAGTGATTTATATTTATAGCCCAAAAATCATCCAAGAAGGCATGGAATAAGGAGTTTACGGCCCAGGAACATTCTAGGGCTGTAAACCCCTAAAATGGTGCCAAACATGCCTCTAAACTTGTCCTTAAGCTTAGAAACTAATTAGGGATCTAGCCTAGGAGTGTTTAAACATCAAAACACAAAGATTGAGGACATAAAAGAGAGTTTACGGCCCAAGCACATGCTTAGGCCGTAAACACCTCTAAACTATGTCAAAATGCCCCAAAAACACTCCTAAACCACCCTTAGACTTCATACATAATTTAGGGACTTAGCATTTGGGGTTTGGATCAATTAAACACATCAAAATGAAGGACAACAATGAGTTTACGGCCCAAGCACATGCTTAGGCCGTAAACTCCCCAAACATGCGCAAAATGTTGGTTTTTATTCCCCAAATGGCCTTAGACTATTTCTATAAAATGCTAGGAAGGATTTAAGGACTTAAACACAATCAAATGAGGCTTGATTTGGAGTTTACAGCCCAAGCATTTATCTAGGCCGTAAACTCCCCAAAACCAACTCAAATGATGGTTTTAATCCTCCAAAATAGCATCATACTTCATTAGAAATCACTAGAAAGGCATTAGGGACTTTAAACTTCACAAAATCCAAGGTATGAGAGTTTATGGCCGTAAACTCCCATGGGAGTGTTCATAGGCCGTAAAATCCAATATAATGCCCTTAGAAGCCTCAAATCCACTCATGCCTTTTATGAAAAGTCCTTAGAAAAATCCCATGAACAAGCTAGAAGCCTTAAAACACCCTAGAACCCATCACCATGAGTTTACGGCCGTAAACTCATGGTGAGTAGTCCCTGGGCCGTAAACTATGTATTAAGGGGTATTCTTGGATAGCAAACTCCATTCCTTAGCCATTCACACCCTTAAACGCTACCCAGGACACCCAAACACTTAGCCAAAGTGTTTTCCGCTCCTGTGAGCGCATATATCTATTTAATTAGTATTAAATGTGCTAATCACATGTAAACATATGTTATCATATGTTAAATAGGTCATTATGTGTGTTCGAGTCCTTATGTAGCACCGAACGCCCAAACAGCACTCTCGTCGGACCTACTTACACCAGGTGAGTTCATACCCCTGAATGAACCTTTTAAATGCTTTTAAATGTTTTATAGGGGGGAATACAAGTTAAACATGACAGTTATCATGTCAATCGCATATGATTGATAACCCGCATGCACAAGATTTTACCACTTTACACTGTTTTACCGAGTGGGACACTAAAATGACTTTTACCTGTTTCATAACTTTTAATTATACAGATTTATTGAAATTCATTCTAAACTGGTCTAAGAAAGATCCTTTAAGGTTTTAAACGTATTTTACGAAGGAATACAATTTGTGATTTTCTCTGTACATAAAGATTTTTCATTAAACATTTCCCTTTTCGACGTATACTTTTACTTATAAAATACTGCTGCTTCACTTATACTTATTTTATACTCTGACTCGGTAACATTTTCACTTATACCTATAGTCGCTTATACTTGATGACGCTTATACTTATTCACACTCTTACATAGTGATACGATTTCTCCTTCACTTATACTGGATAACAACTTCACTCCACTTATACTTGATAGACGTTCTTACATCACTTATTGTCGTCTTTGCTTCGTGATACACTTATACTTGGTATGCTTATACTTCATGGTTCGATTATCCCACACTGTACACGTATACTTCACGACTCGGATGTTCCACTGTACTCTTATACTTCACGACTCAGATGTTCCACTGTACACTTATACTTCACGACTAAGATGTTCCACTGTACACTTATACTTCACCGTATGATACACACTCAAGCGTAGTTAGATGTATGTTTATGCTTGTATAGATGCATATAAATAATAATTGAAGGACTTAGGAAGGCTTGTCCGCCCTATTTCCTTTTCTTCGTTGAGATGTGGTCTGGTGGGATCGGATGTCCATCTGAAGGTCGTTCGATTCATTAGTTATATATTACGTATACGAGCATAGACATACGAGTTTTCTTCAGTCAATTCAGTTAAGAGTCTATACCTCTAGTCTACACTTACATAAGAAACCCACTCCCTCCTAGTAACACACTATCCTCTATTTGGGATGCATCTTCGGGACGCGGCCTTCTCCGTCGTCTAGTTGGTAACCAGAGTCTCCTGTAGGGAGAGCGGACATTGTGTGTATAGGCCTATACGGGATTGACAACCCCGCACCCTGACTGCTAGCTACAGTCCACGGCCAACCAAGCTAAGGGGTGACAAATGTCACATTATATAGATGCTTGTAGGGCGTCTAGTACTCTAGTCAGTATGGTTACGAGTATCCTGGGTTGCCTATTAATTCATGGCTTTAAGGTAATAGTCTTTCGTCCGCGATTTACACTATATGCTGATGTCACCTTTTTCAGAGTGACACTGTTTTGACCTTGCTAGATGTATCTTTCATTTGATACCGTCTGGGGTCTGTTATCTCTGTTTGACCTTACAAGATGTATCTTTCGTTTGATACCATCTGGGGTCTGTTATCTCTGTTTGACCTTTCAAGATGTACCTTTCATTTGGTATCGTTTGTGGTCTGTCTTCACTGTTTTGACCTTGCGAGATGTACCTTTCATTTGGTAACGCCTGCGGTCTGTCTTCATTGTTATGACCTTGCAAGATGTACCTTCCATTTGGTATCGTCTTCGGTCCGCATTCACTGTTTTAGACCTTACCAGTTGTACCTTTCATTTGGTACCTTCGGGGATCTGTTTCTCCAATTGTTAGACTGAACCAGGCATGTCGTTAGTTCGATACTTTCCTGGAGTCTATGACTATTTTGCCTTAGTCAGCAGTCCTCACTGCTGAGGCATATGTTATTCCCTGATGCCTCTGCTTTCTTTAATAATCAAATTCAGTATTTTGATATTATTAGCAATTAAGGGAAACTTCTTCTTACCACATTACACTGACCAGTCTTGGTAGAAGGCTGCTTTTATTAAAGAAAATATAGGATTTTCTGGAAAGAACACTAATACACTGAAATCACTTAAACTACTGCTTTATAAAGTTATTTGACTAAATGACACTAAATACGTATGAACTCACCAGCATTGTAAAAATGTTGATACTCGCTTTTCAAATAACTTGTATTCTCAGGTTAGTATTAGACAGGTACATCCCCGGAGCTGTTGATGAAGATAGCTTAGTACCATGCTGTATTTATTCTATTACTTGTATTACTTTAAATTGTTGTAATGTAACCTTGTAAAACTATTACTATTAATGCAATATTTTGTTGTACTTTGATTACTATAATGCATGTGTTGTGATACTTGACATGACGTCATCCACCCCAGAACGTTTCCGCCGTTCCAGTTTTATGGTGTGACAAAACACCTCAGGAAAGTTACAGACTTCGGGGATGCTCGCAAGGTCTCTAACTTCTTGTTTCTCGTTGATCACATGGGCTAAGAATGCAATGCACTCCTTTCGTAGGAACTTTCGAGCTTTGATGCAAGAAATGATACGAAGATTGGAACTGGGTTTATCGCCATAGATTACGAGAGTTTGGTCCGAGAGAAGATTGAGACGGATAGCTTTTTCGTAAAAAAGGATATCAACATGATTGGGACTCAACCAATCCATGCCAATGATAACATCAAAGCTCTTAATGGAAACGGGCATGAGATCTATAGGAAATGAGTGATCATTTAGGGTAAGCGTACAACCTATGAATACGTCGTTAGCGCTTTCTTTCTCACCGTTAGCCATCTCGATGGTAAAAGTTTCAGTTAGTGGTTGAGGATTAGGTTTTAGATTATGTTTGAATGCATGACTAACAAAACTCCTTTCAGCACCCGAATCGAAAAGAATACTAGCATATGAGTTGTCGAGAATGAACGTACCCGAAACAACAGTGGGATCAGCGACTGCTTCCTCCCGTCCCATGGTTAGAACCCTTCCAGTGTTATCTGTAGTTCACTTCTTGGGACAGTTCCTTTCAAAGTGCCCAACTTCTCCATAGTTGTAGCAGGCTTGACTAACACCTGCTCCAGATGAATGGTTGGCTGATTGGGTAGGAGTTTTGCAGAATCGAACTGTGTGTCCTTTCCTACAACAGTTGGTACAGGATAGTTCTCGGCAGGGACCAGAATGATGATGGTACTTGCATTTGTCACAGAGAGGAAGATTACCAGCATCTTTACCGGTAGGAGTTGGAGCTATGGATCCCACAACAGAAGCAGCAGCAACAGGAGTAGTAGCAGCATGGACTGCTACTGTCTGCTATTTCTTGGAAGATCCTTGAGAAGATTGACCCTTCTTCTTTTTCCAGAATTTTCTCTTTTCGCCAATCTTTTGAGTCGGCTCAGAAGTGGTAGTGATTTCCTTAACGTCGTCGCTGTGATCGATCAGAGTTTGAGCTAAAGTCTTGGCACTATCATAGGTATCCGGATTAGCAGCCAAAACATGAATCTTTGTCGGTTGGGATAACCCCCAAACGAACCTTTCGATCTTTTTGTTCTCCGGAGTGACTAATCCCGGACAGAGAAGTGCGAGATCATCGAATCGGGAAGTGTATGCAGCAATGTCGGAACCCTACATCTTCAGGTTCTAGAGCTCATTCTCTAATTTCTGCATTTCACTACGGGGGCAGTACTCAGCAATAAGAAGTTCTTTCATGGCTTCCCAGCCCATGTCATTGGCTACGGGTAAGGTCAGAGATTTGACTCGGCCATTCCACCAAGTTAAGGCTTTATCAACGAAGGTACGGGCCACGAATATAACTTTATCGAACTCCGCACAAACACAGATTTCGAAGATGGACTCGATTTTCTCGAACCATCGGGATAAGGAAATGACACCTCCAGCGCCATTGAAGGATGTTGGTTTTGCATTCATGAAATCTTTGTAGGAACCCCCTCTTTGGTGTCCCTGGCTAACCTCGGGGTTTTGAGATTAAAGACCACCTCCTGAACCACTAGGGTTCATTTGTGACAATGCTGCCACCATTGCAGCTGTCATGATCGTCTGGAGTGATGCTAGGTCAAACTGGGGAGGAGGTGGCGGCGAAGAAGGATTGTTGTTGTTCTTTGAGCTGGGTCTCTTTCGGGGAGGCATCTTGATCTAATAAGATCAAGAAAGAGAGGATGGTAAGTCCTCTATATTGAATCGATAGATATGGCAGTTATATGATCCGAATAAGCGATAAAGCAGGAAAGAGTTATCGAAACAGATAATTTATCGCTAAGAATAATCACAGAACGCCACTCGAATAAGGATTTATACAGAGGATTCGGATCGAGAAATACTCCCATAGTATTTCATGAATTGATTATGACAATAGTTCGCTGTTTGGGATATTAGGGTAAGTTTTAGGCATGCCGTATATCACAGTCACTCCCAAGCACATGTTGGTCGTATCTCGAATGAATATAGTTGGCCAGGCTATATTGACCCCAGACACGACTACATAATTGCCCAGGTTGATGTTTCACAAATGTAAAGTATAGTAAGTTTGTACACAGAAAACATGTCTGCTCATGTGAAAATGTATAGTTGGTTATCTGACTTGTTAAACTGTTTTGTTACCTATCATGTATTACCAGGAAAGTCCCATACTTTCCTTATTGTATGTTACATATTGTAAAAGATGTATTGTTATCCGTTTGATACTCTTTCTAGTTATGTAAATGTTACCTAGGAAAGCCCCATGCTTTCCTGCATGTTGGTTTCTAATGTGTACGATGTTAAAGATGTAAAAGATGTAAACGTGATTAGGTTCCATGTTTTCCCCAGGAAAGTCCCGTACATTCCTGAATGTTAGTTACCGTACGTGAAAGATGTAAAAGATGTAAAAGATGTATAAGTGGTTTATTATTACTATAAGTAAATCTCTGTTATCCTAATTGCGAGTTCCAAAACCATACAATAGACTAAAACCTGTGGCAATAAGTAGTCCACATGTGGCAATAAGTAGTCCACATACTTATGACTTTCGTCACCCTTGAACCATTTCGGTTCGGCTGTTATTAGCAGCCAGGTGTGGGGTAGTCAGCCCCGTATAGATCTATACACTCAATTCACGCTCTCTAAATACCAGAGATTCTGGTTACGGGTGTAGTCCTGCACTCGCGTATCTCTGTGGAGTGTTCGCCGAGGACGTGTCTCCAATCATACAGGATTAACAAATTTACTAGTAATAATATGATAGTCCTCCACTCGCGTATATATGTGGAGTGTTACCGAGGACATAACAGTGTATAGGGATTATTCAAATGTCTAATGTTATCCTTTTAACTGATAAAATGTGGAAAACCATTTGTGAAATATATGTAAAACATAATAGTTTAAAGACCTATTTCACAAATATATGTTACGTGATCTGTATGTTCAAATGGTTATCAGTTGTGGTAATTAGTTATAAAAGCATATGAAATATGAAACACACATTTGAAAACATGTTTTAAGTACAAGAATTCCCTTGTAATTTGCTTGTGTCCCCCCCCCCCCCCCCCCCGAAAGCAGTGAAAAAGAGTAGGGGTATGAACTCACCGATCTCAGAAATGCGTCGGTTTTGGATACTAGACGTTGGTTCGGGGTTTGATTACTCGTGATGTTCCTATGTAAAATGAAATAATGTCCATATATACACAATTAGGGATACATTCACTAATCATATGGAACATTACACTCCAACGAGGTTAACCACCTCAAAACGAGCGTTTGGAGTCACCCGGGTGACATCTTCGGACGTGTAATGGCACTAGGGACTTGGGACTTGAGTTTACTCCCCAAGAGTAAACATTTTAAAGAGTTTACAGCCACATAACACACTTACACATTAGTTTACAGCCGTAAACTCATGTTGGTGTGGTTTTGATTGTTTAAATGGCTTAAATGGACATGGGGATTGTTGGAATGGATTTATAAAATTCCTTGGAATTGATTGAATGAAATTATAACACTTAAAAGGGAGTTTACGGCCACACCATAAGAGTTTACAGCCGTAAACTCACCCATCGCCAAGAAAAATTGATTTGAGCTACAAAGGACAATCACATGTGATTCTAGTTAATTTTCCAAGCCTTGTTATTAATTTAGAACATCATTTAACATACTTTTAGGAGTTTACGGCCTAGAGGCATGTTCTAAGGTCGTAAACTCTCTTATACCCATGAAAAGTTAGTTTTTGATGCTTAAAAACAATCACATGTGATTCTAGAAATTTATGCAAGCTATTTGAGTGTATTTGATGCATCATTAACAAGGTTTTATGAGTTTACGGCCAAGGGTATGTTCCCAGGCCGTAAACTCCTATAAATGACATTTTTTATATGTCTCAAACCCTTAAACTATTTTTAGATGCATCTAGATTTTACCACAAGGCCATTGGTTGAGTTTCAAGGCATTTGGACATGTTTTAAGGCACTAAATCCCCATTTAAGAGGAGTTTATGGCCCAAGAATGTGTCTTGGCCGTAAACTCACTTTTGTCCCCCAAAATTCATGTTTAAAGTGTTCCAAGTCTAGATTAGCAAGCCTTACGGTCATAACTAAGTCCCAACTATGATTTGGAAGGGTTATTTGGCTCAAAAACCCCATGTTGAGGAGTTTACGGCCCAAGCATGATCCTTGGCCGTAAACTCATGTTCTTGGTCCCAAAACATAACTTAAACATCAATTTGAAGGCTAAAGAGGTTGAATAACAAGTTAGGGGTGTTACCTCTTTGATTGGAAGCCTTAAATCTTTGTTTTGGACCTTTGATTTTGGATGAGGAGAGAGGTTGGGAGTGTTAAATGAGAAAATGGCCAAAGGCTTCAAATGGAGGCTTAAGACACATTATATAGTGTCTAAGTTTTGGACACGGTGGAATTCTACCCAATACCGGTGTTAGATGAGGCTTTTGGTCATACCCGATTAGGTTGCTGTAACCCGATACGGTAAATTCTAGAAATATTCCGATCACTAAATTTGGGTGTTAAAATGATTTCTAAATGTACTAAGACACCCATTAAGTCATTTTAAATATGTACTAGTTAATGACTTAATTAAACAGAAGATCAGAAATCGTATTTGAAAAAGACGTTTGGTTGCGTGAATTGTACTACGAAAGAGTTACAAGAAATGATACAGAAATTTCGGGTTGTTACAATTGACACCCGCACCCTGACTGCTAGCTACAGTCCACGGCCCACCAAGCCAAGGGGTGACAAATGTCAAAATTTATAGATGCTTGTAGGGCGTCAGGTATTCTAGTGTCGGTTAGTATGATTACGAGTATCCCAGGATGCCATATAATTCTTGGCCTTAAGGTAACGGTATTTCACCAGCAATTTACACTGTATGCTGGTAACTCATTTTCAGAATCACATTGTTTTGACCTTGCAAGATGTATCTTTCATTTGATACTGTATGCGGTCTGTATTCTCTGTTTTGACCTTGCAAGATGTATCTTTCATTTGATACTGTCGGCGGTCTGTATTCTCTGTTGACCTTGCAAGATGTATCTTTCATTTGATACTGGTTGCGGTCTGTATTCTCTATTTTGACCTTGCAAGATGTATCATTCATTTGATACTGTCTGCGGTCTGTATTCACCGTTTTAGACCCTACCAGCTGCACCTTTCATTTGGTGCCCTCTGGGGTCTGTGTCTCCATTTGTTAGACGGAACCAGGCATGTCGTTCGTTCGATACTCTCCTGGAGTCTATGATTCCTTTGCCTTAGTCAGCAGTCCTCACTGCTGAGGCATATGTTATTTCCCTGACTTCTCTTGATTTCTTAGTAATCAAATTCAGTATTTTGATAATGATAGCGATTAAGGGAAAACTACTTTTTACCACATAACTCCGTCCTGTCTTGGTAGAAGGCTGCTTTTATTAAAGAAAATATAGGATTTTCTGGAAAGAACTCTAATACACTATAAACTCTTAAACTACTACATTATAAAGTTATTTGAATAAAATGTCACTAATTACTTATGAACTCACTAGCATTTGTAAAAATGCTGATACTCGCTTTTCAAATAACTTGTATTCTCAGGTTAGCATTAGACAGGTACATCCCAGGAGTTGTTGATGAAGATAGCTTAGTACCAGGATGTATTTATTTCATTACTTTTAATACTTTGATGTATTGTAAACTATGTAAAACTACTACTGTTAATGCAATGTTTTGTTGTACTTTGATTACTATAATGCATGTGTTGTGATACTTGACATGACATCATCCACCCCAGAACGTTTCCGTCGTTCCGGTTTTGGGGTGTGACAGATTGGTATCAGAGCATTGTTTATAGTGAGCTAAGTATATCAATTCATAAAAGATATACAACCTATAAATACAAAGGGATAAAACACTCTGACAAGAATTATACTTTAAAATATAACAATATTTTACCAAAGTATAATAACATCCAGAATTTAAACACTTGAACACAAGTACCACAAGAAGAACAAGAATAAAAGTCTTCGGATGTTGAGCACTACAGTCAAACCTGGGCAGTTATGTAATCGTACGTTGGAATAAATGTAACCTGATTAACTACATTTATTCGAGATGCGACGAACGTGTGCTTTGGAGTGATAGTGGTGTTGCAACAGGTCTGAAACTTACCAACTAGGAATGCTAGAGCCAAACATAAAGTTAAAATACTATAGGAGTATTTTGGAACACTAAAAGACTCACATTAATCCCAGAATCATAATCAGAAGATAAGAAACAAACAAGAAATTTAAAATACCATAGGGGTATTTTAGGATACATAGATAACCTTGTGTGAAGAACTAAAAAGATCCTTATTGATATACTTACAATAACAGCGAGTATACTCCCAAGGTTATATATAATAAGGATCCCATAGGCTAAGAATGTGTGGTTTCGCTCTATTTCCTTTTCCTCGTTGGGATGTGGTTCTAGAGTAGTATCACATATTCGAAGGCCTATTGGATCCAAGCTATATATGATTTGTATACCCTATGCAATCGTAGTAGGACCCACTATGGATCATCCAGTGAAATGTTAATAATCTCTTAGGATTCCTTAGACATTTCCGTTCTCGCACGAACCCTATAGAAAAACCCTATCCACTTCAGTGCTTGACAGAAGAGTCGATTCTGGCCCCGAAGAAGTTCATTGAGAAGATTTCCAGCTCGGAAACGAATGAACTAGGTCAAGACTATTAAATTCACCAAGTGCCTATATCTTTTAGTGACACTGGTGAAGAAATTCGCCTAAACTTCCGAGATTCCAGTCATCCATCATGAAGTGATGACACCCATAGTCGGAGTCAGAAGGAAGGCGGAGTAGAAATTCAATATGTCCATACGAGGAGAGAACCCTAGGTAACTACCCGAAGGAAACCAACGTCGACTTCAATCAAAGATACGAGGCAGACACATAGGGAGCCAGTGCATGGAACCCGAGAGTTGTCTTCTCCTAGTGTTCTCACACTAATAAACCCTTAAAATAATATAATTTAGTGAGTTAGTGGTTACACTACTCACTCTATGTGTTAGGTAAGTCATCTTTTTCCCCGTTGCCAGTAATACGCTTAGAGCGGATCCCTACACCTCTGTTGAAGTTGTTTAGCCATAAGTCTTCATGAGCCTCTCTTCCTGCGGTCTTCGTTCCGAACGATTCTCAAATCTCTCCAGGTCAGAGAGTGAAACCTTTCCCAGTATAAAGGTAAATTAGTAGGAACGACTCGCATGTTATGGCCTTTCCGATACCCATACTCCTACCTTGTACACCAGGACTACATCATAGGGATGTAGGTCGACACTCATACAACCAGTACCCGAGCCACGGGAAAAATCTATGCCTAATACAGTTAGGACAGATATGTCCAGAGTTAGCCATCGTCTCTCATTTTCTTGCGTTCCTTTCCATGTAGGAAAAACCATGCCTCCGAAGAAGCGCAACCAATCCGCAAGCAAGAAACCTGCCCTCCTATTCGATGAAGCTACGTTTCAAGCTGTAGTCTCGGCAACCGTAATAGCTGTCATGGCTCACCAGAATGCTAACAACGCCAACGTTAGCAAGGGCCCTATCGGGATTTTCGATCCTAGTAGTGGACAGCAACAACCAACCTCTGCATACCCAACCACCCAAGAACCTCACTCAAATCCACTGAAGAGAAAGATCAAGATCGAGGAGGGAAGTAACTCGGCACAAGGACCTTCCGAAGGGCAACGAGCTGCGATGGTCAAATTCCCTACCAACCCTTCCATCCCTACACCTAGGAGACCATACTTAGGAAACCTTCCCCGTTGCAGCAAGTGCAGCTACCATCATCATGGTGTCTGCCGGGAGTTCTATTGTGCTAGGTGCCACATGTTGGGGCATACTGCTCGTATCTGCAGAACCCCGATTGAGTTTATTACATCAACCACCAATGTGGCGACCCGTACAGTTTGCCACCTATGTGGTGAAATGGGACACTTCAAGGACTGCCCAACCGAAGGGAAAGACAAGGACACAGGAGGAGTCTAACTCTAATGCTTAGGGAGAAGCATCAAGGAACCTAGTAGATTTTTGGTACGTCTCTCAATCTCAGATAACTAAACTGAAGACATTAAAAGACTAATTCAAAATGTAAATATTTCCCATTAAGGCGAAAGTCGCAGCACTGTTATAAAATATAAAAATTCATCAGGTAAAACTATAATGGCAAAACATATACGTTACGACCATGTATAGTTAAGATGGATAGACCTAGAGTTAGTGAATGCCACCTCATTTCCTGTTCCTCGTTGGGTTGTGGATTTAGGGCGGGGTTGCTCAGTCAACAGTCCTCCCCACCTTAATTATACATGACTAGTATATGTTAAGCGATTATAGCAATGCCTTGTGAAAATTCGTTCATGAAAAAGGTACTCTGTTCAGAACACTCAGGACTCTCTATAGTTCCGCGTCGACTCTATCGGTCCAAGTATCCGTGGCAGTGATACGAAGGATGAAACCTGAAACGCCTAGAAACTTGTGTGCCTGTTCGGCGCATGACTCTATCGATCTTCATCTTATATCATGTCGAAGTGTGCCAACTTCGACGACCCTATCGATCATGGTTTGACTTCGTTCCACCACCTGTTCATCCCTAGTGCTGTGTAAAAAAAAAGAACTTTCTTCGTAGCCATGTTGGCAAATAAAGGTTCTTCCGAACCTAAACATAATACAAATAACTAAACCTAATGCGATTTGGCATTCATCACTTTTATTTCAAACATTCTGAAGTACCCAGGAGAGGGGTACCGCACGCTGTTAACCAACCCTCCTTAGACAGATAAGAATCGAAGCGAAAGACACTGCATGCATTCCAGAAGACGATAACCACCCGAAGCATACCTAGTAGATTCCCTAGAACGACCCTTCATTCTATCCCATGGAACGGGAGCTAGAGTCAAGAGAACCCTACGGATTAAGCTACTATAATGACCACAAATCCGAAGTTGTTGTCATTCCACTCGAGCCAACCTAGTAGCTAACACCCTCGGTTAATAATGAAATCTGAGTCGTAAGAGTCAAGGACATTGACTACGACCATCCATTCACGCTTAATCCCCCAAATTAAGCATCGCGGCGAATATCCTGGAAATCCGAGAGCTGCGATAAAGTAAACTCTAAGAAGAGTTGATGAAAAGATTAAAGTTCCGAGTGATGGGAACCTATACTCACTAGATTTGACCTAGACCGAGAAGACTTAGAACCTTCGGAAGAGTAGTTGCAGTAGATGCTCGCACTACTCAGGCACTTCGTCCACCCTGTTACCGACGAGTAGTGCTTAGGATCCTCCGCCCTCTCGCATGGAGGAAATCGTCGTCGCCCTGTAGACGATAGGCAACATTCTTCGAAGTGAACACTAGAATACCGAGAACCACAGGATAGCCTCCGCAGCTAAGAATACTCGATCAAAGTGCGAATGTAGTTGTGTTAAGCCTCATGACCCAGATCCTGAAGAGATTATAGAATTGACACCAGCCTTGGTGTTAGTTGAGGGGTTATGCAGGAGCATGCACTTTCTGCACTAGAATAAACCAAAGTCTTAGAGATTAATTGGACCATTAGGTGTTCCACGAGTACTATCTCACGCAGAAATAGTAGAACCACCTCCCGAGATAGTCCAACACTCGTCTGGTGAAACCCTATCTCCCCGACTCTCAAGGTTTCCGTATCTCAAGATTCTTTAGTGCAGGTTCATTTTTGAACCAGCTTGAGATAGACACTCTATAGAGAACAGATAACCATAGTCAACCAAACTATTCGACAATCTAGAAAGCCTCTAAAAGCCAATTGACAGGATGCACGAAACCAAACACAACCCGAGATTTCTAAGAACCAACCTGAAGGACTACACATTCAGTACGAGTGAGAACGTTAGGAACTTCGGAATGGCGATCACGCCAATGATGATCGTGCCATAGAAGTACACTATGTTCTAAGTACTAAAAAGCTCTACCCTTCTCAGAGCTTTGGACCATCCAAGAATCCTCGCAGAGATTTGGTCCAACCCTCGTCAGACCACTACTACTTTCATATATTTCACAAGATTCACACGCGATCGATCCACTTCTTAGACCTGATACGTGATTACCCAACGTCACTCTTCGTGCCTCACTCATCCTGATGGAAACCATTGAGAACTCTAACCTCGTAGATACACTAGTTGGAACCCACTAGCTACACGAGATGGAATCTGCATCCCGTACGTGAAGGTCTGTTGGAATGATAAACACAGACCAGAGTTCACTTGGGACTGCAAGGAAAAACCATATAGGAAGTACTCTCTTACCTCTACTTGGCCATTCATACCTACTTCCTTACTTAGATCTGAATTTCGGGACAAAATTCCCTCTAATGGGGGGATGATGTGACAACCCAAAGTTATTCTGTTACATAACCCTGTTACCGTTAACGGAATATTCCACTGTATAAAAGTTTTGTTAATTAGAGTTTGTCAATTTCATAAACATTTCTTTTGTTTGTATTTAATATGCCGTTAAGTCGTGATAAAAGGAAATAAAAACACATAACACACATAGTCCATTTATTCGGAAAAAGTTAGTTTTATTATTACAACCACTAAATCGGGTGTGACTTAAAGCCCCGTTAAACGACAATATCGGGTAGAATATCACAAAGCTCCAACTCCAACCCATATATAAGGGGTAGTAAACTCCATTTGAGCCTTTTCCACCCTCTGTCTCTATACTCTCTCTCTAGACTCGTTTTTTACCCGAATCTGCAACCAAATGCTTCCAAATTGTAAGTCCGCTTACCCTAGCTTGTTCTAAACATTATGACTTGTGATTATACCCCAAAATTCGACCATATAAGTTCTCAAAGAGGAGTTTCTGGCCCAGGAACACTCTAGGGCCGTAAACCCCTTAAATGTGGCCAAAATGACCCGAACTTGTCCCACTGAGCCTAGGAACCAATTAAGGAATTTGTCTAGGAGTGTTTAATCATCAAAACATAGGATTTTAGTGCATAAAAGAGAGTTTACGGCCCAAGCACATGCTTAGGTCGTAAACACCTCTAAACCTTGCTAAAGTGCCCCAAAAACACTCCCAAACCACCCTTAGGCTTAATACATGAATTAGGGGCTTGCTATTTCGGGTTTAGTTCATCCAAACACAAAGATTTAAGGGGTTAAAAGGAGTTTACAGCCCAGACACATGTCAAGGCCGTAAACACCCTTAATGATGCCAAAATGTTGGTTTTTGTTCCCTAAATGGCCTTAGACTATTACTATAAAATGCTAGGAAGGTATTAAAGGCTTAAAACCTCTCTTAACTCATGCCATAGGAGTTCACGGTCGTGAACTCCCTTAGGGATGGTTCATGGGCCGTAAACTCCATAATGGAGCCCTTAAAGACCTTAAACTCACTCATGCCTATTGGATTTAGACTTAGAATAATTCCATGAATAAGATAGAGCCTTAAAACACACTAGAACCCCCTCACCATGAGTTTACGGCTGTAAACTCATGGTGAGTAGTCCCTGGGCCGTATACATAGCTTTGGGAGTTTACTCTCAGAGAGTAAACTCAATTCCTAAGCCATACACACTATTAGACGCTACCCGGGACACCCCAAACACTTAACCAAAGTGCTTTCCGCTCCTTTGAGTGCGTATACGTGTTTAATTAGTACTAAATATACTAATTGTATGTGAACATATGTTATCATATGTTAAATAGGTCATTGAGTGTGTTCGAGTCTTTACGTGACACTGAACACCCAACCGGCACCTCCGTCGGACCTACTTACACTAGGTGAGCTCATACCCCTGAATGAACCTTTTAAATGTTTTTACATGTTTTATAGGGGGGGGGGGGGAATACAAGTTAAACATGCCAGTTATCATATCAATCACATGTAATTGATAACCCGCATTCATAGGGTTTTACCACGCTATATACTGTTTTACCGAGTAGGAGACTATGATGGTTTCACAAAGGTTTTCATTTGTTTCAAAACTCTTACTTATACTGTTTTATCTAAATTCATTTTAAACTGGTTTATAAAGGTTCCAAGGACTTATTAAGTCTTTCAAACTTATATTACCAAAGAATACCAAGGTGTGATTTTCCTAAGTATGAAGGTTTTCCAAGGTTGTCGTCAAATTCTCTTTCACGTCGTATACTTATACTTGTTAGTTATCGCTGCTTCGCTTTCACTTATTGTAAACTCCTACTTGATAACATCTTCACTTCTTGATACACTTATACCTGTTATTGCCTCTATATCGCTTATACTTGTTAGACGCTTCTACTTCATCAATTGTCGATTCCACTTCGTGATACACTTATACTTGGTACACTTGTACTTCACGATTCGATTGTTCCACACTATTCGCTCACACTGTATGATTCAAGTATTCGCTCACACTGTATGATTCAGCTATTCCACACTATTCGCTCACACTGTATGATTTAGTTACTCCACACTATTCGCTCATACTGTACGTTATACATCACGATTCAGTTATTCCACATTGTACGTTTACACACCGCGACCCAGTTATACATCACGATGCGTTTCCACTTGTTACACACTCAATCGTAGTTAGATGTATGTATGTACTTGTATAGGTGCATATAAGTAATGATTGAATGACTTAGGAAGGTTTGTCCGCCCTATTTCCTTTTCTTCGTTGAGATGTGGTCTGGTGGGATCGAATGGCCGTCCGAAGGTCGTTTCGTTCATTTGTTGTATGTTATGTATACGAGTATAGACATATAGGTTTACATTAGTCAGTCTAGTTATGAGTCTCTACCCCTCGTTCAGCACTTACATATGAAACCCACTACCCACTATTTGGGATGCATCTTCGGGACACGACCTTCCCCGTTGTCTAGTTGGTAACCAGAGTCTCTTGTAGGGAGTGCGGACATTGTGTGTATAGATCTATATGGGATTGACACCCCCACACCCTGACTAGGGCATCAGGTACTCTAGTTTCGGTTAGCATGGTTACGAGTATCCCAGGTTGCCTTATAATTCATGGCCTTAAGGTAACGGTATTTCACCGGCAATTTACACTGTATGCTGGTAACTCATTTTCAGAGTCACATTGTTTTGACCTTGCAAGATGTATCTTTCATTTGATACTGTATGCGGTCTGTATTCTCTGTTTTGACCTTGCAAGATGTACCTTTCATTTGATATTGTCTGCGGTCTGTATTCTCTATTGACCTTGCAAGATGTATCTTTCATTTGATACTGTCTGCGGTCTGTATTCTCTGTTTTGACCTTGCAAGATGTGTCATTCATTTGATATTGTCTGCGGTCTGTGACAACCCGATATTTCAACTACATGTAAACGACCTAAAAAGTCAAGTATTGTAACCACGTTAGTTGTAATAAAATTTACTTCGAAAATAAAATATCCAAAAATCACTAATTAAATTATCTTTTATGATAGATGTCATTAAACCATGATCGTACGTAAAAAGAACGCTCGAATCCGACTTCGTATAAGAAAGTTAGGAATTTTTTTAGTTCGGATTAACGACAGACGGCTAAAAACTCGAATTAGAGATCGAGCGACTTTTGGCCGGAATGACCTAAACGAGAATCGAAGGTCTCATCAATGGTATTTCAGCGGTAAAAAGTCTGGCAAAAACCGACGTCAGATAAAGGAGTTATGAATTTCTAAAGAAATTTTCTTACCGCGACCTTTTAAAAATAAATAATAAAAATAAGTTTGAAATTTGCTGACAGAATCTGAACGAAAGTTGTAGAGTATGGTCTAACCTTCACGGGGATATAAAGAATGTCGAAAACGGAGTTCGTATGAAGAAGATATGAATTTTTTAAATAAATTATATATTTATTTAAATCAAAACTCCTATAAATTATATATTTATTTAAATCAAAAATCCGGTATTATCCGAAGGGGGAGTCAGCGTACTCATCCGAGTTATGCGCCGCGTAACCCCGTACGCGAAGGCCTTGGCCTCGGATCGTCCATGTCGCGCCTGTGCGAACCACCATCCCGTCCCATCCGAGCTCCGAGGCAATCGAGGACTCGGTCACGCATGACGTACGCGTACGCCCAGCGTACGTGCGTACGCACCGCGTAACAAGGCCTCTCAGCCTCCTATAAATAGAGATGTGAGGGTTCCGGGAAATTCACCCCATCTCTCTCATTTCTCTCACGATATTGCCTCGATTTTCGTTCCCGCACTACCCCGAAGCTCCGATCACTTTGCTCGAGTCCCGAAGGTCGTTCGTGCCCCCGAGGTTCCCGAGAATTCCGAGGAAATCCACTTTCGCAAGCCGAAACCCTGTCCGGTTTTTCATCTCGCAACCTCCGATTTTACAAGTGACTTCATACCCCTATAATTCACGTTTTAAATGTTTTATGAGTACTTTTACATAAACTTTCACTTTACGCATTTTATAGGGTATTATATAAACTTTCACTTTACGCGTTTTATCAAAGGAATCATATGTGATATGAAACTATCAAAGGAGATTTTTTATATGCAAAGTATAACACGACAACACTTTATCTTTTTAAATGAGAAACAATTTAGGTATTTTATATAAATCAGATACTTTGCTTATATTACATTCGGTGTGTCAGTTTTGGCACTACAAAAACTACACTTTTTCATAACAAGTGAACATTTTCACTACGGGTTTATTTAACAAATGAAACACACTTTTAGGAAACTATAATAGGTATAGTTTCACGAGAATACTACAAACTTTACATACATGGAAATACTACTACGATAATCTACGTTCATATACAATAACTAACGAACATTTTCACACGTAAATCTGTTTTATACTAAGTTTTGTGAGACATTAACTTCATGTACGTTCGAGTACACATTTCAAGTCCTGTATTATATAACAGAATCCCTTGGAGGGGGAGCATGGTGTTTGTGTATAGATCTATACGGGCTTGACAACCCGCACCCTGACTGTTAGCTACAATCCACCTTTTGGGGTGACAAACGTCAGAACATTCCAACGCCTGAAGAACGTTGTGTATAGGCATTCCTTGTCAATAGCATGGTTATAAAACTCACATGGGGTATTTAAAAGACATTGATTTACGGAGTTTTTCGGACAAATTGAAATCTTTATACTTACATACATTTACTAGAAACAAGCAATTGTCGTGAAAGAAGGTTACAATTATACTAATAGAAAATATAGGATTTTCTAGGAACATGCAAACAAAGAACAAAAACATTTCATTTCATACAAACATTGTCATTAAATACTTATAAAACTCACCAGCTTAAATGTTGATCTACTCTTTCAAAACTACTTGTATGTCCCAGGGATTCAGTAATTACAGGTAACAAACAGATTTTGAAGAAGGGACGTTGCGGCGCAAGTTTAATTTCATATTTTGACATCATTATGTGATTGATTTTGAACATGTACGCTTTTAAACAATGTAAACTTTCAATTATATATATGATGGTTGTATTGCTTTCTTTACTATGTATTCATTTGTTACGTTACCACATGAAGTCATCCGCCCCCGAACGTTTCCGCCGTTCCGGTTTGGGGGTGTGACAGATTGGTATCAGAGCAATGTTTATAGTGAACTAAGTATATCGAACCTCATAAGATATACAAACTATAAATGCTTAGGGACTCAAAGTCTCTGACAAAAGTTTTTGTACCTAAAATCCTTATTTCACATAAATAGATTATTTTAGGTTATAAAAATCCGAAATACATGCATACAACGACACATTTTATGATAAGAACTATACAAAAAGTATTAGGACAAGTTGGACACTACGATTAATTCTCGAGATATGTAATCAAATTTGGGACGAATATAGCCTGATCAAGTATGTTTATCTGAAATTTGACTAACGTATGTCAAGGAATGATCGTAGTGAGCAACAAGTCAAAACTTAACAAACTAGACACTAGTATCTAACGTGCAAACTAAATACTATAGGAGTATTTGGTGCATACAATAGATTAATTAGTATTACATATCTCAAGTTTTGTTCAAATCTTATAACCCTATTCTCGTATAGTCAAATGGTTGGATTTCACCTGCATGGAGACCCCTGCTATCCACAACAAGGCAACGGAGGATGGATTGAAGAGGATCTGGAGGAGGACGAAGAGCCCATTGAGTTGGATCGCGGGGACGACTCTGGGACAGACTCATAACCAAAAATAGTAAACCCTCCAACCATTAGGAGGAACTTTCTAGGACCGACTCCCGTTTGGAAGTCACCTCGTCCACTGGAGCCAACAACAAGGGATACGCTCTCCCTATGGAATGTGTCGAGACTTCTACGACATCAGGGACGGAGGTTCAGCCAACCGAGCACTTCCAGCAATGGTAGGTAAACTGGCCAACCAGTCCTACCAAACGGGGGTTCAAGCAAACCGAATCCGAGAGGTCAACGTGGAAGTACAAGTCCACACGGCCGATATCAGCCGCCTGGATATGTTGCAGAACGAAATCCACCTCCGCGCCGAAGCATTCCAAGCACAAGCGAATGCAGCCTTCACAGAATTGAGGGAACAACAAGCCGCCTTTTATAGGCGTCTTATGGAGTCGAAGCAATTAGATGCAGAATCGAGCTCCAAGCGCAACACACGTCACAAATAGTACTTGTGAAAACCTCAAATTTTGTTATAAGATAGGACTTCGGCTAAAAGTTTTTGACTCCTTTAAATTCATGTAATTGGAGACCCGTTTAAGGGTCAAATTTTCGTGATCATTGTATCATCTATTATATTAATATAATTTGCACGCTATTACTACTACGTTGAGTGTCGCATTAAATCTTTAATATACTATGGAAAAACAATACGCTTGTTCACATATTCGGATTTACGAATAACCTTCGCTCTTCTATTTTGTAAAACTCATAATATCATCTGTTGTTGAACTATAGCAATTGATTCATGCAGGAATACTAGACGTAACCCTAACAACGAAACACCGATACCACCTCCACCTCCTCAATTCGATGATGTCATGTTCCATGCAACAGCCACTGTAGCTGTGACGGCTGCCATGTCATAGATCAATACTCCTGTTACTAGGGGTTCAGGAATTGGCATGCATCCTTCCAACCATGGCGATAGTCATGGACAACCCCGGGAGTGCACCTACAAAGACTTCACAAATGCTAAGCCCCGGATGTTTAATGGAACGGGTGGTGTGATGGTTTTAAGGCAGTGGATTGAAAAAACAGAATCAGTGTTTGAAAACTGCTCCTGCCCCGAGCACAACAAGGTCAAGTTTGCAACTTACACATTTACTGATAGGGCTTTAACTTGGTGAAATGGCCACGTTAAGGTACTTACCCTGATAGTGGCAAACTCGATAAGTTGGGAGAGCTTGAAAATCATGTTGATGAGGGAGTACTGTCCACGAGGAGAGATTCAAAAACTTGAGCACGAACTCTAGACTCTAGGAATGATTGGTACCGACATAGCAACTTATACCAATAGATTCTGCGGCCTGGCAATCCTTTGCCCGGATATGATTGCTCGCGAGAGCAAGAAGATAAAGCGATACTTTTGGGGACTATCACCCCAAATTCAGTCGAGCGTGTTAGCTTCCAAACTTGTCACCTTTGAAAGTGCCAAAGAGCTGGCACAATCGCTCATTGATTACGGAAATCATCAACACTCAGCAACTTCTGCACCAGAACCACACAAGGGAAACAACAATAACGACAACAACAAGAAGCGAGGGTGGAATAAGGGGAAGGGTGGATCTTCCCAAGAATCCTCGAAGAAACAACAACTGGTTGTCGTGAACGCTGCGACAGTGTGATAACTCGAAATTTCCATTCTATACAAACAGTATCACTTCAATAGAAGTTATAACAGTCATAGTCGATTTTCACACTTTTCGAATAAGTTGGAGTAATTTAGGGTTTACACTTCAGTAAACATCAGGAGAGTGGATGCACTACGGTTTGTGCAACACTGTTATTCCAACACTCGGTTATATTAGAAATCAATTCCAGAATAAAAATATTTTTTGCCAAAATATTTCAGGACTATAAATAGATTTCTGAACTAAATTCATTCATTTTTCACATTTCCAACTAGAGAAAAGCCATTTTCTTTCTCACGGATCTTCGGGTTTTCATCCCAAATCATGAGTCTACTTTCCTAGATGTGTTTTAATGCTTGTTATATGCTTAATAACATTGTTTACATGTCAAATATGTAAGATCCGGGAGTTTACCGCCCAAGAACGTTCTTGGGGAGTAAACTCCAAAACAAAGCCTAAAAGCTACCTAGTCCCATTTCCTTGCTAGGTGACTAGTTAAGGACATTATGTATGATCATTTGAGGCTAGAACACAATCAAGAACACCTAGTTTTAGGAGTTTATGGCCCAAGAGTTTCTTGGACCGTGAACACCAATTTCAAGGGCTTAAATGTGCCCTAATCATTCCTAAGGCTTTAAGACATTAACCCTCTATTACTTCTAGCTATTTTGGAGAGTTAAGCACATCAAAAACACCCCTTAAAGGGAGTTTACAGCCAAGGAATAACTCTTGGGCCGTAAACTCCAAGTAAAGGCACCAAAGTGTGCCTAAGGTCCCCTTTACCCTTAAACAAAAGTCTAGAAATTATCCTTTGTGTGCAAGAGGCTTGAATGAATTAAAACACCCACCCCATAGGAGTTTACAACCGTAAACTCTAGGGGATATGGTCTTTAGGCCGTAAACTCCTCAAAGGAGCATTTTAAGGCCCTAAACTACCTAAAGGATTAAACCACCTATGCTAGGCTTATTCTAGAAATCATTTAACACTTTAAAACAACCAAAACCACCAAGACAAGAGTTCACGGCCGTAAACTCCTTGTGTGGAGTTTATTGGGTAGTAAACTCTTATTCAAGGTCTTTTGGTACATTAAACCCTTTTGCCTTGTCCCATATCGACTTAGATGCAACCCTTAGGACCTATAACACTTATACAAAGTGTTTACATGTTCCTGAGTGTCCCAACTTATTTTATTAAGTTATTAATTGGCTAATTAGTTATATATATGCTCATTATATGATAACTAGGCTTGTGCATGTGAACAAGTCTCCGCTTTCCACCTAGCACGGTATTCGATACTTCAATCCAATTCACTCACCACAAGTGAGTTCGTACCCCTTTAATTAACCTTTAAAATGCTTTTAAATGTTTTAAATACTTTATGGGGGATAAAAGTTAAATACTTATAGTTATTACATCAATCACATGTGATTACATTAATCACATGCGGTTAATAACCAGAAAACCAATGATTTTATCACTGTTCAAACTGTTTATCAAACTGTTTCACTTCAAAATGTTTTACAAATCATTTACTTATCAAGTGCTTTTATTAAACTTTGTTTTACTTCTTATAAATTGCATGCCCATATATGTATAGATATATAAGAAATGTTTAAAGGGCTTAGGAAGGCCATCCACCCTATTTCCTTTTCGCGCTTGAGATGTGGTCTGGTGGGATTTCGGGTAGTCGTCTAAAGGTCGTTTCAATATTAGTTATATATCAATTATACATATATAGACATAAAAGTACTTCCATATTCATACTTATCAGTACATCATTAGTAAGTTACCATCGGGGTAACATAGGATCATACTACTACAATTTCTAGATCAACGAGTCAGTTCATTCATGAGTCAATACTTATTACTAAGAGAACATATACAACGATACTAGAACAAGTAACATTATATTACATATACACGAATACGTTAACAATTGTGATCCACTGTATGGGAGCATGCCTTAATTGTCATGACCCGAGTTGTAGCCAGAGTCTCTTGAAGGGAGAGCGTGAGTTTGCGTATAGATCTATACTGGATTGACTATCCTACACCTCGCTGCTAGCTACAGCGGGACCGGCAGGTCTGCGGGTGCCAAACGTCATACCTTATCTTTCGACTATACGTTGTTGTTGTTACCAGTCTATAGTATGGTGCAATTTATCACATGATACCATAATATAAATCCGGTTTAAGGTAGTTAGTACAGCAGTAGTTCCTATAATACAACACTACAGTACTACAATAATTTACCCATTACAAACTTTTAGTGATTGTTTCACTTAAAGTTTAATGTACAAAATATATTTTGTTAAATGATAGTTATACTTGGGAAATTACACACTTTTACAACAAACGAGCATACAAAGCAGTTAAGCCTTGGTAGAAGGCTACTTTAATAGAAAATATAGGTTTTTCTGAGAGATTTAAACTTGAACAAACACTTTCAAACATTTACTTACATTTTACAAACTTACACTTCAGATATGTTCAAACGTTTTTGGATGACAAATACCGACACTAAAATACTTATGAACTCACCAGCTTAATGCCGATAAACTCTTTTAAAATAACTTGTATTCTCAGGTCATCAGTAGACAGGTACCGAGGCCAGCTTTTGAGAAGATGGAGCGCATCCAAGACTCATCTTATTAGTTTGATTTACATTATTTTTGGTGTCTATAACTGTACAGAACACGCTTGTATTAAAATTATATATTTAATGCAATGGATGATGTTGTTTCCTTATTTAGATTTACTGTGTTGTGATACTTTACATGACGTCCTCTGCCCCAGAACGTTTCCGCCGTTCTTGATTTTGGGGTGTGATAGACGGTACCTGCTACAGTTCCAACGAATCCTTATGTAGGCAACCTCCCAAAGTGCACCAATTGCAACTACCTCCACCACGGACCATGTCGGGAAATGCAGTGCTCCAACTGCACCAGAAAGGGGCACACTGCCCGTTTCTCCAAGGCCCCCGCAAAACCAATCACTCAAGTTCCCGGTGCTGGTGTAGGCCAAGCCTGCTACGGTTGTGGTGAGGTGGGCCACTACAAAAGAAACTGCCCAAAGGCAGCAAATACCGGCGGAGTAGGATGGGTATTAGCTATTGGCCACGAGGAAGCCGTAGCTGATCCTACAGTAGTTACTGGTACGTTTCTTCTCGATAATTCATATGCATGCATCCTATTTGATAGCGGAGCGGAGAGAAGCTTTGTGAGCCAAAACTTTATTCACTTACACGTAAACCTATCATGTTAGGAGAATCATTCACTGTAGAAATGGCAAATGGGATAACGGAAAACACTAATTGCATATACATGGGTTATACATTAACTTTAGACGGTCATTCTTTCCCAATTAACCTTATGCCAGTCCACATAAAAAGTTTCGACGTTATAGTTGGCAAGGATTGGTTAAGCCCTCTTCACGCCGACATCATGTGCTTTGAAAAAGCCGTTCGGCTAAATCTTCCTAACCATGAAACAATAGTGATCTAGGACGACAAATCAAGTACAAACCTTCGCATTATTTCGTGCATCAAGGCTCGAAAGTGTTTGCGGAAGGATTATCAGGCATTTCTCGCACACATCGTCGATACGAGTCAATAGGTAAAAGATATAAATGGCATCCCGGAGGTACGGATTTCCCCGATATCTTCCCAGAAGAACTACCGGGATTACCGCCACAACGCCAAGTCAAGTTCATAATCGACTTAATTCCACGGGCTACCCCTGTAGCAAAATCGCCGTATCGGCTGGCACCAGCAGAGATACAAGAACTTTCCAGTCAGCTTAACGAACTACACCAAAAAGGATTCATCAGACCAAGTTTCTCACCTTGGGGAGCACCGGTCTTGTTTGTAAAGAAGAAAGACGGATCATTCCGGATGTGCATCGACTACCGAGAGCTGAACAAACTCACTGTCAAGAATCGTTACCCTCTACCTCGCATTGACAACCTATTTGATCAACTTCAAGGAGCGAGCTACTTCTCAAAGATATATCTGTTGGATAAGGTGTCTAAGTCCATAACTATTTCTGGTATGTACTTGACCCGACCCAGCATGGTCCATTTGGGTTGCATGGCACCATGCAATTGGATAGACTAAATGAGAGAAATAACACTTGGAGATTATTAATATATTATAAGTTCTAATATATTAATAATATTATTTGATTAGTTTGATCAAGAATTAATTTAGAATTAATTATGTGATCAAAAGATAACTAATTAAATATATGGGTTGATTATGTAAATCATCCATATCTTGTATAGTGGGCTAAAAGGCTCCATGGACTATCAAGTTGGGTTCCACCCATAGGATGCTCCATGGATGCTCCATGGGAGTTACAAACCCATGGGTCATGGAAATGAAGAGTCATGACACATTAGGGTTTAACCCTAGATGTGTCAACACTATATAAGTAACATGTTCTCCACCCAAAATCGGCTACACTAAGAAATAAGAAGGCTTGGCCGATTTTGAAGAAGTGTGTGTTCTCTCATAAGTTCTTCCAAGAGCATTTGGTGTTGTGTGAAGCATTTGAGGCATCACACTTGGGGTGCTAGGCTCACAAGGTTTCAAGGAACACAAACAACAACAAGGTAAGTTATTCTATCTATACTTTAAGTTAAAATTGTTCCCCATGTATGCTAGATAGGAATATAACCTTGGAATTCAACTTTGCATGACAATTAGACAAACATAGATCCAAGGTTATTAGGGTTGCATGTACACTTAGGAAGTGTTAGAATGCTCAAAACCCATCAGTGGTATCAGAGCCTAGGCTTGTTTGCTCTTATTTGTGCTTAAAAGTTGAAAAAAGAATCGGAAATCTTGCTGTCTGTGAATGGACTCGTCGAGTCTATAGGGGGGGACTCATCGAGTCCATGAGTATCTTCAACCAACTCGGCGAGTCAGTTCATGCACTCGGCGAGTAGGGTCGACTGATTGCAGAATTTCGATTCAGTTGTTGGAAAATGAATTAGAAACATTACCCTAAACTGTTTTGGTAATTGAAAACTTGTTTTTGGTGGTGTAATGTCTTTGTTAATTCATTTACAACAACTAGTTATCAAAATTACAAAGTTTTATGTAATTTTTGATTATGTTCATATTCATGTTCTTGTTCTTATGATGTTTTAGATGATCATAGGAATTATTTGTAACCTATTTGGTAGATTAATTCTTGATCATAATGTGTTTTAATGGAGTCCATAACTTATCCTTAAGTTATGGAAAACCAAGAGTCACACTTGAGTTAAAACCATTAAAACAAATACAAGAGTTAGAAAAATGAAGAGTCTTCATTTTATTACTCTATTAAACTCATAAGTTACAAGAAATGAAAAGTTTTGAAAGTTATAAAACTTGCCCTCAAGTTATGGAACAAGTAAAGTTAAGTTAAAACTTTAAGTTCCAACCCCTAGAATTTTAAAAGTTAAAATTCAACCCTTATACTTATATTATGATGATTTAATAATTATATATATATATATGTATAAGAATAAAGTCGTCTTACCGCTAGTACGCCTCGTTCACGAAGCCGGTCTATAAGGTGGGTATAAGGTTGTTGCCTATAAAATGGTGACTTAATGGGTGTATATTCTCACCCATCGCTTGCTTGACTGGTGGAGGGTCGTTAGCCGAACGGGTAAGACAAGGACTTATAAATTCTCATTCAAAGTATGATGAATATAATAAAGTAACTAAATGTTTATTAAATTCCCAATCTTAGTTACTTTAGGAAAATGTGAATAAGGTGCTAATCCATGAAATTACACTTTACACTTTGTCTAAGTCGTTGGTGGAGCGTGTGTGGTTAACCGGCACACTAACTTAGACTTAACTGTTGGATAAGGTGTCTAAGTCCATAACTATTTCTGGTATATACTTGACCCGACCCGGCATTGTCCATTTGGGTTGCATGGCACCATGCAATTGGATAGACTAAATGAGAGAAATAACACTTGGAGATTATTAATATATTATAAGTTCTAATATATTAATAATATTATTTGATTAGTTTGATCAAGAATTAATTTAGAATTAATTAAGTGATCAAAAGATAACTAATTAAATATATGGGTTGATTATGTAAATCATCCATATCTTGTATAGTGGGCTAAAAGGCTCCATGGACTATCAAGTTGGGTTCCACCCATAGGATGCTCCATGGATGCTCCATGGGAGTTACAAACCCATGGGTCATGGAAATGAAGAGTCATGACACATTAGGGTTTAACCCTAGATGTGTCAACACTATATAAGTAACATGTTCTCCACCCAAAATCGACTACACTAAGAAATAAGAGGGCTTGGCCGATTTTGAAGAAGTGTGTATACTCTCATAAGTTCTTCCAAGAGCATTTGGTGTTGTGTGAAGCATTTGAGGCATCACACTTGGGGTGCTAGGCTCACATGGTTTCAAGGAACACAAACAACAACAAGGTAAGTTATTCTATCTATGTGTTATGTTAAAATTGTTCACCATGTATGCTAGATAGGAATATAACCTTGGAATTCAACTTTGCATGACAATTAGACAAACATAGATCCAAGGTTATTAGGGTTGCATGTACACTTAGGAAGTGTTAGAATGCTCAAAACCCATCAGTGGTATCAGAGCCTAGGCTTGTTTGCTCTTATTTGTGCTTAAAAGTTGAAAACAGAATCGGAAATCTTGCTGTCTGCGAATGGACTCGTCGAGTCTATAGGGGGGACTCACCGAGTCCATGACTATTTTCAACCAACTCGGTGAGTCAGTTTAGGCACTCGGCGAGTAGGGTCGACTGAGTGCAGAATTTCGATTCAGTTGCTGGAAATGAATTAGAAACATTACCCTAAACTGTTTTGGTAATTGAAAACTTGTTTTTGGTGGTGTAATGTCTTTGCTAATTCATTTACAACAACTAGTTATCAAAATTACAAAGTTTTATGAAATTTTTGATTGTGTTCATATTCATGTTCTTGTTCTTATGATGTTTTAGATGATCATAGGAATTATTTGTAACCTATTTGGTAGATTAATTCTTGATCATAATGTGTTTTAATGGAGTCCATAACTTATCCTTAAGTTATGGAAAACCAAGAGTCACACTTGAGTTAAAACCATTAAAACAAATACAAGAGTTAGAAAAATGAAGAGTCTTCATTTTATTACTCTATTAAACTCATAAGTTACAAGAAATGAAAAGTTTTGAAAGTTATAAAACTTGCCCTCAAGTTTTGGAACAAGTAAAGTTAAGTTAAAACTTTTAGTTCCAAACCCTAGAATTTTAAAAGTTAAAATTCAACCCTTATACTTATATTATGATGATTTAATAATTATATATATATGTATAAGAATAAAGTCATCTTACCGCTAGTACGCCTCATTCACGAAGCCGGTCTATAAGGTGGGTATAAGGTTGTTGCCTATAAAATGGTGACTTAATGGGTGTTTATTCTCACCCACCGCTTGCTTGACTGGTGGAGGGTCGTTAGCCGAACGGGTAAAGCAAGGACTTATAAATTCTCATTCAAAGTATGATGAATATAATAAAGTAACTAAATGTTTATTAAATTCCCAATCTTAGTTACTTTAGGAAAAATGTGAATAAGGTGCTAATCCATGAAATTACACTTTACACTTTGTCTAAGTCGTTGGTGGAGCGTGTGTGGTTAACCGGCACACTAACTTGGACTTAACTGTTGGATAAGGTGTCTAAGTCCATAACTATTTCTGGTATGTACTTGACCCGACCCGGCATTGTCGATTTGGGTTGCATGGCACCATGCAATTGGATAGACTAAATGAGAGAAATAACGCTTGGAGATTATTAATATATTATAAGTTCTAATATATTATTTGATTAGTTTGATCAAGAATTAATTTAGAATTAATTAAGTGATCAAAAGATAACTAATTAAATATATGGGTTGATTAAGTAAATCATCCATATCTTGTATAGTGGGCTAAAAGGCTCCATGGATCATCAAGTTGGGTTCCACCCATAGGATGCTCCATGGATGCTCCATGGGAGTTACAAACCCATGGGTCATGGAAATGAACAGTCATGACACATTAGGGTTTAACCCTAGATGTGTCAACACTATATAAGTAATATGATATCCTCCCAAATCGGTTACACACATGTACACTAAGAAATAGAGGGCTTGGCCGATTTTGTGAAGTGAGTATTCTCTCATAAGTTCTTCCAAGAGCATTTGGTGTTGTGTGAAGCATTTGAGGCATCACCACTTGGGGTGCTAGGCTCACAAGGTTTCAAGGAACACAAGCAACAACAAGGTAAGTTATTCTATCTATACTTTATGTTTAAATTGTTCCCCATGTATGCTAGATAGGAATATAACCTTGGAAATCAACTTTGCATGACAAATTAGACAAACATAGATCCAAGATTATTAGGGTTGCATGTACACTTAGGAAGTGTTAGAATGCTCAAAACCCATCAGTGGTATCAGAGCCTAGGCTTGTTTGTTCTTATTTGTGCTTAAAAGTTGAAAACAGGATCGAAAATTTGTTGTCTGCGATCGGACTCGTCGAGTCCATAGGGGGGACTCGTCGAGTCCATGTGTATCTTCAACCAACTCGGCGAGTCATGCTCATGCACTTGGCGAGTAGGGTCGAATGAGTGCAGAATTTCGATTAAGTTGCTGGAAAAATGAATTAGAAACATTACCCTAAACTGTTTTAGTAAATATAAACTTGTTTTTGGTGGTGTAATGTTTTGCTAATTCATTTACAACAACTAGTTATCAAAATTACAAAGTTTTATGTAATTTTTGATTATGTTCATATTCATGTTCTTGTTCTTATGAAGTTTTAGATGATCATAGGAATTATTTGTAACCTATTTGGTAGTTTAATTCTTGATCATAATGTGTTTTAATGGAGTCCATAACTTATCCTTAAGTTATGGAAAACCAAGAGTCACTTGAGTTAAAAAAAAACCATTAAGAAAACACAAGAGTTATAAAAATGAAGAGTCTTCATTTTATGACTCTATTAAACTCATAAGTTACAAGAAATGAAAAGTTTTGAAAGTTACAAAACTTGCCCTCAAGTTTTGGAACAAGTAAAGTTAAGTTAAAACTTTAGTTCCAACCCCTAGAATTTTAAAAGTTAAAATTCAACCCTTATACTTATATTATGATGATTTAATAATTATATATATATATATATATGTATAAGAACAAGTCGTCTTACCGCTAGTACGCCTCATTCACGAAGCCGGTCTATAAGGTGGGTATAAGGTTGTTGCCTATAAAATGGTGACTTAATGGGTGAATATTCTCACCCACCGCTTGCTTGACTGGTGGAGGGTCGTTAGCCGAACGGGTAAGACAAGGACTTATAAATTCTCATTCAAAGTATGATGAATATATAAAGTAACTAAATGTTTATTAAATTCCCAATCTTAGTTACTTTAGGAAAAATGTGAATAAGGTGCTAATCCATGAAATTACACTTTACACTTTGTCTGAGTCGTTGGTGGAGCGTGTGTGGTTAACCGGCACACTAACTTGGACTTAACAAGGTAGGTAAAGGGTGACTTAACGTTTATTATAGTATCGGTGGAGCGTGTGTGGTTTACCGGCACATCGATTGAGTGATAAACTTTAAGGGTACCAAGTGATTTGCATGGTTACTTCACACCTCGTTTTGTGATCCTCGGCATCCCAGTCACAAAACCTGGAGGGCACTCCCGAGATTGAAACATGCCTTTGAAAAGTTCATTGGATCTCAAAGAATCTAGGAATTTCTAAAACCAATAAAAAAACTAAATATTTATTATTTCGGTTTTCGTGGTGGAAATTGGTGAATCGTCATTCACCTACCTTTCAAATATGGTATAGCTTAGATTACGGCATACCTCTTCTAAGTTATATTATATTGTGATTGGATCCTAGCCTTAATATTACATTTGGGTGTTTTATTAAGGACTCTCTTAAATCTAAACTAAACTTGTTCTTCTTTTCAGATGTCTTCAAATAATGCTTCTGGCTCGAATCCTAATGGCTCCTTTACTCTTATGAGTCTGTGTGGGAAAGTCACCTTTGATGGATCCAACTTCAATAAGTGGATCAGAAACATCAGGATGATTACCCGCTACGAGGACAAAGAATATGTCCTTGACAAGGAGCTTAAGGAAATTGACGAGTCCACTGCAACTCCCCAGGAGATCGCTGACTTTCATACTCATGAAAGAGATGCAACCAAGGTGGCTTGCATCATGTTAGCCACCATGACAGCTGAACTCCAAAAGTCTTATGAAGACTTCTACCCTTATGAAATGCACCAAGATTTGATGGAAAGATACCATCAAAGTGCACGACAAGAGAGGTACGAAGTCATCTGCTCCATGATAACGACCATGATGAAGGACGGAGAGTCCGTCACGAGCCACATGCAGAAAATGCAAAGGTATGTGGATCGGTTGCTGAAGCTCAATGTGAACTTCCCTGAGGAGCTTGCAATAGATATCATTTTGCACTCCTTACCATCGTGCTATGATCAATTCCGCATGACATATCACATGAACAAGGAAGAGGTCACCCTCAGCAAACTTCAGGGACTTCTCAAGACCGCAGAAACAGGTCTTAAGGGGAAGTCGGTTGCTATCACTCCTACTCCAGAAACAACTCCGGTCTTGGCAATCGGGCAGAGTCGAGGGAGGAAGAGAAAGAGATCTTCAAAGGGTACCAAGGCTCGGACCCTTGATGGCTCTTCTTCAAGTGGAACCAAGAAAGGTTTCATTACTCCTTCTTCTGACCCAAAAGAGGCTGAATGCTTCTATTGCCACGAAAAAGCTCATTGGAAGCGGAACTGCCCAAAGTACCAGCAAGATGTAAAGGATGGGAAAGTCAAACCCAACCATGCAGGTATTTACACTATCATTTCTAATAACTCACCCCATTCGAAATCTTGGGTCCTTGATACAGGTTGCGGTATTCATATTTGTTGTGACTTGCAGGGACTAGGAAGAAGTGAGAATGTGGAGCAAGGAAGAATAAAAATGGGGAATAGGAAAGTTACACCTGTCACCAAGATTGGAGTTTATACTTTATCGCTAAGTAGTGGGTTAAATTTAGATTTGAATAAGTGTTGTTATTCGCCAGAAATGGCAAGAAATATTATTTCCTTTCATGCATTGTACAAACAAGGTTTCACCTTTTCGTTTGATAATGAAGTTGGTTCGATTAATGCTTTCTTTAATAATGTACTTTATTTTAAAGCATTACCTTGTGATGGTGTGTATGAAGCTGTATCTATTGTAGATAACTTAGGAAATAATGTCTTGTGTATTGATTCTACTAATAATAGTAACTTGGATAAAGCATCATTATGGCATTGTCGTCTTGGACATATAAGCAAGAAACGCATAGGCCAACTCCAAAAGGATGGAGTCTTGGAGTCGTTTGACCTAAAGTCAAATGATAGTTGCGAATCATGCTTACTTGGAAAAATGACAAAGTCACCCTTCACAGGCTCATGTGAAAGGGGTGAAGGTTTGTTGGACCTTATACACACGGATGTGTGTGGACCATTCAAACATACCACAAGAGATGCTAATCGTTATTATTTGACTTTTACCGATGATTACAGTAGATATGGATATGTCTACTTAATCAAGCATAAGTCAGAGACTTTCGAGAAGTTTAAGGAATTTAAACAGGAAGTCGAGAATCAATTGGGCAGGAACATTAAGATGCTTCGATCCGATCGAGGTGGTGAGTATCTTAGTTCAGAGTTCCTCGACTATCTAAAGGAATGTGGGATTATCTCACAATTGACACCTCCCAGGACACCGCAGTTGAATGGTGTGGCTGAGAGGCGTAATCGAACCTTGTTGGACATGGTTCGTTCCATGATGAGTCGAGCTTCGCTACCAATCTCATTCTGGGGGTATGCCTTAGAGACTGCCGCCCATATCCTTAATCTAGTCCCTACAAAGAAAGTTTCCAAAACTCCTCACGAGATGTGGACTGGTAAAGTACCTAAACTAGACCACATCAAGATTTGGGGCTGCGAGGCTTTCGTGAGACGCGAGACTCATGATAAGCTCGAACCCCGAAGCGAGAGGTGTATTTTCATCGGCTACCCACAGCAATCCTTTGGTTACCTCTTCTACAGACCTAGTGACAATGTGGTCTTTGTAGCAAGAAGAGGAGTCTTTCGAGAGAGAGAGTTTATAAGCCAAGGAGACAGTGGGAGGCAAGTTCATCTTGAAGAAATTCAAGAGTCAAGTGGTGAAGGAACTTCAAACTCTAGCCCTCAACTTGAGGAGGAAACTCCTGTTGAGCCAATTGACGAATCTGTACCTCTGAGGCGTTCCACGAGAGTTAGGAGTGCACCTGAGCATTACTATGGATTCCATATTACTACAGAAGGTGAGACACTTATTAGTGATGAGACACTAGTAAGTCAAGATGACCCTAACAGCTACGAGGAAGCCATGGCGGGCCCCGAGTCTGCTAAATGGAAAGAGGCTATGGATAGCGAGATACAATCCATGTATGACAATCAAGTTTGGAACTTGGTTGAGAATGTACCAGGTCGAAAGACTGTAGGGTGCAAATGGGTCTTCAAGAAGAAGACCGACATGGATGGTAAAGTACACACTTATAAGGCTAGACTGGTTGCAAAGGGCTTCTCTCAAATTCCTGGAGTGGATTATGATGAGACCTTTTCTCCGGTAGCCAAGATTAAGTCTATTCGGGTTCTGTTAGCCATAGCTGCATTTCATGACTATGAAATTTGGCAAATGGATGTCAAAACCGCTTTCCTTAATGGGAAGTTGGCTGAAGATGTTTACATGAGTCAGCCAGAGGGTTTTGTCAGCAACGAGTACCCTAATAGAGTGTGTAAGCTTGAGAAGTCCATTTATGGATTAAAGCAAGGACCTCGCAGATGGAATCTTTGCTTTGATGAAAAGGTCAAGGAATTTGGCTTTTCTAGGAGTGAAGATGAATCTTGTGTATATGTCAAGGCTAGTGGGAGTATAGTTAGCTTTTTGGTATTGTATGTGGATGACATACTACTCATAGGAAACGACATTCCAACCCTGCAGGAAGTAAAGTCCTGGCTTGGAAAGTGTTTCGCTATGAAGGACCTTGGTGAAGCTGCCTATATTTTGGGGATAAGAATCTCGAGAGATCGGAGTAAAAGACTAATTGGACTTAGTCAAAGTACCTGCTTGGAGAAGATTCTGAAGAGATTCAGAATGCAAGACTCCAAGAAAGGAGAGTTGCCCATCCAGAGTAGCACCAAACTCAGTAAGACACAAAGCCCTAGCATTGAGGCTGAGATAGCAGAAATGAGTCGAATACCTTATGCTTCGGCTGTAGGTTCGATCATGTATGCTATGACGTGTACTCGACCTGATGTAGCTTTTGCCTTGAGCATGGTTAGCAGGTTTCAGGGGAACCCTGGCAAGGCACACTGGATTGCGGTAAAGAATATTCTCAAGTACCTACGAAGGACTAAGGACTAGGTCCTTACCCTCGGTGGGAGTGATGACTTGAGAGTTGTAGGGTATAGTGATGCTAGCTTCCAGACTGATAGGGATAACTTCCGCTCTCAGTCGGGCTGGGTCTTTACCCTAAATGGAGGAGCAATTTCTTGGAAGAGTTCCAAGCAAGAGACAGTGGCAGATTCTACTTGTGAATCAGAGTATATTGCAGCTAGCGAAGCGGCAAAGGAGGCGTTATGGCTGAGGAACTTCATTGGAGACCTTGGAGTTGTACCAGCTATTAAAGAGCCGATGGAAATTTTCTGTGATAGTGAAAGTGCTGTTGCCTTAGCCAAGGAACCAAGGGATCACGGGAGATCCAGACACATCGACAGAAAATACCATTTCATCAGACATCGGATCGAAGAAGGACTCCTCGTGGCAAAGAGGGTATCATCGGATGAGAACCCAGCAGATCCCCTCACGAAGGGACTGACTCGGGTTAAGCATCTCCAGCATGCTCGGAGCATAGGGCTGAAGGATGATATTAAATTTAGTAGTTAGATAATCTCGAAATTTGTAAAGTGTAATTGACATTTGATGATGAATAAAAGTGTTTTATTTATAACTAAAGTGTTGCTATCTCTTGTCGATCGTTTACTATATTTCTTTTGCATGTTTTGACTTCCAGAATAATTTTGTTTGGTTTAACATATTATTCAAACCTCCACAGTCGGTCATATGTCGGAAGTAGGTATGAATCAAGACTGTCATGATTGGTTGTAGAGGTCTGGGACAAGGCTACAACAATCATGAGTGCTCATAAGTTTTGAGCATTGGACTCAACCCACGCTCACTGGAATCACTTCATGGAATTCTATCTCGAGTGATCGTGAGACGGTAATATCATATAAGTTTTAAACCTAGAGATATGATTTGTTACTTACAAGTTGGTTATGCATTGATTGTACGAAAAACGTATTGGTAACTCGATGTTATAAAATCGTGCTCTTATGTGTAATTCAATGAGTAGTAGAACAAACATATGAGTCGAAGTTTATCTGTTCCTTGTTGGATTAGAAGCTGATATCTGGGCCCCTCGATGATTTTGTTTTGACCTATGTACCGGGCCCGGTCAGAACTAAATTGATGTGTTCAATAAAGTTCTTTGTCAAACAAATCGGAAATCGGGAAACAAATGTTGGACAATAAGTAAGACATTGTTCCATGTATTTGTCCGACTGATCTCTAGAACAGAGGATTATATGATCACTTATCTTAAATGGCGTACCATCATCTTCTCAAGTTTCGAGAAACCTTGTAAAGAGCTACGATTGCCGATCGGTTCCTGAAGTCATACTTGCAGTAATAGTTACTAGACTTATCCAAGTGGGAGACTGTTGGATAAGGTGTCTAAGTCCATAACTATTTCTGGTATGTACTTGACCCGACCCGGCATGGTCCATTTGGGTTGCATGGCACCATGCAATTGGATAGACTAAATGAGAGAAATAACGCTTGGAGATTATTAATATATTATAAGTTCTAATATATTATTTGATTAGTTTGATCAAGAATTAATTTAGAATTAATTAAGTGATCAAAAGATAACTAATTAAATATATGGGTTGATTAAGTAAATCATCCATATCTTGTATAGTGGGCTAAAAGGCTCCATGGATCATCAAGTTGGGTTCCACCCATAGGATGCTCCATGGGAGTTACAAACCCATGGGTCATGGAAATGAACAGTCATGACACATTAGGGTTTAACCCTAGATGTGTCAACACTATATAAGTAATATGATCTCCTCCCAAATCGGTTACACACATGTACACTAAGAAATAGAGGGCTTGGCCGATTTTGTGAAGTGAGTATTCTCTCATAAGTTCTTCCAAGAGCATTTGGTGTTGTGTGAAGCATTTGAGGCATCACCACTTGGGGTGCTAGGCTCACAAGGTTTCAAGGAACACAAGCAACAACAAGGTAAGTTATTCTATCAATACTTTATGTTTAAATTGTTCCCCACGTATGCTAGATAGGAATATAACCTTGGAAATCAACTTTGCATGACAAATTAGACAAACATAGATCCAAGGTTATTAGGGTTGCATGTACACTTAGGAAGTGTTAGAATGCTCAAAACCCATCATTAACAAGGTAGGTAAAGGGTGACTTAAGGTTTATTATAGTATCGGTGGAGCGTGTGTGGTTTACCGGCACATCGATTGAGTGATAAACTTTAAGGGTACCAAGTGATTTGCATGGTTACTTCACACCTCGTTTTGTGATCCTCGGCATCCCAGTCACAAAACCTGGAGGGCACTCCCGAGATTGAAACATGCCTTTGAAAAGTTCATTGGATCTCAAAGAATCTAGGAATTTCTAAAACCAATAAAAAACTAAATATTTATTATTTCGGTTTTCGTGGTGGAAATTGGTGAATCGTCATTCAACTACCTTTCAAATATGGTATAGCTTAGATTACGGCATACCTCTTCTAAGTTATATTATATTGTGATTGGATCCTAGCCTTAATATTACATTTGGGTGTTTTATTAAGGACTCTCTTAAATCTAAACTAAACTTGTTCTTCTTTTCAGATGTCTTCAAATAATGCTTCTGGCTCGAATCCTAATGGCTCCTTTACTCTTATGAGTCTGTGTGGGAATGTCACCTTTGATGGATCCAACTTCAATAAGTGGATCAGAAACATCAGGATGATTACCCGCTACGAGGACAAAGAATATGTCCTTGACAAGGAGCTTAAGGAAATTGACGAGTCCACTGTAACTCCCCAGGAGATCGCTGACTTTCATACTCATGAAAGAGATGCAACCAAGGTGGCTTGCATCATGTTAGCCACCATGACAGCTGAACTCCAAAAGTCTTATGAAGACTTCTACCCTTATGAAATGCACCAAGATTTGATGGAAAGATACCATCAAAGTGCACGACAAGAGAGGTACGAAGTCATATGCTCCATGATAACAACCATGATGAAGGACGGAGAGTCCGTCACGAGCCAAATGCAGAAAATGCAAAGGTATGTGGATCGTTTGCTGAAGCTCAATGTGAACTTCCCTGGGGAGCTTGCAATAGATATCATTTTGCACTCCTTACCATCGTGTTATGATCAATTCCGCATGACATATCACATGAACAAGGAAGAGGTCACCCTCAGCAAACTTCAGGGACTTCTCAAGACCGCAGAAACAGGTCTTAAGGGGAAGTCGGTTGCTATCACTCCTACTCCAGACTCAACTCCGGTCTTGGCAATCGGGCAAAGTCAAGGAAGGAAGAGAAAGAGATCTTCAAAGGGTACCAAGGCTCGGACCCTTGATGGCTCTTCTTCAAGTGGAACCAAGAAAGGTTTCATTACTCCTTCTTCTGACCCAAAAGAGGCTGAATGCTTCTATTGCCATGAAAAAGCTCATTGGAAGCGGAACTGCCCAAAGTACCAGTAGGATGTGAAGGATGGGAAAGTCAAACCCAACCATGCAGGTATTTACACTATCATTTCTAATAACTCACCCCATTCGAAATCTTGGGTCCTTGATACCGGTTGCGGTATTCATATTTGTTGTGACTTGCAGGGACTAGGAAGAAGTGAGAATGTGGAGCAAGGAAGAATAAAATTAATCATGGGGAATAGAAAGTTACACCTGTCACCAAGATTGGAGTTTATACTTTATCGCTAAGTAGTGGGTTAAATTTAGATTTAAATAAATGTTGTTAATCGCCAGAAATGGCAAGAAATATTATTTCCTTTCATGCATTGTACAAACAAGGTTTCACCTTTTCGTTTGATAATGAAGTTGGTTCGATTAATGCTTTCTTTAATAATGTACTTTATTTTAAAGCATTACCTTGTGATGGTGTGTATGAAGCTGTATCTGTTGTAGATAACTTAGGAAATAATGTTTTGTGTATTGATTCTACTAATAATAATAACTTGGATGAAGCATCATTATGGCATTGTCGTCTTGGACATATAAGCAAGAAACGCATAGGCCAACTCCAAAAGGATGGAGTCTTGGAGTCGTTTGACCTAAAGTCAAATGATAGTTGCGAATCATGCTTACTTGGAAAAATGACAAAGTCACCCTTCACAGGCTCGTGTGAAAGGGGTGAAGGTTTGTTGGACCTTATACACACGGATGTGTGTGGACCATTCAAACATGCCACAAGGGATGCTAATCGTTATTATTTGACTTTTACTGATGATTACAGTAGATATGGATATGTCTACTTAATCAAGCATAAGTCAGAGACTTTCGAGAAGTTTAAGGAATTTAAACAGGAAGTCGAGAATCAATTGGGCAGGAACATTAAGATGCTTCGATCCGATCGAGGTGGTGAGTATCTTAGTTCAGAGTTCCTCGACTATCTAAGGGAATGTGGGATTGTCTCACAATTGACACCTCCCAGGACACCGCAGTTGAATGGTGTGGCTGAGAGGCGTAATCGAACCTTGTTGGACATGGTTCGTTCCATGATGAGTCGAGCTTCGCTACCAATCTCATTCTGGGGGTATGCCTTAGAGACTGCCGCCCATATCCTTAATCTAGTCCCTACAAAGAAAGTTGCCAAAATTCCTCACGAGATGTGGACTGGTAAAGTACCTAAACTAGACCACATCAAGCTTTGGGGTTGCGAGGCTTTCGTGAGACGCGAGACTCATGATAAGCTCGAACCCTGAAGCGAGAGGTGTATTTTCATCGGCTACCCACAGCAATCCTTTGGTTACCTCTTCTACAGACCTAGTGACAATGTGGTCTTTGTAGCAAGAAGAGGAGTCTTTCGAGAAAGAGAGTTTATAAGCCTAGGAGACAGTGGGAGGCATGTTGATCTTGAAGAAATTCAAGAGTCAACTGGTGAAGGAACTTCAAACTCTAGCCCTCAACCTGAGGAGGAAACTCCTGTTGAGCCAATTGACGAATCTGTACCTCTGAGGCGTTCCACGAGAGTTAGGAGTGCACCTGAGCATTACTATGGATTCCATATTACTGCAGAAGGTGAGACACTTATTAGTGATGAGACACTAGTAAGTCAAGATGACCCTAACAGCTACGAGGAAGCCATGGTAGGCCCCGAGTCTGCTAAATGGAAAGAGGCTATGGATAGCGAGATACAATCCATGTATGACAATCAAGTTTGGAACTTGGTTGAGAATGTACCAGGTCGAAAGACTGTAGGGTGCAAATGGGTCTTCAAGAAGAAGACCGACATGGATGGTAAAGTACACACTTATAAGGCTAGACTGGTTGCAAAGGGCTTCTCTCAAATTCCTGGAGTGGATTATGATGAGACCTTTTCTCCGGTAGCCAAGATTAAGTCTATTCGGGTTCTGTTAGCCATAGCTGCATTTCATGACTATGAAATTTGGCAAATGGATGTCAAAACCGCTTTCCTTAATGGGAAGTTGGCTGAAGATGTTTACATGAGTCAGCCAGAGGGTTTTGTCAGCAACGAGTACCCTAATAGAGTGTGTAAGCTTGAGAAGTCCATTTATGGATTAAAGCAAGCACCTCGCAGATGGAATCTTTGCTTTGATGAAAAGGTCAAGGAATTTGGCTTTTCTAGGAGTGAAGATGAATCTTGTGTATATGTCAAGGCTAGTGGGAGTATAGTTAGCTTTTTGGTATTGTATGTGGATGACATACTACTCATAGGAAACGACATTCCAACCCTGCAGGAAGTAAAGTCCTGGCTTGGAAAGTGTTTCGCTATGAAGGACCTTGGTGAAGCTGCCTATATTTTGGGGATAAGGATCCTGAGAGATCGGAGTAAAAGACTAATTGGACTTAGTCAAAGTACCTACTTGGAGAAGGTTCTGAAGAGATTCAGAATGCAAGACTCCAAGAAAGGAGAGTTGCCCATCCAGAGTAATGCCAAACTAAGTAAGACACAAAGCCCTAGCACTGAGGCTGAGATAGAACAAATGACTCGAGTACCTTATGCTTCGGCTGTAGGATCGATCATGTATGCTATGACGTGTACTCGATCTGATGTAGCCTTTGCCCTGAGCATGGTTAGCAGGTTTCAGGGGAACCCTGGCAAGGCACACTGGACTGCGGTAAAGAATATTCTCAAGTACCTACGAAGGACTAAGGACTGGGTCCTTACCCTCGGTGGGAGTGATGACTTGAGAGTTGTAGGGTATAGTGATGCTAGCTTCCAGACTGATAGGGATAACTTCCGCTCTCAGTCGGGCTGGGTCTTTACCCTAAATGGAGGAGCAATTTCTTGGAAGAGTTCCAAGCAAGAGACAGTGGCAGATTCTAGTTGTGAATCAGAGTATATTGCAGCTAGCGAGGCGGCAAAGGAGGCTTTATGGCTGAGGAACTTCATTGGAGACCTTGGAGTTGTACCAGCTATTAAAGAGCCAATGGAAATTTTCTGTGATAGTGAAAGTGTTGTTGCCTTAGCCAAGGAACCAAGGGATCACGGGAGATCCAGACACATCGACAGAAAATACCATTTCATCAGACATCGGATCGAAGAAGGACTCCTCGTGGCAAAGAGGGTATCATCATATGAGAATCCGGCAGATCCCCTCACGAAGGGACTGACTCGGGTTAAGCATCTCCAGCATGCTCGGAGCATAGGGCTGAAGGATGATATTAGATTTAGTAGTTAGATAACCTCGAAATTTGTAAAGTGTAATTGACATTTGATGATGAATAAAAGTGTTTTATTTATGAGTAAAGTGTTGCTATCTCTTGTCGATCGTTTACTATATTTCTTTTGCATGTTTTGACTTCCAGAATAATTTTGTTTGGTATAACATATTATTCAAACCTCCACAGTCGGTCATATGTCGGAAGTAGGTATGAATCAAGACTGTCATGTTTGGTTGTAGAGGTCTGGGACAAGGCTACAACAATCATGAGTGCTCATAAGTTCTGAGCATTAGACTCAACCCACGCTCACTGGAATCACTTCATGGAATTCTATCTCAAGTGATCGTGAGACGGTAATATCATATAGTCTTTAAACCTAGAGATATGATTTGTTACTTACAAGTTGGTTATGCATTGATTGTACGAAAAACGCATTGGTAACTCGATGTTATAAATCGCGCTCTTGTGTGTAATTCAATGAGTAGTAGAACAAACATATGAGTCGAAGTTTATCTGTTCCGTCTTGGATTAGAAGCTGATATCTGGGCCCCTCGATGATTTTGTTTTGACCTATGTACCAGGCCCGGTCAGAACTAAAATTGATGTGTTCAATGAAGTTCTTTGTCAAACAAATCGGAAATCGGGAAACAAATTGTTGGACAATAAGTAAGACATTGTTCCATGTATTTGTCCGACTGATATCTAGAACAGAGGATTATATGATCACTTACCTTAAATGGCGTACCATCATCTTCTCAGTTTCGAGAAACCTTGAAAAGATCTACGATTGCCGATCGGTTCCTGAAGTCATACTTGCAGTAATAGTTATTAGACTTATTCAAGTGGGAGACTGTTGGATAAGGTGTCTAAGTCCATAACTATTTCTGGTATGTACTTGACCCGACCCGACATGGTCCATTTGGGTTGCATGGCACCATGCAATTGGATAGACTAAATGAGAGAAATAACACTTGGAGATTATTAATATATTATAAGTTCTAATATTATTTGATTAGTTTGATCAAGAATTAATTTAGAATTAATTATGTGATCAAAAGATAACTAATTAAATATATGGGTTGATTATGTAAATCATCCATATCTTGTATAGTGGGCTAAAAGGCTCCATGGACTATCAAGTTGGGTTCCACCCATAGGATGCTCCATGGATGCTCCATGGGAGTTACAAACCCATGGGTCATGGAAATGAAGAGTCATGACACATTAGGGTTTAACCCTAGATGTGTCAACACTATATAAGTAACATGTTCTCCACCCAAAATCGGCTACACTAAGAAATAAGAGGGCTTGGCCGATTTTGAAGAAGTGTGTATACTCTCATAAGTTCTTCCAAGAGCATTTGGTGTTGTGTGAAGCATTTGAGGCATCACACTTGGGGTGCTAGGCTCACAAGGTTTCAAGGAACACAAACAACAACAAGGTAAGTTATTCTATCTATACTTTAAGTTAAAATTGTTCCCCATGTATGCTAGATAGGAATATAACCTTGGAATTCAACTTTGCATGACAATTAGACAAACATAGATCCAAGGTTATTAGGGTTGCATGTACACTTAGGAAGTGTTAGAATGCTCAAAACCCATCAATATCTACGATCCGGATATCACCAATTACTAGTGCTAGAAGAAGACGTTCCGAAGACAGCCTTCCGAACCCGTTACGGATACTACAAATTTGTAGTAATGTCGTTCGGATTAACCAACACACCGGCAGTATTCATGGATCTAATGAATAGAGTGTGTCAACCTTACTTGGATCAATTTGTCATTGTATTCATCGATGATATACTTATCTAATCCCGCAGTAAAGAAGAACACAGTCAACACCTACGAAAGGTCTTAGAAACACTACGATCAGAGAAGCTCTATGCGAAGTTCTCTTAATGTGAATTTTGGATTCGAAGAGTCGAATTCTTGGGCCAGGTTGTTAGCGAAAAAGGGATACACGTGGACCCCACCAAAATTAAGGCCATTGAGAACTGGTCGGAACCAAATACACCCACTGAGATTCATCAATTTCTAGGTCTAGTTGGTTACTATCGCTGATTCATAAAGAACTTCTCTAGCATCGCGAAACCTCTTACTACGTTAACCCAGAAAGGCGTGGTCTTTGACTGGGAAACAAAACAAGAAAAGGCGTTCCAAACTCTGAAACAAGCTTTATGCACCGCACCAATACTATCCCTCCCCGAAGGGATAGAGGATTTTGTGGTGTATTGCGATGCATCGAATCAAGGGCTTGGTTGTGTTCTTATGCAACGAAGGAAGGTTATTGCTTATGCCTCCCATCAACTTTAAACCCACGAAGTAAACTATACGACACACGATCTAGAGTTGGGAGCAGTGGTATTTGCTTTGAAGATCTGGAGACACTACCTGTACGGAACGAAGAGTACTATTTACACCGACCACAAGAGCCTTCAACACATTTTCGATCAGAAGGAGCTCAACATGCGATAACGATGATGGGTCGAGTTGCTTAATGATTACGAATGCGAGATCCATTATCATCCTGGCAAGGCCAATGTAGTAGCTGACGCCCTCAGTCGAAAAGAATACACTGGTCGGAGAGTCAAATCTCTGAATATGACCATCCATTCCCACTTATCCACACAAATTAAAGAGGCTCAAATAGAATCTTTACAACCTGAGCATGTGACGGGTGAATCCTTGAGAGGAATGGAAAAGAATCTAGAAGTCAAGGGTGGTGGAGCCTACTATCTCATGGACCGCATCTGGACCCCAAGACATGGTGGTTTCAGGGATGTGGTAATGACTGAAGCGTACAACACGAGGTATTCCATTCACCCAGGTTAACGTAAAATGTATTTGGATCTTAAGAAACTATACTGGTGGCCTAACAAGAAAGCAGAGATTGCTACCTTTGTAAGTAAATGTCTTACTTGCGCTAAGGTTAAGGTCGAATACCAGAAACCTTCAGGATTACTACAACCAGAGATACCGGAATGGAAATGGGAACGGATCACTATGGATTTCATAACCAAGTTACCCAAGACAACGGGTGGACTTGATACCATATGGGTCATCGTCGACAGATTAACCAAATCCGTGCATTTTCTGCCAATCAAGGAGACGGACAAGATGGAAAGGCTTACAAGAACTTACATAAAGGAAATAGTACGATTGTATGGGGTTCTGATATCCATTATCTATGATAGAGATAGTCAATTTACGTCAAGATTTTGGCAGTCACTACAAAGTTACCTAGGACCTAGATTGGACATGAGTACAGCCTACCATCCACAAACAGACGGGCAAAGCGAGAGAACGATACAAACATTGGAGGATATGCTGAGAGCCTGTGTGATTGACTTTGGAAAAGCATGGGATATCCACTTACCTCTTGTCGAGTTCTCATACAACAATAGTTATCATACGAGCATAGAGGCTGCTCCATTCAAAGCCCTCTATGGCTGCAAGTGCAGATCCCCTCTATGCTGGACCGAAGTAGGCGACACACAATTAGCTAAAGGACGAGATACTGAAAGTACTATCACCGATCCGGAAATCATACGAGACACAACAGAGAAGATCGTTCAGATTTGTGAACGGTTGAAAGCATCTAGAGACCGACAGAAAAGCTACGTTAATCAACGGAGTAAACCTTTGGAATTCCAAGTAGGAGACCGTGTCCTATTGAAGGTCTCGCCATGGAAAGGATTGATACGCTTTGGAAAGCGTGGAAAGCTAAACCCAAGGTACATAGGGTTTTTCTAGATTCTCCCCAGAATCGGCCCTGTAGCTTACAAACTTAACCTACCACGTGAACTTAGTAACATACACCCAACCTTCCACGTATCGAATTTGAAAAAGTGTCTGTCCGATGAGACTCTTGTTATCCCACTCGACGAGATCGGGATCAACGAGAGCCACAACTTCGTGGAAGAACCGGTAGAAATCATGGACCGGGAGGACAAACAAACAAAACAAAGTCGCATACCCATCGTGAAAGTTCGCTGGAACGCCAAGCGAGGACCTGAATTCACATGGGAACGCGAGGATCAGATGAAACAAAAGTACCCGCATCTTTTTCTCTGATTCACTTGTATCTTTCTTGCTTTAATTTTCGGGACGAAATTCCCTCTAACGGGGGGATGATGTGACAACCCGATATTTCAACTACATGTAAACGACCTAAAAAGTCAAGTATTGTAACCACGTTAGTTGTAATAAAATTTACTTCGAAAATAAAATATCCAAAAATCACTAATTAAATTACCTTTTATGATAGATGTCATTAAACCATGATCGTACGTAAAAAGACCGCTCGAATCCGACTTCGTATAAGAAAGTTAGGAATTTTTTTAGTTCGGATCAACGGCAGATGACTAAAAACTCGAATCAGAGATTGATCGACTTTTGGCCGGAATGACCTAAACGAGAATCGAAGGTGTCATCAATGGTATTTCAACGGTAAAAAGTCTGGCAAAAACCGATGTTAGATAAAGGAGTTATGAATTTCTAAAGAAATTTTCTTACCGCGACATTTTAAAAATAAATAATAAAAATAATTTCGGAATTTGCCGACGGAATCTAAAAGAAAGTTGTAGAGTATGGTCTCACCTTCGCGGTGATATAAAGAACATCGAAAACGAAGTTCGTATAAAGAAGATATGAATTTTTGAAGTTTATTAAATAAATTATATATTTATTTAAATCAAAAATCCGGTATTATCCGAAGGGGGAGTCAGCGTACTCATCCGAGTTACGCGCCGCGTAACCCCGTACGCCCCGTGTACGCGAAGGCCTTGGCCTCGGATCGTCCACGTCGCGCCTGTGCGAACCACCGTCCCGTCCCATCCGAGCTCCGAGGCAGTCGAGGACTTGGTCACGCATGACGTACGCGTACGCCCCGCGTAACGAGGCCTCTCAGCCTCCTATAAATAGAGATGCGAGGGTTTCAGGGAATTCACCACATCTCTCTCATTTCTCTCACGATATTGCCTCGATTTTCGTTCCCGCACTACCCCAAAGCCCCGATCACTTTACTCGAGTCCCGAAGGTCGTTCGTGCCCCCGAGGTTCCCGAGAATTCTGAGGAAATCCACTTTCGCAAGCCGAAACTCTGTCCAGTTTTTCGTCTTGCAACCTCCGATTTAACAAGTGAGTTCATACCCCTATAATTCACGTTTTAAATGTTTTATGAGTACTTTTACATGCTTTTAAGGGGGGGGGGGAAATACAAGTAAAACACTCGGCTATTATCGGGTGTTATATAAACTTTCACTTTACGCGTTTTATCAAAGGAATCATATGTGATTTGAAACTATCAAAGGAAAGCTTTTATATGCAAAGTATAACACGACAACATTTTATCTTTTGAAATGAGAAATGATTTAGGTATTTTATATAAATCAGATACTTTGCTTATATTACATTCGGTGTGTCGGTTATGGCACTACAAAAACTACACTTTTTCATAACAAGTGAACATTTTCACTACGGGTTTATTTAACAAATGAAACACACTTTTAGGAAACTATAATAGGTATAGTTTCACGAGAATACTACAAACTTTACATACATGGAAATACTACTACGATAAGCTACGTTCATATACAATAACTAACGAACATTTTCACACGTAAATTTGTTTTATACTAAGTTTTGTGAGACATTAACTTCACGTACGTTCGACTACACATTTCAAGTCCTATATTATATACCAGAATCCCTTGGAGGGGGAGCATGGTGTTTGTGTATAGATCTATACGGGCTTGACAACCCGCGCCCTGACTGTTAGCTACAGTCCACCTTTTGGGGTGACAAACGTCAGAACATTCCAACGCCTGAAGAACGTTGTGTATAGGCATTCCTTGTCAATAGCATGGTTATAAAACTCACATGGGGTATTAAAAACACAATGATTTACGGAGTTTTTCGGACAAATTGATATCTTTATACTTACATACATTTACTAGAAACAAGAAATTGTCGTGAAAGAAGGTTACAATTATACTAATAGAAAATATAGGATTTTCTAGGAACATGTAAACAAAGAACAAAAACATTTCATTTCATACAAACATTGTCATTAAATACTTATGAAACTCACCAACTTAAATGCTAATCTACTCTTTCAAAACAACTTGTATGTCCCATGGATTGAGTAATTACAGGTAACAAACAGATTTTGAAGAAGGGACGCTGCGACGCCAGTTTAATTTCATATTTTGACATCATTATGTAATTGATTTTGAACATGTACACTTTTAAAAATGTAAACTTTCAATTATTTATATGATGGTTGTATTGCTTTCTTTACTACGTATTCATTCGTTACGTTACCACATGAAGTCATCCGCCCCCGAACGTTTCCGCCGTTCCGGTTTGGGGATGTGACAGGTCAGCAGTCCTCACTGCTGAGGCATATGTTATTTCCCTGACTTCTCTTGCTTCCTTAATAATCAAATTCAATATTTTGATAATGATAGCGATTAAGGGAAAACTACTTTTTACCACATAACTCCGTCCAGTCTTGGTAGAAGGCTGCTTTTATTAAAGAAAATATAGGATTTTCTGGAAAGAACTCTAATACACTGTAAACTCTTAAACTACTACATTATAAAGTTATTTGAATAAAATGTCACTAATTACTTATGAACTCACCAGCATTTGTAAAAATGTTGATACTCGCTTTTCAAATAACTTGTATTCTCAGGTTAGCATTAGACATGTATATCCCAGGAGCTGTTGATGAAGATAGCTTAGTACAACACTATATATATTTTATTACTTGCATTACTTTGATGTATTGTAAACTATGTAAAACTACTACTATTAATGCAATGTTATGTTGTACTTTGATTACTATAATGCATGTGTTGTGATACTTGAGATGACGTCATCCACCCCAGAACGTTTCCGTCGTTCCGGTTTTGGGGTGTGACAATACTATCCTGTACCAGATATAAGATAGTTTGATATACACAAAACTATTGATAAATATAGATTGAAAACCATGGGACTATCATCCCGTACTAAATATAGATTCAAAACCACGCGACCAACAACCCGTACTATATATAGATTCAAAACCATGGGACTACCATCCAGTACTAGATATAAGATATAAAACCGTGGGAACTAACATCCCGTACTAGATATTGATTCAAAACCATGGGATTACCATCCCATACAAGATATAAGAACTATAGGTAGAAAATAGATATAAATTCAAATCCGTGAATAAGCTTATATTAATACATATTGTGAGTCGGGTAACCATGCTAATGCGACACCGAGACCTCCTTGATGTTTGTCAGACGTCAGATGATTTCCAGAATTTGTCACCCCATACGTGCCCGCCTAACTGTAGCTAGAAGTTTAGGTGTGGGATTGTTAATCCCGAATAGATATATCCACAAATTCCACGCTCTCCCTCCAGGAGACTCTGGTTACACTTCCGGGGAGGATTTGTTGATAATAATGATGAATCTCACAAGCTAGTATCATGTTATTCATGGGGTTCTTAGACATTATTAGACATACAAATCGTATTGAAACATAATACAGTAGAATAGTTAAATACAATGAAATTATCTGGCAATATATTCTAAATTAAATAGAGATAAACTGAATTAGACATAGTTTATCTATTAAGTTTACGTAAATCTATGTTCGTAAAACAAGAACTAAAGATCCCAAATTATTCCCATAATAATTTAATTGATTTCATTGTTTCCTTTACTGAAATACACGTAGTTATAGTCAAGAAAACATCCTTTATGCTTAACATAATACATAAGGGGTAAAGATATCTAAAGGTTAGCCAGATATTTATAGAAATACATCAGTTTTAGGTTTTTGAAAACATTTGTAGTTTTTGCTTGTATTCCCCCCTGAAAACATTGAAAAACACGGAAAAATGCGTAGGGGTATGAACTCACCAATCATAGAATGTGTCGGTTTGGATGCTAAACGTCAGTTCAAGACTTGAAAACGCGCGTGGTTCCTATGTAATGCGAAATGATACACAATTGTATCTAATTAGACTTTAAATCACTAATTTGATATGTTTGGAGTGACCCGGGTGACACCTACGGACGTATATGGCTTGGATATGGAGTTTACCCTTCAAGAGTAAACTCCTAAGGGGGTTTACGGCCCTAAGACCATGTCCACATGATTTCACGGCCATGAACTCATGGATGATGGGTTCTAAGGTGCTTAAGGGTAAAATATCACTTGGGAAATGTTGCTAGGATTTAATCTAAGGCATAGGAAGGAATTAAACCAACACTGGACCACTTAAAGGAGTTTAGGGCAGCAAACAAGGAGTTTAAGGCCGTAAGCTCCCCCATACTCATTTCTTATGTGTTTTGGTGGTGTTAGCACAATCACATATGATTTAAACTCATTTTACAAGCCTTGGATGGAATTTAGGGCATCATTTGACCATTTTTTTAAGAGTTTACGACCAAGGAACCCATCCTTCGGGGGTTTATGGCCGTGAACTCCGAAGGGAGTTGTTTTAATCAAGATTAACGCTTCTAATTCGATTGTGGTTGTTTCTACACTTTAATCCAAGGCTATTAGTGTGTTTAAATGGCATTTTAACACTTTAAATTAAGTTTACTACCCATGACATGGAGTTTACAGCCCAAGCATATTCTTGGGCAGTAAACTCATGTTTACTCCCCAAAATTTGAGTTTAAGGTGTTCTAAGTCCAATCCAATAAATCTTTAAGCCATATCTAAGTTCCAATGGTGGTTTAGAAGGGTTTTAAGGCTCAAAAACCACCCATTTTCATGTGTTCACGGCCTAAGGCTGTTCCAAGGCTGTAAACACATGTTGATGGTCCTATTCCATGATTTGAACACAAAATTGAAGGCTAAGGATGCTAATCTATTATTTGGGGTAGTTACCTTGATGATTTGGAGCCTTAATTTGATGATTTTGGTCCTAAAGCTTGGATTTGAGGAGAGAGGTAAGAGAGAGATTAGTGAGAGAGTGAAAAAGCTTAAAAATGAAGCTTAATCAACTTTATATATGGTTTGGGTTTTGGACACAGTTGAATTCTACCCGATACTGACGTTTACCGAGGCTTTTGGTCGTACCCGATTAGGTTGCCATTACCCGGTATGGTCGAAACTAAAATTTTTCTAATTGTTAATTTGGAATATTTTCTTGAGTTATTAACGTGTTTGAGCACCCATGAAGTCATAATAAACGACTCAATTCTAATGACTTAATTTAATAACGAAGCGGAAACAATTCAAAAACGATGAATTTTACTGACACATCGGTTATAATGACGGAATGAAATTTACGGGTTGTCACACTTTGGATGATCACCTCGCAGTAGGCTTTTCTAATGGATCTGACTCTGAGCCAGAAGTCAACAACCTACCACTAGTAGGTCAAGCCCCAAACAACAACCCCCGACCAGCTTTCCCAGGTCCTACACCTTTGTGGGCAACCAACTTGAATCGCTGGAGCGATGAACAGGGTCAACCCTTAACTTACTTTGGGGACCGAAGCTTTTACAAACTCAACGAAGGTGGCTCTACGGATCAAGCTCTGCCCGTCATTATCTACAGGATAGCTCGTAATGGTGAACAAGGTCGAGCAGCCATCAACCGAGTCATGGAGATTAACACTAACTCTGGTGTCAACACAATCCACATCCGCTGTCTCGAAGAGGAAATGGAAAGGACCAGGAGAACCAATGAGACCCTGTAGCAACAGCTGGCTGCCTCCCGAGCCAAAGTCATAGAACTTCGAGTTCATCAAAGGGCTCATGAACGACACCTTCAAGAGGTGGTCCGTCAAGTGGCAGACCTCAGGGTTCGCCCGAGAAATTCCCATCACCGTTAGAAGATGTCTAATACATCTTTGTATTTTGGTTAAGGAATAGCCTTTAGTATATGTGCCCTAAGTAGCACTTGTCTGTAAAATACTCCTAACTTTCAATACTCTAACTAGGAATCTAGGAACTGTCAAACTTTCCGTATGGTATGATGTAAGACCTACTGTTTGGTCGATTTTTCCTGAACTGATTACATCAGTAATACCAGTATTATTGACAACTACCTAATCTGTGGGAAAAATCTATACACTTGTGTTTTCCTACTAATCTTCCTTGTTTTGGTCTCAAACACTCATTCAACTGTTGGGCTATGGTTAGTTAGTCCATGTGTCACTCTCACCCCACTTATAATTCATTCTTACCATTGTCTTTATCTTTATAAACTTATAGTTGAAAGATGCCTCCTTGCAAATCTCCTAGGAATAACCCTGCACCTCCACCACCTCCTCTTCCGGTTATCGATACTGCAGCCCTGAATGTTGTCGTAGCTGCAGCAGTGGCAACTGCCATGGCTCAGTATCACTGTACTGATGCCAGCAGAGGTGGAACCCCTGTTGACTCTATTCCTGTGGAAATCCCTGTGCGCTCGAGAGAGTGCTCCTACAAGAATTTCACCAACTACAAGCCGATGTCCTTACAGGGAACCGGCGGAGTCATTTCCCTCTCGCAATGGTTCGAGAAGACTGAATCAGTCTTCAAAATTTGTTCGTGCCCTACTGCGAGCAAGGTCAAATATGCCGCATACACCTTTGAAGGAAAAGCCCTAACGTGGTGGAACAGCCATGTTAAAGCACTAACTCTAGTAGTGGCGAATGACATGGGTTGGGAAACCATGAAAGACCTCATGATTGAGGAATACTACCCGAGGGGCGAAATCCAGAAAATGGAGCAGGAGCTGTGGAGCCTAACCATGAAGGGCTCCAACATAGTCGCATATACCGCCAGATTCAGCAAACCGGTGGCCCTCTGCCCCATTATGGTTCCCACTGAAGGGAAAAAGATCGAGAGGTACATCTGGGGGCTAGTGGCTCCGTATCAGGGGAGTGTCCTATCATCAAACCCTGCTACTATCGACAATGCCAAGTGACTGGCACAGCGACTCATTGACCACGGAGTCAAAACCCCTGTAGCAACAACAACCCTAGCCATCTCAGAACCCTCCAAACCCGCTGACACTAAGCGGAAGTTCTGGGAGGAAAAGAAGAAACAACGAGCTGCCAAAAAGCAGCAAGTTGTGGCAGTGCATGCCGCAATAACCCCTGCTGCTCCTACTGCTCCAGTAGGGCAGTACACTGGAAATTTGCCAAAGTGCAACAAATGAAACTACCACCACAATGGCCCCTACCGTGACATGCAGTGCTCTAACTGCAACAAGAAAGGACACACAGTCTGTTTCTATAAATCTCCGGCGAGGCCGATCACCCAAGTCCCCGGCTCAGGCGTGAGCCAGACCTGCTATGGATGTGGTGAGGCGGGCCACTATAATAAGGACTACCCCAAAGCAAAGAATACTGGTGGAGCAGGGAGGGTACTACCAATAGGCCATGGGGAAGCAGTTGCTGACCCGACGGTGGTGACTGGTACGTTCCTCCTCGATAACTCTTATGCATGCATTATGTTCGATAATCGAGCGGAGCGAAGCTTCGTGAACCATAAATTTGCTCGCCTGCTTAAACAGCAACCACACACACTTAAAGAACAATTCACAATAGAAATGGCTAATGGAAAAACAGAAAGTACAAATAGCATATACTTAGGATGTACCCTAACTCTAGATAACCATTCATTTCCAATCGACCTTATATCAGTCTCGATTAAAAGCTTCGACGTTATCATCGGCATGGATTGGTTGAGTCTTCATCGCGCCGACATAATGTGCTACGAGAAAGCAGTCTATCTAAAACTCCCGTCTAACGAAACTCTTATCGTCTATGGCGATAAACCCGATGCGAGTCTTCGTATTATATCAAGTATTCAAGCACAGAAGTATCTACCTAAAGAATACCATGCATTCCTTACTCACGTCGTCGATACGAGCCTCGAAACGAAAGAACTAAAGAACATTCCAGTAGTGAGCGACTTTCGCGACAACTTCCCAGAAGAGCTACTTGGATTACCTCCGCAATGACAGGTCGAGTTCAGAATCGACTTAGTTCCAGGAGCTACCCCAGTAGCTAAGTCGCCCTACCGATTAGCACCAGCTGAGATGCAGGAACTATCCGCTCAACTTAACGAACTGCTCAGAAAGGGCTTTCTAAGACCAAGTTTCTTGCCTTGGGGAGCACCAGTCTTGTTCGTTAAGAAGAAAAACAGATCATTCCGTATGTGTATCGACTACAGAGAACTCAACAAACTGACGGTCAAAAATCGTTACCTTATGCCTCGCATAGACGATCTATTTGACCAACTGCAAGGGGCGAACTACTTTTCCAATATTGATCTAAGATCTGGATATCACCAGTTACGAGTGCTAGAGGAGGATGTCCCAAAGACAGCCTTCCGAACTCGTTACGGACATTACGATTTCGTGGTGATGCCGTTCGGATTGACCAATGCACCCGTAGTTTTCATGGATCTGATGAATAGAGTATGCCAACCTTACTTGGATCAATTCATCATTGTCTTCATAGATGACATCCTGATCTACTCCCGAAGTAAGGAAGAGCATGGCGATCACCTGCGACAAGTTCTAGGAACTTTACTAACGGAGAAGCTCTATGCAAAGTTCTCTAAATGCGAATTTTGGATCTGAAGAGTCGAATTCTTAGGACACGTGATAAGCGAAGAAGGAATCCACGTGGACCCATTCAAAATTAAGTCCATTGAGAACTGGTCAGCACCAAAGATGCCTACAGAAATTCGTCAATTTCTAGGTCTCGCTGGCTACTACCGCAGCTTCATACAGAACTTCTCCTGAATTGCGAAACCTCTTACAACACTGATCCAGAAAGGTGTGGCCTTTGACTGGGAAGAGAAACAGGAGAGAGCGTTACAAATGCTCAAACGAGCCTTGCGCACTGCACCAATACTATCCCTCCCCGAAGGGATAGAAGACTTCGTAGTCTATTGCGATGCATCGAATCAAGGGCTCGGGTGTGTTCTGATGCAGCGAGGTAAAGTCATCGCCTATGCCTCGATATAGCTGAAGACACATGAGGTCAACTACACAACCCACGATCTTGAACTAGGAACAGTTGTGTTTGCTCTGAAGATCTGGAGACATTACCTCTATAGTACGAAGAGCACCATCTTAACAGACCACAAAAGTCTGCAACATATTTTCGACCAGAAGGAGCTCAACATGAGATAACGACGGTGGGTCGAGTTACTCAGTGAATACGAATGTGAAATTCGTTATCATCCGGGTAAAGCCAATGTAGCAGCTGACGCCCTAAGTCGGAAAGAATATCCTGGTCGTAGAGTCAAATCTTTGACTATGACTATCCATTCACACTTGTCCAAACAAATTAACGCTTCTCAGCTTGATGCTTGGAAACCTGAAAACGTGGCAGGTGAATCCCTGAGAGGAATGTATAAGAACTTAGAGGTTAAGGGTGGTGGAGCTTATTATTTCATGGACCGGATGTGGACACCAAGACTAGGTGGTTTCAGAGACGTAATCATGACCGAGGCGCACAACACTCGGTATTCCGTCCACCTAGGTTCAGATAAGATGTATCAAATCTCAAAAAGTTATACTGGTGGCCTAACATGAAAGCAGAGATTGCTACCTTTGTAGGTAAATGCCTTACTTGCGCAAAGGTTAAGGTCGAGTACCAGAAGCCCTCCGGTTTGCTACAACAACCAGAGATTCCAGAATGGAAGTAGGAGCGGATCACTATGGATCTCATAACCAAGTTGCCCAAGACAACGGGTGGACTTGATACCATATGGGTCATCATCGACCGATTGACCAAGTCCACACACTTCCTTCCTATCAAAGAAACCGACAAGATGGAGAAACTTACAAGAACTTACATTATGGAGATTGTAAGACTGCATGGTGTTCCCTTATCTATTATCTCAGACAGAGATAGTAGATTCACTTCGAGGTTCTGGCAGTCATTACAAAGTTCCCTAGGAACTAGGCTGGACATGATTACGGCCTACCATCCACAGACCGACGGGCAAAGTGAGAGGACCATCGAAACACTGGAAGATATGTTGAGAGCATGTGTGATTGACTTTGGAAAGGAATGGGACACTCATTTACCCCTTGTCGAGTTTTCCTACAATAACAGTTATCACACGAGCATCAAGGCTGCTCCATTCGAAGCCCTCTATGGCTGAAAGTGCAGATCCCCTCTGTGTTGGGCTGAAGTGGGGGATACCCAATTAGCTAGGGAGCAAGTTTCTGATAGCACTCTCATCATCCAGGAAATCATTCGGGAAACGATAGAGAAGATCGTTCAGATCCGTGAACGATTGAAAGCCTCTAGAGACCGACAGAATAGCTACGCTGATAAGCGAAGGAAACCTTTGGAATTCCAGGTGGGAGACTGAGTCCTTCTCAAAGTCTCACCTTGGAAGGGCTTAATACGCTTCGATAAGCGTGGGAAGCTTAATCCGAGATATAATTGGCCTTTCGAGATTCTCGCAAGAATTGGCCTTGTAGCATACAAACTCAATCTACCCGACGAACTTAGTAACGTACATTCTACATTCCACATCTCTAACTTGAAAAAGTTTCTGTCCAACGAGATTCTTGTAATCCCACTCGACGTGATCGAGATCAACGAGAGCCTCAATTTCGTGGAAGAACCAGTAGAGGTCATGGATCGAGAAGTCAAGCAGACAAAGCAAAGTCGTATCCCGATTGTGAAGGTTCGCTAGAACACCGAGCGAGGACCGGAATTCACTTGGGATCATGTGGACCAGATGAAACTGAAATATCCTCATCTTTTTGCTTAGTTATTTGTAACTACTTTATTTTTTTAGACTTTAATTTCGGGACGAAATTCCCTTTAACTGGGGGATGATGTGACAACCCGAAATTTCCATTCGGTCAAACCCTAAAAGTCAACAACTTCTTATCATAAGTTAATGTCATTATTTCTTATTTTTAAGAAATTTAAAGTTCGTTTGATTTTTTTAATATTTTTTTAAGCGAACGGGTGAAAGAATGTGTCGTCTCGGGTTTTGAAATTTAAAAACCGCAAACACCACGTGTCTTAAAAGTTCACGGCCAAACTTTTATGTTTGGGTCGAAAAAACTTCCAAGAATCATAAAATCATGTATATACATGTGTTTACTCCCCAAGTTAATCACTTTTCACTTTTCACCCCAAAAGAGTAAACTCCAAAAGGGTAAACTCAAGAAATCCCCTCAAGTAGCAAACTAGAAACAAATCAAGATCTTCAATCTTGTAAGTGTTCTAACCATTTCAAGTTGGTAAAACACTTAATCTAGTGTTTGTACATCTATTCATTCATTCATTTATGTATTTTGTCTAGATTTCCAAAAACACCAAGAACACAAACTAACTGTTCTTGGCCTTTTAGCTCAAATCAAGCCTTCTAATGGTAAGTACTTCCATCCTTGAGTGTTATTAAGCTAGTATTAGATTTAAACATCAAGAAATTATACCAAGAACACAAGGTTATAGGTGTTCACGGTCCAAGAAGGTTCTTGGGTCGTAAACACCATAAATGGCACCAAAGTGTGTCTAAGTCCCTTGTTTAGCCCTAGTTTGATGTTTAAGACTTACCTTGACAAGTTTAAACCTTTCATGGATGTGATTAAGCCTTGAAAAACACCAAAGATCACCATTTTAGGTGTTTACGGTTTGGGGAGCTCCCAAAACCGTAACACCCTAAAGAATATATACATATATATATATATATATATATATATATATATATATGGGTCCAAATCCATCCTTAGGTTTAAAAACCAACATAGACAATTACCTTGTTTTGTTAAGGACTTGAAAACATGGCAATACCCTTTTTCATAAGGGTTTACGGTAGTAAACCCAAAGGGAAATGTCGATGAGGCTGTAAACTCCTCCAATGAGTGTTTTTGATGCCCTAGTCCCTTCCAAAGGCCAAACGACCAAGTATAAGTGCTTTAAAAGTCATGTAGAACCTCAAAACAACCCATGGTTACTAGGAGTAGAGTTTACGACCATAAACCCTTGAGTTTACTATCGTAAACTCCATGGGTTAAGGTCATCAAAACCGTAAAATCCAAAGGAGTTTACCCTTGAACTCCAAACACCCTAGCTTTGCCCTACCAACACTTGGATGCAATCCTTGTGATCTTTAACACTTGAAACAAAGTGTTTTCACGTTCTAGAGTGTCCCAAATTAATTTATTAGTTATAAATTGGCTAATTAGTTATATATATGTTCATTATATGATAACTAGGCTAGTGCGTGTGTATAAGTCTTCATTTGTCACCTAGCACCGTACCCGACACTTCAATCCAATCCACTCACCACAAATGAGTTCATACCCCTTTAACTAACCTTTGAAATACTTTTAAATGTTTTAAATGCTTTTATGGGGGAATACAAGTTGAATACTTATAGTTATCACATCAACCACATGTGATTAATAACTACAAAACCAATGATTTTACTACTGTTCAAACTGTTTATCAAAGTTGTTTTACAAACTCTTTTACTTATCAAATACTTTCACTTAAACTTTGTTATACTTATTATAAATTGCAAGCCCATATATGTATAGTTATATAAGAAATGTTTAAAAGGCTTAGGAAGGTCATCCGCCCTATTTCCTTTTCGCGCTTGAGATGTGGTCTGGTGGGATATTGGATAGCTGTCCGAAGGTCGTTTCAATATTAATTATATATCATGTGTACATATATAGTCATAAAAGTTCTTCCAGGTTCATATGTACGAGTTACTTCATTTGTGTGTTACCATATGGGTAGCACGGGATCATACTTATACAGTTGCTAGATCAATGAGATGTTCAATGATTCAGTTCATTCATGAGTCAGTACTTATTACTATGAGAACATATACATTATGTTGGGTTATTAGTGTTGCGTCTTGGGCTCACTTCCTAGCCCATCCTTTATGCGGTATGGGCCTGTCCATCCGTATCTTATTTTCTAGGGTTTGTGTATTTATAGATGCTTGCATGCATCTTTTACGTAACTGATAGATTAGGGTTTTACGGTGTAATTATACAAGTTATCTTTTTGTAACCCTAGGATCCTCTACAGTGGAAGTTCTTCATCGAGCTCTGCTGAGGATTGAAAGTTTTAATCATTTGACATATTCAAATCCATTCTTGAGTATTGCTTTACATTCTTTATATACCTGTTTCAAAGATCTATTCGATCTTAAAAGATTTTTTATCTCATCAATTGGTATCAGAGCGGGAGGCTGTGTAATTCATACACATCTCTTCTGTGAAAGAAGCTATTAGGGTTTGTTCCGCATTAACTAATATTTATTGAGCTGTCACCCCATAATTGACGTATCTCATTACTTGTTCGTTTTGCCCTAATATTATATATTACAAGTCGGATCTTTCAAACAGGTTATTCGATCAAGCATGGACGAGTCGCCATCTAATCCCATTAATATTTCGAACAGCATTGGATCAACAACGAAGATTCCCATCCTTTACACCCAAGATTATGAAGTTTGGGCAAATCACTTTGAAGACTATGTTATAGGATCTGAGGACAATGGATACCTCATCTGGGAAGCAATCGTTTCGGGACCCTTTGCTCATTCTGCAACTTCAAAGATTATTAAAACTCACAAGGAGTATAATGATCTTTTGAAAGATGTTAAAGATGTTGCCCAAGACGAAAAGGATAAATTTCAGTGCATTATTAAAGTATTGAGATTAATCAGATTCGCTCTTCAATCTGACACTTTCAGGCGGGTGAGTTCGTGCACTACTGCCAAAGAAATATGGGACAGGCTTCGCGAATTGTATTCTACGGACGAAGATCTTGAACACTCCATTCAAACCTTACTCTTATCCGAGTTTGCTGAATTCAAGCAGAGAGTCGAAGAAACTGTGACTCAAACGTTCGATCGCTTCAATCATCTTCTTAGCAAGATGATTAAACATGATATTGAAAGGAAGTTGATTGAGCAGAAAGTCACGTTTCTGAATGGCCTCATATCTGAGTGGAGAGCTGTTGTGTCCACAGTTAAAGCGCATGAGCAATTCAAATCTTATTCTCTAGCGAAACTGGTGGGCATACTGAAATCTCAAGAGAAGATCGTACTACAGGAGAAAAATGTAGTTTCTAGCCTGGGTTCCATGGCACTACTATCCAAAAGTAAAGTGGCGATGGAAGATGAAGACCTCAACTTAGAAGATTATGATCTTACTTCTGAAGACTATGCTATGATGGTATCAAATCCCAAGAGGTTCATCAAGAAAAGATTTCCCACCAATAAGAACCGTAATTGGCAAGGAAGTTATAGCTCTGAAAAGGTCAAAGAAGAACCGAAAGCAGAAGAATCAAAGAAGGAACCGAAAGCTGAAGGAGATTCGGGAGTGCGTTGCTTTTACTGTGGAGGAAAGAATCACTATGCTAAAGATTGTGTCCTCAAGAAAATCGCTGAAAAGGATGAGGAAAAAGATGAAGAAGCATTGTTACTGAAAAAGCTGGATGAGATCAGGAAGAAGAAATATATTGCTAACTCGTCTATGAATGCTTTAATTGTGCAGGGTTCGATAGCAAATGATGAATTCGGAGGAGTGGAGGTCTGGTCAACCGACTCCGAGGATGATGAAGTAAGGAAGCCTTCTCATGGAAAAGCTTATGTGGCGAAAGAGAAGGACAGTAGTGGAAGATGCTTGATGGTGTCTGATGTATCTCAAATGAGGCGATATAACACAGATGGTGGGAACACAGACTCGAAGGAGCAACAGGACATGTGCTTTACAGCAAAACCGCTCAGCGTGCAATTCAACGAGCTTGATGAACTAATCAAGAAGGTACAATCCGTGTTTGTTTCATTTAAAGTCCCACAATGCTCATATGAAAAAAGAATTAAAAAATGTTAATTCAAGAATTTCTCATCTAGACAGCAGCATAACTCAAACTCGAGTCACCAAGTCTAACCTAACTGACCAAATAAGCAGGGTGTCGTCGAAGAGTGAGGAACGGAGGATGTGGATCGAACTGAAAGAGTCGGAGTTAGTCAAAACCAAGGACGAAAACATTTACTTGCAAAGAGACAATTTAAAACTTTTGAAACAGCGAAATGTTTTTTGTTTGATTGCTAAGCGTCTTTACAATAATATCACTCAACTTCATTTGAACTGTGAAATAGGGTAGAAAATTCATCGTATGATCTTGCCTTTTCTTGAGTTTAAGGAGGATGAAATCCATGCTGAAGTATACAATTGTGAAAGTGTGGTTTCGTCTGAGGATGTTAATCCAATGTATATGTATGGTCTAGACAAAATTGAATCTTTCATTAAGTCCAAAGAACATAAGGACATGCTGAAAAACCTTTTGGATGAAAATGACAAACTGAATCTAAGGACCGAAACCATACAAAAATTTGACTCATTGAATGTCAATTTGAGCTTAGAAAATAAAATTGATGTTGAAAATGCATCTGAGCTTAATGAGGATAATGACATGAGTGAAATTTCTGTAGAGGACGAAGTTGACTGCTCTGAATTTGTCAAAAGTGAACCTGAAATCCACAAAAATCTCATCTCATAAAATTCTGTGGAGTTCGCTCGCTTGTCCCAACAAAAGTCCCCGAAACTTGAAGAAAAAGCTATTGTGTACCAAAAGGTAAGGACAACACCAAATCAGGTGTATAAGGTCACAGGTGTAACCGAACATCAGACAGGCCAACTCACAGCCATTGTAAACGAAGATAATGCTGATGGTTGTGATGAGTTCTTCTAGTCGGCTCCTATTGACAATGCTGATGAAACTGTTGGTCTATCAGAGCAAACATCATGGAAAGCAAAAGGAAGATACATTCGTGAGCCACTTAACAAACCTGATAACTTTGACGTGCCGAGTTCTAGTGGTACAAAAGATGTTCCTAAAGATAAGGCAGATTCAAGTGAATCATCATCGGTTCAAAGTGGACCTGTTGACACCAATCAAAATCAAAAGGCGAATATCCATCATCAACCGAAACAGGTGAGAAATCAAAAACGACAAAGGAATCAGAGATACAAGAAGAATCTTTCTGAAAGAAAACAGTTTTGGCAATCTCAAAATGCCTATTTCTCATATCGTGAAAAAAATTTAAAGTCAGAGAAAAATACCGTTGGATCTCAAGAGAGAAATAACAACCGAAAGCAGAAGTTCGGCTCGGAAGACGGTATCAACCAAAAGCCAAAGTTCGATTCAGAGCACAGTATCAACCGAAAGCAGGAGTTCGGTTCTGAGAGCAAAAGAGACCAAAATTCTAGGTTCGGTTCCACTGATAATCAAAACCGAAAGAGTCACCTAGAATATCAAGTCAAGAAATCATCTCAGTCTAAATTCTCTCATTCTAATTCTTCCAATCATTCTTCTTCTCAATCTCATTCTAAATCTCCAACTGACCTGAAAGGGAAATCAAAGGTTTCGTCAGTTAAATCAGAGACCAAACCAAAAGCACTAAATCGCACAAAGATTAAGGTTTACGCTATCAAAAAGAAAGATGAAACAACTTTGATAAAAAAGAACATTTTTTGTTGACATCTCTTTTTCTGCTCCTGTTCCTGTGAAAGGCTCACGTGGACCCAAGAAACTTTGGGTTCCTAAATCTGTTTAATTTGTGCAGGTTATCAGTGACGAGCAGTTCGATGAAGAATGGTATATTGACAGTGGCTGCTCACGTCACATGACAGGGAGGAAGGAAGAGCTTAGGGAATTCAGATCTCTTTCAAACGGTGGAAATGTCAAGTTCGGGAACAACTCCTTCGGAACCATAAAAGGCTATGGAATGATTACAAACGGTGATTTCACGATCAGGAAGGTTGCATATGTAGAAGGTCTACAACATAATCTCATCAGTGTGTCTCAGCTTGTTGGAGGTACCGGTTTCAAGGTCTCGTTCGATGATGAGGGTTCGGAAATTGTTGAGAAGCAAACGAACAAAGTTGTTTTCAAATCAGAGCGCAAATGTGAAATGTTTCCCCTAAATCTCAAACCAATCAAAGGGAATCCAGCAATCTGCTTGTTATCAAAAGCACAATCTGATGAAAGCTGGTTGTGGCACCGAAGGCTTTGTCATCTCAACTTCAAGGACATCAACAAACTTGTCGCCGTAGGTCATGTTCGTGGTCTTCCATTGCTCAAGTACGATAGAGAACATTTGTGTGCGGCATGTGAAATTGGGAAGCAGAGTCGTCAAAGTCATCCATCAATTATAAACACAAAAGTTGTTGAACCACTAGAGTTACTTCACATTGACTTGTGTGGTCCCTCATCAATTGAAAGTATCGGCGGTAGCAAGTACATTCTTGCTATTGTTGATGACTTTTCACGTTTTACATGGGTGTTCTTTCTAAAGCTTAAATCTGAAGCGACTCACAAGCTAAAGATGTTCATTAAGAAGGTGGAAGTACAACTGAAGAAAGTCGTTCGAAACATCAGGAGTGACAATGGCCTGGAGTTCAAAACAAAAAAATTCGAAGAATTCCTGGTCGAAAGAGGAACTACCCACAACTTCTCAGCTCCCAACACACCTCAACAAAACGGTATAGTTGAGAGGCGGAACCGATCCTTGTGTGAAGCAACTCGAACCATGCTAAGTTTTGCTTCTTTACCTTTATATTTCTGGGCTGATGCTATATCTGCAGCTTGCTTTACACAGAACAGGTCATATCTCAATAAGCGATTCACGCTCACTCCTGATGAGATCATAAACAACAGGAAGCCGAATGTTAAATTCTTCCATGTGTTCGGTTCCCGGTGCTTCATCTTCAATTCTAAAGAGCATCGCAAAAAATTTGATGTCAAAGCCGATGAAGGGATTTTTCTGGGCTATTCTCTCACTTCTAAAGCATACAGGGTATTAAACAAACGTTCAAGGAAAATAGAAGAGACGTATTACGTGACCTTTGGTGATAGCTATGTCAAAAAGTCAACAGCAAACATAAACTCAACTGGTGAAATCTTTCCTCAAACAGGTCAAGTCACAGCATCAATTGCAAATCTCTTTGAGAAGTTTGTCGAGTTATTTGATGAACCAGAGAAGGCTATCAATTCGGAAGCCAGCGCAGAAGACAACAAGGTGGATCATCTGAAGCAACTAGTAGAAGATGCTACAAGGCGAATGAATGAAGGGGTGCCCAGTTCTGGCGCATCAGTCGAGGGGGAGCACGCCGATACTACAGCACCCGAAGGTACTGTAGGACCCGAACGCTCCACAACACCAGAAGGCACAACAGCACCCGAAGGTACTGTAGCACCCGAAGGTACTGTAGCACCCGAATGCTCCACAACACCAGAAGGCACAACAGCTCCTGAAGGTAATGTATCACCCGAAGGTACTGTAGCATCTGATCACTCCACAGCACCTGAAGGCACAGGAGCAACCATACTCTTCCATATACCCGAAAGTCCGACTATTTCAGAAAGCTCTTCATTCAAGGGGGAGAATGCAAATATGCTCTTTGACGATGAAAGTCAATCCAAACCAGAAGAGATGGTAAACGCTGAATTGGATCCTTCCTATGATCCAAATTACCCTCCTCTCATCAAATGGACCAGAAATCATCCAGTCTCTCAAGTTGTAGGTGATGTTTCTGAAAAGGTTCTGACCCGATCACAACTTAAGGAAAAACAAACTTCCCTATTCTCCAAAGTAGAATTATGTATGTTTAATTCCTTCGTTTCAAAAGTTGAACCCAAGACAGTTAACACTGCTCTCGATTACTCCGATTGGGTTCAGCTATGCAAGACGAACTGAATGAATTCGAAAGGAACAAAGTTTGGCGACTCATTCCAACTCCTCAAAATGCATCAGTTGTAGGTCTCAAATAGGTATTCAGGAAAAAAATGGACAAGGAAGGGAATGTGATTCGAAACAAAGCACGTCTGGTAGTGAAAGGATACTGTCAGGAGGAAGGGATTGACTATGAAGAGACTTTCGCTCCAGTTGCTAGGCAGGAATCTGTTCGCATTTTTCTGGCCTATGCAGCACACAAAAACATCGAGGTCTATCAAATGGATGTCAAATGCGCTTTTCTGAATGGAGAACTCGAAGAAACAGTCTACGTGGAGCAACCTCCCGGCTTCGTCAATGAGAAGTTCCCAAATCACTGCTATATTCTGGACAAGGCGGTTTATGGTCTGAAACAAGCTCCTAGGGCCTGGTATGAAACGCTAACAAAGTTTTTAAAGATGTCTAAATTCAAACAAGGTTCGGTTGACCCAACCTTCTTTCGTAAAAAGGAAGGTAACCACCTTATGATTGTACAAATTTACGTCCATGATATCATCTTTGGCTCAACGAATCCCAGCTTAACAGCTGAATTCAGAAAGCTGATGGAGACTAAATTTGAAATGAGCTCTATGGGTCCAATTAACTTTTTTCTTGGATTAAATATTAGATAGGGACCCGAAGGCATCTTTATCAACTAGGAAGCATACACCAAAACTCTTCTTGCCAAATTTGGTATGATGGGAGATTCAAAGGTCAAGGTACCATTGGCTTTCGGAACCAAACTCACCACTTCACTGGAGAAACCAGCAGTTGACATTACGCTATACTTCCAGATGATTGGGTCTTTAATGTATCTTACTGCTAGCAGGCCTGACATCATGTTTTCCGTATGTTATTGTGCTAGGTTTCAGGCAAACCCACGAGAACCTCATATGCTTGCAGTGAAGAACATACTTAGGTATCTGAAGCGAACTACCTCTCTCGGTCTTTGGTATCCATCCAACTCAGGCTTCTTCGTTCAAGCCTTCTCTGATGCAGACCTTGGAGAATGTGTTTTAGACAGGAAAAGTACCACAGGGGGTTGCATATTCCTTGATGGGAAATTGGTCAGTTGGCAGTCAAAGAAGCAAACATGCGTTTCCCTTTCTACAGCCGAAGCAGAGTACATTGCAGCCGCCTCCTGCAAATCTCAAGTAATATGGATCCAAAGCCAGCTCAGGGATTATGGACTTAACATGAAAAAGATCCCATTATATTGCGACTCAGAAAGTGCAATTAGGATCTGTCACAACCCAGTGCAACACTCTAAGACCAAGCATATAGCACTGAGGTATCACTTCATTAAGGATCATGTGGAGGATGGTAATGTCGAAATTCACTTTGTTCGTACCACCGATCAACTGGCAGATATCTTCACCAAAGCCCTACCTGAAGCCAGTTTCAATAAATCCTTCATGGTCTAGGAATGATGGAATCTGAATCGGTACCAAAGACTTTATCCCAAAGTTAAAAAGTAAGGAGTGAAATGAACCGAAATGAACCGAACGTTCGGTCCATTTCGGGTTCGGTTCACATGGGAACCAAAATGAACCGAACGTTCGGTCTATTTCGGGTTCGGTCCTGTAACACATATTTTCGTTCAATCTCAAAAAGGTGTTGTATATGGTTGTACACATTTGTAAAGCTGTTTTCTAAAAATCCAAAAATATTTTTTTTAGGAACCGAAATGAACCGAGCGTTCGGTCCATTTCGGGTTCAGTTCAAAAAAAAAATTTATTTATTGTTTATTATTATTAATTATTCTGTATTGGTTTTTCCCATTTGTAAAGCTGTTTTCCAAAAATCAAAAAATATTTTTTAGGAACCGAAATGAACCGAGCGTTCAGTCCATTTCGGGTTCGGTTTATTTTTTGTTTGGTTTTTTTCTCTTTCTTTATTTTACTTAGTTAAGCGTCCCTAGAAGCATGCTGCTGCATGTTGTCCAAAGCCTCAACTGATTTTGAATAAAAGCCTTAATGACTAGGTATATACAAACCTTGTCTTCCCAATAAGGCTGCTCCATTTATTCTAATCCTGAGCTACCTTACTCTCTTCTCATATGAGTTGAGAGTTTATTGCTTGGTCACTATTTTCAGCAGAGGTACTATCGCTTTTCTTCACCACCCTACTCTTCTCCATCATATTTCGGTCTCATATCGTAACCCTTGAGACTCTCAGAATTAACCACTGAGGTTTATGGTTACAAAATATCTGTGTTTATGATCTAAGCCACATGTTACTACGTGGTTAGTGAAACCCAAAATTCAATACCTATCATGAATTTACGGTCAACATGAAATATCTCTTTGTTTGTGCGATTCTTATGAATTTGTTATTTACCATAACATTTCTTCCCTTAGAATCCAGTTTAAATTTTTTTTAGATTTCACCATCATATATTTTTACAAGTCGCTATATCTGTTATTCAGCCTACTTGTTCAACAGACCACATCGGTCTCACAAGTACTTCATTTAGTCTCGGTCTTATGTCAAGGTCTGGGTTTCTAAATTGAAGGGAAAGCCACATTATTATGCCTAACAAAAAGATGCCTTTCAACACTTCTTAGAAAGTGCTTGATCGTAATTCAACGGGAATCCATACAAACACTTTAAGGTCTCTCTTGACCTTGAAGAAAGTGATTCGTGCCCGGAATCATTTGTTTTGTGTCTAGTTTGACATCACTCTTCCCCTATATATCTCGCTTTATTTCCTTATCTTTTACACTCTATGCACGAAAATCTTTGATTTTCTAAACTTCTTGTTCGGTTACTTTATAATCTTATGTTTGGATGATAGCTATTAAACAGATAAGATGCTGACTCAGCCGACAGAATAGCGGCCTCAATAGTGAGGTGATGGGCACGCGTGCAAAACGGAACAGTTCTTCTCTCTCCTGCGTAATCATCGGGGGTGCCAACCGTCGCGCTTCAGTCAAATCCGAAACCGTTTTATTGTATCAAGAAGATTTGGGGATGATCTTTCTCTCTCCTCTACCCATGGTATAGAAGGAACTCATCTGCTTCATTCCCAATTTACCATATTCAAAACTCAAACAAGCAAAATCGGACGATTTATCATCTACTGTTCATCATCTTCTACCTTCAACCATGGCGGATTCTTCATCAGTACAGGAAACCTCCTCCCGCAAAAATATTCTTCCAATCCGTGCACAACAAAGTCTGTTGATTGATATCAACCCTAAGGCTTACGAAAATTACATGTATCCCATGGTGGAGTGCCTCAAATACTCTCCGTTGGTGCTCGCTCTTTCCAAAGTTGAGCTTGTACCAATGGAATACCTTTCCCAGGTCTTCTCCATAGCCCATTATGACAGATCAGTGGATCGCATCTACTTTGATCTTCTTTCTCACAAGACCTCCATCTCTAAGTAATGATTATGTTGGCTCCTAGGCTTTGAAGCTGATGAATCTAGGGTTAATCCCGACACCATTACCATCGGGCAATTATTTTCGATGTTCTACAATATGGGGTACACGGAGATTCTCACAACGGTCACAAAATTCAAGAAATCATGTTTCCCTCCTCCATAGAATGGTTTCTTCACCATTCTCTTCAAAGGGTTCTTCGAGCGTAGTTCTAGTTCTGATGGGGCCAGCAAACTGTTTATGACCATTCTCTATGGTCTTTATCATGGCCTTAACCTCGACTATGGCTCGGTTCTATGGCAGCAACTCATTCAGAGCCTTGCCTCCTCCTCTCGCCACACTGAGGTTTCCTACGCCAGGTTTTGGATGCTCATCACCAAGTGGGCCATGGATAAACTCCATGTTCCTACTGTTGCAGGTTCCCTTCTCTCCAACATCAGCGTCTTCCACACCACCAAAATTATTGTCACCAATCCGACAAAATTTTCTTTCGTCGGATCCATTCCGGACTCTATGTCCGCTGGGGTATCAAAGGAGAGCATCATCATGAAAGCCTACAAGGACTTTCTTCCTTCGGGCCCAAGGGGACTTTCTACTGAAATGGTTCAGTCCATTAATGATGCATATAAACCTGCTGCTCGCGGAAAGAAACCCGAGAAAGGGAAGATAAAGAAAGCAGCAAAGGGGGCAAAGGGTCCTTCTCCTAAGAAGCGAAAACCCTCAAAACCAGATCTTTCCCCACCAGCAAAGAAGAAGAGAGTCCAACCTAAAAGAAAACTTATTCTCTCCTCTTCTTCCAGCGACTCGGAAGAGAACCACTCTGACTCCGATGAGTCAGCTAGAGGCGAAACCCCACCTCACTCCCCTGATCATGAGGTACATATTCCCACAAAACCTCCTTCACCTTCTCCTATACCCACCTCTTCTATTCCCATCATAACCTCCTCCATTTCCATTCCCTCCATATCTGACCCTATTTCCATTCCCCCCATAACTACTCCTCTTCAAACCACATCAACCACCCTTCCCACACCACTTTTTACAGAAGCCACCACCACTACCACCCGTGAGTTTCTAACCAACGTATCTGATACGGGGGTTTCTACTTCGCAACCCGAACCTACATCTGCACCCGAACCCACTATCACTACCGAACCACCCACTGCACCCTTATAACCCACTCCATCTGCTGAAACCGAAACCTTTTTGGGAGGGGAGGATACCGTTTCTGACTCCATCTACTACAGCCCCTATCAACTTCAGAGTGATGATGATGATGATGCTCCGGTCACCAAAAAGCACATCAAGGAGCTCCACAAGAATATTAACAATCTTGTGGCTTCTTCATCCTCCTCAACATCTCACTTTTCAGAGGCTGCTATTCAAAGTATGGTGGAGTCACTTACAAAAGCACATGAAGCCTCTATCAGCATAGCTGCTGCTGCCATTGATAAATCCATGCAGGCTAGTGATGTTGCGACCGAAAAAGTCGAAAAACTATTTCAAGACGCCCAGATCTGGCTGGAGTCTTTACAGGCAGCTTCAGAGTTAAACACTAAGAAGATCCGCACCGTTGTGGAGAAGCTGGTCCATTCCTTCGAGACGGAAAAAGATCAATTTGCCAGCTTCCGCCAAAAACTTAAAAAAGACAACCAATCATTTCAGTCTTCGGATGCGGATCGTCTTCTCTCATTCCAAGCCACTCTTGCTGCCGAATCTACCACAAAGGAAGAGCTTGCCCGAGAGTCTTCCGAGCTTACCTTGGCAACTCATCAGCTCTCCCAGGCCGAGAAGGAGATCGATTCTCTTCGGTTCAAGAAAGTTGTGGTCAGGAGTTGTGTTTCAGATGTCCACGGAGCTTTGTCTAATATCATTGAAGCCCATGATCCGATTCTCAACTATTCGGTGAGGCGAAGTCTTGCAGAGAAGCTCGCTCCTGCTCTTGCCCTTCTTAGCCATATTGAAGGCATTCCTGAGCAGGAGGACCATCCAAAAGAAGGGGGAGAAAAGAAGAAGTCCACAGCTCAACAGAAACCCCCTCCAAGTTCCCTACCTCAATCAATTCCACTTTCATCACTTGTCCCTCCAAAAGCACCCAAACCAACATCTGGTCCTTCATCAGGTTTGAGTGCTCAAGCCAAAGCCAAACAAATTGCCGACGACAGTGATGAAAGTGATGATCAAGAGCCAATTGTCAGCTTTGTCAGGAAGCAGACCAGAGAGAGAGAACTGGATGAAAATGCTCGAATAGTCAGGGAAGCCGAGGCTAAGGAGAGGAAGATGAAGGAGGCTCATGATCTCCTTGAAAGCAAGAAAACTCTGTTTCCTCCTTGGACCCTCGAAGTGCTCATCAAAGAAGCCATTGAGTCCCCTTGCACTCTATGGCTAGAACCAGTCATCTCACTAGACCGTGTCAACTCAGTCGATTCCCAGTTCGACATGCCCCTGACCCGAAAGGCCTTCATCTTCCATGCGTTCGCTCATATAGCTGAAGTTCCCCATCCTCACCCGAAGGTGGATAGGGAGCTTATAGACTATTACCTGAGGACTGCTCAACCTCAGTACCAAACTTGGAGCACACAGAAGATAACCAACGTTTGGGTACTCAAGCCTGTTCGTAAAGGTAACTGTCACACCCCCAAACCTGAACGGCGGAAACGTTCGGGGGTGGATGACTTCATGTGGTAGCGTAACAAATGAATACATAGTAAAGAAAGCAATACAACCATCATATATATATATATAATTGAAAGTTTACATTTGTCAAAAGTTGCATGTTCAAAACCAATTACAATATGAAGTCAAAATACGAGATTAAACTGGCACCGCAGCATCCCTTCATCAATAGCGTAATGAATACCTAAAATTACTGATTTCCTGGGACATACAAGTAATTTTGAAAGAGTAGATCAGCATTTAAGCTGGTGAGTTTCATAAGTATTTAAGTGACAATGTTTTTATGAAATGAAATGTTTTGTCTTTGTTTGTTTGTGTTTAGAAAATCCTATATTTTCTACTAGTATAAAAGTAGCCTTCACTTAAGACCAATGTTTGTTTCTAAAAATGTATGTAAGTGTAAAACAACCAATGTGTTTGAAAACCTTGTAAATCAATGCATTTTTAATACCCCATGTGAGTTTTATAACCATACTATTGACCCGGAATGCCTATACACAACGTTCTTCAGGCGTTGGAATGTTATGACGTTTGTCACCCCAAACGGTGGACTACAGCTAACAGTCAGGGCGCAGGTTGTCAAGCCCGTATAGATCTATACACAAACACCATGCTCCCCCTCCAAGGGATTCTGGTATATAATACAAGACTTGAAATGTGTACTCGAACGTACATGAAGTTAGTGTCTCACAAAACCGTGGTATAAAAACAGATCTACTTGTTAAAATGTTACGTTTGTTCTTGTATACGAAAGTGACTTCTTGAAATTCATGTTTCTAGTACATAAGAGTTAGAAATTTTTTCGTAAAACTATACCTATTATAGTTTTCTAAAAGTGTGTCTCGTTTGTTTAGAAATACCAAGAAAAGGAATCATTTGTTATGAAAGCATAGATTTTCGGTGTAGAGTCTAAGAATGATAAGTATAATCTAAGAAAGTTTAGTTTATACATGCATTACAACAAATTTATATTTCAAAAGATAGAATGATATTTTAACATATGTTATATATATATATATATATATATATATATATATATATATATATATATATATATATATATATATATGAAAGTTCCTTAAAAGTTTGTAAATCGCATGTGATTTGGATATATAAAAGCATATAAAAGAGTTCTTTATGTAACACACGATAATACTCGTGTGTTTTACTTGTAATCCCCCCCCCCCTTGAAAGCATATAAAAGAATTTATAGAACCTTTAAAAGGTAAATTAAGGGGTATGAACTCACTTGAAAGTTTGGAGATAGCGAGATGGAAAAACCGGGCAGAGTTTCGTCTCGGGAAACGGATTTTTCTCGGGATTCTCAGGAATCTCGGGAGTAAAATCGACCCTCGGGACTTGAGCAAAAAGACCAGAGCTTTGAGTTTGAACGGGCACGGAAAACGAGGCAATATCGTGAAAGAAAGGAGAGAAATGAGCATTTTTCTCGGAAGCCCTCGCATGCTATTTATAGGAAGGTCTGAGAAGCCTCGTACGCGGGGCGTACGGTCGTACGCAGCGCGTACGCGTACATCATGCATGACCGAAGCGTTGACTGCCTTGGCTTCAGATGGGACGGATCAGTCTGTCGGGTCGGATGGGACGGCGGGTCGGTAGCCTCGCATAGGGCGACGTGGACGATTCGAGGCCAAGTCGCTCGGGTACGCAGGGCGTACAGGAGTACGCAGCACGTACCTCGGATGAGGATGCTGACTCCTCTTCGGATAATGCTTGAATTTTGAATTAAATAAATATATAATTTATTTAATAAAGTTCAAAAATTCATATCTTCTTCATACGAACTTCGTTTTCGATGGTCTTTATATCCACGTGTAGGTGAGACTACGCTCTACAACTTTCGTTTAAACTTTGTTGGCAAATTCCGAAATTATTTTTATCATTTATTTTATAACTCATCGTGTTTAAGGAATTTCTTTAAAAAAATCATAACTTCAATATACGAAGTCGGATTTGGGCGTTCGTTTTACGTACGATCATGGTTTAAAGATATTTAAATATAGAAGGAATTTAAATAGAACTATTTGGACATTTTACTATGAAAGTTAATTTTATTAACTCAAAAGTGGTTACAATACTTGACCTTTTAGGTCATTACAAAGAGTTGAAATATCGGATTGTCACATCATCCCCCCGTTAGATAGAATTTCGTCCTGAAATTTTAAGTAGTAAAGATACTAGTGAACATGAAAGAGATGAGGGTACTTTTGTTTCATCTGATCTTCGCATTCCCATGTGAATTCAGGTCCCCGCTTGGCGCTCCAGCGAACCTTCACGATGGGTATGCGACTTTGTTTTGTTTGTTTGACCTCTCGGTCCATGATTTCTACTGGTTCTTCCACAAAGTTGAGGCTCTCGTTGATCTCGATCTCGTCGAGTGGAATAACAAGAGTCTCGTCGGACAGACACTTTTTCAAGTTTGAGACGTGGAAGTTTGATTGGATGTTACTAAGTTCGTGCGGTAGGTTAAGCTTGTAAGCCACAGGGCCGATTTTGGCAAGAATCTCGAAAGGCCCTATGTATCTTGGATTTAGTTTCCCACGCTTTCCAAAGCGTATTAAACCCTTCCACGGTGAGACCTTTAATAAGACGTGGTCTCCTACCTGGAATTCCAAAGGTTTCCTCCTTTGGTCAGCGTAGCTTTTCTGTCGGTCTCTAAAGGCTTTCAATCGTTCACGAATCTGAACGATCTTCTCTGTCGTTGCTCGTATGATTTCCGGACCAGTGAGAGTGCTTTCAGGAACTCTTCCTCTAGCTAATTGGGTATCGCCAACTTCAGTCCAGCACAGAGGGGATCTGCACTTTCGACCATAAAGGGCTTCAAATGGAGCAACCTTTATGCTTGTATGATAACTATTGTTGTATGAAAATTCAACAAGGGGTAAATGGATATCCCATGCCTTTCCAAAGTCAATCACACAGGCTCTCAACATATCTTCTAGGGTCTGTATCGTCCTCTCACTCTGCCCGTCTGTTTATGGGTGGTAGGCTATACTCATGTCTAGCTTAGTCCCCAGGGAACCTTGTAGTCACTGCCAGAATCTTAAAGTGAATCTACTATCTCGATCGGAGATAATGGATATCGGAACACCATGCAGTCACACTACTTCCCTTAAGTAAGTTCTTGTAAGCTTTTCCATTTTCTCAGTCTCCTTGATGGGTAGGAAATGCGCGGATTTGGTCAACCTGTCGACGATAACCCATATGGTATCGAGTCCACCCGTCGTCTTAGGAAACTTGGTTATGAAGTCTATAGTAATTCGTTCCCATTTCCATTATGGTATCTCTGGTTGTTGTAGTAATCCTGAAGGTTTCTGATACTCGACCTTAACCTTAGCGCAAGTAAGGCATTTACTTACGAAGGTAGCAATTTCTGCTTTCATGTTAGGCCACCAGTATAAGTTCTTAAGATCCAGATACATCTTATCTGAACCCGGGTGAACGGAATACCTCGTGTTGTGTGCTTCAGTCATTACTACGTCTCTGAACCCACCATGTTGCGGTGTCCAGATTCGGTTCATAAGATAATATGCTCCGCCACTCTTGACTTCTAGATTCTTTTCCATTCCCCGCAGGGATTCACCCGCCACATTTTCAGGTCGTAAAGCTTCCATTTGTGCCTCTTTAATTTGTGTGGATAAGTGGGAATGGATAGTCATAGTCAGAGATCTGACCCTCCGACTAGTGTATTCCTTTCGACTGAGGGCGTCGGCTACCACGTTGGCCTTGCCAGGATGATAATGAATTTCACATTCGTAGTCATTGAGTAACTCAACCCATCGTCGTTGTCGCATGTTGAGTTCCTTCTGATTAAAAATATGTTGAAGGCTCTTGTGATCAGTGAAAATAGTGCTCTTTGTTCCGTATAAGTAATGTCTCCAGATCTTTAGAGCAAATACTACTGCTCCTAACTCAAGATCGTGTGTCGTATAGTTCACTTCGTGTGTCTTAAGTTGTCAGGAGGCATAAGCAATAACTTTCCCTCTCTGCATAAGAACACAACCAAGTCCTTGATTTGACGCATCGCAATACACTACGAAGTCTTCTATCCCTTCGGGGAGGGATAGTATCGGCGCGGTGCACAAGGCCTGTTTCAGTGTTTGGAACGCCTTCTCTTGTTTTGCTTCCTAGTCGAAGGCCACGCCTTTCTGGGTTAATGTAGTAAGAGGTTTTGCAATGCTAGAGAAGTTCTTTATGAATCTGCGATAGTAGCCAGCGAGACCTAGAAATTCACAAATTTCTGTAGGTGTCTTTGGTGCCGACCAGTTCTCGATGGCCTTGATTTTGGAGGGGTCCACGTGTATCCCTTTCTCGCTAACTACGTGGCCCAAAAATTCGACTCTTCAAATCCAAAATTCGCATTTAGAGAACTTCGCATAGAGTTTCTCCGATCGCAGTGTTTCTAGGACTTTTCGTAGGTGCTGACTATGCTCTTCCTTACTTCGGGAGTAGATAAGTATATCATCGATAAAGATAATGACGAATTGATCCAAGTAGGGACGGCATACTTTATTCATTAGGTCCATAAATACTGCTGGTGCGTTGGTTAATCCAAATGGCATTACGACAAATTCGTAGTGTCCATAACGAGTTCGGAAAGCTGTCTTGGGAATATCCCCTTCAAGTACTCGTAGTTGGTGATATCCGGATCGTAGATCTATCTTCGAGAAGTAGTTTTCTCCTTGAAGTTGATCAAACAAATCGTCAGTGCGGGGTAGAGGATAACGGTTCTTGATAGTAAGTTTGTTCAGCTCTCTGTAGTCGATGCACATACGGAATGATCCGTCCTTCTTCTTTACGAACAAGACCGGTGCTCCCCAAGGTGAGAAACTTGGTCTTATGAATCCTTTTTGCAGGAGCTCATTAAGTTGACTGGATAGTTCTTGCATCTCTGCTAGTGCTAGACGATAAGGTGATTTCGCTACTCGGGTAGCCCCTAGAGCTAAGTCGATTCTGAATTCGACTTGGCGTTGTGGTGGTAATCCTGGTAGTTCTTCTGGAAAGATATCGAGAAAGTCGCGTACTTCTGGAATGTTCTTGATGTCCTTCAGTTCCTGGCTTGTATCAACTATGTGCGCTAGGAATGCTTGACAATCCTTCCGTAAACACTTTCGAGCTTGGATGCACGAAATGATACGAAGGTTCGTACTTGATTTGTCTCCGTAAATTACTAATGTTTCGTTGTTTGGGATATAAAGGCGAATTGCTTTTTCAAAACACATAATGTCGGCACAAAGAAGACTTAACCAATCCATACCAACTATGACGTCAAAACGTTTAATAGGAATCGGCATAAGATCGATTTGGAAATAATGACCATCTAAAGTTAACGTACAGTCCTTGTATATGTAGTTAGTGTTTTCGGTTTTTCCGTTGGCCATCTCTACAGTGAATGATTTTTCTAGTTTGCTAGGTTTAGGTTTAAGTAAGTGAATAAAGTTTTGACTCACAAAGCTTCTCTCCGCTCCACTATCGAATAATATGCATGCATATGAATTATCGAGGAGGAACGTACCAGCAACTACAGTTGGGTCGGCTATAGCTTCATCGTAGCCTATAGTCAAAACTCGTCCCACACCACCGGTGCCTGCTGCCTTAGGGTAGTTTCTCCTGTAGTGGCCCACCTCACCACAACTGTAGCAAGTCTGACCTATACCTGTACTGGGACCTCGAGTGATCGGCCTTGCGGGCTCCTTGCAGAAACGGGCTGTGTGTCCCTTTCTGTTGCAGTTGGCGCACTGCATTTCCCGACAGGATCCATGGTGGTGGTAAGTGCATTTGGTGCACTTTGGACGGTTACCTTCATAAGGCTTTGTTGGGTAGGTATTTGTAGGAGTTGTAGTAGGTAACGTGGCAGCATTTATCGAAACTAGTTGTTTCTTTGCGGGTTCTTGGGATGACCCACCCTTCCCTTTATTCCATACTCTCTTCCTGTTGTTGTTGTTGTTGTCGTTGTTTCCTCTCTGTGGTTCTGGTGCAGAAATGGTTGAGTTCCGATGGCCTTCGTAGTCAATCAGAGATTGTGCCAGTTCCTTAGCACTTTCAAAGGTGTCAGGTTTGGAGGCTAACACGCTCGACCGTAATTGGGTCGTCAGTCCCCATATGTACCTCTCTATTTTCTAGCTCTCAGGAGCAATCATATCTGGGCAAAGGATTGCCAGCTCGTAGAATCTGTTGGTATATGTTGCGATGTCGGTACCAACCATTCCGAGAGTCCAAAGTTCATGCTCAAGCCTTTGAATCTCTCCCCTCGAGCAATATTCTCTCATCATCATGGCTTTGAGGCTCTCCCAGCTTATGGAGTTTGCCACTATTAGAGTAAGTACTTTAACGTGGCTGTTCCACCATGTTAAAGCTCTATCAAAGAGTGTGAAGGTTGCAAATTTGACCTTGTTGTGCTCGGGGCAGGAGCAAATTTCAAAGACTGATTCCGTCCTTTCAATCCACTGTCTCAGAGCCATCACACCGCCAGTTCCATAAAACATACGGGGTTTGGCATTAGTAAAGTCCTTATAAGTGCATTCTCGGGGTTGCCCATGACTCTCGCCATGGTTGGATAGATGTGTGCCAGTTCTCGAGTCATTTGTACTCAAGTTATTGAGCTATGTCATGGCAGCTGCTACTGCTGCAGTGACTGCTGCTTGGAACATGACAGCATCAAATTGAGGAGGTGAAGGTGGTGGTGGTATCGGTGTTTCATTGATGGGGTTACGTCTGGTATTCCTGCGTGGCGGCATCTTTAACTATACATTTAAAAGATGATGATATGGATAAGAATAAGTGACAAATGAATGTGCCTCATGAACCAAATTTCCATGGTTCAACAACAGATGATAGCATAGAAAAATGAAAGTTGTTTGTAAGGCTGAAAGTATGAAACAAGTACTTGGTTTCTCGATGACTTTTCAAGGTTTGAACGAAATACTCAACGTAGTAATAATAGTGTCACTTATATTAATATAAAGGTTGATGCAACGATCATGAAAATTTGACTCTTATAAGGGTCTCCGATTACAAGGTTCGAGAAATTTAAAGACTTTTAGCCGAGGTCCTAAGTTATAAAAAAATTTGAGGTTTTCACAAGTACTACTTACGACGTGTGTTGCGCTTGGAGCTCGATTCTGCATCTAATTGCTTTGACTCCATAAGATGCCTATCAAGGGCGGCTTGTTGTTCCCTCAATTCTGCGAAGGCTGCATTCGCTTGTGCTTGGAATGCTTCGGTGCAAACGTGGATGTCGTTCTGCAACATCTCTAGGCGGTTGATATCGGCCATGTGGATTTGTACTTCCACGTTAACCTCTCGGATTTGGTTTGCTTGAACCCCCGATTGGTAGGACTGATTGGCGAGTTTGCCCACCATAACCGGGAGTGCCCGATCGGCTGAGCCTCCATGTCGGACATCGTAGAAATCTCGGCACATGCCGTAGGGAGAGCGTATACTTTATTGTTGGCTCCAGTGGACGAGGTGACTTCCCAGACGGGAGTCGGTCCTTGAAAGTTCCTCCTAATGGGTGGAGGGTTGACTATTTCCGGTTCTGAGTCTGTCCCGGAGTCGTCCCCGCTATCCAACTCAATGGGCTCTTCGTCTTCTTCCGGATCCTCTTCAATCCATCCTTCGTTGCCCTGTTGTGGGTAGTAGGGGTCTCCATGCAGGTGAAATCCAGCCATTTGACTATACAAGAATAGGGTTATAGGATTTGAATAAAACCTGAGACATGTAGTACTAATTTGTCTAACGTATGTACCAAATACTCCTATAGTATTTAAATCCTTGTGTTTGATCTTTGTGATGTTTTTGGTAAGTTTTGACTTGTTGCTCACTACGAGCGTTCCTCGATATACATTGGTCCGATATCGGGAAAATATAGTTGATCACGCTATATTTGTCCCAAATCTGATTACATATATCGAGTCTCAATCGTAGTGTCCAACTTGTCTAAATACTTGTTGTATAATTAATAACCATGAAAATAATGTGTTGTATGCATGTGTTTATACTTGCGTGAACTAACATTTTTAAGTTTACACGAAATGCGGCTTAGGCGTAAATAAAAATCCTTTTGTCAGAGAGCATTAGTCCCTTAAGCATTTATAGTTTGTATATCTTATGTGATTCGATATACTTAGTTCACTATAAACATTGCTCTGATACCAATCTGTCACACCCCCAAACCTGAACAGAGGAAACGTTCGGGGGTGGATGACTTCATGTGGTAGCGTAACAAATGAATAAATAGTAAAGAAAGCAATACAACCATCATATATATATAATTGAAAGTTTACATTTGTCAAAAGTTACATGTTCAAAACCAATTACAATATGAAGTCAAAATACGAGATTAAACTGGCGCCGCAGCATCCCTTCATCAATAGCGTAATGAATACCTGAAATTACTGATTTCCTGGGACATACAAGTAATTTTGAAAGAGTAGATCCGTATTTAAGCTGGTGAGTTTCATAAGTATTTAAGTGACAATGTTTGTATGAAATGAAATGTTTTGTCTTTGTTTGTTTGTGTTTAGAAAATCCTATATTTTCTACTAGTATAAAAGTAGCCTTCACTCAAGACCAATGTTTGTTTCTAAAAATGTATGTAAGTGTAAAACAACCAATGTGTTTGAAAACCTTGTAAATCAATGAATTTTTAATACCCCATGTGAGTTTTATAACCATACTATTGACTCGGAATGCCTATACACAACGTTCTTCAGGCGTTGGAATGTTATGACGTTTGTCACCCCAAACGGTGGACTGCAGCTAACAGTCAGGGCGCGGGTTGTCAAGCCCATATAGATCTATACACAAACACCATGCTCCCCCTCCAAGGGATTCTGGTATATAATACAGGACTTGAAATGTGTACTCGAACGTACATGAAGTTAGTGTCTCACAAAACCGTGGTATAAAAACAGATCTACTTGTTTAAATGTTACGTTTGTTCTTGTATACGAAAGTGACTTCTTGAAATTCATGTTTCTAGTACATAAGAGTTAGAAATTTGTTCGTAAAACTATACCTATTATAGTTTTCTAAAAGTGTGTCTCGTTTGTTTAGAAATACCAAGAAAAGGAATCATTTGTTATGAAAGCATTACAACAAATTTATATTTCAAAAGATAGAATGATATTTTAACATATGTTATATATATATATATATATATATATATATATATATATATATATATATATATATATATATATATATATATGAAAGTTCCTTAAAAGTTTGTAAATCGCATGTGATTTGGATATATAAAAGCATATAAAAGAATTTATAGAACCTTTAAAAGGTAAATTAAGGGGTATGAACTCACTTGAAAGTTTGGAGATAGCGAGATGGAAAAACCGGGCAGATTTTCATCTCGGGAAACGGATTTTTCTCGGGATTCTCAGGAATCTCACGAGTAAAATCGACCCTCGGGGCTTGAGCAAAAAGACCAAAGCTTCGGGTTTGAACGGGCACAGAAAACAAGGCAATATCGTGAAAGAAAGGAGAGAAATGAGCATTTTTCTCGGAAGCCCTCGCATGCTATTTATAGGAGGGTCTGAAAAGCCTCGTACGCGGGGCGTACGCTCGTACGCAGCGCGTACGCGTACGTCATGCATGACCGAAGCCTCGACTGCCTCGGCTTCGGATGGGACGGATCAGTCTGTCGGGTCGGATGGGACGGCGGGTCGGACGGGCGGGACGGACGGGTCGGTAGCCTTGCATAGGGCGACGTCGACGATTCGAGGCCAAGTCCCTCGGGTACACAGGGCGTACAGGAGTACACAGCGCGTACCTCGGATGAGGACGCTGACTCCTCTTCGGATAATGCTTGAATTTTGAATTAAATAAATATATAATTTATTTAATAAAGTTCAAAAATTCATATCTTCTTCATACGAACTCCGTTTTCGATGGTCTTTATATCCATGCGTAGGTGAGACTACGCTCTACAACATTCGTTTAGACTTCGTTGGCAAATTCCAAAATTATTTTTATCATTTATTTTATAACTCATCGTGTTTAAGGAATTTCTTTAAAAAAATCATAACTTCAATATACGAAGTCGGATTTGGGCGTTCTTTTTACGTACGATCGTGGTTTAAAGATATTTAAATATAGAAGGAATTTAAATAGCAATATTTGGACATTTTATTATGAAAGTTAATTTTATTAACTCAAAAGTGGTTACAATACTTGACCTTGTTGGTCATTCCAAAGAGTTGAAATATCGGGTTGTCACAGTAACTTTCTTAATGTTAGATTCAAGGTCTTGAGGGGATCTGAAAAATCTGAGCACTCTATCTCTCTGGCTGATCTTCCAAACCTCAACCCTCACGATTGGATCGTTCTCCACAACATTCTTCTTGTCAATGAAGCTGAATATGGTCCGGTTATAGACCATTTCAAGAGAATGTTAGTTTGCTATATTTTGGAGGTGGCCAAGCTTGATCAAGAGATTGCTAATATCCTGAGGAAGAAGCCCATCATCACTCCAGTCAGTTCTGCTAGTGATATAAACCGAATGAAGATGGGAAAGATTGACCCGAAACAGAACTCGGTCATGTTCACTAGAGCAGAAGGCCAGAAATGCCTGTTTGCTTTGGCTGACAAACATCTATACACCACTACTTGTCTAGAGCATGTACTGGGTATAATCAATCGTTGCAAGCAGAACACGGATAGTGATAAAAAGTACTTCAATGATATGATAAACTGGTGCATTCACTTCCGTCAAACACTTCTTGCTATCATCCCCTGCCTGTTCAAGACAGTCAAGAAAGCCAGTGCTGCGGGGGCAAGCAAGCTGGAGTGAAGTCTTGCCTCAATTGACGCAAAAGGGGAGATTGTTGGGTTATTAGTGTTGCGTCTTGGGCTCACTTCCTAGCCCATCCTTTATGCGGTATGGGCCTGTCCATCCGTATCTTATTTTCTAGGGTTTGTGTATTTATAGATGCTTGCATGCATCTTTTACGTAACTGATAGATCAAGGTTTTACGGTGTAATTATACAAGTTATCTTTTTGTAACCCTAGGATCCTCTACAGTGGAAGTTCTTCATCGAGCTCTGCTGAGGATTGAAAGTTTTAATCATTCGACATATTCAAATCCATTCTTGAGTATTGCTTTACATTCTTTATATACCTGTTTCAAAGATCTATTCGATCTTAAAAGATTTTTTATCTCATCACATTACATTACAAGAAGAACGTATACAACTATACTATAAGAAGAACATATACAACTATACTAGAAGAAGAACATATACAACTATACTAGAAAGAGAACATATACAGCAATACTAGAACGAGTAACAATACATTACATATACATGAATACGTTAACAAATTATGGTCCAATGTATCGGAGCATGCCTTCAATGTCATGGCCCGAGTTGTAGCCATAGTCTCTTGGAGGGAGAGCATGAGTTTGCGTATGGATCTATACTGGATTGACTATCCTAGACCTTGCTGCTAGCTATAGCCGGACCTGCAGGTTTGCGGGGTGCCAAACGTCATACCTTTTTACGACCTACATTTGTCGTTGTTACCTAGTCGATAGTATGGTACAATTAATCACATGATGCCTTAATATAAATCCGGTTTAAGGTAGTTAGTACAGCAGTAGTTCCTATAATACAGCACTACCCCTTTACATATTTAGTGATCTTTTCACTAAAACATTAATGTACAAACTATATTTTGATGATGATAGTTACACAAGGGAAAATTACACACTTTTACAGTAAACGAACATACAAAACAGTTACGCATTGGTAGAAGGCTACTTTTAATAGAAAATATAGGTTTTTCTAAGAGATTCAAACTTTTACAAACACTCACATACTTATATCATAAATGTTTACAAACTCGTGTTTATAACTACGTTCAAATGTTTTGACAGAAACACCGACACTAAAATACTTATGAACTCACCAACTTAATTCTGATACTCGCTTTCAAAATAACTTTAATTCTCAGGTCGTCAGTAGACAGGTACCGAGGCCAGCTTTTTAGAAGATGGAGTGCATTCAAGACTCATCTTATTATTTTGATTTACTTTTGGTGTCTATAACTGTACGAAACACACTTGTATTAAAATTATATATTTAATGCAATGGATGATGTTGTTTGCTTATTTACTGTTATACTGTGTTGTGATACTTTACATGACGTCCTCCGCCACAGAACGTTTCAGCCGTTCTTGGTTTTGGGGTGTGACATTGCATGTCTAAGTTGTGCAAAACAAAACAAAATCTTACATAAGAATAATTTTGGCAAATAAAGTAAAGTTTGGGGTCAAAAGTGACCTTTTCGATTTTATAATGATCAAAGAGGTCATATTTGAATGAAACTGAATTTTTATGATAATCACCCTTTATAAAGTAACGAAGATGTAAATTTTAGCATAATGGGCTTAAATTTTGGGCCTTACGGTTTTTAAGCCCAAATTGCGAAAAACGTGAAATTTTGGGATTAAACATGTTATTTGATCAAATTCTTCGGCCAAAACTGGAAATGAACAAAATAAAGGTTTAAAATAATATTTATTTCGAAAAATTGGGCCAAAAGTGCAAGATTTTCGGAAACTTGGCCAAATGTAAATTTCTACAAAATAAGGGCTGCAAATGTCGATAAACGTATATTGGGACCGAAACTGTAAAAAAAAATTATAATTGGGCCGAAAATGCTAAGTTTGATGGTCTAATGGGCCAAAAATGTTATTTTCACCGAAAAGGACCAAAAATGTCGTTTTATTTAAACAAGGATTAAAAATAAAATTTTTGGTGAAAAAGGGCAGAAATCGTCGAATATGTATTTTTGGGCCAAATATGTCAATTATTACACAACTGGATCGAAGATATAAATATTTATAACTTAAGGGTTAAAATGCTATATATTTTTATAAAATAAAAATATCGTTATAACAAAACACTGGATTTTTTATAACATTATGGGTAAACTTTTCAACCAAAAGAATCCATACTATCACAAACAAACGAAATACAACAATTGTACGAATATTGGGCCTAGTACTTACTATACATGCTTACTGGGCCTTCGTGATTCATTTGCATGTTTATTGGTCCCAATATATCCATTACATGTCTATTGGGCCTTAGTGACCCAATTACATGCCTAACGGGCCTAAATTATCATTTACATGTTTATTGGGTCTTAGTGGTGCATTTACATGATAATTAGGCCTGAACTATTCATCATATGCTTAGTGGGCCTTAAGTGTCCTTTTGCATACCTAACAAGCCTTGAAATAACTTACATGTATAATGGGTCACAGTTGTCCTTTTTCATGTTTGTTGGGCTTTAGGCTATCACCTTCATATATCATCTAGTGTTTGTAAATCTAAATACATATAACGTTATACATAATCATGCGGTAATAATTAGAATCTAGTGAAACCTATCGGTTGACACCATTGAGTGTATGGTCATAGCGTGTAGTTATAATCAGGGTCTCCTGAAGGGAGAGCGAGAGTTTGTGTATAGATCTATACGGGGGTGAGTCCCCCACACCTGATTTGTTCGCTACAGTTAGACTAGGCCAGTCTAGGGTGACAAAATTTTGATCAAAATCGGTGTTTGGAAAATGCCAAGACAGGCGAATTAGTCATTATTATGCATAGCTATAATGACTCACATAGAGATCCATTACCATCGATACATTACGGTACTCAAAGTGCTTAAATCATATTAATACGAAACAGTTCATACGATAATACAAGAATTACACCACTTTAATAAATCAGAAAATATTGGATTTACTGGGGAAATACTATTATTCATTACCTTCTACTTACAACAGATATAATACAAGGAAAATTTTGAATTGCTTACTCATACATGTTTTTACAATAGAGATCACACATACATTTATACTCGGTCATTACATCATTTTCATACGATTTATAGAAAATATCGGATTTTCTGGGTTATACAAAAATTACAAAAAATCTTTCAATCAAACGTGCTTATGAACTCACCAAAATTATATATGTTGACCATTTTCAAAATAACTTGTATTCTCAGGTAGCCGTTAAGCAGAAGAATCACCAAGTGTGTTTTGGAAATAGCTTTTGTGTAATGTTGATTATCGTGTAATTTATGTTTTGAAATATGTAACGTTAAACAATGTACTTGATGTGAACAATTACAGTTGTATTATGTAATGCATGGTGATGCTTAAGTTATGTTTCATTTATATTCATTGTGATGATATTTCAATTGATAGTCACACGAGCCCTCGGACGTTTCCGCCGTCTGGTTCGAGGGTGTGATAATTGAACTCTAACCGACTTTAGTACAAGCGAAGATACGATTCCCCTTGACCCGTCCAATGATCAAACTGTTGGATTAGGTGTCTTAACCCATAACTATATTTGGTATGTACTTGACCCGATTGTAGCATGGTCCTTTTAGGTTTGCTTCACCAAAGCAACTTGACTTGATGAATAATGGGGAAAGAGGTTATTATGGTTTATTAATATATTATATCAATAATATACTAAAGGAGAAATCATATTGTTTAATTAATATTGGTCAACATTTAATTTAGAATTAATTTTATGGTCAAAAGAGCTTAATTAAATCAAGGGGACTAATATTGTAAATATAAGATAGTTACAATGTGGGGCTTATGATCCATAAGGAAGCAATGGACGAATTCTATGTGGGAGTCCACATAGAAATCATCTATGGGGCCTTCTAAAAGGATCTTTTGGGTTGCTTAAGGAGTAAGCAATTGGATTAGGGTTTTGACTGAAACCCTAATTGCTCAGCTATATAAGGAACACTTGGGATAACAAAAATCGGCCACTTGAACCTTAAGAAGGATAGCTACCCGATTTTGAGCCTTCTCCCTCTCTCTCACTCTATAATATTCTCCAATTTCTTTGGTGTTTGTGGTTCATTATAGGCATCACATTTTAGGTGCTAGGTTCTCAAAAGCTCAAGGTTATCAAGCTACAATCAAAGGTAACATTCTAATTTGTTTATTAGATGTTGATTTTGATTTTTGTATGCTAGTATTAGGGTTTGTATGTTTTGGATGATTATTGCATGTACAGTTAGAAAAACCTAGATCCAAAGCTTTCGGGTTTACATATGTAATGCCTATAGATCCGGGCTAGTCAATTTAGAGATAATAGGGGTCGAAAACGATTTTTTGACAAAAGATTATTTAGAATAAATAATCTTAAACAAGTTGTAGAATACGTCTCAAGGGTTTTATACATATAAAGAACGTTGAAATCCGAGTTACAACGAAGAAGTTATGGTCCGTTGAAGTTTTACGGCAAAACCGGCACGACACCAGGAGACGTAAATAGTGAATTTACGATGGAGGACTTTTTAGCCTTAGTAATCTAAACAAAAGTCCTAGAATATGTTAAACTGAGAGCGTCCATAAAAAAACGCCCAAATCTGACTTCGTATGAGGAAGTTATGAATTTTCTAACATTTGGCATAGCAGTGCACGGCCCGAAACTCGAATTTCAGTTCGAGCGGTTTTTGGCCTACACGAGCTAAATGAAAGTTGAATATCTCATTAATAGGAACTCAGCGGTAAAAAGACAGACGAAAACGAAGTCATTATGTAGAAGTTAAAAATTTTACGCGGACATCTAACGGTATAATCTCCTCGTACTGTTAAATTTAAGATCGGTCGAGAATCAACCAACGGAGTCAAAATGAAAGTTGTAGATCTTGTTTTTACCTACGTGTGGATATAAAGAACATCAAAAACGGAGGTCGTATGTGAAAGTTACAGGTTTTAGACGTCGGGAGTGTTATGTGCGAAAATGGGTGGTGTGGCACAATATTGGCCATTGCTTTCTCCCCAAGTCTTGCCACTAGATGGTGACATGTGGCACCAAGTTCAGCCATTTTCACCCTATAAATAGAACCTCTCACACCCTCATTTTCTTCACACCTTTCCCATTCTTTCTTCTCTTTACTCTCTCTCTCTCTCTCTCTCTCTCTCTCTCTAGAACCTCTCTTTAACCCCGAATCCCCCAGAAAAGCCTAGGGTACCTCGCTAGCACGAGGCGGAAGCCCCGGAGTGCTCGACGGTTTTGAGAAGAAGGGCTTTCAGCTCGGGAACGCTACTCCAAGCAAAACCTGGTTTTCTATAAAACCTGTTGTAAGTGAGCTACGTCTACTCTATTTTTAATATAGCTTTTATTTAATTATAGTAACGTTATTAGGAACTTATAATAAGTACTTGGACTATTATTATGGGTTATATAAGTATTGTTTAACGCTTATATAATAGTAATAATATCTAGAGTATGAATTAGTCTCGACGAATAATAGACTAAACTCTAGTGGTAATAATACTAGGTTTCGTCAAAGCAAATTATTTTTTTAAGAAGCGAAGCGCTGTCTGAGTTCGGAATCACCACCTTACTAAGTGAGTGCATGTTCTCTTTCATCTTACACATAGATATGAAATATTTAATATAAATTACTTGTTGTGTGTGCATATTGTCTGAATACTTGTTGTCTATGTTGGGTGAAATATTTTTATACACGTTTTAAATGATTTAAATTGTATATGTATTTTATATCTACAAAACGTGTTGGGTAAAACATGGGTAGATGTAATAGTTGTTGTGTGACCAAATAAAAAAATGATAGGCCTCTTTATAGATGTTATTGATGATCCAGTCATCTAGCGGAGTATAGATGACGACCACGGAATATTCTAGACAGTTTAGTGGAACGCTAGTAGGCTCGTAACCTGTAGGTGTTTATTTGAACTGTGTGTTTATTTGAACTGTGTGCTCACCAGCAGTACACCATCCCCCACATGGTTGCCTTATTTGCCATGAATTTTTGAGGAACCCCCGAAGCATGTGTTGTCACACCGATGAAAGTCCCTTAGACTAGGTCCCTTGTGTTAGATGTTTTAGGGACGTAAAGTGAGGATAACGAGAATGGGTAATCAGGTTTGTTTTCTTTGATAAAGTTAATAAACTTATTTATTGTGGATTGAAAACCCTATGTACTCACCAAGTTTCCCAACTTGACCCACTCAGTTTATTTATATCACAGGTGTTGATATGAAGTCACATTACACTGAGAGATTAAGGAGATATAAATCACTAGTGATAATGAATGTAAGTTCTGTTTATGCTTATGTTTCTGTATTGATGATCACATCCCAAATGTTTTAAAATGAATAAAAATACTTTTCTTCGAAAATGCTTTGATAACGTATTTATCATGTTTTACTGGGAACAAATTCTGCAACATTTTTATTAAAAGACCTACTCTGATTTTTATAAAGCATAAACAAAATCGGTATTTCCTGGCCGTGAAAATGGGGATGTCATAGCTTGTGCACCATAAGATTAATGTTTTGCTCATAACCCAACTGTGGTATCAGAGCCTAGGTTGTTTTTCTATTGTATTTGATGCATTGCTAATTTTCAAAGCTGAAAAGTCGAAAAATTGTGCCTCTACATGATGAACTCGTCGAGTCACCTTATGAACTCGACGAGTCAGGGCTACTCGACGCGTCCAATCAGTGACTCGGCAAGTCAGGTTTTCAGATGGCTAATTTTTCGGGATTTTGACTAAAATTGAATTAGGATCGTTACCAAAAACGTTTTTGACTGATAAAATTCAATTTTTTTTAGTATGATATTGATTATCCTAATGTAATTGAAAGATAATTGTCATAAATAAGATAATTACTTATTTTATATGATAAAGATTAGTTATTTGTATTTTCATTTGAGTTATCTTATCAAGAAAATATATTAGGTCAAATTATGTGCTAAAGATAAATAATTTGATTATTTAATTATTTAACAAATTTGATCTAAAACCATGTTTTGAAAAGTTTCAAAACTTGCCCTCAAGTTCTTGGATTTAAATGTTTAATTAAAAGTTTTAATTTTGAAATATTTAAATTCTAAACCCTAGAATTTACAAGTTTAAAATTCAACCCTTATACTATTATAATATTATAAGATTAATAACATATGTGTTTATAAGCTAGTCTTACCGTTAGTAGGCCTCATTCACAAAACCGATCTATAAGGGGGTATAATGAAACTATCTATAAAATGGCGGTTGAATGGGTGTCCACTCTCACCCAGCACTTCCTTGATTGGTGGAGGGTCGTTAGCCGAACGGGTAGGATAGGGCAACTAATTCCTCATTAACAAGTATAATGATCTATAAATTAACTAAATGTTTTTATAAATTCCGAATCTTAGTTACTTTGTACCATCCGGATTTCCAAGTATTATATTTTATCATTTATTTTTGGAGTTAAGAGAGGGACTCGACGCGTTAACGCCTAGACTCATCGAGTAGGATCGCGTATTGTTGACTGGTAAATGAGGGGACTTGACGAGTCGGTAAGGGTGGACTCGACGAGTCCGTACTGACGACTGAAACCCTAAATCCTCGGGCATGTGCCCTATTTAAAGGACCTTATAGCCCTCTTGTGTGGCTACCTATCTAGAGAGAGTTCCCCTTGAGAGCTTGAGCGAGTTAAGAGAGAGATAATGCTATATTGATCAATTTTGGTGTGATTTAGCAAAGGAGATATTGTTTCCAGCAAGAGGAGGTCAAAGGAGCTATGGATCCAGGGTTTTCAAGTTCAGATCTACACTTTTGAGGTATCAAATCAAACTTCCTTTATGTTTTGGGTTAAGATCCATGATCTAGGGTTTTCTATAGCCTTTTTAGAGTTTGATAAGTGGAGTTTATGGCCCTTTGCTATATTAGACCTCAGATCTGGACCCATAGAGGTCCGGAGAGCCTTCCCCATTATGCTTTATGTTGGTTTATGAAGGAAAGGAGACTAGGTTGCAATGTTAGAAAGCATTTCACCAAAATAAGACTTGGGTGCACTGCATGTGTAGCAAGATTCAACCTTTACATACTTATTGGCTATGGGGAAGTTAGATCTATAGATTAGGGATGCAGATCTGACCTCAGAAGGTCAGATGGGTGTTGTCATGGGAGCAACTCGTCGAGTTCAAGAGTGGACTCAACGAGTCGAGTTGGGGTTTCCCCGCGATTCGTTACTGAGTAACCCGACGAGTGGAGAGGGGACTCGTCGTGCCAAGTGAGGATTGGAAGGATTCAGAGGACTATTGTGGACTCGCCGAGTCGCCCGAGTGCACTCGACGAGTCTGGTTAAAGTTTGACTGTTGACTTCGTTGACTTTTACGGTTTAGTCAATGTTTGGACTTATGAGCCATTAGAGGGGTACAATGTCCTTTCACCCTTCTTAGAGGACTTAGAGAGATGGGTTAGCCTAACCTTTAGTAGTTGTATTAATTAGAGTAATTATCATGTGATTAGGCAGACGCTAGTACAAGGTTTCAGATTTTGAGGTTTACCGAGTTATCCGAGGTGAGTCTTCTCACTATACTTTACCTTGAGTGGTAATTAGAGCTATGTGATTGAGTATCTTGCATTCTATTTTTTTGATGTGTTGCACAACATTATTTTTATGTGATTTGTGTTGTGCGTATATCAGAGTTTATTGAGTTAGGACCAGAGGGTCCACAGAGTTAGAGCCAGAGGGCTCACAGAGTTTTGAGTGACTATTATGTGTTAATGTGGTATTTTGGGGAACTCATTAAGCATTTATGATTACAATGTTTTGTGTTATGTGTTACAGGTACTAGTGAGGATCGCGGGAAGGCGCCGACATGATCAGTACACACTCTTGGATTTTTTATACATTTTGATCTTAGGATGTGTTTTTATGGATTTAATATGTGATACATTGGGATATGAGATGTTTATGAATTAAAATTATAAATTTTAAAAGTGAAAAATTGTTTTGAAATTTACGATGTTACATACTTTAGGGAAAATGTGAAAATGATGCTATTCCATGAAATTACACTTTGCATATTGCCAAGTCGTTAGTGGAGTGTGTGTGGTTAACCGGAACACTAATTTGGGACTACCAAAGGTGGAAAAGGGTAGCTCAATGTTTATCATAGATCAATGGAGTGTGTGTGGTTAACTGGCACATTGATTAGGTGGTAAATGACATCGAGAGTACGAAGTACATTTGCATGGTTATTCACACCTTGGTATCCCATTCACAAACTTGAAGGGCATATCAAGATTTAAACATGCCATTGAAAAGTTAAATGAATCTCAAAAGAATCTAGGAATTTCAACTCATTTAAAACTTAATTGTCTTTTTCGTTTTTCATGGTGGAATTTGGTAAATCGTCATTTACCTACCTTCAAATTATTTGCAATTAGATTACGACATCCCTCTTCTAAATTGTAAATAATTATGTTGGGTCCTAGCCTTGATTTTTCATTTGGGTGTTAAATTGGGGATTCGTATCTAATTTAAACTTTTTTCTCTTTTCTTTTTCAAATGTCTACTCAAAACAACAACGCTTCTGGCTCAACCCCTTCTGGCTCATTCTCACTCATGAACTTGTGTGGGAAGGTGATATTGATAGGTCCAACTTCAACGATTGGATTTGCCACATTCACATGCTCACCCGCTACGAGGAAAAAGAGTATGTTCTCGACTGGGAGCTGAAGGAGATTGACACCAACATTGCTACTCCCGAAGAAATTGTTGCGTACGAAACTCATGAGCGGGATGCTACAAAAGTTCATTGCATCATGCTCACAGCAATGACTGTTGAACTCCAAAAGTCCTACGAGGACTACAACCCATTCGAGATGCACCAAGATTTGATGGAAATGTACCATCAAAGTGCTAGGCATGAGAGCTACGGGATCATTGATGTGATGATCACCACGAAAATGAAGGATGGAGAGTCCATCATGGACTCACCTACAAAAAATGCAAAGGTACGTGGACTGCTTGTTGAAGTTGAATGTCAACTTTGATGAGGAGTTGGCCATAAATATCATTCTACACTCCTTGCCTCCTTGCTACGACCAGTTTCGTATGACCTACCTCATGAACAAGGAGGAGGTCACTCTAAGCAAGCTTCAAGGCCTGCTAGCGACTACTGAGAGTAATCTGAAAGGAAAATCTATTGCATCTACTCCTACTGTTGTTGCCCTTGTTTTGGGTATTGGGAAAGGGAAAGGAAAGAAGATGGAGTCTCCTTTTAAGAGCCATAAGGGAAAGTCCCATGATGGTATCTCATTTAGTGGAACCAAAGTTGGTCATGCTGCTCCCTCTTCTAACCCGAAGGATGCAAAGTGCTTCTACTACCATGACAAAGGGCATTGGAAATGAAGCTACCCGAAGTACCTGCATGACATTAAGGATGGGAAGGTAAAGCCCACAGATGAGTTTAAAAACTCTTAGATCGATTAGATCTTTCACAAACACGATTATAGAAATCAAACAATTCAAAAAACATATGAGAATCAACACAGATCTGAATCAAATGTATGCTTATGATTCAAAACAAAGTCACGCCTTAGCAGAGCTCAATGAAGAACTTCCGCTGTAGAGGCGAGCTAGGGTTTACAAAACTATGAAAAAAACAAGCAATGAAAAGCACTACTACTAAGTCTGCATGCATGCAGCTTATATACTAAACCCTAGTACAAAAATATGCACGGTTGGACAAGCCCAATACCAGCATTCAAACTGGGCTAAGGATTGAGCCCATGACACAATCTAATAGACCCAACAATCTCCCCCTTTGCGTCAAAAGAGGCGGGAGATTACATTCTCTGTGTGGGCTTCACCGGCTTTACTACTTTAAAAAAAACAGGAATTATGGCGAGAAGAGTCTGTAAATTGTATGTACCACTTCAGCATGTCAGTAAATAATTTCTTATCAGCAGCACCGTTCTGATCGCACCTCTGAATGATCTCCAAGATATGCTAAAGGCAAGTCGTTGAGAAGAGGTGTTTGTCGACAAGAGCGAACAGACATTTTTGACCTTCTCCCTTGTGGAACATAATTGTGTGATACATTGATTCGATTTTCCCCTTGATCATGGTATTGACATTGCCAGCTTTGCCCATAATCTTGATCGTTGTTCGCTTGTGTATGGCAGTCGCAATCTCCTGGTCCATCTTCGCTACCTCATGTATGTAGCAAACAAGCATACGCTTGACATGATCAATTATTGGCTGATACTCCAGAGGATTTGACAGAAGAATGTTAATGAGGAGTATCCACTCATGAGGGTTAAGATTTGGTAGATCAGTGAGGGTAAAATGGTAGACCGAGCCTTCGGTTCCTCGAGTCACCCTGAATTTGACATTAATAAATTTCCCTACTGAATAGGGCTTCATTACCTTGACTATGGTTATTTTCTTTGAGCTCCAAGTCAGGTATTGGGGTTGAGCAAACTCCAAGTAAAATTCCAGAAGATCCCTATCTACCTTTGGGTTTGGGGAAGGAATAGCAGCAGTTGAGTTGAAGCAGTGGAAGATAAATGCCTTTCGAGTGATTGGCATATCGAACTGTGCATCCTTGGAATTGTCAAGACCAAAGGACATTATCGGCTCAAACCAGAGAATGCTCGGCTTAACAATTTCACATCTTTGAAGCGAGTTTATTGTCCACACAGGAAACATGGACTTTTTCTTTTCTAGGATCCCCGCCTCCTTTCGCTTCAGCTCCAGCTCAGCTTGCTGTTTCTTGATGTTTTCTTCCATTTCTTTTTCAGAAGTCTTAACCTTATGGAAGGGATTCTTGGGATTCTCGGCATATGTAACATCCCCAATTTCACGGCCAGAAAAGACCGATTTTATTTATGCTTGTTTGAAAATCAGAATAATATTTTACATAAAAGTGTTGCGGAATTTGTTCCCAAAATAAAAATATGATAAAGATTTATCAAAGCATTTCTGTAGAAATGTAATTCATTAAAAAGACTCGGTGTGTTATATTTGATACAGATCAAAAGCAAAAACAGTACATTATAAGCCTTATAGCAGTTATTTACAACTAATGGCCTATAATCCAAAAATCCCTCATCATCATCCAAATTATGCTCTGGGTCCACTACCTGTAAAACAGAAAGCTGAATGGATCAGGCTTGGGAGCCTGGTGAGCATATAGGGTTTTCAACCCACAAATAATAATAAATTTATTAATTTCATCGATCAACAATAAATTTATTAATTTTATCAAACCAACAATAACCCTGATTACCCATTCCCGTTATCCTCACGTTACGTCCCTAAACACCTATACAAGAGACCTAGTCTAAGGATTTTATCATCGAGATGGACTTTATTGCTAAGGGGATTCCTCATTCATATATTTCTGTAAGGAAACCATGAGGGGGATGGAGTACACTGGTGAACATCAAGCCCACAAACACCTACAGGTTGCGAGCCTGCTACCGTTCCACTAGACTGTCTAGAAAAGTCTATGATCGTCATCCATACTCCGCTAGATGACTGGAACAACAACAACATCGAGGCCTCTCATCATTTTAACACACATCAACTATTTCATCTACCCATGTTATACCCAAAATATTTGTAGATAAAAATACATATACAGTTTATAACTTGTATAAAACATTTATTCAACAGTCATCTCAAATAAACAATCAATATAATTACACATAACACGTATTTTATAGAAAATACTTCATATCTATGTGTAAGATGAAAGTGACTATACACTCACTTGATTTGATGATAATCGGGCAACAATTCGTTCCTTAAAATGATCGTTTCTGATAAAATCGGGAGTTTTGTTAAGAAACCGGGCTCTGCGAGGGTTGGAGCTTTAAAACCGAAAAGATAAAATTTTCCGGGTCTTCGGACACTTCGGGACGTATTTCGGGCTTTAAAAATGACACCATGACTTCGGGGGAAGTCAAATAGTCAAAATATAAGTTTAGGGGTGAAAATGTCAATGTTCCAAAACTACCCGGGAACGCTCGCAGCCCCCCCCCCCCCCCTTTATATAGGGTCGAGCGCTCGGACCTTGTGGCTGAGAAGGGTCCACGTAGTGCTTGCAAGTCTCGAACACGGAGGGAGGATGTGGTAGCGAAGGAGCGAGGCACGTGGCAGCAGCGAGGGCGAGACACGGAGGCGGGCTACGCTGCTCGTGCGAGGCTCGGATGTGACCCCTGCGAGACTCGGACACGCGATGGCTACGAGGCCGCTTCTGATTGGCTGACACTTCAGTGTGAGGGAATTGTGACACGTGTCAGTCTCGGATTCGGACACATCTCGGTGACGTAGCAGCTCCGGTACACGAGGCGAGGGCGACGTGGCTGCTTCTCATCCATGCGAATTTTTCGAAAATTGCACCCAAATCTTCTAAAATTCATAACTTTCGCATATGAGCTCCGTTTTTGACGTTCTTTATATGCACGCGTAGATAAAATTACGCTCTACAACTTTTGTTTAGACTTCATCGGCTAATTTTGACTTTTATTTTAATATTATTATTTTTAACAGACCGGGACAGGAAAATCCATTAAAAATTCATCACTTCTTCATCCGACGTCCGTTTTTGTCAGTCTTTTTACCGTTGTAGTACTATTGACAAAACCTTCGATTCTCTTTTGGGTTGTGTCGGGTAAATATCGCTCGATCTTAAATTTGAGTATTTAGTTGTCTACTGCTAAGCTAAAACTTAGAAAAATCATAACTTCCTAATAAGAAGTTAGATTTGGACGTTCTTTTTATCAAATTCTCGACTTAACGAATAGTATGACTTTTGTTTAGATTGCTAAGGCTAAAAAGCACTTTATCGTAAATTCACTTTTTACGCTTCCCGGTGTCGTGCCGGTTCTGTAGCGAAACTTCGACAGGTCGTAACTTCTTCGTTATAACTCGGATTTCGGCGTTCATTATTTCTCCGGAATCCTTGTTTCAGCCACTACAACTTTCTTAATAGATATCGGCTTTTACTAATATTTATTTTCAATGCTTGTCTTCATTATTAATTAATTAAATCATAATAATTAAGCAAATAAGCATATAATTCACATGATATTCACATAATTCCTCTTTATTACTTCAAAATGAGTTACAAAGGTTGACCTAGACTATTACAACATTATTAATGATTTCAGCCCAGAAACACAGGCGTTACAATTCACTCCCCCTTAGGATGATTCCATCCCCGGAATCACACATCAGCTGACACATGCGGGTAGCGACTCATCATGTCACTCTCTGTTTCCCAGGTGAGATTTGGCCCATTCGTATGTTTTCATTGCACAAGCACTAAATCGACCATCTTGCATCCCAACTTTTCAGTCTTACGGTCAACGATTGCCTCTAGTTCTTTGATTAACCTCTTGCTTTCATCCAACCTTAACTCAGATATTAGAATTATGTTGGGAACATCTCCCGTGAACTTCCTTAAATAACACACATGGAAAGTGTCATGAATACCATCTAGTTCTTCTGGTAGTTCTAGCTTGTGAGCTTGATTCCCAATCCTCTAAAGAACTTTAAACGATCCAATAAACCTTGGACTCAACTTTCCTCTTTTACCAAATCTTATAGCTCCCTTCCACGATGAGACTTTAAGCATAACCGAATCACCAACTTCAAATGTTATCGGTTTTCTTTTCTTTTCAGCATAGCTCTTTTGACGATCATGTGCTGCTAACATCCTTTCCCTAATCACTTTCAACTTTTTAGCAGTCTGATGGACTATCTCAGGTCCCATAAACTGCTTTTCTCCAGCTTCAAGCCAACAAGACGGCGTATGACACTTCTGTCCATACAAAGCGTGATAAGGTGCCATCTATATGCTTGAGTGGAAACTATTGTTGTAGGAAAATTCTACTAAAGGTAAATGTTCATCCCAGTTACCTTGGAACTCCAGGGTACATGCTCTCAGCATATCTTCAAGTGTTTGTATTGTTCTTTCACTCTGACCATCAGTTTGTGGATGGTAAGCTGTACTTAAACACAACTTGGTACCCATTTCCTCTTGTAGACTTTTCCAAAATCATCACGTGAAACGACTATCACGATCTGATACAATTGTTAGAGGAACACCGTGAAGTCTCACAATTTCCTTCACGTAAGCATTCGCAAGCTTATCCATAGACCATTGTTCATTGGCTGCTATGAAGTGTGCACTCTTGGTGAAACGATCCACGACCACCCAAATCATGTCGTGACCGCTCTTTGTTCTGGGTAGTTTAGTCACAAAATCCATGGTGATGTCTTCCCATTTACCCATGGGTACAGGTAAAGGTTCTAAACTCCCATACAGTTTCTAATGCTATGCCTTGACTCTTGCACATGTCACACACTCGGCCACATACTTAGCAACATCGAGCTTCATCGTTGGCCACCAGTAATAGGGTTTCAAATCCCTGTACATTTTCGTACTGTCGGGATGAATGGATTACATGGTCTTGTGAGCTTCTTCCATCAGAACATCTCTTACTCCTCCCGTCTTAGGTACCCAAATCCTATCTTGGAATACCTTCATCCCTTGGTTGTTTGTACCGAATACTAATGTCTTGCCCAAACATTCTTCTTTTCGGTTATTCTTCTCTAAATCTTCTTCCTGAGCTTTCTTTAGACTCTCCACGATTGTTGAGACAACCTCAATTCTCAACACTCTTGGCCTTTTCTTTTCAAAGTTGACTTTCCAACTGAGAGCATCAGCAACAACATTTGCTTTACTAGGGTGATAAAGTATCTTACAGTGGTAGTCCTTGAGTAATTCCAGCCAGCGTTGTTGCCTCATATTCAATTCCTTCTGATTAAAGTGATACTAGAGACTCTTATGATTAGTGAAAAGTTTGCACTTCGTACCATAGAGGTATTGTCTCCATATCTTTAGAGCGAAAACTAGCGCTACCAACTCCAAATCATGAGTAGGGTAGTTATTTTCATGCTCCTTCGGTTGTCGTGATGCAAATGCTATCACTTTATCCCGCTGGGTCAGAACACAACCTAACCCAATTCCAGATGCATCACTATAGACTGCGAAGTCTTCAACTCCTTCGGGTAAAGAAAGAATTGGTGCTTCACATAATTTCTTCTTCAACTTCTCAAAGGCTTCCTTATGCTTTTTACTCCAAGTATAAGTAGCTCCTTTGTGGGTCAAGGCTGTCAATGGAGAAGCTATCGAAGAAAAGCCTTGGATAAACCTTCGGTAATATCCAGCTAATCCTAAAAAGCTTCGGATCTCCATAGGATTTTTTGGTTGTTCCCACTTCATTACAGCTTCAATCTTTGCTGGATCAACCATTATCCCATCTTCGTTGACCACATGACCCAGGATTTGAACTTCTTGAATCCAAAATTCACATTTGGAGAACTTTGCATACAACTTCTCCTTTTTCAGGAGTTCTAGCACTTCACGTAGATGCTTTTCATGCTCCTGCTTGCTTTTCGAATAAATCAAGATGTCGTCTATGAATACTATCACAGATTCATCTAGGAATGGTTTACAAACCCTATTCATCAAATCCATGAAAGATGCTGGGGCATTGGTTAGTCCGAACGACATAACCAAAAATTCATAGTGTCCATATCTTATTCTGAAAGCAGTCTTTTCGATATCCTGCTCTCTCACCTTTAGTTGGTGGTATCCCGACCTATGATCGATCTTCGAGAAATAGCTCGGACCATGTAATTGGTCGAACAGGTCATCGATCCTTGGCAACGGGTACTTGTTCTTTATCGTTACTTTGTTCAGCTGTCTGTAATCAATGCACATTCTCATGCTCCCATCCTTCTTCTTTACGAATAACACCGGAGCTCCCCAGGGCAATGAAATAGGTCTAATGAAACGTTTGTCCAATAATTCCTGAATTTGTGTCATAAACTCATTCATCTCTGTTGGTGCCAATCGGTATGGTGCTTTTGCTATTGGTGTTGTTCCTGGTAACAAGTCTATTCTAAAATTTACTTGTCTATTAGGGGTAATCCGGGAAGATCTTCGGGAAAGACTTCCGGAAAGTCACACACCACTGGTATCTCCTGCACCTCCTTCTTTTCCTTCTTAGCATCGATCACAAACGCTAGATAAGATGTACATCCCTTGGCCAAACATTTTCTGGCTTTCATTGTAGAGATGATTCCAGAACTCACTCGGCTTTTGTCCCCATACACCATAAATGACTCTTTTTCGGGTGGGTTCACCCTTACTATCTTCTTCTTGCAAAGAATCTCAGCATCGTTGGTGCTAAGCCAATCCATTCCCAAAACGATGTCAAAACCGTTCAACTTTATGGGTAATATCTCCTCATCGAATTCGTTTCCATTTAGGTTGATAACGATGTTCCTAATATGATCACTAACAGGTACGAACTTGCCACTAGCAACCTCGACTATTAAAGCATTATCTAGTCTATCGACATGCAAATCTAGTTTTCTACCAAATTCATGCGAAATAAAGGAGTAGTTGGCTCCGGAATCAAACAAAATTTGGGCAGGAAATTCGTTTACGAGAAAAGTACCTGAAGCGACATCCACTTCCTCCTTTGCAGCTTCAAGTGTCATTTGGAAGGCTCTGGCTTTTGGATTTGGTGGGAGATTGAGCCTTGCTTCTCCTTTCTTCTTTGGGCAGTCCCTTGAATTGTGCCCTTCCTCACCACACCCATAGCAAACTTTCGTGATGATGGTGCATTCATTGGCATAATGACCAGGCTTTCCACATTTAAAACATGTGACCTCTTCGCCACATTTCCCAGCATGCTTCTTCTTAAACTTGTCGCACCATTTTTCTTCTCCTCCTCCTCCTCTTGAACCAGACTTCGAGAATTTACTTTTCTTGTTGGGCCTTGAAGGCCCCTCAATCTTCCTTTTCTCACCAACATCTGTCCTCTTCAGACCCTTCTCCCTGTTCTGGGTCTCAACATTCTTAGTAGCCCAGATGGTGGCTTTCAATGTAGTTGCTTGCTTAACCAATGGACCAAAATCAATTGGTAAACCTTGTGCAAACTTATTGACCTTAGAGAGTTCAGTTGGAACTAAGTATGGAATAAGCTTCATCTTTTCAGTGAAACTAGCAGCGTATTGAGTAACGCTCATTTTTCCTTTCTTCAAATTCTAAAACTCATTATTGATTTCCAGAAGATCCTGCTCAGAGCAGTATTGCAATTTCAGTTGTACAACAAAATCTTCCCAAGACATCTTGCTAGCTTCTCCTTTTGGCATCGAATCAACTAGTAACTTCCACCAGCTCAATACACCAGATTTCAACAGAGGAATTGCAAGTGCGGTCTTCTGTTTGTTGCCGCACTCACAACTTTCAAACGTTGTCTCCATTTCGGAGATCCAATTTATAACTTCCACTAGCGTTGGACTTCTGAATAGACATGGTGGTTTGGATGCCATGAAATCTTTGTATTTGCATCCATGTCCATCAACTCCTCCATCCTGGTTGTTTCTTCTAACTATTGGTGGGTTGGCTTGACCAACAGTCCCACTGTAGTTCCCTCCTACCGATTGCCCTTCATTCAAATTAGGTTGTTCAACAGGTATCGTAGTTTCTTCCCTATTCTGTTGTAGCAACCTCCTGGTCTCCTCCATCTGATGATCCAAAATTGTGTGAATCATCATTTGCACTCCAGCCATCATTATTGGCTCTGGCTCAGCTCCTTCAACAGGTACTTGCTCAAGTACTGGTGGTTGATTTCTTGTCATCTTGATCTATACACCGAATAAGGTGAATTTAGATCTCTATTCACTATAGACTTTGAAACGTTTACATGCTAGTTCTAATATCGTAATCATACACTTAGAATCCTACACATATAAGGTTTTCCAGATCCGATCGGCAACAAACCATAGATCCGAACAAATAATATCATGTATAGAAAACACATACCATTTAGCACATAAAAACATTTTAGGCATCTTTCCTAAAATATACTAGTGCTCACACCTCACAATCATCGCTTAGCATTCTGAGTTTAAGTCTAGAAATCCTACAAATTCCTAGTTCGCTTAAACTAATGTTCTGATACCAACTGTGACATCCCCAATTTCACGGCCAGAAAAGACCGATTTTGTTTATGCTTGTTTGAAAATCAGAGTAATATTTTACATAAAAGTGTTGCGGAATTTGTTCCCAAAATAAAAATATGATAAAGATTTATCAAAGCATTTCCGTAGAAATGTATTTCACTAAAAAGACTCGGTGTGTTATATTTGATACAGATCAAAAGCAAAAACAGTACATTATAAGCCTTACAGTAGTTATTTACAACTAATGGCCTATAATCCAAAAATCCCTCATCATCATCCAAATTATGCTCTAGGTCCACTACCTGTAAAACAGAAAGCTGAGTGGGTCAGGCTTGGGAGTCTGGTGAGCATATAGGGTTTTCAACCTACAAAAAATAATAAATTTATTAATTTCATCGATCAACAATATATTTATTAATTTTATCAAACCAACAATAACCCTGATTACCCATTCCTGTTATCCTCACGTTACGTCCCTAAACACCTATACAAGGGACCTAGTCTAAGGATTTTATCATTGGAATGGACTTTACTTCTAAGGGGATTCCTCAACCATATATGTCTGTAAGGTAACCATGAGGGGGATGGAGTACACCAGTGAACATCAAGCCCACAAACACCTACAGGTTGCGAGCCTGCTAGCGTTCCACTAGACGGTCTAGAAAAGTCTGTGGTCGTCATCCATACTCCGCTAGATGACTGGAACAACTCAGCTAGATGACTGGAACAACAACAACATTGAGGTCTCTCATCATTTTAACACACATCAACAATTTCATCTACTCATGTTATACCCAACATATTTGTAGATAAAAATACATATACAGTTTATAACATGTATAAAACATTTATTCAACAGTCATCTCAAATAAACAATCAATATAATTACACATAGCACGTATTTTATAGAAAATACTTCATATCTATGTGTAAGATGAAAGTGACTATACACTCACTTGATTTGATGATAATCGGGCAGCAATTCGTTCTTTAAAATGATAGTTTCTGATAAAACCGGGAGTTTTATTGAGAAACCAGGCTCTGCGAGGGTTGGAGCTTTAAAACCGAAAAGATAAAATTTTTCGGGTCTTTGGGCACTTCGGGACGTATTCCGGGGTTTAAAAATGATATCGGGGCTTCAGGGGAAGTCAAAATAGTCAAAATATAAGTTTAGGGGTGAAAAATGTCAATTTTCCAAAAGTACCCAGGAAGGCTCGCAGCCCCTCCTTTATATAGGGCTGAGGGCTCTGACGTTGTGGCTGAGAAGGGTCCACGTAGTGCTTGTGAGGCTCGCACATGGAGGGAGGATGTGGTAGTGAAGGAGCGAGGCGCATGGCAGCAGCAAGGGCGAGACACGGAGACGGGCTACGTTGCTTGTGCGAGGCTCGGACGTGGCCCCTGGGAGACTCGGACTCGTGATGGCTACGAGGCGGCTTCTGATTGGCTGAGACTTCGGTCTGAGGGAATTGTGACATGATTCGGTCTCGGATTCGGAAACATCTTGGTGACGCAGCAGCTCCGGTACACGAGGCGAGGGCGACGTGGCTGCTTCCCATCCATGCGAATTTTTTGAAAATTGCACCCAAATCTTCTAAAGTTCATAACTTTCGCATAAGAGCTCCATTTTTGACATTCTTTATATGCATGCATAGCTAAAATTACACTCTACAACTTACGTTTAGACTTTGTCGGCTAATTTTGACTTTAATTTTAATATTATTATTTTTAACAGATCCGGACAGGAAAATCCGTTAAAAATTCATAACTTCTTCATCCGACGTCCGTTTTTGTCAGTCTTTTTACCGTTGTACTACTATTGACGAGACCTTCGATTATTGTTTAGGTTGTGTCGGCTAAATATCACTCGATCTTAAATTCAAGTATTTAGTTGTCTACTGCTAAGCTAAAACTTAGAAAAATCATAACTTCCTCATACGAAGTCAGATTTGGATGTTCTTTTTATCAAAATTCTGAGCTTAATGAATACTATGACTTTTGTTTAGATTGCTAAGGCTAAAAAGCACTTTATCGTAAATTCACTTTTTACGCTTCCCAGTGCCGTGTAGATTCTGTCGCGAAACTTCGACAGGTCATAACTTCTTCGTTATAACTCGGATTTCGGCGTTCTTTATATCTCCGGAATCCTTGTTTCGGCCACTACAACTTTCTTAAAAGATATAGGATTTTTCTAATATTTATTTTCAATGCTTATTTTCATTATTAATTAATTAAATCATAATAATTAAGCAAATAAGCATATAATTTACATGATATTCACATAATTCCTCTTTATTACTTCAAAATGAGTTACAAAGGTTGACCTAGACTATTACAACATTATTAATGATTTTAGCCCAGAAACACGGGCGTTACAGCATAGACATCATCTTCATTGTTTGTGTCGTCATCGTCAATTTTCTTCTTCTTTTTGTCTTTGTTGCTGACCGAAGCTTCATTACCCGTCGGTCCAGCAGAAGGTTTTGATCCAGAAGGAGGAGGTTGCGATGTCACTTTCTCTCCCCCTTGTTTCAGTTGGACCCCGGTTATCGGAACACCCTCTATACGGCTAAGAATATCCAATGCCGGTATGAGCTTGTCTGCCAGATGACGCCTAACAATTATAGTGATGACCGGATCATAAGCCTCAATAAGATGAAGAAGGATGGAGTGAACATCTGCAGCAGAACTCCTAATGACTTCCCTTTCTGACTTGAGGTCATTAAGCTCAGCATTAGTAGTATGCAGTTTGTGAGTTTGCAATTTAAGCTGTGCAGTACGTCTATCGAGCTCATCCATAATGTGATTCTCCACAGCTAACTCCGCTTCCAGTTGAGTTAAGCGATCGTTGACATTAGCATGAACGTTTCGTTGGCTTGTTGAATGGCTTGGCGTGCCGCTTCGAGGTTGGAGCGCCCATATTGAAGAGACCTTTGAAGGTTCTCGACTGAAGCGTTGACAGATTGAGCGTTTTTGGCAGCAGCAACCTGCAAGGAATCTAAAAATATATGAGCTTCGGAGACTAGTTTATCGACTTTTGTGGTCGCTTCCTTGCACTCCTTAGTAGAGGAATCAATAGCAAGAGAGGCCTATTGACATTGGGAAGTGGAGGCTTCTATTGCCTTGGCTGCAGCAGATAAAGTAGCACTGCGTTCGGTGATGATCGAGGAGAACAAGGCCTTCAAGGCAACTTCAGAATAGGCACCAGAGGAAGAGGATGAAAGCAGTTGATCAAGCTTTTCGTTTACTACCATTAGATAATGTTTTGTAACAGGATCACCCTCATCATCATCGCTCTGCACTCGATAAGGTGTGGCTGAGAGGTGCAATCGAACCTTTTTGGACATGGTTCGTTCCATGATGAGTCGAGCTTCGTTACCTATATCATTCTAGGGGTATGCCTTAGAGACTGTCGCCCATATCCTTAATCAAGTCCCGACTAAGAAGGTTTCCAAAACACCTCACGAGATGTGGACAGGGAAAGCTCGCTCTTTGGCACATATCAAGGTTTGGGGTTGTGAGACTTTCACAAGACGAGAGACTCATGACAAGCTCAAACCTCATAGTGAGCGGTGTATTTTCATCGGCTATCAACAGAAGTCCTTTAGATATCTCTTCTATATACCAAGTGACAATGTTTTCTTCGTTGCGAGGAGATGGGTTTTCTGTGACAACCCGAAAATTCTAGCCATGTAATTGATCTGTGTTCAGCACTAAAACTCGAGTTTATTATCTTTTGTTACGTCTTGTGGTTCCATTTGAGTGCTCTAGACTTAGTATAACCTGGATATAAGCTCTAGGAAAGGTTGGAAAGTGCTTAAGTATCACAAAATCAAACCAAACACACCAAATAAGGTGTGTGCAGCCACACACTTGTGTGTGCGGCCGCACACCCAACCGCACACACACTCAACCTCACACTCAAACCCTTATATGGATGGATACCCCTTCATTCATTCATTTGGATCTTTCTCTTCCCTCTCTCTACTTTCTCTCTCTAAAATCACCAACCAATAACACTTAGAAGGCTTCATAATCGGGATCTATTTCATCTTCAAGCTAAGTATAGTGGTAAACACTTGAATTCCAAGCTTAAAACTTATCATATTCATCATGTTCATCATCCCTTGAAGGTGTACGGCCGCACACCTTCATATGGGGCAGCATACCTTCAAACCTCCTAAGTGTGAAGAGCAAACACTTCAAAAGTCATCAAATGGACTCAAATGAGGAGTGTATGGCCGCACACTCCCTCTGTACGATCGCACACTCTTGTGTACTGTCTCACACACACTCCTGGCCGCACACCCCAGCCGCACACTCATTATCAAGGCCATACACTCACTTTAATGTCCACATTTGGCCCTAAACTTGCATAAATCTTTAAGCCTGGATCCTAGGGTACTTATTCTTAGTAATTCCAAGCCCTAAGGGTGTTTTCCCATCATGTTTAGTCATGAAACACCTTAATTCTAACTCATCTATGTGTCGTCACATGAATAATAGGGGCCATAGCCGTTTCAGGGCATCCGTTGACACTCGAACCCTACATTAAGCGGTGAGTTCATACCCCTACTCTTTTTCACTGTTTTCACGGTTTTCAGGGGGGAACACAAGCAAAGTACAAGAGGTTTCTTGTACTAAAAACTTGTTTTCATGTGTGTGTTTCACATTTTATATGCTTTTAACACTAATCGTTACAACCGATAACCGTTTGAACATGCAGATCACGTAATCATATATTTGTGAAATGGGTTTTAAACTGTAATGTTTTATATATATTTCACAAATGGCTTTCCACATTTTATCAGTTAAAAGCATGACATTAGACATTTGAACATAATACATGTACACTGTTTTGTCCTCGGTAACACTCCACATATATACGCGAGTGGAGGACTATCATATTATTATTAGTAAATTTGTTAATCCTGTATGATTGGAGACACGTCCTCGGCGAACACTCCACAGAGATACGCGAGTGGAGGACTACACCCGTAACCAGAATCTCTGGGATTTAGAGAGTGTGACTTGAGTGTATAGATCTATACGGGGCTGACTACCCCACACCTGGCTACTAGCTACAGCCGAACTGAAAGGTTCAAGGGTGCCGAGAGTCATAAGGAGATGTGGACTACTTATTGCCACATTTAGTCTATTGTATGGTAATGGAACTTGCAATTAGGACAACAGAGATTTACTCTATAATAATAATGGATAACGTAATACATCTTTTACATTGATAACCAACAGTCAGGAAAGTATGGGACTTTCCTGGGGAATGTTTACATAACCAGGAAAGGGTAACAAACCGGATAACTTTGCATTTTTCACAATTGGTAAAACACAACCAGTAAAGCATGGGACTTTACTGGGAATACATTGGTACCTAACCAGAACAGTATATCCAACCAGATAACCTAACTGTACAATTTCACAAGGGCAAACATGTTTTTAGTGTACAACTTTACTTTACATTTTGAGAAACAATAACCAATCTTTATAAGAAAATATGGAATTTTCTTGGTGTGCGTAACATTTCAGAAACAGAAAGGAGACTCAAACATTTTTATAAAACAAAAACCGCTTATGAACTCACCAGCATTATGCTTATTTTCAAACCGCTTGTGTTCTCAGGTCAGCATTAGAACAGGTATCCGATATCCGAAGATCATTTTGTTCCAGGTTGGAGTGCGCAGAAGATCAGCTCATTTTGTTATTATAAACTATGTATCACAACTATATAACTTTACTATTGTAACAACTACAAAACTTTTCAATATGTAATGTATGGTTGTTCTACTTTACTTACTATGTGCATTGGATTTGATACTCAACGTGGAGTCAACCCCGGAAATGTCTCCGCCTTTGGTTTTCGGGGTGTGACAGATTGGTATCAGAGCCCTTGTTTATAGTGAATAAAGTATACCAAACCTTACATGGTATAAAGCATAAACACTAAAGGGCCTAAGTGCTCTGAATTAAAAGTATCATCAAACTATAAGTATTTTCAAAAGTATACAAGTATACCGAACCGTCCAGATCCATAAATACAAGTAGAATAAAACATAAGTAAATGGGTGTTGCATACTGTGGTTAAACCTGGGCAGTTATGTAGTCATGTTTAGGATCAATATAGTCTGGCCAACTATATTTATTCGAGACACGGCCAACATGTGTTTGGGAGTGACTGTGGTATGCGGCATGCCTAAATCTTACCCTAGTATCACAAACATCGAGCCAGTGTCGTCGCGAATGATGAAATACTATGGGAGTATTTCTTGAGCCAATCCTTTGTAGAAATCCTTGTTCACGTATAGATCCTTGATCATTCCGTTAGCGATAGTTTACCTGCTTTGATAGCTCTTTCCTACTTTATCGCTTATTCGATATATATATATATATATATATATATATATATATATATATATATATATATATATATATATATATATATCTGTCATATCTATCGATTCGATTCAGAGGACTTACCATCCTCTCTTTTCTTGATCTTATTAGATCAAGATGCCTCCAAGAAAGAGACCCAGCTCCAAGACCAACAATCCTCCTCTGCCACCACCTCCTCCTGAATTTGACCCTGTGATGTTCCAAGCAGCTGTTACTGCCGCAGTAGCAGCCGCCATGTCTCAAATGAACCCCGGTGGTTTAGAAGGTGGTCCCCAACCCCAAAGCCAAGAAAATAGCCAGGGACGCCGAAAGGAGGGTTCCTCTAAAGATTTCATGAACGCAAAGCCTACATCTTTCAATGGCACTGGAGGTGTCATTTCCCTTTCCCGATGGTTCAAGAAAATCGAATCCATCTTCGAAATCTATGCTTGTTCGGAATCAGATAAAGTAAAATTCGCAGCCTGTACCTTCGTTGATAAAGCCTTGACTTGGTGGAATGGTCGAGTCAAATCCTTGACCCTACCTATAGCCAATGCCATGGGCTAGGAAGCCATGAAAGAACTCCTGTTAGCTGGGTACTGGCCTAGGGGCGAAATGCAGAAGTTAGAGCACGAGCTTTGGAACCTGAAGATGAAGGGTTCTGATATTGTCGCATACACTTCAAGATTTGATGATCTGGCACTACTCTGTCCGGGATTGGTTACCCCGGAGAGTAAGAAGATAGAGAAGTTCATTTGGGGGCTGACCCAACCAACTAAGGGAAACATTTTAGCTGCACGTCCGGATACCTATGATAGTGCCAAGAGCTTAGCCCAAACCCTAATTGATCATAATGATGATGTCGAAGAAGCCACCACCACTCCTGAGCAGACCAAGAATAGTGGTGAGAAAAGGAAGTTTTGGAAGAAGAAGAAGGGCCAATCTTCTCAAGGATCCTCAAAGAAACAATAGACCGTAGCAGTCCATGTTGCTACTGTCCCCATTGTTGCTGCTTCTGTTGTGGGATCTACCGCTCAAACATCTATTAGCAAATTTGCTGGTAACTTTCCCTTGTGTGAAAAGTGCAAATACCACCACAACTCGGGCCCCTTCCGTGAACTGTCATGTACTAATTGTGGTAAGAAGGGGCACACAGTCCGATTCTGCAAAGCTCCAGTCCAGTCAGCCAATCAATCTTCTGGAGCAGGTGTTGGTCAAGCCTGCTATAACTGTGGAGAGGTTGGGCACTTTAAAAGGAATTGCCCCAAGAAATCAACAGCTGATAACACCGGGAGAGTCCTAGTCATAGGACGGGAAGAAGCAGTCGTCGATCCTACTGTAGTCTCGGGTACATTCCTTCTCGGCAACTCATATGCTAGTATTCTTTTCGATTCGGGTGCTGAAAGAAGCTTTGTTAGTCATTCGTTCAAACATAACCTAAAACATAATCCTCACCCTTTAACTGAAACGTTTACTGTCGAGATGGCTAACAGTGAGAAAGAAAACGCTAATGACATATTCATAGGTTGTACCCTTACCTTGAAAGATCATTCATTTCCTATCGATCTTATGCCAGTCTCTATTAAGAGCTTTGATGTTATCATTGGCATGGATTGGTTGAGTCCTAATCATGCTGATATTCTTTGCTACGAAAAAGCCATCCGTCTCAACCTTCCTTCAGGCCACACCATTGTAATTTATGGCGATAAACTCAATTCCAATCTTCGTATCATTTCCTGCATCAAAGCCCAGAAACTCTTGCAAAAGAAATGCCAAGCATTCCTAGCCCATGTAATCAATGAGAAAAAGGAAATTAAAGACCTCGTGAGCATCCCCGAAGTCTGTAACTTTCCTGATGTCTTTCCAGAAGAGCTTCCAGGAATTCCTCTCGAACGTCAGGTCGAATTTCGCATTGACCTAATTCCTGGAGCTACCCCCGTAGCAAAGTCTCCGTATCGCTTAGCTCCAACAGAAATGCAAGAGTTATCCAGCCAAATCGATGAGTTACTCAGCAAAGGGTTCATCAGACCGAGTTCCTCACCCTGGGGAGCTCCGGTTTTATTTGTAAAGAAGAAAGATGGATCCTTCCGGATGTGTATCGACTACCGTGAGTTAAACAAGTTGACCGTTAAGAACCGATATACTCTTCCAAGAATAGATGACCTCTTCGATAAACTTCAGGGAGCCAGCTACTTTTCAAAGATAGACCTTCGGTCAGGGTACCATCAGCTACGAGTTCAGGAGAGTGATGTTTCCAAAATAGCTTTCAGGACTCGATATGGACACTATGAGTTCGTAGTGATGCCCTTCGGTTTAACCAATGCACCGGCTGTGTTCATGGACCTGATGAACCGGGTGTGCCGTTCCTTCTTAGATAAGTTCGTCATCGTGTTCATTGACGACATCCTCGTCTACTCTAGGAGCGAAGAAGACCACAAACAACACTTGAGGCTAGTGTTGGAAACCCTTAGATCCGAGAAGCTGTACGTGAAATTTTCCAAGTGTGAATTCTAGATCCGGAAGGTAACTTTCCTCGGTCACGTAGTAAGCGAGGAGGGTATTCATGTGGATCCTTCCAAGATTAAAGCAATAGAGAATTGGTCGGCACCAAAAATACCCATAGAAATCCGTCAATTCTTGGGTCTCGCCGGCTATTATCGAAGATTCATCCATAAGTTTTCCACAATCGCCAAACCCCTAACCACTCTAACGCAGAAAGGTGTACCCTTTTGTTGGAGCGAAAAGCAAGAAACCGCATTATAAACGTTGAAGAAAGCCTTGTGCAGCGCGCCTGTCCTGTCCCTACCCGAAGGGATAGAGGACTTCATTGTCTACTGCGATGCGTCTAATCAAGGTTTAGGCTGTGTGCTTATGCAAAGAGGAAAAATGATTGCTTATGCCTCAAGACAGTTGAAAGCACATGAGGTCAACTATACCACGCACGACTTGGAGTTAGGAGCCGTAGTCTTTGCACTGAAGATTTGGATACATTATTTCTACGGAACCAAGTGTACGATCTTCACTAACCATAAAAGCCTACAGCACATCCTCAATCAGAAAGACCTAAACATGAGGCAACGACGATGGGTAGAACTACTTAGCGATTATGAGTGTGAAATCCGCTACCATCCCTGCAAGGCCAATGTGGTAGCAGACGCCCTTAGCCGAAAGGAAAGTTCAAGCCGAAAGGTGAAGACCTTGACGATGACTATCCATTCCCATTTATCCATGCAAGTCCGAGACGTCCAGATAGAAGCCCTTAAACCCGAAAATAAATCAAGTGAAGCCTTAAGAGGAATAGATAAGAAACTTGAGATCAGAGGTGATGGAGTCTACTGCTTCATGGATCGAATTTAGATTCCAAAGTCCGGAGGAGTCAGGGAGATCGTCATGGAAGAAGCACACAAGACCAGATACTCCGTTCACCCAGGTTCGGACAAGATGTACCTAGACCTCAAGAAATAATACTGGTGGCCGAACATGAAATCCGAGATCGCTACGTTTGTGGGAAAGTGTCTGACTTGCGCCAAGGTGAAAATTGAGTACCAGAAACCCTCGACTCTGCTCCAGCAACCCGAGATACCTGAATGGAAATAGGAGATGATTACCATGGACTTCATCACCAAGTTACCCAAATGTCTTAGTGGGTACGACACCATTTGGGTAATTGTCGATCGTTTAACCAAATCTGCTAACTTCATCTCGATTAAAGAATTGTTTAAGATGGAGAGACTTGCACGGATCTACATCCAAGAGGTAGTTCGAATGCATGGTGTACCTACGTCCATTATCTCTGACCGAGACAGCAGGTTTACCTCCAGATTTTGGCAGTCTCTTGGAACTAAGCTTGACATGAGCACGGCTTATCACCCTCAGACCGATGGATAGAGTGAGAAAACTATCCAAACCCTGGAAGACATGTTGAGGGCTTGTGTCATCGATTTCGGCAAGTCGTGGGACACACGTTTGCCTTTGATCGAGTTCTCGTACAACAACAGTTATCACACCAGCATCAAGGCTGCTCTATTCTAGGCCCTCTACGGTCATAAGTGCAGATCCCCTCTGTGCTAGGCCAAGGTAGGGGACACGCGGCTGGCCAAAAGTCGATTTCCCGATAGTGCTCTCACTATTCCTGAAATCATCCGTGAAACCACCGAAAAGATCATCCAAAGCCAAGAACGATTGAAAGCTTCACGTGATAGACAGAAAAGTTGTGCTGATAACCGTCGTAAACCTTTGGAATTCCAGGTTGGAGACCGTGTCCTGTTGAAGGTCTCGCCCTGGAAAGGTACGGTACGCTTTGGAAAACGTGGGAAACTTAACCCTAGGTACATTGGACCCTTCGAGATCCTCGCCAGGATCGGTCCAGTAGCCTATAAACTCCGTTTACCTCATGAACTTAGAAACATTCATCCTGTCTTTCACGTCTCTAATCTTAAGAAGTTTTGTCCGACGAAACCCTCGTGATCCCTCTTGATGAAATCGAGATCGATGAGAACCTGAACTTTGTGGAAGAACCAATCGAAATCATGGATCGAGAGATCAAACGCACGAAACAAAGTCGCATCCCGATAGTGAAGGTTCGCTGGAATGCCAAGCGGGGACCATAGTTCACTTGGGAGCGCGAAGACTCAATGAGACAGAAGTATCCGCAGCTATTTTAAATCCATGATTTGTACCGTAACTTTGAATTTCGGGATGAAATTCCCTCTAACGGGGGGATAATGTGACAACCGGAAACTTCTAGCCATGTAATTGATATGTGTTCAGCACTAAAACTCGAGTTCATTATCTTTTGTTACGTCTTGTGGTTCCATTTGAGTGCTCTAGACTTAGTATAACCTGGATATAAGCTCTAGGAAAGGTTGGAAAGTGCTTAAGTATCACAAAATCGGACCAAAAAAACCAAATAAGGTGTGTGCTGCCACACACTTGTGTGTACGGCTGCACACTCCCTCTGTACGGCCGCACACTCTTGTGTGTTGCCTCACAAACACTCCTGGCTGCACACCGCAGCCGCACACTCATTTTCAAGGCCATACACTCACTTTAATGTCCACATTTGGCCCTAAACTTGCATAAATCTTTAAGCCTGGATCCTAGGGTACTTATTCTTAGTAATTCCAAGCCCTAAGGGTGTTTTCCCATCATGTTTAGTCATGAAACACCTTAATCCTAATTCATCTATGTGTCGTCACATGAATAATAGGGGCCATACACGTTCAAGGCATCCGTTGACACTCAAACCCTACATTAAGCGGTGAGTTCATACCCCTACTCTTTTTCACTATTTTCACTATTTTCAGGGGGAACACAAGCAAAGTACAAGAGGTTTCTTGTACTAAAAACTTGTTTTCATGTGTGTGTTTCACATTTTATATGCTTTTAACACTGATCGTTACAACCGATAACCGTTTGAACATGCAGATCACGTAATCATATATTTGTGAAATGGGTTTTAAACTGTTATGTTTTATATATATTTCACAAATGGCTTTCCACATTTTATCAGTTAAAAGCATGACATTAGACATTTGAACATAATACATGTACACTGTTTTGTCCTCGGTAACACTCCACATATATACGCGAGTGGAGGACTATCATATTATTACTAGTAAATTTGTTAATCCTGTATGATTGGAGACACATCCTCGGTGAACACTCCACAGAGATACGCGAGTGGAGGACTACACCCGTAACCAGAATCTCTGGGATTTAGAGAGCGTGACTTGAGTGTATAGATCTATACGGGGCTGACTACCCCACACCTGGCTGCTAGCTACAGCCGAACCGAAAGGTTCAAGGGTGACGAGAGTCATAAGGTGATGTGGACTACTTATTGCCACATTTAGTCTATTGTATGGTTATGGAACTCACAATTAGGATAAAAGAGATTTACTCTATAGTAATAATGGATAGCGTAATACATCTTTTACATTGATAACCAACAGTCAGGAAAGTATGGGACTTTCCTGGGGAACGTTTACATAACCAGGAAAGGGTAACAAACCGGATAACTTTGCATTTTTCACAATTGGTAAGACACAATTAGTAAAGCATGGGACTTTACTGGGAATACATTGGTACCTAACCAGAACAGTATATCCAACCAGATAACCTAACTGTACAATTTCACAAGGGTAAACATGTTTTCAGTGTACAACTTTACTTTACATTTTGAGAAACAATAACCAACCTTTATAAGAAAATATGGGATTTTCTTGGTGTGCGTAACATTTCAGAAACAGAAAGGAAACTCAAACATTTTCATAAAACAAAAACCGATTATGAACTCACCAGCATTATGCTGATTTTCAAACCGATTGTGTTCTCAGGTCAGCATTAGAACAGGTATCCAAAGATCATTTTGTTCCAGGTTGGAGTGCGTAGAAGATCAGTTCATTTTGTTATTATATACTATGTATCACAACTGTATAACTTTACTATTGTAACAACTACAAAACTTTTCAATATGTAATGTATGGTTGTTCTACTTTACTTACTATGTGCATTGGATTTGATACTCAACGTGGAGTCAACCCCGGAAATGTTTCCGCCTTTGGTTTTCGGGGTGTGACATTTTCCGAGAACGAGAACTCATATGTCAAGAGGACAGTGGGAGGAAAATTGAACATGAAGTGCTTCAAGAATCAAGTGGTGAAGGAACCTCTAATACTAGCGATTAACCTGAGGAGGAAATTTCTGTTGAACCGATTGACGAGTTCTTACCTCTTAGTAGAGTTAGTGTTCCACCTATGTTGTATGGTTTTCATATAACGAGTGAGGGTGATACGTTTATTAGTGATAGTACACTAATAAATTTGGATGAACCTAACAACTACAAGGAAGCCATGGCAGGCCCAGAGTCTGCAAAGTGAAAAGAGGCTATGGACAGCAAGATTCAGTCTATGTATGATAATCAAGTTTAAAACTTGGTTGACAATGTGCCAAGTTGTAAGACGATCAGGTGCAAATGGATCTTCAAGAAGAAGACTGACATGGATAGAAAAGTACACACGTATGAGGCGTGATTGGTTGTGAAGGGCTTTATTCAAACTCCTGGGGTTGGCTATGATGAGACAGTCTCACCAATAGCGAAGATTAAATCTGTAAGGGTTATGCTAGCCATAACTGCATTTCATGATTATGAAATATGGTATATGGATGTCAAAACCACTTACCTTAATGGGAAGTTGGCTGAAGATGTTTACATGAGTTAGCCAAAGGGTTTTGTCAATGCAGAACACCTTAATAGAGTGTGTAAGCTTGAGAAATCCATTTATGGATTGAAGCAACTATCTCGCAGATGGAATATTTGTTTCAATGAGAAAATCAAAGAGTTTGGTTTTTTGAGAAGTGAAGATGAGTCTTGTGTATATGTCAAATCTAATGGGAGTATACTTAGCTTTCTCATTTTGTATGTGGATGTCATACTGCTCATAGGATACGACATCCCAACCTTGCAGGAGGTTAAGTCCTAGCTTGGGAAGTGCTTCGCTATGAAGTATCTTGGAGAAGCTACCTATATTCTTGGATAAGGATATTGAGAAATAGGAGTAAAAGACTAATAGGACTTAGTCAAAGTACTTACTTGGATAAAGTGTTAAAACGTTTTAGCATGGAGAATTCCAAAAAAGGGGAGTTACCAATCCAAAGCAATACCAAGTTGAGTAAGACTTAAAGCCAAGTACCGAAGCCATGATAGCAGAGATGAGATGAGTACCTTATGCTTCTGTTGTTGGCTCGATCATGTATGTTATGGTGTGTACTCACCCTGATGTGGCCTTCACCTTGAGCATGGTCAACAGATATCAAGGGAACCTTGGTAGAGCACATTGGGCCATAGTAAAGAATATTCTCAAGTACCAACGAAGGACTAAGGAATGGTTCCTTATCCTCGGTAGGAATGATGATTTGAGAGTGCGTGGGTATATTGACGCTAGTTTTCAGACCGACCGAGATAATTTCCGATATCAATCGGGCTGGGTATTTACCCTGAATGGAGGATCAGTGACTTGGACAAGTTCCAAGTAGGAGACTGTAGCTGCTTTAACGTGCGAATCATACTAAATATCATCAAGGGAAGCGTCAAAGGAGGCAATATGGCTAAAGAACTTCATCGGAGACCTTGGAGTTGTACCTGCCATAAAGGAGCCTATGGAGATTTTCTGTGATAATGAAGGTGCAATTGCCTTAACCAAGGAACCGAGGGATCATGGAAGATCCAGGCATATCGACAGAAAATATCATTTCATTAGACATCGGGTAGAAGAAGGACTCCTCGTAGTAAAGAGGGTATCGTTGGAGGAGAACCCAATAGATCCCCTTACAAAGGGCTTGAGTATGGTTAAGCACTTGCAGCACGCTAGGAGCATTGAGCTGAAGGATGATATTAGTTTTAATGATTAGATAGCTTTTAGAAACTTGTGATAGATAAATTATAATTAATACTTGATGATCAAATAAAGGAGTATTATTTATGAGTAAAGTTACTGTCTTGTGTTAATTATTTACTATTATTTCACTTTGCATGTTTTGACTTCCTAAATAATAAGATTATTTAAAGTATCCACTGTCGATTATACATTGGAAGTAAGTATTAAAGAAGACTGTCATAAATTGGCTTGTAGATTGTCTAAGCATTTAGACATAGCAAAGTTTGATGCAACATTCATGAGTGCTCCTGAAATAAGATTTGAGTATTGGATTAAACTCGCGCTCACATTAATCACTTGATGGAAATTAATCATGAGTGATTATGAGACGATAATATGATATAGTCTTTAAACCTAGACATATGAGTTGTTGTTTACAAGTTGGTTGTGCATTGATAATGCATAAACACATCAACAACTTGAAGTTATAAAACACATTGTTGTGTACGATTTGATAAGTAAATAGTACAAGCATATAAGTCGATGTTTATCGATTCCTTTTATCCTACGAGGTTAAAAGCGATATCTTGGGCCCCTCGATGATTTGGTTTGACTTATGTGTCGGGCCCAGTAAGGACTGAATTGATGTGTTCAATTAAGTTCTATGTCAGACAAATCATAGATCGAGAAAAAAATTGTTGGACAATAAGTATGACTATGTTCCATGTAATTATCCATACTATATCTTGATAACGGAGGACTATACGATCCCTAATCTAAAGGACGTGTCAAAGTTCGACAACAGATTTATAGAGCTACGATTGTTAATCGGATTTTGAAGTCGCACTTGCATTTATAGTTATTAGACTTATCCAAGTGGGTGACTGTTGGATTAGGTGTCTAAGCCCATAACTATATTTGGTATGTACTTGACCCGATTGTGCATGGTTCTCTTGGGTTGCCTTCACCAAAGCAACTTGACAGGATGAATAATGGAGAAAGAGTTTATTATGGTCTATTAATATATTATATGGATAATATATTAAAGGAGAAATCATATTGTTTAATTAATATTGGTCAATATTTAATTTAGAATTAATTTTGTGGTCAAAAGAGATTAATTAAATCAAGGGGACTAATACTGTAAATATAAGATAGTTACAAAGTTGGCTTAGGATCCATAAGGAAGAAATGGACGAATTCTATGTGGGATTCCACATAGAAATCGTCCAAGGGGCCTTCTAGAAGGATCCTTTGGGCTGCTTAAGGACTAAGCAACTGGATTAGGGTTTTGACTGAAACCCTAATTGCTCAACTATATAAGGAACCCTTGGGATAACAAAAATCGGTCACTTGAACCCTAAGAAGGATAGCTAGCCGATTTTGATCCTCCTCCCTCTCTCTCTCTAAGATTCTCCAATTGCTTTGGTGTTTGTGATTCATTAGAGGTATCACATTTGAGGTGCTAGGTTCTCAAAAGCTCAAGGTTATCAAGCTACAAACAAAGGTAACATTCTAACTTGTTTATTAGATGTTGATTTCGATTTTTGTATGATAGTATTAGGGTTTGTATGCTTCGGATGATTATTGCATGTACAATTAGAAAAAATAGATCCAAAGATTTATGGTTTGCATGTGCACCATAGGATTGATGTTTTTCTCATAACCCAACACAAAAACTCACACAGCTAACACCATTATCTTCATGCTACCATTCCTTTGCTAGGCACGGTAGTGCCTGGAACTCCAAAGTTCTTCTATAGAAAAATGTCGATCATACCCAAACAAATGATAGAACCACTAAACTCTGACTTCACTAGAGATCTATTTTACTAATTCCTAACCAATGATCCTCCAAGCAATACCCTGAATGGATCCCGATAAAGACCCGGAATGATAACGGTACACACGGAACCCACTCCGCGAGATACGTCCATCTGTATGTTCATCAAAGGACTTCTCGTCATGCAAAATGGCATATAACAATCCTTGATAACCCATACAATATCAGAGAACCAACCCGAGATTTAACTTGTTCAAACTCAATCAAAATTCCCAAGTGATATAATTTCTCGATATCCACCTTGAAGTGGCATAAAATAACATACCCGCAAATATTTGAAGGAATCCTGATCACCTCCTATTGAGATACCTCGACCATCCTGAGCACATAGTGAAAAACTCCTTTCCAATTCCTAATAATAGTAACTAACAGTAGGATCCTCCTTCTTGAAGGATTCTAGGGATACACAGGCTTTGGGCTCCAGATGAGCCCCTAACTTCCCCGCGACAATTCCAGCCCGAAAGCCCCGAGATGACTATTGAGAGCTCCCAAATTCCCTTCCCTGGATGAATGAAAGACCAGCGAGGTCCATTCCAAAACTCTACGAGCAATCTCCAATGAGATGAATCCCGCGATCGCGCATCGATTGGCCTAGGTCCTGCTCCTGAGCCGGAGCCAGAATCTAGATCCCATTCCTGAGTGCTCTAAATCAGTCTCCCTCTCTTGGGCTCTAGAAATCAGATCATTCAGGGTCTCGCACCCTGACATACTCACCGACTCAATCGTCCACTGCTGAAATGTAGTAGCTGAAGCAGCCTCTATCCCAAACTGGGCTACAAACTACTCCCAAGACATAGTCTCTAATCCCGAAAGCATAATACATCGCACAATCAATCCTTGTCGCCCGATACAAGAGATCCAAGGCGAACCAAACCTTAGCTCCTAAGGGGTAGGGACTAGTGCGGAAAACAGTTTCCATCTCTTTAAACTAATGCGAACTCAATACCCTAGCAGCCCTTCCACTAATTGGCTCACCATCAGAGTCGGGACCTAACCCTGGTCCTTCCCCATGCATGCTCATCCTTATTTTGCAAAGCATCTATTCCTACTATCTGGGCATAACCAAGAGTTCTCCTTCCCATAAGATCCTCAGATTCTCCAAAACTCTCACCGATTCGAGTATGGATCTTGTTCTTTTAGTAATACAGGCCTAATACTACCTTCCTCGCCTATCCATACTTTACTCAGCGATCCTCCCGGGTCCTCTAAATCACTTCTTCAAACTAATGCATCCAAATTTGACTAACAACACTACTAACCCACTGAAGCATATTCTAGGCTTTCCTAGGTTACCGAAACCACCCAATCCTCAGCTGCTGAAGGATTCCCATTGATTTCAACTAGCTACATCATGAATATAGTCACATGCAACAGAGATCAGATAATACTTCGAGTAAAACACTCAATCCTAGAATGGTTGGACTCAGACAAGAGTTGCATAATAGGGCCAAGTCCATCATTCTAAGATTATCCAGCATGTGTCACATGTGACTTAGCACATTCACTTAGTAGCTAGCTCACATTGCTAAGAGTACCACAAAGCACAAAGCAAGAAACACTCATACAATGGAAAATCTAACCAACATACTCCATCAAACCATTATATCCCTTTATCAGGAATCTATGTTAGCATGCAATTCTAAGGCTCATACAATCAGGCATAACCTAAACAGGCCATCCTACCACTGACTAATCAGTACTAGCATGCAGTTCAATAAGCACATACAGTAGGTATACAAGTCATCATTCCTAGATCCTTAGCCCTAATCTACCATGCAGTTCACATATTCACACTTCATATCATAATATAACATATATGGGTATCTTAGGGATAACTTATTTGAGCTCGACCTATTGCACGCATCACACTCTTTGCTCTTTATTAAAAATCCTTAATTTTAAATTTTAGAAAAAAAAATTATTATATTATGTTTTTTATAAAAATCTCTCAAACCCTCGATTTGAGTCAAGACACACCTGAGAGTGTATCCGAATCCCTCAAACCAAGGCTCTGATACCAACTTGTAACATCCCAAAATTCAATATCAAAAATTTCATTTTTAATTAAGTAATTATAAAACTAATAGTCTAAAAACATCCATAGTGTCATCCCATATCAAAACCAATATGTCAATAATCAAAACATGTCACACTAAAACAACATCAGAGTATAACTCCCAAAGATCTCATGTGCGGAAATCATGGTGTGATGCGTTGCGATCATGTTGGCTCCTTTCCTTTCGAAGAAGAAGTACCTAAAACCAAAACTGAAAATCGTATGCACAAAGCTTAGTGAGTTCCCCCATCATACCACATATCATACAATAAATATAGTGCCAAGCATATTTTGGTGCCAGCCTCCCCTTTGGTCTATTTCACTGGATACGACCGCACATATATGGGTATTGGCCTCCCCTTCGGTCTATTTTAACCGAATACTGCTGAGCATATCCGGGTGTTGGCCACCCCTTCGGTCTTTTTCAATCGAATACTGCTAAGCATATTTGGGTGCCGACCTCCTGAAAGACCCCAACTTTCGTATTTATGAAAGACCCAAACTTTCATACTATTTCAAAAGATTTCTTAAGTTACTTCATCAAAGCATGCTACATGCATATTTATAAAACAATATTTTATATATTGATAAAGTGATTACAAAGGATTTGATAAAACCGAATAAGTTTTATTACTTTCATATCTACCTAGGAATCTACTATTCATATACATACATGAACATTAAAATACAGAGAAATAGTATTAACTATTCTAAATCTTTCAGCAGTATAAAACTATATTGGATACTCATCACCTGCAATTGTTAAACATTGATAGGAATAAGCGATAACGCTTAGTGAATTCAATAAATAGATACAATATAATCTTATGCCTTACATATACCAATATGACAGAAGCAGAAGGGAACAAGAAGACATATGTGAAATCATGTGACAAGCATTTATATCAATCAAAGACTTTATTCAAAGATATACTTTTCAATGAGATATAACGATTTCAATACTTGATATGCATCAATAAAGCTTTGGCCCAAATGGCACAGAAGACATATGATTCCTGATTATCAATTTGATAGATCTCAGGTTTTCACGCCCTGTTTAGCATTTCAGTAGATTTCAGGTTTTCACGCCCTGTTTAATCATTTCGGTAGATTTCACGTTCTCACGCCCTGCTTAACCATTTGCTAATACCATAGAATAGAGTTCAATTCCCTTACGGAGTCATGCTCTACATGGTCGGAGGCTACATACCATTTCTATCTAACTTTCTTCCAATGCTATAGAATAGAAGTCATTCTCTTACGGAGATATGTTCTACATGGCCAGAGGCTACGTACCAGTACCAATGTCAATCTAAGTCCTTTCACTGATCACATGGTTAAAGGTATTATATTTGCTATAAACATAGCGAATAAAATAACACGGGAGAATAACTCAGAATAATAACACTGAGAAGCACATAGCACATATAACACATAACACACAATTGTTCTTATATATTGAACTCACCTTAAGTTAACCGCGGGTTAAAATAGTAATTTGGACAGCACTTCGGCTTTATATATGTCTTTCAATGTTGAAAACCAGGAGCTTGATTGAAAACCGGGTTCTGTGAAGGTAGGGCTTCAAAACCGAAAAGATAAAATTTTTCGGGCTTCTCGGGGATCTCGGGACGTGTTTCGGGTGCTAAAATTGATATCGGGGCTTCAGGGAAAGTCAAAATGAAGAAAATATGGAAAGAGGGGCTAAAAGTGGCAAATTTCCAAAGTTAGTCAGAAGGTCTCACAACCCCCTTTATATAAGGCCGAGGTTCGGAGTCGGTTTGGGAGGGAAGCAAGCAGTGAAGCAGCTCGGTGGCGTCAGCAGCGAGGGGCAGGTGGCACGAGAAGCGAAGGCCACGAGGCCTGCTGCGAGGCGGGTAAGCGAGACGTGGAGGGGCGAGATTCGGACACCGCAGCGAGGCGCATGGAAATTCCCTTGGACCGCACATCGGTCGAATCATTAAGTGACACGTACCAACTCCGGATTGGGCCACGTCTCGGATGATGCTGCTGCTTCGTGCGAGTGACGTGTCCAAACACTGTTCGTGCGAAAATTCTCGGTTTTCGGGCCCCGAACTTCTAAAATCCATAACTTTCGCATACGAGCTCCGTTTTTGACGTTCTTTATACGCACCCGTAGCTAAAATTACGCTCTACAACTTTCGTTTAGACTTAGTCGGCTAATGTTGAATTTATTTTTAATATTATTATTTTTAACAGACCTGGACATGAAAATCCGTTAAAAATTCATAACTTCTTCATCCGACATCCGTTTTCGTCAGACTTTTTACCGTTGTACTACGACGAGACCTTAGATTCTCGTTTAGGATGTATCGGTAAAATATCGCTCGATTTAAAATTCGAGTTTTTAGTTGTCTACTGCTAAGTTGAAACTTCAAAAAATCATAACTTCCTCATACGAAGTCAGATTTTGGCGTTCTTTTTATCGAATTTCTTAAATACTAAGACTTTCATTTGGATTACTAAGGCTAAAAACTAGTTTATCAAAAACTCACTTTTTACGTCATTCGGTGTCGTGCCGGTTTTGTTGTGGATCTTCGGTTGGTCATAACTTCTTCGTTATAACTCGGATTTTGACGAGGTTTTCACCTACAAGTTTATAACGAGATTCTTTACAACATCAAATAATAAAATTTTACTTATTTAAAATTTTATATTTTCACTAAATTTCACTATTTGGCTTTTAATTGAAATCTCATAAGACTTCCAATATTTTCTGAGTGATTCTAAACATAGTTTTACTTTATTTCTACTAAAAACCATCTGTTAGAACTCAACACTCAAATTTTACATAATATTTCACAATTTTATTCATTACAAAACACGATTTCAAAACGTGTATGTTACACCTCCCTTTCGGTCTATTTCAACCGGATACTGTCGTGCATATATGTCACAACTACGAATTTGAAGCCTTGTAAACATTGAACAAAGATAACAAATGTAAACCAACAATGGGAAAGCATGTAAGATGCTTATTCATTAACAACAAAATCTCAATCAAACACATCATACATGCACTGCAAATAGCCAACAAACAACTGGAAACCCTAAAAAATCCTTGTTTGAGTCCATTTTTGGACTAGGATTTCCTTATTGGGCCTAATGGACCAATAAGCTTCCAATTGGACTATCTTGGGCTTAGAACTCTTGAATGGGCTCTAATTGGACCCACTTTCATTTATTTTAACATTTTGGGCCATTTTGGGCCATATTGGGCCTAGAATGAAATAAAACACCTTAATGGACCTCATTGGGCCATAACTAGCATAATTAGCCCTAATGGGCCATAAAAATCATTTCTTGATTCATTTTGGGCCAATAGTTATCTAATTTATCTATGATTTGGACTTAGGCATTTAAGGGTCCAATTCTTTCCTTTTCCCTCTCCAAATCTCGGCCCAAGCCTAAATGAAAGGAGGAGTTGACTTCTCATGGCCACCTCATTTTTACATAATGGTCTTCCATGCAACTTATCCCATGACTCCATGCACACATCACCTCAAGACCTCTCTCTTTCTCTCGGCCGAAACAACACCAACACACACACTTCACTCAAAAATCTCTCAAAGAAACTCTCTCCATTCCTCTCCAAAATTTTCGAGATCTAGGGAGCTTTCAAGGGAATTATCCCACAAATTCTTCATCTAAGATAAGATCATGCTTGGATCTATGATCTAGATTCTTTGTTTTATCAAAAATCTCTTCCTAACCAATGCAAACTCATGATCACTCTCTTAGAAACCCTCTAAGTTCAAAATCAACAAAGAAGGGCTTGCTAGGGCCGAAAGTAACATCAAACTTCTCCCAACATTCTTCAAAACCGAAATTACAACTCAAGGTGAGGTTCATACCCCTTCCTTTTCGGTTTTTATGAGTTTTATGGGGGAGAATACAAGAAAATGTGTAGATCTATGTGTAAATGTATGCTATGTGTGATTTGATGCATGTATATGTGTGTTATCATGTGTTTTGGGATGAATATGTTATCAAAAAGTGTGTAAAAACCGACATCTAAGACATGAGAAAGGAAATAAACATAACTTAAGCTATTATACACTAAACAAGTCAAAAAAAATAGTTTATAAGGTTAGGATGAATATACTTGAACATGAGACCCATATTTGGGCCTAAATTGTCAAAAATGCAAAATTGGGGTAAAAATCAACAACTCACAGTTTCTGGAAGGTTAAAAGGGGCCAAAAAAGTTTCCGTAAATATTTTCCTGGATTTTAGAAATTTCTAAGGACTTATAAAGTATATTTTTAACCTAATGAGCTAATTTTGGGCTTTTCAGCCCAATAAGCCTCAAAATGCAAAAATTTTACAAGTTGAAGGGTTGGAAATGAAATTTTCTGTAAAACTGGGAGTAATTAGCGTAATAAAATGTTTATAAGGTTCAAAAATGCTTTTCATTATCAAAAAGGACTAAAAATGCAAACTTTTTAGATTTTGTGCCAAAACCGTAAAAGTTGTGAAAATGGGTCCTTAACAGAGAATCACTATTCTAGAGGGGCTGAAGCTGTCAACTAAATAAACTTTGGGTTAAAATCGTGTTTTCATCAAATAAATTATACAAAAGTGTTTTAAGGACTAAATATGAAATTCTTTTATATAAAAGGACCAAAAGTGTTATTTTTATAAAAGGAAGAGTAATGAAAAGGGTCAAACTTTACTTACAAACAAATAAAATGAAGATACAAGATCCACGACTACTGACGAAATGGAAAACAAATACACTCTCAATAACACATATCGTTACAAAACGAATTGATTCGGTCGCGAATCAATAACAACACAAAATCGTTAAACCAAAGTAATTCGTTAATCACGCGATAATTACAATGAGTCAATATACAAACTTTGGGCTTGAAAGTTTCAAATCATGCTTGTTGGGCCTTGCTAGCCCATCAACATGATCTTTGGGCCCAAAGGGATTATGCTTACGTGATATTGGGCCTTCTATGACCCAATTCCACGTAAAAGGACTTTCAATAACTCTAATATGTTATTGGGCCCTAATGGCCCATTAGTACTGCTAGTGAGGTCGAGAAGTCAAATGCGAGTTGGGCCAAGTGTCTTTCGCATTCCTGATAGCCTTGAATAACTCCTGGAAATAAAGGGGGCTTCGTACCCTTCTTTTTCCTCAGTTGTTGGGCTTATGAGAAATCAAGTAAACAGATTCATGGTGTTAATCAGGAGAAATCAGGGTGGTTGGATTAAGTGAGTAGTACGGACGACGCCTTAAGGATCGTTCGTAATCTGTAGTTATAAATTAGTCATTTCTTTAAATGCGTGATTATAACGACTCACAAACCCTAATTAATCCAATGTCACTTGGGTAATCAAAACATTCATCGTATCGGTATAACAATAAAGAAGTCATGTAATTTACGTATTGGGGAAAACATCGGGTTTTCCCAGGAAGTTCAACATTTTCACTTGTGTGACGTATACAAAGTTCTACCATTAAACATGCTTTGAAAATCAACACGCATATTTACGGATCTTCACACATTCTATAAACAAACATTTTTTTTCAGAAAATATCATATTTTTTGGGTTTTTCAAACTTCACCAAATCATTTTACCATAACATTACTTATGAACTCACCAACATTTCATATGTTGACGTTTTCCAAAATAACTTGTATTCTCAGGTAACAGGTAAGCCGAAGAATAAGTATCAAGAAATGTCATGGTGTTTTGCTTAAATTATCTGTCAGACAGTTTATGTTATGGATTTGTAATGTCTAAAACTCTGTACTGAATGTAAACAATATCAGTTGTAATATTCCAATGCATGGTGATGAATTATGTTATGATTCATGTATATTCATTGTGATGGTATTCAATTTCAGTCACAAGAGCCCTCGGACGTTTTCGCCGTCCGGTTCGGGGGTGTGACAATATATGGGTGTTGGCCTCCCTTTAGTCTATCTCAACCGGATACTTGGTCCATTTCACCCCTACCACTACCACATAATATCATAGTAAGTAAGCACATAAAACATACAGATAGTGGCATACAAAACAATTATCACAAAGACAATCATATCTACTACAAACAACTATTAATAGGCCGACATTGGTGCCTTCGACCCACTCATACAAGAAGGTAAATCACCTTGTACTACTGAAGTCCCGCAGACAAAACCCTAGTTGCTGGGTGACAGATTCCCGAACTGTCAACATCAAAACAACACCCAATTAATAATTGGGTTCCAATACATGACCATAAGTCCATTTTTAGGGTAAAAATACTACTTTACCCCCAACCTAGCTTGATCCCAACCCAAGGCCCCAAACACACTCTGAAGGCCCAATAGCCAAACACTGAACCAAAGCCCAACATATGACCCAATTTTCGAAATTGGGCCCAAACCCTTGACATGGGCCTTACCCTAAAGCCCATCCAAATTCCTTAGTCCATATACTTGTTATTAGATGGCCCATCAAGAATCCAAACATTTAGGCCTAATAGAAAGGCCCAACACAATTAGCGTTTATAGATGAAACGACGATTAAGGTTAATTAGAAACACTTAACCCATTAAGGGCTTAATCCATTAAGTCCATCCATCTACTAGGTCAATCATACAGTATGGTCGGGCTTGATTCATAATTCCAATCCAATGGTCCAAAATGCGGGTCCCGGCAATCCCAAAACTAACAAATCCAAAATTAGGGTTTCCTAAACCCTAATGAGGTTTTCCAACCTAATCGCGTGCCAATTAGACATATGGTTAAAATTTTAGGTTAATTAATGTTATTTAAGTCGAGCACCACCCATTACTACCTCGGGTAGTGGTGGTCAATGACGGCTCACAGCGGAGGCCACCACCTCGTTGTGGTGGTTATAATTTTAGACTAAATATGTCCAAGAATCTCAAATAGAAATCCAATCACACACAATGCACACCGCCACCCAACACGGCGGCTGGTGGCAGCAGAAGGTGGCAGCCACCACCTTACGGTGGTGGTGGTGGGTTTCGAGTCGAAATTCGGCAACCAATGCACATACATCATAATGTCTAAAAAGAAACACACACACACACAATAAAGCACACAAACACACTCAACCACCTTTGTGGCGGCAGGCGGTGGTCGGAGGTGATAGCCACCACCTCACGGTGGTGGTGATGGCTTCTCTTATGATGTTTGGCCAAGCAAAACACACCCACAAGCTTCACACTAGCAGCAGAAGCGCACACACACATGATGAAATGGAAACATGACCGTAACCACCCTTTTTAACGGTAAAAAATGGTCGGAGGCAACATCGTCGTGACGAACGCGGGGGACGGCGTTGGTGGTCGTGAGCTGAGGTGTAGCAACAAGAGAATGGGGGAAAGGGATGAGCAGAAACCATAGAACAACAGTAGAGCTATCGGTCGATGGCGATGCGACTGTGGAAGAATGGTGGCGGAGAAAAGGCGCAATCGGCGATGGCTTCGTCTTCACGGAAGCAGCAGTGTAGCAACGGGAAGGACAATCTAACTAGCAAATGGAAACAGCAACACCTGCAACTTTGTTTACCGACCATCCCTGCTTAACACGACATCGAGTTCAAGGTATTTAGTCTTCTCCAGCAGCGGAGGCAGCACTACGACGTCCACTGGCCCACGATGGCAACGCAATCGGCGATGATGGTTGGGTTTGAGAGAAGTGAGGGTGGCTATTGATTCACACGATTACGGTTAGGGTTTCTTCCAACTACACGAGAGGGAAGAAGTGTTGATTTTTAATCACGTGCCTATGACAACTCAAAACTTTTACTATGTAAGGTTGGTCAATTTTATCAATGTAAAATTACATTTCGTCACTTTTTAACACCATTTAAGGGTTCGTTTAAGAGTTCTAAGCTTAAGTACAGGCAGAAATGAGATCAGGAATGAGTCAACACATCGTTAAGAGTCAAAACCGGGCCATACACCCTCTCGAGAAGTGTGTACGGTCGCACACTCATGCCCCATCCACAAACTCACCTTTATGTATAGAGGGTGACCCCTTTCACTCATTCCTTTCTTTTGGATGCACTCCACACTCTCTCTAAAAATCTCATCCAAAAACACTTCAAGGGCTTCAAAAACGTGAGTTATCTATCCTTTAGCTATTTTGCTTGAAGAACCACTTAATCTAAGCCTAGAATCACTGAATTTCCATCATGTTCTTCATCCCTTTGAAGGAGTGCTTTAGCACACACCCTTGTGCGGGAGCACACACCCTTGTGCGGCAGCACACTCCATGTATGCGGCAGCACACTCCTTGTGTGCGGCAGCACACTCCCATGTGCGACCACACACACACACCATCGGACCATAAACCCGTTTCTAAAACCCTAAACTTGTACTACGACTAAGTATGGATCTAGAACACTTCATGGATGCAATTATGGACTTCGAAAACACCTCCAGGTACCTCCCATCATGAGTTTACGGCCGCACACCCCTTGAGCCGCACACACACTTAAGGTGGCCATACACCTCCCTCATGCAATCCTTTAAGGTCCTAGCACTTAGTGTTACTAATCCCAAGTTCTTATAGTGGATTTCCATCATATTTAGTGGGGAAATACCTTCATTTGACTCTTTTATGTGTGTCATTACATGTTAATTAGGATCAAATCGCATTCAAGGCCTCACTTGAACATTCCGCATTCCGTATCGATCCTTCATTCAAATCGTCCGATGTGAGTTCATAGCCCTATGCTTTTTCCGAGTTTTTCATGTTTTCAGAGGGGAATACAAGCAACACACAAAGATTTTCACAACTTAGACACTGATGCAATCACAACGGTTTTTCTATCAAACATTTAGATTCTTTATCCCTTTTGTATTATACGGAGCATAAGGGATGCATTCTAAACCTAATTGCATAGTTTTTTGAACAATACATGAACATAACAAAGCAGTCAAACTATAATAGGTATAGTTTGGGAAATTTATTACCGGTTTTATTGATTTAAACTTCATGCGAAGTCAAACACATAAACTATGTCGAAATTAGTTTATCATTTACTACATACAAAAAACTAGAGTATCTTACTAAATAATTATTTTGTGTATAATTATCTCCACACCGTTACAAACGATTTCGAACTTGAGAACAACCGAACAACACGTAAACTACTTAATACAGGATTGTGAGACCTATCTTTGTTATGCCTCTCGGGGTACCAATAAATCCTCTCCGGTAGTATAACCAGAGTCTCATGGAGGGAGAGCATGAAATTTGTGAATAGATCTATTCGGGACCGACAATCCCACACCTGAACTGTTAGCTACAATTAGGTGGGCACACCTTGGGTGACAAATTTTGCAATCGTACGATATCTGAAGAAATGTCAAGGAGGTCATTGATCATATTAGTATGGTTATACGACTCACAATAAGTATTAAGTAACCTTTGTTTATGGGATTTCTTTCTTCTATAGTTTTATTTTAGTTAATAAAACTACATATCTACTTACTGGAGGGTATTCCGGGGATACAGCCTATAAGTTTTATTATTTTAAGAAATTAAACTACTATACATACTATTAGAAACCAGGGTTTTCAATAGATCATACACTGCGTAGTGGTGATTCCAGGGTTTTCGGATGGATCTTACACTACATACTGGTGGTAACCAGGGTTTTCAAACGGAACATACTTTTCATACAAAAATCAACAAACATGTTAGAAAATATTGGATTTTCTTGGAAAGCCTGCATACATATTTCAGAACTTGATAACAATGGTTTTCGATACAAACGACATTTTACTTATAATGGAAAGAAACCATTTGTATAAACCCAGTGACTAGTTTTCAATACAAAAACATGCTTATGAACTCACCAGCTTTATGCTGATACGTTTTCAAAACCGCTTGTATTCTGAGGATAATGATAGGCAGGTACCTCGCCAGCAGTTTGGAGAAGACGGAGCATTTTTGGAGTCTCGTCTTTATCTTTTGCTATGTACTCTAATGTACAAACTATGTCCTCAAAAAAATTTTAAATATTCATATTGTAATGTAATGGTTTTGCTTACTTTGATTACTGTGATACGATTGTTGTGATACTACGCATGATGTCGCCGCCCCCAAACGTTTCCGGTGCTGTTTTTCTGACGGTTTGAGGGTGTGACAGATTGGTATCAGAGCTATTTTTTATAGTGAACTAAGTATACCCAATCTTAAATGGTATACAACTATAAACACTAAGGGGACGAAGGGCTCTGAACCAAAAGTATGCTTTTAAAATACAAGTATTTTCACAAGAGGTATACAAGTATACCTGCATACCAGAAACAATATCATTAGTATAACAAAACAAAAGTATTTGGATGTTGGACACTGTGGTTAAACCTAGGCAGTTATGTAATCATGTCCAGGGTCAATATAGCCTGATCAACTATATTTATTCGAGACATGATTAACATGTGTTTAGGAGTGACTGTGGTGTTGCAGCAAGCCTAAAACTTACCAAGTATTCCTACCACAAGATACCAATAGAAAAAAGCATTCAACATAATATATTATCGGAGTATTTTAGCCAGAACTAAATACATTGTATAAATTCATTCCAAGTGTTGGTGCTCATTCTTTCTTCGCGATAGATTTCTTGCATTAGTAATCCTTCCTTGTTTATCGCTTAGTAGAACACTTTATCTATCAGATAGAGATATATCTTGTCTCATATATCTTGGTTCTAAAGTCAAAGGGACTTATCATCTTCTTCTTCCTGATGTAGAACAAGATGGCCCCAAAGAAAAGACCCAACAAAAAAACAACAATTCCTCGACGGATCCAACGCCACCACCACCTCCTCATTTTGACCCTGCAATGTTCCAGGTAGCTGTTACTTTCGTTGTGATTGTTGCTTTGTCACAGATAAATCCTGGTGGTTCTGGTGGGTCCGGGAGTGGTAATCATTCCCTAAACCATGAAGGAAGTTAAGGACATCAGAAGGAGTGCTCCTATAAGGACTTCATGAATGCAAAACCCACATCTTTCGAAGACACTCGAGGTGTTATTGCTCTGACTCGAGGGTTCGAGAAGATCAAGTCTATCTTCGAAATCTGTTCCTGTTCTGAAGCTAACAAGGTGAAATTCGCCGCCTGCACTTTCACCAACAAAGCATTGACCTGATGGATAGTCGGGTCAAATCCCTAACCCTGCCAGTAGCTAATGCTATGGGTTGGGAGAGCTTGAAAGAGCTCATGCTTGCTGAGTACTACCCAAAGGGAAAAATGTAGAAACTGGAGCACGAGCTATGGAACTTGAAAATGAAGGGTTCTGACATTGCTGCCTACACTTCTAGGTTTGAAGACCTAGCACTTCTTTGCTCGGGAATGGTCACCCTGGAGAGCAAGAAGATAGAGAGATACATTTGGGGATGACACCCCTAAGTCAAGGGAATGTCTTGGCTACCAGGCCAATCACTTTTGACAGCGCCAAGTGTCTGGCGCAGACCCTCATAGATCACGGGTTTGATCTGGATAAAGTAATAGCCGCTCCCAAACCAGCGAAAGGAAGTGGCAAGAAAAGAAAGTTTTGGAAGCAGCTAAAGGGCCAGTTTTCGCAGGAGCCCTCCAAGAAGCAGCAAACTGTGGCAGTCCATGCTGCCACTACTCCTGTCACTGCTCCTACAACTCAAGTACCTACCAATGGATATACTGGTACCTTCCCTTGGTGCAACAAGTGCAGTTATCATCACCGTATTCCCGGCCCATGTCGTGAAATGCTCTGCTACAACTGTGTCAAGAAGGGTCACACTACTCGAAGCTGCATAATACCAGTCCAACCAACCAATCAGGCATCTAGAGCAGGTGTCGGTCAGGCCTGTTATGGTTGTGGTGAGGTCAGGCACTACAAGAGAAATTGCCCCAAGGAAGCAACAACTGGAAACACCGGGAGAGTTCTAGCGATGGGGCAAGATGAGGCAATTGTTGAACCTACCATTGTAACGGGTACGTTCCTCCTCAAAAACTCTTATGCCTACATTCTTTCCGATTCTGATGCGGAGAGAAGTTTTATTAGTCATGCATTCAAACATCTCCTCAAACATAAACCTCAATCTCTAACCAAAACATTTACCGTCGAGATGGCTAACGATGAGAAAGAGAGCATCAACGACATATTCATTGGCTGTACCCTTACCCTAAACGATCATTCCTTTCCCATTGACCTTATGCCAGTTTCCATAAAGAGCTTCGATGTTATCATTGGCATGGATTTGTTGAGCCCCAATTGTGTTGATATCCTTTGTTACGAAAAATCTATTCGTCTCAATCTTCCTTCTGGAGAAACCTTTATGATCTATGGTGATAAACTCATCTCAAACCTTCGCATCATTTCGTGCATCAAAGCCCAAAAACTTCTACGAAAGGAGTGTCATGCATTCCTAGCCCATCTTCTTAACGAGAAGCAGGAAGTTAAAGATCTCGAGAGCATCCCTAAAGTCTGCAATTTTCCTGATGTCTTTCCTGAAGAGCTTCCGGGAATCCCTCCAGAACACCAAGTCGAGTTTTGGATCGATTTAATCCTCGGAGCTACCCCCATAGCTAAATCCTCATATCGCCTAGCGCCAGCAGAAATGCAAGAGTTACCTAGTCAGCTCAATGAGCTGCTCAGCAAAGGATACAGTAGAACAAGTTCCTAACCCTGGGGAGCCCCTGTTTTATTTGTGAAAAAGAAGGATGAATCTTTTCGAATGTGCATTGACTACCACGAACTGAACAAGCTCACCGACAAAAACCGTTATCCTCTTCCTCAGATCGATGACCTTTTCGACCAGCTTCAAGGAGCCAACTATTTCTCCAAAATAGACATCAGATCTGGGTACCATCAGCTGCGAGTCCACGAGGGTGATGTTCCTAAAACACCATTCCAGACTAGATATGGTCACTATGAGTTCGTAGTAATGCCCTTCGGTCTAACCAACGCACCGACATTATTCATGGACCTGATGAATCAGGTGCGCCATCCTTTCTTGGACAAGTTTGTTATCGTGTTCATCGATGATATACTTTTTTATTCAAAAAGCGAGGAAGATCACAAACAACATTTGAGATTTGTGCTGGAAACTCTAAGGATAGAGAGGCTATACGCTAAATTCTCCAAGTACGAATTCTAGATTCGAAAAATAACCTTACTAGGTTACGTGGTAAGTTAGGAAGGCATAGACGTGTACCCGTCCAAAATCAAAGCAATAGAGAACTGGTCAGCACCGAAGATGCCCACATAAATCCGTCAATTCTTAGGTCTTGTTGGCTATTATCGCAGATTCATCCAGAATTACCAAACCCTTAACCACTCTAACTCAGAAATGTGTACCCTTTTAGTGGAGCAAAAAACAAGATTCTGCATTCAAAACATTCAAGCGAGCCTTGTGCAGCGCACCTATCCTATCTCTGCCCGAAGGGATGGAGGACTTCGTTGTCTACTGCGATGCATCCAACCAGGGCTTAGGTTGTGTGCTTATGCAGCGAGGAAATGTTATTGCTTATGCATCGAGGTAGCTGAAGGCACACGAAGTAAATAATACAACTCACGACATGGAGTTGGGAGCAGTATTCTTCACATAGAAAATATGGAGACATTACCTCTACGGAACCAAGTGCACAATTTTCACTGACCATAAAATCCTGCATCACATCTTCAAACAGAAAGAGTTGAACATGAGACAACGACGATAGGTAGAACTATTATGTGATTATGAGTGTGAAATACGCTACCATCCCGGTAAGGCCAATGTGGTAGCAGATGCCCTCAGCCGGAAGGAGTACTCAGGTCATAAAGTGAAGTCACTGACTATGACTATCCATTCTCACTTATCCGCACAAATCCGAGAGGCTCAGCTGGAACCCCTAAAACTATAGAGCGTGGCGGATGAAGCCTTGAGGGGGATGGAGAAAAACTTGGAGATCAAGGGAGACAAATTCTACTATTTCATGAACCAGATTTGGACCCCAAAGTTCGGTGGATACAGCGAGATGGTCATGAACGAAGCTCACAAGACTAGATACTCCGTTCATCTAGGATCGGACAAGATGTACCTTGATCTCAAGAAACTATATTGGTGGCCAAACATGAAAGTAGAGATCGCTACCTTCGTGGGAAAATGTCTGACTTGTGCCAAGGTGAAGGTGGAATATCAGAAGCCCTCAGGTTTGCTTTAAGAGCCGGAAATACCTGAGTGGGAGTGAGAAAGGATTACCATGGATTTTATTACCAAATTACCCAAATCTCCGAGTGGGTACGACACCATCTAGGTAATAGTCGATTGATTGACAAAATCCGCTCACTTCCTACCAATCAAAGAAACTTTCAAAATGGAAAGACTCATACGAATCTACATTCAATAAATAGTTCGACTGCACGGAGTGCCTGTATCCATAATCTCCAATCGAGCTAGCAGGTTCACTTCGAGGTTTTGGCAGTCACTACAGAAAGCTCTTGGAACTAAGTTGGGCATGAGTACAGCTTACCACCCTCAGACATATGGACAGAGTGAGAGAACCATCTAGACCTTGGAAGACATGTTGAGAGCATGTGTCATCGACTTTGGTAAATCGTGGGACACCCATTTTCCTTTGGTTGAATTCTCCTACAATAATAGTTATCATACCAGTATCAAGGCTACGCCTTTCGAAGCCCTCTATAGCCGCAAGTGCAGATCCCCTCTGTGTTGGGCTGAGGTGGGCGACACGCAACTAGCCAATGAGCAAGTCCCTGATAGCATTCTCACTGGTCCAGAAATCATCCGCGAAACTACGGAAAAGATCATACAAATCTGGGAATGAAAAAAAGCTTCACGAGATCGACAAAAGAGCTATGCCAATAAACAGCGAAAACCCTTGGAGTTTCAGGTTGGTGACCGTGTCTTGTTGAAGGTCTCACCCTGGAAAGGCATGATACGCTTTGGAAAGCGTGGAAAGCTAAATCCAAGATACATAGGACCTTTTGAGATCCTTTCTAGGATCGGTCCCGTAGCATACAAACTCTGTTTACCTTAAGAACTTAGCAACATTCATCATGTCTTCCACGTTTCGAATCTTAAGAAATGCCAATCCGACGAAACCTTTGTGGTCCCCCTCGACAAGATTGAAATCAACGAAAACTTGAACTTCATGGAAGAACCAATCGAAATCATGGACCAGGAGGTCAAACGAACAAAGCAAAGTCGCATCCCGATAGTGAAGGTTCGCTGGAATGCCAAGCGGGGACCTAAATTCACTTGGGAGCGTGAGGATTCAATGAAACAGAAGTACCCCCCCATCTTTTTTTCAAATCCATGATTTGCATCCTTATTCTTGAATTTCGGGATGAAATTCCCTCTAACGGGGGGATGATGTGACAAATCGAAACTTTTACTATGTAAGGTTGGTCAATTTTATCAATGTCAAATTCGATTTTGTCACTTTTTAACGCCATTTAAGGTTTTTTTTAAGTGTTCTAAGCTTAAGTACAGCCGGAAATGAGATCAGGAATGAGTCAACACATCGTTCAAAGTCAAAACCAGGCCGTACACCCTCCTGAGAGGTGTGTACGGCCGCACACTGATGCCCCAGCCACACACTCACCTCAATATATAAAGGGTGACCCCTTTCACTTATTCCTTTATTTTGGCTGCACTCCACACTCTCTCGTTACTTTCTCTCTTTAAAAATCTCATCCAAGAACACTTCAAGGGCTTCAAAAACGTGAATAATCTATGCTTTAGCTATTTTGCTTGAAGAACCACTTAATCTAAGCCTAGAATCATTGAATTTCTGTCATGTTCTTCATCCCTTTGAAGGAGTGCGGCAGCACACTCCTTGTATGCGGAATCACACACCCTTGTATGGCAACACACTCCATGGGTGCGGCAGCACACTCTTTGTGTGCGGCAACACACTCCCGTGTGTGGCCACACACACACCATCGGACCACAAACGAATTTCTAAGACCCTAAACTTGTACTACGACTAAGTATGGACCTAGAACACTTCATGGATGCAAGTATGGACTTCGAAAACACCTCAAGGCACCTCCCATCATGAGTGTACAACCGCATACCCCTTGGGCCGCACACACACTTAAGGTGGCCATACACCTCCCTCATTCAATCCTTTAAGGTCCTAGCACTTAGTGTTAGTAATCCCAAGTTCTTAGAGTGGATTTCCATCATATTTAGGGGGGAAATACCTTCATTTGACTCTTTTATGTGTGTCATTACATGTTAATTAGGATCAAATCGCATTCAAGGCCTCACTTGAACATTCCGCATTCCGTATCGATCCTTCATTCAAATCGTCCGATGTGAGTTCATACCCCTATGCTTTTTCTGAGTTTTTCATGTTTTCAGAGGGGAATACAAGCAACACACAAAAATTTTCACAACTTAAACACTGATGCAATTACAACGGTTTTTCTATCAAACATTTAGATTCTTTATCCCTTTTGTATTATACGGAGCATAAGGGACGCATTCTAAACCTAATTGCATAGTTTTCCGAACAATACATGAACATAACAAACCAGTCAAACTATAATAGGTATAGTTTGGGAAATTTATTACCGGTTTTATTGATTTAAACTTCATGCAAAGTCAAACACACAAACTATGTCGAAATTAGTTTATCATTTACTACGTACAAAAAACTAGAGTATCTTACTAAATAATTATTTTGTGTATAATTATTTATACTCCACACCGCTACAAATGATTTCGAACTCGAGAACAACCGAACAACACGTAAACTAGTTAATATAGGATTGTTAGACCTATCTTCGTTATGCCCCTCGGGGTACCAATAAATCCTCTCCGGTAGTATAACCAGAGTCTAATGGAGGAAGAGATGGAATTTGTGAATAGATCTATTCGGGACCGACAATCCCACACATGAACTATTAGCTACAATTAGGCGGGCATGCCTTGGGTGGCAAATTTTATAATCGTACGACGCCTGAAGAAACGTTAAGGAGGTCATCGGTCATATTAGTATGGTTATACAACTCACAATAAGTATAAAGTAACCTTTGTTTACGGGATTTCTTTCTTCTATAGTTTTATTTTAATTAATAAAACTACATATCTACTTACTGGAGGGTATTCCAGGGATACAACCTATAGTTTTATTATTTTAAGAAATCAAACTATTATACATACTAGTGGAAACCAGGGTTTTCAATATATCATACACTACGTAGTGGTGATTCCAGGGTTTTCGGATAGATCTTACACTACATACTGGTGGTAACTAGGGTTTTCAAACGGAACATACTTTTCATACAAAAATCAACAAACATGTTAGAAAATATTGGATTTTCTTGGAAAGCATGCATACATATTTCAGAACTTGATAACAATGGTTTTCAATACAAACAACAATTTACTTATAATGGAAAGAAACCATTTGTACAAACCTAATGAATAGTTTTCAATACAAAAACATGCTTATGAACTCACCAGCTTGATGCTGATACGTTTTCAAAACCGCTTGTATTCTCTGGACAACGATGGGCAGGTACCTCGCCAGCATTTTGGAGAAGACGGAGCATTTTTGGAGTCTCGTCTTTATCTTTTGCTATATACGGTTATGTACAAACTATGTTCTCAAAACAAATGTAAATATTCATATTGTAATGTAATGGTTGTGTTTACTTTGATTACTATGATACGATTGTTGTGATACTATGTCTGACATCGTCGCCCCCGCACGTTTCCGCCGTTGTTTTTCTGACGGTTAGGGGGTGTGATAGTGTCTTCTTTCAAAATTTTAGTCATTCTTCCAAGTTTAGTCCCTCACCATGAAATCTTTTCCAAATTAAGACCAATAGTTACCAAACAGCCCCTATCTTCTAAAATTTATTACAACTCGAGTCTAAATATTACAATAAAGATCCCGAATTCTATAAAGCAATCCCAATTGATTATTCTTAGCCACATGCTCCATTATTCCTTACACCACAAACCTCAGAAGCACTCTTTAAACCCCCAACACAAAATATAATATCAATGACAAACTTTTTCATTAAAACTCTTTTGAGGGAATAAATGAGAAATCATCACCAAAATCAAGACTAAGAACTCATTCACTAACTTGGACATTCTAATGATTTAATATGATTTTAAAAGACAGGGGAAAGATTCCATAAGTTCCTACATTAACATGTCTAAGTGCCCTTTTTGTCCAACTTATTAATCACTTAATTATTAAGCCCATAAATTATTCAATTCCAATAAGATACAAGCTCTAAACATCCATATTAAGAGGTGTAATTGTAACACCCAAAGTTTCGAAGACCAAGAAAGGAAAGAAAACCCTAAGTTTAGGGGTCGACTCGGCGAGTCTAAGGGGGACTCGGCGAGTCCGAGCGGGATCCGGGTCGGGCAGTAAGTGACCGACTCGGCGAGTCGACCAGGGTGACTCGGCGAGTCTGGTCTGTGCGTGGAAAACCCTAAAATTCGGGACTTGGGGCCTATATAAATGTCTTAATCTTCTTCCCAGGGTTCCTTACTACCTCTTTAGCCCTGGATATCAAACCCTAGCCGTCATATCTCCTAGTTGAGCCTTGGAAGGTGCTTTAAAGCTTGGAAAAGCAAGAAGGAACTTGGAGGAGCAAAAAGGAGCTATAGATCTGGGATTGTGAGTTCATTTTGAGTACTTGGAGGTAATGAACTAGTTCCTGGCCCCTTTTTGCACCTAGATCTATGTGTGGTTGTTGGGGCTCTTTTGCCATAATGTTATTATTTTGGGTTAGAAGCCGGATCTGGAGTTGCTACTTCAGATTCAAGTGTTTTAGGGCCTGGAGAAGCATAAAGTATCAGTCATTGTGTTGATTTTGAAGTCCCTTGGCCTTACACCCTAGTTAATGGCGTATCTTGCCTAGATCTCCTTCTCTACACGTAAAGTTTGCAACTTTACGTAAGGAATAGACCTTAAAAGAGTGGATCTACAGTTTGGAGTCCATGCATGACTCAAAGGTCCTCTGCATGTATGTAGAACTGACTGGACTCGGCGAGTCCTTCGAGTGGACTCGGCGAGTAGCTTAAAGATGAGGAGGAACTCGACGAGTAGGATGAACAACTCGTCGAGTCGAATGAAGTTAGGCATGGACTCGGTGAGTTGGATGAGCAACTCGGCGAGTTGGTTGAAGATTGTCTAGGACTCGGCGAGTCATGGACTGACTCGGCGAGTCGGGTCGCGAATAAGAAAGACCCTGAGTTTATGAACTCGGTGAGTCTTTAGGAAGACTCGGCGAGTAGGGTTGACCTGGAAGGTTGACTTTGACCAGAGTTGACTTAGTTGACTATCAGACTAAGTGTTATATGTATATTGATAGCTCGGAGAGCTGGAGGAGCAGCGGATCAGGGGATTGTCGAGTAGCAGCCAGAGATTTATTAGTAGGGTTCAGCAGTCTCAGGTGAGTTTCCTTCCAGTAGGGACGAGTCTAAGGCCACAATGCCGGCCCGTCCAGTTAGCAGTAGTTTCCGATGCAGTAGTTAGCATGTTTGATGCCTTCGTGGCTCAGACAGGATTTATGTGCTATGTTTTATGTGTTATGTGTTATGTGTTCCGGGCTACGGCCCGATGTAGTATGCAGTATATGTGTTCATGCTAGTTGATATGTTATGTTATGCTATGTTCAGTCAGTTAGCCCGGACTTCGGTCCGATGCAGGGGGCAAGGCCCCAGTTAGCCCGGACTTCGGTCCGATGCAGGGGATAAGGTCCCAGTCAGTCTCCGGACTTCGGTCCGATGCAGGGGGCAAGGCCCCAGTTAGCCCGGACTTCGGTCCGATGCAGGGGACAAGGTCCCAGTCAGTCTCCGGACTTCGGTCTGATGCAGGGGGCAAGGCCCTAGTTAGTCCGGACTTCGGTCCGATGCAGGGGACAAGGTCCCAGTCAGTTTCCGGACTTCGGTCCGATGTAGGGGGCAAGGCCCCAGTTAGTCCGGATATTGGTCCGATGCAGTGGGCAAGGCCCAGTATGTGCTTTATATGTTTTTGCATGGTATGTGTTAGATTGGGGGAGCTCACTAAGCTTCGTGCTTACGGTTTTCAGTTTTGGTTTCAGGTACCCAGTTTTCAAAAGAGGAGCTCGGGGAGATTGCAGTACACACACCGTAGTCAGTTAGCCTGGGAATGTTCGACTCTGATAATGATATTATGTTTTGAATTAATACTCGAGAATTTATGTTATGACTTATGATACAGTTTTTATAAATATGATTCTAGTAATGCTTTTAAAGAAATTTTTGGTCGTGATTTTTGGGTCGTTACAAGTTGGTATCAGAGCCTTGGTTTGAGGGATTCAGATATGCATTCGAGTGTATTTGAACTCAAACTAAGGACACGATAAGGGATTTTCAAAAGAAAAACATTTTTGAATAAGGGTTTTGGAAAAAGAACATAGAAAGAAAAGATTTTTTTTTTGAAAACGAGAAAAGGGTGTGGTGCATGCAATCAGCCGAGCTCAAGTAAGTACTCCCAATTTACCCATACAAGTTATGTTATTATTTTCAATATCAGTTTCAGTATCAGCTTCAGTTCAGTTTCAGTTTCCAGCTTCAGTAGAACAGCATGCTAGAATAGGACTAAGGATCTAGGATGATGCCTTATGTGCCTGCTTTATATGTTTCAGCTTGATGAGAATTGCATGCTAGTAATGAGTAGACAGTAGTAGGATAGCCTGTGTAGGTTATGCCTGAAAGTATAAGCTTAGCATTATATGCTGGTGCAGTTTCTTGTTATGAGAATTGTTTTGCCTGAGTATGTTTCCCTTATCCAAATGCTGCTTGCTTTGTGCTTTGTGGGACTCTGAGTGATGAGAGTTAGCCATTAGGTTAATACGTTTCATCACATGTGATCAGGGTTGAATAATCTCAGAGTGCTGGATTTGGCCCTACTGCGTAGCTCTCGTTTGAGTCCAACCGTTGTAGGGATGAGTCCTTTACTTGAAGGATTATCTGAGCCTCGTCACATGTGATGGTATTCAGGTGGTGACTAATTGGCATTACAAGGAGGCCTTCAGCAGCTGAGGACTGTTTGGGTAGAGTTAGAGGTTCCCTAGGGCAAGCCTAGGATGAGAGTAGCAGAGATCAGTAGAAGAGTAAAGGGGACTTGGTGGAGTTGAGGTAACTCTTGAGGAAAGTACGGATAGATGTGGAAGGTAGTAGGGGCCCATACTACTGAAAGCAGAGGATCCGTACTCGATTCAAGAGGGGCCGAGGCGAAACCAAGGAACTAGTAGAGTATGTGAGAGATCCCTCAGCAGTAGTATGTAATTGATCAGGGATTGTTATATTTTTCAGCATGGTGACGTTGCGCGAGATATCAGTTGGCAGTTCAGGTGCAGGGGAGGGGTCTGGCTCGGGCTTTAGAGTCGGGCAGCTTGATGATCAGATGAGGGATTTCATTTCCGCAGAGATTATGCGCAACATCATCGATCAGACTCCAGTGATTTTCGGTTCAGTTAGAGAGGCTATTGTGGAGCTCATGGACAGTCATCTTGAGGCCTTTAGGGCCGGATTAGTTTCAGGACAGATTGGGGCTCGTCTAGGTCCTGAATCCTATGGAGTTCAGGGATCCATCAGGGAGGGAGATCCTATTTCTAGTTTCTGCTATCAGGGGGCAGGGGTGTGTGGGGGATTCTGTCTCCAAGAGAAACCATTGCATGATTGGATAGTTGAGGAAGTTTCGCGAGCCATTCGCGAGGGTCTGCCAGACATGGTCGTGAGGATCACTGATAGATTGATAGCGAGGCTTTAGGATCAGACATTTGTTGTTCAGTTAGCAGACGTTACCATTGGGGTAACACAGGAGCGAGAGTCGGGCAGGGAGTCGGAAGGGAAGAGGAAAATGGATGAGACTCAGGCTGCCACAGGTTCGAGTAAGAGGCCCAAGAGTTCAGATTTGAGGACGAGGAACTATCAGAGCCGCAGTCGATGCGGGAAGTGCGGGAGGACGCACATGGGTGTGTGTAGGCGTAGAAGTGGTGGCGATGCTGGGTGTTTCAAGTGCGGCCAAATTGGTCATTTTAGCAGAGACTGCGTTGTTACCATCGCCCAGGGACTTGATCCGTTGTGTTTCCATTGCAGTTTGAAGGGCCATAAGAAGGCCCACTGTCCGAGTTTGTATTCAGCAGGGCAGGCGCCAGCTCCTGCCCTTGGAACTTCGAGTACCGTCAGTGGTTGTCAAGGCCGGGCAAGGGTGCCTACGGCTCGGAGCCGAGTTTCTCTGGTAGATTTCAGCAGGGATTCGAGCAGCACTGAGTAATGGAGGTATGTAACTTTGTGTTTGTCAGCTTATGTTATGATTATATTGTTATGGTTTTTGCATCAATTGTGGTATAAGTGTTGTGTTATGGAGTGGCTTGCTTGTGATTACGTCATATGCCATTTTCATACCTCGGATAATTGGTTGGTAGTTAGGGGATGTGCTCATATGGAGAAGTTTCGGAGGATGCAGTAACTGTAGCATGGTAGGGAGAGATCTGGATCGTTTCGCTAGTTCGGAGTGGATAGTGGGTTGGATGGAATGGTCAAATACCTACCTGGCGGGCTTGGGTTCCCCAGTAGAAGTTTTGGAATGGTAGTAAAGGATCGGGATCTCTTTTGAGTGTGAAGCCGCAAGGGTTAAGCAGGATCGAAGTGGGGGAGAACCCTCCGGGTATATTTGGATAAGAGTCTCGTAGACTTAGAATGAGTGCACGGCCTCTAAGAAGAAATGGTAGTAGCTCAGTGATGGATGGATTGAGAAGTTCAGAATTAGGAGTTCAAGAACTTTTCCCAGCAGTTAGTTCATGTAATCGAGATGGTTAGAAGCTGGTTGGGAATCCAAGATTGAGGGCCACCTGTCGGACGCATGAGAGTCGGAATGAAGACCCTGAGAACGGGTAGCAGGAGATGTTTTAGCATTGGTAGCCAGTGTCTGAGGCAGCATGCAGATTGCGTAGATTCAGGAATTAGGAGGTTGGAAACTTCCCAACAATAGCTTCTTGTATTCAGATTAGTAGACGGTTGGTTTGGGAACCAAGCCGGAGAATTCCTCGACGAAGCACTAAGTATATCAAGGATATAAGATGTCGAGGATGATGCAGAATTCAAAGACTGAGGGCTGGTGTGAGAAATCGGGATGAAGAATCACTAGCGGGACTAGGGATAGTCAAGATGTCCTCGGGATGGTAGTAGTAGAGTGTTGTAAGTCTGTGGGGGTAGCCGTAGCATTCACTAGTAGTCAGATAGTGGTAGAGTGTTGTAAGACTGCGGGGGTAGCCGTAGCGTTCATTAGCAGCCAGATAGTATTTGAGACTTGTGAATCCGCGGGTGTAGCCGTGGCTTTTATCAGATTGGTAGCAGCATGAGCGCGTGGCTGAACGCAGGAATGTAGTGATTCCCACCCGTTCGGGTGCAGCGGTGGGAATATGGGAATCCACGGATTAGATTCGGATTTCCCAAATGGTTCAGTTATGGCTAAGTCAGCGAATCTTGGCTATAGATCGTCACATCAGTTACGAGATCAGAGCAGCAGTGGACCGTTGAGGTTCGGGTATGTTAAGGGCTACCATCAGTCTGGGAGCCATCATGTTATTAGTCATAGAATGGATGATGTCAGGATGTGAAGTATGGACCCGATCGGTTGGATCGGAAGGTTGTTAGAGCCATAGTGACAGGATAACTAGTGGAAACTAGTCCTTGAGGAAGATTCCATTCAGAAGTCGTGGAAGCGACTAAGGGAGGAGTCCCTTGACTCCACAGTTGGACTTGAGTTTAGTGTTTCAGGCAGCTCAGTATTTCAGCCAGTTTAGTGTTTCAGGCAGCTCAGTGTTTTAACCAGTTTAATGTTTTAGGCAGGTTCGGTATTGCAGACAATTCAGTGTTTGAAAGGTTTCGGAGTTTTGGGTCAGTATTGTATTTGAGTTGGAATTCTAGTGTTGACGGTATAGTTGGTTGATGTGGAAATGACAAGTCTCTCTCAGCAGGATCAGTTGAGCTTTCGGCCGAGTATAAGTGACATGTAAAGATAGCTAGGCAAGTAGCTTTTCTTCGGGATGAAAGACTCGAGTTAGTAGGAGTTGAGTAATCAGATAGGATATAAGCAAGCTATTCCCAGCAGCATCGTTTCAGTATGAGCGGAAGAATGGATAGAACAGTTATAGATAGTCGAAGTATTTTCCGGAGTCGCTGGAAGCGACTAGGAGATTGCGAAGGGGTGTAGTAACCGGTAGGGTTCGATAACCCAAATATGGAGACGTCAGTAAGGACCGGGGGTGCTCGGCACCAAGTTATGTCAAATAGGGGCGTCGGTGGTTGTTGGCGGTATTGACCCGTACTGGAATTGGCGGGGGTGATGGAGTTGGTGAAGTATAGGACCTTCACAGTTACAGAGAAATAGTTGGTTATAGAACCTTGCCTTGGGAAGGCAAGGGATTTGCGCAAGGACAGGAAGGGGTGAACCCCTATAGGTTCAGTTCAGTACTTGGTGAGTACTAGAAGGATTGCCAGTTGAGTAAGTTGGGTCTCCAGGATGTTCAGGGTCAGGGTTGACCCGAGGTGTTATCTGCAGGGATTAAGGTTAGTCAGAAGGATCGAGCAAAAGCTAGCAAGGGTAGGCAGCTGGTGTTGGAATAGTTGGTTGGGTTTAGAGGCAGCTCGCAGGCAGTGGGCCATAGCAGACTTCGAGGACGAAGTTTAGTTTAAGTGGGGGAGAGTTGTAACACCCAAAGTTTCAAAGACCAAGAAAGGAAAGAAAACCCTAAGTTTAGGGGTCGACTCGGCGAGTCTAAGGGGGACTCGGCGAGTCCGAGCGGGATCCGGGTCGGGGAGTAAGTGACCGACTCGGCGAGTCGACCAGGGTGACTCGGCGAGTCTGGTCTGTGCGTGGAAAACCCTAAAATTCGGGACTTGGGGCCTATATAAATGTCTTAATCTTCTTCCCAGGGTTCCTTACTGCCTCTTTAGCCCTGGATATCAAACCCTAGCCGTCATATCTCCTAGTTGAGCCTTGGAAGGTGCTTTAAAGCTTGGAAAAGCAAGAAGGAACTTGGAGGAGCAAAAAGGAGCTATAGATCTGGGATTGTGAGTTCATTTTGAGCACTTGGAGGTAATGAACTAGTTCCTGGCCCCTTTTTGCACCTAGATCTATGTGTGGTTGTTGGGGCTCTTTTGCCATAATGTTATTATTTTGGGTTAGAAGCCGGATCTGGAGTTGCTACTTCAGATTCAAGTGTTTTAGGGCCTGGAGAAGCATAAAGTATCAGTCATTGTGTTGATTTTGAAGTCCCTTGGCCTTACACCCTAGTTAATGGCGTATCTTGCCTAGATCTCCTTCTCTACACGTAAAGTTTGCAACTTTACGTAAGGAATAGACCTTAAAAGAGTGGATCTACAGTTTGGAGTCCATGCATGACTCAAAGGTCCTCTACATGTATGTAGAACTGACTGGACTCGGCGAGTCCTTCGAGTGGACTCGGCGAGTAGCTTAAAGATGAGGAGGAACTCGACGAGTAGGATGAACAACTCGTCGAGTCGAATGAAGTTAGGCATGGACTCGGCGAGTTGGATGAGCAACTCGGCGAGTTGGTTGAAGATTGTCTAGGACTCGGCGAGTCATGGACTGACTCGGCGAGTCGGGTCACGAATAAGAAAGACCCTGAGTTTATGAACTCGGCGAGTCTTTAGGAAGACTCGGCGAGTAGGGTTGACCTGGAAGGTTGACTTTGACCAGAGTTGACTTAGTTGACTGTCAGACTAAGTGTTATATGTATATTGATAGCTCGGAGAGCTGGAGGAGCAGCGGATCAGGGGATTGTCAAGTAGCAGCCAGAGATTTATTAGTAGGGTTCAGCAGTCTCAGGTGAGTTTCCTTCCAGTAGGGACGGGTCTAAAGCCACAATGGCGGCCCGTCCAGTTAGCAGTAGTTTCCGATGCAGTAGTTAGCATGTTTGATGCCTTCGTGGCTCAGACAGGATTTATGTGCTATGTTTTATGTGTTATGTGTTCCGGGCTACAGCCCGATGTAGTATGCAGTATATGTGTTCATGCTAGTTGATATGTTATGTTATGCTATGTTCAGTCAGTTAGCCCGGACTTCGGTCCGATGCAGGGGGCAAGGCCCCAGTTAGCCCGGACTTCGGTCCGATGCAGGGGACAAGGTCCCAGTCAGTCTCCGGACTTCGGTCCGATGCAGGGGGCAAGGCCCCAGTTAGCCCGGACTTCGGTCCGATGCAGGGGACAAGGTCCCAGTCAGTCTCCGGACTTCGGTCTGATGCAGGGGGCAAGGCCCTAGTTAGTCCGGACTTCGGTCCGATGCAGGGGACAAGGTCCCAGTCAGTTTCCGGACTTCGGTCCGATGTAGGGGGCAAGGCCCCAGTTAGTCCGGACATTGGTCCGATGCAGTGGGCAAGGCCCAGTATGTGCTTTATATGTTTTTGCATGGTATGTGTTAGATTGGGGGAGCTCACTAAGCTTCGTGCTTACGGTTTTCAGTTTTGGTTTTAGGTACCCAGTTTTCAAAAGAGGAGCTCGGGGAGATTGCAGTGCACACACCGTAGTCAGTTAGCCTGGGAATGTTCGACTCTGATAATGATATTATGTTTTGAATTAATACTCGAGAATTTATGTTATGACTTATGATACAGTTTTTATAAATATGATTCTAGTAATGCTTTTAAAGAAATTTTTGGTCGTGATTTTTGGGTCGTTACAGTAATAAAAGCATCTTAAATGATTAAGAATTTGACTTAAAATCAGCATAACACAACATTTCTTCACATAAAGATCACTAAAATGAACCTTTGGGTTTGGATTTCATCCAAACCAATTAGGTATTTGATTTCTTAGCCATTTTATTTAAGAATGAATGTTGGAATGGGTAGCAAAACTCACAACCATATCATGGTAGTCTGTTGGTAATGAGGTGACCTCTAACGACGGTGGTGGCTAGTGGTGATGGTGTTTGTGTTTGAAAGAAAAATAATGAACTAAAATAACTTACCAACCAAGGATGTCAACCACCCAACACTTCTCCTCCTATAACCTTTCTTTTGGCAATGATTTCGGCGAGCTTCCCCTTTTTCCAGCAACCACATTCTTCTTTAACAACGGGGAAAGAAAGGGAGGGCATCTTGACATAAGGGGTATTAAGACCGATTACTTTGGGGCCGGAAGAAAGAAATGAGGCTAATGTGTTGTTTGTTTTTTTTGAAGCACAAATCCATAAAGTCTGTGGACCACCTCTGCAACCCTCTGCAGTAGAAGATGTGGACCAAACAGCTGCAGACTGTAGTAAGAAGCGTGTTTGTTTTTTAACATCTGCATGTTGCTGCACATATTAAAAAATTAAAATAAACTGATTTTATAACTCGAAAACAGTTTTTTAATACCAAAAATTTAATAATGTATGATATTTGGCAAGAATTTATGATATTTCAGCAAAAAATAATGATATTTTAACAAAAAAATAAAGATATTTTAATATAAAATAATGATATTTCATCAACAAATTATTGTTATTCAATATACAAAAAGAAAAAAAAAATTCAACAAGAATAAACAAAAAAAAATGTAAAATAAGATTTCAGCAATATATAATCAATATTTTAGCAAGAAAAAAAGAAGAAGAGGTTGAAAGAGATAGGAATAAGCAAAACAAGTGTTACGCCAAGAAAAGCACACGCAAATATTTTTTTAATCCGAAGACATCTGAAAAACAAACACCTGCGAGATGAAAAGTGTTGCGCGTATGCTGTGCAACACAACAATAAAAGGTTTGAAGATGTTTTTTCCAAAAAGACCCTTACTTGTCAAATTTAAAGCTGCAAATCAGATTTTACGCTTTTGGTTCCCTGCTTTTATAATAATAACGAAGCAACCCCTAGTAATAGAAGGTCTTACGTTCTAAGTTTCTAAATTTGCTCCTTTTAGTCCCTTGTCTAAAATATATTTAGTTTTAGGTCAAATTATGATTGTTAATAATTTTTATTAATGTTTATTATTAACTTTATGTATTTATTTTTAATTATTTTTTATTAGTTTTATTAATTAATTTTTTTTTCTAGAGTGCTAGAAAGGGACGCCGGCCAATAGTTCTTTTCTTGAGGATTGAAGGTCGAAGAAGAGTAGATAAAAAGTAACATATTCACAGGAACCATCCTCTTCTCTTTCCATCGGCTTCCTTGTTTCCATCGTATTATTATTGTTTGTTTTTATTGTCCGCTTGGTTCACTGGGCCCTCAGTCCGTCCTTGGTGTTCCACGCTTCCTGATTAGCCCCTGCTTCATCTTCTTTCAACTCATGATATGAATTCATCCACTCCTCCTGCCGCCGCTGATTCCCTGCATTCATCGGTTCCTAGGAGAAATTCGAAGCGACCCAAATGTAAATCTCTTCAATGATAGTAGCACATATGCCATCAAATACACCGCTTATTCTTATTATTGCGGTTGGGTTTTGATTTGGATTTGGGTTTGGGTTGGTATTTTATTTTTAGAATATCAAGCGCATATATCTGATCTAGCTTTTCCTTTTTAAATTTCCGTTTTTAGATTCTAGGTTTACTCAGCAGGAACTTCCAGCGTGCAAACCCATTCTTACCCCAAGATGGGTGCGTATCTTTTATTTGTTTTCCTCCTCCTGCTCATGCTTCTTAAAAACTGAAAGAAAATAACTTTATTTGGTCAGGTGATTTCGGCTTTCATGCTTGTGACGATCGTCTTCGTACCAATAGGACTTGCATCCCTCTTTGCTTCCCGCGATGTATGCAGAAATCGACTGGAATTTCCTTTTCGGTTTCTTGGCGCTAGTAGTAACTTTCTAGTTTCTGTCTAAATAGGTTGTCGAAATTGTTGATCGCTATGATGCTGAGTGCGCACCAACGGGCTCAAGAAGTGACAGGGTCCGATACATACAATCCGCTGCAGACAAAACCTGCAATAGAACCCTCTCTGTAAGACCCGACACTTATGCAAATGAAATTTAGAATCTGTGACTTGTGAGTCATAATCAAATTCGAGTCCTCCTTTATGTCTATGATTTAGGTACCAAAGCATATGAAGCGGCCTATATACGTCTATTATCAGCTTGACAACTTTTATCAGAATCACCGAAGGTACATTTTACTGTCTATACTTTAGATCCATGAGAATGACTGAATGAGTACAACAAAACAAATCCTTTGATCTTCTTTCTAACAATGTCACGCAGGTATGTTAAGAGCCGAAGTGATCAGCAATTGAGGAGCCGAAGCAATGAGGATGATACAAGTTCTTGTAAGCCTGAAGATGATGCAAATGGAAGGTCGATTGTGCCTTGTGGGCTGGTAGCCTGGAGTATGTTCAATGATACTTACAGCTTCTTCACTAATAACAATCAACAATTGCCCCTAAACAAGAGAGGCATTTCATGGAAAAGTGATAGGGATCAAAAGTTTGGCAAAGATGTCTTCCCCAAAAACTTTCAAAATGGAACACTTATCGGTGGTGCAAGTCTCAATGAATCCATACCAGTAAGCCTCTTAAGTCTAAGTTTGAATCCAATCCTTAAATTGGTTATAATTTTTTTTTCTTGTGTGGATTGGTATAGTTAAGTGAGCAGGAAGACCTTATTGTGTGGATGCGGACTGCAGCTCTTCCAACATTTAGGAAGTTGTATGGGAAGATAGAGGTGGATCTTGAGGCAGGTGATACAATAAATGTGATTATGAAGAACAACTACAACACATACAGTTTCAATGGGAAGAAGAAACTTGTGCTCTCAACAAGCAGTTGGCTTGGTGGAAAAAACAATTTTATTGGCATTGCATATCTGGCTGTTGGTGGCTTGTGCTTCTTACTAGCTATCACTTTCACCATTATATATCTTGTTAAGCCAAGGTAATTTTTCTACTTTGTGTTATTAATGTTTATTCACGGTTATTTTGAGCTAGTGTTGGTTTGCTGGAATCACTCAAGGAAAAAAAACCTGTTTGTTTGTTTGTTTTGCCTCATGGAATGGAATGGACCGGACATTCTTGAAGGAATATGGTTCCTTTAATATGTTGGAATGGAATGAATAATGTTTATGTTATAAACATTAATGACACAAATGTTTTTTTAAAGAGATGCATTCAATTAATTAAATTACAATTTTATCTTTACACTAACTGAAGTATTTATTATTTTGATTATAATATTATTTGGGTTTTAATTAGCTTTTGTTATGCTTAATTCTTTTTTTTGTGAGTAAAAGTTCATTAATTATAATTAAAATCATGCATCATATAATAAAGTTGATTTTTCTAAAGTTCAATTTTATATAATCATGGACTATAATGACTAATTGTATTCCATTCCAAACAAACTCTCATTGTTGATAGTGTTGAAAATTGAGACATGATCATTCCTCAAGATAAGCACACAACTCATGAGTAATGCTAATGTTATAATTATATGAATTTGAAACAAGTTGTAATTTGTTCTGATCCCGTGCTGTGCAGGCGTCTTGGAGATCCATCTTATTTGTCTTGGAACCGCAATCCAGGTGGTCACTGATTTATGCAAAAAGTGTTGTTGTATCTTGTATGTATTTAACATCTCATCTGTTTTCTTTGAGGATATCATTCATTTCTTTAAACTTTATAACTTGTGGATAAGAAGACTCTATTATCGTGAAAGTGTTCTTAGGTTACTGTATTTATTGTCTTAGGAATTATTAGTAAAGTGGGACGTGTCATCTAGTATCCTGTAAACATAAAACTCATATATGCTTGTTTGGTGCTTCTTCTTTCCCTGCTGCCTTGAGAACAAGAACAGGCTGTTTCTTTTTTTTCTTTTTTTCTTTTCTGGCCTTCATACTATCTGTTTTAACTTTTAAGTATCATGTTATGTGCTCCTCCCTTACTGGAACTAGGCTTCATACTATATGTGTCTCTCTCTGTTCATCAAGGTTTTGTTTGGTATTTTGCATAAATAAAAAAACTTATTTTTGGAGCTTATTGTTTGGTGAGACAATTAGAAAAAGTTATTTGAGATGATTTATTGATAAACTGATTGGGCTTTTTCCAAATATACCCTTATAGTTAGTTTTTTAATTATATACTCGAATCTCTTTTTATGTCATTTCATATCTATCATCCAACTTATCAATTGTTATTTATCAAACGCTGCAAAATATATAGCCCAGATAGGAGCATTTATCACTGCGTGTCATTGGTTAGGGGTGTTATTTGGGTCGGAATCGGATCAAACGAAAACCAAATAAGGGTAACTATATGAACCGAAAATCGAACCAAATAACCAATACGGGTTCAGTTTGGTTATTACCCGAGTAATCTAAATAACATGTATAAGATGACCAAAGAACTAATATAATCGAATAAACCGTATTAGGATTCTATAACCTGAATACCCGGAATAATATTTACAATATGATTATAAACATTGTATTTTTTATGACTTTTGTAGCTTATTATTCCATAACAAATCTTTTCAAGAAACAAATTTGTTAATTAAAAATAATGCTAAATATGCATAATTGTTTCAAAGGTACAAAAAAAAATGTTAGAATTTGTGTAGTAAGAATGTAAACCCGAATTACTATATTTGAGATAAAAATATAAAATCCAAACACCAAAATCTTAAGATATAATTATGAAAAGACATACTAGACATTAAATATCCAAAACACAAAAATCCATATATAAGTATAAGTTAAATATTAAATATTCAACACCCAAAATAAAATATGAATATTATGTTTTTAACGATATCCAAAATAACATTTGTTAAACACGATTTAACTATTCGGAAATATTGATTGGTTGTTTTCTTTTTCCACCTTCATTGTTTATCGCATCTTCTAAAGATTTTGCGACCTCGTCGTCTTTCAAAACTTCATCATTATTTTTCACAATTGGCTTTCTTGATTTTTTTTACCCAATCTTAGGTGCAAACTAAAGCCTCTATTATCTTTGCGGACAAATTTGTTTGTTATAGATCTAATATACACCCATTTGTACTAAAAGTCACATTTGTTATAGATCTAATATACACCCACTTGTACTAAAAGTCACATTTGACGCTATGGTAAAGATTTGCACTCCCCAAAATATCTATCAACATAAACACAGAAAGTTTTAAAATATAATTATAAAAAAATATACAAATAATAAAGGTATACATTTCGCAATACGAGATACAATAAGGTAACAAGACGTGTTTTGTTTCTACCAAAGTAGAATATCAAAATCTTTATTATATTTAACTGACTGCTCTTTTAGGCATCGTGTCAACTCCGTTTCCAGTGATGTTGATCCGTTTGTACTATTAAATCAATCATGAAGTGGTTCTCGCCATCAATCACAACTATATCTTTAGGACCATGTGTTTGACTTGGAAAAGTGTCAGTATTGTCAAACTTTGATTTGTAGAAATAAAAAAAAAAATCTCAAATCTTTTTTGAAGATCTCGTATTAAGGCCTTAGCCTTTAAATTGACTTTGAGTAGAGCATGGGATCTTTTGTGTATTCTTTAACTTAATCAACTTCTCAAAGGCTTGTTGAAGAAAATCAAACTTCAACCGTGGATCTAATATGACTGCAAAATACAAAAAATCGTTTATTTTTCAAGGTCGCCCTAATACTTATCATATTTTTCAATCATGTCCTTCCTGATTAAACAAAATCGGGGAGTCGCCGCCCATTCCATTGTACAAGTTTGGTAGTTTTTTCATTAGAATTTTGATTGTTTTATCATTTGCACTAGCATTGTCTACGATTATGGTCATTACATTATTGATACCCCGTTGTTGAAGACAAGTCAACAATGTGAGCCCAATGTCTTCTTCCTTATAACTATCTAAAGATTTTAAGTTGATAGTTCTTATATGTATAGCCCAATCTTCATCAATAAAGTAGGACGTGATGTCACACCCCAAAACCGGAACGGCGGAAACGTTCTGGGGCGGAGGACATCATGTACACTATCACAACAATGCATAATAGTAAAAACAAGGAACAACATCCATTGCATTAATAGAATAGTTAAATGCATGTGTGTTCTTTTGTAAGTTTAAATGACACCAAAAATGTACAATCAAAATAAAGACGAGTCTTGGATCTACTCCGTCCATCAAAAGCTGCATGGGTGTACCTATCTTACTGGTTCCCTGTGAATACAAATTATTTTGAAAGAGAGTATCAGCATAAAAATGTTGGTGAGTTCATAAGTATCTTAGTGTCATTGTTTGTATAAAAACGTTTGTAACAGTGTAATGTAATTGCTTGTAATTGTTTGTAATTGTTTGTAAATGTTCGTAAATGTTTGTACTTCCTAGAGAATCCTATATTTTCTACTGAAATGTAGTCTTCTACCAAGACCCGACTATTTGTATGTTTGCTCTTTTGTGAATGTATGAGTTTTTATCAAAATATAGTTTACATTATCGTTTATGTGAGAAGATCACAAAGTAAATACAATAGGGAAAACAATGTTTGATCTCAGTAGTGACACTACTAACTAAGGTTGATAAAATAAAGACTCCAGGTAATATTAAATGAGTTATACCCCTCAGGGAGTCTTATTGCCTTTAATTCTTAGTTGGTTAATTAAAGGTTTAGAATGTGAATTGGTTGTAACCATGCTGATTGACGGCTGAATACCCGACGACCTTTCGGTGTCATAAAACAGTGAGGTGACATTTTATCACCCCTTGGCCTTACCGGCTAGGACTATAGCTAGTAGTCGGTGTGTGGGAGTGTCTATTGCATATAGATCTATACACACGATGCCCGCTCTCCCTCCAGGAGACTATGGTTACAATATGATACAACAATGCCTTGTTGTATTCGGAAATAGTATGTCACATTCTAGTTATCGTATTCTAATGTTTGTATAGTAAGTTATAGTGTATTAATGTTCTCTCTGTACTAGTGTATAGTATGTTATCTTGTATAGTATAGTGTATGTTCTCTTAGATTCTCATCATAGTATGTTCTTTCCGTTTCTCATACTAGTAAGTGTTCACTGGCTCATAAATGAATTGAATCTGATATGTTTCATAGTACTAGTAATAGTGAGTAATGACTTCATAAACTATACCTATTATAGTTTACTAGCAGAGTTGTTTGTATGACCGAGTGTGTTGAACTGAAATAAAAGCTTTTATGTCCATTCATATATACTAAATATATAACTAAGGATCAAACGACACTCGGACAAACAACAGGGTACTCTAAGTCCACAACCAAACAAGGAACATGAAATAAAGTGAGTTGTCAGTCCTAAGTCCTTTAAACCTTACTTATATAACTATATATGCATTAGACAAGGTTTGGACAATATATATAAGTTTGAAAGAGTTAAAATAAAAGGTTTGGCATACAAAAACAAGTTTGGTAAAGAGTTTAGTATTGTAAAAGAGTTTGATAAACATTTTGAAGTAGTTTGTTTGATAACACAATTAAAAGTATAGTAAATCCATCTGTTTGATAGATATTAATCACATGTGATTGATATAATAACTATAATGTTTCAACTTGTATTCCCCCCATAAAATCATTTAAAAGTATTTAAAGGTCGATTAAGGGGTATGAACTCACCTGCAGTGAGTAACTCAAATGAAAGATCGATATAAGATTGTTGGGTGTCAATTGGAGTCTTGAGCACAAACGAATCCTATTTAACATATAATCACACATATATGAATACCTTTAATGTATATAACCACTAATGATGAAATGGACACGCCTTAGGGACACAAAAACACTTAGAATTAAGTGTTATCAACACATATGGTTGCACATAAGGGGTGTATGGCCCTATATTGGAGTATAAGGCAACAAAGTCATGGGTTTTGTGTGTGTGCGGCTAGGGTGTGTGTGCGGCCGCACACCCATTATGAAGTGTGCCAAAACGTGTTTCCAAGCCTTAGGAAACTTCTAGGGAAGGTTTTTTGACCATTGCTCAACCTTATTGTAAGTTGAATGCCATTTTAGGCCCTAAAAAAGGTGTGTACGGCTACACAAGGAGTGTACGGCCGTACACCCTTGATGAGCATGTAAAATTGGTCAAAAGTGCATTCCAAGTCTCTATCTTTCCTTCCCTAAGTGTTCTTGATCAAGTGCTAGTCTAGAACATGAGTTTTAAGGCCCTTAAGCACCAAATGAAGGGGTGTACGGCCTCATAGGGTGTGTACGGTCGTACACTCCTCATTGATCATATTTTGGACGTTTTCTAATGAGTAAATCAGTAAGTAACTAGCACAAGGAGTGGTACTTACAATATGGAATCCTTTGGGGGTGTTTGTGGTCCAAAAAATTAAGAAAATGTGTTTAGTGTTCTTGGTGTTCTTGAATAACACTTGAAGATCTAAACAAAATGAGTAGATTCTTGGATGAAATGATAGATTCTTACTAGGTAGTGTAATGAATCATCAAATGGGAGGAAGAATACTTACAATTTGAAGATCTAGAAGTGGAAGATGGTTGATACTTGAGAGAAAACGAGTTCTTGCCTTGGAGGAGTGGAAAAAGTGTTCAAAAATGACCAAGGGCCATATATATGGGGAGTGTGCGGTTTGGGATGGATGTAAGGTTGGGTGTGCGGCCGCACACACCTTGTGTTGGTGTGGTTGGCTCATTTAGAAGGTGTTACACTCACAATTACTCATCCCCGGACCCATACCTAGATTATAGTTGGCTTAGAGCACTCCAATAGACCATAAACCGTGCTAAAAGATAACAAAATGAGGCTAACTTTGATAGATTTGAACAAGTGTACAAGATAAAAATTTCGGGTTGTCACACATGACCATCATATAGCTCGACCTTTGACATGAGCTTGTCCATACAATCGGTGGTCAAATGCACATTACTAAGGGGATTACTAAAGAACTTAAACAACTTATCATTTTTTTTAAGAAAGTTATCGGTGACTCCATTTGCAATTGTGGTTCTACATGACAAAACTATTTTTCCATTCAATGCATTAGTACACTCAATAAATGATTCATTCTCTACAAATTTGAATGGTAATTCTCAAATTACAAATAAATTTAACGAATCTTTATTTTTATTTTTATTTTTTTATTTTTTTATTTTTTTTATTATATTCTCATCATGTTTCCGAGACCCAATACTATTTTCTCCATTTTCATTTTTCTTTTTTGAAATTTAAAGTGGTTTGGTTTTCAAAAAATTTTTTTATAAAATTTGGGTTCATTTTACATCTTTACATATGTCTAATCATGCTAGAAGTACCATTTTCATCAAATTCAGTTTTGAGCAACATGCCAAAAGCATTTGCTATGTCTAACTTTGTCAGTATGAACTACATCATAATCGGCCCAACTAACCGCCCTTTGGCATTTACATTTTCTTCATGTTTGTTGTTTGACATGTTTCAACTTTGTTTTTAACTTGAGTGTTATCAATAAATACTTCTTCATCGTCAATCTAAAGCACAACACATTTATAAATCAACAACTTTAACATAATACACTGAATTTGATATAATAGAATAAAATTTGATATAATAGAATAGCAATGTACTTATATACATCAACATTACACATTCAAAAACTAACATATCACAATATAACATTGAGAAGAATATCATTTACATAGTAGATTAACATAATGAAGCTACTTGAGTTTCTTAACTTGGAACCCAATTTTCCATGACTAGACAAGATAGGAATTTGTGAATCCTTAGAGACAAAGAAGGAATGGTCGAATATTAATAGGAAGGATCGACACTCAATTTTTGAGCATGAATGCTTGAGTAGAAAGTCGACTTCGGTAATACGATTGAATAAGAAGTCGACTTCGGTAATACGATGCAATAGGTGTTTTTATTTTGAATTTACGACTCAGTCACAGAAGGGACAAGGAAAAACACGATCGAATCGATTAAATGTAAGTCATTCGGTGTAGCAAGAAAAATACAATTAAAAAAATGACTTCAATTTCAGGCCGAATTGCCCAAGAATCAAAACCTAATATAGATAGCCGAGAACCGAATCGAATTGCTTATTTGGGGCTATTTCGGTTCGAGTTTGGTTCGGTTTCCGGACCAAATTCTCATCCCTATCTTTGGTTAGTGGAAGAATGAGTAAGTGCTCCTTTTGGTACAACGGATTATGTAATAATTAATCAGAAGATGATTGTATTGAACCAACAACCTGAGAATATGCGTTAAGAATTGTGTTGGAATTTCCTAACCATTGACCGAAAATCATTAAGCTCCAATCACTAAAATACAAATACTTGATTCTCATAATGAGAAAGATCTATCTTTGCAAAATGCAAACATATGTTAAATTATTTATTATTTATACATACTAATTTACAATGACCACTTGAACAATACTTTCATGTAATTGGCTGAATTCTTTTTGTTTTTTTTTTCCTAAAGATAATCTACTAAATATCCACTACTTCTCTTTCTGCCTCACCACCGCAAATCTTTGAACCCTTACGTTCTTTGAGGCACTAGAGCACCGGTGGTGCTGTTCCAGTTCATCACTACCCAACAACCCTTTGTTTTCTTAATCTTCTTTCCCACTGACTGCTGCTCCCGCCACCCTAGAACGACTTTCCTTTTTTTCCTTCTCACATTACCATTGGAGCAGGAAGAAGCTTCGATGTTTCTTCCCTTTAGTCGCTCTCTCATTCCTGCCGCACCCATCGACGGCTCCAATTTCCCCGACCCTCCTCCCCCCCCATCAGCGTTCGATCTGTCTCCTCAGTCATTCCTGCTTCACCATCTTCGAATACATGTTATCCAAACATCCTCATTTTTCAGCCACTAATGTACGTCACTATCACCGATCTACATCATCGGTGGAACAAGAGTCAACATCTCCTTCACTTTGTAGTGTGTGTTAACCTGTTGTTTCTTTCGATTTCACGTGTTAGGGATTAAATGAGCTCGGAGACTTCCAACAGACATGATTTGTGGGTTTTCGTGTGTTTTAACCTATTATGTTATGTGTTTCGGTATTATTTGGTCTGATTTTTGGTATTTTTCTATATAAATCTTTAGAACATATTTCATTTTCTAATAGGTGTGAAAATCTGCAACAAACCATCCCGAGAATGATGAAGAAACCACTATTGGTGTTCGTTCTTCGTGCTTTAACTTTTTAACATGTCATATTTCTTTTTTCTTATGTTTTTTCTTTTTTAGACCATCTCCAACCCATCTCAATTTCCCCCCCAAAAATGGAGTAAAAAATTGGGGTAAATAGTGTTTCATCACCAACCCTACTCCATTTTTTAGCCTATTTTTACCCCAAAAAGTATATTGCTAGTATATTCCATTATTTCAACAAACATAGATTGTCAAACACACTCCTATACTAATTTAGTTTTAACAAATATATAATCTATATTTTTTTCATTACATTAATATTAAATACAAACGATTATATTTATAATAAACTTATAACTAACTATTATAAATGTATTTATAAAAATATTACACATACACTTTTTAAATAAATATTAAATAAATAAATAATAGTATTGTCATTTGTTGGTTTTTATTAGATTATTATTGTAATATATAGGTTAACCACAAGTTTAATAGCATATGTTATCGTGTTTGTATTATATATTTTAGTTATAAGTTTTTGTAAAATACGTTATGGTTTTTTTAAAATTTCAATATGTATTTAAATTTTTATATGAATTTGATGAACAAAAAACAAACTTTATATGTATAATTAATTAATATAATTTAATATATAACAGTATATTATAAGTATTAAATGTTATATTTAATTTATAATTAGTAGGTAAAAATGAACTAGAAATGTAAAAATATATAACAGAGAGACTAAAACCGACAACACAAAGTTCATCCCTATTTTGGGAGAAATAAATAGTATAACACCATATTTGGTGTAATACTATTCATATCCCCCAAAATGGGGGAATAAACTGGAGAGGGTTGAAGAAGAATGATGAAAGAATGGGGGAAAAATGGAGAATATGAGTGGGTTGGAGATGCTCTTAATAGGTCTCAAAATCTACAATGCAATTTAAGTTTTTTATTTATGAAATATATGAGTTTTGATCGGTTCTATTGTATTTTTATTGTTTTAAACTTTGCATATCTTCAAATTCTGACCAAAAGCCCACATAAACCAGATAACTTGAAGATTAGTTAAAATATACTGATGTGTCTGTTCGAATACTGACCAGATCTGGAGCTAACTATTTTTTTCTTCAATTTTCTAGACATTTGGTTATGTATTTATAAGTGTTTTTGTTGTTTTAGTGCTTTCTATTGCTACATCGTATTGAAATTTGATTTCAGAGTGTGTTTGTTGACAATGATTGGGATTCTTAATTCCTTCTGTAGGTCTGTACCCGATTGACTTCTATATATATATCATAAGGTGGAGTTTGGGGATTCATCATTCAACCTTATTTTAGGAGTTCTTCAGGAGTTTTCACTTTCAGAGGCGCCTTCGTTCTCATAGTGACAAGGGTATATTTGTAAATTCATATGCAAAGGTCAGTTCTATACTTCTATTGTTTTTTTTCTTGGTTTTTTTTCCTGTTTTTTTAATGTCCATGTTTGTCTAAATGATTTAAATCGATAAGTAGCGAAATATGTAATGTTTTCTATATTTTATTGTCACACCCCGAACCAGACGGCGAAGACGTCCAAGGGTCGCGTGACTTAAATTGAATATCATCACAATGAATATAAATGAATCATAACATAAACGTCACCATGCATCAATATATTACAACTGGAATTGTTCACATCAAGTACATTGTTTTAACATTACACATTCATAACATAATTTGTTTGAGTGCTTTTAACAACATAACATCTAACATTACTTCATATTACTCTTCCGCTTACCTGTTACCTGAGAATACAAGTTATTTTGGAAAAAAAAACGTCAACATATGAAATGTTGGTGAGTTCATAAGTAATGTTGTGATAAATTGATTTGTATAGTTTGTAAAACCCATAAAATCCGATATTTTCTGAAAAGACTTTTGTTTATCAAAGTGTGAATATCCATAAGTTGATGCAAGAGTGATTTCAAAAACATATATATAAAGGGTATTTTGTATAATAGTTATAAAATTCCGAGCGAGTAGTATTGAATCCCCCGGAAAACCCGATTTTTTCCGATGTTGAAATGTATTCGTAATTACTGATTTTTATATTGTCATAACGAATGAATCTTGATTAATCCACATTGTATATCGTCCTAATTTCATCTACTTTGAAATCCCGTAAGCCTTAGCGAACGAAGAGAAGGGGAGCATTATGTCCCACTACTATCGTAAGCACCTTACGATGTCGTGGATGCGAAAGACACGATGGTCCAACTCGCATTTGATTACTGTGACCTTACTAGCTTTTCTAACGGGACACTTTGGCCCACTAGCACATAAAAGCTATTGAAAGTCCTTTTATAAAATATTGGGTCGTTTAGGGCCCAATAACATATAAGCGTTATCCCTTTGGGCCCAAAGATCATGTTGGTGGGCTTAAAAGGCCCAACAAGCATGATTTAAAACTCATAAGCCCAAAGTTTGTAGATTTACTCATTGTAGTCATCATGTATCTATTAAAATGTTTTCATTTAACGAATGTTGTTTTGTATTGATTCGAGACCGAATCAATTCGTTTATAACGATATTTGGTGTTGAATGTGTATTCGTTTTCCGTTTTGTCGGTTGTCATGGATCTTGTATTCTGTCTTAATGAATTAATTTGTTTAAAATTAGGATTTGACATTTTCACTACCTTTCTTTTATAAAAATAACACTTTTAGTCCTTTATATAAAAAATTTCATTTTTAGTCCTTTAAAACATTTTCTTGACACTTTTGTATCATAGACTTGTTGAAAAGACCGTTTTAACCCGAAATTTATTTTGTAAACAACTTTAGCCCTTCCAGAATGGAGCTTCTCGGTTAGAACCCCATATTTCACAACTTTTACAGTTTTGGCCCAAAATATAAAAAGTTTACATTTTTTTATCCTTTTTGGAATTGAAAAGCATTTTTGACCTTTGAAATAGATTTATTTCACTTCTTATCCCCTGTTTTGTAGAATGTTACATTTTAGCCCCTTTAAACTTCAAATTTCGCAATTATGGGCTTATTGGGCCGAAAAGCCGAAATTTAGCCCATTTAGCTAAATTTTTGCATTTCAAGTCCTTTGAAAATTCTAATTTTAAGAAAAATGATTATAGAAACTTTTTTTTGACTCTTTTGACCCTCAAGAAATTGTGACTTGATAGTTTTTAACCCAAGTTTTGTATTTTTGACAATTTAAGCCCTAAAATGGGTTTTATGTTAGAATATGTTTCTCATAACCTTGTAAGCTATTTTTCTTGACTTGTTTAGTGTAAAATAACTTAGATTATGTTCGTTTCCTTTCTCAAGTCATAGATCTAGAGCTAACACCCCTTTTTGTAACAGCCCGGAATTTCAAGTATTGTTAAAATTATATTTTAGGGGGTGTTTTAAGGGGGGACTCGGCGAGTTGGAGCCAGACTCGCCGAGTAGGATCGCAGACCTGGTCACGGGTTCGCGACTGGACTCGACGAGTCAGATAGGGACTCGGCGAGTCTGCGCTGTTTAGCGAAAACCCTAGCCGTTTAGGTTTGGGACGTATAAAGGGGACTTATAGGCCGTCATTGTTCGTTTTAGCCTTCTGAGAAGAACTCTAAATCGATTGTGTGCATCTAGATCAAGATTTAAGGCCATTGGTGATTTTGAAGGAATTGTTGTGCAAAGAAGAGAAGGGCTTGGCTAAAGGAACAGCAAGGGGGTCACATTATGAGGATTGGGGACATAGAGAACACATTATCCAGGTAAGAATTCGTGTATACTCTGCTATGGTGATGTATTTTGAGGATTAGGGTTTATGGAACCCTTTTATGGATAGATTGAATGTTACCCTTGTTCCCCAAATGATTGTAACCCTGTATTAGGACCCTTGGAGGTCCAGAATACCCCCATGTCTGTGCATTTCGGGAATTGGTGAAGGTTTTGGATTGAAATCCTTATGCCTTAGGTCAACATGTGAATTATAAGTCTTGGGGTGTAGCATGAGCACCGAAATGAGGACCATACATAATGGATCAGTCTAGGAAGGCCAAACCTATGAATGGTCGGAGCAGTTCCGACCTTAGGGAGCAGTTTGAGCGGCTGCATGGCATAGACTCGCCGATTCAGATGAGCAGACTCGGCGAGTAGCTTGAAGAATAACTGGGACTCGTCGAGTTGTTCCTCAGACTCGGCGAGTGGAGTCGGGGTGGCCCCGCGATTCTTCCAAGAGTAACTCGTCGGGCCAAGGAGGATACTCGACGAGTAGAAGGGAAACCTTAGAGGATTGGAGGATGACTAGACTCGCCGAGTCGCCATAGTACTCGCCGAGTCCGGTCGAGTTGACCATGGACTGTTGACCAGAGTTGACCCATGTGTAATTTCTTAGGGTCAGTTAACGTGGAAGATAAAAGTATTAATAAGAGATATATGATGTTATAGGGAGCTTGTAGCTTGGCGGATCAAGTACGAGGGATTTCAGGAGTTGCTAACTTTCAGTATCCGCGAGGTGAGTCTTCTCACTATACTGTACCCGGAAGGGTTGGACTGTGTGACCGGAAGGTCGGATATGATATGTGTTATAAGTGCTATATGTGGTAAGATAATTACTATGCGTGCTATGTATGTTTATATGGGCCGGAAGGCAATATGCTACGTGACCGGAAGGTCGGATATGATATGTGATATATGTGCTATATGTGGTAAGTTAATTGTTATATGTGCTGTGTATGTTTTATGGGCCGGAAGGCAATGTGTTATGGGCCGGAAGGCAATATGTTATGGGCCGGAAGGCGAATATGTTACGGGCCGGAAGGCGGGTTGTGTTGTGGACCGGAAGGTCAGGGCCTAGAAAGGCGTATATGCGTAAGTTGTATATTGGGGAACTCACTAAGCTTCGTGCTTACAGTGTTTTGTGTTATGTTGTTTTCAGGTTCTTTCAGTAACACGAGATGGCACCGGCTCGATTGTACACACCAGAGAAAGAGTCAAGTTTTGGAGGATCCTGGTTTTCTATTCAAGTGAAAATGAAAGTATGTTTTGTAATTCAATTATGAACGAGATTTTAACAAGTGTTTTAATATTAAAATGATCATTTTAAACGAAAATTTTGCCTTGAAATTTACGGTGTTACACTTTTGGTTACATATTTATCACAAAAACACATAAAATCACACACATACATGCATAAAATCACACATAGCATAAACATACACATAGATCTACACATTTTCTTGTATTCTCCCCTATAAAACATATGAAAACCGAAAAATGAGGGGTATAAGCTCACCTTGAGTTGTAGTTTTGGTTTTGAAGAGAGAAAAGAAGAAAATTTCGATCCTAGCAAGTCCTCTTGGTAGATCTCGAGTTTAGTGGCTTCTAAGGTGCAAGATCACAAGTTGGAATAGATTTAGAATAGATTTTTGATGAAATGAAGTAGCTAGATCATGGACTTAACATCAACTTACCTTAGATGATGTGTTTGTGGGAAAAATCTCCTTGAAAGCTTCCTAATTCTCGAAAACTTGATGAATGAGTGTAAGGATGTTCTAGTGAGAGTTTAAGAGAATTAAAATGAATTTTGTGAGTGTGTGTGTTGTGTTCGGACGAGAGAATAAGGGAGGAGAGAAGAGAGAAGGTTGATGAGATGGTTGCATGGAAATATAGGAGAATGCATGGAAGATCATTAAGTAAAAATGAGGTGGCACACACAAAGTCAACTCCTCCTTCTTTGTGGGCTTGGGCCGAGAATGGAGAAGGAAAAGAGAAAGAATTGGGTCTTGAGTGCTTAGCCCATATTATGACTCACTTTAGATGATGTTTGGCACTAATAAATTAAGGTATAATTTTTATGACCTATTAGGGCTAAATTAAGTTGGTTGTGACCCATTAAGGCCCATTAAAGTTAACCTAGTATATTTTGGGCTCATAAGGCCTAAAAGTATTAAGTTTCATGTATATGGGTACAACTAGGCCCCATTTGAGAGTTCTAGGTTCAAGATAGATAAATTGGAAATTTATTAGTCCATTAGGCCCAATAAGAAAATCTTAGTCCAAAATGGACTTAAATCGTGATTCCAAAGGTTTCCAATTCTTTGTTGACCATTTGTAGTGCTAGATTGAAGTATTTGATGAAATTTTGTTGTTATAGAATAAGCATCATGTCACACCCCCAAACCAGAACGGCGGAAACGTTCGGGGGCGGAGGACGTCATGTTCAATATCATAACAGTTCATAGAAAGGAAAGTACACACCACCATATATAATAAGTTGCTAAATGTTTACATAGTTGTATTCATTACATGTTAAAAATAAAGGTACATAAACTTCAATTAGAATGAAGTAATTAACGCCAGCGCGTTAATCCCAAAAGTTGAATCCCAACCTGCTTAGCGATTTCCTGAGAATACAAGTTATTTCAAAGAAAAAGTGTCAACAATTAAGTTGGTGAGTCCATAAGTTGTTTAGAAAAATTGGATGCCATTCCAAAATAGGTGTATGTTTTCCAGTAAACGTAGTGCTTCAACATGTAAAGAGTTGTGATTTGTGGTGTTGAAAATGAATGCATTAGTTCCAGAAAATCCCATATATGTTTATAAGTTGTAAATGATTGCACCGGAAAAATCCCTTCTTTTCCTATTTTGTTTGTATGCAGGAAACACTTTTATTTTTCCTCGCACATAATACCAGTCTCTAAGACCGAAAATTGTAAGAAACCACGTTTCTCGTAAATGTGTCATAGTTTTATATATAATAAAACTACGTGAAGATCGAACCGGTTGGATGAAGAATAGTTTTAATAACCACTCGTTCATCATAACTTAATATCATAATAATTGTATATCCGATGAGTTTTTATAACCATACTAAACATAATATGCCTGTAACGACGTTCTTCAGGCGTCGCATTGCTATGACAACTGTCACCCCAAAAGACGGACTGTAGCTAACAGTCAGGGTGCGGGATCATGACTTCCCGTATAGATCTATACACATTTGACACGTTCTCGTCGCGGGAGATTCTGGTTATAAACAGGCCTTACTGCAGTACTTTCTAATAAAGAAAAGTAAAGTTGGAAGATGTGCGCGTCTCATGGATTCTCAATTTAGTATATATTTACATGATAGTTTTGTATGCAAAGTTTAACCTTTCACACAATGATTTAATAAACCGAAATCATAAGTTTTTAGAATGTATAAAATGTTTTAACAACGAAGATCATTATACTCCTCGTATAAGTCTAATGCACGATAATAACCGTATGTTTACTTGTATCCCCCCCCTAAAAGAGTTGTAAAAGTATTTAAAGACGTATTTAAAGTGTGTTAAAAAGGGGTATGAACTCACTTGACAACTTGAAGATAGCGAGATGGAAAAACGGCAGAGTTAGGTCTCGGGAAATGGATTTTTCCTCGGAAATCTCGGGATTTCTCGGGAGAAAATCGACCTTCAGATCTTGCACGAAGTGACCAGGGCTTCGTGGTAGTACGAGCACGGAAAATGAGGAAATACGCAAGAAAAATGAGAGAGAATGAGCCTCCTTTTCGGAAACCTTCGCATGCCCTTTTATAGGGAGGCTGGTCAGCCTTGGTACGCGGGTCGGATGGGATGGGTTCCTGGGTTCGCGGGTCGGATGGGACGTGTCGCTGGCACGCGGGTCGGATGGGACGTGTTGCTGGCACGCGGGTCGGATGGGACGTGTCGCTGGCACGCGGGTCGGATGGGACGTGTCGCTGGCACGCGGGTCGGATGGGACGTGTTCCTGGGTTCGTGCACTTCGCATCTTCATTCTTACACCCTTCGCATCCCTTCGCATTTATCTCTTTAGAATTTCTACAATTTCATCATTTATGACTCCCATTTGCGAAGTTGAGTATTGATTTCCATAAATGCGAAACTCCAGGGATAATATTTGAAATCTTCTGTTTTCTTCCCTAATTCGCATTCTACTGTGAAATACTTCGCATCTTCATTCTTACACCCTTCGCATCCCTTCGCATTTATCACTTTCGCATTTATCACCTTCGCATTTATCACCTTCGCATTTATCTCTTTAGAATTTCTACAATTTCATCATTTATGACTCCCATTTGCGAAGTTGAGTATTGATTTCCAAAAATGCGAAACTTCAGGGACAATATTTGAAATCTTCTGTTTTCTTCCCCAATTCGCATTCTACTGTGAAATACTTCGCATCTTCATTCTTACACCCTTCGCATCCCTTCGCATTTATCACCTTCGCATTTATCTCTTTAGAATTTCTTCAATTTCATCATTTATGACTCCCATTTGCGAAGTTGAGTATTGATTTCCAAAAATGCGAAACTTCAGGGACAATATTTGAAATCTTATGTTTTCTTCCCCAATTCGCATTCTACTGTGAAATACTTCGCATCTTCATTCTTACACCCTTCGCATCCCTTCGCATTTATCACTTTCGCATTTATCACCTTCGCATTTATCACCTTCGCATTTATCTCTTTAGAATTTCTACAATTTCATCATTTATGACTCCCATTTGCGAATATTAACCCAATTGACTTCAAATGATGTCCGACTTGAGCGTTCTTTTCATGTATGGTTACGGTTTGACGATATCTATGACTTTCATTTAGACACCTAAGGTCAAAAAGTGTTTTGTTGAAACTTTGCGTTTTTACGTAACTTCGTATTGCCGGTTTTTGTCGGGAAACTTAGAATGGTCATAACTTCTTCGTTATAACTCGGATTTTAGGGTTCTTTATATGTATGAAAACCTTGTTACAATATCTACCACTTAGTATACTTAATTATGGTTTTATAAAATTTTAAATTTTGACCTAAATTTTGCTGTTGTTACATTATCCCCTCGTTAGAGAGAATTTCGTCCCGAAATTCGCATTTTGACTGGGACTCCAATTTTTGCAGGCAGGCGTGAGTGCTTATGGTCCATTTGTTCCTCTTGTTCCTTTATGAATCTAGATCCTAATGTGTGTATTTCAGCGGACTTTCATTACTCCACCTATCACTTCGACCGATCGGGATCGTGCGGTTTTGGTTTTATTTACTTATGTTCTTCTAACTGTTAGCATATTCACTCGATGAATTAGGGCAGCTATGTTTTGAAATTCATGGTTGGATTCACTGCTAGTTTTTGAGCTTGGATTTGACTTGTTGTAAGCGTGGTATTTCTAAATGATATGTTGGGTGTTTTGTGGACTGTGAAATTAATACACCTTGTACCCTACAAGTAGTGCCTCCAGATCTTCAGAGCGATTATCATTGCTCCTGACTCAAGATCATGTGTTGTATAGTTAGCTCCCTGTGTCTTAAGTTGTTTTGAGGTATAGGTAGTGACCTTTCCTCTTGTATAAGAACAAAACCAATTCGTACTGATTATGAAGTCAAAACCTTGTGGTTGATTAGGTGACGTGAAGATCTAAACTAAAGTATGATTGCTCATGACCTAAGGAAAAATGGTAGGTACTTTTGTTCTATCTGACTTTCTTGTCCCAATCGACAGAAAGGATACGCATTGGGCTTCTAAGTTTACTCGCATGGCAGCATGATCACTCGTAGTCTTCTTAAGTAGTCTCCATCTTGAAGTTCATCTTAGAACTCATACCTGGTTCATCAATTTCAGTTTTGCGTATACGAGTCGTATATAATTAAGATTGAAAAGGTAGTCGAATAAATGATTCTTCTTTAAGCTCACATCCCAACGAGGAAAGAAGTTAGAGTGGAATCATCAATTCTAAACCTGTAGAACCTTGATTATATACTACCCTTATGTATACATTCTTCAACAATAGATCAACCGTATGGGTCTTTGGATTGAACTTGACATGTTGTACGAGTGGTACTTCGGGGCGGTTTGTTGAATTTTTCTTCGGAAAGGATGAGAAACAATAACTAAGAGGTACTCCTGGAATGAGTACTTCGGCGTTCTGATATGACGGCTTCGCTGGAAAAGTGATCTAGAAGATAGGGACGTACGTGTGAAGTTGTTTTCGCGTCGATCAAATGGAATCTGATTGTATGATAATGTCGGAATCATACAAAAACTTTATAGACATTAGAATTAAACATAAGACGTTTACAGACAAAACATAACCGTGCAACCACGAACAGAGTTACAGTACTTTAGGTTTACCACTAGACTATTGCTGCGAATAAGATATACTACAAAAGACAAGTATACGCAGCACGAGAATTCCTTTACAGACAGGATCTCGCAAAAGGTAAGACTCTAGTTGCACTAGTCCTAGATAGTTCATACGTCTGTTACAACGAAACGCCTTAATTACATTAACGTGGTTCCTGAGCAGGCTCTCCTGCAGCTGTGATTCTGAGAATCTTCCCGTCTGCGCCAGAGTTCCGCGTTATCGGGCAATCCTTCTGGAGGTGTCCAATTTCACCGCATTGGTGACATATATGGACAGTACCCACATTGGTGGTGGAAGTGAAACGTCGGGTAGGAGTTATGGGAACGTAGGTTCTTTCCTTTTTCGGGCAATCTCTCTTATAGTGCCCATACTCACCACAGTGATGGCAAGTCGGATTTCCATCGGCGTTGGGCGGGTTGTTGATCGGTTTTGATAGACTCTTGCGGTAACGTTTGGTGTGCCTCTTTTTGTTGTAGTTTGAGCACTGCTTCCCCCGACAAGGCCCAAAGTGGTGATAATTACATTTGACGCAATTTGGGAGGTTTCCAGCATATTGTCGGGCTGGGTTAGGGACAACTGGTGTTTCTGAAGGGATGGTAGTAGGAGGTATAGATGTCGTAGTTGTGAAGGTCGTTACTCGTGGTTGTTTCTTGTTCGTCCCTTTACGCGATTTGTCCTTCATTCTATCCCAAAACTTTCGTTTGTTTCTCTTTGTCTTGGAAATTGGGGTGTCATGGTAGCTTGTCGTTCGCTGTGGTACTTGATTGTTACTCGGATTGGAACTGTTGTTACTAATCCCACTACTATTCGCATTGTTAGCATGAAGGTGGGTCAGAAAAGCTGATACAGCAGCCGAGACTGCAGCTTGAACGGTAGTTGCATCGATCTGGAGGGTTGGTGCTTGGTTGATGGGTTGCTCGTTTTTTCTTTGGCGACATGATTCTGTAACATAAAAGGGTAAAGATTTGTAAGCGATTCTGGTTGACCCTGATGTACTTAGATTGTTCATGTTAAGAGTACCACGATGTTCTCAAAAGTTTGACCTACATCTCTATGATGCAGTCCTAGTACAGAATGAGAGTATGTTCGCGAAGGTTTGACCTACATCCCTATGATGCAGTCCTAGTAATGAATAGAGGTAAGTTCGTAGAATGTTCTCAAGACGTTTGTTGTACAAGTTGAGGTATCGTGGGTTGGTGAATAACAAGATCCAACCACTGAAAGAGACTTGGAAGTGTCTCTTGAAATAAATTACCTTAGTCCAATGACTTGACTAAAGTATGATTCAGATAGACTCCAATGAAAGTAAGATAAAAGTACTTGTATGAGGAATGATGCCACAAGTTAGCCGGCTGTCAATATCTTTGATATTCACGATGTTAAAGATTCGGGAAAATGACCTTGTAAAGGTCTTACATCATATCCATAGAAGATAGTTCCTGACAGCATAAAGACCTAGCTAAAGTACTTACGGAACAAGATAATTTCATAGGAAATGCCACATCGGGCATAAACAGAAGAACACGATTTCTTTTTATAAGGGAAATAAAGTAAAGCGTCCACTACGGCGACGGTCATCCCTCTGGTGAACTCTTAGTTCAACCAATTGACGTTCCATGTCAAGTAGGTGTCTTTCGCACACCATCTGGCGTACTTGGAGCTCTTAGCCTTCGGCTCGTGATCCAGCTAGTGTTTGCAACAGGATTTCATGGTTTCTCTCTGATCTCTCGTGGGCATCTTCTAGATGAATGGTGTGGAGGGTATGCATCCTCGCATCGGTGACAACTTCGGCAATCTGATGTTGGGCTGACCTGCCTTGAATCTCATTTTGGGCCACTCTGCGGACCAAGATTGGCAAGACTATATCTGCTAAGTCCTCATTGCTCAAGTCGTAAAAACTTCGGTCGCCATTAAATAGCATAGGCTGATCTTGTCCTTGGCTCCATGGTTCCAAGCATTCCACCGAATCAGGCGTCGGGCCATGAAGAGTCGGACGAGGGTTAGGAATTGGAAAGGGAGCTGCTCGGGGTAGGTTCTCAAACTCTAGTTCGGATTTAGCATCGTAAGAAAAGCCTTCATCACGGTGGTCATCCCATAGGATGATCGTTCTATGGTTCTTCTCCAAACCAACCAGCTATAACTTCATTCGAAAGATACTGGTTGTCAAGGGGATGGAGTCCAACTGTGATTTCTATGCGAGAATTTAGGGTAAGTGGAAAATTATTAGACGAACTATCTAGATAATTATGTAGAAAACCTTCATCAGTTACATCGCTATTTGTGAAGTGCATACCAGCTATGTGTAATCTAAATATGATAGACCTTCGAATAAGTAACCTTAATTCCAAATTCACACAGAATAGGGGTAAGGCAAAATTATCATAGATTCTAAGTCTATAACATCCTAATTACATGCAGCCTTAGTGTATCCACTTAGCAACTATCAATTTAGTAATGAAGATCCCGTTTTAATTCTCAAGTATAAAGTAATCATAGTAACACCAAAATACACCTATAGTATTTTTAAATTTATTGTTAGGTTCTATTGTTCTCTTTGTGGTAGGGTTGGTAAGATTTTAGCATTGTTGCAACCACACACTTAAACTTAGGCACATGCTAGTCAACTCTCGGATAATATAGGCGATCAGGCTATATCTTCCCAGTTTTGACCATATGTCTCTAAGCCCACTTGTGTTGTCCAACAATCGTAATTCTTTTGTATTGTCCTAGTGACACTGATTTTAGTATGAATGCAGCACGTATACCTACTTAAATATTTTACTATTTAAAGTATAGACTCTTGGTCAGAGTATTTTTAATCCCTTATGTATTTATAGTTAGTATATCTTTTATGGGTTGATATACTTAATTCACTATAAACAATGCTCTGATACCAATCTGTCACACCCCCAAACCAGAACGGCGGAAACGTTCGGGGGCGGAGGACGTCATGTTCAATATCATAACAGTTCATAGAAAGGAAAGTACACACCACCATATATAATAAGTTGCTAAATGTTTACATAGTTGTATTCATTACATGTTAAAAATAAAGGTACATAAACTTCAATTAGAATGAAGTAATTAACGCCAGCGCGTTAATCCCAAAAGTTGAATCCCAACCTGCTTAGCGATTTCCTGAGAATACAAGTTATTTCAAAGAAAAAGTGTCAACAATTAAGTTGGTGAGTCCATAAGTTGTTTAGAAAAATTGGATGCCATTCCAAAATAGGTGTATGTTTTCCAGTAAACGTAGTGCTTCAACATGTAAAGAGTTGTGATTTGTGGTGTTGAAAATGAATGCATTAGTTCCAGAAAATCCCATATATGTTTATAAGTTGTAAATGATTGCACCGGAAAAATCCCTTCTTTTCCTATTTTGTTTGTATGCAGGAAACACTTTTATTTTTCCTCGCACATAATACCAGTCTCTAAGACCGAAAATTGTAAGAAACCACGTTTCTCGTAAATGTGTCATAGTTTTATATATAATAAAACTACGTGAAGATCGAACCGGTTGGATGAAGAATAGTTTTAATAACCACTCGTTCATCATAACTTAATATCATAATAATTGTATATCCGATGAGTTTTTATAACCATACTAAACATAATATGCCTGTAACGACGTTCTTCAGGCGTCGCATTGCTATGACAACTGTCACCCCAAAAGACGGACTGTAGCTAACAGTCAGGGTGCGGGATCATGACTTCCCGTATAGATCTATACACATTTGACACGTTCTCGTCGCGGGAGATTCTGGTTATAAACAGGCCTTACTGCAGTACTTTCTAATAAAGAAAAGTAAAGTTGGAAGATGTGCGCGTCTCATGGATTCTCAATTTAGTATATATTTACATGATAGTTTTGTATGCAAAGTTTAACCTTTCACACAATGATTTAATAAACCGAAATCATAAGTTTTTAGAATGTATAAAATGTTTTAACAACGAAGATCATTATACTCCTCGTATAAGTCTAATGCACGATAATAACCGTATGTTTACTTGTATCCCCCCCCTAAAAGAGTTGTAAAAGTATTTAAAGACGTATTTAAAGTGTGTTAAAAAGGGGTATGAACTCACTTGACAACTTGAAGATAGCGAGATGGAAAAACGGCAGAGTTAGGTCTCGGGAAATGGATTTTTCCTCGGAAATCTCGGGATTTCTCGGGAGAAAATCGACCTTCAGATCTTGCACGAAGTGACCAGGGCTTCGTGGTAGTACGAGCACGGAAAATGAGGAAATACGCAAGAAAAATGAGAGAGAATGAGCCTCCTTTTCGGAAACCTTCGCATGCCCTTTTATAGGGAGGCTGGTCAGCCTTGGTACGCGGGTCGGATGGGATGGGTTCCTGGGTTCGCGGGTCGGATGGGACGTGTCGCTGGCACGCGGGTCGGATGGGACGTGTTGCTGGCACGCGGGTCGGATGGGACGTGTCGCTGGCACGCGGGTCGGATGGGACGTGTCGCTGGCACGCGGGTCGGATGGGACGTGTTCCTGGGTTCGTGCACTTCGCATCTTCATTCTTACACCCTTCGCATCCCTTCGCATTTATCTCTTTAGAATTTCTACAATTTCATCATTTATGACTCCCATTTGCGAAGTTGAGTATTGATTTCCATAAATGCGAAACTCCAGGGATAATATTTGAAATCTTCTGTTTTCTTCCCTAATTCGCATTCTACTGTGAAATACTTCGCATCTTCATTCTTACACCCTTCGCATCCCTTCGCATTTATCACTTTCGCATTTATCACCTTCGCATTTATCACCTTCGCATTTATCTCTTTAGAATTTCTACAATTTCATCATTTATGACTCCCATTTGCGAAGTTGAGTATTGATTTCCAAAAATGCGAAACTTCAGGGACAATATTTGAAATCTTCTGTTTTCTTCCCCAATTCGCATTCTACTGTGAAATACTTCGCATCTTCATTCTTACACCCTTCGCATCCCTTCGCATTTATCACCTTCGCATTTATCTCTTTAGAATTTCTTCAATTTCATCATTTATGACTCCCATTTGCGAAGTTGAGTATTGATTTCCAAAAATGCGAAACTTCAGGGACAATATTTGAAATCTTATGTTTTCTTCCCCAATTCGCATTCTACTGTGAAATACTTCGCATCTTCATTCTTACACCCTTCGCATCCCTTCGCATTTATCACTTTCGCATTTATCACCTTCGCATTTATCACCTTCGCATTTATCTCTTTAGAATTTCTACAATTTCATCATTTATGACTCCCATTTGCGAATATTAACCCAATTGACTTCAAATGATGTCCGACTTGAGCGTTCTTTTCATGTATGGTTACGGTTTGACGATATCTATGACTTTCATTTAGACACCTAAGGTCAAAAAGTGTTTTGTTGAAACTTTGCGTTTTTACGTAACTTCGTATTGCCGGTTTTTGTCGGGAAACTTAGAATGGTCATAACTTCTTCGTTATAACTCGGATTTTAGGGTTCTTTATATGTATGAAAACCTTGTTACAATATCTACCACTTAGTATACTTAATTATGGTTTTATAAAATTTTAAATTTTGACCTAAATTTTGCTGTTGTTACACATCATGCATGCTTTCATGTTATTGATTCATAGTTGTTATAAGTGTTTAGTTACAAGGCCTCAAAATTCCTAGTTGTGACATTTATACATAAGAAATTAATAATATGAGTACAGAAATAAATGAACAGTATAATTCACTTCAGTGGTTGAAAAAGAGTGATGAATGCCAGAATAAATAAATGGATATTTAATTATTTATTAAAAAAATGCCAAAATAGATCTTTATAGGTTGAATGATGTTCCTCTTGGTCAACCTTACGTACCATTTTGTCCCTTCAAATTTTGAAAATCAGGTAACATTTCTTAAAAAATATATAATATTTTTATATTTGTTTAGTGTTTTTTAAAGAGAGATTTGTTTTGTGTTTTTAATTATTAACCTAGAATGACATCTACATGAGATTAAACGATTAAAAGTAGTGTTTTTAGTTATAGAATGACATCTACAGACCAAAGTTTCATATACAAAAGGAAAATCTGATGTGAGTACAATCAATCGTTGGTTTGAAGGGAAAGGAAGAAAATATCAAAGTGGGAAATTTACAGAGCAACAAATTAAGAATGCATTTGACAAGTTCGCAAATACCTCTTCAACTACTAGTTCATCATCTTATCATTCGCAGGTTCCAATTCAAAAATGGAAACCAGTTATCAAAAATATGAATGTTGTGAAGGATAAGATTGCAATCAATGGAAATCCAAAACTATTGAATGATCTGTCACAAAGAAAGTGAAAACATGGTTTTTAAATTCAAAGAACTTTTTTCATTCTACTAATGATGGACCCAACAAGTCTTGGGTTCCTAAAATTTTCTACTAAATGCAGGTGATGTGTGACGAGCAATATGATACGAAATGGTATATTGATAGTGGTTGCTCTCGTCATATGACTGGAAGGAAGGAAAACTTGCCAGATTATAGAAGCTTGGAAAATGCAGGAGTAGTTAAATTTGGGAATAATCACAAGTGTCAAGTGAAAGGCTATGGGAAAGTCACAAATGGACAATTCACTGTGAACAAAGTTGCTTATGTTGAAGGACTTCAACATAATTTGATAAGTGTGTCCCAACTTGTTGTTGGTACTGGAAATCAAGTTGTATTTAATGAAGAAGAAGTATCATTTCAAATGCGAAGACAAATGAAATACTTCTCAAATCCAAAAGATATGGTGATATGTTTACACTGGACATCAAACCAATTGTGGGAAAACCTGTTGTGTGTCTACTATCAAAAGCATCCAATGATGTCAGCTGGCTTTGGCATAGAAGATTGTTACACTTGAACTTTCGAAATATTAATAAACTTGTCACTGAAGATTTAGTTCGAGGGTTACCTGTATTAAAATTTGACAATGATTCTTTGTGTACAGCTTGCGAACAAGGAAAACAACATAGAAAAGGTCATCCGATTGTGATAGATTCAAAAATCGTAGAACCATTGAACTTCTTCACATTGACTTGTATGGACCGTCAACTGTTGCTACAATCAATAAAAAGCGGTACATTTTAGTTATTGTAGATGATTTTTCTCGCTTCACATGGGTGTTTTTTCTCAGGTTAAAATCGGAAGTTGCTCAGACGATGATTGATTTTATCAAAAAGATTGAGCTTAGTCTGAAAAAGAATGTTCGCAAAATTAAAAGTGATAATGGTTCTGAGTTTAAAAATCAAACTCTTGATTCATTTCTCACCAGCAAAGGCATTTCGCATAATTTCTCATCACCATATACTCCGCAACAAAATGATGTTGTTGAAAGAAGAAATCGATCTCTATGCGAAGCAGCCAGAACCATGTTAAGATATGCGAATCTACCTCAATATCTTTGGGCAGAAGTAGTTTCCACTGCATGTTTTACTCAAAATCGATCATTCATACATCAAAGATTCAATGTTACTCCATATGAAATAATCAATAATTGGAAACCTAATGTAAAATTCTTTCATGTTTTTGGTTGCATATGTTTTATCATGAATCTCAAAGACAATTTGTCCAAGTTTCAAGCTAAAGCTGATGAAGGAATTTTCTTAGGATATTCACAGAATTCAGTTGCATACAGAGTGCTTAATAAAAGAACTAGAAAAGTTGAAGAAACTTTCAATTTAACGTTTGATGATTACTATCTTAAACCAGTGGATACTAAATTTGAAAATAAATCAATACTTGTGGATTCAAATACTCCAATTGATAATTCTGAAATAAATGATTTTGATTATGATTTAATTTTTGGAATTCTTGTCAGGGCTATCACAGCAGAAAAGAATGCTCTTGATAATCAAACATCGGAATCCTCAAAACATATTGATGATTCAACAATAGCTACAAGGTCAATAACTTGCGAAAGTATGTCTGATGCTCATATGGAGGAGGAGCAAATGAGTATTCATGAAGATTGTTAGCCAACTTTCGAGGGGGAGAATGAAAATAAGGATCATCAAGTTGAGGGGGAGCATTCACAGACTCAACAAGAACATAATCTTGAGGGGGAGCATTCGCAGATTCAACAGGAACATAATCTTGAGGGGGGGCATTAAAATCAAGAAAATGATGAGTTTCATGAACTAAATGATAATTTTTCTGTTGCAGGATCTGAAAATGAAGATATGTATGAAGATGCACCATTAGAATTTGATCCTAATTTTCCACCACTTGAGAAATGGACAAGAAATCATCCAAAGGAACAGGTAATTGGTAATGTACAAGATGGTGTGTTGACAAGAGCTCAAATTCGTGCGAAAAATGAGGTACTGAATGCGAACCAAGAACTATGTATGTTTAATGTCTTTATTTCGAAAATAGAGCCAAAGACAGTAAAGGATGCAATGGAACACTCAGATTGGGTTGTTGCTATGCAATCGGAACTGGCTGAATTTGAACGAAACAAGGTTTGGAGATTAATTCCTAAACCTTCTGATGTTTCAATTGTTGGATTAAAATGGATTTTCAAAATAAAACTGACAAAGATGGCAATACTATTCGAAATAAAGCTAGATTAGTGGTTAAAGGTTATTCGCAACAAGAAGGAATATACTATGAAGAAACATTTGCACCTGTTGCAAGACTTGAAGCAGTTCGCATATTTTTAGCTTATGCAGCTCACAAAGACTTTGATGTTTATCAAATGGATGTTAAGTGTGCATTCTTAAATGGAGAACTAGAAGAAACAGTGTATGTTGAACAACCACCAGGATTTATAAACAATGAACATCCTGATCATGTTTACATCCTAGATAAGGCTGTATATAGATTAAAACAAGCACCAAGAGCCTGGTACGCAACACTTACAAATTTCTTGAAACAATCTAAATTTAAACAAGGATCAGTTGACCCCACATTATTTCGCAAGAAAGTTGGGAGTCATCTAATGCTTGTTCAAATTTATGTTGATGATATTATATTTGGCTCAACTGATCCAACTTTGTCAATTGAATTTGAAAATCTAATGAAAAGTCAGTTTGAAATGAGCATGATGGGAAAAATTAATAATTTTCTTGGTTTAAATATAAGACAGAACAGGGATGGAATCTTAATCAATCAAGAAAAATATACGAAGAACTTGCTTGAAAAGTTTGGAATGACAAATAGCAAAAAACTAAGCGTACCAATGGCAGTAGGAACAAAACTAACTCCTTCGTTAGATACTCTAGCTGTGGATTTAACACTTTATCGAAGCATGATAGGGTCTTTATTGTACTTAACTGCAAGTAGACCTGATATTATGTTTTCGGTTTGCAATTGTGCTAGATATGAAGCTAATCCCAGAGAACCTCATTTGACTGCAGTGAAAAATATTTTTCGCTATCTTAAGGGAACAGTTTCGTTAGGACTTTGGTATCCTTCAAAAACAGGTTTTTTCATTCAAGCTTTTTCAGATTCTGATCTAGGAGGATGTACTTTGGACAGGAAAAGTACGAGTGGTGGATGTCAACTACTCGATGGGAAATTGGTTGTAACACCCAAAGTTTTAAAGGCTAAGAAGGGAAAGAAAAGCCCTAATTTTAAGGGTCGACTAGGCGAGTCCAAACGGGATCCGGGTCATGGTGTAAGTGGCCAACTCGACGAGTCAGCCAAGTGGACTCGGCGAGTCTGGTCTGTGCGAGGAAAACCCTAAATCCGGGACTTTGGGAGCTATTTAAGCTTCTTATTCTCTCCATTAGGGTTCCTTAGAGCCTTCCTTGTTCAGAAAACGAAGCCTAAGCCTCCATTGTTGTACATTCAAGCTTCCAAGCCATTTTTGGGTAATTTAAAGGAAGAAGAAGGAGGGGAATCAGTAAAGCTTCAAGGATTTGCTTCAGATCTGGAGTTTGTGGAACCTTTCTGAAGTATTAAAGGTATTAAGTCATTTCCTTCCCTTAGATCAAATCTTGGTTGTGAGTTTTGGGGCTTTTAAGCCATGATTAGCCACCCTTATGGGTTAGAAGCCGGATCTGGAGTTGCAACTTCATATCTAAGTGTGTTATGGTCTGGAGAAGCATAAAGTAACAGCCATTGAGTCGATTTTGAAGCCCCTTGGCCTTAAACCCTAGTTTATGGTATATTTTACCTAGATCTCCTTCTCTACACGTACAGTTTGTAACTTTACGTGAGGAAGAGGCTTGAGAAGGGTAGATCTACAGTTTGGAGTCCATGCATGACTCAAAAGTACTCTGCATGTAAGGAGAACTGAAGGGACTCGGCGAGTCCTTTGAGTGGACTCGGCGGGTAGCATGAAGTTGTGGAGAAACTAGACTACTAGGATGAACAACTCATCGAGTCATAAGTAGATTGCCTTGTACTCGGCGAGTCTGTTCTTGGACTCAGCGAGTCAGGTCGTGAAACCCCTAACCCTTCGAGTTGAGACTCGAATCAGTGAGTCGGGTGAAGACTCAGTGAGTTGGACAGGTCTGGACTTAGAAATCGGTAGGCTCGGCGAGTCATGGACTGACTCGGCGAGTCGAGTCGCGAATGGAAGGAATCTGATCATTTTGAACTCGGCGAGTCAGTAGGGTGACTCGGCGAGTAGGGTTGACCTAGAAGGTTGACTTTGACCAGGACTTTGACCTTGGACCAGGGTTGACTTGGTTGTCTTTCGGGGGTCAATTAGACTCAGTGTTGCATTGATATTGGTAGTTCGGGGAGCAAGGGGAGCAGGAGTTCCGTGAGTTGTCGGGCAGCAACTAGTGAGATCATCAGCAAGTTCAGCCAGTGTAGGTGAGTTTCCCTTTGTGTGAATGGGTTTAAGGCCACAATGTCGGCCCATGTAGTTATAAGTAGAAGACCCGGGGGTTAGCCCTAGGCACAGTATGCTAGTATTATTTTCAGGACGAGGTCCAGTAATAGCGGGCGGGTGCCCAAGGAATTGTTTATATGATAGTTTATACTTGTTGTCTGTGTGATACATGTATGTGCCTGGTAGGGACGCGAGTGTGGGCGAGGTCCCGTATCTCACCAATAGCAGAGTGTGGATGGGATTCCATATCTCATTAGTAGCCGAATAGGGGCGAGGCCCAAACTAGAACAGGAGTGAGAGTGGGCTAGGCCCGTACCTCACTACCATTAGGAGCATGGATAGGGTCCCATGACTCATCAGTAGCAGGACATGGGCGAGGCCGCGGATAGGCGAGGCCTTAGGATAGAACCAGTTGTATGTGTTAGTTATGTCTTGTGAAATGTTTATGTGTTATTATTTGTTAGCGGGCGAGGCCCTGTGACAGGCGAGGCCTAAGTAAAGCAGATATGTATCCGAGCGGGGCTCGAAGCCAGGCAGGGCCTGGAGCGGCGGGGCCGTTGTAGCGGGCTAGGCCCGAGGTAGGGGCGAGGCCCAATATAGTGGGCGTGGCCCAGTATGTGTAGTATGTGGTTATGCATGGTATGTGGTAGGGTGGGGAACTCACTAAGCTTCGTGCTTGCGGTTTTTAGTTTTGGTTTCAGGTACTTCCGGTAGCGGAGGGAAGAGCTCGGTGTGATCGCATGGCACACACCATAGATTAGACAGCCTAGGAATGTTTACTCTGATAATTAACATGTGTTTTGAAAACTTATACTCATATTATGTTTTGGAAAGATGACTTTACTTTAAGAAATGATTTATTAAAAGAAATTTTCGGTCTTAAATTTTCGGTTGTTACAAGTTGGTATCAGAGCCTTGGTTTGAGGGATTCGGACATGCTCTTGGGTGTGTCTAAACTCAAACTGAGGAATTGGTAAGGAAGTTTTCAAAATAGAAAGACAGTTTTGTAAAAAGAGTTTTGAGAAAGAAAATGGTTTTAGAAAAGTAAAAAGAATTCAGAAAGAAAAGAACTCTAAAAAGAGAAAAGAGGTGTGGTGCATGCAATCAACCGAGCTCAAGTAAGTACCCCAAAATACCCATACAAGTTTATGGTTTGGTTATCAGTTAATAGAACAGCATGCTAGATTAGGACTAAGGATCTATGGAGGATGCCTTATGTGCCTGTTATATGTGCTTTTGATCTGCATGATAGTGCTGAATAGTCAGTAGCAGGATAGCCTGATTAGGTTATGCCTGAGTTTATGAGTTGTGTTGCATGCTAGTTCAGATTCTTACTATGTGGATATGATTGCTTGAGTATGTTATGGTTAGATTTTCCCTTGTCTGAATGCTGCTTGCTTTGTGCATTGTGGGATTCTAAGTGATGGGAGTTAGCCATTAGGTGAATACGTCACGTCACATGTGATCAGGGTTGAATAATCTCAGAGTGTTGGATTTGGTCCTATTGCGTAGCTCTTGTTTGAGTCCAACCGTTGTAGGAACGAGTCTTTTACTTGAAGGATTATCTGAGCCTCGTCACATGTGATGGTATCCAGGTGATGGCTAATTGGCATTGTGAGGAGGCCTTCAGCAGCTGAGGACTGGTTTGAGTCGAGTCAAAGGGTTCCCTAGGGTAAGCCTAGGATGAGGTAGCGTTGGGAGCAGTAGTAGTAGAAAAGGGACCTGGCAGAGTCAAAGCAATTCTTGAGGAAAGTACGGATAGATGTGGAAGGTAATATGGGCCCATACTACTGAAAGCAGAGGATCCGTACTCGATTCGGGAAAGGCTGAGACAAGACCGGGAACCTGGTAGTGAGTATGTTTGGTCTCACGGCAGTGAGGAGTATTCTGATAATGGTTATGTTATATGTTTCAGTATGGTGACATTACAAGAGGGACCAGCGGGCGGATCAAGCGCCGGAGAGGGATTGGGCTCGGGTTTAGGGGCCAAGCAGCTCGAGGAGCGGATGAGAGAGTTGATATCAGCCGAGGTGACGCGCAATATTCTAGCTCAGACTCCTGTGATCTTTGGCACGGTCAAGGAGGGTATATTGGAGATTTTGGATGAGAGGCTGGGAGCCTTCCGTACTGAGATGATGGCCTTGCTGGGAGCACGTACCTTGACATTTCAGGAGTTCAGGGCTTGCGGGGCACCAGATTATCATGGGGCTAGGGACCCCATCTCTAGCAGCAGATGGTTGGCTGATGTTGCCAACGCATTCCGTACGAGTTGGTATCCTGAGGAGGACAAGGTCAATCTCGCTTCCTGTCTTCTAAAGGACAGAGCGAGGGATTGGTGGGAAGGGATTGGCCATGCTTTGGGTGATGACGCTGCGTTGGACGCGATGACTTGAAGTGATTTCTCAGCTAGGTTCAGAGCGGAGTTTTCGCCGATTATTGAGGTGCAGCAGTTGGCCCGGGAGTTTCAGGATTTGACACAGACTACTGAGACTGTGGCGGAGATCACCGCCAAGTTCAGAGAGAGAGCCCTTCTTGTTCCGCAGTATGTCACGGATGAGGAGATGAAGAAGGCACGATATCACGAGATGCTGAGGGATGACATCAGGGAGTTCGTGAGCAGGTCCGGTTGTAAGACTCTGGAGGATATGATTTCTCAGGCTAGAGAGAGGGAAATTGATTTGGAGCAGATCCAGAAAAGGAAGCCGGATGAGGTTCAGGTAGCCGCAAGTTCGGGCAAAAGGCCCAAGGGATCGGAGTCGAGATCGATGGATTATCAGGACCGCAGTCGATGCGGAAGGTGTGGCAGGATGCACGGGGGTGCGTGCAGGAGTGATAGTGGTGGTGAGTCTGGCTGTTTCAGGTGCGGTCGGACTGGTCATTTTAGCATAGATTGTACTGCTACCATCACTCAGGGATCAGACGTGATATGTTTTCACTGCAATCAGCGGGGCCACAAGAAGGCCCAGTGCCCCAGTTTGCTTTCAGCAAGACGGGTGATGGCACCTGCCCCTGCAACTTTGAGGATCACAGACAGCCGTTAGGGCCGTGCGGAGGCGCCTGCAGTTGGAGGCAGGGCTTTTCAGATGGCTACTTTGGAGACGCGAGCAGCGCCGGACGTTGCAGGTATGCGACTTCCGTTTTCAGTTCTTTTATTTTGTGCATGATTATATTGTTATGGTTCTGCATCATTATCTGTATGAGTATTTTATTTTTGAGCGGGTTGACTATGATCGAATTATATGCCATCTGCATACCTTGGATATTGGTTAGTAATTAAGGGATGGGTTGTATCAAAGAAGGTTACTTAGGGTGCAGTATCTGTAGCATGTCTTGGAGAGACTCGGTATGTCTCGCTAGTTTGGAGCCGTATATGTTTTAGAATGATCAGGTTAGACCCTTAGCTATGGTAAGCTTGGGATTCCTCAGCGGATTGATTATGGTAGCAAGGATTGGGATTTCTCTTCATTGAGCATCGAGGTGTAAGCAGGATTAAAGTGGGGGAGAATCCTCCGAGTGTATAAGGGTAAGGGCACGAAAATACAGACCGGGTATATGATTTCTGAGAAGGAAAGGAGGTAGTTCAGCGTTTAACGGATTGAGTAGTTCAGGGTTGGGAGTTTGAGAACTTCCCATCAGTGCGTGCGTGTAAAGGGTAATGGTGGGTATGTGGTTCGGATTCAGGTTAAAGGGCCGCATGTAGGACTCGTGTGAGTCGGAATGGAGATCTTGAGGTCAAATAGTAGGAGATGTTTTCGTGTTAGCAGTCAGTGGTGGAAAGTGATGTGAGACTACGGGGCGGCCGTAGCATTCACTAGCAGTCAGTGGTGGAAGTGCTGTCAGACTACGGGATAGCCGTAGCATTTTGTAGTAGCTTTGTTGGCAGAGTCGGGGCGAGGCCCTTATCTCCTAGCATTTAGATAGGGATCGGGAATGGGGAATGGATGAGAATGGTATAGAGTTGCCTGTATAGCCATTGAGAGATGGGACCTTGGAAGAGGCCGCTCTAGGATATAGTCGGGTGAGACCCGTGGGCGAGGCCCGTATGAGGATAGCAGTATAGGTGAGACCTGAGAGCAGGGTTGCTCAGTAGTATGGATGGGTAAGACCCGTGGGCGAGGCCCGTGAGTTTTAGCAGCACAGGTGGGACCTGGTAAGGATCTTAGTGTCTAGATAAGGGGATCGGGGATCCCATGAAATGGTATTGCCAGCATGGTAGAATAGATTGAGCAGTATAGGTGGCGGAAGTATCTTCATATGCCGCTGGGAGTGACTAGTGGTTGTGCTGGGTCAGTAATCGGTGAGAGTCGGTAATCCAAATATTGATAGGTTGGTAGGGACCAAGATGGTCTCAGTTTATTCGGAAGCCAGATAAGGAATAGCAGGATTTCTATCCAGTAGCAGTGCGGGGATGCAGAGTATGGTGGAATTCAGTTAGTTGATCGTGGGGTGCTCGACACCGAATGATAGTAGCAAGAATGCCAAATGGATACTAGCAAGGATGACCCGTACAGAGTAGCAGAAGTAATAGATTGGGTGAAGACAGGGTCTTTACAGTGGCAGAGGAGATAAATGGTTATCGAGCGTTGCCTCGGGAAGGCAAGGAAATCGCGCGAGGAAAGAAGGGGTGAACCCTTATGTTGCAGTACACGGAGAATATCAGAAAGACTGTTGGTAGAGTAAGTTGTGTTTCCAGAATGTTCAGGGTCGGGATGCACCCGAGATTATTATCGGTAAGGATTGACGTTAGTCTGAATGACTGAGCGGGAGGCCAGCAAAGTTAGGCAGCTGGTGTTGGAACGAATGGTGAGGTATTGGAGGCAGATCGCAAGCAGTGGAGTATACTAAACTTTGAGGACGAAGTTTAGTTTAAGTGGGGGAGAGTTGTAACACCCAAAGTTTTAAAGGCCAAGAAGGGAAAGAAAAGCCCTAATTTTAAGGGTCGACTAGGCGAGTCCGAACGGGATCCGGGTCAAGGTGTAAGTGGCCAACTCGACGAGTCGGCCAAGTGGACTCGGCGAGTCTGGTCTGTGCGAGGAAAACCCTAAATCCGGGACTTTGGGAGCTATTTAAGCTTCTTATTCTCTCCATTAGGGTTCCTTAGAGCCTTCCTTGTTCAGAAAACGAAGCCTAAGCCTCCATTGTTGTACATTCAAGCTTCCAAGCCAATTTTGGGTAATTTAAAGGAAGAAGAAGGAGGGGAATCAGTAAAGCTTCAAGGATTTGCTTCAGATCTGGAGTTTGTGGAACCTTTCTGAAGTATTAAAGGTATTAAGTCATTTCCTTCCCTTAGATCAAATCTTGGTTGTGAGTTTTGGGGCTTTTAAGCCATGATTAGCCACCCTTATGGGTTAGAAGCCGGATCTGGAGTTGCAACTTCATATCTAAGTGTGTTATGGTCTGGAGAAGCATAAAGTAACAGTCATTGAGTCGATTTTGAAGCCCCTTGGCCTTAAACCCTAGTTTATGGTATATTTTACCTAGATCTCCTTCTCTACACGTACAGTTTGTAACTTTACGTGAGGAAGAGGCTTGAGAAGGGTAGATCTACAGTTTGGCGTCCATGCATGACTCAAAAGTACTCTGCATGTAAGGAGAACTAAAGGGACTCGGTGAGTCCTTTGAGTGGACTCGGCGGGTAGCATGAAGTTGTGGAGAAACTAGACTACTGGGATGAACAACTCATCGAGTCATAAGAAGATTGCCTTGTACTCGGCGAGTCTGTTCTTGGACTCAGCGAGTCAGGTCGCGAAACCCCTAACCCTTCGAGTTGAGACTCGAATCAGTGAGTCGGGTGAAGACTCAGTGAGTTGGACAGGTCTGGACTCAGAAATCGGTAGGCTCGGCGAGTCATGGACTGACTCGGCGAGTCGAGTCGCGAATGGAAGGAATCTGATCATTTTGAACTCGGCGAGTCAGTAGGGTGACTCGGCGAGTAGGGTTGACCTAGAAGGTTGACTTTGACCAGGACTTTGACCTTGGACCAAGGTTGACTTGGTTGTCTTTCGGGGGTCAGTTAGACTCAGTGTTGCATTGATATTGGTAGTTCGGGGAGCAAGGGGAGCAGGAGTTCCGTGAGTTGTCGGGCAGCAACTAGTGAGATCATCAGCAAGTTCAGCCAGTGTAGGTGAGTTTCCCTTTGTGTGAATGGGTTTAAGGCCACAATGCCGGCCTATGTAGTTATGAGTAGAAGACCCGGGGGTTAGCCCTAGGCACAGTATGCTAGTATTATTTTCAGGACGAGGTCCAGTAATAGCGGGCGGGTGCCCAAGGAATTGTTTATATGATAGTTTATACTTGTTGTCTGTGTGATACACGTATGTGCCTGGTAGGGAGGCGAGTGTGGGCGAGGTCCCATATCTCACCAATAGCAGAGTGTGGATGGGGTTCCATATCTCATTAGTAGCCGAATAGGGGCGAGGCCCAAACTAGAACAGGAGTGAGAGTGGGCTAGGCCCGTACCTCACTACCATTAGGAGCGTGGACGGGGTCCCATGACTCATCAGTAGCAGGACATGGGCAAGGCCCAAGATAGGCGAGGCCTTAGGACAGAACCAGTTGTATGTGTTAGTTATGTGTTGTGAAATATTTATGTGTTATTATTTGTTGGCGGGCGAGGCCCTGTGACAGGCGAGGCCTAAGTAAAACAGATCTGTATCCGAGCGGTGCTTGAAGCCAGGCCGGGCCTGGAGCGGCTGGGCCGTTGTAGCGGGTGAGGCCCGAGGTAGGGGGCGAGGCCCAAGATAGTGGGCGTGGCCCAATATGTGTAGTATGTGGTTATGCATGGTATATGGTAGGGTGGGGAACTCACTAAGCTTCGTGCTTGCGGTTTTCAGTTTTGGTTTCAGGTACTTCCGGTAGCAGAGGGAAGAGCTCGGTGTGATCGCATGGCACACACCATAGATTAGACAGCCTGTGAATGTTTACTCTGATAATGAACATGTGTTTTGAAAACTTATACTCATATTATGTTTTGGAAAGATGACTTTACTTTAAGAAATGATTTATTAAAAGAAATTTTCGGTCTTAAATTTTGGATCGTTACATTGGTGAGTTGGCAATCAAAGAAACAAACTTGTGTGGCTATATCAACTGCTGAGGCTGAATATGTTGCTGCTGCTACTTGTACTTCGCAAATTATTTGGATTCAGAGTCAACTTCGTGACTATGCAATAAATATGAAAAAGATTCCTTTGTATTGTGATTCGCGAAGTGCAATTCGCATTTGTCATAATCCAGTACAACATTCAAAGACAAAACACATTGCTCTTCAATATCATTTTATCAAAGATCATGTGGAAGATGGAAATGCTGAGATTCATTTTGTTAAAACTACTGAACAACTTGCTGATATTTTTACAAAACCTCTTGATGAAAAATCATTTGTTATAATTTTAGCAGGTTTGGGGATGATTGATGCGAATTCAATGTAAAAAACTTGAGGAGAGTCTTGTTCAGCAGTTATGAATCAAATGTGTTCAGATGTTACTGTTCATCCAGAGGCTTTGCATGGCTTCGCATCTATATCTTTTCGCATTTGTGATCATAACAACTAAGGTTAGGTTTATACTTCGTTTTGTAGTTTTTAACTTTTGAAAAATCAAAAATCCAAAAAGATTTTAATGTTATTCATTTTTTTGTTGTTTTTGAAAAATTAAAAATCCAAAAAGATTTTTTTTGATTAGTTTTTTTTTTAGTTTGAAAAATTCAAAAATCACAAAAATATTTTTGTTTCTTTATTCTTTAAACATTGTGTGCTGAGAATTTTATACAGGGTCAAATGCGAAAAAGTCATGCTTATGTGTTTCTACAGGAAGGTATTAATTGTTTTAACTAGTTAGGATGTCCCTAGAAGCATGTTGCTGTATGTAGACCAAAAGCCTCGACAAGACTTTATGTGTGCACAGAAAGCCTTAATGAAATTTTCACATGAAAATTTCTTCTCAATCAGGCTTATATTCGCATATGTCAAAAGAGCTACCTTACTCTTCTCAAATGAGTTAAGAGTTTTCTGTTTTGTCCATTATAACAGAGGTACACTTCGATTCTTATCCAATCTTTTTAAACCAAACAATTCTTACAATCCAAAATTTTGAAGAGATTTGTCCTTGAGGTCTTTGATCAAACCAATCAAAACCTAGACAAATCACAAGTCTGTGTTTATGATCTAACATCATGAGTCCGTGATGGAAGTGAAACCCAAACATCATAAACCTTAAGGAATTGACGGGGAACTTTGTTCCAGATTTTTACAAAACATTTGTTTTAGTATCAAAAATTTCGAAACTCCAAATCATATTCAATTCGTATGTGTGGTCTTGATCAAATATTGGTAACCAACAATATTTGTTACCCAACAAGATCCAGAACAAATTTTTCTTTTTGAATATGATTTAAGTGTGAGTTTTATTCGCAAATCCTTGTCATGATAAATATTTTCTAAAGCAAACTTGTCACTGACTACACTGGTCAAACAAGTAATTTCATTTACAATTTCTCACCTTATGGTAAGGTTGATATGTAATGAAATTTGAAACCAATCCCAAATGTCTTTTAAAAAGAAGCCCTTCGATACTTCTCTATAAGTATTCGATTGTAATTCACGGGAAACTACACAAGCTGTTGATTATCTCTCTTGATGATTAACGAAGCAACCTTTGCCTGGGGTTTAACTGCATTTATGTCAAATTTAATTTTTGACATCACAGAATTCCAAAATTTTTTATTTTACTTTCTCATCTTATTCTATTGACACAATGCACACACGAAATCCTTGAGGTTCTGAGTAAAACCAACTCAGACTGATGATTTCGGAAATCTGTCATATGACTTCACTTTATATCCCAAAAGTGAAAGAGCCCTGCTTCCATGCGAAGGGTTTTTAACGGTTCGAAATCTATAACGGGAAACTTGACAGGCTGTGTACTAAAGATGGTTGGTATTCTATCCGGTTTTCACGGAGATGGGACAATTACTTTTTGAAGCGTGGTTATCTTTTACCGTTAAGATCCGATTTTCAAGGTGCCATGTCGGATAACATTAAATGCATCCCACTTTAATTTCAAATTAATTTGGGTAACCTATAAAAATGGGGTCAAGAACACTATATACGGTTACGGAAACAAAACTCTCACAAACCTTCAAATTTTCAATCTTGATCAAATCTCTTTTCTTTCAAACCCTAACAATGGCAGCCACTCAATCCAACACTGATGAAGTTCTTTCTCAATCCCTGATGAAGATCCAAAGCACAAATTATCAAGTTGATTCAAAAGTGTCTTCTTATCCTGACAGCTTGAAAATGCTTATCGTTGCCCTGAAACGATCACCTCTATCTACTGCCATGTTCAGTTCCTTCTCTGTTCCAATGACATGGTTATCCTTGGCAGTTTCAACGGCATCTTACAATAATACAACTGATGTGATAACATTCAACTTGATCAACAACAAAAGGGTCAAACTTTCCAAGAAGATGTTTGTTGAATTCTTGTAGATTCCAAACAATCCTCCATTTTTCAAACCTGTTAAGTCTCAAGTCATTCACATGTTCAATGAAATGGGTCATCAACCAGAGCTTGAGAAGATTAGTGACTTTCGAAAGTCTGGGTTGCCGTGCATATGGAATTTCTTATTTGGAATTTTTCTCAGATGTCTAACAGGAAGATCAATTGGACTGGATAGAGGACGAATGGAAGTTTATGCTATGGTTATGGGCATATACCATGACATCAATGTTGATTATGCAACCCAGTTATGGAAGGAATTTGTTCAGAGTCTCAAAAACACAAATTCTGAAAAAGGGATCTCGTGTGCAAGGTATTGGAGCTTAATTCTGGAGAAAGTTTATGCAAAAGAAGGGATTCATGTACCAGAGGATGTTGAAGTTGCTGAATTTTCTTTGTTTCACTTTCCAAAGGAAGTAGAAGATGATGAGGCTATTTTTACTCATGTAGCTCGCATTCCTGATGCAATGCTTCACAAGATTTCTCCAACTCACAAAGTCTTGGTGAGATATTTGCGAACAATTGATCAATCAGTACATACGGGAGTATTATTAGAAGTTGCCTCTCCGTCAAGGACGAAGAAATCCACAAAGAAGGATGCGAAAAGTTCTTCTTCAAAACAAGCTCAAGATGAAGGTTCATCCAAATCAAAGCAAGAAATAATACCTTCCAAGTCTGGGGTATTGAAGAAAATTCGCAAGGTTGAGGTGAGCAGTAAAGGAGTTACTATTCGAAGTATTCCAACCCCATTTTCTCCAGGAAAGAAAAGACACAGAGCTGAACATGTTACGAAAAGCATGCAACATCTCTTACAAAAAGATGGAAACTGGTGATTCGAAATGAATCATCTGATGAAGAAGTAGTTCCAAAAACTCCACTAGTGATGTCTACGGCAAATGTTTCATTACCCATAATCACAACTTCGCAAATTTCTACCACAACACCACTCACTAAATCACTCGAAATAGTCACTACCAAATCAATTTCTGAGGAGGTACCTATTTTTGATATGGTTGTTAACGTATCTGATACGGGGGCACCTATCACGAGTGTTGAAACCACGTTACCAATCACCTTACCCATTTCTTTACCAATAGTTTCAATTCTATCTACAACTCTATCCACCACCACATCAATTTTTGATCATCCTCTTCAAAATCCTTTTACAACACTTTTTCCCTCACAATCACCAGAAAATCCTCAACCTTCGCACTGAAGCTGAAAATGAAACTGAAGGAGGAGTATTTGGAGGGGTATTTGAAGATATTCATTTTGATTCAGAGGAGGAGGATATTCCTGATCATATACTTATGACAGGAAAACAATTTAAAATCCTGAATCATAAATTGAATGCTATTATTCAGTCGCAGGCTGATTCTGGCAGGATGTCTTCAATCTCAGCCATGGAGGTTGACGTAATGCTCAAGGGTGCTGAGAAACGTTTAATGGAGAAGGTTGATCAATCCGATAAGAATAATGAGCTTCACATTCAAGCTCAAGGGAATAGATTTTCTTCAGTGATCCAAGATTTGAAAACAGTTACAAAAGAACGTCATGTTCTTTTTATACAAGATGTGAAGAAAGTTAGGGAGGATGTCAACTACAAACTTCAAGAGTTGAAAACTGATCTTGCGAAGGAGCTTCAGGAAATTCAAAATCATAATGTTGATGTTCAAAAGAAGATTGAAGAGCTTAGAGCAAACAAACAAACAACAGAGCGGTTTGATCAACTGATTCGGTTGGTGATAGAGCTTAAAATGTTGGTTTTGCAATCTTCATCAACACAAGTTCTTACTCCTGAGTTCTTGTCTCTAAAAGTTAACACTTTAGAACAAGCAATTTAGAAAGCTCTTGCTCCACTTGCTAGTTTTACCTCTTTACTTCCAAGAGGTGCCCCACCTGTTTTTACAGGGGTGCAAGTGGAAGAGAAAAGCTTAAGTAAAGAGGATGATGCAAAGACAGTGGGAAAAGTTATATCTACCCAGCTCAAAACTACTCTTCCCATGCTTACGAGACAAATTTCCTCAACTACAATAACCACGAGACCTGTTGCCAAAGGAATTGTTATTGGAGAAAAAGCAGGAGGTTCGAGTTCAAAACCTCAAATAGAGATGGAGGGAAAAGGAAAAGGAATATTATATGAAAAATCAAAGGATGAGAAGAAAGCTGAGGCTGAAGTAGAGATGGAAAGAATGAGGCAGATACAAAGTATCATGAGGCAAAGGGTAAGTGATCCTCCCATAATGAACAAAGGAGATCCAGCGAAGCTTTACTCTTACGAAACTATAGAGTCAAAAGTTGTGGGGAGGGAAATGTATGAATTCGAGAAAAAGCCAAAGGAAAGTTATGACATTGTGAATTCAGACAATTGCTAGCTGGATTTTCCGATCAATGAAATGCTTTTCATCAATGCTCAATACAAGATCGGTGAGAAATTTGATAATCCCAATGATTATACAAACATGAAAATCAGATTTCATGCTGTCTTGGGGAAGAATCCAGATGAAGTTTGGTCTTTATTGAAAATCAAAAAGGTGATGTCAATCAAGAAAGATATATTGTTTGAAGACATGCTTCAAAATTTTTGATATATTGTTATCCGAGCAGACAACAAGCAATATGACTTCACAGTTGCAGATTTTCCTCTGATGAACTGCAATGATTTGATTCAAGTTGCTCTAATTTTGAAGCATATGGAAGAAAATAAGCTAAAAGGCTCTGAGACTGATGTGTTCAAGATAGGATTCGCACATGTCAAGACATTCATCGACAATTATTTCGATTGTTTGGCTCTTACAGATGATGAATTGGCAAATGTGTTGGGAAGAGAAGTGAAAGTTCCTTGGGAAGAAACTTTATCCCAGTCAGCACTGTCAAAATATAGTGTTGGGGAAATTTGTCTAAAACCTTTTGGAATGGTGTTTTCAGGGAGAGATACGAAAGGGAATCCTAAGAAATTTTTGTTTAAAGTCTCAGAAGTGGAAAGGTATAATTCTTCGCAATATACGCACTTCATGGTTCGTATGAACAATTGCAAGAAGAACAATGAAGGAGACAAGAAGGATCTCAAGAAGGTGATCTCCTTGTATGGAGAAGTGCGAAAGACAATTCACTCTGCTGTTCAAAAGCTTGTAAATTGAATAGTTTCGACTGTTTACAAAGGGGGAGATTGTAGATGTAAAATTGTAAAAGTCGAATATAGTGTTTTTTAGTGTTTCGCATTTTATGTTATTTTACTAAGTCATATTTTATGCGAAGTGTAATGTTTAGACTTAGTATATTTTTTGTACACTCATGTTCCCTGTAAATAGGGACTGAGGTTAGAAGTAGAAGTAACTTTTCAGATAACTTTGAAAAACCTTTCTACTTATCTTTGTAATCAGTCTTCATCAATATAAGATCTGATTAATATTTACTCTTTGTGTTCTTACTCTTCAATTACTAAAATCATACTTTGTGTTCTTAAATCTCGATAACAATTCTCATCACTCTCAAACTGATGTACTCAAAACATCCAGCAGAGGAGGGAGAGTTGTGACACAATTCAATCAATATTTGTAAGCATATATAAATTGTGTATTAAGGTTTACTGATTCATGATATGACAAACACGAAATGAGGAGTTGAGTGAATTTGATAAATGTGAGACTAATTTTTACAATTTCTTAATTTCTGACAAACTGTGTTTTCTTATGATTTTTAATTTCTTACCCTTGAATAAAATGTACTAATTTTAATAAAAAAAAATCGAATTTTCTGAATAGTGTAAATGTTTGCTGGCAGTTAAAGTTGATTGAACAGTAAAGGCAAAACCTAAAGCAAATAAAGTTTATTAACAATTGAAGACCACAAAAGTTTATGGTTTAACTTCTATATTTTTGCCTTTTTTTCATTTGTATGAACTATAATTTGTTTGATTTATAGAATTTTTTCTCTGAAACTCATTGAGTGCCTTCTATTTTTTTCATGTTGGACAATGTATTTGGTAAACTTATAAGGAAAGATATATATTATACTAAACTGATTACTTTTTTTAAGGAAAGATATATATTATACTAAACTGATTACTTTTTTCTGTATTAATTAGTTTCATGGATTCACATGTTTAACCTCTCAAGTAATTTAAAAATTCTATCCTAATCTTGACATGTTGCAAGTATTGATTTATTTAAACATTGGCTTGAAAATCTACAATTTTGATTTCTTTTTAAAATACATAGCTATTAAAATTTACCAAGTATAGTATCTTACATTCATTTTATTTGATTTTAAAGGATTTCACTTTGATGATACAAATGGTGAACATGGTAAGGTGGGTGGAATTATAACAACTAGGACAGATTATAAATTACCATGGCATGATGATCTGATAAGACATGCTTTTGTGGGTGATGATATGAATGAAAATCTTGAGATGGTAAACAACAGCAGGTCAATGAAATGTTTAAGATAATTAGTTTTTGATTAAACTCAGCTATTTTAATGGGTTGATCTTATAATATTCTTATATTTGTTTGAACAAATTTGTTGCTCTTCCTATTCATTTTCATCCCTAGGACCTTCAAATAAGCAGATAAACTGTTCTTTTTTTTTCTTTTTAATAATAATCAGAAAGTTATCCCTGTTTTGGTTCCTATTTTGTTTTCCATTGTGTTTGATTTTGGTTTGATCCTCTCTTCCTCCAACACATGTTTCAGGTTCTACAGTTTTGTTTACGTTTAAGGTTGACATTTGAAAGAAAGTTTGATGCAGCACGACAACTACTCGATGAAATGCCTCAACCAGGTTTTGAATTTTCATTCCAATATGGTATTAGCCCATTCTTTGATACTTTGTAGTTACGGTTGATCTTCATTTATCTAACATATATAACTTTTGTTCAGAGAACACATTAGGTCATTGTATATTGATTTTGTTAAATATAAAATAGTTATGTGTCAGATACCGAATGATTATGTGAGTTTAAGTATATCTGACTTGATTTTCCATATTTGCCCTTTTTCATACAATGATGATGTAATATTATGTTTTTTTCTTTTCTAAGATTTTTTCTAATTTCACTTCAGCACTCATGTGAGAGAGAGAAAACCTACTTACAAAACCTCAAGGTATTTTAATGTTGTTTATTAGATTAACCAGTTATTATAGTTTGCTTTTTCTTTTAAGTCTATGCATTACTTATTATAACTGTTGAATATATCTGATTGTAGCATTGTACTTTGTTTTTTTCTTATTACGAAACATTTGGGAAAAAATAACTAAATTACCCTTATGGATTTCCATTTTGAAACAATTCCATGCAGTCGTCAAAAGTTTCAGAAAACATCCATGAATGCACTGACGAAGGAGCAGTTAGCTAACCTTCAGGAGGATGTCAAAGAATTTGACAGTTTTGAATTTGATCTATTGTGGGCCCACAAGAGGATAGACATTGTTGAGAAACTTAAGTTTTGAAACAAACAATGTAAAGTATTGTAAACTTTGTTGTTATTTCATGTTTTTTAATAAAAGGCTATGAAATACCCTCCAACTCCCGCAATTCCAACAAACACAACACGGGATTCTTTCCTAGTTATTTATTATATATTATATATAATGTATTCAACAACAAAACTGGCTACATCATCCAACCGAACATAAATCTTTTGGGGATATTATTTTGCATGATCAAGTTTTAGGATTCACTTTAGGCAGTTGACCACGAATCACAAGCCCCAATTGTTGTAAATGAGGTCTGTGTGATCGTAAGTCAAGACAAAGTTAAGAAAGCCACTGACTTGACTAGTTCATATAGGGGATGATATGTTAAGAAATAGGAATTAAGATATATTAGAAAGTTGGTTGTTTGTGATTGTGATCAATAAATATTCCACAAGTTAAAAGGTATTTGAGAATCGAGTTCAAAGGACTCTTAATAAAATGTTAGTAAGGTAGGCTCCTTCGGGATAAGATGGGTCGATAGGATGGTCACACGCTGCCCCACACTGACGTACAACTGTTATCTTCCTACCAGCCATTGATGCAGCCCCCTACAACATATGTATTATACACATCACTTAGTTACTACATACACAACACAACACAACTTGCCCTGAAAAAACATAAATAAAACAACTAACCTGGAGAACACCCAAGAATTGTCCACTCTTCTGAGTCATAGCTCCTGAACATGAACAAGTCATCAAAAACCCACCCCGTTTTGTTAACCGCATCGCCAGTGAGTTTAGATTCCTATACATTCCACTTGCACTTTGTAGAACCTACATGTAATACCATCCATCCATCATATGATATGCCATTTACATTTTACACTTACTTATTAATAAGACGATTTAATCTCAAATGACAAATACCTTCCTCCGAGGTGCTAACTTAGGGGGATCCATAATCACTATGTCCCATAATTCATTCCTAGAAGCAGCATTCTTCATGAAAATAGTTGCATCTTGTTTCAGGAATGATATCTTCCCTGGATCCAGATTGTTGAGAATGACATTATGGTTAGCTACTTCCAAAGCAGGAGATGACGTATCGACACCTGTGTTGTGTTGTGTGTCAATCAAACAACATACACATTGCTTATTGGAAATAAATAAACGAGGGAGTGGAAACAAATACCAGTGACTTCCAAAGCATGACCATGTGCAGCATTTAGAGCAAAGCCACCAGTATAGCAGCACATGTCAAGCACTCTTTGACCATCCGAAATGGTGGATATAAATTCACGGTTTTCACGCTGATCCGCATAAAACCCTGTCTTTTGTCCATCCAACGAGATCATATAAGATATCCCATTCTCCACAACCTTAACCACCCTTTCACATAATAACTCTTCTTCTTCTTCTTCTTCTTTTTCTAAGTCTAACCCTTCTTCTTTCAATATCTCTGTTGATGGCCTCCACACTACAGTCTTAATCATATTCAATCCACTGATACACTTCTTAATATGTTGCTTGTACTTCTCAACCCATGCAGCTGACGACGCAATCACAGCCAAATCCCCAAACACATCAACTATAAGGCCTGACAATCTGTACTTTGGAAAATTAAATCAATGGTATAAACAACAGATTCAAAATAATAGAAATAGCTACCTATCTCCTTCACTATTCACAAGACGATATGCATTTGTATTGGCAGAAGGGAGCCCCAAGCTCTTACGTAATCTGATGGCTGCATCTATTCTTGTTTCAAGTAGCTTTTCCACATTCAATGCACAAGAAGGATCTCTGTGCCATTCAATTCATTCATTCCATCCAGATATTAATTAAAATAATCTTCATCAAACAGTTTTTTAATTTGAGTACGTAATTATAGAATATGTATAATTATATAATACCCTGATACTTCCTCCTCTAGCTGCATGAGCCTCACACAGAACATAGAGCAGGAGTTGTACAAGCCCCAACCGATTGGCTTTTGTGTCCCGTCAGCCACCAGCACAACATCACCTGTTTTTGGGGGCGGTCTACCAACAATTCTATCAACTGCACCGCTGTAAACCATTGGGCTTCCATCACGAAACAGTTGTGTTTTCCCCTTCTTTAGGATAACCTTTGCAACACCTGCAAAACCATCTCATTCTCATCAACCCAATCCATGTTACCATTTATTGGTATATGCTAACTGCTAAGGGCTAAGCCTATATATCAAACCCATAACCCAGAAACAAAGTCAAATTCCAGTTTTAAAAACCAGACAGACTATGCTTCCTGACACACGCCACATGCCTGAAAACCTAAATATTTATAAAACAAAAATTAATTGCTTTAGGTTTTGGTGACATAAACAACCAACATCAATCAATTGTGAAGGGTAAAATTAATTGGCGTGCCATTCAAAATAATATGAAAATACCCAAAAAAAACCTGCTAAATTTCAGAACCAGACAGATACAAGTAATCAGTTGAAAGAACAACACCCCTGTTAGGTGCATTCCCCAAGTAAAATCAGGAAATCACTTATCACCCCACGTCGTTTACAAAAATTAACCACCCACGGCAAGTTTTATATTCCAAACTTCTAATATACTCGGACCAGCCAGTCTCAAAAGAAACGGCACAATTTCAAGGAAGTTACGAATTTCAAAAGAAACGGCACAGTTGAGAGATGACCCTTGGGATGGTTTGAAGCGATATCTTGAAGGGTGGTGGTGGTGGTCAATGGTGGAAGAGTTAAGCACCTCGTCAGACGGCTTGAGAGCAACATATAAGCTGTTTGAAGCTCCGACTGCTTTTCTATAGCTCAGTTTTTCGCCCTTGGGATACATAAGCAGGGAGAGCTCCTATTACAGTATTTTAAAGGGATAATGACGAAAAGGAATGTAATTTTACTTTGTTTAGTTATTACATTTTTTTTATTATTATTTAGTTATATAATTAATTAAACTTTTAAAATAAAAACCAAAAATTATTAATCGATTATTTTAAATAAATTATTAATTAAGAGATTTTTTTAGTTATATAAATTTTAATCATTGATTTAAATAAATATGTGAAATTATATCACTTTATAATTTGTATTAAGTTTATTTTTATTTTTATTCTAATTTTATTAATTTAATGCAATTAAAGTGGAAAATTTAAAATTTAAAATTTGAAATGAAGAATTAATAGGTTTACAAATATCATGTATTAATTAGGAAATATAATATGATGACACATGGTAAAATGAGAATAAAATATACATTAATTAAGAGGTTTGATAAGATGACACATGTCAAGAAGAGAATAATATTATTCTTTTATTAGATAGGAATATTTGTCATTAAATTATTAAAAAAAATTACATTTTACCCTTATCACGTAATATCCGGTCATAAGGATAAAATATGAATATTTTTAATTTAGTGACAAATATATAACGAAAAAAATTTAATGCCAAAATGTAAACAAAACTGAAGTTTGTTTTCCTTTGAAAAAAATTCAATTAAATGTGAACAAACTTTCCTCTTATATTATATTTTGGTTTAGAAAATTATACATTTTTGTTAAAATTTTAACAACATTTGTTGATGAAAAAATTTATGAAATAAAAAAAAAAAAAAAACAAAACTCCGAAAAAGGTAGAAAAAATGAAAAACGAAATAATATTATATGTATAAGTTTTATGTTATAAAACTATGCAATATTATATGTATAAAAATTATCTTAATATTATATGTATGAATTTTGTATTATAAAATTATGCAAAATATAAATTGATATACATTAAGCTATATACGTTGTTTATAAAAGAATACATACATACATTGCTATGTTATATATGTTATTATACTCCATGTATTGACATACATCATATTAGTATATTTATTATTAAATATAATACTGAAAAATGAAAGTCAAGCTTTTTAGAATTTAGACATTTTTAGTTTATCCGGACAATTGATTTATATTTGAGATTGTATTTTTTTTTAAAAAGTTTGAATAATTATTGACATTTATGATTATTTAACTAGACATATAGAGTTAAGTAAAATCGTTAACATGTTTTATGAAGTGTCATTTACAAAAATATATATTTTTTTAGAAAATTGTAGATACATATTCAACAATTAAAACGGCATTATTTTTTTCTCTAATAAAGTCACTCATAATTTTAAAAAGTTTTAGAAAAAACAATTCATATTTAAATAACTATTATAAAAAAAAATAAGGTTTTTAATTTTTTTCTTCATAATACAACGTAATTTCTGACCATGAAATACAATTTCTTAATAACTATGGGTTTTTATGAGCTATAGTTTAAATTTATTTCATAGATGGTCCTTTACGAGTTATGGTTTAAATTACATGATCAAAACTGCCATATTAACCGGTTATTAAAAATTACACGAATAATCCTTATGGTTTAAATTTCTTTCATAGATGGTCCTTTACGAGCTATGGTTTAAATTACACGATCAAAACTGCCATATTTCTGAAATTTTAGGAAGCAAAGTGTAACATTATCATGGTCTTCCACATTAAATCTCGATTGAAACACAAAGCATACCAAGCATAAAATTATCATTTTGGGTTTATCATATTCAACTCATACCAGACGATTTTTCTTCAAATAAGTCACAAATTGAACCCATTGGAATATAAATTAAAACAAGAGAACTCCAATTTTTGACTTTTTATTATTAACACAATTATCACTTCATATGCACCACCAATCGCAATTTCTCCCCCTCCCATGCTGCTGCAATGCCCAAACACCCACTAGATGGTTCAATTTTCTTCTTTGCTTCAACGAGAACGCCTAATCAACTATTTCGTGCACTTGTTGTGTCCAATTTCTTAAAATCGGTTATGCCGATGCAAGTGGTGTTGGAAAAGACATCTATTAATTTGTAAGGACAAAAATTCAAAAATGGTCCTTGTGGTTTCCGAAAATATGAAGTTTGGCCCCTAATTTACAAAAACCTCATGGATCGTCCTGTGGTTTCAAAACTTTTAACATTTGGTCATTCCAGCTCACTCCGTTAGCATTTTACCGTTAACTCATTTTTCAATATTATATTACAGGAGCAATTTCATCATTTTAGGTTTAACCTTCTCTCTTTAATATGAAATGATAACCTATTGTTTGCACGTCAACTCACTACCCGTCCCTCTCCCAAGAAGATAACCAGTTACATTTGTAATCATCAGGTTCATTCCCATCGTAGAAGCAAGAACATAAATTGGGATTTAGGGTTTAAGCAGAAGGAATTGCAATGGCGCTATCGAAATGGTATTTTCGAGAAAAATTTGCAAAAGTGCAGGACTTGGGAAAAAGATACAGTACGATACTAAAACAAAAATTTGTTTTTTCTTGGTCGATTGTGTTCACGTAGAGCAATCATTGACTTTACTCTTTTTTTTTTGTTTGTAGAAGGATATGAAAACTATTTCACGTTAAAGATACACTACGGTGGTGTCTTCACTAAAGCGCCTGGAAGGAAATACGTTGATGGTGTTGTAGCATATGTAGATGATGTTGACACTGATTTATTTTTAGTTCATGAGCTTGATGACATGGTCCGAGAACTAGGGTACAAAACTGAGCAAACCCTTTTGTAAGTCCCAAATCTGCTTTTGTAACAATTAGATCCGTTTGATGGTGCAAAATCTCAATCAAACGGATGATGCCAGATCAAAATAGAAGAGAAGAAGAAGAATAATATGAATCTTGTATGATTTGATTAGAATGAAGTTCCTTACACAAGATTCACACACTAACACGCGCTTATGCTCCTTTCTTTCTTTCTTTCTTTCTTTCTTTCTCTTTCTCTCTCTCTCTCTCTCTTGGCTGTAAACTCCTTTGTTCATCAACCACTCCGTAACCACCAAACACCTACATATATATACATATATATATATATATATATATATATATATATATATATATATATATATATATATACTTGGGGAATATGGGTCATAAATGGGTTTACAGTCGTAAACACCCATTGGGCTGTAAACACTTTTCAGTCCTAGACGGAAAATTACAATTGCCTAGAAAAGCAAAGTATAAACCATAATATTAGATCCAACAATCTCCCCCTTGGTTTATAGCTTTCTTTTCTAGGTGACCCAACAAGCTCCCCCTGAAAATGTAGCTGACTTTTCTTATCAATCTTTATTTGGAGCTTGGCCTCAGCTTTAATCTTCAATTTCTTCACAGCTTCAAGATGAACTTGATGAATCTTCAATGAATGACTTCATCTTGAGCAGTTGGGCTTTTCTTTAGAAGTTGGCTTTGAACGCACATTGGGTGAGAAGGCTTCATGTAGAGATTCTTGAAACGTTTTCAGCTTTAGAATCTTCAAAGAGAATAATAGAGAGAACTAATCTTCTGGATCACTTTAGCAGGTACAAGAATATCAGAAAATTGATTGAGGAGGCTTCAATGCAATCTGTCACATAATCTTCAAGCCAACTTCACCTTGCTACTGGGGTAGAAAATTTGAATGTTGAAAGAATAGTCTTCATTTCTTGCTCCTTTGAATGAGAACTCTTTGATGATCATGAATGAAGCCTTGGCTCAGAAAATTTCGATTCAGTCTCCAGGAGTCTCATCTACATCTGAATTCACTTTTCAAGACAAAACAAAAATTGATATAAACACAAAACTAAAAACGAGTAAGCACACAATATTTTTGGATTTTTCATATTTTTCTGAACAAGAAATAAAACAGAAATAACACTATTTTTTATTTTTAACTTTCTAATTTTTGTTTGATTTTTGATTTTTCTAATTTTTTATACTTTTTAATTCTCCCCGTAAATTTGTGCATAAAAGAAAACTATGAACAAAGTTAATCAAAACCAAAAAGAGAAGCTAAATTTAAGACTATTTTGTGATCAAAGTTCTTAGACAATCCAATATCGTTTATCTGCACACACATGCATGTTTAGATCTGGTCAATCATCGGTATTGTGATCCACTTTAACACAAAGGATGTTGACAAATTGGACAGGTTATAAGTGACAAGACAATGAGATCTATATTCTTAAATGGACATTTAGCTGACGACGACCAAGGATATTGTTATCCACTTAAATTAAGTAGCGAGATCTACAGATAGCCTATTAAATGGTTCAATTTTAGATGTACCAGAACGTGTTTCCCACTTCCCAACATACCCTAATAATCAAGAACTTCCAAAGAACTCCAATATTCAATCATTAAGAGAGAAGTCAGATATAGAAGTGCATATGTTGTATCCCATGTCAAATATCTTCCAATCACATAGAGGGTACAACATATGACTAGCATAGATAGGGGTTAAAGAGGTAGTACAGTGCATATGATGTGTCCCAGGTCGTATCTTCCGATCACGTAGAGGGGACATATTATGGCTAACAGATAGAAAGAATTTCATAGATATGGATATGCATAGAGATAGAGTTGCATATGTTGTATTCCAGTTCAGATATATTCCAATCATGCAAAGGAAGCAACATATGACTGAAAGATAGAAAGAAAAAAAAAATAATTCCTACAAACCTATTTTATCAAACTCCCCTAGTTGCCCTATCAATACCGGAATTAAGGACATGATTCCATACATCAAGGAAATGTTGAGCCACAGTTCTAGATAATTAACTTTTAATGTATCTCGCAGGCTCCCATGTTTATCTCACTGCTTAATCTACCCGAGCATCGTATTGTTAGTCCAAATGAAACAATCTAAGTCCATATTGTCTAGTCCTTTCATTTCTCAATCTAAGTCTAGTCCTTTTGAATCCTTTGTGCCTACCACCACATTGAACACAAAGTCAAGAAAATTCGGCTTTAGTGCATTACACGGATTTTATATTTCCAATTAGCACTAGACATCATATCACTTCCCAAACAATACCTACTAACAGAAACTATAAGAAAATAAAAGATTGTCTTCAAAACGAATCAGTTCAAGATAAACTCAGGAGTATAGAAAAGAGAACTTAAACCGTAATTCACCAATTGAATTTGCATCCAAAAGGTCTGAGAAGATTACACATAATATCAGAACAGATCTGAAAATTCTTCATGTCATTAAGCACTAACCCCATGTGCGATCCCTTCCTTTCTTCCTTTCCCGCAAAGGACACATATTCTCACTTAAAGTTCTGAGTGTTGTACTAGTTTACAGATGTCCCCTATCATGTGCCTGGAACAGCCACTCCATAGCTGCTCTGACACAAAACATGATCAGTTGGTCTTTAGAACCCAATCCATTTTGAAATTAGGTTGACCTTTTTCATCCTTGCACGGTACTCTCTCCAATGACATATCCTATTTATCATAAACAGAAGATGAAGAAATATTAGAGTCATTAGGTAATTTGGGAGATTGAACCTTTGGTACCCATCTCTAGTCAGGATTAACCCATTTCTTGTTCGATCCGATGGGTCTTTTTGGCACTTGCTTTTGAACTGGAAACCGATCGTTGAGATGACTTTGACCTAGCCGGTCTTGGTTTCGTTGGATCATCTCTTGAATTATCCTTTTTGGCAGGCATTCCCTTCTTTATCTTGGGATTTTGATTCTTGGCCTTTTGCACGTTCTAGTCACCATTTTTTGGACGTGGACGCGGAGGGTTTCTTTTGGAATATCTCCCTCTTGGTGCGTTCTGCCAACCTTGTGTGTAGTACGGAACATATGCACGATTGGGACAATTTCGGGCAATGTGTCCAGGTGTTCCACAGTGAAAACATATCGTTTTCTTTATTGGGAAGTTGTTTCTTCCTGCCCCTGGTGGCGTGCCCTTGCCACGTTTCTGGTTGTTCCCACAAGCACACTTGCAACAGGCACTCTGATTTGCTTGTTTTGGTGGCATGTATTTACCAACAACAGGTTTATCAGAAGTAATTGAGTTAGAAGCAACAGATTCTGAGTTCAAGAGGACATTGGTTTGTTCAATAGTATTCTCATTGTTATCATCTTCCAATACTTTACCTGCACAGAAAGTCAAAACATCAGTATTCTTCACCTCAACACCCTCAGTTGGCCCTGATTGTTTAGTCTTAACTGAAGCTGGAGTTGGTTTAGGGAGTGGGCCAAACTGACCAGGTACCTCTTCCTCGTTGGTCTCAAGGGGTGGGTTATAGTTGTCATTAAAGGGAGGTGGTACACTATGATACCCTAACCCCTTAGTTTGTTTATCTTTTTATGTTAATTGTTTTTCAGTCATCGATGTAAGTACCTCACTTGACACATCAAATTTCTTAAAGTTGATTTCCACATCTTTATATTTTGCTTTTAATGCATCAAGTTCGGCACTCACAACATCAAAATCTTTCTTAAGATATCTATAATGAACGCATTTGTCACTGTACTCTGACTGTAATTTCTTAAAGTCATTAGTCTTGGCCTCTAATTGTTCTTTTAATGATTTCAGGCCTTTCCTAATTGGTACCCCTCATATTTAAGGTCCTTATTTTCTCTTTTTAATAAATCGACGTGTTCATGTATATTTTTAACATTTTTAATGCACGTTTGAGAGCATGAAACTTCATTGACCAGAATGTTTGACGAACTCGTTGTTTTAAAAATATTCCCTTTGACTTAAAACCTCAAAAGTCAACCTTAAATATCAAATTTAAAGTGAAACTTGGAAAAGTAAAAATAAAAAGTTAAACCGAAAAGCTAAATTTGAAAATTTAAAAGTTAAATGAGAAAGTCAAAGTTTAAAGTCTAAGGTCAAACTTGGAAATCAAAGTCAAACTTTAAGATCAAAAGTCAAAAATAAAAGTCAAAAATTAAAAACTAACATTTTCGGGTTGAAAATGAAATTTAAAAATAAAAGAAATTGATTTTTGGGATGAAAGTGTAAAACTTGCAAAATTAGGAACCGAGATAACAACTCCTTTTGAATTAATTCACGAGGGTTTGGAACAAGAAGCTTGCTAGATGAGATGGAAGGGGCGCTGGTTGTTGATGCGAGAGGTTGCGAGTTTGATCCTTGCAAACCCCAAAACCCTTTTGATTTATTTATTACAGGTCCGAGAATGAAGTTATTTGATTTAAAATGCGAAGGCTTTTAACGTGTTCCTTGCTAGTTCAGTTGGTAAGGCGATGAGTTTAAAGTGGCAGGAGACCTGGGTTCGATCCCCAACACCTCCAGTTTCCCCCCTTTTTTTAATAAGATGCTACGAGGACAAGAAGTCGCTGAGCTGTGAACCGCGGGCCGTAAACATCCGTGGGTTGTAAATATACTTCGGGCCGTAAACTCCAGAAACCCTAGCCACAAACTGATTACGGCCAAGAACCCTCCAATGGCCGTAAACCCTTCAAAAAACGACGTTTTCACATTTTTTTTGCTCCAAAACTTGATCAAAAGCTCGTTTTTATAAAAAATGCAAAGAACAAACCCCCCTGATTTTCAGAGATCTATCCAAAAACGCAAAAATCCTTGAAAAATAAAATCAAATACGCTCCAGATCTAGAAAAATTGATTGATACAATCCAAGCTCTGATACCACTTGTAATTCCCAAATCTGCTTGTGTATTAATCAGATCTGTTTGATGGTGCAGAATCCCAATCAAACGGATGATGCCAAATCAAAATAGAAGAGAATAATAATAATAATAATATGAATCTTATATGATTTGATTATAATGAAGTTCCTTACACATGATTCAGAAACTAATACACACTTATGCTCCTGTCTCTCTCTCTTGGCCGTAAACTCCTATGTTCATCAACCACTCCTCAACAACCTAACACCTATATATTTACTTAGGGAATATGGTCCATAAATGTGTTTACGGCTATAAACACCCATTAGGGCCTAAAAATGTAGCAGGCTTTTCTTGTGAATATTTATTTGAAGCTTGGCCTCAGCTTTATTCTTCAATTTCTTCACAGCTTCAAGATGAACTTGATGAATCTTCAATGGATGACTTCATCGTGAGCAGTTGGGCTTTTCTTCAGAAGTTGGCTTTGAACGCACATTGGCTGAGGAGGATTCATGTAGAGATTCTTGAAAAATGGCGCTTTCAGCTTGAGAATCTTCAGAGAGAATAATAGAGAGAACTAATCTTCTGGATCACTTCAGCAGGTACAAGAATATCAACAAATTGATTGAGTAGGCTTCAATGCAATCTGTCACATAATCTTCAAGTCAGCTTTACCTTGCTACTGGGGTAGAAAATTTGAATGTTGAAAGAATAATCTTCATTTCTTGCTCCTTCGAATGAGAACTCTTCGATGATCAAGAATGAAGCCTTGGCTCAGAAAATTTTGATTCAGTCTCCATGAGTCTCATCTACATCTAAATTCACTTTTCAAGACAAAACAAAATTTGATATAAACACAAAACTAAAAACAAAGTTAGCACACAATATTTTTGGATTTTTCATATTTTTCTGAATAAGAAATAAAACAGAAATAACACTATTTTTTATTTTAGATTTTCTGAATTTTGTTTAATTTTTTATTTTTCTGATTTTTTTATATTTTTTTAATAATTTTTTTAATTCTCCCCCTAAATTTGTGCATAAAAGAAAAATATGAACAAAGTCAATAAAAAACATAAACAGAAGCTAAATTTAAGACTATTTTGGGATCAAAGTTGTCAGGCAATCCAATGTCGTTTATCTGCACACACCTGCATGTTTAGATTTGGTCAATCACCGGTATTGTGATCCACTTAAACACAAAGGATGTTGACAAATTTGACAGATTATTAGTGACAAGACAGTGAGATCTATATTCTTAAATGGACATTTAGCTGATGACGACCAAGGATATTGTTATCCACTTAAATTAAGTAGCGAGATCTACAGACAACCTATTACAATGGTTCAATTTTAGATGTACCAGAACGTGTTTCCCACTTCCCGACATAGCCCGGTAATCAAGAAATTCCAAAGAACTCCTTACATTAGGTGAGTATTCAATCATTAAGAAAGAAGTCAGATATAGTAATGCATATGTTGTATCCCATGTCGGATATCTTCCAATCACACAGAGGGTACAACATATGACTAGCATAGATAGGGGTTAAAGAGGTAGTACAGTACATATGATGTGTCCCAGGTCAGATCTTCCAATCACGCAGAGGGGACATTATATGGCCAACAGATAGAAACAATTTCGTAGATATGGATATGCATAGAGATAGATTTGCATACGTTGCATTCCAATTCAGATATATTCCAATCATGCAAAGGAAGCAACATATGACTGAAAGATAGAAAGAAAAAAAAATTTCCTCCAAACCTATTTTATCAGACTCCCCTAGTTTCCCTATCAATACCAGAATTAAGGACATGAGTCCATACATCAAGGAAATGTTGAGCCACAGTTCTAGATAATTAACTTTTAATGTATCTCGTAGGCTCCCATGTTTATCTCACTGCTCAATCTACCTGAGCGTCGTATTGTCAATCCAAATGAAACTATCTAAGTTAATATTGTCTAGTCCTTTAATTTGTCAATCTAAGTCTCCTTTTGAATCCTTTGTGCCTACCAACACATTGAACACAGAGTCAAGAAAATTCGGCTTTAGTGCATTACATGGCTTTTATATTTCCCTTTAGCACTAGATATCATAGAACTTCCCAAACAATACATACTAATTAAGAACTATAAGAAAATAAAAGATTGTCTTCAAAACAAATCAGTTCTAGATAAACTCAGGAGTATAGAAAAGAGAACTCAAACCATAATTCACCGATTGTATTTGCATTTAGAAGGTCTGAAAACAGCACGTATAATCTCAGAGCAGATTTGAAAATTCTTCATGCCATTAAGCACTAACCCCATGTGTGATCCCTTCCTTTCTTCCTTTCCCGCAAAGGACACATATTCTCACTTAATGTTCTGAGTGTTGTACAGTTGAGATATGTCCCCTATCATGTGCTTGGAATAGCCACTACCAACAAACCAAAGTTTGATGATATGCCTCCATAGCTACTCCGACAGAGAACGAGATCAGTTGGTCTTTGGAACCTAGTACATTTTTAATCTGGGTTGACCTTTTTCGTCCTTGCACGATACTCTCTCCCATGACATATCCTATTTATCACAAACAGAAGATGAAGAAATATTAAAGCCATTAGGTGATTTGGGAGATTGAACCTTTGGTACCCATCTGTAGTCGGGTTTAACCCATTTCTTGTTCGATTCGATGGGTGCCTCGGCACTTGGTTTTGAACTGGAAGCCGATCGTTGAGATGACTTTGACTTAGCCGGTCTTGGTTTCATTGGATCATCTCTTGAATTGTCCTTTTTGGCCGGCATTCCCTTCTTGACCTTGGGATTTTGATTCTTGGCCTTTTGCGCGTTCTAGTCACCATTGTTTGAATGTGGCCTCGAAGGGTTGCTTTTGGAATATCTCCCTCTTGGCGCGTTCTGCCAAGTCTTCTGCGTAGTATGGAACATATGTGTAATTTGGACAATTTCGGGCAATGTGTCCAGGTGTTCCACAATGAAAATATGTCTTTTTTGTTCACTGGGAAGTTGTTTCTTCCTGCCCCTGGTGGTGTGCCCTTGGCACGTTTCTGTTTGTTACCACAAGCACACTTGCAGTAGGCAATCTGATTTGCTTGTTTTGGTGGCCAGTATATACCAACAATAGGTTTATCAGAAGTAACTGCGTTAGAAGCAATATATTCTGAGTTGAAGGAGACATTGGTTTATTCAATAGTCTTCTCATTGTTCTCATCTTCAAATACTTTAACTGCACAGAAAGTAGAAACATTAGTATTCTTCACCTCAACACCCTTAGCTGGCCCTGATTGTTCAGTCTTAACTAAAGCTGGAGCTAGTTCAGGGAGTGGGCCAAACTGAGCAGGTGTCTCTTCCTCATTGGTCTCAAGGGGTGGGTTATAGTTGTCATTAAAGGGAGGTGGTACACTGTGATACCCTAACCCCTTAGTTTGATTTCAATCATCGATGCAACTACCTCACTTGACACATCAAATTTCTTAAAGTTGAATTCCGCATCTTTATATTTTGCTTTTAATGCATCAAGTTCGGCACTCACAGCATCAAAATCTTTCTTAAGATATCTATAATGAACGCATTTTTCACTGTACTGTAACATCCGGAATTTCAGGTATTATATTTATTCATTTTATTTTGAGTTTTTTGGAAGAACTCGGCAAGTTGGTGCGTAGACTCGCCGAGTAGAGACGCGATTTCTCATCCGGATTAATGACCGGACTCGACGAGTCGCATTGGTGGACTCGGCGAGTCAGCGATGTTTAATGAAACCCTAATTTCTCGGGTTTGGGGCCTATTTAAAGGGACTTATGGCTGTCATTTGTTCACACCAACCCCCAGAGCGAAACCCTAGTGCACTTGAGTGTTTGGAGTGAGAGAAGGACCCATTATCAACCTTGGAGGTGTTGTCTAGCAAGGGAAATGAAGTTTTAGCCAAGAGGAAGCAAGAGGAACAACTTCCTGAAGATTTGAGGTCCAGAACATCACATTTGAGGTACTATTTTCGAACCATTTTATGTTGAGGTAATGTTCATGTTGATTTAGGGTTTATTGAGCCCTTTTGTGGCTAGATCTAGTGCTCCCATGGTCCCTTAAGTGAGTTAGGTTATAGATCTGGACCCTTGGAGGTCCAGAGTGTCCCTTTGTCCAAGCTTTTTATGAATCCATTAATGAGTCATTAGATGTGATATGAGCGCTAAGACATGAACTTTACGTGATAAATAAGCTTGGAAGGACTAGATCTATGAGTTAGTGGAACAGATCTGACCTCAGAAGGTCGTTTTGGGTTGTGCAAGGAATGCACTCGCCAAGTCCATTGGCAGACTCGATGAGTTGGTGCGGTTTGTTCAAGGATTTCGAACCAGGGGTTGAGTAACCGAGTTGGGTGAGTGACTCGGTGGGTCGGAAGGGACTCAGAGGAATCGGGTCCCCATAGAGACTCGGGGAGTCCACGCCAGACTCGGCGAGTTGGGGTTGACCATTGACCATTGACCAGAGTTGACCAGTGTTGACTTGATAGGGTTAGTCAACCTTAGTTGGGAAAGTGTTAATTAGAGATGTATTGTGTTATAGGAGGACTATAGCTCGGGAGATCGAGTACTAGTGATTTCAGGGATTTACGAGTTACCGAGATACGTGATGTGTCTTCTCACTATACTTTACCTTGAGTAGGTAAATAGAGTTATGTGATACAGTTCTTTATATATATATATATATATATATATATATATATATATATATATATATATATATTGTTTGTTGTACTGCATTCTTCTATGTGATTTATGTTGTGCATGCTTGCAGAGTTAGAACCTGAGTGTTCACAGAGTTTGGGTGCACGGACCCACATAGTTATAGCCTCGAGTGGCTAATATGTGTTATATGTGGCATTTTGGTGAACTCACTAAGCTTCGTGCTTACAATGTTTTGTGTTATGTGTTTCAGGTTTCTCTGAGGATCACGGGACGACACTAGCTTGATTGTACACACCAGAGAAAGAGTCATGTTTTGAGGATCCTGGTTTATTATGCAAGTGAAAATGGAGTTATGTTTTGTAATTTGATTATGAATGAGATTTTAAGAAAAGTGTTTTTAAGAATTAAACCATTATATTTAAATGAAAATTTGTTTTTAAAATTTACGGTGTTACAAGTTGGTATCAGAGCCTTGGTTTGAGGGATTCGGATGCACCTTCGGGTAAATCTGGACTCAGACTGAGGAAGTATGAAAAGTTTTCAAAGAAATAATTTTCTAAAACGAATAAGAGTTAAAAGAGAAAGCGAGAAAGAGCAGTGTGTACAATCAGCCAGAGCCCGAACGGTGGTTTCCCAAAAATACCATTTCTTCTGTGTTATGAGATCTTTATGATGCATTTTATGAGATATTATTGCATGTTAGAGATAGGCTAGGTATTTCATATCTTAGGATTAGAGTGGCCTGATTTTTGATGCCTTAGCCTAGGAATTGCTGTTATATGCGATCTGCTTTTGAGTATGTGATGAGTGAGAATATTTAGTTGGAATCCTTTAGGGGATTTGATTAGAGGAGTAATATAGGGGAGATACCTAGATGAGTACTGTGGTACTTAGCGAAAGAATAGTTAGAACCCGCAAGGGGAAGAGTTGCAGAGTTTGGTGGTACTTTCAAGGATGAGCAGAGCAAGCGGAGTTATCTCCCAGAGTGAGTCCTATGTATTCTTCGATGCTCGAATGTTGCTTGCTTCGTGCTTCGTGGAACTCTCGATGATGGGAGTCAGCTACCAAGCGAATATAACAATATTCAGGAGGTAGATGGCTGGCATCATTAGGAGCTCTTCAGCAGCTGATGGCAAAGAAGTGTGGGAATCTAGGAAGAGGCTATGGAGTAGCCTTAGCTAGATGAGTGCACGGGCAGAGTAGAGAATTTCGCTGGGGAGCGAGCACGCGCGATGGAATTGGTGAACGAGAAGGTCGAGCAGCTACTTAGGAGCTCCGGGATAGTCCGTGTGGAAAGTATGGGTAGATGTGGCAGGTAGTATGGGCCCGTACTACTGAAAGCAGAGGACCCATACTTGATACAGGGAGTATTCTGAAGGTTCTAAGGAGCAGATGGAGGAGTGATGTTATGGTTCGAGTACCATACATCGGAGCAGATGGAGGAGTGATGTTATGGTTCAAGTACCGTACATCGGAGCAGATAGATGAGTGATGTTATGGTTCGAGTACCACACATCGGAGTAGATGTAGGAGTGATGTTATGGTTCGAGTACCACACATCGGAGTAGATGGAGGAGTGATGTTATGGTTCGAGTACCATACATCGAAGAAGATGAGGAGTGATGTTATGGTTCGAGTACCATACATCGGAGCAGATGGAGGAGTGATGTTATGGTTCGAGTACCATACATCGGAGCAGATGGAGGAATGATGTTATGGTTCGAGCACCAAACATCAGAGCGGATCGAGGAGTGAAGTTATGGTTTGAGTACCATACATCAGAGTGGATGGAGGAGTGATGTTATGGTTCGAGTACCTAGAGGTGGCAATCGTGTCGTGTCGTGTCGGGTTCGTGTCGTGTCGAAACACTAAATGGGTTGAAAGTGCTTGACCCTAACTCGACCCATTTAATTAACGTGTCGTGTCATGTCAACCCGTTTATTTTCGTGTCGAGTTCGTGTCAGGTTTCGGGTTAGGGCTATACTTTGAAATATGTCATGTCATGTGAGGTTAAAAGATTGAGCATGTTGAAAGAGTAGTAGTTGGGTAGGCGGAGAGAAAACTAATAGTTTGGAGGCATAATAGATGAAGTCATAGCAAGTTCAGATGATAAAATTAAAAGAGTGGGAGTTGGGGAGGCGGATGAAAATATCGCGAGGATGTGAGAGTGGTGAAAGAGAGTGGGTAGTTTAGGAGAGAATGGAAAAACTGAAATTAAGTCTTGATCTAGACGGCTAAGTCATTTCAATATTACAAAATGACTCAATTTGAAGGTTTTCTTTTACTTATGGTTTTGGTTTTGTATATTTCTAGTTTATTTAAATAATTCAAAAAATTTGCATATAAATAAACAGGTCATATTCGAGTTGAAATTCTCAACCCTAACCTTACACGTTTAATTTTCGTGTCGTGTCGTGTCAACCCATTTATTTAAACGGGTTGAAATATCTTACCCAAACCCGTTTATTTCGTGTCGGGTTCGTGTCGGGTTTCGTGTCGTGTCAATTTTTGCCACCTCTACGAGTACCATACGTCAGAGCAGATGGAGGAGTGATGCTATGGTTCGTGTACCATACACCAGAGCATATTGAGAAGAGATGTCATGGGATGAGTACCATGGTTCGTAGTGAATGATGCTCATGGTTCTTCGGTTATCCGGTCATGATTGATAAGGTAGATATTGGACGCTATGGGCTTTAGGCCAATGGTCCATGATTGAGTTCGAAGAGACGTCCCTTGAGAGGGAGGTCGAGAGCCTTTCAGAGTATTTTGGTAAGGAGCCAGGGGGAGGGGAAAATTTCGGTCTGAGTTGAGCAATCAGTCGATAGAGGAGATGTCACCTTCTATGACCTGGGTGGTGCTATTTATGTTCATGTACGAAACATGAGAGGCATGATGTTTAAGTTTTGGGTTTGGGGGTAAACCATGCAGGTTGTCATTGAGGATGATTTTCCATCAGATTATCAGGTAGCATGTGTACCGCAAGGCAGTAAGTTACTATGAGCAGATAGTCAGTTGGGACTGAGATAGTCGAGGACCACGTTACACTTATTTGAGTATAGTAAGGCGTATTATAGAGGTATCAGTGGGGAGTCCAATCCAGTTTATCAGTGCAGTGGTTTTTCTATCTATGTTGGGTATTGAATATGGGAGTGGGTCCCTGTTCTTGGGAAGATCCATGTGATGGAACGTCGGTTGATGAGTCGAGATGGGGGAGTATGATGATTTCGTGGTCCAGTCTATGAGTCAGTGATGTTATTAGACAGTTGAGCTGTTTGGTTTTGGATTGATACGAGACTTGGAACGACTAGAGGCAGTCGTGACGAGAAGTTCTTGAGGATTTCATCTGAGGTTCAGAGTATATGAGATCGATTGATTTCCTTAAAGGGGATTATCGGGCGTTGCATAGCACTTTCCAAGGGCAGGTGCGTTATTGCTGATGAAAATAGTTTGTGAGATTGTTGATGTGTCAGATAGTGATGGTTCGAACCCTAAGTGGGGGAGAACCGGGGGAGAACCGGGTGGTTTATTGAGAGAACTAGAGGTTTGTGCAAGAGAGGTTAGGGGTTGGATACAGAAACCTGCAGCTTGAATTCATGAGATCATAGTCATTGGTGAGTAAGGAAAGGTGCAGGGCAAGATAATGCATGTGGTATATGTCTGAGAAAAGGATGGGTGTCTCCACGGTGGGTGGTCAATGGTCAGGAATCTGATAGTGGTCAGAGTCGTTTCAAGCGGAAGACTCGTAATGATGGTATGGGTAGTTGAGAACTTATGGGTTGAAATATGGGTAGAAGATTGTTGAGTAGCCAACTCCTGGGCTGGGATGCGTATTCTTGCTTGGATTTTTAGCAGTAGTGGAAAGGATTTCGGAGGATCATCAGTGTGTTCTGAAGGGTTAGCGCCTTCCTTGTATTCCAATTGAGTGTTTGGATGCACTAAAGTTGCACATTGAGTGAAATAGGAATTATTATGGGATTCAGAGGAAATGTATTGATGTATGTGTATGGAGCTGGGAGTGAGGGAATCAGTGGTATAGGTAGGACATTGTGATGCTCTGTTATGGTGTTCCGTGATTTCTGCGTATAGCGTCCCGATTTCGAAGTTATTTAGAGTCTTGGGTTGAAGACGACTAGTGATGTATCATGTATCTACGGTTCCAGTGGGAGCCCTTCATGTATTGTCATCAAGAGGGATTATTTAAGGAAGTGGATCTCCGCAGAGGTAGGTTCTGTGTTATGGCGGTTGCCGCCAGAGTCTATAATACATATCGGGGCAAATGTGTGTGTAACTATCTATGATGGTCTTCGGTGCATGAGTTAGTGAACATAGTGTGGTGTTGTAATGAGAATGAGAGTATAGGGTGAAGCTACGGAGAGCCATAGTATTCACCAAGTCAGAGGGTGTTGTGATGCTACGGGGAGCCGTAGTACTCACAAGTCAGAGAGAGAGAGAGAGAGAGTCGTGATGCTACGAGGAGCCGTAGTATTCGTTAGTCAGAGAGTGTTGTGATGCTACGAGGAGCCATAGTACTCACAAGTCAGAGGGAGAGAGTTGTGATGCTACAGGGAGCCATAGTATTCGCCAGTCAAAGGGTGTTGTGATGCTACGAGGACCCGTAGTACTCACTAGTTAGTTGGCGTTGTGATACTACGGGGAGCCGTATTATCACTAGTCAGAGGTTGTTGTAATGTTGCGGGAAGCCATAGTACCTACTAGATGGAAAGAGAGTATGATGATGGAGTGTTCTCCGATAAGTGCATGATGCAGAAGAGTTTTAGGCTTCAGTAGCCCTAGCGTTGAGTTTATGGAGCCTAGTGGTTAAACCGGGGCGAGACTGGGGTCTCCGTCTCTGTCGGGAGGGTCAGCGAGGCGCACGGGAGAATATGCGCAGCAAACGCCAGAGGTTAGAGCTGAGTCGATCTTCGATTGGATTGTATTTTTATGAGGGAAAGGGAATTTCGTGACTTGCGTCTCACTGGGCCATGATAGTGGTCACGGGGAGGAAGTTGGTGAGATATTTTGGATCATACTGTGACAACCCCAAATATATTACCGTTACAAACCCTATTTTCACTAACGGAATGCGTCAACATACGTTATTTTATGTAATATTTGGAATCGTCAATATCCGAATATCTAATTATATGCATGTCTTAATCTCATCATAAGCAATATAACTCATACGTGTTAACCCAGTTTAACCTAATAGAGTTGTATTACTTTTTCAACCACTTCACCCAGGTAAAAAGTTTTAACACAGTTAACTTTAAACATCGGGTAGCCGTGTATCGGGTGCGATACCCGAGACATATGAAATGGTTGTGCACAACATTTGAATACTCTTTCACCACACACCCACTTCCTCTCTCTACTTTCTCTCTCTAGACTCGAAATCGGCCCCGAATCCGCTAATTTCCGACTTCCAAACGTAAGTACTCATCCTCTATCTTAATCTAGTCATGCTTCATTGAATTTAGGGGCCAAAATCATAGAAATCAAGGACCATAAAGGAGTTTACGGCCTAAGAAGCTCCTTAGGCCGTAAACCCCCAAAATCATGCCAAAGATCAAGTTTTTCCTTATTTTAAGCTAGTATACTAATTAAGGCATGTATCTAGAAGAGTTTGGACACTAAAACACAAGGATTTGACATGTAAAAAGGAGTTTACGGCCCAAGCTTGTGCCTAGGCCGTAAACACCTCAAAGACCCCATAAATCTATGTTTAAAGCCCCAAAAACTCTTCTATGATGTTTGGTAAATTGGACTTGCCTCCAAGGAACACTTAAATGCATCAAACAACTTCATTTGAGGGCAAATTGAGGAGCTTACGGCCTAGCTTAAGCTTGGGCCATAAACACCCAAAAATTTGTGTCAAACAAGTCCCTAAACTACTCTACTGCTTGTAAGGAATTTAGCTAAGGCCTTTGGAAGTGTGTTGTACCATTTAACTTCACATTTGGATACAAAATGAAGAGTTTACGGCCAAGGATGTTCTTGGGCCGTAAACTCCCAAAAAGTGCATGCCAAATTGTCCCAAAACTCACTATAGGGCCTTCTAGGATTTATCTAAGATGTATGAGACCATGTTGTACCATTAAAACATACATCTTGAAGGATTTATTTGAGTTTACGGCCCAAGAACAAGTCTTGGCCGTAAACTCCCCAAAAATGTCACAAATTATGATGTTTAATCCCTCCCTATAAGTCCAAGACACATACCATTAACTTAAGGAAGTGAAATAAGGCCCTAATCATACATTTTGGAGTCTCACAAGAGTTTACGGCCAAGCCTAGGGGGCTTACAGCCGTAAAATCCCAAAGGATGGTCTTTGGGCTATAAACTCCAAGGGAGTGAGCTCATGGACCCTCCCGTAAATCATTCATGACCTTATACCACTCCCGGGAACCCTTTCTAGGCCTTAAAACCCCGAAAACGATGCTAGAATGTCCAAATACTATAATGAAAAGCATAAGATGATTAACTTCTTGTAAAATACATATTTCATATGACATTAGGGTCCTAGGAGGTGCTCAAGTGGTTATTTGGTACCAAACGCTCAATCGACACTTTTACCCGATTTACCCGATTCACCCGATTTCCGCGATTTCAGGTGAGTTCATACCCCTTAAATGAACCTTTCAAATGTTTTATATGTTTTAGGGGGGGAGATACAAGTTGAATATAGATGTTTATGAAAAGTTATACAAGACTACTTTTCAGATTACAGAATTAATCACATGTGATTCACAACCTGTAGTTCAAATCACATGTGATTTATCACTATGCTTTATAAATAAATCAATTGTTTTCAAAACTATCTTGGATTAACAAACAAGTTTTAAATGTTTCTTTCGTACAACACTTTTGTTTAATAAAACTCCTTATAAGAATGTAACCATACTAATATATTTATATAAGTAAGACTTGAAGGACTTAGGACCGATAGCTCGCCTTATTTCCTGTTTCTTGTTTGATTGTGGGCTTAGGGTAGTGGTTATCCGTCCGACTGTCATTGATTTCTTAGTTATATATCTCGTATATTAGTATGGATTACGAGTACTTCTTATTTCATTAGATGCCTAAATCACTAACCTGATTAGAACCACACACACTAATTTAACTATAATAGGTATAGTTAAGGACTCTATCCCTTGTTCCAACTACTACTCTACACTACTATAATTCTCCCTATTATGAAGCAATACACTAATAAGAGAATACAATACAAGTTATACAAAAGACTACTACACTATAATACAAGAGAATGTACTAATCATGAGATAATTCATTAATCCACTACAAGATACTCTATACGCTACACACTACGCCAGAAGTTTTCCGATAGGAAGACGACACTATATGTATAGATCTATACGGGGCAGACGCTATTACATCCCGATTGATAACTTCAGTCCGAGCCGCTCAGGCCCAGGGATGCCTTTACTCTACCACACTATGCATGACTGGGAAGGTCATGAGGGTCCGCTATTACTCACACTATTGGTAACATACAAGAAAGACACTATAACCGCACTAAAATACTAAAAGAAAGATGAAGTAATATCCCGAAGTAAATAAGTATCTAATACTAAAGGATGCTGCACCACTATTATGTACACCAAGAATAACTCACTATATTGCCTTACTTAATGGTGAGTCACTATTACACTTCTATGATAAATGGCTTTCAAAGATAGAAACAACATATTTCTTAAAGATTTTCATTTACTATACAGTTCTGGGAAATACAGGATTTTCTAGGTTTTACCACTACTTATGATTACAAACTTTAGTTGTCATACTAATGATTTTAATGCTTTTTATACAAGTACTCACACTAAACTCTTATGAACTCACCAGCTTTATGCTGATATTCTTTTCAAAATAACTTGTATATTCAGGTCAAAGATAGACAGGTACAGCTGCAACATTTTTGGAGAAGATGGAGTATGCAAGACCCATCTCTTATTTTTGTTTACTTTTGGTGTTTGTCAAACATTACAAAACACACTTGTAAATACACTTACTATGTAAATGAAATGGTTGTATGTTTCTTGCTTTTACTATTATACAATTGTGATGATACTGTACACTTCGTCATCCACCCCAAAACGTATTCTGCCGTTATCGGTTTTGGGGTGTGATAGATTGGTATCAGAGCATTGTTTATAGTGAATCAAGTATATCAACCTATAAAAGATATACGAACTATAAACACTTCGGGACTAAAACACTCTGACCAAGAATATATACTGTTAAGTATCTAAAAGATTTAACTAAGTATATATATACACACATCACTATAAAACATAGAAGTCAGTATCATCCTAGAACAAAACAAAAGTATTAAGATTGTTGGATAGCACGATTGGGTTTAGAGACATATAGTCACATTTAGGGGGATGTAGCCTGATCAACTAGGTTTTCCTGGGAGTGACTAGCATGTGCCTAAGCTTGGTTGTGGTGTTACAACAAGTCTAAAACTTACCAACACTACCACAATAATGTTAACATTAGAATACTATAGGAGTATTCCAGTAAAGGATGCCTCCACGAAAGCGTCCCACGAGAGGAAGACCCACAACTCAAACCCCTACTCCACCACCCCCTCCTCCACAGATCGATCCGGTGCTATTCCAAACAGCGGTGACCGCGGCCGTGACAGCAGCCATGGCCCAAATGAGTTCTGGGGATGCGAGCGGTGGTAACTCCAGGTTTGGCGAAGTCCATCAAAGGGTGCAGGGATGCACTTATAAAGACTTCATGAACTGTAAACCTACCTTCTTCGACGGCACCGGAGGAATTCTGGCATTATCCCAATGGTTCGAAAGAACCGAAGCGGTGTTCGAGATATGCTCTTGCCCCGAAGAGAGCAAAATCAAGTTCGCTACAGCTACCCTCACTAACAGGGCCTTGACATGGTGGAACGGCCATGTTAGTTCACTCTCCTTGGTCACAGCCAATGCTATGGGCTGGGACACTCTGAAAGATCTAATGAGGGGAGAATACTGCCCTAGGGGCGAAGTTCAGAAACTTGAGGAAGAACTCTGGAACCTCAAGATGAAGGGGACTGACATAACGGCTTCTACGACCAGGTTTTGCGACTTGGTGGCTATGTGCCCCAACATGATCCCCTCGGAAAGCAAGAAGATTGAACGGTACATCTAGGGTTTAGTGCCTCCGTATCGACGAAATGTTCTAGCTTCACGCCCTACAACTTTTGACAGCGCCAAGGAATTGGCCCAGAGTCTGATCAACCACGAAATCTCCTCTACTCCAGCAACAGCAACCACAACAACCGCTGCACCACCCGCTTCATCTGACAGAAAGAGGAAGCGTTGGGATAAGAAGAAGGGCAAGAAAACTCAAAACTCCTCAAAGGACCAGCAAATCGTGGCGGTCCATGCTGCCACCACTCCGACTACTCCAGCTGCTCCAGCCCCGCCGAAAGCTTACAGTGGAAACTTGCCCAAGTGTCCCAAGTGCCCTTTCCACCACAACGGCCCCTGCCGTGAACTACAGTGTTCCAACTGCGGTCGAAAGGGCCATACTGTCCGATTTTGTAAGGCCCCTCCCAAACCTATCATGCAGGTTCCTGGTACGGGAGTGACCCCAACTTGTTATGGTTGTGGAGAGGCGGGACATTTTAAGAGAAACTGTCCAAAGACCACAAATGCTGGAGGAACTGGAAGGCTACTCGCTATCGGTCACAATGAACGCAGATCCCATAGTAGTCACGGGTACGTTTCTTCTCAACAACTCCTATGCCTGTGTCTTATTTGATAGTGGTGCAGAAAGAAGCTTCGTAAATCACAACTTTAAATACTTACTCAAACAAACCCCTCAACCACTAAAAGAAACATTCGTCGTAGAAATGGCTAATGGGAAAACGGAAAGCTCTAGCGAAATCTACATAGGTTGCACTCTCATGTTAGACGATCACTCATTTCCAATCGATCTTATGCCAGTCTCAATCAAAAATTTCGATGTCATTGTTGGTATGGATTGGTTGAGTCTCCATTGCGCCGATATCCTATGTTCCGACAAAGCCATTCGTCTGAACCTTCCGAATCACGAAACCCTCTTGATATATGGGGATAAGCCGAGTACGAGCCTTCGTATCATCTCCAGTGTTCAGGCTTAGAAATACTTACGCAAGGAATATCGCACCTTTCTTGCCCATGTCGTCGACACTAACCAGAAATCGAAAGATCCAAAAGACATTCCCGTAGTATGCGATTTCCCTGATGTCTTTCCGGAGGATCTTCCCGGCCTACCTCCCAAACGTCAGATTGAGTTCAGAATCGACTTAATTCCAGGAGCTACCCCCGTAGCTAAGTCGCCCTACCGTCTAGCGCCCGTCGAAATGTAAGAACTATCCGGTCAACTCAACGAATTGCTCAACAAGGGCTTTATAAGACCGAGTTTCTCACCTTGGGGAGCTTCGGTCTTGTTCGTGAAGAAGAAAGACGGATCGTTTCGGATGTGCATCGATTATAGAGAACTCAATAAACTCACGGTTAAAAATCGCTACCCTCTCCCTCGTATCGACGATCTGTTTGATCAATTACAAGGAGCAAGTTACTTCTCCAAGATTGACCTTAGATCTGGGTATCATCAGTTGCGGGTACTTGAGGAAGATGTTCTGAAGACAGCTTTCCGAACCCGCTACGGACACTTTGAGTTCGTAGTGATGCCCTTTGGACTGACCAACGCCCCCGCAGTATTCATGGACTTGATGAATAGAGTGTGTCGTCCATACCTGGATCAGTTCGTCATCGTCTTCATTGACGATATCCTCGTTTACTCTCGGAGCGAGGAAGAACACATGGATCACTTACGACGAGTCTTGGAAATGTTGCGATCCGAAAAGTTATATGCGAAGTTCTCTAAGTGCGAGTTCTGGATCCGAAGAGTTGAATTCTTAGGTCACGTGGTTAGTGAAGAAGGAATTCATGTGGATCCCTCCAAGATTAAAGCTATTGAGAACTGGTCAGCGCCGAAGATGCCTACAGAAATTCGTCAATTTCTAGGCCTCGCTGGCTACTACCGTAGATTCATTCGAAACTTTTCTCGGATTGCGAAGCCTCTCACTATGCTGACACAGAAAGGGGTACCGTTCGACTGGGAAGAAAGACAGGAGAAGGCATTCCAAACCCTGAAGCGAGCCCTATGCACCGCACCAGTATTATCCCTTCCCGGAGGGATAGAAGATTTTGTTGTATACTGTGATGCATCCAATCAGGGGCTCGGTTGTGTCTTGATGCAACGGGGTAAGGTTATCGCATATGCCTCGAGACAACTAAAGACCCATGAGGCGAACTACACTACTCACGACCTCGAGTTAGGAGCGGTTGTCTTTGCACTAAAAATCTGGAGACAGTACTTATATGGGATGAAGAGTGTGGTGTACACTGATCATAAAAGCCTTCAACACATAATGAACCAAAAAGAACTCAACATGAGGCAGCGTCGATGGGTCGAACTACTTAACGATTACGACTGTGAAATTAGATATCACCCGGGAAAAGCCAATGTAGTGGTAGATGCACTGAGCAGGAAGGAGTATACTGGTCGACATACCAAATCGTTGACAATGACTATCCATTCGCATCTCTCCACACAGATCAAAGAGGCTCAACTGGAAGCCTTAAAGCCCGAGAACGTGTTGGGAGAATCTTTACGCGAAATGGATAAAAATTTGGAGGTTAAGGGTGACGGAGCCTACTACTTTATGGACCGAATCTGGACTCCACGCCATGGAGGTTTTAGAGATTTGGTTATGAGGGAAGCGCATAACACTCGCTACTCCATCCACCCGGGTTCAGATAAGACGTATCTGGATCTCAAAAAGCTATACTGGGGGCCAAACATGAAAGCGGGGATCGCCACTTTTGTGAGTAAGTGCCTTACTTGCGCGAAGGTCAAGGTTGAATATCATAAGCCTTCAGGACTCCTTCAACAACCTGAGATACCAGAATGGAAGTGGGAGCGGATCACAATGGACTTTATAACCAAACTTCCCAAGACAGCGGGTGGATTAGATACTATTTGGGCCATTGTTGATAGGTTGACTAAGTCCGCACACTTCCTACCCATCAAAGAAACGGACAAGATGGAGGAACTCACTAGAACATACATTAAAGACATAGTACGACTACATGGCATCCCTATATCTATTATCTCAGACAGAGATAGTAGATTCACCTCTAGGTTCTGGCAATCGTTGCAAGAAGCACTAGGGATGAGGCTGGACATGAGTACAGCCTACCATCCGTAGACCGACGGACAGAGTGAGAGGACGATTCAAACCTTAGAGGATATGTTGCGAGCTTGTGTGATTGACTTCGGTAAGTCATGGGACACACACTTACCTCTTGTGGAATTTTCTTATAATAATAGTTATCATACGAGCATCAAGGCAGCCCCATTCGAAGCCCTCTACGGCCGTAAGTGTAGATCCCCTCTGTGTTGGGCTGAGGTGGGTGACACTTAACTAGCTAAAGGAAGAGTTCCTGATAGCTCTCTCACTAGTCCGGAGATCATTCGAGAAACGACCGAGAAGATTGTACAGATACGCGAACGACTAAAAGCCGCTAGGGATCGACAGAAAAGCTACGCCGACAAACGAAGAAAACCCTTGGAATTCCAGGTAGGAGACCGAATCCTGTTGAAGGTTTCACCCTGGAAGGGCATGATACGCTTTGGAAAGCGTGGAAAGCTGAACCCAAGGTACATAGGGCCTTTTGAGATTCTCGCCAGAATCGGCCCTGTAGCTTATAAACTCAACCTACCTCACGAACTAAGCAACATACACCCTACTTTTCACGTCTCTAACTTGAAGAAATGCCTGTCAGACGAGACACTCGTAATTCCCCTTGACGAGATTGAGGTCAATGAGAACCTCAACTTCGTGGAAGAGCCCGTGGAGATTATGGATCGAGAAGTAAAACGAACGAAGCAAAGCCGTATCCCAATTGTGAAAGTTCGGTGGAACGCCAAACGAGGACCGGAATACACCTAGGAACGCGAAGACCAAATGAAACTCAAATACCCCCATCTCTTCGCGTAGTAGTATTGTAATTCTTATCTGTATGAATTCTAAATTTCGGGACGAAATTCCCCTAACGGGGGGATAATGTGACAACCCCAAATATATTGCCGTTACAAACCCTATTTTCACTAACGGAATGCGTCAACATACGTTATTTTATGTAATATTTGGAATCGTCAATATCCGAATATCTAATTATATGCATGTCTTAATCTCATCATAAGCAATATAACTCATACGTGTTAACCCAGTTTAACCTAATAGAGTTGTATTACTTTTTCAACCACTTCACCCGGGTAAAATGTTTTAACCCAGTTAACTTTAAACATCGGGTAGCCGTGTATCGGGTGCGATACCCGAGACATATGAAATAGTTGTGCACAACATTTGAATACTCTTTCACCACACACCCACTTCCTCTCTCTACTTTCTCTCTCTAGACTCGAAATCGGCCCCGAATCCGCTAATTTCCGACTTCCAAACGTAAGTACTCATCCTCTATCTTAATCTAGTCATGCTTCATTGAATTTAGGGGCCAAAATCATAGAAATCAAGGACCATAAAGGAGTTTACGGCCTAAGAAGCTCCTTAGGCCGTAAACCCCCAAAATCATGCCAAAGATCAAGTTTTTCCTTATTTTAAGCTAGTATACTAATTAAGGCATGTATCTAGAAGAGTTTGGACACTAAAACACAAGGATTTGACATGTAAAAAGGAGTTTACGGCCCAAGCTTGTGCCTAGGCCGTAAACACCTCAAAGACCCCATAAATCTATGTTTAAAGCCCCAAAAACTCTTCTATGATGTTTGGTAAATTGGACTTGCCTCCAAGGAACACTTAAATGCATCAAACAACTTCATTTGAGGGCAAATTGAGGAGCTTACGGCCTAGCTTAAGCTTGGGCCATAAACACCCAAAAATTTGTGTCAAACAAGTCCCTAAACTACTCTACTGCTTGTAAGGAATTTAGCTAAGGCCTTTGGAAGTGTGTTGTACCATTTAACTTCACATTTGGATACAAAATGAAGAGTTTACGGCCAAGGATGTTCTTGGGCCGTAAACTCCCAAAAAGTGCATGCCAAATTGTCCCAAAACTCACTATAGGGCCTTCTAGGATTTATCTAAGATGTATGAGACCATGTTGTACCATTAAAACATACATCTTGAAGGATTTATTTGAGTTTACGGCCCAAGAACAAGTCTTGGCCGTAAACTCCCCAAAAATGTCACAAATTATGATGTTTAATCCCTCCCTATAAGTCCAAGACACATACCATTAACTTAAGGAAGTGAAATAAGGCCCTAATCATACATTTTGGAGTCTCACAAGAGTTTACGGCCAAGCCTAGGGGGCTTACAGCCGTAAACTACCAAAGGATGGTCTTTGGGCTATAAACTCCAAGGGAGTGAGCTCATGGACCCTCCCGTAAATCATTCATGACCTTATACCACTCCTGGGAACCCTTTCTAGGCCTTAAAACCCCGAAAACGATGCTAGAATGTCCAAATACTATAATGAAAAGCATAAGATGATTAACTTCTTGTAAAATACATATTTCATATGACATTAGGGTCCTAGGAGGTGCTCAAGTGGTTATTTGGTACCAAATGCTCAATCGACACTTTTACCCGATTTACCCGATTCACCCGATTTCCGCGATTTCAGGTGAGTTCATACCCCTTAAATGAACCTTTCAAATGTTTTATATGTTTTAGGGGGGAGATACAAGTTGAATATAGATGTTTATGAAAAGTTATACAAGACTACTTTTCAGATTACAGAATTAATCACATGTGATTCACAACCTGTAGTTCAAATCACATGTGATTTATCACTATGCTTTATAAATAAATCAATTGTTTTCAAAACTATCTTGGATTAACAAACAAGTTTTAAATGTTTCTTTCGTACAACACTTTTGTTTAATAAAACTCCTTATAAGAATGTAACCATACTAATATATTTATATAAGTAAGACTTGAAGGACTTAGGACCGATAACTCGCCTTATTTCCTGTTTCTTGTTTGATTGTGGGCTTAGGGTAGTGGTTATCCGTCCGACTGTCATTGATTTCTTAGTTATATATCTCGTATATTAGTATGGATTACGAGTACTTCTTATTTCATTAGATGCCTAAATCACTAACCTGATTAGAACCACACACACTAATTTAACTATAATAGGTATAGTTAAGGACTCTATCCCTTGTTCCAACTACTACTCTACACTACTATAATTCTCCCTATTATGAAGCAATACACTAATAAGAGAATACAATACAAGTTATACAAAAGACTACTACACTATAATACAAGAGAATGTACTAATCATGAGATAATTCATTAATCCACTACAAGATACTCTATACGCTACACACTACGCCAGAAGTTTTCCGATAGGAAGACGACACTATATGTATAGATCTATACGGGGCAGACGCTATTACATCCCGATTGATAACTTCAGTCCGAGCCGCTCAGGCCCAGGGATGCCTTTACTCTACCACACTATGCATGACTGGGAAGGTCATGAGGGTCCGCTATTACTCACACTATTGGTAACATACAAGAAAGACACTATAACCGCACTAAAATACTAAAAGAAAGATGAAGTAATATCCCGAAGTAAATAAGTATCTAATACTAAAGGATGCTGCACCACTATTATGTACACCAAGAATAACTCACTATATTGCCTTACTTAATGGTGAGTCACTATTACACTTCTATGATAAATGGCTTTCAAAGATAGAAACAACATATTTCTTAAAGATTTTCATTTACTATACAGTTCTGGGAAATACAGGATTTTCTAGGTTTTACCACTACTTATGATTACAAACTTCAGTTTTCATACTAATGATTTTAATGCTTTTTATACAAGTACTCACACTAAACTCTTATGAACTCACCAGCTTTATGCTGATATTCTTTTCAAAATAACTTGTATCTTCAGGTCAAAGATAGACAGGTACAGCTGTAGCATTTTTGGAGAAGATGGAGTATGCAAGACCCATCTCTTATTTTTGTTTACTTTTGGTGTTTGTCAAACATTACAAAACACACTTGTAAATACACTTACTATGTAAATGAAATGGTTGTATGTTTCTTGCTTTTACTATTATACAATTGTGATGATACTGTACACTACGTCATCCACCCCAAAACGTATTCCGCTGTTATCGGTTTTGGGGTGTGACACATACTATGTGGGGGTTCAGCTGTGGGGCCAAAAGCTGACCTGGTGCTCGGTATCGAAGATGAATATGAGAAATGAGCTAGAGTTTGCCATGGTAATGTCTGTGGACACTTCAGAGCGAGCGAACAATTCAGACGCTCGAGGATATGCTTCAGGCATGTGTATTATTTTTTTTTGGGGGGGGGGGGGATTGTGGCCCGTAATTACCCTTGGTAGGGAAGGAGGTATCATACCCCATTTGATCGGGAGAGGTAGGGCAACGTGTGATGGGAAGTACAGAGATCGTGTTTTAGACGTCAGAGCAGACACAACGGGTCAGACATAGATTGTTGACCGCTCAGAGCCGCTAGAAGAGTTATGCGGATAGACGACGATCCGAGCTTGAGTTTCAGGTTGGTGTTTTTGTTCTCCTGAAGGTATCTCCTTGGAAAGGAGTGATTCGATTAAGGAAGAGGGGCAAGCTAGGGCCCCGGTATATTGGGCCATTCAGAGTGATCGCGAGGGTGGGTAAGGTAGCATATTGCTTGGAGCTACCTGCGGAATTGGAGCTGATTCATAATACCTTACATGTGTCTCAGCTGAGGAAGTGTATAGCCGACGAGTCGGCGGTAGTGCCGTTAGAGGATATCCAGGTGGATGCGAGCCTGAACTACGCGGATAGACCATTTGTGATTGTGGATCGGAAGATCAAGGTTCTGAGGAACAACGAGGTGCCTCTGGTGCAAGTCCAGTGGAAGCATCGGAAAGGGGTCGGAGCTTACTTGGGAACCAGAGCGTGAGATGCGTGTGCAGCATCCAGAGCTATTTCAGGGATGAGAGTTCGAGGGAGAAGTCAGATTCAAGTGGGGGAGAATTGTAACATCCGTAATTTCAGGTATTATATTTATTCATTTTATTTTGAGTTTTGTGGAAGAACTCAGCGAGTTGGTGCGTAGACTCGCCGAGTAGAGACGCGATTTCTCATTCGGATTAATGACCGGACTCGATGAGTCGCATTGGTGGACTCGGCGAGTCAGCGCTGTTTAGTGAAACCCAAATTTCTCGGGTTTGGGGCCTATTTAAAGGGCCTTATGGTCGTCATTTGTGCTCACCAGCCCCAGTGCTCACCAGCCCCAGAGCGAAACCTTAGTGCACTTGAGCGTTTGGAGTGACAGAAGGACCCATTATCAACCTTGGAGGTGTTGTCTAGCAAGGGAAAGGAAGTTTTAGCCAAGAGGAAGCAAGAGGAACAACTTCCTGAAGATTTGAGGTCCAGAACATCACATTTGAGGTACTATTTTCGAACCATTTTCTGTTGAGGTAATGTTCATGTTGATTTAGGGTTTATTGAGCCCTTTTGTGGCTAGATCTAGTGCTCCCAAGGTCCCTTAAGTGAGTTAGGTTCTTGATCTGGACCCTTGGAGGTCCATAGTGTCCCTTTGTCCAAGCTTTTTATGAATCCATGGAGGTTTTGGTTTGGGATCTTTATGTTTGAGGTCAAAACACCATTTATGAGTCATTAGATGTCATATGAGCGCTAAGACATGAACTTTACGTGATAAACAAGCTTGGAAGGAATGGATCTATGAGTTAGTGGAACAGATCTAACCTCAGAAGGTCGTTTGGGGTTGTGCAAGGAATGCACTCGCCAAGTCCATTGGCAGACTCGATGAGTTGGTGCGGGTTGTTCAAGGATTTCGAACCAGGGGTTGAGTAACCGAGTTGGGTGAGTGACTCGGTGAGTCGGAAGGGACTCAGAGGGATCGGGTTCCCATAGAGACTCGGCGAGTCCATGCTAGACTCGACGAGTTGGGGTTGACCATTGACCATTGACCAGAGTTGACCGGTGTTGACTTGATAGGGTTAATCAACCTTAGTTGGGAAAGTGTTAATTAGAGATGTATTGTGTTATAGGAGGACTATAGCTCAGGAGATCGAGTACTAGTGATTTCAGGGATTTATGAGTTACCGAGATACGCAAGGTGTCTTCTCACTATACTTTACCTTGAGTAGGTAAATAGAGTTATGTGATGCAGTGCTTTATATATATATATATATATATATATATATATATATATATATATATATATATATATTGTTTGTTGTACTGCATTCTTTTATGTGATTTATGTTGTGCATGCTTGCAGAGTTAGAACCTGAGGGTTCACAGAGTTTGGGTGCACGAACCCACAAAGTTATAGCCTCGAGTGGCTAATATGTGTTATATGTGGTATTTTGGGGAACTCACTAAGCTTAGTTCTTACAGTGTCTTGTGTTATGTGTTTCAGGTTTCTCTTAGGATCACGGGATGACACCGGCTTGATTGTACACACCAGAGAAAGAGTCATGTTTTGAGGATCCTGGTTTATCATGCAAGTGAAAATGGAGTTATGTTTTGTAATTTGATTATGAATGAGATTTTAAGAACAATGTTTTTAAGAATTAAACCATTATATTTAAATGAAAAATTGTTTTGAAAATTTACGGTGTTACATGTACTCTGACTGTAATTTCTTAAAGTCATTAGTCTTGGCCTCTAAATGTTCTTGTAATGATTTCAGGCCTTTCGTAAGTTGGTACCCCTCATATTTAAGGTCCTTATTTTCTCTTTTTTATTAATCGATGTGTTCATGTGTATTTTTAACATTTTTAATGCACGTTTGAGAGTATGAAACTTCATTGACCGGAATGTTTGAGGAACTCGTTGTTTGAAAAATATTCCCTTTGACTTAAAACCTCAAAAGTCAACCTTAAATGTCAAATTTAAAGTCAAACATTGAAAAGTCAAACAGAAAAAGCTAAATTTGAAATTTTGAAAGTTAAACGAGAAAGTCAAAGGTCAAACTTGGAAGTCAAAGTCAAATTTTAAGATCAAAAGTCAAAAATAAAAGTCAAAAACTAAAACCTAAAATTTTTGGGTTGAAAATGAAATTTAAAAATAAAAGAAATTGGTTTTTGGGATGAAAGTGTAAAATTTGCAAAATTAGGAACCGAGATAACAACTCCTTTTGAATTAATTCGCGAGGGTTTGGAAGAAGAAGCTTGCTAGATGTGATGGAAGGGGCGCTGGTTGTTGATGCTAAGAGGTTGCGAGTTTGATCCTTGCAAACCCCAAAACCCTTTTGATTTATTTACTGCAGGTATGAGAATGAAGTTATTTGATTTAAAATGTGAAGGTTTTTAACATGTTCCTTGCTAGTTCAACTGGTAAGGCAATGAGTATCAAGAGGCAGGAGACCTGGGTTCGATCCCCAGCACCTCCAATATCCCCTTTTATTAATAAGATGCTGTGAGGACAAGAAGTCATTGAACCGTGAACCGCGGGCTGTAAACGTCCGTGGGCCGTAAACTCCAGAAACCCTAGCCGCAAACGCCACCGCTGCCGAGAAACCCTAGCCGCAAACCGATTACGGTCGAGAACCCTTCAATGGCTGTAAACCCTTCAAAACACGACATTTTTCACAATGTTTTGCTCCAAAACTTGATCAAAAACTCGTTTTTATAAAAAATGCAAAGAACACCCCCCCCCCATTTTTAGAGATATATCCAAAAATGCAAAAATCCTTCAAAAATAATTTCAAATACACTCCAGATCTGGAAAAATTGATTGATACAATCCAAGCTCTAATACCACTTGTAAGTCCTAAATCTGCTTGTGTATCAATTAGATCATTTGATGGTGCGGAATCCCAATCAAACGGATGATGCTAGATCAAAATAGAAGAGAAGAAGAATAATATGAATCTTTTATGATTTGATTTGAATGAAGTTCCTTACACAAGATTCACACACTTACATACATATGCTCCTTTCTCTCTCTCGTGGCTGTAAACTCTCTTTTGTTCATCAACCACTCCTTAACCACCTAACACCTATATATATATATATATATATATATATATATATATATATATATATACTTGGGGAATAGGGGCCATAAATGGGTTTACGACCGTAAACCTATTTACGGTTGTAAACACCAATTGGGCCGTAAACACTTTTCGATCCTACACAGAAAATTACAATTAGAAAACCAAAGTATAAACCATATTTAGACCCAACACCTTTACTACCATTTCTGTATCCCTAAATACCATTTAGACTATGGCTTAATGCATTTAGGGAATGACCAAGATGTACTTAAAATGGTATTGTATGTCCCTAAACACAGACTTATAAGGGTTTATATTGAAAATGGTCAGACAAGGGTAGATAGTTATTACAAGTATCCTTCTAAAGTTGTTATTGAAGAGTTGGAGCCTGGTAGCGTGTCACCTGAAATGAATAGAAAGAAGCCTTGTAGGAGAGAAGCAAGATCATGTAGTAGAAAGCATGATTTAAACAAGTCTATGAACCCTGATTATGAGCAGTCACAGGTATTAGATGTTGATGAAGGGCATGATTAGTCAAAGAGTATTCTGCCATGTATTAGGTCACAAGCTAGCAAAAAAAGTCATGTCATTCAAGAGGAAGTGGTCCATCATGAATTTGAAACTCAAGAAGAATTGATCACTAGGGCAGTTGAAACTGAAGAACCAGTGGGAACTTACGATGTAAAGGAACCAAGTTGCCAAGCTGATGATGGAGCTAATACTGCAACGGTTGATGAGTTCAAACCATTTGTAGAGGATTCTTCTCTTTATGTTGATTATGATGCTGAGTTTAATGTTCAAACTTCATGTGAACAACAAACATAAGTGGATTATCTAGAGGGTATGGTGAGTGATGATAATGGAAAGGCTTTTATTATGAGAGTGGACATGGTTCTGAGGGTAGTGGAGATGATTGTGATGATAGTGAATACAATGTGGATGAGTCTAACATACAATTTGATGTAGATCTAGACATGAGTGAATTCCATAATGCTGTTGATGTAGATGAACATGGATTCTTAAACAATCATTCAAAAGATGAAGGGAATGACATGGTTGATAATGAGTTGGAAGTTACTGCGACTGATGATTACCAATTTGTCGGATTTCATGAAGATGATAGGTAGAGATTGTTAAAAGAGTTGAGTAAGCCAAGTAGATGCTCACATGGAGAGGTTCATGTAAAACCATTTCAAATTGTCCAAGTCTTCAAAACCAAGCGTGATGTTAAAAACTACATGAAATCACATGCTGTAGAAACAAGGAGGTCTTTATACCTAGCAAAAAATGATAAAATCAGGATTAGGGTGAAATGTAAAGGTGTTATAAGTAAGCCATCTAAATTAGTTGATGGTGGTGGGCCCTCAACTATAAGTAGGGAAAAGTGTAAGGGTAAAGATATAATTACCAATAAAGGTACATGTCCATTGGCAATCCAAATATCAATGGCTAATGAAAATCAGGATTGGTTGGTGAAAACAATACAAGATGAGCATAAATATTTGCTAACAAGGGTGGTTAAAGCTTGCACTTCTAGATACATAGAAACTTTAATTATTCAACAAATCCAGTGTAACCCTAGAATTCCAGTGAAAGCTTTACACGAAGAGTTATGCAAGAAACTAGAGATAGGAATGTCATTGCAAAAGGTTGCTAGGGCAAAGAAAATGGTTAAACGTATCATTAGTGGGGACTACCAAGTACATTATGGATTTTTGAGGGATTATGTGTTGGAGCTACACTAATCCTGGTACAACAGTTCAGATTGATGTGCATCTAGAAACCTCCTTGTCTATTACCACAAGAACTTTTAGAATAATATATATATATATATATATATATATATATATATATATATATATCTATTTGGGTGCATTGAAGTTGGGATTCAAAGCTGGATTAAGTGATTTTATAGGTGTGGATGGTACTTTCATGAAGGGCCCTTACCCTGGGCAAGTGTTAACTGCTGTAGGACTGGACTCAAACAATGACATATACCCTGTAGCATATGCAGTGCTAGAGACAGAATCAACAAGTAGTTGGACCTATTTCTTGGAATTGTTAGGAGAAGATTTGGATCTTGGAGCAAATTCAAACTTTACATTCATTTCTGATAAGCAAAAGGTATGTATCACCTAACTTTTTTTTCTTAGTACTATTGCTAGATACATATGGGTAACTGATGTTACATACATTGACTTTTGTTTAGGGAATAATACCAGCAATTAAGAAGGTACTCCCCAGTGCAGGAAACAGGTTCTGTTTGAGGCATATCCAGGAAAATATGAAGAAACAGTGGAAAGGAAAAGACTTAAGTGACCAGCTTTGGGAGTGTGGTAGAGCAAAAATAGTCAATCACTTTAATAGAGCAATGGATGAGTTGAAGAAGATCAATGAAGAGGCTCATGCTTTGGTGTTTAAGATCCCAGCAAACACTTGGTCTAAATCTCACTTTAGTGGTATGTTTGTAGAAATTTATTGATAAATGTTAATCTTTCCTGTTGTGTGTTTACTATATGTGTAATTGTCTTCTCTTAATATCTATTATTTAGGTACGGCACACACTGATTGTTTGTTGAATAAACTTTGTGAGGTATTTAATTCTAAGCTAGATGAAGGTAGGGATAAACCTATTATCACTTGCTTAGAGTATATTAGAGAGTATCTCATGAAGAGGTTATGTGTGGTGCAAAAGGAAATAGATTAGTGTGATATTAGAGACTTCTAACCCCTACTGCAACGACAATGTTTGAAGAGATTAAGACTGATACAACTACATATATGGCTAAATACAATGGGGCAGGAAAGTACCAAGTGGCAAGCACATGGCAAGATCAGTATGTGGTAAACTTGAATGACCAAAGTTGCAGTTGTAGGTTTTAGGAGATTACAGGTATCCCATGTAGACATGTTGTTTGTGCTATATGTGACAAAATTAAAAATAGCGAAAATGCCCCACATGTTGATGAATGGGTCCATCCTTGCTATAGGTTATCAACATGGAAAGCCATGTATTTCAACAAAATTGATCCATTGAATGGATGTTCAATGTGGCCTAAAAGTCACTACCCATTAACTTTACTTCCACCAAAACATAAAGCACAGGTTTGTATTTAATGTAGACCAAATAAATAGTATACATGTGAACATGGAAAGAATTCAATTTTAACTATAATATATCAATATGTGTAGGTTAGGAGGCTTAAGAAGAAGAGAAAGAGGGGTATTGATGAGCCAAACAGACAAGCTGGTAAATTGAGCAGGAAATATCTGGCAGTCACTTGTTCAAAGTGTCATAACAAAGGGAACAATTCCAGAACATGTAAAGGGTAGGGAGATAGTGATGAAGTTGGAGGGGGATGGAAACTATGTTTAGTAGTTATTAGGATGCTTGTGTGGTAGGTCTTTTGAAACTTAAGTCTTGTTTGAAGATGTAATGGTTGTATGTTTAATAGTGTCATCTTTATCTGTTTTGAAACTTAGTATGATGGTTTGTCACACCCCCAAACCAGGATGGCGGAATCGTTCGAGGGTGGATGACTTCATGTAGTATCATAACAATTTGAGTAAATAGTAAAGAAAGCAAACACAACAACCATAAATATAATTTAAAAAGTTACATTGTTGCATGTGATACATGTTTCAAAATAAATTACAATATGATGATTTTATAAGTTTGAAACTGATTACTGAGCGTCCCTTCCCCAAAGCCTGGTGTTTACCTGTATTACTGAATCCCTGAGAAATACAAGTGGTTTTGAAAAAGTGTCAACAATTAAGTTGGTGAGTTCATAAGCGTTTTTGTATTTGAATTGTATGCCTTTATGTATAAAAATGATTCGGTTGGTTTCTAGAAAATCCAATATTTTCCATAAATGTGTGGTAGTTTTAGAAGTTTCAAAATCTGAAATGCATAAGTATTTTCCATACCTAAAAATATGTAAGTATATATATATATATATATATATATATATATATATATATATATATATATATATATATAATCACTAAGGCGTTTGTTAGCCCCGTAAATCAAAATGTGTTAATACTCCATGTGAGTTTTATAATCGTGCTATTGATCCAAACTGCCTGTAACAACGTTCTTCAAGTGTTAGAATGTTATAATATTTATCACCCCAGACCTGCCGGTCTAATTGTAGCTAACAATTTAGGTGCGGGATTGTTAGTCTCGTATAGATTTATTCACAAGTATCATGCTCTCCTTACAAGAGATTATGGTTTATAATTCAAGACTTGAAATGCGAACTTGAAAGTACGTGAAGTCAAATGTCTCAGAAAAGTTAGTATCAATAGATTTACGTATGAAAAGTCCATTATTTCTTGTAAATGTAAGTATTTCCTCTTTATAGTGTTTATAGTATGTAAATATCATGAATATCTCGTAAACTATACCTATTATAGTTTTTCAAAAAGTGTGTTTCATTTGAATGATAAACCTTGGTGTATTACCAACTTTGCATGTAAACTAGTCTATAACGTTTGTAGTAACGTTATTTTACGTATTTAACATTTATACATAAGATGTAGGTAAAACATTAGAAATTGTATGACGCTTTGCATTTGTACGGAAGTTTTTCTTGCGTTTCACTTGTATTTACCCCCCCCCCCCCCCCCTAAAATATAGTAAAAACGTGAAAATATAGGGGGGGTATGAACTCACTTGGTAGAAGTGACGTTTTGATGAAAATGATGTTTAATTTGAGCAACACTTCGACTGGAAAGAAGGAAGTTTCTCGGGGATTCAAACTTCCATCGGTGTTTGGATATGAAAATGGGGTGTTGGGGTAGCTTCGAGAGGTTAAACATAGAGCAAATGTAGGAGAATGGATAGAAATGAGCAGCCAAACTTGGAACCCTCAACTTCTATTTATAGGCTCTATCTTCAGGGTTCACGTCGTGAACATGGAGTTGGTCACGTCGTGAGCTTGATCTTATCTCTTTCGTAGACTTGATGTCTGGTATCCCGACTCTGGCATACATCAGTCACAAGCTTACGTCGTGAACTCCAGGTTCACGTCGTGAGTTGTCTGATAGTGTGGGGTTTCGTGTACCGAACTTCAGAAATTCATATCTCTTGCAACGAGCTCCGATTTCGACGTTCTTTATATCCACGCGTATGTGAGATTATTCTCTATGACTTTCGTTTAGATATCATCGGCTAAATTTGACTTTACTTTTTATATTATATTTTTAACAGGCCGGGACTAGAAAAGTCTGTTAAAAATCCATAATTTCTTCATCTTACGTTCGTTTTTGTCTGTCTTTTTACTGTTGTACTACTATTGTCGAGGTCTTCGATTCTCGTTTAGATGGTTTTGGCTATAAGTCGCTCGATCTCTATTTCGAGTTTTTAGCTGTCTACTCCTATAACTGAAACTTAGAAAAATCACAACTTCCTCATGTGATTTACCGGCTGTGTTTTGGATATTCGATTGGTCATAACCTATTCGTTATAACTCGGATTTTAGTGTTCTTTATATTTTTGAAAACCTTGTTACGATATCTACCACTTAGTACATCCACATTGAGATTTTTGAACATTTCATTTTTTCGCTATTTTTATTATCATCTTAAAATAGGTTAAAATACCTTACTTTAGGTCATTATTTTGACTTGAAATATCAGGTTGTTACATCATCACCCCGTTAGAGAAAATTTCGTCTCGAAATTTATTCTAAGATAAGTATTTATGGACTAGGGAAAAGATGTGGGTATTTTTGTTTCATCTGATCTTTGCGCTCCAGGTGTATTCAGGCTCTCGTTTTGCATTCTAGCGGACCTTCATAATGGGTATGTGAGTTTGTTTAGTTCTTTTAATTTCCCTATCCATGATTTCTACGGGTTCTTCTACAAAGTGGAGACTCTCGTTGATATCGATTTTGTCAAGAGGGATGTCGAGGGTCTCATTGGATAAACATTTCTCTAAGTTTGACACATGAAAGGTAGGGTGTACGTTATTAAGTTCCTGCGGTAATCGAAGCTTGTATGCTACCTGGCCGATCCTGGAAAGCATCTTGAATGGTCCGATATACCTTGGATTTAGTTTCCCACATTTTCCAAAACATATTAACCCCTTCCAGGGTGAGACCTTCAATAGAACTCGATCCCCAACCTGATATTCCAAGGGCTTCCGTCTATTTTCCGGATAACTCTTTTGTCTGTCTCTTACAGCTTTTAGTCGTTCCCGGATTTGGACAATTATCTAGGTCGTTTCTCTTATGATTTCCGGTCCTGTGAGAGTGATGTCAGTTATTTTTCCCCTAACTAGTTGCGTGTCACCCACTTTATCCCAGCATAGAGGTGATCTGCAGTTGCGGCCATAGAGGGCTTCAAATGGAGTCACCTTGATGCTATTGTGATAGCTATTGTTGTATGAGAACTCGACTAGTGGTAAATGGGTATCCCATGCCTTACCAAAATCGATAACACAAGCTCTTAGCATATCTTCCAAGGTTTGAATGGTCCTCTCACTCTGTCCGTCGATTTGTGGGTGGTAAGCAGTACTCATGTCTAGTCTCGTTCCTAGAGATTTTTGTAGTGATTGCCAGAACCGTGAGGTGAATCTACTATCTCTATCGGAGATAATGGATATTGGTACACCATGCAGTTGCACAATCTCTCTGATGTATGTTCAAGCTAGTTTCTCCATCTTGTCAGTTTCCTTTATTGGTAGGAAGTGCACGGATTTGGATAATATATTGACGATTACCCAGATGGTGTCAAGTCCACCCGCTGTTTTAGGTAACTTGGTTATGAAATCCATGGTTATCTGCTCCCATTTCCACTCAGGTATTTCAGGTTGTTGTAACAATCCTGATGGCTTTTGGTACTCTATTTTGACATTTGCACAAGTCAGACACTTGCCTACATATGCAACAATTTTGGATTTCATGTTCGGCCGTCAATACAATTTCTTGAGGTCCAGATACATCTTGTCTGGACTGGTATGCACAGAGGATTGAGTCTTATTAGCCTCATTCATGAAAATGTCTCTGAATCCACCAAAATTCGGTGTCCAAATCCGATTCATGAAGTAACGAACTCTGTCACCCTTGACTTCAAGATTTTTGTCTATTCCTCTTAAGGCTTCGCCAACCACGTTTTCTGTTTTCAAGGATTCCCTTTGAGCTTCCTTGATTTGCATGAACAGGTGTGAATGGATCGTCACGGTTAAGGATTTCACTCGGTGGCCCGAGTATTCCTTTCTACTGAGAGCATGAGCTACTACATTAACTTTTCCCAAATGATAATGAATCTCACATTCGTAATTGCTCAGTAGTTCAAACCATCATCTCTGTCTCATGTTGAGTTCTTTTTGGTTGATTACGTGCTGAAGGCTCTTATGATCAGTGAAGATTGTGCATTTCGTGTCGTAGAGATAGTGTCTCCAGATCTTTAGAGCGAAAACGACTGCTCCCAGTTTGAGGTCGTGGGTAGTGTAGTTGACTTGGTGTGTCTTGAGTTTTCTCGGGGCGTATGTGATGACCTTTCCTCATTGCATTAAAACATATCCCAGACCTTGGGTTGATGCTTTGCAGTAGACCACAAAGTCTTCTGTTCCTTTGGGCAGGGATAATATAGGTGCACTGCATAGGCCTTGTTTCAGTGTTTGGAACATAGCGTCTTTCTTTTCTCCCTACTTGTAGGTTACACCCTTCTGATTCAGGGTGGTAAGTGGTTTGGAAATCTTTGAGAAGTTCTGTATGAATCTTTGGTAATTTCCAGCAAGGCCCAAAAACTGTCGGATTTCCGTTGGAGTTCTTGGAGCTGACCAGTTCTCGATTGCCTTGATTATGGAAGGGTCCATGTGTATCCCTTCTTTTTTGACCACGTTACCAAGGAAATGTACTTTTCAAATCCAAAATTCGCACTTTGAGAATTTTACGTACAACTTCTCTGTCCTTAATGTTTCCACGACCTGCCGGAGGTGTTGAGTATGTTCTTCTTTACTCTTCGAATAGATTAGTATATCATCTATGAAGACGATCACGAATTTGTCTAGGTAAGAATGACATACACTGTTCATTAAGTCCATGAACACTTTCGGTGCATTTGTTAATCCAAAGGGCATCACTACGAACTCATAGTGACCATAACGAGTTTGGAATGCCGTCTTGGGAACATCACCTTCTAGAACTTGCAGCTGGTGATACCCGGATCTTAAATCGATACTTGAGAAGTAGCTTGCTCCTTGGAGCTGGTCGAACAGATCGTCTATGAGCAATAGGGGATATCGGTTCTTGATTGTAAGCTTGTTTAGTTCTCGGTAGTCAATGTACATGTAAAAGGATCCATCCTTCTTCTTTACGAATAGGACTGGTGCTCCCCAAGGTGTGAAGCTCGGCCTGATGAATCCTTTATTAAGTAGCTCATATAGCTGGCTGGATAATACCTGCATCTCTATCGGGGCTAGACGGTACGAAGATTTTGCTACTAGGGTAGCTCCGGGAATCAAGTCGATTCTGAACTCGACTTGATGTTCTGGTGGAATTCCTGGAAGATCTTCAGGGAAGATGTCGGGGAAGTTGCAGACTTCTGGAATGTATTTGATATATTTTGTTTCTTTTTCCTTATCTACCACGTGGGATAGGAAAGCATGGTATTCTTTGCGCATGTATTTTTGGGCTTTGATACAAGAGATGATTTGTAAATTGGTACCGGGTTTATCCCCATAAATAATAAGATTTTTTTCCACTTAGTAGATTAAGGCGAACGACCCTTTCGTGACAAAGTATATCGGCATGGTGATGGCTTAACCAATCCATACCGACGATGACATCAAAGCTTCTTATAGTTATTGAAATTAGATCGATTTGGGATGAGTGTTCATTTAAATCTAGCGTGCAGCCTATGTACATATCGTTTGTCTTTCCTGTTTTACCGTTTGCCATTTGTACTGTAAATATCTTTTTAAGTTATTGGGTGTTTTATTTAAGTAAGTGTTTGAACTCATGGCTCACGAAACTCCTCTTCGCACCACAATCAAAGAGTATGCATGCATAAATGCTATTGAGGAGAAACATACCCGTAACCACTGTGGGATCAGCTATTGTTTCATTCTGCCTTATTGCTAACACTCTTCCTGTGCCGCTAACGTTCCTTGTCTTAGGGTAATCTCTCTTGTAATGCCCAGCTTCACCACACCCATAACACGCCTGACCCACACTGACTCCAGGAACTTGGGTGATTGGTTGTGACGGTGCCTTACAGAAACGGGCAATGTACCCTTTCCTGTTGCAGTTATTATAGTGCATTACCTGACAATTCTCGTTGTGATGGAAATTGCATTTGCTGCACTTGGGTAGGTTTCCAGCATATTGCTTTGCTGGTGTAGGGGTAATAAGAACAGTGGTGGGAGTAGTAGCGGCATGGACTGCCACTATTTGTTGTTTCTTGGAAGGTTCTTGAGAAGATTGACCCTTCCTCTTGTTCCAAAACTTCTTGTTGTTGTTGTTATTGTTGTTGCTCGCTATGGGTTGCTTCGGAAAAGCAGTCATGAATCCTTGGTAGACGCCATGGTCAACGAGGGACTGTGCAAGCTATTTGGCACTATCGAAGGTAACTGGCTTAGAAGCTATCACACTTCCTTAAATCTGGGGTGACAATCCCCAGATATATCTTTCGATCTTCTTGCTCTCTAGAGCAACCATTACCGGGCAAAGTATTGCTAAATCACTGAACCTATTGGTATAGGTTGTGATGTCCGAGCCTACCATAGTCATCCCCCAAAGCTCTTGCTCGAGCTTCTGTACTTCGCCTCTTAGGCAGTACTCTTGCATGAGCATCTGTTTTAGGTTTTGCCATCCCATAGAGTTAGCCACTACCATAGTTAGTGACTTGATGTGGCCATTCTACCACGTTAAGGCTCGTTCGGAGAAAGTGCAGGCAATAAATTTTACCTTTCTCCCCTCTAGGCATGAGCAAATCTTGAATACTGCTTTTGTTTTCTCTATCCATTGAGATGGAGCTATTACTCCTCCAGTACCATTAAAGTATATAGGTTTGCTGTTGGTGAAGTCCTTGTAAGTGCATTCCCTGGAATGACCCTAATGTTTACGATTGGTAGAGCTATTTATTCCTCTTCCTGACCCATTGTTACTCATTTGTGCCATTGCTGCAATGACAGCAGCTGTTACGACAGCCTAGAAAACAACATTGTCCATTGATGGGGGTGGTGGTGGAGGCGGTGTTCGTGTTCCTATAGTATTGATGCGTCTAGGATTCCTTCTTGGCGGCATGATTCTTCCATAAGTTAAAAGATGAATTCTTGATAAGTCTTTAGAAATTTTTATGGAAAATCTTAGTATTATATGCTTTATGTTCCGAATCTTACCGAATATGTAAGTTAATTGCAAAATGGAAATCTTACAAAAATAAGCGCATGATTTCCTTAGTATTTTAAGAATTTAATGAAATACTCAATGAAATAATAAATTCGTGTCAATCTCATTGATATTAATATTCGATACATTGATTAGGGAAAATTTTACCTTAACATAGGTCTAGAGTACATCAATGAAAATGGGAAAATTTGACCGTATTCTGACCCTCGAATTGTGTACTCACAATCCATCGGGTTTGCATACATAAAGGAAAGAGTAGCACCAACGCTCACGCAATAAGTATAAACATAGAGCAAGAAGTACGCGCTCTACTTTGAGCGGGTGGTACGCTGCAGACCATGGTATGTTGTCGTGGGAGCTACTTGACATTCAGCCTCGATGACGCGCCTCTCCATTGCGGATTGGTTTTTCTGGTACTCCGTTACCTCGGCTCTAGCAGCGGTAATGTCTTTCTGGAGGGAAAATGTGTGGTCTATTGTTTGATCATGTTCTTCGTCCAGGCGAGGAAGACGTACCGCTATGATTTGGGCAATGGCACCAACGTCCATGATTTGGTTGGCGTTTACCCTTGTTTGCTCGGCTTGGTTGGCGATGCGACGAACCATGACAGGGAGTGCTCTCTCAGCCGAACCTTCACTACGGAGGTCATAAAAGCCTTGTCCCATGCCTTAGGGTGGACGTTGTCCTTGTTCCCTGCTCCATCGTTTCAGATCCACAGCCCAACGGGGTGGCGAGCCCTAAAAGTTCCACTGGGGATATGAATTCCTGCCATTTTTTTTTATTGAGAATAGAGATAAGAGAATTATATATAAAACTTGAGAGTAAAGAGAAAACTTTATGATAAAGCCTACACTGAGTCCTCCTATAATTACCTAGTGTATACAAATTACATACATTTGAGATCGAATGGACCATTGGATAAATAGCTTCACTCTATGCCGACATCTAAACAAGGAAAAGGACCTAAAGGGAAATCATAAATCCTAAACCCATTCAACCTCACTCATGTGTAACCTTAAAGTATGCACTTTGAAATTATAGACCTATCAACGAAATTTTTTAGTTTGTATAGGCTTAAATTTTATTTAATTGAGGATTCTAGTCCTAATGAAATGTCGGGGTTTACTCGCTTGTTATAGTTTTTTTTTATTGTGTCATAAATACTCCTATAGCATTTAAATTTGTAAGTTTGATTCTAGTTTTACTTTGGTAAGTTTTTGACTTGTTGCTCACTATGACTATTCTCCGACATACGTTGGTCGTATCTTGGATAAATATAGTTGACCAGACTATATTAATCCTAGACCTGATTACATATTCCGAGGCCTAGTCATAATATCTGTGACAACCGTCAAAATTCGAGTCGGTTCTAGATTTTACTAAACTTAGTTGCACATATAGGCACAACACATACTAGACTTAGTAACTAGAAACTAAGTTATAACCTACTAGAAACTTGGAAACAATTAGAAACAATGGATAGTGTACTTAGATTTCACATTGATATGTGAATTCTACATCCATTTAACTGTAGTGACTATCCATATTCGGATCACTCTTTGGATCGAACACCTTTTTCATTAATCATATACACACATCGTGCTCTTGACCTAGAAGTAGAAATTAGGTCAAAGTCTCATAGAAACTTAAGTCAAAGTTGAAGACTAGGACTAGTATACTTGATTCCTCAATTTCGATTGAATCTCGGAATCACTACATAGAATGCCAATAAACCGATAAAAATAAATTACAAAAATTAATTATAACTATAAAAGAGTTATAATACCATAAGATAATTTAAAGTCTCAAATATTCTATTTATTTTGATATCCAAAGATTTACAAACTCTCAAAAACCCTAAATGCCCTAAAAACTCACATTTATGAACTTTAACCTTAAAAATTTTATAAAAATAATTATGAAACTTATAATATGATCTTATAATAATTAAAATTATGAAAACTCATTTAAGGAAAATGAAATTTAAGTCAATAACAATTACACTAAATTTATAAAGCAAAATAAAGGTTTTATGAATAAAAATTTGATTTTAGTGTATATTTTATAAAAGAAGTTTGATATTTTTATAAAAGATTTAAATTTTTATAAAAGAAACAAGAGAAAGGGAGCCTCTCTCACCCAAAATCTTGACCTCGCCTCTCCCAAGACCCTCCTCCTCTTCCCAATAGACCATTTTCCTAAGTCATTAATCTAATTCACTCACCCACTCCATCTCTTTCTCTCTCACACTCCCTCACTTCATTTTCTCTATATTCTCTCTTCCTCTCTCCCTCAACCATGAAATTCTCCAGAAAATGGGTCATAGAACACACCATGAACTATAAATCTTAATCATCTTGAGGTGTTCTTAAAGGTAAACCCGAAAATCATTCATTTTCCTTCTCTTTTACCTTCAAGTTTTACTTGTTTTTCATGGATTTTCTCCATCTTCTACCCCATTCTATTGTAAAATCATGAACATTTGCACCTACTCATGGTTTTGATGATGATGGTGGTAGGATTTCACCCAAAAACAACATCCATGTTGTAAATGGTGAAATCCAAGGACCTAAACCTAAGTCGAAATCAAGGAAATGCACTTTTCTACATGTTTTGGTGGAAAATCACCACATGCATCCAAAGTTATCTTTCAAAAACGAATTTTAAATACTTCAAACTCATAAATGGTCTTCAAACAAACATGCATGTGATGATCTTCAAGATTAGATGCTAGATCATCAAAGTATGTTGTTAAAAGCTTTCAAATATGTTCATGAATGATTTATTTCCAAATAAATATCTAAAACTCATTTTCTAACCTAATACGATTTTTCCCAAATTCCCATCAGCAAAATAAGATTCTCTGTAAATTTCCAGAAAATAATGCATTTATCTCGAATTACTATAATTAATGCAAGAAAATAGGGAAATAAATCATATAAAATACTTTTTGAGGTCTATAAATCCTAGGAAACTTTGTGGATGACTCCAATGCTAAATAATGACGTCACATTAAATTTCATGGATTTTTGTTACTGTTTAACATGGTTTTGAATTTTCTTTTTGTTTGGCTCCAATAAATCATAAAACCACTTTAGAGAAGGTTAAAGGGCTGCCTAGAAATTTTTGCAGCTTCATCCATATGTTAAAGACTTAGAAAAATATTTTCAGAAATTTTCATAATGCATTCGTATTTTCCCCGATTTTTGTATTTATAATGGCCTAAAAACAGAAAACAATAGTTTTGTTCATCCAAAAATTATGAAAATTTACCAGAACACCTTGTAATACATTAGGAGACTACATAAAAGTTTTGATGATTTTTCTCTTCTATATACGATTTTTTTCCTATTTTCTAAGATTAAATACACTTAAATACACAAAATCGGATTTCAGTATATAAAAACCACATTTGGTATTTTTTCCGGATTATTTACCAAGTTTCTAAATAACGTAAGGCGTGACTTGGCGGCAATCTCAAGCCTCAAGCTTTTCCGAACCTTGGCATGTTATGACATTTGTAAGGCGTGACTTAAGGCTGCAGTTTTCTATATAATTAGTATTTTAATATATATTTTCAACTATTATTCATTTTTATACACATATATGAGTTAAAGCGGCGTTTTGGCAAAGCTTGGCGGCGGGTACAAGCCTTGGAGTCGTGGCGCGCCATGGCGGAGCCATGACGAGCTTTTTAGAACCTTGTTATTTACACAATAAATGAACTTTACAAAAAATTTGGTAATTTACTTTAACTGTTTAATAATTATTCTCCAGTTAATGATTATTTAAGAGTTTAAAACAAAGAAAAATAGAAAGACTAATTGAAAAATATCTTTTATATTTTCACAACTTCTACATGTATAATAAAAGTGTTACAAAAACTTTGGGCACTTTTGGAAACTGTTTACTATTTATTTCAATTTTTATTAGAATAAATGCTCAAAAATCATAAAATTTGGTGAACAGTTTGGAAATCAATTTTTATATTTTTCCCATCTTAACAATGTTTAATAACAGTAATACAAAAAGTTTGGGTAATTTTGGAAACTGGTTTCTAGTTTTCATGAATTTGTATCTATTTAGAGAATTAAATATATGAAAAATGGTTATACATACTCATAATCCACAAAAATTTATCTAGAAGTATTTTAATACATTTAGAACCAAAATATGAAGTTTGGTAATTTTTATTAATTGTTTAGTATTTTTCATGATTTTACGGTTATTCAAGAAACTAAAATGGTGAAAAATAGTTAGACAAATCAAAAGTTCAAGAAAATTTATCTTGAGGTCTTTGACTTCAATTAAAACTGAAATGCAAAGTTTGGGAAATTTTAGAACCAAATTGGTTTAGTTTTTGAATATTAAAACATTGGAACACCTCTTAAAATGTTAAATACTAGCATTTCAATAATGTGAATTTTCCAATTAAATTGTTATATAACAATTGATTCATTGAAATTAAATTTTCATAGAAAAATGTTTATAACTTATCAATATTAAATTTTGACACACTATTGGCATAATCCTATTGTAGTAGTAAGTATACTAGTGTTAGATTTCGATTAGAGACTCACTAGCGAATACCATTATTGTAGGAATCGACAGTGGTACGAGGGGAGCGTAGATCATGGCATCATTTGCATCATCTCAATGTATTGTGAGTATTCACCACTCCTATATTTTTGGTTTTTTTATGTTTTGGGGTGGAAAAGCATGTTCTAAACTATTTATATCCGTTGTATTTATTTAATTGACTCGTATAAACTTGGTTGCTATATTTTGCATATTGTGAGTATTCATCACTCCCCTATTTTCGGTTTTTTTATGTTTTGAGGTGGAAAAGCATGTCCTAAAATATTTATATCCGTTGTATTTATTTAATTGACTCGTATAAACTTAGTTGCTATATTTTGCATATTGTGAGTATTCACCATTCCCCTATTTTTGGTTTTTAAATGTTTTGGGGTGGAAAAGCATGTCCTAAACTATTTTTATGTTCGTTGTATTTATTTTGACTCGTATGAAACTTGGTTGCTATATTTCGTATGTATGTGTATGTTAATTTAATTCATGAGGACTGTATCACGGTTAAGTCCCTGGAATCTCTAGACACAACTCATTAACTCTTTTGAGCCTATGGTTATTATGGATAGCGCTATCAGGAGGTAGACAACTCCTCACTCGCATGATTCGCTTGAGTGCATTTTACCATTTCATACACTATGTTTGTGACACACATAGTAGTCAATAGGGCACGATTTGGTCATTAGGCTTCGGTTGTGAACTCATGAATGGAAACTTGATGCACGTACTATTCTTTATGCACATACGAAACTTGTATTCCCATGTTAGCAACGACACTCGTATACTTATTTTAGCAATGAAACTTGAATACTTATTTTAGCAATGAAACTCGTTTCTCATTATAGCAATAAACTCGTTTATCAATCATAGCAATCAACTTTGTTTCTCATTACAGCAATAAACCTTGTATCTCATTATAACAATGAACTTTTGTTACTAAATACTTATTTACTTGTTTTAGCAACAAACTTGGTTGCTTATTATAGTAACAAACTTGTTTGCTCCTTGTAGCAATGAAACTTGATTACTCATTTTAGTAACAAACTTTATTTCCCATGAAGTTATGAACGTTGCATCTCTTTTGGGCAACATACTTTATTTCTCATGATGAGAACGAACTTTGTTTACACAAACTTATTTACTCATTTTAGCAATATCTTTTTATCTATTGAAACTTATATCAAAATTTTGATTTTGATTCATGAAACCAATATTATTTTTAAACTTGTGAGTACTCACCAACTATTTTTATAGTTGACGCCCGTTTTACATGCTTTTTCAGGAATCATTGAGTAAGTGGCACTTAGGGACACTTCACTTTTAGGAGCATTCGCATGTGTTGTATTTCAATTTACATTGTAATTTCTTTTAAAAGTTGTTCAAACCCATTGTAAATTTGTAATGATTTTTAATACTATGGTTGGTGTTGTCTTTTAACTTTTGCTATGAAACCCTTTATACTGCCACGCCTCGTGTTTCCGCTGTAGCGGGGTGTGATAATGTCCAACTTATCTTAATACTTTTATATAGTTCTAACTATGACATTAAACTGTTGCATGCATGTATTTATGCCTTTATGAAACTAACATTATTTAAATAAACTATAGTTTGTGTGAAAACGTTTAATCAGATAGTTTTTTCCCTTTGCATTTATAGTTTGCATATCCTATATGGTTCAATATACTTAGTTCACTATAAACAATGCTCTGGTACCAATCTGTCACACCCCAAACCAGAATGGCGGAATCGTTCGAGAGCGGATAACTTCATGTTGTATCATAATAGTTTGAGTAAATAGTAAAGAAAGCAAGCACAACCACCATAAATATATTTTAAAAAGTTACATTGTTGCATGTGATACATGTTTCAAAATAAAATTACAATATGATGATTTTATAAGTTTGAAATTGATGCCTGAGCATGACGCCCCTTCCCCAAAAGCTGGTGTTTACCTATATTACTGAATCCTTGAGAAATACAAGTAGTTTTGAAAAAGTGTCAACAATTAAGTTGGTGAGTTCAGAAGCATTTTTGTATTTGAATTGTATGCCTTTATGTATAAAAATGACTGGGTTGGTTTCTAGAAAATCCAATATTTTCCGTAAATGTGTGGTAGTTTTAAAAGTTTCAAAATCCGAAATGTATAAGTATTTTCCATACCTAAAAATGTGTAAGTATATATATATATATATATATATATATATATATATATATATATATATATAATCACAAAGGCATTTGTTAGCCCCGTAAATAAAAATGTGTTAATACTCCATGTGAGTTTTATAACCGTGCTATTGACCCAGACTACCTGTAACAACGTTCTTAAGGCGTTGGAGTGTTATGATATTTGTCACCACAGACTTGCCTGTCTAATTGTAGCTAACAGTTTAGGTGCAGGATTGTCTGTCCCGTATAGATCTATATAGAAGTATCATGCTCTCACTAAAAGAGATTATGGTTTATAATACAATACTTAAAATGCATACTTGAAAGTACGTGAAGTCAAATGTCTCACAAAAGTTAGTATCAATAGATTTACGTATGAAAAGTCCATTTTTCTTGTAAATGTAAGTATTTCCTCTTTATAGTGTTTATAGTATGTAAATATCATGAATATCTCGTAAACTATACTATTATAATTTTTCAAAAACTGTGTTTCATTTGAATGATAAACCTTGGTGTATTACCAACTTTGCATGTAAAGTAGTCTATAATGTTTGTAGTAATGTTATTTTACGTATTTAACATTTAGACATAAGATGTAGGTAAAACATTAGAAATTGTATGTAACGATTTGCATTTTTACACAAGTTTTTCTTGCGTTTCACTTGTATTTTACCCCCTAAAATATAGTAAAAACGTAAAAATATAGAGGTATGAACTCACTTGGTAGAAGTGACGTTTTGATGAAAATGATGTTTAACTCGGGCAACACTTCGACGGGAAAGAAGCAAGTTTCTCGGGAACTTCTCGGGGCTTCAATGTGACATCCCCAAAATCTCGGCCAGAAAAGACCGATTTTCATTTATGCTTTTCAAATAAATTCAGAGTAAATCCTTTTGATTTGAAAGAGTTGCGGAATTTGTTCCCAAAACAAAACATGATAAAACAATGTTTACCAAAGCATTTCATAAAGGAAATGTATTTTTCATTATATAATCAAAACTCGGGGTTTCATGTTCCGATATAGACCAACAAGCATAAACGATAACATTACAAGTCATTCAACAAATATTTACATATACAGACTTGTAAACAAAACGACTTGATGGTTCATCCATCTTACGCCCTTGCGCCACTTCCTGTAATACAAATAAAACTGAGTGGGTCAGGCTTGGTGTAACAGCCCGGAATTTCAGGTATTGCTTTAAAAATTGCTTTGGGGGCATTTTTGGTTGGGACTCGGCGAGTTGGAGCCAGACTCGCCGAGTAGGGTCACAGACTTGGTCGCGGGTTCACGACTGGACTCGACGAGTCCAGAATGGACTCGGCGAGTCGACGCTGCTCAGCAGAAACCCTAGCCGTTTGGTTTGCGATCGTATATAACGCCTCTTAGGCCGTCATTGCCGTCTTTTGGTCGATTGGAGAAGCACCTAAACATCTCTGAACATTTAGAATCGGAGGGAAGGTTGTTGGGGCTTTGAAGGAATTGCTAGACAAGAAGAAGGAAAGTTTGGCCAAAGGAAGATCAAGTGGGTCGAGTTCTGAAGCTTGGGGACACAGAGAACACGTTCCAGGTATCATTTCGATTCGTTTATGTCATTTTGATGTGTTCATGGATTTAGGGTTTAGGAAACCCATTTGGTGATTTGAGGGATTGTTATGCTGTTATACGAACGTTTATACTCCAGTAATAGGATGTCTAGAGGTACAGGAAGTCCCACGTGTGTGTGGTTCGGAATCATACGTAATTCAGGAAGCAGTTGATCGACTGCATGGCATGGACTCGCCGAGTCGTAGGAACAGACTCGGCGAGTAGCTTGAAGATTTACTGGGACTCGCCGAGTTGCTCTTCAAACTCGGCGAGTAGCTTGAAGGTTCACTGGAACTCGCCGAGTCGTTCTTCAGACTCGGCGAGTGGAGTCGGGGTGGCCCCACGATTCTTCCACGTGGATCTCGTCGAGTCAAGGGGGATACTCGACGAGTAGAAAAGGGAACATCAGGGAAAGTTGGGGAGGACGTCTTGACTCGTCGAGTCACCTTGGTACTCGACGAGTCCGGTCCAGTTGACCGTTGACCAGAGTTGACCTGCATGTAGTTCCTTAAGGTCAGTTGTATTGAATGACAAGATTATTAACAAGGGTATATGGTATTATAGGGAGTCTGCAGATCGGTGGATCGAGTGCGGGTGATTTCAAGAGTTGATAGTATTCATTACCACGAGGTGAGTCTTCTCACTATACTGTACCCGGAAGGGTTTGATCGTGTGACCGGAAGGTCGGATATGTTATGTGTTATATATGCTATATATGTGTTATGTGATATGCATGTTATGTTTGTTCTATGGGCCGGGAGGCAATGTACTATGTGACAGTAAGGTAAGGTCACGCATGAAATAAGATATACGTGCCATATGTGTTTAAGTAATTGTATTATGTGTTGAATATGTTACGGGCCGGAAGGCAATCACCTCATGGGCCGGAAGGCGTTGTACTGTGGACCGGAAGGTCAGGGCCTGGAAAGGCGTGTATGTGTAAGTGGTATACTGGGGGACTCACTAAGCATTTATGCTTACAAGTTGTTATGTATGTGTTTCAGGTACTAGCGAGGACCGTGGGAAGGCGCCGGCATGATGTATACACACTGCTGCTGATTGAGATCTTGGGGGATTTAATTATGTATTGATATGAAACATGAAATAAATATTTTGGTTGAATGAAATCACTTTATTTTAAATGAAAATTTTATTTGAAAATTTGCGTTGTTACAATTGGTATCAGAGCCTTGGTTTGAGGGATTCGGGTGTACCTTCGGGTGTAACTGAACTCAAACCGAGGATTTGAGGAAAAATATTTAAAAAAAAAATAATCAAGACATAAACTTTTATAAATGGCAAAGTGGTAAATAAATAAGAAGCAGTGTGTACGATCAGCCAGCGCCCGAACGGTAAAGATCCCCAGAATACCTTACAATGTTATATTATGCAATGAATTATGAATTGTTATGCATGCTAGAAGACTAGGTATTCATGATAGGACTAGAGTGACCTGATTTGTGATGCCTTAGTCTAGGGAGTTTGCCGATATGAGATATATGATAGTGTGCAGGTAGATATTGCATATTAAAGGTAGAGTACTCACTATTCGGGGTTTGGGGAGGAAGATTTGGGACGAATACTGATACGGTGTGGTCGGTAGTATTGGGCCCGTACTACCGAAGACACCGGGTCAGTGGGCGACCCAAGTAAGAATTCCTGGATGTCGGAGACTGAGTAGGGTTGCGTTATCGAGTGCAACAGTAGTTGATGGAGTCTTTGATAATCTTATGTTATATTTCAGAGACATTATGGTTACGACACGCCATGGAGCGAGTTCGAGCGGTGCGAGTGACGAGGAGATTCGTCAGATGATTCAGGAAGAGGTAGCTACGGCAGTTCGGGCTGAGATCCCAGAGATGTTTGGGTCTATCAAGACCACCTTGATGGAGGAGTTTGAGGAGCGGTATGCCGCACTGACTGAGGCTGCAGTCGCTGCCGCCACCGCAGCTGTGGCCGCTGCCAGGCCGCAAGGGGGCGATTCGTTGATGTTTCGGGAATTCAACAACACGAAACCCCCTGAGTTCGATGGGACACAGGATCCGATTGCTGCGATGAGGTGGATCACTGATATTGAGGGGTGCTTCTACACTTGCTCATGCCCGGAGCACCTGAGGGTACGGTTCACCTTGAACCAGCTCCGTTTGGGAGCGAAGGATTGGTGGAAGTTCGTGACGGCGAACTTCACTCAGGCAGAGATTTCAGCGGTGACATGGGGGAGGTTTACTGAGATGTTCAGGGACGAGTACGTTCCCCCAGTGGAGAGGGAACGATTGATTCAGGAGTTCTTGACCCTTAAGTAGGGTACTGATTCTGTGGCGGTGATCACACGGAAGTTCCATGAGAGGGTGATGTTCTGCCCCGAACTGGTGTCTACAGAGCAGTCACGGATGAGCCGGTATTTAGGCGTTTTGAAGAGGGAAATCCGGGAGTTTGTGTCAAACTCCACCTACCGTACTTTCACTGAGCTTCAGGCAAATGCCAGGAAGCGCGAGATCGAGTTAGAGACTCAGGCCAGGGAGGAGGCCGAGTCTCGACAGACGGATAGGTGACCGGCTCAGTCCCAGCCGGCGGCCAAGCGGATCAAGTCCGCTGATTTGAAGATGGGAGGTTCGAAGAGCCGTACTTGCGGAAAGTGCGGCAAGGGTCACGAGGGGGCGTGTCGAGCGGGTGCTTGCTACAAGTGTGGCAAGGAAGGACACATTGCCAGGGATTGTCCTAAGGGGTTTTTGGTTTGCTTTCACTGCAACCAGACAGGCCATCGGAAGGCCGAGTGCCCGCAGCTTCGTCAGGGATCTATACCTGCTACCAGGACTACCGAGACACGACCGGCGAAGGTCGAGGCCCCGAGGGCTCGCGGGAGAGCCTTTCAGCTGACTGCGGAGGAGGTCCGCGCTGCACCCGATGTTGTGGCAGGTATACTATAATTCGCGTATTTATTTAAAGTTGAAATGTTATGCTTATGTTAATATATGTGTAGGTACTTTTCTTGTGAATTCTATGCCTGCTCTTGTGTTATTTGATTCGGGTGCAAGTAGATCTTTTGTATCTTTAACTTTTAGTCAGCATATACGTATTAGTCGTGAGCCGTTAAGTCGGCCTCTGAGCGTTTCCATAGCGGCTGAGAGGGTGGTTTGTGCTACGGAGGTCCTTCGGGGATGCGTACTAGAGATTTTTGGGGTTGCGTTTCCGATTGACCTAGTTCCTATTGCGATGGGTGATGTCTGTGTCATCGTGGGCATGGACTGGTTGAGCCGATTCAGCGCTGTCATCGACTGTGAGCGCCAACTGGTGACTATACGAGACCCTAGTGGGGGAGTTCTTACGGTGTACGGCGAGGGTACCCGTACGGGATCAGCTTTTTGCTCGGCTACCAGGGCGAGACAATGTCTACAGCAGGGATGTAAGGGTTTTGTGGCGTATGTGATGGATACGCGGGAGGCTTCCGAGCGACCGAGGTCAGTGGAGGAGGTACCAGTGGTGCGCGAGTTTCCAGATGTCTTTCCCGAGGATTTGCCGGGAGTACCTCCTGCGAGGCAAGTGGAGTTTGGTATCGATCTGATTCCGGGGGCTGCGCCTATTGCGAAGGTGCCATATCGTCTTGCACCTCCAGAGATGCAAGAGTTGTCCTCGCAACTTCAGGAGTTGCTGGGGAAGGGATTTATTCGGCCGAGTAGCTCGCCGTGGGGAGCACCGATTCTGTTCGTCAAGAAGAAGGATGGTTCACACCGGATGTGCATTGATTACCGGGAGCTGAACAAGGTAACGGTCAAGAACCGTTATCCGTTACCAAGGATCGATGATTTATTTGATCAGTTGCAAGGGGCATCTTGGTTTTCCAAGATCGATCTCAGATCAGGGTACCATCAGGTAAGGGTGCGGGATGAAGACGTCCAGAAGACAGCATTTAGGACGCGGTATGGGCATTACGAGTTCGTGGTGATGCCTTTCGGGCTCACCAATGCCCCGGCAGTGTTCATGGATCTCATGAACAGGGTATGCAGGCCGATGCTGGATCGGTCCGTGATTGTATTTATCGATGACATTCTGGTGTATTCGCGATCTAGAGAGCAGCATGAGGGGCATTTGCGGGAGGTCCTTGAGGTACTGAGGTTGGAGAAGCTATATGCAAAGTTCTCCAAATGTGACTTCTGGTTGCGGGAGGTCCAATTTCTTGGACATGTCATTAATCAGGCGGGGATATTGGTCGATCCGGCCAAGGTTGAGGCGGTGATGAGTTGGGAGGTACCGAAGTCACCTTCGGAGATCAGGAGTTTTCTTGGGTTGGCAGGATACTATCGGAGGTTTATTAAGGACTTCTCCAAGATCGCGGTGTCGCTCACCAGATTGACCCGGAAGGGTGTTGCATTCTCATGGGGACCTGAGCAGCAGATGTCTTTCGAGACACTTCACCAGAGACTGTGCGAAGCCCCGGTGTTGGCGCTCCCGGAAGGGATGGAAGATTTTGTCGTATATTGCGACGCATCGACTTCGGGGTTGGGTGTAGTGTTGATGCAGAGAGGTCACGTGATAGCTTATGCATCGAGGCAGCTAAAGCCTCATGAGGCGAGATATCCCACGCATGATTTGGAGTTGGGGGCAGTAGTGTTCGCTCTCAAGATTTGGCGCCACTACCAGTATGGGGTTCGATGTACGATATACACGGATCATAAGAGTTTGAAATATTTGATGGATCAGCCCAACCTAAATATGCGTCAGAGGAGGTGGTTGGATGTGGTCAAGGATTATGATTGTGAAATCCTGTACCACCCGGGCAAGGCTAATGTGGTAGCCGATGCATTGAGCCGCAGGGCGGAGAATACTCCATTGCAAGATGTATGTCTGAGACTGACAGTGATTACTCCGATATTGGAAGCTATTCGAGGAGCACATGCCGAGGTTATGAGATCCGGGATGCAGAAGAAAGAGCGGGTCGTGGGGTTAATTTCAGAGTTCGTTAAGGAGGGTCGAGGACTTCTGACGTTTCAGGGTCGGATTTGGGTACCATTCGTGGGCGGTACGCGTGCTACTTTGATGGAGGAGGCTCATAGGTCGAAATTCTCGATCCATCCGGGTCCTACGAAGATGTATTTGGACTTGAGGAGGGAATATTGGTGGCCTTGCATGAAAAGAGACGTCGCGTGGTTCGTTGAGAGGTGTTTGACCTGCCGTAGGGTCAAAGCCGAGCATCAGAGACCGCATGGTAAGTTGCAGCCTTTGGAGATTCCTGAGTGGAAGTGGGAACAGATTACTATGGATTTCATCACCAAATTGCCGAGAACTACCAGAGGAGTCGATGCAATTTGGGTGATTGTGGATAGACTGACGAAAAGTGCACACTTCCTTGCCATCAGCGAAAGTTCATCAGCGGAGAAGTTAGCGGAGTTATATGTGAGAGAAGTAGTATCTCAGCATGGAGTGCCGATCTCGATTGTTTCGGACCGTGATGTACGTTTCACTTCCAGGTTCTGGAAGAAATTTCATGAGGAGCTGGGTACTAAACTGCATTTTAGTACCACATACCATCCCCAGACCGACGGACAGAGCGAGCGGACGATTCAGACGTTGGAGGACATGCTTCGAGCGTGTGTGTTAGACTTCGGGGGTATCTGGGATGCGTATTTACCTTTGGCAGAGTTTTCCTACAACAACAGCCATCATTCGAGCATTGGTATGCCACCTTTTGAGTTGTTGTATGGTAGGAGGTGTCGGACTCCCATTTGCTGGGGAGAGGTGGGACAGAGAGTGATGGGTAGTACGGAAATCGTACTCCAGACGACAGAGCAGATTCAGCAGGTTAGGCAGAGATTATTGACCGCCCAGAGCCGACAGAAGAGTTATGCGGACAGACGCCGGTCCGAGCTGGAATTCCAGGTTGGCGATTTCGTTCTCCTAAAGGTTTCTCCTTGGAAGGGAGTGATCCGGTTTAGAAAGAGGGGCAAGTTGGGGCCCCGGTTCATAGGTCCATTTCGTGTGGTTGCGAGGGTAGGTCGGGTAGCCTATCGATTGGAGTTGCCAGCAGAGTTGGGACAGATTCACAATACCTTTCATGTATCACAGTTGAGGAAGTGCATAGCCGATGAATCGGCAGTGGTACCGTTAGAGGATATTCAGGTGGATGCGAGCCTGAATTACGCCGAGAGACCGGTAGCTATTAGGGATCGGAAGATCAAGGTTCCACGGAACAAGGAAGTACCTCTGGTGTTGGTTCAGTGGCAACATCGGAAAGGATCGGAGATGACTTGGGAGCCGGAGCGTGAGATGCGGGAGCAACATCCGGAGTTATTCGCAGAGTGAGACTTCGAGGGCGAAGTCTAGTTCTAGTGGGGGAGAGTTGTAACAGCCCGGAATTTCCGGTATTGCTTTAAAAATTGCTTTGGGGGCATTTTTGGTTGGGACTCGGCGAGTTGGAGCCAGACTCGCCGAGTAGGGTCACAGACTTGGTCGCGGGTTCGCGACTGGACTCGACGAGTCCAGAATGGACTCGGTGAGTCGACGCTGCTCAGCAGAAACCCTAGCCGTTTGGTTTGCGATCGTATATAACACCTCTTAGGCCGTCATTGCCGTCTTTTGGTCGATTGGAGAAGCACCTAAACATCTGTGAACATTTAGAATCGGAGGGAAGGTTGTTGGGGCTTTGAAGGAATTGCTAGACAAGAAGAAGGAAAGTTTGGCCAAAGGAAGATCAAGTGGGTTGAGTTCTGAAGCTTGGGGACACAGAGAACACGTTCCAGGTATCATTTCGATTCGTTTCTGTCATTTTGATGTGTTCATGGATTTAGGGTTTAGGAAACCCATTTGGTGATTTGAGGGATTGTTATGCTGTTATACGAACGTTTATACTCCAGTAATAGGATGTCTAGAGGTACAGGAAGTCCCACGTGTGTGTGGTTCGGAATCATACGTAATTCAGGAAGCAGTTGATCGACTGCATGGCATGGACTCGCCGAGTCGTAGGAACAGACTCGGCGAGTAGCTTGAAGATTTACTGGGACTCGCCGAGTTGCTCTTCAGACTCGGCGAGTAGCTTGAAGGTTCACTGGAACTCGCCGAGTCGTTCTTCAAACTCGGCGAGTGGAGTCGGGGTGGCCCCACGATTCTTCCACGTGGATCTCGTCGAGTCAAGGGGGATACTCGACGAGTAGAAAAGGGAACATCAGGGAAAGTTGGGGAGGACGTCTCGACTCGTCGAGTCACCTTGGTACTCGACGAGTCCGGTCCAGTTGACCGTTGACCAGAGTTGACCTGCATGTAGTTCCTTAAGGTCAGTTGTATTGAATGACAAGATTATTAACAAGGGTATATGGTATTATAGGGAGTCTGCAGATCGGCGGATCGAGTGCGGGTGATTTCAAGAGTTGATAGTATTCATTACCATGAGGTGAGTCTTCTCACTATACTGTACCCGGAAGGGTTTGATCGTGTGACCGGAAGGTCGGATATGTTATGTGTTATATATGCTATATATGTGTTATGTGATATGCATGTTATGTTTGTTCTATGGGCCGGGAGGCAATGTACTATGTGACAGTAAGGTAAGGTCACGCATGAAATAAGATATACGTGCCATATGTGTTTAAGTAATTGTATTATGTGTTGAATATGTTACGGGCCGGAAGGCAATCACCTCATGGGCCGGAAGGCGTTGTACTGTGGACCGGAAGGTCAGGGCCTGGAAAGGCGTGTATGTGTAAGTGGTATACTGGGGGACTCACTAAGCATTTATGCTTACAAGTTGTTATGTATGTGTTTCAGGTACTAGCGAGGACCGTGGGAAGGCGCCGGCATGATGTATACACACTGCTGCTGATTGAGATCTTGGGGGATTTAATTATGTATTGATATGAAACATGAAATAAATATTTTGGTTGAATGAAATCACTTTATTTTAAATGAAAAATTTATTTGAAAATTTGCGTTGTTACACTTGGGAGCCTGGTGAGCATATAGGGTTTTCAACCCACAATAAATAATTAAATTAATTATTATCAACCAACAATAACTCAGTTACCCATTACCGTTATTCTCACTTTACGTCCCTAAAATAAGTAACATAAGGGACCTAATCTAAGAATATTTTCATCGGGGTGACAACACATGCTGCAGGGGTTCCTCAGCAATATAAGTCAAATAAGGCAACCATGAGGGGGATGGAATACAGCGAATGAACACCCAAGTTCATTAACACCTACAGGTTATGAGCCTGCTAGCGTTCCACTGGACTGTCTAGAAAAGTCCGTGGTCGTCATCTAAATTCCGCTAGATGACTGGATCAAAACAACAACGAGGCCTCTCATCTGTTTATTACACACCAATTATCTAGCCATGTTCTACCCAACATATTAGTAGATAAAAACATACATTTTTATACATATTTTCAAAACCTGTATAGCATGCTTGATCAATACATTTTCCACATAACAGATGAGGCACACACACATAACACGTATTTGATATAGAAATAATCAGATCTGTAAGATAGAAGAAAGTGAATATACATTCACACACATAACAACAAAATATACACATAACACGTATCTCGTATAAAATACTTCATAATTATACGTTAGGAGAAAGTAACAACGCACTCACACGTATAAACAACAATATACTTAATACACTCAAACCATACTTGTATTATTATTGCGTTTATGAAAGGTAGTATACACTCACTTGATCAGAAGATGATCAGACAACACTACGACTTGCAAAAGTCATAATCCTCAGCAGATCTGGAAGATCTCTACGAAAATCAAACTTCTTGTGGGCAGAGCTTCGGCTCGGAAACCACACTTCTTGGGATCTTCGGGATCTCGGGACTCGCTTCGGGACTCGGGAATATTACCGAGGCTTCGGGATGGATTCGGGGGTAAAAACGCAGAGCTTCGGCACAAAAACGAGAGGAAATTAGCAATAAAACCCGGACCCCTCGCATCCTATTTATAGGAGGCTGGAACCCCCTCGTACGCGGGGCGTACAGGCTCCGAAATGCGTCACTGCATGCGTCATCCGAAGTGTCGACACTCTGGCTATACGCGGGGCGTACCTCGGATCAGATTTGTGACTTGCCTTCGGATAATACCGAAATTAAATAATTAAATTTAATTATTAATTATTTAATAAACTTCGAAAATTCATATCTTCTTCATACGAGCTCCGTTTTCGACGTTCTTTATATCCACGCGAAGGTAAGACTACGCTCTACATCTTTCATTTAGACTCCGTAGGCTAATTTTGAATTTATTTTTTATTATTTATTTTTAATAGGCCGGGATAGAAAATTTCGTTATAAATTCACAACTTCTTCGTTTGACGTCCGTTCTCGCCTAACTTTTTATCGCTTTGATACTAAAAACGAGATCTTCGATTCTAGTTTAGATCACTAAGGCTAAATATCGCTCTAACGTAAATTTCACTTTTTACGTTATTCAGCGGTGCCGGTTCTGTCGCGAAACTTCGACAGGTCATAACTTCCTCGTTATAACTCGGATTTCGGCATTCTTTATATCTTCGGAAACCTTGTTTCAACTACTACAACATTATCTAAAGATATCAAGTTTATTTTACACTTAAATTTTGACGCTTATTTTTATTCTTAATTAATCAAACCACATAATTAAGCAATTAAGCACATAATACTCAAATAATACAATCTTATTATTTCAAAACGGGTTACAAAGGTTAACCTAGACTATCACATTGCTAAAAATGGCAAGCCCAGAAACACAGGCGTTACATTCAAACTTCTGTTAGAGTTTGGATATTAAAATGGGGCGTTGGGGTAGATGCGAGAGGTTAAACACAGAGCAAATGTACTAGAGAGGATAGAAATGAGCAGCCGAACTTGGAACCCTCGACCTCTATTTATAGGCTGTATTTTCAGGGTCCACGTCGTGAACATGGAGTTGTTCACGTCGTGAGCTCGATCTTAATTCTTTTGTAGACTTGACGTCTAGTAGCCCGGATCTGGCACACATTAGTCACAAGCTCACGTCGTGAATTTCAGGTTCACGTTGTGAGTTGTCTGATAGTGTGGGGTTTCGTATCCCGAACTTCAAAAATTCATATCTCTCGCTAACAAGCTCTGATTTCGACGTTCTTTGTATCCACGCGTAGGTGAGATTATGCGTTACAACTTTCGTTGAGATTTCATAGACTAATTTTGAATTTACATTTAATATTATATTTTTAACAGCCGAGACTGAAAAAGTCCGTTAAAAATCCATAACTTCTTCATCCGACGTCCGTTTTTGTCTGTATTTTTACTGTTTTACTACTATTTTCGAGGTCTTCGATTCTCGTTTATATGGTATTGGCTATAGTTGTCTATTGCTATAATTGGAACTTAGAAAAATCATAACTTCCTCATATAAAGTCAGATTTGGAAGTTCTTTTTATATATGTTTACGGTTTAATGATATCTACGACTTTTATTTAGATACCTAGGGCTAAATAGTATTTTATTGACATTTCACGTTTTATGCTTAACAGTGATTACCGACTGTGTTGTAGAGCTTCAATTGGTCATAACCTCTTCGTTATAACTCAGATTTTATTGTTCTTTATATTTTTGAAAGCCTTGTTAAGATATCTACCACTTAGAACATTCACATTGAGATTTTTGAACATTTCATTTTGTTGCTATTTTTGTTATCATCTCAAAATAGGTTACAATACTTGACTTTAAGTCATTACTTTGACTTGAAATATCGGGTTGTTACATGGTTGTGTTAAGAACTTTAAAACTTTGCATGTAATGGTGTGTATCCACATTTTGGTAATGAATTAATTTGTTTTGTGTACTACCCTTCAAAGATCAATTTATAACATTGTACATTTCAATTGCAAATCAAAACCATCTTAAAGATGCATTTACAATACACTTAACAATTAGATTTCAAAACATTCAAGAAATTCAACAATCAACTATAACAAACTACATTCCATTACCATTACCATACCACTCCATTACACATTAATCTGATATATAAAACAAATACAACAACACCAACTCCAAAACCCCCTACATAAACTGAAAGCAAAAAATATCCCTATTCGATTAAAATAAAAAAAACCCTGCAATAGTTACAAACCAAAAACCAAAACTACATTACCATCCAAACTTTCACAAGATACTTAGAGATTAAAATAAAACCAAAAAAGAACACCCATGAACAAAACAACATCAACTGGTAATTACATAATTCTTCACTCACAATGACAACCTTATCTTCCAATCGGTTCGTTGATTTTATCAAACCTGGAATCACCACTAATGCCCTAGCACACATAGGAGGATCAGGCCATCAAATGAACCCACGTCTTGTACAGTTCAAAAATTGTCTTCCAGGGTTACGATCCGTGCATGAAGTAATATTTATTGCTTCATTCCCACATCTACAAGTCACCATCTTTGAATCAGAAGCGATTGGATATCGCAAAGGGTGCAGCGGTAGAGCAACAATGGAAATAAGTAGAGGGATGATGATCGCAGAAAGGTAAAGGGTTTTCCCAAAAAATCGGACATGCAATTTCTTTTAAAGAGAGAAGGTTACAACTGAAATGACAAAATCCCCCCCGCAATATAATATTGAAAAATGAGTTAACGGTAAAATACTAACGAAGTGAGTCGGAAGGACCATATGTTAAAAGTTTTAAAACCACAGGGACGGTCCGTGAGGTTTTTGTAAATTAGGGACCAAACTTTAGATTTTCGGAAATCATAGGGACCATTTTTGAAGTTTTTTCATTTGTAAGTTAAAGTTGTGTTTTCATATTATCACATCTTATTCTTGATTTATCACCATTCGTCTCCTCTCCGCTTGCATTTTCTGAAAATCGCTGCTGAGTTCAAAATTTTGAATTTCCATATTTTCCTAATTTCTTATTTGAGCGATATATAGATATGGGTGAATGGGTAAAACTCTAAATAATTGAGTTCTGATAAATGTATGTTTATATCATATGATGTACATTTGTTTATAAATAGCTCTTTACTACGTTTATGGGTAGACGACTATAGAATATAAATGGGTATACTAAGGTAATCCAATCTTTCAAGATTAAGTATAAATAAGTCAAAATAATTTATTGGGTAATTCCCTTCGCATTTTCTTCAATAATTATATCAAACTAATGAAAATTTGAGAGTAAATTAAGAATCTTATGATTCATTCAATCGATTCAAGTTAGATATATCTTATTCAATTTTCATCATCAGTAAAATCATTAGTTTGATAGATTCTTTTGACATTCTTTCTAATATTATTGCAAATTGCAAATTGATGCATATATGAAGCTAAATACAGATTATGATGTTTCATTTAAGAGATAAAATATATTCTATTTGAGGTTATTGGGCTGATGTTTGTAAGTAACTTTTTAAATGAAACAAAAATCTATACTCTTCAACTGCTAATGTTCTCTGGATGAATAGAGGTAAATATCGTTTTATATGATGATGTTTTAGGTCCAACATATGACAAAATTTTTATATCAGGTGCTCAACATTTTATTACATCTGATCTTCCATTAGTTTCAACCAATGTTGTAACAATCCCGATTACCTCCTAATTAATATCCGATTAATCCCTAGTAAACAAACATACCACCAAGCATATATGGGTTGCTGGCCTACCCCTTCTATTTATTTCAACCGGATACTGCCAAGCATATATGGGTGCTGGCCTACCCCTTCAGTCTATTTCAACAGGATACTGCCAATCATATCTGGGTGCTAGCCTGACCTTCGGTCTATTTCAACCGGATACTGGGTCTATTTCACCCGTACTACTACCACATAATATCATAACAGTATTCACCGAGTCATCAAGCAAATACAAACATGGCTGAAAATTATCACGAAAGCAATCATCATGCTATAACATAACTAGTGGTTCAGCCTTGGTGACTTCGACCCATGGCTACTATGAAGGAAGACTTACCTTAGCCTATGGGTATCAAATCCCACTCAGTGGATGACTCATGGACTCCTCTCCCTATCACATAAGCACAAAACCCTAGTTATAAGTTAAGTCATAATCTAACCCAAAGGTCCAAAAACCTAGTCCTTGACTTAAGGCAAAAAGACTCATCTGCCTTTGCCTTATTGGGCCTCCTTCTCTCTAAGGCCCAAAACCATAAAACCCAAAGATGCATCTAAGCCCACCATAGGGCCTTTAAGGCCCACTATAGCCTAAGGACCCCAAACATGGCCTTAGGCCCAAAAAGGACTTGATACACTCAGGTGGGCCCGAGGCCTAACTTTCTCAAGTCTAAAGCCCAACACCAAACATGCCCAAAATCTTCCAAGGCAACAGATCGCGTACGTGCAATGTACTTTCTTTGTACGCCTAGCATATGTTAGTGTTGACCAAGGTCGAGGCGTTGACCCGTTATGCGCAGCGTACAATTGAGTACGCATGGTGTACTGGTCTACCGACCCAAACTTAGCTCCATGTCTCAATCCCTTAAGAGCTTACGTCCAAAACTTAGATCCAGACCCTAGAAACTTCCTAAGCCATAAAGTTGAAAACTTTATGCTTTTGCATGCAAGTATGGGGCTCAAAACATGAATCAAGTCCATAAGCACACTTGGTTGGTCCCTTACACTTGCATGGTTGAGGCTTAACCATCAAGATCTGATTTTTATGACTCCAAACACCTCCAAGATCTCAAAAGAATAACTAATCTGGTATGAAGTTTCTTAACTCCAAGAATCCATATGGGACCAAAAGATGACATTTTCCACTGTAAAAACCAGATCTAAGCTTGCAATGGTCAAGGTTTGAGCTTTATACCTTCAATGGGTCAGAAACGGTCCCAAACATTTGGATCTACAAGCTCTTCCCACATCCTTGCTTCTTATCAAGCTTCATTCTTCTTCAAAGGCTCTAAAGAACACCAAAAATCACTCAAGATGCTCACAATGGCACTAAGGTGGCTTAGGGTTCGAGATTTTCACTTCAAGGGAAATGTAGGCTGAAAATGTAATGGACTTGGGGGACTTATGGTCCTTAAATATGGTGCAAACCCTAAAGACTAGGTTTTCTTCAGATATTAGTACGCAATTCATACACCACGTACACCCAAGATACATGGTTAAGATCCACGACCAAACTATGGATAGTACGCTAAGCGTACTCAATGAGTACGCCCCACGTACTAACCAAGGGACTAAAATGGAAGAGATTTTAAATTAATGACTTAAATGGAGCTTACCAAAACATGGATGTTACATCTTAACTCTAACAATAAAATTGTGCTCACTACACTCATGGACAACAAGATATATATATATATATATATATATATACACACACACACACTTTAATTTTATGTGTTTAGACAATGCTACTTTATTTTTTTTGACTTTATGCTTCTCTACTTTAAGACTTTTGAACATAAGCTGCTAGAATTTTAGTTTACTATGACTTTTTTCTTCAAAAATTCTTTTTAACTTTTATTTTACCAAAGAGGTAAATATTGTACATTATTCTAATAACATTTGTCTATACATGTTCTTATCTATCGATAGTGACCTTATCCGACTTACTCCTTTGGAAAAGATCAGCATGTCATTCCTTTGGTGCAACATCTTTTGAGTAGAACTAGTTGACACTAACTCTGCATCTCTTCTTCAGCACTAACTGCTCTCTCCCTAACGCTGATGGTCACGCTGATTGACATGTTGTATCCTGTTGATGAGACAGATTAGAGATAACCATGCAAAAATATGTTCTTCGGGACACATATCTCTTTGGCCGTGAATAGCATATTTCTGTTGCAATGGGATGAAGTGAAGTTAGATAACATAGCATGTCTAATTTATATTGACGTTGTTAATACAACACCATTCCCCTTAAAAATCCAAAGGTGTCTTCAACAAGACAATGGTCGCACCTTATCTTCTCTCATGGATCACAACGAGTGGAACCTTTGAGTTTTGTCTTGGTGACTTTCATAACTCGAAGGTTACAAAGGTTGCATCTTCTAAACTTGCTGGTTACAAATACTAGTTCATGTTCTTCTCTTGTTAATGACGACATGAAGATTGGAGCCAATATGCAAAAACCTCAACGATTAAAGGTATTCTCTCTTTTTGATTTCTATGAATTATGTTTGTGTTTGATATATTTGATCTTTTTTCCTTATTCTTTTATAGACAGTGTTGAGAGGTAGATATCTCGGAAAATGGAAACATATTTATGACTCTTCATTTCATAAAATTTGATGAATCGAGTCTTTATCATGTTTCGGAAAAAGCTGCACAAATATCGCCTTTAGAATGTTTCCTTGGTTGACTAAATTTTTTGTGTGTATATTATTTATTATTTTGTCTTTGTACCTTTTTAAAGGAATTGATGCTAGCATTTTTTATGCCAAGTATATTAAAATTTACAAATAATCGTCCCTAGAAGCATGTTGCTGTTTGTGCCTAAATCTCTCTATGTATCTCATCTTTGAGACCATCTGCTAAGATGAAATTGAGTCACCCCTCACAATGATTGTCTAGCATCATCTAAACTTTCTAAGTGAGATTTCCTGGTCCAAATAAAAAAATTATAGAAAGTCTAGGGTGTTCATTCTTAGTTAACTATCTTGCATGACTTTTTCCCTTGAAGCATGCCTTCCATATGCATCAAGTCTCATGTTCTACCGAAACATTGAGCATAACCTTAATGGATTACCATGATTTCAGAGTCATCAACATAAGAGTTACTTGTGTCGTCCATAAATGACAAAGGGTTATTCATGTCCTTGACATCCTAGTCTGAGTTATGACATTGTGCCACTTCAAATTGACGGGAGATCTATGATTCTGGACTACAACTAAATCTACGATGCAAGGATTAAAACACTTCTTGCTGATGTCACATTGTTAATGATTCATGATGATTCCACCTCAGCGTGACTGAAACAATCCATTCTCATTTTATTATTTAGAGCTTTATGATTTAGCGTAATGTACCATATGCTGATGAGAGCTTGAAAAATCTATGTTGTTAGTTAAGCTAAAACACCATAGCTTATCACATATATCAATCCATTATCTCCATATTTTCTTCTTTAGAATTTTATGATTCAGCATATGAAGCTAGATGCTGATGAGAATTCAACTTTTTTTGCCGATGGGTACATTTTAATACCAGAATGTATTACACGCATCATACCACTCTTTCCCTTTTCTTCTAATAAAACTGATTAATGATTCAACGTAGGAAACCACACATTAATGACATATCGCAATACTATATCGGTGAATGGTAGTTTAATCCCACACTATCAGGAGACATCATAAACTTATTACAAGATGCAACTCTGATATGCTGATTGCTTTCGCTGATGACCATTGAAGCTGATGCCATGTCTCACTGATGGAACTTCCTTATCTCAATGATAACTTTTTATAACAATTAAAAGATCTATCAATATCTTGGGATATGATATTTTTACGGTGCCGATCTCTTCTATCATTGGTTACATAAAAGGGAAGAAATTTTATAGATAAATTGGGGAAATTTTCTACTAGGTTATTCTCACAAGTCATTCGAGTAATTGATTTTCTCTCGAAAAAGGCTCCCTCAACCATCATCTTCCTCAAGTAGTCACAATGTCAAAGCCTTTGTACGAGTTTTCCCCTAACTCTAATTTCGTCAAAGGTCCTCATGCCCCTAATTCTCCCGTCATCATTCAAGCTTCTAGTCATTTTTGAAGAGTAATTGCAATCTATTAAATTATCCTAACTCCCTAGTAGTAGCTCCAAGTTCTAACCCTCAAACCATGCGACCAAAGTCCATTTCCTACAATCATATTTAGCTCACTTCACTTAAGTTGCCTTCTTCATTTTAGTACTCGGAATGCCATCAAAATGTGATCATCATATTATGTATTAAGAGTCTAACAATAGGAACTTATAAAACAACGGAGTTAGATAATGGATGTACCTGAAGTAGAGTCATACGAATTGACTTTACCATCTCTGAGATACTTCAGGTACTATGGGTAGCTCCGCGACTAATGTCCCTTCAATTGGAAGTAGAAACAAATGGACTCTTTGGGTTTAACACATGGAACGATATCAGAACTAGCCTTTTCTTACCCTTACGATCATATGGTTTGATCTTGGACGACCGCTTTCCATTGGGAAGAGAAATCTTTTCTAGACCACCAATGTTACCATTGCCAATGTCGATGAAAACCTTGGAATTAGACCCAAAGCATATCTACTTTAGATGTGTTCTTAAGAATTTCTACCTCAGCAACCACCAATATTTCGGTCAGATCTATTAAGGTCACACTGAGATTCCTCATATGAACGTTCTCATCAAACTGACCATATGGCTTAGGAAGCGAGACAAAGAACCAAATTAATGGCTTGCTCCCTTGGTGTTGCACCCACAAACCAGGATGGCGGAAACATCCGGGGGTGGATGACTTCATGTACAATATCATAACAATGAGTATAATAGTGATCAAAATATAATTGAAAATGTTACATTGTTTCATGAGTTACATGTTTCAAAATCAATTACAATATGATGTCAAAACTGATTTGTCTGACGCCTTAGCGTCCCATCCTCAACAGCTTGTAGTTACCCACTTTATTGATTAATACAAGTATTTTTGAACGATTTTCACCAATTAAGTTGGTGAGTTCATAAGCGTTTGCATGCAGAGTTTAAATCCTTTCTTTATAAAAGTAGTGAAATTTCCTAAAAAATCCAATATTTTCCTTGTAAAATGAGTTCTAGTCTTAAGACCAAAAGACCGAAGTGTTCAAGTATTTTCCATACTTATAACAATAAATGTGTCACACCCCAAAACCAAGAACGGTGGAAATGTTCTGGGGCGGAGGACGTCATGTAAAGTATTACAACACAGTAAATGTAAATAAGCAAACAACATCATCCATTGCATTAAATATATAATTTTAATACAAGCGTGTTCTGTACAGTATAGACACAAAAAATAATGTATCTCAAAAATAATAAGATGAGTCTTGAATGTGCTCCATCTTCTCAAAAGCTGGCCTCGGTACTTGTCTACTGATGACCTAAGAATACAAGTTATTTTGAAAGAGTTTATCAGCATTAAGCTGGTGAGTTCATAAGTATTTTAGTGTCGGTATTTGTCATCCAAAAATGTTTGAACATGTATCAAGTATAAGTTTGTAAAATGTATGTAAAGGTTTGTAATTGTTTGTAAAAGTTTGAATCTCTCAGAAAAACCTATATTTTCTATTAAAGTAACCTTCTACCAAGGCTTAACTGTTTTGTATGCTCGTTTGTTGTAAAAGTGTGTGATTTCCCAAGTGTAACTATCATTTAACAAAATATAGTTTGTACATTAACGTTTAAGTGAGGTTATCACTAAAACATGTAATAGGTAAATCATTGTAGTACTGTAGTTTTGTATGATAAGAACTACTGATGTACTAACTACCTTAAACTGGATTTATATTAAGGTATAATGTGATAAATTGCACCATGCTATCGACTGGTAAAAACGACATAATGAATGGTCGTAATAACGGAATGACGTTTGGCACCCCCAGACCTGCAGGTCCGGCTGTAGCTAGTAGCAAGGTGTAGGATAATCAATCCAGTATAGATCTATACGCAAACTCACGCTCTCCCTCCAAGAGAATTCTGGCTACAACTTGGGCCATGAAATTTAAGTCATGCTCTGACACAGTGGATCACAATTGTTAACGTGTTCATGTATATGTAATGTTTCTCGTTCTAGTATAGTTGTATATGTACTGTTTCTATTATAGTTGTATATGTACTGTTTCTAGTATAGTTGTATAGGTACTGTTTCTAGTATAATTGTATATGTAATGTTTCTAGTATAGTTGTATATGTACTATTTCTAGTATAATTGTATATGTACTGTTTCTAGTATAGTTGTATATGTTCTGTTTCTACTATAGTTGTATATGTTCTGTTTCTACTATAGTTGTATATGTTCTGTGTTACACCGATGGTAGCTAGCTATTGATGTACTGATAATTATGAATATGGAAGTACTTTTATGTCTATACATGTTTATATGATATATAACTAATATTGAAACGACCTTCGGATGGTCACCCGAAATCCCACCAGACCACATCTCAGTGCGCGAAAAGGAAATAGGGCGGATGGCCTTCCTAAGCCCTTTAAACATTACTTACATATCTATACATATATGGGCATGCAATTTATAAGAAGTAAAATAAGTTTAATAAAAGCATTTGATAAGTAAAAAGAGTTTGTAAAACATTTTGAAGTGAAGCAGTTTGATAAACAGTTTGAACAGTGATAAAATCATTGGTTTTCTAGTTATAAATCACATGTGATTAATGTAATCACATGTGATTGATGCAATAACTATAAGTATTTAACTTGTATCCCCCCATAAAGTATTTAAAACATTTAAAAGTATTTGAAAGGTTGATTAAAGGGGTATGAACTCACTTGTGGTGAGTAGATTGGATTGATGTATCGGGTATCGTGCTAGGTGGCAAACGGAGACTTGTTCACACGTTCGAGCCTAGTTATCATATAATGAGCATATATATAACTAATTAGCCAAATAATAACTTAACAAAGTAAGTTGAAACACTTAGGAACATGTAAACACTTTATATAAGTGTTATAGGTCCTAATGGTTGCACCAATAACCTTGTATATGAGTTCACCACCCAACAAACCCCACCCTTTGGAGTTTACGGCCGTGAACCCATGAGTTTACGGCCGTGAACTTCTCACTTGGTGGTTTTGGGTGTTTTGAAGTGCTATCTTGATCCTAGAATAAGCCTAGCCTTGTTGGAATAATCCTTGAAGTAGTTTAAGGCCTTGGAATGCTCCTTTGGGGAGTTTACGGCCAAAGGACCATGTCCACTAGATTTTACAGTCGTAAACTCCTATGGGGTGTTGGTTTTAATCCATTTAAGGACCTTGCACATGTAGGATAGCTTCTATGTTTTTGTCTAAGGCTAAAGGGGACATTAGGCATACCTTTGTGCCTTTACTTGGAGTTTACGGCCCAAGAGGTGTTCCTTGGCTATAAGCTCCCTTTAAGGGGTGATTTTGATGTTATTTGTTCCCCATTCAAGTCCTAACTATTTAAGGGTAATTGTCTCGAGGCTTTAAGGGTGTTTAGGGCATCTTTAACCCTTGAAAAAGGGGTTTACCGCCCAAGATCTTTCCTTGGCCTTAAACTCCTAAAACCCTATGATTTTGAAGTGTTTTGGTGTCCAAATTAACTACAAGCATTAGAGGGTAAAGTCCTTAAGCTTTAGGGTTGATTAGGGCACACTTTGGCCCTTGGAAATGGTGTTTACGGTCCAAGAAACTCTTGGGCTATAAACTCCAAAAGTCTTATGATCTTGGATGATTTCTAGCCTCAATAGATCATACAATAAGTCCTATACAAGTTGTCTAACAAGGAATCGGGACTAGGAAGCCTTTAGGCTTCGTTTTGGAGTTTACACCCCAAGAACGTTCTTGGGCCGTAAGCTCCCGGATCTTGTATTTTAGACATGTAAACAATGTTATAAAGCATATAACAAGCATTAAAACACATTTAGGAAAGTAGACTCACAATCCGGGATGAAAACCCGAAGATCCGTCAGAGAGAAAATGGCTTTTCTCTAGTTGGAATTGTGAATAATGAATTAATTAAATTCAGAAATCTATTTATAGTCCTGAAATATTTTGACAGAAAATATTTTTATTCCGGAAGTTGGACTATAACATTATGAATCTTGGAATGTTCAAGTTTCACAAATATAGGAGCATCCACTCTCCTGATATATCCAGAAACGTAAACCCTAATGTACACAAACTTGTTCGGACAAGTCTGAAAATCACTGAAACTGGACTAGCTTCTATTGAATAGATAATGTTCGTACAAATGGAAATTTCAGGTTGTCACATCATCCCCCCGTTAGAAGGAATTTCGTCCCGAAATTAGAATTTAAGCAAATAAGAAGTTATAAATAACTAAGCGAAAAGATGAGGATATTTCAGTTTCATCTGATCCTCGCGTTCCCAAGTGAATTCCGGTCCTCGCTTGGCGTTCCAGCGAACCTTCACGATAGGGATACGGCTTTGTTTCGTCTGCTTGACCTCACGGTCCATGATCTCTACTGGTTCTTCCACGAAGTTGAGTGGGATTACGAGAGTCTCATCGGACAGACACTTTTTCAAGTTAGATACGTGGAATGTAGAATGTACGTTACGAAGTGTGTCGGGTAGATCAAGTTTGTAAGCTACGGGGCCGACTCTTGCAAGAATCTCGAAAGGCCCTATGTACCTAGGATTAAGCTTCCCACGCTTACCGAACCATATCAAGCACTTCCAGAGTGAGACCTTGAGAAGGACTCGGTCTCCCACCTGAAATTCCAAAGGTTTTCTTCGTTTATCAGCGTAACTCTTTTGTCGGTCTCTAGACGCCTTCAATCGTTCACAGATCTGAACGATCTTCTCTGTCATTTCCCGAATGATTTCCGGACCGGTGAGAGTGCTATCAGAAGCTTGCCCCTAGCTAATTGGGTATCACCCACCTCAGCCCAGCACAGAGGGGATCTGCACTTTCGGCCGTAGAGGGCTTCAACTGGTGCTGCCTTTATGCTCGTGTGATAACTGTTGTTATAGGAAAATTCAACGAGGGGTAAATGGGTATCCCACGCTTTTCCAAAGTCAATTACACAAGTACGCAACATATCTTGTAATGTATGGATCGTCCTCTCACTCTGTCCGTCAGTCTGTGGATGGTAGGCTGTGCTCATGTCCAGCCTTGTTCCTAGGGAATGTTGTAGTGATTGCCAGAATCTTGAGGTGAACCTACTATCTCGATCGGATATAATGGATATAGGTACACCATGTAGCCGTACGATTTCCCTAATGTATGTTCTCGTAAGTTTCTCCATCTTGTCGGTTTCTTTGATAGGCAGGAAGTGTGCAGACTTGGTCAATCTATCAACGATGACCCATATGGTATCAAGTCCACCCGTTGTCTTGGGCAACTTGGTTATGAAATCCATAGTGATCAGCTCCCACTTGCATTTTGGAATCTCTGGTTGCTGCAGTAAACCGGAGGGTTTCTGGTACTCGACCTTTACCTTTGCGCAAGTAAGGAATTTACTTACGAAGGTAGCAATCTCTGCTTTCATATTAGGCCACTAGTATAGGTTTTTAAGATCCAGATATATCTTATCTGAACCTGGGTGGATGGAATACCGAGTGTTGTGCGCCTCGGTCATGACCAAGTCTCGGAAACCATCGTGTTTCGGTGTCCAGATTTGGTCCATGAAGTATAAGGCTCCGTCACCCTTGGCTTCTAAATTCTTGTCCATTCCTCTGAGGGATTCACTCGTCGCATTTTCAGGTTTCATGGCTTCAAGTTGGGCCGCCTGAATTTGGTTAGACAAGTGTGAATGGATGGTTATTGACAATGACTTGACCCTGCGACCAGAATATTCCTTCCGACTTAGGGCGTCTGCTACTACGTTGGCTTTACCCGGATGATAACGAATATCGCATTCGTAATCACTGAGTAGCTCGACCCACCATCGTTGTCTCATGTTGAGCTCCTTCTGATCGAATATGTGTTGTAAACTCTTGTGGTCGGTAAAGATAGTGCTTTTCGTTCCATACAAGTAATGTCTCCAGATCTTCAGAGCAAACACCACTGCTCCCAGTTCAAGATCGTGGGTCGTATAGTTAACTTCATGTGTCTTCAACTGTCTGGAGGCGTAGGCGATGACCTTAACTCGCTGCATCAGAACACACCCGAGCCCTTGATTCGATGCATCGCAATAGACTATGAAGTCTTCTATCCCTTCGGGGAGAGATAGTATTGGTGCGGTGCACAAGGCTCGCTTGAGCATTTGGAACGCTCTCTCTTGTTTCTCTTCCCAGTCAAAGGCCACGCCTTTCTGGGTCAGGGTTGTAAGAGGTTTCGCTATTCGGGAGAAGTTCTGAATGAATCTGCGGTAGTAGCCAGCGAGACCTAGAAAGTGACGAATTTCTGTCGGTGTCTTGGGTGCTGACCAGTTCTCAATGGCTTTAATTTTGGATGGGTTCACGTGGATTCCCTCTTCGCTTACCACGTGTCCTAAGAATTCGACTCTTCGGATCCAAAATTCACATTTCGAGAACTTCCCATAAAGTTTCTCCGTTTGTAAAGTTCCTAAAACTAGTCGTAGGTGCTCGCCATGCTCTTCCTTACTTCGGGAGTAGATCAGGATGTCGTCAATGAAAATGATGACGAACTGATCCAAGTAAGGTCGGCATACTCTGTTCATCAAGTCCATGAAAACTGCTGGCACATTGGTCAATTCGAATGGCATCACCACGAACTCGTAGTGTCCGTAACGAGTTCGGAAGGCTGTCTTCGGCACATCCTCCTCCAGTACCTGTAACTGGTAATATCCGGATCTTAGATCAATTTTGGAAAAATAGTTCGCCCCTTGCAGTTGGTCAAATAGATCGTCTATACGAGGCAGAGGGTAACGATTTTTGACCGTCAGTTTGTTGAGTTCTCTGTAGTCGATACACATACGGAATGATCCGTCTTTCTTCTTAACGAACAAGACCGGTGCTCCCCAAGGTGAGAAGCTTGGTCTTATGAAGCCCTTGCTGAGTAGTTCGTTAAGTTGACCAGATAATTCCTGCATCTCTGCTGGTGCTAAGCGGTAGGGCGACTTGGCTACTGGGGTAGCTCCTGGGACTAAGTCGATTCTGAACTCGACCTGTCGTTGCGGAGGTAATCCAGGTAGTTCTTCTGGGAAGATGTCGGGGAAGTTGCTCACTACTGGAATGTTCTTTAGTTCTTTCGTTTCGAGGTTCGTGTCGACGACGTGAGCAAGGAATGCGTGGTATTCTTTGCGCGGATATTTCTGTGCTTGAATACTTGATATAATGCGAAGACTAGCACCAGGTTTGTCGCCGTAGACTATAAGAGTTTCGTTAGACGGAAGGTTTAGTCGGACTGATTTCTCGAAGCACATGATGTCGGCGCGATGAAGACTCAACCAATCCATGTCGATGATAATGTCGAAGCTTTTTATTGAGACCGGCATGAGGTCGATTGGGAATGAATGGTTATCTAGGGTTAGGATACATCCTAAGTATATGCTACTGGTGTTTTCTGTTTTTCCATTAGCCATTTCTACTGTGAATTGTTCTTTAAGTGCGTGTGGTTGTGGTTTAAGCATGCGAGCAAATTTATGGTTCACGAAGCTTCGCTCCGCTCCACTATCGAACATAATGCATGCATAGGAGTTATCGAGGAGGAACGTACAAGTCACCACTGTCGGGTCGGCAACCGCTTCCCCGTGGCCTATAGCCAGTACCCTCCCTGCTCCTCCATCATTTCTCGCTTTGGGGCAGTCCCTCTTATAGTGGCCGGTTTCGCCACATCCATAGCAAGTTGGGCTCGCGCCAGATCCAGGGACTTGTGTGATCGGTTGTGCCGAGAACTTACAGAAATGGACGGTGTGTCCTTTCCTGTTGCAGTTAGAGCACTGCATTTCATGGTAGGGGCCGTTGTGGTGGAAGTTGCATTTGTTGCACTTCGGCAAACTTCTAGCATACTGCTTCATCGGAGCAGTAGCAGCAGCAGGGGTTACCGCGGCATGTACTGCCACAATTTGCTGCTTCTTGGCAACTCGCTGCCTCTTCTTGTCATCCCAGAACTTCCGCTTGGTGTCAGCGGGTTTGGAGGGTTCTGAGATGGCTAGGGTTGTTGTGGTTTCCGGGGTTTTGACACCATGGTTAATGAGTCGCCGTGCCAGTCGCTTGGCACTGTTGAAGGTAGCGGGGTTTGATGATAGGGCATTCCCCTGATACGGAGGCACTAGCCCCCATATGTACCTTTCAATCTTCTTCCCTTCAGTGGGAACCATATTAGGGCATAGGGCCACCAGTTCGCTAAATCAGGCAGTGTAAGCAACAATGTTGGTGCCCTTCATGGTCAGGCTCCAAAGCTCCTGCTCTAGTTTCTGGTTCTCGCCCCTCGGGCAGTATTCCTCAATCATGAGGTCTTTCATCGTATCCCAGCCTATGTCGTTGGCCACGACGAGAGTTAGAGATTTAACGTGGCCGTCCCACCACGTCAGTGCCTTCCCTTCGAAGGTGCATGCAGCATATTTGACCTTGCTCACAGCAGGGCAAGAACAAATTTCGAAGACTGATTCAGATTTCTCGAACCATTGCGAGAGAGTAATGACTCCGCCGGTCCCATGAAAGGACTTCGGCTTGTAGTTGGTGAAATCCTTGTAAGAGCACTCTCTCGAGCGCACAGGAGTTTCAACCGGAATGGAGTTAACCGGGGTTCCACCTCTGTTGGCATCAGTAGAGTGATACTGTGCCATGGCAGTTGCCACTGCCGCAGCTACGACAACATTTAGGGCTGCTGTGTCGATGACCGGAGGTGGTGGAGGTGGTGTAGGTGTAGGGTTATTCCGGGAAGATTTGCGAGGAGGCATCTTTCAGCTATAAGTTTATAAAGATGAGAAAAGTGGTAAGAATCAATTTGTAAGTAATGTGCGAATGACACATGGACTAACTAACCATAGCCCAACAATTGAATGAGTGTTTGAGATCATAACCAGAAAGATGTGTAGGAAAACCGAAATGTAAAGATTCTTCCCACAGAGTAGGTAGTTGTCAATAATACTGGTATTACTGATGTAACGAGTTCAATGAAAATTGACCTAACAGTAGGTCTTACATCATACCATACGGAAACTTTGACAGTTCTTATATTCCTAATTAGAGTACTGAAAGTTAGGAATATTTTACAGATAAGTGCTACTTAGAGCACATATGTTAAAGGCTAATCCTTAACCCAAAAGATAATGATGTACTAGACATCATCTAACGACGATGAGTATTCCTCGGGAGAACCCTGAGGTCTCTCATTTGACGTACCACCTCTTGAAGGTGTCGCTCATGATCCCTTTGACGAGCTCGAAGTTCCATGACTTCTGCTTGAGAGGCAACCAGATGTTGCTGTAGGGTTTCATTGGTTCTCCGGGTCCGTTCCATGTCTTCTTTGAGATGGAGAATGCGGACTGTGTTGACACCAGAGTTGGCATCAATCTCCACAACCCGGTCGATGGATGCTCAACTTTGCTCGACATTACGAGCTATTCTACGGATAATGACAGGTAGAGCGTGGTCAGCAGAGCCACCATCGCTGAAGTTGTAAAAGGTTCGGTCCCCAAAGTATGGTAAGGGTTGACCCTGTTCGTCACTCCAGCGATTCAAGTTATCTACCCACAAGGGAGTGGGACCTGGAAAAGCTGGTCGAGGGTTGTTGTTCGGGGCTTGACCTACTGGAGGTAGGTTGTTGACTTCGGGCTCAGAGTCTGATCCATCCGAGAAGCCTTCAGCTTGATGATCATCCAACGGGATTTGGTGTTCATCGTCAGACTCTGCTTCGAGCCATCCTGCGTTGCCTTCATTTGGAAACTACGGGTCGCCGTGATGGAATCTAGCCATTTAAATCTACGCAAGAAGAGAGGTATGAAGATATAGTATATATGTAGTTAGTAGTACAAAATACACCTATAGTATTTTAAGTTTAGGTTCTACTGATCTTCTTGTGGTATTGTTGGTAAGTTTTTAGACTTGTTAACACATCACAACCATTCTAGGGCATATGCTAATCACTCCTCGGACCAGCATAGTTGATCAGGCTATGCCATTCCCAGGACTGACCATATATCCTCGAGCTTACCTGTGATATTTAACAATCGTAATACTTTTGTTCTTGTTGTTGTGACACTGGTTTTAGTATGAATGTAGACTAGTATACTTAATTAAATATTTTAGTATTTTAAGTATAGACTCTTGGTCAGAGTGTTTTAATCCCACTGGGTTTATAGTTTAGTATATCTTTTATGGGTTTATATACTTGATTCACTATAAACAAAGCTCTGATACCAATCTGTCACACCCCAAAATTAAGAACGGCGGAAACGTTCTGGGGTGGAGGACGTCATGTAATGTATCACAACACAGTAAATGTAAATAAGCAAACAACATCATCCATTGCATTAAATATATAATTTTAATACAAGCGTGTTCTATACAGTATAGACACCAAAAATAATGTATCTCAAAAATAATAAGATGAGTCTTGAATGCGCTCCATCTTCTCAAAAGCTGGCCTCGGTACGTGTCTACTGACGACCTGAGAATACAAGTTATTTTGAAAGAGTTTATCAGCATTAAGCTGGCGAGTTCATAAGTATTTTAGTGTCGGTATTTGTCATCCAAAAATGTTTGAACATGTATCAAGTATAAGTTTGTAAAATGTATGTAGAGGTTTGTAATTGTTTGTAAAAGTTTGAATCTCTCAGAAAAACCTATATTTTCTATTAAAGTAACATTCTACCAAGGCATAATTGTTTTGTATGCTCGTTTGTTGTAAAAGTGTGTGATTTCCCAAGTGTAACTATCATTTAACAAAATATAGTTTGAACATTAACGTTTAAGTGAGGTTATCACTAAAATATCTAATGGGTAAATCATTGTAGTACTGTAGTTTTGTATGATAAGAACTACTGCTGTACTAACTACCTTAAACCGGATTTATATTAAGGTATAATGTGATAAATTGCACCATGCTATCAACTGGTAACAACGACATAATGAATGGTCGTAATAACGGAATGACGTTTGGCACCCGCGGACCTGCAGGTCCGGCTGTAGCTAGCAGCAAGGTGTAGGATAATCAATCCAGTATAGATCTATACGCAAACTCACGCTCTTCCTCCAAGAGAATTCTGGCTACAACTTGGGCCACGACATTTAAGTCATGCTCCGACACAGTGGATCACAATTATTAACGTGTTCATGTATATGTAATGTTTCTCTTTCTAGTATAGTTGTATATGTACCGTTTCTATTATAGTTGTATATGTACTGTTTCTAGTATAGTTGTATAGGTACTGTTTCTAGTATAATTGTATATGTACTGTTTCTAGCATAGTTGTATATGTACTATTTCTAGTATAATTGTATATGTACTGTTTCTAGTATAGTTGTATATGTTCTGTTTCTACTATAGTTGTATATGTTCTGTGTTACCCCGATGGTAGCTAGCTATTGATGTACTGATAATTATGAATATGGAAGTACTTTTATGTCTATACATGTATATATGATATATAACTAATATTGAAACGACCTTCGGATGGTCACCCGAAATCCCACCAGACCACATCTCAGTGCGCGAAAAGGAAATAGGGCGGATGGCCTTCCTAAGCCCTTTAAACATTACTTAGATATCTATACATATATGGGCATGCAATTTATAAGAAGTAAAACAAGTTTAATAAAATCATTTGATAAGTAAAAAGAGTTTGTAAAACATTTTGAAGTGAAGCAGTTTGATAAACAGTTTGAACAGTGATAAAATCATTGGTTTTCTAGTTATAAATCACATGTGATTAATGTAATCACATGTGATTGATGCAATAACTATAAGTATTTAACTTGTATCCCCCCATAAAGTATTTAAAACATTTAAAAGTATTTCAAAGGTTGATTGAAGGGGTATGAACTCACTTGTGGTGAGTAGATTGGATTGATGTATCGGGTATCGTGCTAGGTGGCAAACGGAGACTTGTTCACACGTTCGAGCCTAGTTATCATATAATGAGCATATACATAACAAATTAGCCAAATAATAACTTAACAAAGTAAGTTGAAACACTTAGGAACATGTAAACACTTTATATAAGTGTTATAGGTCCTAATGGTTGCATCTAAGTTGATACGGGACAAGGCAAAAGGGGTTTAATGCACCAATGACCTTGTATATGAGTTCACCACCCAACAAACCCCACCCTTTGGAGTTTACGGCCGTGAACCCATGAGTTTACGGCTGTGAACTCCTCACTTGGTGGTTTTGGGTGTTTTGAAGTGCTATCTTGATCCTAGAATAAGCCTAGCCTTGTTGGAATAATCCTTGAAGTAGTTTAAGGCCTTGGAATGCTCCTTTGGGGAGTTTACGGCCAAAGGACCATATCCCCTAGAGTTTACGTCCGTAAACTCCTATGGGGTGTTGGTTTTAATTCATTTAAGGCCCTTGCACATGTAGGATAGCTTCTATGTTTTTGTCTAAGCCTAAAGGGGACATTAGGCATACCTTTGTGCCTTTACTTGGAGTTGACGGCCCAAGAGGTGTTCCTTGGCCGTAAACTCCCTTTAAGGGGTGATTTTGATGTTATTTGTTCCCCATTCAAGTCCTAAGTATTTAAGGGTAATTGTCTTGAGGCTTTAAGGGTGTTTAGGGCATCTTTATCCTTTGAAAAAGGGGTTTACGGCCCATGATCTTTCCTTGGTCGTAAACTCCTAAAACCCTATGATTTTGAAGTGTTTTGGTGTCCAAATTAACTACAAGCATTAGAGGGTAAATTCCTTAAGCTTTAGGGGTGATTAGGGCACACTTTGGCCCTTGGAAATGGTGTTTACGGTCCAAGAAACTCTTGGGCCGTAAACTCCAAAAGTCTTATGATCTTCGATAATTTCTAGCCTCAATAGATCATACCATAAAGCCTATACAAGTTGTGTAACAAGGAATCGGGACTAGGAAGCCTTTAGGCTTCGTTTTGGAGTTTACACCCCAAGAACGTTCTTGGGCCGTAAGCTCCCGGATCTTGTATTTTAGACATGTAAACAATGTTATAAAGCATATAACAAGCATTAAAACACATTTAGGAAAGTAGACTCACAATCCGGGATGAAAACCCGAAGATCCGTCAGAGAGAAAATGGCTTTTCTCTAGTTGGAATTGTGAATAATGAATTAATTAAATTCAGAAATCTATTTATAGTCCTGAAATATTTTTACAGAAAATATTTTTATTCCAGAAGTTGGACTATAACATTATGAATCTTGGAATGTTCTAGTTTCAAAAATACAGGAGCATCCACTCTCCTGATATATCCAGAAACGTAAACCCTAATGTACACAAACTTGTTCGGACAAGTCTGAAAATCACTGAAACTGGACTAGCTTCTATTGAATAGATAATGTTCGTACAAATGGAAATTTCAGGTTGTCACAAAATGCAATTTTAAATTATATAAAACCATTTGATTGAAGAATCCACGTAAACTATATGTGTTGTTGTTTCCCCATGTAAGTTATTATAGCCGTGCTAAACGACATAGATGGCCTGTTATGACGTTCTCCAGGAATCGGAATGTTATGGCATTTATCACCCCATACCAGCCGGTCTAGCTGTTGCAAGCAGCTTAGGTGCGGGATTGTCAGTCCCAATATAGATCTATACACAAGTATCACGCTCTCCCTACAAGAGACTCTAGTTATAATACATGACTTTAGTAGGTACACTGATTTGTACGTGAAGTCTTTTAGCTCACAAATTTAATTCAACGAATTTACGTATAGTGTAAATGAAAAGCTCTTTTGTGATGGAATAAAACCTTTCCTTAATAAGTTTGTAGTATATATGAACCATAAACTGTACCTATTATAGTTTATTGTATATGTTTTGTAGTGATGAAAACCTTTATGTGTATGGTTATCACCTTTCCATAGAAATAAAATAAAATGAAAAACAATCAATATATATATATATATATATATATATATATATATATATATCCTTAATGTTACACACTTTTCATAACATGTTACAAAGTGTTAATGAACCATAAACCATTTTGCTAGTTTAACTTTTCTATTCACGTTTTAGGAAAAATTATAGAAAAATCATCATAAGATAAAATCTGAATCTATAAACTCCGAGATTTTAGAAAATGAGTATACTTTGTACATTATTTTTTATTATGGATTTTATTGGTCTCTAACAAGTGTGAAAATGTTCATTTTCACTAACTGGTCCGAAAACTATTATGAAACAATAGACAATTTTTTTTTGTAAAAATCACCATAAACTGTAGAAAAATCGTATGAACATGCGTGAGTAGTCCTTAGAAAGGTATAAACCTGAACTATTTTCATACTGTACAATTTTGAAAAATATTAAGTTTAGGATGGGTAAAACATTCCGTAAACAGACCTCAACTTTTCTGGGAAAAGCTAACTTTTATGTTTAGATTATGTTTTAGTGATATAACTTGTATTCTCCCTCCCGAAAACTTGGAAAAACTAAAAAATGTAGGGTTATGAACTCACCTTATGTGATTTCTTGTTGAGTAGAAGGTTGAGGATGGATAGTTTCAAGTCAAGAACACTTGAATATGCATTAAGATTTTGATGATCCTATAAACGTTAATTTATGAATATGTGTGTAAATGATTCAAGATTGTTATGGAGTTATGTAGGAATATTAGAAGTTGGAGGAATACTTACCAAAAATGAGGAAAGAACCCAAGAACACTTCAAAAACATGGCTGGAAGGTGAGACAAATGAGAGTTCCTTTTTGGGAGAAAAATTGGGTTTTTGAAGTGAATATAGAAAAGTGATTTTGATCCCCTGGAGGTTTTTTATATGGAAGGAAAGATGATGCAAGTGGATTGGTTGGTATGTTTGAAGGGATAATAATTTGACCAATGGAAAGTGAAGAAGTGACATAAAGGTGACAAGTGGGAATCCACTTGACCCACTTGTGTAATATAATATATATTTAACTTTAGATATTTCTTAATGCAAAATTATGACTTAATTAATAAATCCTCAAAATGTGGATAAAATATGTGTTTAGGCAGTTTAAGATGTGAAAAATATGAGTTTGGTGGAAATCCCACGTCAAAAACTCATAAAATTGACGTAAAGTGCAAAACTACCAAAAATCCGGAATGAGAAGTGGGGGTACGAAGGTTGTTGATGCGAAAGAGAGGTTTGCTGCGAGGGCTGCTGATTCGTGTTCGAAAGATTTAGTTTTCTTTGAAGGTGCTTCTGTGCGAAAAGTCCTGGGTGCGAATGGCCGAGGCTCACAGCAAAGGTGTCTGAGTGCGAGTGTCCGAGGCTCATAGCGAAGGTGTCCGGTACGAAACTTCTAGTTCGCATGTGAGAGTCAGAAGCGAAAGGAAGGGTTTTGGTGTGAGAGAAAGAGAGTTCGCAGGTAATCAATGGGTCTGAGAGGTTGCGAAGGTTGAGATGGTTCGCTATGAGAGTGTTGTTTCCCATTTTCTCCTCACATTACGAGTAGTTTTCAACCAATTGAAGGGATGGGATGGTACGGGTGTTTATGAAAAAGTTGAAAGAAATTTGAGAGAGATTTGGGAGAGAGAGAGAGAGAGTCAGAGAGAGAGAGAGAGATTAAGAGAGATAGAGAGAGATTTTTGTTTGTAGCCTTTGTTATGGTTTTGCTTTGTAGTGTTATGATAGCAATCTCCACTACGCCGTGTTGTGAGTGTTATACATCTTTGAAGGAAACATGGTTTCATTTATCGAGTTGGTAGGTCACTCACCCTATTTAGGGTTAAGATCCTTGAACATTTGAAACTTCTGAATGATACTTTGTATTATAATAGTAAGTTGTACATTAGGAAGCATAAGGTAAAACCTAACAGACTAGTACTAGTTGAGTTGATCGGGTTGACTCGTTGACTTTGTTTGACAAAAATTGATGGTTGTCACATCTTCTCCCCGTTAGAAGGAATTTATTCATGAAATTAACATTTTGAATGGGAATTCAAGGGTTGGGGAATAGATGTGGGTACTTTTGTTTCATTTGATCTTCCCATTCCTAGGTGTATTCAAGTCCTCGTTTGGCGTTCCAGCGTACCTTTACAATGGATATGTGGCTATGTTTCGTCCTTTTGATCTCCCTATCCATTATTTCTATATACGAAGTGGATACTCTTGTTGATTTCAATTTCATTAAGTGGAATGAAGAGGGTCTCATCGGACAAGCACTTCTTTAAGTTGGACACATGAAAGGTAGGATGTACGTTATTGAGTTCTTGCGGTAATTGAAGTTTGTACGCCACCGGGCCAATCCTGACAAGGATCTCGAATAGCTTGATATAACTTGGATTAGGTTCCCATATTTTCCAAAACGTATCATTCTTTTCTAGGGTGAGACCTTCAATAGAACTCGGTCACCAACCTGGAATTCCAAGGGTTTGCATCGTTTATCTGCGTAGCTCTTTTGTTAGTCCCTAGATGCTTTCAGTCGTTCCTGTATTTGGACAATATTTGCTGTTGTTTCCCTTATAATCTCAGGTCCGGTGAGAGTGCTGTCAGGAACTTGCCCCTTTGCTAGTTGTGTGTCACCCACTTCCGCCCAACACAGAGGTGATCTGCACTTGCGGACATAGAGGGCTTCAAATGGAGCAACTATGATGCTAGTGTGATAACTATTGTTGTATGAGAACTCGAAGAGTGGTAAATGGGTATGCCAAGCTTTAACAAAAGCTCTCAACATATCCTCTAATGTTTGGATAGTTCTTTCGCTCTGCCCGTTTTTCTGTGGTTGGTAGACTGTACTCATGTCGAGCTTAGTTACCAGGGATTTTTGTAGTGACTTCCAGAACTGTGAGGTGAATCTACTATCCCTGTCGGAGATGACGGATATAGGAACACCGTTCAGTCGTACAATCTCTTTAATGTATGTTATGGTCAACTTCTCCATCTTGTCCGTCTCTTTTATTGATAGGAAGTGTGCGGATTTAGTCAACCTGTCAATGATCACCTAGATGGTTTCAAGTCCACCTATCGTCTTGGGTGACTTGGTTATGAAATCCATGGTTATACACTCCCACTTTCACTCAGGTATCTCTGGTTGTTGTAGAAAATCCGAGGGCTTCTGGTATTCTACCTTGACCTTGGTGCAAGTCAGACACTTGCCCACATAGGTAGCGATTTTGGCTTTCATGTTCAGCCACTAATAAAATTTCCTGAGGTCTAGGTACATCTTTTCTGAACTGGGGTGAATAAAGTTTCGAGTCTTGTGAGCCACTTTCATGACAACATCGATGAATCGACCAAACTTCGGTGTCCAGATCCGATTCATGAGATAACGAGCTCCGTCACTCTTAACTTCTAGATTTTTATCCATTCCTATTAACGATTCATCTACGACATTTTTGGGTTTCAAGGCTTCCAGCTAAGCCTCTTTGATCTGCGTGGATAAGTGTGAATGGATAGTCATGGTTAATGATTTTACTTGGCGGCCCAAGTATTCCTTTTAGTTGAGCGCATCTGCTACTACATTGGCCTTTCAGGGATGATAATGAATTGCGCATCCGTAGTTGTTTAGTAGTTCTACCCATCGTATTTGCCTCATGTTGAGCTCTTTTTGGTTGAGGATGTGATGGAGGCCTGTATTTTTTGTGAAGATTATGCACTTCATACCATAAAGGTAGTGCCTCCACATCTCCCGGAAAAATACCACTGCTCCTAGTTCGAGGTTATGTGTTGGGTAGTTGACATCGTGTGTCTTTAGCTGCCTCGAGGCATAGGCAATGACCTTTCCTCATTGCATGAGCACACACCCCAACCCCTAATTTGATGCATCACTGTAGACCACAAAGTCTTCCGTCCCTTCTGGAAGAGACAAGTCTTTCGTCCCTTTTGTATGAATCTTCAGTAATGTCCAGCAAGGCCCAAGAATTGTCAGATTTCTGTTGGTGTTCTTAGTGTTGCCCAGTTTTCAATTGAATTGATTTTGGAGGGGTCTATGTGTATCCCTTCCTTGCTGATCATATGGCCCAAGAAATCTACTTTTCGAATCCAGAATTCACATTTTGAGAATTTTGCAATGGCATGTTTCAATCTCGAGTGTGCCCTTCAGGTTTTGTGACTGGGATGCCGAGGATCACAAAACAAGGTGTGAAGTAACCATGCAAATATACTGGGTACCCTTAATATTTACCTACTAATCGATGTGCTGGTTAACCACACACGCTCCACTGATACTATGATAAATATTAATTTACCCTTTGCCTACCTTGTTAAGTCCAGGTTAGTGTGCCAGTTAACCACACACGCTCCACTAACCGACTTAAACAAAGTGCAAAGTGTAATTTCATGGACTAGCACCTTATTCACTTTTTCCTAAGTAACTAAGATTGGGTAGTAATAAGAGTTTAGTTACTTAGTATTTATCATTAATACTTTTAATGAAGGGAGAATTATAGTCCTTGTCCTACCTGTTCGGCTAACAACCCTCCACCAGTCAAGGAAGCGGTGGGTGAGAGTGGACACCCATTAAACTGCCATTTTATAGGCAGTAACCTTATACCCCCTTATACACCGGCTTCGTGAATGAGGCCTACTAACAGCAAGATTGACTTCACTCTTATACATATATATAAATATTATTAACTTATAATATTATAAAGTATAAGGGTTAAGTTTTAACTTTTAAAATTATAAGGGCTAACTTGGAATTAAAGTATTCATAAGTGAAAACTTTTCAAATTCCAAAACTTGAGGGCAAGTCTTGAAACTATTCGAAACTAATTAATTCCATAACTTATGTGTTTAAAGTAGTTTTAATTAAAAGACTCTTCAAGTTCCATAACTTGAGAACAAGTTATGGAAGACTTTAAACTAATACAAGAACGTAACTTTTCTTTATTTTGTAACTTATGGAATTAATTAAGGTTACACATTTTATTACTTAATGAAGTGACTCTGGAACCTCCATAACTTGAGGATAAAACTCTTCATTTTTTGTAACCATTGCCAACTTTTATGAGTTTTATGAAACTTAAATGTGACTGTTCATATAACTTGAGGACAAGTTACAAAAACACGTTTTAGAATCAACTCTTAGATTAAAATGGATTGAAAACACAAAATCAATTAACTTTTCTATTAATCTAAGCAACTCATAAGAACAAAGATAATTCGCATCAAACTTTTTCATGTAATTAGCATAACTTTTAAACTAATACAAAACATGAATCTATTGACAATTATCTTTGAAATTGGATTAGCATGAACATTACCACATCAAAAACAAGTTTATAAGTCAAAAACAGCTTATGGTAATGTTCCTAGTCCATTTCTAGCCAAAACAATCGAATATATGCTGTCAGGGGGTCCAACTCGTCGAGTGCATGAACCAAATCGGCGAGTTGGATGCTTTTTGCCTTGGAATCATCGAGTCCGTTCATAGACTTGGCGAGTCTGCTGTGCAGACAGCTCCAAAATTTGATTTTTCCAGCCAATTTTGCAAGTATAAGAAGAAAACAAGCCTAGTCTCTGATACCACTGTTGGTTTTTGAGCATTCTAACACTCGTAAGTGTACATGCACCCCTAAATACCGTGGATCTATGTTTTATCTATTATACATGCAAATATGAACTTTCCAAGGTATTAATCGTAACTAGCATAATAACATTGATTCAAATGAATATATCAAGTTAGAATTACATACCTCTTAGATGTAGATTATCTTCATGAAGCTTGAGTGCCTAGTGCCCCAAGTGTGACACCTCAAATGGTTCACATAGCACTAAATACACTTGGAATAACTTGAGAGAACATACACACTTCATGAAATTGGCTAGCCCTTCATTCTCACACATAGTGGCCGATTTCTTGAGCCATCTGATTCTTTTATATGGTGGCTATTAGAGTTACACCATGTAACTCATAACTTTACCCATTCCTTATGCTCCATGGATTTTAACCTCCATGGAGTATCCATTGGTCACCCCATGGACTTAGTCCAACATAAGGAATCTTGGATCACAAGCCCACATATATAAGAATGAATGATTTACAAAATCAACCCATATATTTAATTAGTCTCCTTTTGATCACTTAATTAATTCCAAATTAATTCTTGATCAATACTAATAAAATAACCTTATTAATATATTAGAACTTATAACATATTAACAGACCTTAAGTGTTATTTCTCTCATTATAGTCTATCGAAATGCATGATCCCATGCAACCCAAATGGACCATGTCGGGTCGGGTCAAGTCTCACCAGTTATAGTTATGGGCATATATATTAATCCAACATAAACATGGTGTGGTAACTCGCTGAACAGTACAACCGAGAACATCTGAAGATGAACATACCTTCTGTTGCGAGCAGCCAAGTGTAGGATGGTTAGTCCATGAGTATGTAGAAATATAACTTCGTATAGTATGTAGTAGTATCTCTTCATATAGTATGAACTAGTGTCTCTTCGTATAGTATGTATTAGTGTCTCTTTGTATAGTATGTATTAGAGTAGTGCATGTATTGATTCATGTATGAACTAACTCTTAGTGTCATTCCTTGTACTAGGAATAGTAGATAGTATCTCCTAACTATACCTATTATAGTTACTAATAATGTATGTTTATAAGCGAAAGTATGCCTTTGCTACCCAAAGGTATTGAATTGACTAATAGAACTTTTATGTCTGTATATGTATACATAATATATAACTAATATTTAGATGACATCCGAACAAATATTTGATGCCCTAAGGCCACATCCAAACAAGGAAAAGGAATTAAAGCGAGCTAGCAGTCCTAAGTCCTTTAAACATTACTTATATAACTATACATATATAGGCATGCATTTGACAATATAAAAGTATAAAAGAAGTTTTGTAAAACCTTTGAAAAATTAATAAATAAGAATTGATGACATGATGTCAGTTTATAAAGCGATTTAAGAGCAGTTTGTCTATTAAGAACAGTTTAGAGTGTAAGATATTCTTTGTCTGAAACACGGCTTGAAGTACATGAAGACCTTTTTTTGAAACATAATTGTAACAGAGTTTGAAAGGACAAATATAGTATGTAAGACAGTTTGATAAAGAGTATAATATGTAAAAACGTTTCGAGAAATCATTTTGAAGTAGTATACTGAGTAAAACAGTTAAAAGTGTAGTAAATCCATTTGTATGCTAGTTATTAATCACATGTGATTGCTATAATAACTAGTATGATTCAACTTGTATTCCCCCCCCCCCCCTATAAAAGCATTTAAATACATTTAAAAAGTTAATTAAGGGGTATGAACTCATTGATAAGTGGTGAATCGAGCAGCGTTTTGTTTCCAAGAAGGATCATTCTTGACGTAACCGCAAGTATTGGGTGGAGAATCAAGCTTCACACGGGCAGTACTTCGACTGGAAAAAAGTTAGTTTCTCAGTAGATTTAGAGCATTGGGACTGATGTTGTGTGTGAGAGGAGTTACCGGGGCTTCAGGGTGGTTTAGAAGGGTTTAATAGCATGTAGAAGTCGGAGAAAGGATGGAAATGAGCAGCCAAACTCGGAAGGCTTTGATTTCTATTTATAGGCAAGATTTAGACTCTCACATCGTGAGTTTTCATAAATCACGTCGTGAGTTTGGTCCCGCTTCGCTCATGGCATGCGTCACTCTTCAACTTCCTCTGGAAGGGTCATTCAGACTGTTCACATCGTGAGTTTTAAGGCTCATGTCGTGAGTCTTATATGTAGACATGACTTCTGCATTTTAGGCGTGAACAGTGGTGATTTGACTCCTCACGTCGTGAGAAATGATGCTCACATCGTGAGTTTAGTTAAATTAGGGTTTCTGACACGCGTCCTGTTCTCAGACAGCTGTATCTTCGGAAGGCCATAACTTTTGCATACGAGCTCCGTTATCGACGTTCTTTATATCTGCGCAAAGGTGGAGACATACTCTACAACTTTCATTAAGACAATTAAGGCTAAAAAGTAGCCTATCTTAAACTCACTTTTTACACTAAACTACGCTTTGTTGGTTTTGTTGCGGATCTCTGATTGGTCATAACTCTTCGTTATAACTCAGATATTTATGTACTTTATATTTTTGGAAACCTAGTTACGATCTCTATCACTTTATTTATCCCAATTAAGGTTATTGAACAATTATTTTTGACCTAAATTTTGGCGGTGTTACATTATCCTCTCGTTAGAGAGAATTTCATCCCAAAATCTAATGTAACGTAAATATTTGTGGATTAGGAAAAGAGATGTGGGTACTTTTGTTTCATCTGATCTTCGCGTTCCCTAGTGTATTCAGGTCCTCGCTTGGCATTCCAGTGAAGCTTCACTGATGGGATGCGGCTTTGCTTCGTCCTCTTGACCTCTCGGTCCATGGTCATGTTGGATATAGTGTCTAAGTCCATAAGTATATTTGGGATGTACTTGACCCGACGCGGCATGGTCCATTTGGGTTGCACTTCACCCGAACAATTTATGGATAATATTTGAGAATAGTACAAGTTATGATTTATTAATATATTATAAGTTCTAATATATTAATATAAGATCATATTACTTAATTAGTATTGATCTATAATTAATCTAGGATTAATTTAGAGATCAAAGATATTACTAATTAAATATGGGCTTCTATATTTATATAGTGTGGGCTAATGCTTATTTGGAATGGGCTAGGCTTGCATGGAAAAGTCCATGGATACTCCATGGAGCTTTAAACCATGGATCTCATGGAAATGAAGAGACATGGGTATTAGGGTTTACATGGATGTAACCCTAATCCACCACACTATATAAAGGAGGCTTTGGTTCTTGAAATCATACTAGTTGACACTTGTTGAGGTGAGGGCCAATTTCAAGATAGTAGTGAATATTCTCTCAAAGTTCCAAGATTGTGGTGATTTGTGATTTCCATTTGAGGGATTCACACTATTGGTGCTAGGCTCTAAAACTCCAAGCAATCAACTAGTACTACAAGGTAAGTATTTCTACTAGCTTTATTTGATTCATGTTCCCCATGCCATGCTAGTTAGGATATGAACTTTGGAAAATAATTATTTGCATGTATCTTAGACAAACATAGATCCAAGGTTTATTAGGGTTGCATGTACACTTAGGAAGTGTTAGAATGCTCAAAACCCAACAGTGGTATCAAAGCGTGGTTTGTTTGTTTGATACTTGATGCAATATAGTTGAAAAAGTCGAAAAACTTGTTGTCTTCCAGTTGAACTCACCGAGTCCATGGGGGGACTCGCCGAGTTCATGTGTATCTTCAACCTACTCAGCGAGTAGGTTTATGCACTCGACGAGTGCAGATTTTCGACTTTAGTTGCTGGGAATGGACTAGAAACATTACCCTAAACTGTTTTGGTACTTGAAAACTCGTTTTAGATGGTGTAATCTTTGCTAATCCATTTACAACAACTTGTTATCAAAATTACAAAGTTTCATGTGTAATTTTTTAATTCATGAAAGTGTTCATATTCATGTTCTTGATCTTATGATGTTTAAATGATCATAGGAATTATTTGGAACCTATATGGTAGTTTAATTCTTGATCATAATGTGTTTTAATGGAGTCCATAACTTGTCCTCAAGTTATGGAAAACCAAGAGTCACACTTGAATTAAAACCATTAAAAGAACACAAGAGTTAGAAAAATGAAGAGTCTTTATTTTTATTACTCTATTTAACTCATAATTTACAAGAAATGAAAAGTTTTGAAAGTTTACAAAACATGCCCTCAAGTTTTGGAACAAGTAAAGTCATATTAAACTTTAGTTCCAACCCTTAGAATTTTAAAAGTTAAAATTCAACCCTTATACTTATAATATTATAAGTTAATAATAATATATATATGTATAAGATCAAAGTCGTCTTACCGCTAGTACGCCTCATTCACGAAGCTAGTCTATAACGTGGGTATAAGGTTGTTGCCTATAAAATGGCAACTTAATGGATATCCACTCTCACCCACCGCTTGCTTGACTAGTGGAGGGTCGTTAGCCGAACGGGTAAGACAAGGACTTTTAAATTTTCATTAAAAGTATGATGAATATTATAAAGTAACTAAATGTTTTATTAAATTCCCAATCTTAGTTACTTTAGGAAAAATGTGAATAAGGTGCCAGTCCATGAAATTACACTTTACAATTTGTCTAAGTCGTTAGTGGAGCATGTGTGGTTAACTGGCACACTAACTTGGACTTAACAAGGTAGGTAAAGGGTGACTTAATATTTATCATAGTATCGATGGAGCATGTGTGGTTAACTGGCACATCGATTGAGGGGTAATTTATTAAGGGTACCAAGTAATTTGCATGGTTACTTCACACCTTGTTTTGTGATCCTCGGCATCCCAGTCAGAAAATTTGGAGGGCACACTCGAGATTGAAACATGCCTTTGAAAAGTTCATTGAATCTCAAAAGAATCTAGGAGTTTCTAAGAACCAAATTAAATATATTAATATTTCGACTTTGGTGGAAATTGGTGAATCGTCATTCACCTACCTTTCAAATATGTTATTACTTAGATTACAGGGTACCTCTTCTAAGTATAATATATTGTGATTGGTTCCTAGCCTAAATACTACATTTGGGTGTTTTATTAAGGACTATTCCTATTTCTAAACTAAACGTTTCTTCTTCTCAGATGTCTGCAAACACTACTGCTTCTGGCTCTAATCTAAATGGCTCCTTTTCTCTTATGAACTTGTGTGGGAAAGTCACTTTTGATGGATCCAACTTCAATGAATGGATCAGAAACATGAGAATGATTACTCGCTACGAGGACAAGGAATATGTGTTGGGTTTTGAGCATTCTAACATTCCTAAGTGTACATGCAACCCTAAATACCTTGGATCTATGTTTTCTCTATTATACATGCAAATATGAACATCCAAGGTATTATCCTAATCTAGAATACAAAATAATAGATATAACAAGATAGAATACATACCTCTTTGATAGTGCTTGTCTTCATGAAGCTTGAGTGCCTAGTGCCCCAAGTGTGACACCTCAAATGGTTCACACAACACCATAAGCACTTGGAATAACTTAGAGAGAAATTAGAACACTTCATGAAATCGTCTAGCCCTCATACACACACATAGTGTCGATTTCTTGAGCCATGGGTTTCTTTTATATGGTGGCTATTAGGGTTACACCATGTAACTCATGACTTTACCCATTCCTTATGCTCCATGGATTTTAACCTCCATGGAATATCCATGGGTCACCCCATGGACTTAGTCCAACATAAGGAATCTTGGATCACAAGCCCATATATAAGAATGAATGATTTACATAATCAACCCATATATTTAATTAGTCTCCTTTTGATCACTTAATTAATTCCAAATTAATTCTTGATCAATACTAATTAAATAACCTTATTAATATATTAGAACTTATAATATATTAACAAACCTTAAGTGTTATTTCTCTCATTTTAGTCTATCCAAGTGCATGATGCCATGCAACCCATACGGACCATGTTGGGTCGGGTCAAGTTTTACCAATTATAGTTATGGACTTAGACATTAATCCAACAGTCTCCCACTTGGATAAGTCTAAAACTATTATTGCAAGTATGACTTCAAAACCCGACTAGCAATCGTAGCTCTCAAAAGCTTCTGTCGAACTCTGACCTTGTAGATGAACTCTGATCTTGTCAATGACTTGTCCATTAGATAAGGGATCATATATTCCTCCATTCTAGATATCATATGGACTGAGACATGGATTATAATCATTCTCTCTGTCCATTAGCTGTTTCCCGATTTCCGATTTATGACGACTGACTAATTGAACAAATCAAATCAGTCCTGGCCCGGCCGAGCACTTCCATTTGTCATCATCAAATCATCGAGGGGCCCACAGATATCGCTTTTATCCCGAAGGTAAAAGGAATGGATAAACTTCGACTCATATGGCTTGTTCTACTACTTGTTGAATCATATACAAAGACACGTTTAATAACATCGAGTTACCAATGCATTTTCGTGCAATCAATGTACAACCAACTCATAGTAACAACTCATATCTCTAGGTTTGAAGAATATAAGATATTATCGTCTCATGATCACTCATGATAAAATCCATGAAGTGATTCCAATGAGCGCGGGTTGAATCCAATACTCAGAACTCATGAGCACTCATGAGTGTTGTAGCCCTTTGTCCAACATCTTAGACCTCTACAAGCCAACCCATGACAGTCTTAATTCATATCTACTTCCAACATATGACCGACTGCGGATGGTTTGAATAACTTAGTCATTCCGGAAGAATAACCTAGTTTATTCGGGAAGTCAAAACATGCAAAGTGAAACACAATAATAATTGAATCCAATATGGTCTCAGAACTTATGAATATAAATAAAACACCTTTTATTTATCACCATATGATTACACATTATTCATTGTATACTGCTTCAGCTATCAACTTTTATTCTTGAATTTAAAACAATAGTTGTCCAATGCTCCAAGCATGTACACTATGTTTTCTAAACACTAGTCATGCCATACACCAAGTATGCATACTATGTTTGTCTATGATCTTTACTTTGTGAACTAGATCAATTGAACAAAGCTTCAATGATTCTCTTTTCACACTCCCAAATCCTAACTGCAAATGCAAGAATTCCAAATTCATGTCATTTACTGAAATCTGTTAGATTCTAAACTTATATGCATCGATCCTCTTGTAATGATTATGCACAAAGTCAGAAAGACTTAACAACAATCATTACAGAGCATTCCAAAGGAGATCAAGTCCTTGGAACCATCCTTCTTGCATTAAGTTTCCTTAATCTTACATAGATTGAAAATTCTAACTTTGAAACATTTCCAGATTCCATTTCGACTATCACTTCTGAACAAGAGTTGCCTCCTTACAGATTATGTCAATATAGTCCTTCCAGAATTATCACTATACTTCTAACTGTCCTTGAGCAACCAATCTTTGGTAAACCTTAGATTGTCCTCAACAATTGTTTAATCCTTTTAGTCATATCCAGTTCTAAACCTTTTCCCTTCTTAATGCCCCAGGCATTTAGAAACTTTTAGAAAGGATAAATATAGCACATGTAATCGGTCCTATATCCGAAGCATATGAGACACGATTCATGATGTCTCACATAAAGACTAAACCAGTCTTTTGCTATAACATTTCCATTTCTATTCACCAAGTTCTCATAATTCAGATTATGAAAAGGGATGCCGTAATCATAATCGAATTTTAGAACGCAAATAATGGACCCATATACAGAATTTCCTTATGTTGAGCCATTCCAACATGAAATTCATATATATCCTTGACTAAATGATTAAAACCTCATGATCTAAGCTTATAGATTTGAGATGAAGTATAATTTCCTCTCCCTTAATTATAGCAAAACAACTTTTTCCCAATTGAAACCTTTTGTTTTTCTATAATTAACATTGCTAGCATGCAATACTTATCGTAATTATCATGCTCCCACTAACATGATGATTATTAGCATAACACTTATGCTCCCACTAGCTTTGACATGTACTCAGAAAGCTCGATTTCTAGAAATCAATACTTTATTGACTTTCTGACCAAAGTTTAGATTTCTGATACTAGATTGTTTTGATAAGACTTTATCAAAAAACATACACCTTCCCTTAGATAGCACATTTGTGTGACTAAACAATTATGAAGAGGGATGTCGTAATCATAATGGTTATACCTTTTTGCCACTTCTCACAAGTCCAAGTTAGTGTGCCGGTAAACCACACACGCTCCACTAACAACTTTGAGAATGCAAATATCCCAATTGCTATCTAGCTAAAATCTACTTAGTGGAAGTGTTTCCTTACCATCATTTTCATGAATCAGAGAGAAACCTTATGACACTTAGATTTATTGGTGTATGAGCTCCTACCCATATGAATTTGTCAAAACCATAATCACAAGACAAGGATAATGACAAATCCAAAACCATATGGATTGAACTCAATCTTAATTTCTTGCCACCTGGCAGCTCAAGGGCCTACCATTGCTTCCAAGTTGTTGTGCAACACATTGAGAATTCTAAGAACTCATATGCAAAGCCAACTTTAACTAGAATGGGCACAGAATATGTCAACACAATAGGTTATAAACCTCAAGTCGTGTGCTAGTGAAGAACTTCAGTTTTCATTCTTGATTAGTTCTTGAGAATTTCAAGACCTTTAAGACTCCCACTGTCCTCTTGACATATAAGACTTCCTTGTCAAACATTCAAGAGATAGTGTGGATTCTAATCAAGACAAACACTTCACACAATTGGCCGAAGTTGGTCTTTGTTTTATCCAAAACATCACAACTTACCAATTTCAAATGTACAAGAGTAGAAAACTTTTACTCTTACATTTGAAAAGTGTTTTAAACCTTCTTTAAGACATGTCACTCAAATTACAATCTTGGAGTATGACTCTAAGATTTGTATTGGAACGAAGTATGACTCATCTTCTTGATTTAACCATTTCAACAATTCAAGATCCCTTCTTCTTAGTCATGAGAATGCACTAAGACTTCCTTAGAGAACTATTTTTTGATATGGTTTCTTAATCATTAAGATGATCACAAAACTGATACTAAAGTACTCTCCCATCTTTTTAGATTTGAGAAACTTTTATCCTTCTGCCTAATTTGATTCTTCTTATTCGCTCTGCCTTACATTGGAACCTTTTCCAATGTCTCAGATTTACACTTAAGCTTGTAAGTATAACCATATTTACTGAACTCTAGTAAAATATGACGAATAGCCTTATATCTTTTGTGGTGGACTTAATCAGTGCACATGACTATGTACTCGATCCCTTAGTCCATTACTTGACTCACACATCCATGTGAATAAGTAATTAGTCTTAATTTTTCCAATACTTGAAAAGTTCTCATTCATCATACTATACAACTTGCATGATTCCAAGTCCCGGTCCAATTGAGACTTTGGATGATGAGAATCTTTCCTTATTTGGTAAATTTAGATATTACCACAAACAAAGGAATCAATTTCATATTTCCACTCTTGCTATTAATGGAATCATATAAGCAACAATTTTTCCTCAAATGCCATTGTAAGGATATTTTTAAAATAAATAAAATCAAAATTTCCTTTTATTTTAAAAACTATGCGGAAAAACTTATCCTTACAATCCATATAAAAACTTGTTGTTATCTATTCCTTAGCAATATCTCATAACTCCTAAGAAGTAGCTCAAGAATCCGATTTTCAAACTACGCGATAGAAATCCATCTATGCGATCAGATTCAACATATTCTTTCTTTAAGTTGCTTTACTTTTCTTTGATTCTTAAAACATTACCATGTGACCCAGTTACATCATGCATCAAGAATCTCAGAATAGAAACTTAACAGAGTTAGAGTAGTGGACTTTACCTGAAGTAGAGTCAACCTTATTGACTTTAACACCCTTAGGTAAATTTGGCAGCTTCGCAAATAATGACCCTTTCTTTGGCAATATAAACATATGGACCCTTAGATAATGGTACACGGGACTATCACAGACTTAGCTTTTCTCTTTACCATTTGTTCAACCGAGTTGACTATGGCCGATCCCTTTCCATTGGGAAGAGAATGCTTTTTTTCTGTATTTCCAGTGTCACCATTGTCAATGTCCATAAAGTTTCAGGAAGTTGATCTTAACAATAGATAAGATCATTAAGGGTCTTGTCATAGTCTATTTCATAGGTGTCCCAAAAGAACTCACTATGTGACTTAGAAAGTGATTGAACCACCAACTTTCTCAAGACTTTGACACCCTTCTCTCCCGGCTTGTCAATATGTTACTACATCTCTAAGATGTGACCACATCAAGACCTTTACTTTCCAATAGGGCTCGAGTGACTTTAAACTTTTAAAGAACTTGTGGGGTAGGGAGAATAATTTGGAGGAGGTGACAGAAGTATGATTTCCATGGGACATCATCTTCATTTAGGAAAGCTTGTTTCAAGAGATTTGGGAAGATCATAAATGTCTAAAACAGACATGTTTTGGGAGATATTCAAGATAGTTGATCTTAAAGTCCTTAATATGACACCCAATATGAAATATTAAGGCTAGGAACCAACAGACTATTTTATAACTTAGAAGAGGTATGCCGTAATCCAAGCTATAAAACAATTTGAAGGTAGGTGAATGACGATTCACCAATTTCCACCAAGATAAACGAAATGTATTATTAGGTTTTAATTGGATTTGAAACTCCTAGATCTTTTGAGATTCATTGAACTGTTCAATGGCATGTTTCAATCTCGAGTGTGCCCTTCAGGTTTTGTGACTGGGATGCCGAGGATCACAAAACAAGGTGTGAAGTAACCATGCAAATTACTTGGTACCCTTAAGTGTTTACCCCTCAATCGATGTGCCAGTTAACCACACACGCTCCATCGATACTATGATAAACATTAAGTTACCCTTTGCCTACCTTGTTAAATACGAGTTAGTGTGCCGGTTAACCACACACGCTCCACTAACCGACTTAAACAAAGTGCAAAGTGTAATTTCATGGATTAGCACCTTATTCACATTTTCCTAAGTAACTAAGATTGGGAATTATTAAGAGTTTAGTTACTTAGTATTTATCATTAATACTTTTAATGAAGGGAGAATTATAGTCATGTCAAACCCGTTCGGCTAACGACCCTCCACCAGTCAAGCAAGCAGTGGGTGAGAGTGGACACGCATTAAGTTGCCATTTTATAGGCAACAACCTTATACCCACCTTATAGACCGGCTTCGTGAATGAGGCGTACTAGCGGTAAGACCGACTTTACTCTTATACATATATATATTATTAACTTATAATATTATAAAGTATAAGGGATGAATTTTAACTTTTAAAATTCTAAGGGCTAACTTGGAATTAAAGTATTCATAAGAGAAAACTTTACAAATTCCAAAACTTGAGGGCAAGTTTTGAAACTATTCAAAACTAATTAATTCCATAACTTATGTGTTTAAAGTAGTTTTAATCCAAAAACTCTTCAAGTTCCATAACTTGAGGACAAATTATGGAAGACTTTAAACTAATAAAGAATTAACTTTTTCTTTATTTTATAACTTATGGAATTAATTAAGGTTACATTATTTTTATTTATTTATTTAATGAAGAGACTATTCATTTTTTGTAACCTTTGCCAACTTTATGAGTTTTATGAGTCTTTAATGTGACTCTTCATGTAACTTGAGGATAAGTTACACAAACACATTTTATACTCAACTCTTAGATTAAAATAGATTGAAAACAACTATTTCATTCAACTTTTCTATTAATCTAAGAAACTCATAAGAACAAGATAATTCAAATCAAACTTTTTCATGTAATTAGTCTAACCTTTAAACTAATACAAAACATGAATCTATTGACAATTATCTTTGAAAAATGGATTAGCATGAACATTACCACATTAAAAAACAAGTTTATAATTTCAAAAACAACTTAGGGTAATGTTCCTAGTCCATTTCTAGCTAAAAACCTCGAGGATATGCTGTCTGGGGTCCAACTCGTCGAGTGCATGAACACAACTCGGCGAGTGGGATGCATTTTGCCTTGGACTCGTCGAGTCCCTTCATGGACTCGGCGAGTCTGCTGGGCTGACAGCATCAATTTCGATTTTTCAGCTTCTATTGCAAGTATAACAAGAAAACAAACCTGGCTCTGATACCACTGTTGGCTTTTGATCATTCTAACACTCCTAAGTGTACATGCAACCCTAAATACCTTGGATCTATGTTTTCTCTATTATACATGCAAATATGAACATCCAAGGTATTATCCTAATCTAGCATACAAAATAATGGATATAACAAGATAGAATACATACCTCTTTGATAGTGCTTGTCTTCATGAAGCTTGAGTGCCTAGTGCCCCAAGTGTGACACCTCAAATGGTTCACACAACACCATAAGCACTTGGAATAACTTAGAGAGAAATTAGAACACTTCATGAAATCGTCTAGCCCTCATACACACACATAGTGTCGATTTCTTGAGCCATGGGTTTCTTTTATATGGTGGCTATTAGGGTTACACCATGTAACTCATGACTTTACCCATTCCTTATGCTCCATGGATTTTAACCTCCATGGAGTATCCATGGGTCATCCCATGGACTTAGTCCAACATAAGGAATCTTGGATCACAAGCCCATATATAAGAATGAATGATTTACATAATCAACCCATATATTTAATTAGTCTCCTTTTGATCACTTAATTAATTCCAAATTAATTCTTGATCAATACTAATTAAATAACCTTATTAATATATTAGAACTTATATATTAACAAACCTTAAGTGTTATTTCTCTCATTTTAGTCTATCCAAGTGCATGATGCCATGCAACCCAAATGGACCATGCTGGGTCGGGTCAAGTTTTACCAATTATAGTTATGGACTTAGACATTAATCCAACAATATGTCCTTGATAAGGAGCTTAAGGAGATTGATGAGACAGTTGCAACTCCTCAAGAGATCACTGAGTTTAGGGCACATGAAAGGGATGCCACGAAAGTGGCATGCATCATGATGGCCACTATGACTACTGATCTCCAAAAATCATATGAAGATTTCTACCCCTATGAGATGCACCAAGACTTGATGGAAATATACCATCAAAGTGCTCGTCAAGAGAGGTATGAAATCATCTCCTCCATGATAACAACTCGCATGAAGGATGGTGAAACAATCACGGGCCACATGCAGAAAATGCAAAGATACGTGGACCGTTTACTGAAGCTAAATGTTAACTTCCCTGAGGAGCTTGCAATAGATATAATTTTGCATTCCTTACCTTCATGTTATGATCAATTCCGCATGACATACCACATGAACAAGGAAGAGGTCACACTCAACAAACTTCAAGGACTCTTAAAGACCGTGGAAAGTGGTCTTAAGGGTAAGATGGTTGTTACTACTACTACTCCTACCAACTCCGCCCATGTCTTGGCAATCGGGAAAGGATGAGGGAAGAAGAGAAAGAGTTCTTCGAAGGGTACCAAGGTTAGGACCCTTGATGGCTCTTCTTCAAGTGGAACCAAGAAAGGTTTCGTGACTCCTTCTTCTGATCCAAAAGAGGCTGAATGCTTCTATTGCCATGGAAAGGCACATTAGAAGCGGAACTGCCCAAAGTACCAGCAAGACGTGAAGGATGGGAAAGTTAAACCCAACCATGCAGGTTTTATACACTATCATTTATAATAACTCACCCCATTCTAAATCTTGGGTCCTTGATACTGGTTGTGGTATTCATATTTGTTGTGACTTGCAGGGACTAAGAAGAAGTTAGAATGTGGAGCAAGGAAGGATTAACTTAATCATGGGGAATAGGAAAGTTACACCTATCGCCAAGACTGGAGTTTATACTTTGTCGCTAAGTAGTGGGTTAAATTTAAATTTGAATAAATGTTGTTATTCACTAGAAATGGAAAGAAATATTATTTCCTTTCATGCATTGTATAAACAAGGGTTTACCTTTTCATTTAATAATAAAGTTGGTTCTATTGATGCTTTCTTTAATAATGTTCTTTATTTTGAAGCATTACCTTGTGATGGCGTGTATGAAACAATATATGTGGTTGATTACTTAGGAAAATATATTGTGTATTGATTCTGTTAATAATAATAACTTGGATAAAGCATCGTTATGGCATTGTCATCTTGGACATATAAGCAAGAAACACATAGGCCAACTCCAAAAGGATGGAGTCTTGGAGTCGTTTGACCTAAAGTCAGATGATAGTTGCGAATCATGCTTACTTGGAAAAATGACAAAGTCACCCTTCACAGGTTCTTGTGAGAGGGGTGAAGGTTTGTTGGACCTTGTACACACGGATGTGTGTGGACCATTCAAACATGCCACAAGGGATGCTAATCGCTATTATTTGACTTTTACTAATGATTACAGTAGATATGGATATGTATACTTAATCAAGCATAAGTCAGAGACTTTCTAAAGGCTTAAGGAATTTAAACAAGAAGTCAAGAATCAATTGGGCAGGAACATTATGATGCTTCGATCTGATCGAGGTGGCGAGTATCTTAGTTCAGAGTTCCTCGACTATCTTAGGGAATGTGGGATTGTCTCACAATTAACACCTCCCAGGACACCGCAGGTGAATGGTGTGGCTGAGAGGCGTAATCGAACCTTGTTGGGCATGGTTTGTTCCATGATGAGTCGAGCTTCGCTACCATCTCATTTTGGGGGTATGCCTTAGAGACTGTCGCCCATATTCTTAATCTAGTCCCTACAAAGAAAGATTCAAAAACTCCTCACAAGATGTGGACTGGTAAAGTACCTAAACTAGACCACATCAAGATTTGGGGTTGCGAGGCTTTTGTGAGATGTGAGACTCATGATAAGCTAGAACCCTGAAGCGAGAGGTGTATTTTCATTGGCTACCTACAAAGATCCTTTGGTTACCTCTTCTACAGACCTAGTGATAATGTGGTCTTTGTAGAAAGAAGAGGAGTCTTTCGAGAGAGAGAGAGAGAGAGAGAGAGAGAGAAAGAGTTTAAAAGCCAAGGAGATAGTGGGAGGCAAATTGATCTTGAAGAAATTCAAGAGTCAAGTTGTGAAGGAACTTCAAAGACTAGCCCTCAACTTGAGGAGGAAACTCCTGTTGAGCCAATTGACGAATCTGTATGTCACACCCCGAAAACCAGAGGCGGAAACGTCTCCGGGGTTGACTACCACGTTGTGTATCAAATCCAATGTACATAGTATTCACAGTAAACAAACATTACATTACATATATATGAAAGTTTACATGTGTTTCAAAAGTAAAGTTATACAAAATATACATATGCATCATATAAACAAAAGTTGAGACGAGTCTTCTACGCACTCCGTCTTCGCCAAAAGAGATCACCTGGTACCTGTCTAACTTGGACCTGAGAATACAAGCGGTTTGAAAATCAGCATAAAGCTGGTGAGTTCATAAGAGGTTTTGTTTTGTGAAAATGTATCGATTTCCTTTAGTTTCCGAAAAGATTTGTTATCCAAGAAAATCCCATATTTTCTTATGTGAAGTTGGTTAAGTTATCGTTTGTTACCAATTCGATTATGTATTGTATTTACCCCAGGAAAATCCCATATTTTCCTAATTGTAAGATCAATAGTATATCACAAAGTATAGTTTAGCACACAAAACTATATAATGAAAATCTTGGGATCACTATCCCGAAAGACATATAGGTTAATTTGAGATATTCAAAAGTACGGTTCAAGATCATGGGACTATCATCCCGAACTAACACGAGATAAGTTAATGTATGTATGTAAATATAGATTTGAAACCATGGGATCACTATCCCGAATAAGATACACAAATTTAGAAAACCATGGGATCACTATCCCGTATATAGATTTAGAAAACCATGGGATCACTATCCCGTATATAGATTTAGAAAACCATGGGATCACTATCCCGTATAAGTTATCGATATGAAACCTTGGGATCACTATCCCGTATAAGATATAGTTAAAGATCATGGGGAAGGACATCCCGTACAGATAGTAGACATAAAACCATGGGATCACTATCCCGAACTAGATACCAAATAGTTTAGTGAATACCATGGGATCACTATCCCGAAAGAGATATAAGAATAAACCATGGGATCATTATCTCGTATAGGACATAGATATAGAATAGTTTGATAATACCATGGGATTACTATCCCGAAAGAGACATAGGAACAATACCATGGGATCACAATCCCGAAAGAGACATAAAACATAGATACAAAAACCATGGGATCACTATCCCGAACGAGATAAAGATTCTGAACCCAAACTGTGAATAAGCTGGTATTAATACATATTGTGAGTCGGGTAACCATACTGATACGACAACGTGACCTCCTTGACGTTTGTCAGACGTCGAACGATATCCTGAAATTTGTCACCCTAGGCGTGCCCGCCTAACTGTAGCTAGCAGTTAAGGTGTGGGATTGTCAGTCCCGAATAGAACTATTCACAAATTCCACGCTCTCCCTCCAGGAGACTCTGGTTACACTTCCGGAGAGGATTTACTGATCATCCATAAAAGGGTAGTGACTATCTCACAAGCTAGTACTAAACTATTCACAGGGTTCTTGTAAGGTATTGACATACAGAAAGTTATGAAACATAGTACAGTAAAGTATAGATACATACATGAAATCATCGGATAACATATTCAAATGATACGGAGATAAACTGAACAGACATAGTTTATCTAATAATTTAGTATAGATATCAGTATACGATAGAAAGCATAGTAAAGACCCCCAAATTATTCCCATAATAATTTGATTAATTTGATTGTTTCTTAACTAAAATCCATTTAGTTGAAATCGAGTAGTCATTCCTTATGCTCAGCATAATACATAAGGAGTAAAAGAGTTTATAGGTTTATCAAAGATTTTTTGAAACACATCAATGTTATGATTGGAAAACAGTTATGGTTTGCTTGTATTCCCCCCCTGAAAACATTTAAAACAGTGGAAAAGTCGTAGGGGTATGAACTCACCGGACGAGGTACGAGACGATTTGGATGCTAAGAGTTGATCCGGGACTTGTAAACGCACAAGGTTCCTAATTATGAAGTAAAGATACACATTTGTATCTAATTAGGACTTAGATTGATTGTCGGATAGGGACAATTGCTTCAGGTCGCGATAACACTCCGATACAAGTGTTTGGTGGGACCCGGGTAGCGTTTAGGGACATGAATGGCACAAGGGACTTGGGAAATGAGTTGGTACATCAACGGAACACCCCCTTTAAGGGCGTTTATGGCCAAAACACCCTTCCCCATGAGTTTACGGCCGTAAACTCATGATGGGTGTTTTATGGTGCCTTTTGGACTTCCAACACTTAGGGAATGATTTCTAGACTTGGTTTAAAGATTTGGAATGATTCAAAACATCAATTTGACCCCCTTAAAGGGAGTTTACGGCCTATCATAGCTCCATGGCCGTAAACTCTTGTTTGTCCAAGAAAATGATGTTTAATGATGCTAGAACAAATCACATGTGATTGGTAAAATTAATCCAAGGCCTAACATGAGTTTGCATGTGATTTTTGAGTGATTTGTGGAGTTTATGGCCCATGAAACCCCCTTCATGGCCGTAAACTCTAGTGTGTGGTGTTCCAAGGTGTTTCAAGGTCTAGGACATGCATGAATGGACTTCTAAAATTCATCTAAGGGCCTTAGGGGTGTGTAGTTTGCATTCTAACACCAAAAATTCAAGAGTTTACGGCCCAAGAACATGTCTTGGCCGTAAACCCTTAGAAACCCCATAAAGGTTGTGTTTTTGGCCCTCAAAGTATTTTTGGTTGGTCCCTTGATTTATTCCAAGGCTTTTGGTGGTGTTGGATGGCTTTCTAACACCTTAGAATGAGATTTATGCCCACTTTTGTGGAGTTTACGGCCCAAGAACTCTTCTTGGCCGTAAACTCATCTAAGTCCCCCATAATCCATGTTTCAAGTGTCCAAATGCAAGAATCAAAGTCCCATAATTCATATCTAAGCTGTAGGGATGATTTGGAAGGGTTTAAGGGCATAAAAACCCTCATTATATGAGTTTACGGCCCAAGAATGATCCTTGGCCATAAACTCCTCTAAACATCACAAAATGCAAGTTTTACATGTTTAGATTCCATATTTTAAAGTCCCATAGCCATATCCAAGGTCCAAATTAGTCAAGGAAGGGTTTAAAGGCTCAAAACCCATCATTTTGGGTGTTCACGGCCTAAGCACCTCCTTAGGCCGTAAACTCATGCATTTTGTCCAATTTCTTATTTAAGTGTCAAATTTGGAAGCTAAACATGCTATAGATTAAGGCTAGGAAGGTACCTTAAGGATTTGAAGTCTTAAAATTGAGTTTTGGACACTTAATCTTTGGATTTTGGAGAGAGGTTAGAGAGAGAGTAGTGAGAGAAGGAAAAGCTTCAAATGAAGGCTGAAACATGTTTATATAGTTCCCAAAATTTTCACACGGTGGAATTTTACCCGATACCGACGCTAACCGCGGCTTTTGGTCGCACCCGATTGAGTTTCCGTCACCCGACGGGAACATTTTTAAAACTTATGAAATAATTGTTTTTGGGCAACTAGCATAAGATCCTGAGTGATTTAGACACTCATTAGGATAAAATAAACGCATAATTTATATAAATAAATTCCAAAGAGAAATCAGAACGAATCCGATAACGGCGACTTTCCGGGTAGAACGGTTCTTGGCGACGAACAAATTTCGGGTTGTTACACTGTACCTCTGAGACGTTCCACAAGAGTTAGGAATGCACCTGAGCATTACTATGGTTTCCATATTACTGCAGAAGGTGAGACACTTATTAGTGATGGGACACTAGTAGGTCTGGATGACCCTAACAGCTACGAGGAAGCCATAGCAGGCCCTGAGTCTGCTAAATGGAAAGAGGCTATGGATAGCAAGATACAATCCATGTATGACAATCGATTTTGGAACTTGGTTGAGAATGTACCAGGTCGTAAGACTGTAGGGTGCAAATGGATCTTCAAGAAGAAGACTGACATGGATGGTAATGTACACACTTATAAGGCTCGACTGGTTGCAAAGGGATTCTCTCAAATTCCTGGAGTGGATTATGATGAGACCTTTTCTACAGTAGCCAAAATGAAGTCTATTAGGGTTATGTTAGCCATAGCGACATTTCATGACTATGAAATTTCGCAAATGGATGTCAAAACCGCTTTCCTTAATGGAAAGTTGACTAAAGATATTTACATGAGTCAGCCAGAAGGTTTTTTCAGCAACGAGTACTCTAATAGAGTGTGTAAGCTTGAGAAATCCATTTATGGATTAAAGCAAGCACCTCGCAGATGGAATCTTTTCTTTGATGAAAAGATCAAGGAATTTGGCTTTTCTAGGAGTGAAGATGAATCTTGTGTTTATGCCAAGGATAGTGGGAGTATAGTTTGCTTTTTGGTACTGTATGTGGATGACATACTACTCATAGGAAATGACATCCCAACCCTGCAGGAAGTAAAGTCTTGGCTTGGGAAGTGTTTCGCTATGAAGGACCTTGGTGAAGCTGCCTATATCCTAGGGATAAGGATTTTGAGAAACAGGAGTAAAATACTAATTGGACTTAGTCAAAGCACCTATGTGGAGAAGGTGTTGAAAAGATTCAACATGCATAACTCCAAGAAAGGTGAGTTAGACCGGCAGGTCTGGGGTGACAAATGTCATAACACTACAACACCTGAAGAATGTTGTTATAGGCAGTCAGTGTCAATAGTATGATTATAAAACTCACATGAAAGTATAAAAACAAGTTTGATTTACGAGATTCATATATGCATTTAGTTTTCAACATTATTTTGAGCACAAAGTTTATCTTTATCATTCAAGTACGAAAAACACTAACGCACTCCAACTTTGAGAACTTATCAAACTATTTATAGAAAATATTGGATTTTCTGAAAACCTCGTTCATTGATTTGCTACCAAGAGGACATACTTTTCAGTACAAAAGACTTATGAACTTACCAACTTAGTTGTTGACACTTTTTCGAAACCACTTGTATATCTTAGGGACTCAGTAATTCAGGTAACCACCAGCTTTTGAAGAAGGAACGCTAAGGACATTTATTATTAAACATTTACATCATCATATTGTAATATTCTTTTGGAAATATGTATAATGCAACAATATACGTTTTTTATTATATATATGATGGTTGTGTTACTTTCTTTACAATATTCAATTGTTATGGTACTACGTGAAGTCATCCACCCCCGAATGTTTCCGCCATTTTGGTTTTGGGGTGTGACAGATTGGTATCAGAGCATTGTTTATAGTGAACTAAGTATATCGAACCACATAAGATATACAAACTATAAATGCAACGGGAACCAAAAACCCTCTGACAAAATATATACATTTTTTCTTTTAAATATATACATTTTTACTCGCATGTATCAGTCTCGTATCATGACAAGTTTTCTAAAGGTATTAAGGCAAGTTGCGACACTACGATGGGCCTCGGGGTATGTAATCAAATCAAGAATAAATATAGTCTGAACAACTATATTTATCCTGGATTTGACCAATGTACGTCGAGGAATGGTCGTAGTGGACAACAAGCCAAAAACTTACCAAATAAAATTATTTTAGATTCGCTAATTTGAAATACTATAGGGGTATTGTCATAGATAATAGTACAATGAAAAACTTGCACTCCATAAGATATAGTTAAACGTAGGATGTCGTTAAATAGAAATTTCTTTTCTTATAAAATTGTCATACCTCTATCCTAGTACAGACAAATGGCCGGGTTCCATTTACCGGGATATCCCTACTACCCAAACCAAGGCAACGGGGGCTGGATACAAGAAGACCCGGAGGAAATCGAAGAGGAAGTCGAAGAAGAATTCGAAGTCGAAGTCGGAGAGGAATTCGAAGTCGACGAGGAGGTCGAGAAAATTACTAGTGGAACAGACTCCGAGCCGAAAGTGATCGACTCTCCCGCTCCTCATCCTCCCGAAGTCAGACCATATCAACCAGGACCCATCCCCATCTGGGGAAGCCATCTCTACTACTGGAGCTGCCAACTAGGTGTACGCCCTCCTTTCGACATGTGTCGAGATTTTTACAATTTCAGTGGGGGAGGCTCAGTTGATCGAGCACTTCCTGTTATTGTGGGCACTCTAGCTACCCAGAACTACCATGCGGACCAGCAAGCAGCCAGAGTTCGCGAGATCAATGCCGCTACTCAGGGTAACGCCGCAGACATCTGTCGTCTGGAAGGACTACACGAAAGTACCCAAATCTACACAGGGACGCTTCAGAATCAAATGGTGAACGCACTAGCAGAAATAAGAGCGATGAAGGAACAACAAGTAGATCTTGAAAGGTGCCTGATGGGAGTCAAGAAGTCGGATGCCGAATCTAGCTCAACTCAAGCAATTTTGATATAGAATAGGACCTCGGATAAAGTTTTTCCCTTATTTCCTTTGTATCTGAAATCGGAGACCTCTAAATAGGTCGAATTTTCCTAAACAAGAAGCATAATGTAACACACCTTAGGTGTGACATATATATAAATATGAAGTACTTCTTTATATACCTCTCGAAACTTATGGTATTAACTAAATTGTTGTACCTACTTTGAAACCAAAAACTAAAGTCAAAACAAATTACAAGATACAACTAACCCTCTAGTACACGATTGTCAAAACATTAGAAACTTATAGTATTCATTCTTATTTTCTCTACCAGAACATGCCTCCTCGTAGATCAGCACGTGGAAACTCAACTCTAGCACCACCTCCACCGCCCCTCCAACTATGGATGCAGCTATCTTCGAAACTGCTGTAATAGCCGCTGTAACGGCAGCAATGGCTCAAATGAGCAACAACGGGTCAGGAGGAGGGATAAACAGCTTTACAAATGGCCAAAGCCAAGTCCGTTATGGGGTATGTACTTACAAAGACTTCACCAAAGGAAAACCTATTCCCTTTTATGGGACTGGGGGAGTATTGGCTCTATCGCAATGGATAGAGAAAAAGGAAGCTGTATTCAAAATTTGCGCATGCCCTGAAGAAAGCAAAGTAAAATTTGCTGCTTTTACATTCTCTGAACGCGCCCTGACATGGTGGAACGGCCACGTCAAGACACTAACCCTAGTGGTGGCGAACTCCATGGGTTGGGAAAACCTGAAACGAATGCTCCTACGAGAGTACTGCCCAAGAGGCGAGATTCAGAAACTCGAACAGGAATTGTGGGGCTTTTCGATGGTAGGCTCGAACATCGCAGGCTACACCAACAGATTCAGTGATTTGATAACACTTTGCCCAGGGATGTTGATCCTGGAAAGCCAAAAGGTGGAGAGGTACATGTGGGGACTATCACCCCAACTTCAAGGAAGTGTGTTAGCTTCCAAACCCATGACCTTCGACACCGCCAAGGAACTAGTGTAATCTCTCGTTGATCATGGTGTCTGTCAAGGAGTCACGACTATCGTGGTTGAACCAACCAAAGGGAACAACAACAACGATAACAATTCCAACAACAACAAGAAGAAGAAATTTTGGAACTAGAGAAAGGGGAAAACTTCGCAAGAACCTTCAAAGAAACAAATGGTGGCGGTTCATGCTGCTACTGCTCCCACCACAACTCCTGCTACCCCGGTGCCAACAAAACAATATGCAGGAAACCTGCCCAAGTGCGGCAAATGTAACTACCATCACCATGGTAATTGCCGCGAGATGCACTGTAAGAACTGCGACAGGAAAGGGCACACTGCCCGTTTCTGTAAAGCACCAGCACGACCAGTCACTCAAGTTCCTGGTACTGGAATAAGCCAAGCATGTTATGGGTGTGGAGAAACTGGGCACTTCAAGAGGGGCTGCCCCAAGACAAGGAATGTTGGTGTTGTTGGGTGAGTGCTGGTGATAGGTCAAAATGAAGCAATAGCTGACCCAATAGTGGTTACGGGTACGTTTCTCCTCGACAACATTTATGCATGCATACTCTTTGACTGCGGTGCGGAGAGAAGTTTTGTGAGTCATAAATTCAAACACCTACTTAATCAAAGACCCCAACCACTCAATAAAATATTCACTATAGAAATGGCTAACGGTAAAACGGAAAGCACAAGCGATATGTACTTAGGGTGCACATTAAATTTAAACGAACACTTATTTCAAATCGACCTTATGCCCATTTTGATAAGAAGTTTTGATGTAATCATCGGTATGGACTGGTTAAGTCTTCACCATGCCGATATTCTTTGTCACGAAAAGGCCGTTCGCCTCAATCTACCCAACGGCGAAACTCTTGTCATGTATGGAGACAAACCTAGTTCAAATTTGCAAATCATCTCCTGTGTTAAAGCACAAAAATATCTTCACAAGGAATACCATGCCTTTTTAGCCCACGTAGTAGACCAAAAACAAGAACCAAAGAACATTAAAGACATTCCGGAAGTCTGCAACTTCCCAAATATTTTCCTAAAAGATCTTCAAGGAATTCCACCAGAACGCCAGGTCGAGTTCAGAATCGATTTAATCCCCGGAGCTACTCCAGTAGCAAAGTCGCCTTACCGTTTAGCCCCAGCCGAGATGTAGGAACTATCCAGTCAATTAAATGTGCTGCTAAACAAGGGCTTCATCAGACCGAGCTTCTCACCGTGGGGAGCACCGGTCCTATTCGTGAAAAAGAAGGACAGATCTTTTCGCATGTGCATCGATTACCAGGAGCTGAACGAACTCACGATCAAGAACCGATATCCCCTTCCACGCATAGACGATCTATTCGACCAACTACAGGGAGCGAGCTACTTCTCAAAGATCGATTTAAGATCTGGTTATCACCAACTGCGAGTACTAGAAGGAGACATCCCTAAAACGACTTTCCGAACACGCTATGGTCACTATGAGTTTGTAGTAATGCCCTTCGGATTGACAAATGCTCCAGCAGTGTTCATGGACTTGATGAACCGAGTATGTCATCCCTTCCTGGATAAATTTGTGATTGTGTTTATAGATGATATACTCATCTATTCAAGAAGCCAGGAAGAACACAACCAACACCCCCGCCAAGTTTTGGAAACATTGAGGGCAGAGAAGCTTTACGCAAAATTTTCAAGGTGCGAATTTTGGATTCGGGAAGTGGATTTCCTAGGCCATGTTGTAAGAAAGGAGGGGATACACGTGGATCCTTCTAAGATCAAGGCAATAGAGAGTTGGAAGACTCCAAGAACCCCTACAGATATCCAACAATTTTTGGGACTCGCCGGGTATTACCGATGGTTCATACAAAATTTCTCCAAGATTGCCAAGCCACTCACCACCCTAACTCAGAAGAGTGTGACCATCGACTGGGAGAAAAACAAGACACCGCGTTTCAAACGCTAAAGCGAGCCTTATGTAGTGCGCCCATCCTAAGATTGCCAGAAGGAACGAAGGACTTCGTGGTCTATTGCGATGCATCAAACCAAGGACTCGGGTGTGTCCTAATGCAACGAGGGAAGGTCATCGCCTACGCCTCAAGGAAACTAAAGACGTACAAAGTGAACTGCACAATGCACGATCTTGAGCTAGGAGCAGTCGTGTTCTCTCTAAAGATATGGAGGTACTACCTCTACAGCACGAAATGTACGATCTTCACCGACCATAAAAGCCTCCAACATATCCTCAACCAGAAAGAAATTAACATGAGACAAAGACGGTGGGTAGAACTACTAAATGATTATGAATGCGAGATTCGATATCATGCCGGAAATGCTAACGTGGTGGCCAATGCACTCAGCCGGAAGGAATACACGGGCCGCATAGTAAAGTCTTTAACCATGACAATCCATTCAAACCTGTCCATACAAATCAAGGAAGCCCAAATAGAAGCCTTAACATCTGAAAATGTGGTAGGGGAAGCCTTAAGGGGAATGGATAAGAAGTTTGAGGTCAAGAATGATGGAGTTCATTACTTCATGGATCGGATCTGGACACCGAAGTTTGGCGGATTCAGAGAAGTCATCATGAACGAAGCCCATAAGACACGATAGTCCATACACCCCGATTCCGATAAGATGTATCTCGATCTCAAGAAACTGTACTGGTGGCCGAACATGAAAGCCGAATTTGCTACCTACGTGAGTAAATGTCAGACGTGCGCTAATGTCAAGGTAGAATACCAAAATCCCTCATGATTGTTGCAACAACCAGAAATACCCGAATGGAAGTGGGAACGTATGACCATGGATTTCATAACCAAACTACCCAGGATGGCAAGCGGACTCGACACCATCTGGGTGATTGTGGACAGGTTAACTAAATCAGCACACTTCCTACCAATCAAAGAGACGTATAAATTGGAGAAACTAACTAGAACATACCTCAAAGAGATTATACGACTACATGGTGTGCCCATATCCATTATATCGGACCGAGATAGTAGGTTCACCTCAAGGTTCTGGCAGTCACTACAAAAAGCTATAGGAACAAGACTAGACATGAGTATCGCTTATCACCCACAAACCGACGACCAGATTGAGAGAACCATACAAGCACTTCAAGATATGTTGAGATCTTGTGTAATAGATTTTGGCAAAGCATGGGACACCCATCTACCCTTGGTCGAGTTCTCATACAACAATAGCTACCACACTAGTATCAAGGCTGCCCCATTCGAAGCCCTCTACGGCTGTAAATGTAGGTCACCTCTGTGCTGGGCCGAAGTGGGGGACCCACAACTAGCAAGAGAACAAGCAACAGACAACACGCTCACTGGACCAGAAATCATAAAGAAAACTACGGAGAAGATTATTCAGATCCGGGAACGTCTGAAAGCATCAAGGGACAGACAAAAGAGTTACGCGGATAAAAGATGGAAACCCTTGGAATTCCAGGTTGGAGATCGAGTCCTACTAAAAGTCTTGCCCTGGAAGGGGTTAATACACTTCGGAAAGCGTGGGAAACTGAACCCAAGATACATCGGACCATTCGAGATCCTTGTTAGGATTGGTCTAGTGGCGTACAAACTTCGATTACCTCAAGAGCTCCACAACGTACATCCGACCTTTCACGTATCAAACCTAAAGAAGTGCTTGTCCGATGAGACCCTTGTCATCCCTCTAGACGAAATTGAAATAAATGAGAATCTCCAATTCGTAGAAGAACCAGTAGAGATCATGGATCGGGAAATAAAAAGGACTAAACAAAGCCGCATACCTATTGTAAAGGTCCGCTGAAACGCCAAGCGAGGACCTGAATACACCTGGGAACGTGAGGATCAGATGAAACAAAAGTACCCGCATCTTTTTCCTAACCTGTAAACTCTATCTTAGATTAAATTTCGGGACGAATTTTCCCTAACGAGGGGATGATGTGACAACCCTATATTTTCCAAAAGCAGTGTAACACTCAAAAGTCAAATACAATGAAGACTATTTGGAATCAACGAAATTTACCTCAAAAATAAAGTGTTCAAGTATCTAAATTGGGATGCATCAAATGTTAGATACCATGCCAAGGTTTCCAAAAACATAAAGAACATTGAAAACCGGGTTATATCGAAGAAACTATAACCATTCAAATATTTATGACACACCCGGTAAAACATTATTTAACGTAAAAAGCAAAATTACAATAAAATGAATTTTAACCTTAAGTATCTAAAAAAAGTTGTAAAGTTCGTTAAACTGTAAACGTACATAAAAAGGTCGCCCAAATTGGACCTCGTATGAAGAAGTTACGAATTTTCTAAGTTTGGTAACAGTAGTAGAAGACTAAAAACTCGAATTGAAGATTGAGCGTTATTTAGCTAACACAACCTAAACGAAAGTTGAAGGTCTCCACAATAGGAGTAAAATGATAAAAAGACAAACGAAAACCGACGTCGAATAAAGAAACTATAAATTTTTAACGAACTTTAGCAGTCCCGTCCTATTAAAATCATATCATTAAAAATAAATTCAAAACTAGCCGACGGAGTCTAAATGAAAGTTGTAGAGCATAATCTCACCTACGCGTGGATATAAAGAATGAAAAAAACGGAGCCCATACGCGAATGTTACGAAATTTAGAAGACGGAAGCCGGGATTACGCCCAGCGTACTCAAGAGCAGGGTCAAGTCCCATCGGCTACAGCTCTACGCCTAGCTAGACTCGAGTCGTAAGCCATGACGCAAAGTTATGCCCAGCGTAACCAAAGTATGCCCAATGTAATGCGTACACCCAGCGTACTCCGGTGGTACGCCCAACGTACTCAACTTTCCAGCACTATAAATAGAAGGCTTGAGCTACGGATTTTGGCACACCTTCTCTAAACTCTCAATCACTCCCACATAATTTCAAGCACCAGAAGCCGTCCCGAAGCCCTTGGTTTCCGCACCTAAGCCCCGACGAAGGTTCTACGCTACCAAGATCCCCGAAGAGCTCGAAGACGCAGCTTTCGGCGGTTGAAGTTCTGCTCGACTCTAGCCCACTCTCTTCAAACCAAACAAGTGAGTTCATACCCCTACCTTTCAAGTCTTTTCGTGTTTTAGGGGGGGGGGGGGGGAATACAAGTATAATACAAGTATAAGTATCGTTTTATAAATATAAATGTAACATCTATCTTATTGATTATCGATACCAACATATTACTTTACGTATAAAGGGCTAGTATATCATCAAGTTATTTCCATCAAATGGAACATACTTTCTGAAAAACTATAATGGGTATAGTTAGCAAGTTATTCATACATTCTTACGTATACATCTTGAAAAACGAAATACTTTCAAACAAAATGAAGTAAAGTCTTTCTTATCGTAAATCTATTTATACTAAGCGATGTGAGATATTCAAACTTCAACGTACTCTTATGTATGCATTTCAAGTCTTATCTTATATACCATAATCTCTTGGAGAGAGAGCGTGATACTTGTGTATAGATCTATACGGGATTAACAACCCCGCACCTAAACTGTTAGCTACAGTTAGACCGGCAGGTCTGGGGTGACAAATGTCATAACACTACAACACCTGAAGAATGTTGTTACAGGCAGTCAGTGTCAATAGTACGGTTATAAAACTCACATAAAAGTATAAAAATAAGTTTGATTTACGAGATTCATATATGCATTCAGTTTTCTACATTATTTTGAGCACAAAGCTTATCTTTACCATTCAAGTACGAAAAACACTAACACACTCCAACTTTGAGAACTTATCAAACTATTTATAAAAAATATTGGATTTTCTGAAAACCTCGTTCATTGATTTCCTACCAAGAGGACATACTTGTCAATACAAAACACTTATGAACTCGCCAACTTAATTGTTGACACTTTTTCGAAACCACTTGTATTTCTCAGGGAATCAGTAATACAGGTAACCACCAGCTTTTGAAAAACGAACGCTAAGGAAATTTATTATTAAACATTTACATCATCATATTGTAATATTCTTTTGGAAATATGTATAACGCAACAATATATGTTTTTGTTATTATATATATGATAGTTGTGTTACTTTCTTTACAATATTCAATTGTTATGGTACTACGTGAAGTCATCCACCCCCGAATGTTTCCGCCATTCTGGTTTGGGGGTGTAACAGTCGTGAACACCAGTCAGGCTAGAAACTGCTGATTTTTGAAGGAAATTCGGGTTTTCGTGCGATTTTGTTTCCGAATTATATATATATATATATATATATATATATATATATATATATATATATATAATTCAATTATATATCTTAAATGATTTTCCAAACCATAGGAATTTGACGGAAATAAGTAAAATTTTAAAATTTATTTAACGAAATCGGTTAATGTTAACGGAAAAAAGGGTTCGGGTTGTCACAAACTGTAACGTTCTGTAATGTACTGATAACATTTGCAATCTAATTGTATGAAAGTAAAATATCTTTATGCTCGACATGTTACAAAAGGGTTAAACATATATGAACATTTTTATGAAATGTAGCGAATACTCGGTTTGAATCAATTTCAAAGGTTTTAAAACTGTTTAAAAATGTTTGTATATAAACTCAAAAGTGCTTGTGCTTTAATTGTATCCCCCACCCCCTAAAAACATTAAAAACATTGAAAATGTAGGGGTATGAATTCAACTCAAATGTATGTTAGCTTGAATAACGAGTTGTAGAGATGATCCTGGGGTAAGCATACGTGCAAATAACATTATCCTAAAAATAATTATATTCGACAACGTATTTAAATTAATAAGGTGTTAATCTAAATAATAAATTAAATAATGTTTTAAATAATAATTAAAGTGTTAAACAACACTTTAATTATGTAAGGAATACTTACAATAATTATTTGGAATTATTTGGAAATGTTGCAAGGTGTTTTCGGTTGGCAAATAGGGTTTTCGGATGACTTAATCAGTTTTCGATGTGTTCTTGTGTTATTGAGTGAATGCTTGAAGATTTCAAGACTATTATGAAGATTTGAATATGGGATGAATGTTCTTGATGAGAATATGAAGATTTGAAGGGAATCTGGGTAAAACTCTTGAAGATTGAGAGGGTTCACGGATGATACTTCAGAGGAACTTGGGGTTGTTTTTGGATGAAATGTTGAAAAATTAATTGGTTTATGGATGAACACTTATGTATAGAGGGTGTGTACGGTTCATAATGGGCCATGGGGTTGTGTTTTCGGTTCTATATTGGGCCCTTATTGAGTTTTCGCCCCTTATAGTTAACAATGATGAAGGGTTTTCAAATTTGACTCAAAAGGGAGAAGAGTTTTCGGTTTTGAGTTAAGGTGAAAAGGGTTTACGGTTTTGTCTTTCTAGAAGAGGTGTTTTCGGATTTGCTATTCATTTTTAGGGGTTTTCAGATTTGCTTTACGTTAAAAGCATGTGTTTATGGTTTGGTTTTGGGATTAGATTCCCAAAACCATAAACTACTTTGTACCCTTTTTAAACCTTTAATTTCCTTAATTTTAGTTAAGTGTTGAACTTGTATTTTCTTGCTTTAACACTATTTTGCACACAAACTTATATATATATATATATATATATATATATATATATATATATATATGTATGTATATATATATACATACATACATATATATATATATATATATATACATATATATATATAGTATAAATAAGCGTGCACACTAGACATCCAAAGTTCTTATAACAACTATATAGGTGGTGAGTTTTACTTGTACGTGATTGTAGTTTAGAGTTTTATTGACTTGAAATAACGGGTTGTTACACGACGTTCTTCAGGCGTCGGAATGTTATGACATTTGTCACCCTAGACCTACCGGTCTCGTTGTTGCAAACAACTTAGGTGTGGGATTGTCAATCCCAATATAGATCTATAAAAAAGTATCACGCTCTCCCTATAAGAGACTCTGGTTATAATACATGAGTTTAGTAGGTACATTGATTTGTATGTGAGGACTTTTAGCTCACAAATTTGATTCAACAAGTTTACGTGTAGTGTCAATGAGAAACTCTTTTGTGATGGAATAAAACCTTCCTTTGTAAGTTCGTAGTATAAATAAAGCATAAATTATTCCTATTATAGTTTATCCTACATGTTTTGTAGTGATGAAAACCTTTATGTGTATGATTATCACATTTTCATGGAAATAAAATAGCATGAAAAATAATCAATATATGTATATATATATATATATATATATATATATATATATATATATATATATATATTTCCTTAATGTTACACACTTTGCTTAAAGGTTACAAAGTGTTAATGAACCATAAACCATTTTTCTAGTTTAACTTTTTTGTTCACGTTTTTAGAAATTTATAGAAAAATCATTGTAAGTCAATATCTAAATCCATAAACTCTGAGAGTTTAGAAAACGATTCTACTTTTTCCATAATTTTTATTATGGCCTTTAGTTGTCTCTAACCAATGCAAAAATGTTCATTTTCACTGACTGGTTTGAAAACTATTCTAAAACGATAGGTACTTTTGTAAAAATCACCATAAACTGTAGAAACATCGTTTGAACGCGTGTGAGAAGTGCTTAGAAAGTTATAAACTTGCACTATTTGCATATTGTAGAATTTTGAAAAATATTAAGTTTAAGATGGGTAAAATAGTCCATGAACAGACCTCAACTTTTCTAGGAAAAGCTGATTTTTAAGTTTAGATTATGTTTTAATGATATGACTTGTATTCCCCTTCCTGAAAACTTGGAAAAACTAAAAAATGTAGGGTTATGAACTCACCTTGTGTGATTTCTTTTTGAGTAGAAGGTTGAGGATGAAGAGTTTCATCTCAAGAACACTTAAAGATGCTTGAACATATTGATGATCCTATGAATGTTAATGTATGAATCTGTGTGTAAATGATTCAAGATTATTATGGAGTTATGCAGGAATATTAGAAGCTGGACGAATACTTACCAAAAATGAGGAAAGAACCCAAGAACACTTCAAAAACATGGCTAGAAGGTGAGACAAATGAGAGTTCCTTTTTGGGACAAAAAGTGGGTTTTTGGAGTGAATATAGAAAAGTGATTTTGATCCCATGGAGGTTTGTTTATATGGAAGGAAAGATGCTGCAAGTGGATTGGTTTGTATGTGTGAAGGGATAATGATTTAACCAATGGAAAGTGAAGAAGTGACATAAAGGTGACAAGTGGGGATCCACTTGACCCACTTGTGTTATATGATATTTATTTAACTTTAGATATTTCTTAATTGAAAATTATGATTTATAGTTAATAAATCCTCAAAATGTGGATAAAATATGAGTTTAGGGAATTTAAGATGTGAAAAATATGAGTTTAGTGGAAATCCCACGTCAAAAACTCATAAAATTGACGTAAAGTGCAAAACTGCCAAAAATCCGGAATGAGAAGCCGGGGTACGAAGGTTGCTGATGCGAAAGAGAGGTTTGCTGCGAGGGCTGCTGATTCGGGTGTGAAAGGTTCAGTTTTATTTGAAGGTGCTTCTGTGCAAAAGCTCCCGGGTGCGAATGGCCGAGGCTCGCAGCAAAGGTGTCTGAGTGCAAGTGTCCGAGGCTCGCAACGAAGGTGTACGGTATGAAACTTCTAGTTCGCATGCGAGAGTCAGAAGCGAAAAGAAGGGTTTCGGTGCGAGAGAAAGAGTGTTCTCAGGTAATCAATGGGTCTGAGAGGCTGCGAAGGTTGAGAGGGTTCGCTATGAGGGTGTTGTTTCCCATTTTCTCCTCCCGTATCAAGTAGTTTTCAACTAATTGAAGGGTTGGGATGGTACGGGTGTTTATGAAAAAGTTAAAAGAGATTTAGGAGAGATTTGAGAGAGAGAGAGAGAGAGATTGAGAGAGATAGAGAGATTTTTGTTTGTATCCTTTGTTATGGTTTCCCCCGGTAGTGTTAGGATTGTAAACTCCACTAGCCATGTTATGAGTGTTATACATCCTTGAAGGATAAATGGTTGCATTTATCGAGTTAGTACGTCACTCACCCTATTTAGGGTTTAGATCCTTGAACATTTGAAACTTCCAAGTGATACTTTGTATTATAATAGTAAATTGTACATTAGGAAACATAGAGTAAACCCTAACATACTGGTACTAGTTGAGTTGACCGGGTTGAGTTGTTGACTTTGTTTGACCAAAATTGATGGTTGTTACACTTGGAAACACGACACCTATTCTATCCAATTTGTCAATGTACGACTTTATTTTCAGAACGTGCATACACCCAAAATTTCCATCTTTATGTTTATATGCCAAAAGCGATTTAGTTGTTTCATATCTTTCAATTTGTGACGTTGGGAGAGACGGAGAGTCATACGAGGAGGAGGTGGAAGAGTTGAAGAGAACGAGGAATTCCATTATTATGTTGATTTGACATCTAAAATTGGGAGAAGAGAGAATTCAAGATAGTTGACTTTAATCCTTAATTATTAACCCATAAGTAAATTAAGGATAAGAACCATACGTTCGATTGAAACTTTGAAGAGAAATGTCGTAATCAAATTCAATTCTATTTTAGGTAGGTAGTACATTTCACCAATTTCAATCACATGAAACTCCTAGATCTTCTAAGATTCATTGAATCTTTTCAATGGCATGTTTAATCTTGATTATATTCTTACCAATTATGACTAGGATCCCGAGGATCACAATTAAGATGTAAATAACTATGCAAACCTGCTTGACAACCTCGATGTCATTTATCATCTCGAATTGATGTGCCGATTAACCACACACACTCCGTTAATAATGATAATTTTTTATTTGTACATCACATCAACTTTATACTCCCAATTTAGTGTGTCGGTTAGCCACATATGTTTCACTAACGACATATAAAGAGTGATGTGTATTTTCATGGATTAACATATATTTTCACCTTCTTCCTAAAATAACTAGAGTTGGGATTTATATAAAAGATTCTAGTACTCTAATAGCATTATACTTTTAAGAAGTTATGTCTTATCAAATCCGCCCGACTAATGATGCTCCACCATACAAGGGAGCGGTAGGTGAGAGTGAACACCCAATGATGGTCATTTCAATAGTTGTTTCCTTATACCCCCTTATAGCATTGCTTCGTGAATGAGGCGTACTAGCGATTTGACTAACTTGTATTATACATATAATATATTAAACTCTTAATCATATATAGTATTAGGTGTATTTTAAAACTTTTCAGAATACTTGGGTTTAAAATTAATTTTTGAATTAAACTTTTAATAATTAATTAATTTTAAACAATTAATGATTTATCAATTATCCTTTAGCTAAATCATTAAGGATTTAAATAATTATCTTCAATTAAAATTTTAATAAAATAATTCAAATTTAAATAATTTATGATTAAATAATTATCTTTAATTAAACAATTAATAAAATAACTCAAATTTAATCATTATCTTTATGGATTAAATAATTATTTTCAATTAAACAATTATTCAAATAATTCACATTTAATCATAATCCTTAGGTATTAAATATTTATCTTCAATAAAATAATTCAAATTTAATCCTAATCCTTATGGATTAAATAATTATCTTCAATTAAACAGTTAATAAAATAATTTAAATTTAATCCTATTCCTTAGGGATTAAATAATTTTCTTCAACCAAACAATTAATAAAATAAGTCAAATTTAATCATAATCCTTAACCCTTTAATTTTCAAAAATCAGGGTTATGTTTATCAAGTTTTAATTATTCAAAATTTAAGACATCTAAATTAATAATTAAGGAAACAAGATAAAGCCTAAAGAAACCCCTCATTTTTTGAAAATAGGGTTAAGGAGGCTAGGTTTTAAGAAACCTTAGCAATGTCGGAAATCTCATGGGCTAGTGTCTATTTTCGATAAGCTCTAACTCTTTAATCTATTCATTTTATGCACAATGAACATAAAACAATCTGGATCTGATACTACTGATGAGTTTTTGAGGTTATAAAAAATTTCATGTAGTAGAAAAACACTTAAACCCTTAAGTTCACATGTAACCTAGAAAGGATCTATGTTTTCTCTATTAATAGCAATAATCTATTAATATAAAAAACCCTAAGGGAAGCCTATAGAAATCAAAATTCATATAGATCTAGGGTTATATACATTTTTTTTTATTTATTATAGCAAATAATCACACCAATTCCTTTCTTCAAATGCCCTGGAAAGCAAGCATCATAAATCTAGTGTCTGTAATGGTTAGTACCCAAAACCCAAGCAACTCGAAGACTTGAGAAGAGAGATGACACGAGTAAAAATTGGCTCTATGAGAAAGGAATGAAGTGTATGGAAATAATAGGCCAAAGGACCCTATTTATAGCTGATATAGGAAGCCTTAGATAACCATAATTTGAATATAATATTAATATTTCAAAATTTGTAATTATGCAACTTCTTAATTATCTATAAGGAATATTCCAGAATCCCTAATTTTCCTCTTAAAACCATCGATCTCTTCTTGTTCAACTATTGAACAATTACAACCTATGTCCTTGAACATTTTATTAATCTAATTAATCGCAAAATTAATTCCAATTACTTTCTAATTAATTATTAATTAAATAATACTATTTCTAATTAATATATTAATAATATAATATATTGATAAATTATTTGTTACAGTTTATTAATCATATAATAAATTTTAACAAATCAACATCTCTTTCCAAAAGTTATTCTATTAAGTTACTAGTTATGAGGGCAACCTAGAAAGGACTTTGCTTCTAATTCAAGAATATATCAATTTAGTTATTGGCTTAGACACCTAATGCAATAGTTAGAGCCCTTAAATATGGCTCAAAACCTATGGGTTAGGGTTTTGGTCTGCAACTGCTACCCTTAGCGTAGGTCATTAAACTCGTGCTAAGAATTCAACACCTATGCCCAACGTAGGGGCTCTCCTACACCCATAGTAGGGAAAAAATTCCCAATTCCCAATTCTACTTAAAACAACCATAACTACTTCGTTTTAACTCCGTTTTCGGCATTTTTTTATATGCACGAAAAAGTATTGACGTGCCCCACAATTCTATCTAGTTACTTTAGCTTAAAACATGTCGAACTAAGACCATAATCCATGCAAGAAGCCTGACATATAAATTTTCCCATTTTACCCTTTGGCTCCGACACAAAAATCAAGGGATTAGATCTTATAACCAATATTATCAACATTTAATAAGTTCTAAACTTTATTCCCTTAAAGCCTAAAGCCTTTATATGATAGAATTCCGGATCACAATCGTAAATTAAGAAACATCCCGAAACTTCGTGTTACAACCCTCCCCTACTTAAACTGGATTTCATCCTCGAAATCATTCCTTACAGCTTACTCTACCACACCTACAAACCTCCACTGAACTTTTTGAATTCCGAATAGAACTGAGAAATCATTGCACACAGACAGTTGCCTTCAAATACAACGATCAAAGCCCAATACTAGCAGAATTCAAATACCCTGATAGAGAAATGAACCTTAACACGCGGACCTTAACCAACAAAGAGAAAATCCAATTGCTCTACCTAAAAACTGTAACTGTAACGTCCCAAAATTCATGGAAAAATTTTCATTTCTAAAAAATTAATTTGTACAACAATCTATTCCCAAAACATTCAAGGTACTAAATAGTATTTAAACATCAGTGTAAAATTCATAACGTCCCAAAATTCATGGAAAAATTTTCATTTCTAAAAAATTAATTTGTACAACAATCTATTCCCTAAACTCTAGGGGATGTTGTGCAATCATGTTGTGCCCTTCCCTTTTGAACTGAAAGTACCTAAAACGATAACCATAAATTGTAAGCACAAAGCTTAGTGAGTTCCCCATAATACCACATACCATTCATATCATTAGGCCTAGACCACATATTACGCCCAACCCGTAATAATAGGACAAGCTCTTCTTAATCAATGAGCCTAACCCATCATAAAATTATGCCTATCCTGTCATTCAATGGGCTTAGCCTAGCATACAATGGGCCCAACCACTCACGCAATGGGCCCAGTCTTACATGCATGCCCATGGGTCTAATCAAACATATAATGCAAGAGTCACAAAGACAACTAGCATCCGATATAACACATCAGTGGGCTGAGGTTGGTGCCTTCGAACCATAAGTATAGGGAGGAGACTCACCTCAAACCGATGTCAACAAATCACACACTTGAGTTGCTGCTACCACGACTTCTCACACTGAAAATATCAAAGATAATTCATATTCAATAATTAGTGTAATAACCCATAATCAAAGGTCCAATCATATTCTATCATGCTAAGGGGTAAAACACTATTTTATCCTTCCCATACTTTGCCCAACCAATCATGGCCAAAACCCAAAATAACCTAAGGCACAAAATAGCCCAAACCGGCTTCTCGTAAGTACGACTTGATGGGTTATGATCATATCTACATTCTTATGTGATCATGCAACCCTAATTGCTTTGGATCTATGTTTATCACTATTGAACATGCAAATTGAATACCAAAGCAATAACCCTAGAAACTAACATACAATTTCAAAATTCACAAATAAATTAGGGTTAGAAGATCACCACACTTATTATGTAGTAATAACAAGACAATATTGAAGACCCTTGACTCTTGAAAGCTTAGTGCCCCAAACGTTGCACCTCTAATGGTTCACAAACACCCAATGCAACAAGATGAGAGGAGAGACACTATAAAAATCGGCTAGGGTTCTTCAAGGACGCATAAGCCTAAAATTCTAATGCTTAGGGGGTTTATATAGTTGTGGGCTGCTAGGGTTTTCAGGTGGAAACCCTAATTTCCTGCTTAAGGCTTAAGCAACCCATGAACTCCTCATTATGAGGCCGTGGACGAAAATCTTGTAGGGCTTCCTATAAATTTCGTCCACTCCATCATAAGGGGTCTGGTAGCCCAATTTCACAACTATCAATGATTTGCAAAACAGCCCCTCCATTGATAATCAATTCCTTTAATCCAAAAATTAATATCAAATTAATTTCTGATTAAATAATAATTAATAATATGGTTTCCAAATAATATATTAACCTTATAATATATTAATAAAATCATTTTGAGTATTAATTTATTATTTTAAATAATAAGTTCTACTCTCTCTCCTCTAGTCATCCTGTCAAGTTGCATGAGTGAAGGCAACCTAAAAAGGTCATGCTACAATCAAATCAAGTACATACCAATTATAGTTATAAGCTTAGAAACCTAATCCAACAGCCTCCTACATAGATAAGTCTAATAACTATTATTGCAAGTATGACTTCAAAATTTTACCTATAATCGTAGCTTTCAAAAGTCTCTATCGAACTCTGATCCAGTCAATTACGTGCCCTTTAGATAAGTGATCAAATATCCCACCGTTCTACAAGACATGGATTATAATCATTCTCTCTGTCCAAAGTTTGTTTCCTGATTTCTGATTTATGACGACTGACAATTCAACCTTTGTAGCATTTAACTTAACGTATTCACTTAAATGGTTAAATCACATAATTAAAAGTCCCACAAAGCACAAAGCAAGCAACATTATTTAAGTAACAGTCCAAGCCACAATCAATCACAGGACATCCCAGGCTTAGTTGCTACTACCATGCTAGGAACTTCTACTCTCACTATCGGTTGCCTTATGCATGCGAATTATACACAATACATGGTTAAATAGACTGTTTAATAAATGACTCTACCCTAAGGCCATAACTAGATGGGAAATAGAAAATAAGGCTAAATCAGTCATTCTAGGGCTATATGATACTAACTGTACAAAATTTTAAAACATACACTTAGCAATCACTTCTACCAATATAGATTCCAAATCTAGCATAACAGCTAATCGTCCTAGGCTAGGCATCACATATGAAACCAATCTACCATGTATTTCCAGAAAGTATGATTAGGCTTATCCTTGCATGCAAGCATTCATATCATATAACATATCAACATGTATGGGTATTCTAGGAATCACTTACTTGAGCACGGCTGATTGCACACATCACACCACCATTCTCTTTATAAAAAATCTTTAAGAAATTTTTTTCAAAAAGATTACCAATTCCTCAGTTTGAGTTCATACACACCTAAAAGTATACCCGAATCAAACAAACTAAGACTATAATAGCAACTTGCAATGTCCCAAAAATTCATTGAAAAATTTTCGTTTTTAAAAGATTAATCCGTACAAAAATCTATTCCCAAAGGTGATAAATAATAATTAAACATTAAAGTAAAACTATAAATTGGCGCTACGGAAAAAACTCTAGGGGATGTTATGTAGTCATGTTGAGTCCTTCCCTTTTAAAGTGGAAGTACCTGAAAACGATAACCATAAAAATATAAGAAAAAAGCTTAGTGATTTCCCCAAAATACTACATACCATACATATCATTCGGCCTAGCCCACATATTGGGACCAACCCCTAATAATGGGCATAGCCTTTCCTAATAAACGAGTCCAACCCAACATACAATTGTGTCTAGATAGTCATACAATGGGCCTAGCCCAACAAATAATGGGCCCAACCCACTCATACTGTAACAACCCAATTTTCATGTCCAAAAATTTCATTTTTAAAACATTACTTTAGAAAATGTTAATAGATAAAAACATTGTTTGACCAAACTACATCACAACATAAACCATGTTCAAAAGTCAAGTCATACAACCAATCGAAACATCAGAGTATAAATACCAAGGAAATCTAATAAATGAGGAACCCAATGTGTGTGCATGATGTGCCGCTACCGAGCCAGCTCCTTCTCCTTCGATGAAGAGGTACCTGAAACCAAAACTGTAAACTGTAAGCACAAAGCTTAGTGAGTTTCCCCCATTGTACCACAAACCATACAATCACATAACATACATAAATTGTTAGGCATATCTGGGTGCCCGACCTACCCCTTCGGTCCTCTCGACCGGATACTGCCTAGAATATCTGGGTGCTGGCCTCCCCTTCGGTCCTCTCGACCGGATACCGCCTAACATATCTGGGTGTTGGCCCCTCCTTCGGTCCTCTCGACCGGGTATCGGGGACTATTTCACCCCCTACTACTACCACATAGCACATATATCACATAATCTATCTAGCATGGCTAGGCATGACTGCTCCTTCGGCCCTATCGACCGGTAACCAGGGGACTATCTCCCTTACTATCAATAGCACATAGCATCATATCATACAAACACATAAACATATCACAGGTCGTAACAACCCTAGATGAATATCACATAGACAATCATCTAGTCATACATCTCCTACTGGTGGGCCGGCATTGTGGCCTTAGACCCACCGCTGCTGGAAGGTAACTCACCTCGGAGTAGCTACTGATCTTCGAGGGAATAGTCTGACTGCTGCTGCTGCTGTTCCGGAAATCCTCCGGCTGTATTCCCACCAAACACTTAGTCAAAAACTGCTAACTGACCTTTGGGTAAAATGACCATTTTACCCCTAATCTTGCCCTAAGTCAAAGTCAAAGTCAACTTCCAGTTGACCCGACTCGCCGAGTTGGCTCGCCAAATCGCCGAGTCCATGTCCAAACGACTGACCTGAATTTTGTTTCTACTCGTCGAGTTAGGCGTCTACTAGACGAGTTCTCCTTCCAAACTGATGTTCAAGTCCTTCATCCCACTCGCCGAGTTCATCTTCATCCGATGAACAAGTTATACTGTGACCCGCCGAGTTGTATGAACAACTCGCCGAGTCTGATCTTGATCTAAGGAGATTGCCTTGAACTCGCCGAGTCTGGGCATCAACTCGCCAAGTTCCACTATGGGTGAGTTTTGGCTTCCAACTCACCGAGTCCCTCCTGGACTCACCACGCGACTCGACATAACAAAAAGGGGACAAACCCGGAGACTCGCGATTGGACTCGCCGAGTCAGATGAGCGACTCGCCGAGTCCACTCCATGCAAGAGCTAAAAATGCGATTTTGCTCGAATTCAATCCATGTCATTCATAGATCTGGGTTCCTAGAGCATAAATAAAACGTAAAGTTTTCAACTTTACGTGTAGATATCCATCTATGGGGTTTTTAGGGTTCAAAATGCACCAAAAGAGTAGATCTAAGGTTTATATGCAATATGAGCTTATAAAGGTAGTGGATCTGAGCTCCTGGAGCTCAACTATGCTTGGATCTAGGGACCAATCAACTGATTTCGAAATATTATGCACATACAAGCTTGGAAATGAGCCATGATGGACTTTAATGGGGCCATAAGCATGGAGACAAGGGGGAAAACGAGCCATACCTTAGATATCACTCAGAAATTGCTCCGAAGTGCTTGACCTCCTCTTCTTCTTCTTCTTCTTCTTGATCTCCTTCCCTACACACTCCAATCTCCAAGAGGACACACCAAATGTCTTCAAATCCACAAAACAAAGCTTAGAACGAGGTATATGGGTCTTAGGGTGAATGTGGGCTGGTTTGGGGCGGAAAGGGGGATTAAATAGAATGCAAACCCCTGAAACTTAGGGTTTCATCCAACAGCGGTGACTCGCCAAGTCCAGGATATGGACTCGCCGAGTCGCCAACTTAAACGTGTCCCGGGTCCCGTCCCTACTCGGCGAGTCGAACCTATGACTCGCCGAGTCCAAGGCTTAAAAAGGAAAAATACTCAATCAAGATTTACATACCAGGAACTAGGTGCTACAAATCTCCCCCACTTATTTTAGACTTTGTCCTCGAAGTCTGCTGCTCGATCCTGGAACAGCTCAGGGTAATGCTCCATCATTTCATCCACCGGCTCCCAAGTCCAATCCGAACCCTTGCGGTGCTGCCATTGCACCTTCACTAACTCCACCCTTTTGTTTCTCAAATCCTTCGACTTCCTGTCGAGGATTGCAACTGGGCGCTCAATGTAATTCAGGCTGTCGTCAACCTGAATATCCTCCAACGGTACTACTACTGAATCATCCACTAAGCACTTCCGCAGCTGAGAGACATGGAAAGTACTGTAGATTTGGCTGAGCTCGTCCGACAGATCCATTCTATACGCCACCTTGCCCACTCGGACTACAACCCTAAACGGTCCGATAAATATTGGGCCCAATTTTCCCGGCTTCCTGAATCAAATGACGCCTTTTCAAGGCGACACCTTCAGGAGAACCATATCCCCGACTTGGAACTCCAAGTCGGATCGACACTTGTCGGCGTAACTTTTCTGCCGACTCTGAACAGTCTGAAGCCTGCTCTGAACCTGTTGGATCCTCTCGGTCGTCTCGAGCACCACCTCGGTGCTCCCCATGACCGTCTGGCCAACTCACCCCAGCATATCAGGGTCCTGCACCTCCGTCCGTACAACATCGCGAATAGGGGACGGTCAGTACTCACGTGGTAGCTGTTGTTGTATGAGAACTCAGCCAAGGGAAGGTAGGTATCCCAGCTACCATCGAAATCTAACACGCATGCCCGCAACATATCCTCCAAAGTCTGGATGGTCTGCTCGCTCTGACCATCCGTTTGCGGGTTAAAGGCGGTGCTAAAATGCAAACAAGTGCCCAACTCGTCATGAAACTTCTTCCAAAATCTGGAAGTGAATCGCACATCTCGGTCTGATATCACTGACATTGGCACCCCGTGCCACGCTACTATCTCCCTGATGTAGATATCGGCCAACGTTTCGGCCGATATGCTCTCCTGGATCGAAATAAAATGGGCGCTCTTGGTCAATCGATCCACGATGACCCAAATCGAATATACTCCACGCGCAGTCCTGCGAAGCTTTGTGATAAAATCCATCGTGATGTCTTCCCATTTCCAGAACGGGATGTCCAACGACTGCATCTTCCCATGCGGTCTCTGATGTTCGGCCTTGACCTTTCTACAGGTCAAGCACCGCTCGACGTACCATGCCACATCCCTCTTCATGCAGGGCCACCAATAATCTAGACGAAGATCCCTATACATCTTCGTCGCCCCGGGATGAATAGAGAATCGGGACTTGTGTGCCTCCTCCATCAAGATCTGGCGCACGCTTCCGTGATACGGCACCCACACCCTGTGGTGTAGTGTCAATAGTCCTCGACTATCATAATCGAAGGAGGAAACCTAACCCACCACACGTTCTCTCTTCCGATGTTCCTCCTTGATAGCCTCCTGTTGAGCCTCCCGAATCTGCTCCAACAGGGGAGTCACCACAGTCATCCTCATGCAAATATCCCTGATCGGTGCCGCCTTGCGGCTAAGCGCATCGGCCACCACGTTGGCCTTTCCCGGGTGGTAAAGGATCTCACAATCATAATCCTTCACCACGTCCAACCACCGACGCTGCTTCATGTTCAGATTCGGCTGATCCATGAGGTACCTTAGACTCTTGTGGTCCGTGTAAATGGTACACCGAACCGCGTAGAGGTAATGCCGCCAAATCTTGGGGGCGAAAACCACTGCCCCCAACTCCAAATCATGCGTCGGCTAGTTCGCCTCATGAGGCTTGAGCTGCCTCGAAGCGTAGGCAATGACATGCCCCCTCTGCATCAACACCGCGCCCAACCCTAAAATAGACGCGTCACAATAAACCACAAAATCCTCTATGCCCTCTGGCAGGGCTAAGATGGGCGCCTCGCACAATCTCTGTCTCAGTGTCTCAAATGTTGCCTGCTGCTCGGGTCCCCACCGAAAGACCACGGCTTTCTTCGTCAGCCGTGTCAGGGGTACAACTATCTTGGAGAAATCCTGAATGAACCTCCGATAATAGCCCGCCAATCCTAGGAAACTTCGAATCTCAGATGGAGACTTCGGAACCTCCCATCTCATCACGGCCTCGACCTTGGCCGGATCGACCAGAATCCCATTCTGGTTGATAAGGTGTCCGAGAAATTTCACCTCGCGCAACCAAAACTCACACATGGAGAACTTGGCATACAAGCTCTCCCTCCTCAGGGTCTCCAAAACCTCTCTCAGATGCTCCTCATGCTCCTCCTGCATCTTGGAATAAAGCAAGATGTCATCGATAAAGACTATCACAGATCGATCCAACATCGGTCTGCATACGTGGTTCATGAGGTCCATGAATGCGGCAGGAGCATTGGTGAGCCCAAACAGCATCACCACGAACTCATAGTGGCCGTAGCGCGTACGCAGCACGGTCTTTTGGTATCCTCCTCCCTAACCCTCATCTGATGATAACCCAAACGCAAATCAATCTTGGAGAACCAAGATGCTCCCTGAAGCTGATCAAAGAGATCATCAATCCTCGGGAGTGGTAACGGTTCTTCACCGTTACCTTATTCAACTCCCGATAGTCTATACAATCTGGTACGACCCGTCCTTCTTCTTCACAAACAGAATCGGGGCTCCCCAGGGTGAACTGCTCGGTCTAATGAATCCCTTGTCTAGCAGCTCCTGCAGCTGCGTAGATAACTCCTGCATCTCGGGAGGAGCCAGGCGATACGGTGCCTTGGCTATCGGGGCCGCACCAGGAACGAGGTCAATCCTGAACTCAACCTGTCGCACAGGAGGTATCCCAGGAAGCTCCTCTGGGAAAACATCTGCGAAATCTCGCACCACCGGAACCTCGCTCACGGTCGCATTACCCGCCTCTTGGGTATCCATCACATACGCAACATATCCTGTGCATCCCTGCTAAAGGTAACGTCTAGCCCTCGCTTCTGAACATACAGTGGGTCTGCGATGTGGCCTCTCACCATGAATTACTAACTCTCCCCCACCTGGGGTCCTGACTCGCACTAGCTGCTGTGTGCAATCTATCACCGCCCCATTAGGGCTCAACCAGTCCATTCCTATGATCACCTTGTTCCCACGCAACGGAATGGGAACCAAATCCACCAAGTAGCGCTCCTCAAACAAACGCAATACGTAGTCCCGAAATACCATTGATGCTCGCACCGATCGATCATCAGCAATCTCTACTTCCAAAGGACAATCCAGCATGCCCGAAGACTCAGGAAACTTCTTGCTAAGCGCAAGGGACACAAACGATCGGGATGCACCCGAGTCGAACAACACCTAAAACTTCTTGCTAAGCGCAAGGGACTCGGCTCCTTACCACTGGAGCCTCTGCCTTGCCCTGTCGGCCATCAGTGATACGCAGGGTCGCTGGAGCTGACGCCTTAGCCGGCGTTGAACCTGTCAACTGGGGGAAATTGGCCTTCTTATGGCCCCTTTGGTTGCAGTGGAAACACAGCAGCTCCGATGTCTGAATAACTGCTGCCGGAGCAGTGCAATCCCTGCTAAAGTGCCCAAACTTGCCGCACTTGTAGCAGCCTGATGATCCCAACCTGCACGCCCCCTCGTGCATCTTGTCGCATTTCCTGCAGCGGCCCAGTCCCTGTTCGCCTTTTGGCCCCACATCTGATCCCTTGGGCTTCTTCCTTGAAGCCCCTCCTAGCTGCCCCTCCTCCGCTTTCCGTTTCCGGATGTGGTCCAAATCTATCTCCCTCTCCCTTGCCCTGGCAATCATGAAGTCCAAGGTGGGGCAAGCTGAAAAACTAAAATGCTCTCGGATGTCAGCCCGAAGCATATCATGATAACGGGTCCTCCTCAAATACTCATCACCTGCATACTGGGGCACCAATAAAGCCCTCTCCCGGAATTTGGTGGTGATTTCTGCCACAGTCTCAGTCATCTGCCTCATATCCAAAAACTCCCTGGCCAGCTGATGAAGCTCGACAGCCGGTGCAAACTCTGCACTAAACCTGGTCACAAAGTCCGACCAGTTCATAGCCTCACCAGCTGAGGCTCCTAAAGAATTAACCACTGACTCCCACCAATCTCGAGCTCGGTCTCGTAAACACCCTACTGCATACCTCACCTTCGACCCCTCAGGGTAGAAGCTAGTCAACTGCGTAGACTCGATGTCTGCAATCCACCGCCTGGCTAAAATGGGGTCCTTCACCCCGTGGAAATCCGGCGCACCGCTGCCCCTGAAGTCCTTAAAGGACAGCGTGCGAGATCCCGACTGGCCAGATGCCATGTCGCTCCTAAACGCCGTGAGGTGATCCTCCATCAACTCGATGATCCCTTCCTTGATCGACCCAAAGATAATGGGGGTCGACTCAAGGATACCTCTGGTGATCTCTAACACAATGAACTCGCGTAGCCTCTCATCTACTGGCTCGCAACCGGATCCAGAACCTGATCCCTCTCCTGAACTGCCAACTGCTGGTCTCGGGCGTAGTACCACCATTCTGAAATACAAAGAAACAACAACTGTTAGCGATATTGATACCCCTGGAGGGAGCCCACCCACTACTAGTTCCCTAGTCTTATCTTAGCCTTCCTCGGTTCGGGTATGGATCCTTTGCTTTTAGTAGTACGGGCCCATACTACCTTCCACATCTATCCATACCTTCCCCAAAGACCGCCTCAACTCGACCAGGTCCCTTCCCCTATTTCTGATCACTGCTACTCATTATCCTAGGCTTACCTTAGGAAACCTCTAACTCCACCCAACCCAGCCCTCAGCTGCTGAAGGCCTCTTGGTGATGCCAATTAACTATTACCTAAATACAATCACATGCGTTGAGGCTCGGATAATCCTTCGAGTAAGGGACTCATCTCTACAACGATTAAGACTCAAACAAGAGCTACACAATAGAGTCAAATCCAACACTCTGAGATTATTCAACCCTGATCACATGTGACTTAAACGTATTCACCTAACAGTTAACTCCCATCACTTCAAGGCCCACCTAGCACAAAGCAAACAACATTTGGACGAAAGAAAAACAATCTCAAGCAACTCTATCCTCGAAGAGAGAACTGAACTAGCATACAATGCTAAACTTGTACTATCAGGAATAACCTAAACATGCTACCCTACTTCTGTCTACTCAGCTCTAGCATGCAGCTCTTTCATACACTGAAGCACATAAATCAGGCAAATAAGGCATCACTCCTAGATCCTTAGTCCTATTCAAGCATGCTGTTCTACAGAAACTGATAAACATAAATAAACTTGTATGGGTACATTGGGGAATACTTACTTGAGCTTGGCCGGTTGGGCACATCACACACATTATTCTTTCTTAAAACCCTTTACTTAACCCTTTTAGAAAACATTTTCTCTTTCCAAAATCTTTTAATCCCTCGATTTGAGTCCAAACACCGCCGAAGGTGTGTCTAAATCCCTCAAACCAGGGCTCTGATACCAACTTGTAACAACCCAATTTTCACGTCCAAAAATTTTGTTTTTAAAACATTACTTTAGAAAATGTTAATAGATAAAAACATTGTTTGACCAAACTACATCACAACATAAACCATGTTCAAAAGTCAAGTCATACATACAATCGAAACATCAGATTATAAATCCCAAGGAAATCTAATAAATGCGGAACCCACTGTGTGTGCATGATGTGTTGCTACCGAGCCAGCTCCTTCCCCTTCGATGAAGAGGTACCTGAAACCAAAACTGTAAACTGTAAGCACAAAGCTTAGTGAGTTTCCCCCATTGTACCACAAACCATACAATCACATAACTTAGATAAATTGTCAGGCGTATCTGGGTGCCCGACCTACCCCTTCGGTCCTCTCGACCGGATACTGTCTAGTATATCTGGGTGTTGGCCTCCCCTTCGGTCCTCTCGACCGGATAATGCCTAGCATATCTGGGTGCTGCCCCCCCCCCCCTTCGGTCCTCTCGACCGGGTACCGGGGACTATTTCACCCCCTACTACTACCACATAGCACATATATCACATAGTCTATCTAGCATGGCTGGGCATGACTGCCCCTTCGGCCCTATCGACCGGTAACCTGGGGACTATCTCCCTTACTATCAATAGCACATAGCATCATATCATACAAACACATAAACATATCACATGTCGTAACAACCCTAGATGAATATCACATAGACAATCATCTAGTCATACATCTCCTACTGGTGGCCGGCATTGTGGCCTTAGACCCAGCGCTACTGGAAGGTAACTCACCTCGGAGTAGCTGCTGATCTTCGAGGGAATAATCTGACTGCTGCTGTTGCTGTTCCGGAAATCCTCCGGCTGTATTCCCACCAAACACATAGTCAAAAACTGCTAACTGACCTTTGGGTAAAATAACCATTTTACCCCTAATCATGCACTAAGTCAAAGTCAGAGTCAACTTCTAGTTGACCCGACTCGCCAAGTTGGCTCGCCAACTCATCGAGTCCATGTCCAAACAACTGACCTGAATTCTGTTTCTACTCGTCGAGTTAGGCGTCTACTCGACGAGTTATCCTTCCAAACTGATGTTCAAGTCCTTCATCCCACTCGCAGAGTTGTATGAACAACTCGCCGAGTTCATCTTCATCCGATGAACAAGTTATACTGTGACTCGCCGAGTTGTATGAACAACTCGCTGAGTCTGATCTTGATCTAAGGAGATTGCCTTGAACTCGCCGAGTCTGGGCATCGACTCGCCGAGTTCCACCATGGGTGAGTTTTGGCTTCCAACTCACCGAGTCCCTCCTAGACTCACCACGCGACTCGACATAACAAAAAGGGGACAAACCCGGAGACTCGCGATTGGATTCGCCGAGTCAGATGAGCGACTCGCCGAGTCCACTCCATGCAAGAGCTAAAAAGGCAAATTTGCTCGAATCCAATCCATGTCATTCATAGATCTGGGTTCCTAGAGCATGAATAAAACGTAAAGTTTCCAACTTTACATGTAGATATCCATCTATGGGGTTTTTAGGGTTCAAAATGAACCAAAAGAGTAGATCTAAGGTTTATATGCAATATGAGCTCATAAAGGTAGTGGATCTGAGCTCCTGGAGCTCAACTATGCTTGGATCTAGGGACCAATCAACTGATTTCGAAATATTATGCACATACAAGCTTGGAAATAAGCCATGATGGACTTTAATGGGGCCATAAGCATGGAGACAAGGGGGGAAAACGAGCCATACCTTAGATATCACTCAGAAATTGCTCCCAAGTGCTTGACCTCCTCCTCTTCTTCTTCTTCTTCTTGATCTCCTTCCCTACACACTCCAATCTCCAAGAGGACACACCAAATGGCTTCAAATCCACAAAACAAAGCTTAGAACGAGGTATATGGGTCTTAGGGTGAATGTGGGCTGGTTTGGGGTGGAAAGGGGGATTAAATAGGGTTCAAACCCCTGAAACTTAGGGTTTCATCCAACAGCGGTGACTCGCCGAGTCCAGGATATGGACTCGCCGAGTCGCCAACTTAAACGTGTCCCGGGTCTCGTCGCTACTCGGCGAGTCGAACCCATGACTCACCGAGTCCAAGGCTTAAAAAGGAAAAATACTCAATCAAGATTTACATACCACAAACCAGGTGCTACACATACAATGGGCCTAACCCTACATGCATGCCCATCAGCCTAGTCCAACATACAATACAAGAGCCACAAAGACAACTAGCATCCTACTTAACATATTCTAGTGGGCCGACATTTGTGCCTTCGACCCATAAGTATAGTGAGGAGACTCACCTCAAACCGATGTAAACAAATCAGACAGTCGAGCTGCTACTACAATGGCTTCTCACATTGAACATATCCAAGATCAATCCTAATCAATAATTAGGGTAATAACCCATAATTAAAGGTCTAATCATATTCTATCATGCTAAGGGGCAAAAGAATATTTTACCGTTCCCATACTTGGCTTAACAAATCATGGTCCAAACCCAAATTGATCAAAAGCCCAAAATGGATTTTGTTGAGTACGCCTCATGTACCACCATTGTACGACCAATGTACAACGTTCTCAAAGAAGAGGTAACAGGCTTAAACCTGTTACACACAATGTACCAGGAAGGTACTTCCAACATAACTCACTGTTGCCCATACTCAACTCTAATCATCTTAATACCTTAAGACCTAATCCCCAACACCCAAATTTTATTCTAAGGGATGTCTTAAGTCATAAAGTTCCTAAATTTACGAATTTTCATGGGTTAATGGGTTACAAACGAAAGCCCTAAATTCACAACCTCACCAAAAGGACCACTAACTCATGTATGGAAAAGATATACCCATCAAGATTCGATTTTTATGATTTAATGATCTTAGAAATGACTACAAATGAGGTTCAAAGATACTGGAGTAACTTCTACTCATAGGAACCAAACAATAGGACCAAAACATGCTCATAACATAACCTAAAGCTAGATCTACAAAGAGAACCATCATGTTTGAAGCTTTATACCTCCAGAAGAAAGATCAAGGTGAACAAGGTTTGGATCTACAAGATCCAAGCCAACCAATAGTTCTCCCATGAGCGCCTTCTTCTCTAAGATGCACCAAGAACACTCGAAAACATTCAAAGGCTCAAGAATCTCACAAATAGGGATAGGGTTTTCGAGAGAATTGCTTTAGAGGATTGAGGTTGAAGATAAGAAGGGTTTCCAATAAGTTAAGATCTTTAAACAGAGTCCAAGACCCACAAATTAGGGTTTGACCCTACCTCGTGTATGCTCAACTGACACCAGGTACGCCCAATATACTAGGGAGAACCTTTGAAATCTATTAAGCCAAGTACGCCCAACATACATGGCTTGTGCACCTGGCGTACATGCCAAACCCTTTCCTATTCTAACTTCTAATGGTCGTAACTTACTCTTCCTAACTCTGTTTTTGGCATTATTTATATGCTTTGATAGTGTTAATGTATCCCCTAGGGAGAATGTTAAAAAATGAGAAGTTAAACTAACTTTGGGCTTGGCCTAGTCAGAACCCAGTCAGACCTAGCCTGAAGCCAAGGTCGGGTCTTCACCAACGCGGACCCAACCTGAAGCCAAGGTTGGGTCTTCGCCAATGGCAGTTAAGGTGCATAACCGCGCCTTAACCTCTTCTCCAAGGAATGACATCCCGGTAAACATGGGACCAATCAGAGAGTTCCACTTTCCCATCAGACGATAGCCACGATCTTCATAAATAATTAAAAGATTTCCCTCTAGCCAATGAGGGAATGAGGCGAAAAGACGTGACAGAGGACCCTCCAATACGGGTTCGCCATGTCATGCCTCACGAGGGAATGCTCAACATAATCAATTGAGGGATATGCCTCTCGAACAGGTATAAAAGGATCCTTCTTCCTCACGAAGAAGGGGACAAAACTCTTTTTCCTGTGATTTACTATCATGTCTCTCATATCTCATTCTAACTTGATCGTCGGAGCTTCATCCCGAAAAGTCCTCCCGGACATTAGCTAACGATCATCTTTCTTCTTTGCACTGTGATATCAGGAGACGGAACCCGCACGGACCCTTCTGTAACCTCAATCAAGCCATCTCTTACATATCACAACTTTTGGTGCCATTCGGGCGTATCTCTAGAATGATACATTCACGAAGCAAACCCAGAAAGCAATGATGGCAGGTGACATCCCAGTGACATGAGGGACAATAGAGAGAAGTCTGTTGCATTCGATCCGGTCACGAGATGATGACAAAACTTCCGTTCAGGAAGAACACGCTTCAAACTGTACACCAATCTCACAGACACCATCCAGTTCTGCATCTGAAACGGAAACAACTTACATAGCTAGTCTATGGTGCCCAAAAACCAGCACAACTCTACAAACAACAATCGTAACCACAGCTCCGCAGATTATCACAATGCAATAAATAGTGATCCATGTCTCACAACAACAACCCTACCCGCACATTTCAGGAACCGAAACATGGATCCCTCATAATATTCTGCTGCAGCCACAATATCCCCCGATGGTCTACCCACATACCACCATGACAGGGTTGTCTCATGTGCTGCTATTTGTGCAACAACCACCGATCTTCAACCAGTTTGTACAATAGACACCGGGTTCAACCCTAACACTATCACAACCGCAAGTAACTACTGTGCAGACCTCGACTAGTCAGGAATCCGAATCTTATGGATCCGGTGTTTAGTTCTCAGTAGCACCTGAATTCAACTGCCTCATGGTAGCCACTCAACCATTCAACCTATACACATAACAGTACACTGGAGCAAGCTCGTACATGACTCCTCCGATAGGGAAATACGTAATCCAAAACTCTGGATTGCCACCAAACCTACAATAGTATCAATCGTACATCTCGCAGGCCACCATGTATAATTAGATGTATACGATCCCCTACCAAGTGCAATAACACATGGCTTATGGTGGTATGTCGTGCTCCTACATAGACAACCCCTTGCGAAGCGAAAGCTCCAATTTCAACCATGAACTACTACACTGTAATGATACCAAACATGGTAAAGTACGATGACACTATAGACCCAGACGACCACATCGACAATTATGACAATGACATCTCTCAAGATGGATCATCGCTTCACCTGCACATATTTCCCCTACACCTTAACGGAAAATGTAGGTAAGTGGTTCAAGTATCTAAGGCCGAGCAGTATCTTAAGTTTTGAGCAGTTGAAATACCTTTTCCTTAATAACTTGATGCAGTCAAGGAAAGGAAAAGGGGATCCTAACTCCATCATGGCGTGTTAGCAAAAAGAAGGAGAATCAATCTGTGTCTATTACGACCGATTCATGCTAACTACCTTGAATGTCCCAGGACATGAGGAGTTCCTGGTGACAGGTGCCTTCACCAAAGGTTTCATTCCTAAACCCCTATCGAGGAAGATGCAAAGGAAATTTCCTAGATCTAGGGTGGAACTCAAGTTCCGTGTGGAGAAATACTTGCGGTAAATCAAAGGTGAAGAGAAAAAGGAAGCCAATCTTGAAGCTTACACATATCTCAAATAGGAGGAAACAATTTCTTATCCGAGCTCAGCCCAGCAAGAGAGGCAAGATGGCAACCAATAGAGGCACAACCGCCATTCCAGGCACATGTCACAGAGTTATAGACCATTCAATAGAGACGATAGCAGGAGTGGTCATAACGATGTTAGATATTTAAAGATTAGATGAAAAATCAAATAAGATAGTAAGATAGGATCATTAGATATCCTATAGATAATACAAAAGGATCGTTAGATATCACAGGGACAATAAGAACGGATCGTTAGATATCTAGAGATGATAAGATAGGATCGTTGAATGTCCTAAAAGAAAGTAATCTAGGGTTGATAAAATACTTTAGGAAAGGTTTTTCTAAGAGAAAAAGGATTCTTAAAATAATACAAGCCAATAAAAACCAAAAAATATAAAACTATAAAAACCTGTGCACTCACTAACATTATGTTGACATTTTCAAAAATCACATGTGTTCCTAGGAAAGAGTAAGAGATAAAGTCAGGAAAGTATTATCGGCATGAATAATTGTAGATTTCGATTAGTAAAGGTAAATGATTGGTGATCAGTGATATGGGAAATCTTTATACCATCACCACTTGACATTTTCCGCCATCGGTCGGGGAGGGTGTGATAAATTTGTATCAGAGATAGTTGTTATAGCGAATTAGTATTTATTTAGTAATTATGACTATAGCTAAGGATATATAATTTGATTAGGTTTTTCCTCAAACCTATAAATAAAAATATTACTATTAATTACTCCATGGATAGACTACGTATTGGAGAGGTGCCTAGGTTGGAACAATCGACTTGGGTTGCTCGATTTCATAACATCTTGTCACACCCCAAAACCGAGAATGACGGAATATTTTTTGGGGTAGAGGATGTAACAACCCGAAGTTGTTCTTCGCCAAAACCCGTTCTACCCGAAAAAGTCGCCGTTATCAAATTCGTTCCGTTTTCACTTTGGATCAAATTATTTAAACTTATATGTTTATTATAATTTAATGAGTGTCTAAACCACTCAGGAACTCACGTAATTAGCCCAAAAATAATTATTTCATAAGTTTTAGAAACGTCCCCGCCGGGTGACGGAGACTTAATCGGGTGCGACCAAAAGCTGCGTTTAACGTCGGTATCGGGTAGAATTCCACCGCGTCCAAGTTTTAAGACCTATATAAACGTGTTTTAGCACCCATTTGAAGCTTTTTACTTCTCTCTCTACTCTCTCTCTAACCTATCTCCTAAATCCAAAGTTTAAGGGTCCAAAACTCAATTTTAAGGCCTCAAATCCCTAAGGTACCTTCCTAATCTTAATGTATAGCATCTTTAACCTTCAAATTCGAGATTGAATCATGATTTAAGGCCTTGTGTATGAGTTTACGGCCATGGAATGAGCTTAGGCCGTAAACTCATAATAAGTGGGTTTTTAAGCCCTAAAACCCCTCCTAAGCAATTTTGGACTTTAGATATGGCTTAATGGCTTCATGAAAAGGGCTTATAACTTTTAAAACATGAAATTTGAGACATTTGAAGGAGTTTACGGCCAAGGCACATGCTTGGGCCGTAAACTCATATATATGGGGTATTCTTGACCTTAAACCCACCAAATCACTAATATGGCTTAGATATGAATTATAGAATATTGGTATTATCATTTGGACACTTGTGTGACAACCCGATATTTTAAGACGATATGTTGGGATGCAAGTCAAATTTAGGTCAAAATTTAACTTTCCTAAAATCTTATTTGGGTTAAATCAAGTTGTAGTGCTCGAAACAAGGATTCCGAAGATATAAAGAATGCTGAAATCCGAGTCATAACGAAGAAGTTATAACCTGTCGAAGTTTTACGGCAAAACCGGCACGGCACCAGGAAGCGTAAATAGTGAATTTACGATAGAGCGAGATTTAGCCTTATCAATCTAAACAAAAGTTATAGAATATGTTAAGATAAGAGCGTCAATAAAAAGAACGTCCAAATCTGACTTCGTATGAGGAAGTTGTGATTTTTCTAAGTTACAGATATAGCAGTAGACAGCTAAAAACTCGAAATAGAGATCGAGAGACTTTTGGCCAAAACAACCCAAATGAGAATCAAAGGAGTCAACAATTCTAGCACAACGGTAAAAAGTTTGACGAAAACGGACGTCGGATGAAGAAGTTATGGAACTTTAACGGACTTTTCCTGTCCCGGCCTATTAAAAATATAATATTAAAAATAAAATCAGAACTAGCCGACGGAGTCTAAACAAAAGTTGTAGATCGTAGTCTCACCTTCGCGTGGATATAAAGAACGTCGAAAACAGAGTTCGTATGAGAAAGATATGAGTTTTTGAAGTTTGTTAATTAATTTAAATATAAATTAAATTAAATCCCGGTATTATCCGAAGGAGGAGTCACCGGTCCGATCCCTCGTACGCCCAGCGTACTCGGATGCTAGGCTCCGTTTCGTCCACGTCGCTCCAATGTTTCGACCGAGGATGCGCTCATGCATGACGCATGAGTACGCAGCGCGTACTCTAAGTACGCCCCGCGTAACGCAACCCCCTCAGACCCCTATAAATAGCATGCGAGGGTGCCGGCCAAAATTGCTAATTTCCTTCCTTTCTCGCGCTGAAGCTCTGCGTATCAACCCTCGGAATCATCCCAAAGGCCCGGCTTTCATATCCAAGGTGGGAAGAAAGTTTTACACTCCCGAGACTCCCGAGATTTCCCGAGAATCTCGAGAGATCCGCTTTCTCGAGTAGAAGTTCTGCTCGGTTTTCGTCACGCATTCTTCAATCAATCAGGTGAGTTCATACCCCTTATCAAACAAAATACTTTCAATCATTTTATAAACTGACATCAAGTCACAAATCTTTATTAGACTTTTCAACGGTTTTACAAAACTTCTTTATGCTTTTATATTATAAATTGCATGCCTCTATATGTACAATTATATAAGAAATGTTTAAAAGACTTAGAAAGGCTATCCACCCTATTTCCTTTTCGCGCCTTGAGATGTGGTCTGGTGGGATATTGGGTATTCGTCCGAAAGTCATTTAAATATTAGTTATATATCATGTATACATATATGGTCATAAATGTTCCATCAGTAATTTAGTACCGATACAAATAGATATCAATGGTGTATAAACCTACTTGGTCACTCATCAATTACATTCTAGTAAACTATTATAGGAATAGTTTAGAGTAAACAAAACATTTTCACTACTACAAGAAATTACACCAGAGTCAGTTCATTCATGAGTCCAGACTACATGTTATATGAAGGAATACTTTTACATGAATACTTATACATGAATACTTTTACATAAACATTATATGGTAAATTACTACTACATGTTATATGAAGGAATACTCTTACCTGAATACTTATACATGAATACTTATACATGAATACTTATACATGAATACTTTTACATAAACATTATATGGCAAATCACTACTACATGTTATATGAAGGAATACTCTTACCTGAATACTTATACATGAATACTTTTACATAGACATTATATGGCAATTTAATATTACATCTTATATGTCTAGATACGGTTATATTGTTCGCCTTTCTATCTTTACCTTGTGATTCAATCACATCATCGACGAGGTAGACTGGGACTTTATCTCCTATTACCACATCATACTTTGAGGGACTAACCATTCCGACAACCACTGCTAGCTACAGAGGTAAATGAACAATCTACGGATGTTCTAGGTTGATACCATCGTGGGTATACATAAGGGACTAACTATTCCTAAACCCGGCTGTTAGCAACAGAGGTAAATGAGCAGTCTACGGATGTTCTAGGTTGATACCATTTCAGGTATACTTAAGGGGCTACTAATAAGAGTTAAACAAGGAAAAACCATCACATTTTCAAGAGATACGTACTGTCAAAACAGTCAGATCTAGGTAAAAGACTACTTTCAAAACATTCGAGTCTTGGTAGAAGACTACTTTTATACTAGTAGGAAATATGGGATTTTCTAGAGCTTTTCATACTTATACTAAATGTTTCATCATTCATTTACCAGTCTTTCATATCAACTAATCAAAGTAATCACATTAAATACTTATGAACTCACCAGCTTAAATGCTGATCTACTCTTTCAAAATAACTTGTATTCTCAGGTAACAAATAAACAGGTGTCGATACAAGGTTTAGAGAAGATGGAGCACTCAAGACTCGTCTTTTATTTTGATAAGTTATTATCATATCTTGTACAATGAAAGAAAACACTTGTAATTAAAATTATACTATTGATGCAATGGATGCTGTTGTTGCTTGTTTACTACTTTACATTTGTTGTGATGCATACATGACGTCCTCCGCCCCAGAAAGTTTCCGCCGTTCGTGGTTTTGGGGTGTGACAGATTGGTATCAGAGCTTTGTTTATAGTGAATTGAGTATATCAACCCATAAAAGATATACTAACTATAAATACAATGGGATTAAAAATACTCTGATTTAGAGTATATACTTTAAATAATAAGATATTTAAGTAAGTATACGTGTTGCATTCATACTAAAATCAGTGTCACTAGGACAGTACAAAAGAATTACGATTGTTGGGCAACACAAGTGGGCTTAGAGACATATGGTCAAAACTGGGAAGATATAGCCTGATCGCCTATATTATCCGAGGGTTGACTAGCATGTGCCTAAGTTTAAGTGTGTAGTCGCAACAATGCTAAAATCTTACCAACCCTACCACAATGAGAACAATAGAACATAACATAAAAATTAAAATACTATAGGAGTATTTGGTGTTACTATAAGTACTTTATACTTGAGAATTAAAACGGGATCCTCATTACTAAGTTGATAGTTGCTAAATGGATACACTAAGGCTACATGTAATTAGGATGTTATAGACTTAGAATCAGTGGTAATTTTGCCTTACCCCTATTCTATGTGAATTTGGAAATAAGGTCACTTATTCGAAGGTCTATCCTGTTTAGATTACACATAGCTGGTATGCACTTCACAAATAGTGATGTAACTAATGAGGGTTTTCTAAATAATTATCTAGATAGTTCGTCTAATAATTATCCACTTACCCTAAATTCTTGCATAGAAATCACAGTTGGACTCCATCCCCTTGATAACCAGTATCTTTCGAATAAAGTTATAGTTGGTTGGTTTGGAGAAGAACCATAGAACGATCATCCTATCCCCTTGGATGATCACCGTGATGAAGGCTTTTCTTACGATGCTAATTCCGAACTAGAGGTTGAGAACCTACCCCGAGCAACTTCCTTTCCAATTCCTAACCCTCGTCCGGCTCTTCATGGCCCGACGCCTGATTCGGTGGAATGCTTGGGAACATGGAGCCAATAACAAGATCAGCCCATGCCAGTTATTGGCGACCGAAACTTTTACGACCTGAGCAATGGGGGCTCAGCAGGTAGAACCTTGCCAATCATGGGCCGCAGAGTGGCCCAAAATGAGATTCAATGCAGGTCAGCCCAACATCAGATTGCCGAAGTTGTCACTGATGCGAGAATGCATACCCTCCACACCATTCATCTAGAAGATGCTCACGAGAGATCAGAGAGAAACCATGAAACCCTACTGCAAGCACTGACTGAATCACGAGCCGAAGTCATAGGGCTCCGAGTACACCAGATGGTGTGCGAAAGACACCTACTTGACATGGAACGTCAATTGGTTGGACTAAAAATTCACTCGAGGAATTACCGTCGCCAGTAGTAGACGCTTTACTTTATTTCCCTTATAAAAAGAGAAATCGTATTTTCTGTCTATGCCTGATGTCGCATTTTCTATGAAATTATCTGGTACCGTAACTACTTTAGTTAGGTCTTTATGCTGTCAGGAACTACCTCCTGTGGATATGATGTAAAACCTTTACAAGGTCATTTCCCTGAACCTTTACGCCGTAAATATCCAAGATATTGACAGCCGACTAACTTTTGTGTCATTTCATTCATTCAAGTACTCTTATCATACTCTCATTGGAGTCTATCTGAAACCTGCTTTAGTTAAGTCATTGGACCATACCAAGTTAAATACGGAAACATTTCCAAGTCTCTTTCAGTGGTTGGATTTTGTTATTCACCAACCCACGATACCTCAACTTGTACAACAAACGTCTTGAGAACATTCTACGAACTTACCTTTATTCATTACTAGGACTGCATCATAGGGATGTAGGTCAAACCTTCGCGAACATACTTTCAGTCTGTACTAGGACTGCATCATAGAGATGTAGGTCAAACTTTCGAGAACATCGTCGTACTCTTAACATGAACAATCTAAGTACATCAGGGTCAACCCTTTATACACACACTTCCATCCAGCACTAGGACTGCATCATAGGGATGTAGGTCAATCCTTCAAGAACATACTTCTATTATTTACATGAACGATCGAAGTACGTCTAGGTTCAACCATACTCGCTCATAAATTCATTTTTCTTTTCATATAACAGAATCATGTCGCCGAAGAAAAACGATCAACCCATCTACCAAACACCAACTCTTCAGATTGATGCAGCTACCTTTCAAGCTGCAGTCTCGGCTGCCGTGTCAGTTGTTCTGACCCTCCTCAACGCTAACAACGCGAATGTTAGCGGGATCGTTAACAATAATTCCAATCCAAGTAACAGTCAAGTACCTCAACAAGAAACAAACTACCACGACACCCCGAATCCCAAGCCCAAGAATAGCAAACGAAAGTTCTGGGCTAAGTCTAAAGGAAAATCACCCCAAGGGATGAGCAAGAGACGACAACATGTGGCAACCTTCGCAGCCACGACATCTGTACATCCTACTACCATCTCTTCTGGTATCCCAATTGTCCCTACACCAGCTAGGCAGTATGCCGGAAACACTACCAGAATGCAATAAGTGCGGCTTCCATCATCTAGGTAGTTGTCGTCCGTTACATTGCTTTAAATGCAACAAGAACGCACATACTACAAATTGCTGCTGGACTCGGATCCAACACATTACTTCAACCACCAATGTCAAAATCTCTCGAATATGCCATCTATGTGGCGTAATAGGACACTTCAAGAGGGACTGTCCAACAGAGGAGAATGATGGTGAATCCGGAGGAGTGTGACCTCATTATGGAAAGAGACAACGAAGGACCCTACTATAGTATAGGTTCACTTCCAACCGTCAGTAATATCTATGTTTTTATAAACCAACTAGAACTAGTGCAACTAGAGTCTTACCTTTTGCGAGATCCTGTCTGTATAGGAATTCTCGTCCTGCGTATACTTGTCTTTTGTAGTATATCATATTCGCAGCAATAGTCTTGTGGTAAGTCTAAAGTACCGAAACTCTGTTGATGTTTGCACGGTTGTTTTGTCTGTAAACATCTTTTGTTCAAATCTAATGTATTTAAGTTTCCTTATGATTACGACATTATCATACTACTTGATTCAATTCTATCCTCACAAAAGCAGCTTCATACGTACATCTATTCCTCCAAAATCGTATTTCTAGCAAAACCGTTATTCCGGAACAACAAAGTACTCGTTCATAGAGCACCTCATGTTTCTCATCCTCCCCAAGGAGAAACTTAGCAAACCGCCCGAAGTACCACTCGTTCAATACGTCAAGTTCAATCCAAAGACCCACAGTTTCAAGCTTATTTATATAGGACTCGTATACCCGGGACTACGATTGGTGAGCCTGGTATAGGTTCTACTATGAACTTCAGGACGGAGACTGCCCAAGATTTACAAATGATTATGCTACCATGCGAATAAACTTAGAAGCCAACACGTGCCCTTTCTGTCGATTGGGACAAGAAAGTCAGATAGAACAAAAGTACCTACCATTTTTCCTTAAGTCATGAGCAATCATACTTTAGTTTAGATCTTCACGTCACCTAATCAACCACAAGGTTTTGACTTCATAATCAGTATGAATTGGTTTTGTTCTTATACAAGAGGAAAGGTCACTGCCTATACCTCGAGCCAGCTTAAGACGCAGGAAGTTAACTACACAACACATAATCTTGAATCAGGGACAACAGTAATTGTATGGAAGATCTGGAAGCACTACTTGTAGGATACAAGATGTACTATCCTCACAGTCCACAAAAACATTCAACATACGTTCGACCAAGAGGAGTTATCACACCGGTGAGGCCAACAAAAGAAACAAAGTCGTTCCCCAATAGTGAAAGGTTCGCTGGAAGGCCATGCGAGGATCTAAATTCACTTAGGAATACAAAAGATCAAATAAAATTTCTATCTGTAGCGTAGTATCAATTCTGCTTAAACTCTAATTTCGGGACGAAATTCCCTCTAACGGGGGGATGATGTGACAACCCGATATTTCAAGACGATATGTTGGGACGCAAGTCAAATTTAGGTCAAAATTTAACTTTCCTAAAATCTTATTTGGGTTAAATAAAGTTGTAGTGGTCGAAACAAGGATTCCGAAGATATAAAGAATGCCGAAATCCGAGTCATAACGAAGAAGTTATGACCTGTCGAAGTTTTACGGCAAAACCGGCACGGCACCAGGAAGCGTAAATAGTGAATTTACGATAGACCGAGATTTAGCCTTATCAATCTAAACAAAAGTTATAGAATATGTTAAGATAAGAGCGTCAATAAAAAGAACGTCCAAATCTGACTTCGTATGAGGAAGTTGTGATTTTTCTAAGTTACAGATATAGCAGTAGACAGCTAAAAACTCAAAATAGAGATCGAGAGACTTTTGGCCAAAACAACCCAAATGAGAATCAAAGGGGTCAACAATTCTAGCACAACGGTAAAAAGTCTGACGAAAACGGACGTCGGATGAAGAAGTTATGGAACTTTAACGGACTTTTCCTGTCCCGGCCTATTAAAAATATAATATTAAAAACAAAATCAAAACTAGCCGACGGAGTCTAAACGAAAGTTGTAGATCGTAGTCTCACCTTCGCGTGGATATAAAGAACGTCGAAAACGGAGTTCGTATGAGAAAGATATGAATTTTTGAAGTTTGTTAATTAATTTAAATATAAATTAAATTAAATCCCGGTATTATCCGAAGGAGGAGTCACCGGTCCGATCCCTCGTACGCCCAGCGTACTCGGATGCTAGGCTCTGGTTCGTCCATGTCGCTCCAATGTTTCGACCGAGAATGCGCTCATGCATGACGCATGAGTACGCAGCACGTACTCTAAGTACGCCCCGCGTAACGCAACCCCCTCAGACCCCTATAAATAGCATGCGAGGGTGCCGGCCAAAATTGCTAATTTCCTTCCTTTCTCGTGCCGAAGCTCTGCGTATCAACCCTCGGAATCATCCCAAAGGCCCGGCTTTCATATCCAAGGTGGGAAGAAAGTTTTACACTCCCGAGACTCCCGAGATTTCCCGATAATCTCGAGAGATCCGCTTTCTCGAGTAGAAGTTCTGCTCGGTTTTCGTCACGCATTCTTCAATCAATCAGGTGAGTTCATACCCCTATAATCCACACTTTTAAATGTTTTATGAATATTTTTATATGCTTTTAAGGGGGGGAATACAAGTAAAACACACGATGATTATCGTATGTTATATAAAGTTTCGTTTTATACTTTTTATCAACGGAATCATATGTGATTTATAATCATTATAAAGAAACTTTTGTGTGCAAAATGCATCACGATAATATCATATCTTTCGGAAATTGAAAAGTGTTGTTATTTATATATAAATCAAACACTCCGCTTATACTGTATGTATATGTGTCCACCTTTGGTACTACAAACATACGATTATTTTAGTACTACAAACATACGATTATTTTGGTACGAAAAACATCAATATTTTGGGATACTTCTTGTTAATAAATCAATCATATGTGATTTATAACTATAACTAGTATACAAATAGATTCACTACAAGTTCAACAGTTTCACTAAACATATTACTTCAAATGACATTCTTAAACGTTTTTACATGATTAAAGCTCGTTATCAAACTGTCTTACATACTGTAAGCTTCCTTTCAAATTCGGTTACAAAGGTGTTTTCAAACAATGGTTTTACGTGTACTTAAACTGTCTTATCAAACAAAATACTTTCAATCATTTTATAAACTGACATCAAGTCACAAATCTTTATTAGACTTTTCAACGGTTTTACAAAACTTCTTTATGCTTTTATATTATAAATTGCATGCCTCTATATGTACAATTATATAAGAAATGTTTAAAAGACTTAGAAAGGCTATCCACCCTATTTCCTTTTCGCGCCTTGAGATGTGGTCTGGTGGGATATTGGGTATTCGTCCGAAAGTCGTTTAAATATTATTTATATATCATGTATACATATATGGTCATAAATGTTCCATCAGTAATTTAGTTCCGATACAAATAGATATCAATGGTGTATAAACCTACTTGGTCACTCATCAATTACATTCTAGTAAACTATTATAGGAATAGTTTAGAGTAAAAAAAACATTTTCACTACTACAAGAAATTACACCAGAGTCAGTTCATTCATGAGTCCAGACTACATGTTATATGAAGGAATACTTTTACATGAATACTTATACATGAATACTTTTACATAAACATTATATGGTAAATTACTACTACATGTTATATGAAGGAATACTCTTACCTGAATACTTATACATGAATACTTATACATGAATACTTATACATGAATACTTTTACATAAACATTATATGGCAAATCACTACTACATGTTATATGAAGGAATACTCTTACCTGAATACTTATACATGAATACTTTTACATAGACATTATATGGCAATTTAATATTACATCTTATATGTCTAGATACGGTTATATTGTTCTCCTTTCTATCTTTACCTTGTGATTCAATCACATCATCGACGAGGTAGACTGGGACTTTATCTCCTATTACCACATCATACTTTGAGGGACTAACCATTCCGACAACCACTGCTAGCTACAGAGGTAAATGAACAATCTACGGATGTTCTAGGTTGATACCATCGTGGGTATACATAAGGGACTAACTATTCCTAAACCCGGCTGTTAGCAACAGAGGTAAATGAGCAGTCTACGGATGTTCTAGGTTGATACCATTTCAGGTATACTTAAGGGGCTACTAATAAGAGTTAAACAAGGAAAAACCATCACATTTTCAAGAGATACGTACTGTCAAAACAGTCAGGTCTAGGTAAAAGACTACTTTCAAAACATTCGAGTCTTGGTAGAAGACTACTTTTATACTAGTAGGAAATATGGGATTTTCTAGAGCTTTTCATACTTATACTAAATGTTTCATCATTCATTTACCAGTCTTTCATATCAACTAATCAAATTAATGACATTAAATACTTATGAACTCACCAGCTTAAATGCTGATCTACTCTTTCAAAATAACTTGTATTCTCAGGTTACAAATAAACAGGTGTTGATACAAGGTTTAGAGAAGATGGAGCACTCAAGACTCGTCTTTTATTTTGATAAGTTATTATCATATCTTGTACAATGAAAGAAAACACTTGTAATTAAAATTATACTATTGATGCAATGGATGCTATTGTTGCTTGTTTACTACTTTACATTTGTTGTGATGCATACATGACGTCCTCCGCCCCAGAACGTTTCCGCCGTTCGTGGTTTTGGGGTGTGACAACTTGAAACATCATTTTTGAGGGATTATTGTGAGTTTACGGCCAAGGCTTGTGCTTGGGCCGTAAACTCCATGAAACATGGTGCAAATCCATTTCTAAGGTGTTAGAAAGCCATCCAACACCACCAAAAGCCTTGGAATAAATCAAAGGACCAACCAAAAATAGTTTAAGGGCCTCAAACACATCAAAACCCTTTCATTTAAGATTTTACGGCCATAGCATGTGTTCCTTGGCCGTAAACTCCAAAAAGTGTGTCAAAATGTGTCCCAAATTCACTTCAAGGCTTTAAGGGAATTTTAGAAACTCTTACATGCAAGTTTTTAACCTTAAAACATATGGATTTACTCTCTAAGAGAGTTTACAGCCATGAGAGGGGTCTCATTGGCCGTGAACTCCAAAAACCACTTCAAAACTTCAAACAAATGCATGTAAGGCCTTGAAACAATTTTAGAAATCACATGTGATTAATTTGGAATCCTAAAACACAACTTTTCATGGGTTTATAGGAGTTTACGGCCATGAGACCATGCTAGGCCATAAACTCCCTAAAATGTGTCATTTTGGTGATTAAAACTTATTCCAAACCCTTAAACCAAATCTAGAAATTGTCCCCTGAGTGTTTGAAGTCCAAATTGCACCATAAACCACCCATCATGAGTTTACGACCATAAACTCATGGGGAATGGGTGTTTTAGCCATAAACACCATTTAGAAGTGTACTCTTGGGGAGTAAACTCATTTACTAAGTCCGTCGCATCATTATATGTCCTTAAACGCCACCCGGGTCCCTCCAAACACTTGTATCGGAGTGTTTTCACGACTTGAAGCAATTTTCCCTATCCAATAATCAATCTAAGTCCTAATTAGATACAAATGTGTATCTTTACATTATACTTAGGAACCTCGTGTGTTTACAAGCCCCGGATCAACTCTTAGCATCCAAATCATCACATTTCTCGTCCGATGAGTTCATACCCCTACGCCCTTTTCACTATTTTCAATGTTTTCAAGGGGGAATACAAGCAAACAATAATTGTTTTCAAATCATAACACTGATATGTTTCAAATTATATCTGACAATCTTATAAACTCTTTTACTCCTTATGTATTATGCTGAGCATAAGGAATGATTTATCAAGTACAACTAAATGGATTTTAGTTAAGGAAATAACAAAACTAATCAAATTATTATGGGAATAATTTGGGGTTCTTTACTATTCGTTTTATCACGTACTGATATCTATATAAGATTATTAGATAAACTATGTCTGATTCAGTTTATCTCCGTATCATTTGAATGTATTATCAGATAATTTCATTGTATGTATCTATATTCACTGTATTACATTTCATAATCTTCTGTATGTCGATATCGTATGAGAACCCTGTGAATAGTTTAGTACTAGTTTGTGAGATAGTCACTACCCTTTATGGATGATCAGTAAATCCTCCCCAGAAGTGTAACCAGAGTCTCCTGGAGGGAGAGCACGGAATTTGTGAATAGATCTATTCGGGACTGACAATCTCACACCTTAACTGCTAGCTACAGTTAGGCGGGCACGCCTGGGGTGACAAATTTCTGGATATCGTTTCGACGTCTCACAAATGTCAAGGAGGTCTCGTTGTCGTATTAGTATGGTTACCCGACTCACAACATGTATTAATATTATTTTATTCACAGTTTGGGTTTTAGAATCTATATCTCTTTCGGGATAGTGATCCCATGGTATTATCAAACTATTTTGTAACTAGTCCGGGATAGTGATCCCATGGTTTTATATCTATAACTTGTACGGGATGTTTTTCCCCATGGTCTTTAACTATATCTTATACGGGATAGTGATCCCATGGTTTTGTATCTATAACTTGTACGGGATGTTTTTCCCCATGGTCTTTAACTATATCTATTACGGGATAGTAATCCCATGAATTCAATCTATATTAAGTACGAGATGATAATCCCATGGTCTAAATCTATATCTTGTCCGGGATAGTGATCCCATGGTTTTCAATCTATATTTCCATATATATCAAATTATCTCGTGTCTAGTCCGGGATAGTAGTCCCATGATCTTAAATCTGTACTTTCATATGTGTCAAACTATCTTATATCTCTTTCGGGATAGTGATCCCAAGATTTTCATCATATAGTTTTGTGTATTAAACTATACTTTCTGATATACAACTGGTCTTACAATTAGGAAAATATGGGATTTTCCTGGGGTAAAATACAACACGTAATCGAATTGGTAACAAATGATAACTAAACTAACTTTACATAAGAAAATATGGAGTTTTCTTGGATAACAAACCTTTTCGGAAACTAAAGGAAACCGATACATTTTCATAAAACAAAACCGCTTATGAACTCACCAGCTTTATGCTGATTTTCAAACCACTTGTATTCTCAGGTCCAAGTTAGACAGGTACCCGGTGATATCTTTTGGAGAAGACAGAGTGCTCAGAAGATTCGTCTCAACTTTTCTTAATATGATGCATATGTATATCTTGTATAACTTTACTTTTGAAACAAATGTAAACTTTCATATATATGTAATGTAATGGTTGTTTACTATGATTACTATGTACATTAGATTTGATACACAACGTGGTAGTCCACCCCGAAAATGTTTCCGCCTTTGATTTTTGGGGTGTGATAAAGGACGTCATCTATAGTATCATAACAATTGCATAATAGTAAAAACAAGTGACAACAACCATTGCATTAATATAGTAATTGTAAATACAAACGTGTTCTGTACAGTTAATAGAAACCAAAAGTATAACAAAAATAAAAGATGGGTCTTGTGTATGCTCCAGCTTCTCAAAAGTTGCACCAGTACCTGTCTATCTTTAACCTGAGGATACAAGTTATTTTGAAAACGAGTATCAGAATTAAGTTGGTGAGTTCATAAGAATTTAGTGTCATTGTTTGTATAAAAGCGTTTACAATCCTGTAATATAAAATCTGTAATTACTGTTGGAGAGTAGTAGAAATCCCTAGAAAATCCTATATTTTCTAGAATTGAGAATTTGTAAGTTAAATCCTTTGAGTGTGTAAAATTAATTCCATTTAAACTTTCAGTTATAAAAATAAGGTAATTAGTTTCCTTCAAGTAACGTAGATGTGGAAAAGTATTGTTGGTTGGCTGTAGTAGTGTTGCAAACTTCAATATATATATATATATATATATATATATATATATATATATATATATACTTCGGGAACTTAGCTTAGACTTTAAGTCTTAGTGTGTTAATTTGGATATGGATGTGATCTCCCATGTAACCAAACTGAGTGATTATAGAGGGTCTGATGACCTTCCCGGTCATACGTAGTGTAGTGATGTAGTGCCACCCCTGGGCCTAGTCGACTCGGACTGTTGTTAACAGTCGGGATGTAATAGCATCCGTCCGGTGTAGATCTATACATGTAGTGTTGATTTCTTTCCGGGAAGCTCTAGTTACATGGTATTTACACATTAGAGTGTCGTATAGAGGGATAGTGTGTTATATTCTAGATTAGTGTATTCTCTTGTATCATAGTATAGTAACTTTTAGTGTAATATAGAGAGTGTTCTCTTTAACATGCCTTAACTACTATTAGTAGTAATTATAGTGGGTATCGTAGTGATAGAGGTAACGAGCAGTAGTATTAACTATACATATTTAAATAGAGTGTGGAGTTGCATGCCTTTGATTTACATAGATATTGAAATAAGATGAAGACTTCCATATCTAACACAAATATATATGATATATAACTAAGAAATCAACGACATTCGGATGGATAACAATATACCCTAAGACCAAAATCAAACAAGAACAGGAAATAAGGTGAGCCATCGGTCCTAAGTCCTTCAAGTCTTACTTACATAAATATATAGTTGTAGATATAGTTTAAAAGAAAAGTAGTTTAAACACAAATTGAAAATGGTTTAACAACAATTTAATCTAGAAAATGCACTTCATAAATATTTAACATAGTTTTATTGACAAATAGCTAAAAGTATAGAAAATCATTTTTGGTTGTAAGTTATAAATCACATATGATTTGAAACTAAAACTTGTTGCATTTACTTGTATCCCCCCCCCTCACCACCCCCTAAAACAATGTAAAAACATTTGAAAATATTAATTAAGGGGTATGAACTCACCTGTGGCGAGTAGATCGGGTGGAAGTGTCGAGTGAGCGTTTGGTGTCAAGTAAAGACTTGTACACACTCTATGACCCTAGTAACATATGAAGACATATGTTTACAAGTAATTATTGATTAAGACACTAATTAAACACATATATACATTCTAAAGCGAATAAAAACTCTATGGTCAAGTGCTAGAAGGCTATTGGGTTGCAAGGAAGGAGTTTTAGGCCTCACTATGGAGTTTACTCCTCACATACTCACCTTGGGTGAGTTTACGGCTGAGGGACCACTTCCCCCATGAGTTTACGGCCGTAAACTCATGGGAGGAGTGTATTTGTGTGTTTTCAAGTCTCTTGTGTCTCTAGGAAGGGTTCCAAGGTAAATTACAAGGCTTGAGGGGTGTTTAAGGTTCAAAAGGGACACTCCCTTGGCATTTGCAGTCCTAGGACCACTCCTTAGGAGTTTACGGTTGTGAACCCCATGGTTTATGGCCGTAAACCCTTGGACACACCTTATACTTCGATTTTGAGGTCCTTAGTTCACTCCTACATATTTCTAGGTGAAGGTATAAGGCTAAATAGGGGGTTTCGGGCTTGATTTGCATGGTTTGAGGGAGTTTACAACCTAAGAATGTTATTGGGCCATAGACCCTATTTCAAGCCTCCAAACGTGGTGTTTAATGTCTAAAACACTTGATGGTTAATTTTTAAGCTAGTCTCTAAGCCTAAGGAAGCGATTTGCGGCATTCTTGGCACATTTTTAGGGGTTTACGGCCTAAGAGTGTTATTGGGCTGTAAACTCCATACTCCTGGCCTTTTTGGATGATTTTCAAGCTATGTTGACATGTAATGAGTTGTAAAACAAGCTAGGGTAAGAGTACATACAGTTTGGAAGTGGAAACTTGCGGATTTTTGGAAGAATTGGGCCTTGAAGAGAGAGAGTAGAGAGAGAGTGACTAGAGTGGTAAAAATTCTAACTTGGTGACCACTCAACCCTTATATAGGGTTTGAGTTTGTGGCTAGGTGGAATTCTACCCGATACCGATGTTAAACGGGGCTTATGGTTGTACCCGATTAAATGGTCGTATTTTTACTTGGTTGTAACTAAAACTTTTTAAAAGAATATTGAGGGTGTTTCCCACATTCCTAATTTATTCCGATCCTTATGAAGTCATAATAAAAGTTCAAATTTTTATTTGTCTGATCCCAATGTTAATGGAAAGGTTTAATAAGAACGAGTTCAATTAACGGAAAACAGGTTATGGTGACGGAATAATTTCAGGTTGTCACATCGTCCCCCCGTTAGAGGGAATTTCGTCCCAAAATTAGAGTTCAAACAATCATGTTACAAGATAACTAAGCAAAAAGATGGGGATACTTAAGCTTCATTGATCCTCGCGCTCCCAAGTGAATTCCAGCCCTCGCTTGGCATTCCATCGAACCTTCACAATTGGGATGCGGCTTAGTTTCGTTTGTTTGACCTCCCGATCCATAATTTCCACAGGTTCTACCATGAAGTTGAGGCTTTCGTTGATGTCGACCTTGTCTAGTGGGATTACTAGGGTTTTGTCAGATAGGCCTTTTTCAAGTTCGAGACGTGGAAGGTAGAGTGTATGTTACTGAGCTCGCGGGGTAGGTTAAGTTTGTAAGCTACGGGGCCGATTCTGGTGAGAATCTCAAAAGGCCCTATGTATCTTGGATTCAACTTTCGCTGCTTCCCAAAGCGTATCGTGCCCTTCCAGGGAGAGACCTTCAAAAGGACTCAGTTTCCCACCTGGAATTCCAAGGGTTTTCTCCGTTTGTCTACGTAGCTTTTCTGTCGATATCTAGCGGCTTTTAGTCATTCACGTATCTGTACGATCTTCTCAGCATTTCTCGAATGATCTCTGGACCCGTGAGAGCGCTGTCAGGAATGTGTCCTTTAGCTAACTGAGTGTCACCCACCTCAGCCCAGCATAGAGGGGATCTACACTTCCGGCCGTAGAGGGCTTTGAATGGGGCTGCCTTAATGCTCGTGTGATAACTGTTGTTGTAGGAAAACTCGACAAGCGGTAAGTGGGTATCGCATGCCTTACCAAAGTCGATCACACATGCTCGCAGCATATCTTCCAGGGTTTGGATAGTCCTCTCACTTTGTCCGTCGGTCTGCGGATGGTAGGCTATACTCATGTCCAGCCTCGTCCCTAACGCATTTTGGAGTGATTGCCAGAATCTTGAAGTAAACCTACTATCTCTATCATAAATGATAGATATAGGGACACCATGCAATCATACGATCTCCTTAATGTAGGTCCTTGTGAGTTTCTCTATCTTGTCTGTTTCTTTGATGGGCAGGAAGTGTGCGGATTCGGTCAATCTGTCAACGATGACCCATATGGTATGAAGTCCACCCGTTGTCTTAGGTAGCTTAGTTATGAAATCCATAGTGATCTGCTCCTACTTCCACTCCGGTATCTCCGATTGCTGTAGAAGACCTGATGGCTTCTGGTATTCAACCTTAACCTTAGCCCAAGTAAGGCATTTACTCACGAAGTTAGCAATCTTTGCCTTCATGTTAGGCCATCAGTATGACTTTTTAAGATCCAAATACATTTTATCTGATCCTGGATGAACGGAGTATCGAGTGTCGTGGGCTTCCTTCATGACCAAGTCTTTGAAGCCACCGTGACGCGGTATCCAGATTCAGTCCATGAGATATAAAGCTTCGTCACCCTTGACTTCTAAGTTCTTATCCATTCCTCGCAGGGATTCTCCCGCCACATTTTCAGGCTTCAACGCTTCGAGCTGAGCTTCCTTGATCTGTGCAGAGAGATACGAATGGATAGTCATTGTTAACGAATTGAATCTTCGACCTAAATGTTCCTTGCGGCTTAGGGCGTCTGCTACCACATTGGCTTTACCTGGGTGATAACAAATTTCGCATTCGTAATCATTGAGTAGCTCGACCCATCGTCGTTGTCTCATGTTGAGCTCCTTCTGGTTGAATATGTGTTGTAGACGTTTGTGGTCAGTATATATCATGCTCTTCGTACCGTATAGGTAATGTCTCCAAATCTTTAGGGCGAACACAACCACTCCTAATTCAAGGTCGTGCGTGGTGTAGTTAACCTCGTGTGTCTTCAGCTGTCTTGAGGCATAGGCGATGACCTTTCCCCGTTGCATCAGAACACAACCAAGCCCCTGGTTTGATGCATCGCAGTATACCACGAAATCTTTTATTCCTTTGGGTAGGGATAGTATTGGTGCGGTACATAGGGCTCGCTTCAAAGTTTGAAATGCCTTCTCCTATTTCTCTCCCCAATCAAACGTCACACCTTTCTGAGTCAATGTGGTGAGGGGTTTTGCAATTCGAGAGAAGTTCTGAATGAATCTGCGGTAGTAGCCAGCGAGGCCTAGAAATTAACGAATTTCCATAGGTGTCTTCGGTGCTGACCAATTTTCAATGGCTTTGATTTTGGATGGATCCACGTGGATTCCCTCTTCGCTAACCACGTGTCCTATGAATTCGACTCTTCGGATCCAGAATTCGCACTTCGAGAACTTCGGATATAGCTTCTCTAACCATAGGGTTTCTAGGACTTGTCTTACGCTATGCTCCGCCTTACTTCGAGAGTACATGAGTATGTCATCAATGAAGATGATGACGAAATGATCCAAGTAAGGACGACACACCCTATTCGTTAAATCCATGAATACTGCGGGCGCATTGGTCAGTCCGAACAGCATTACTACTAACTCGTAGTGTCTGTAACGAGTTCGGAAGGCTGTTTTTGGAACATCTTCCTCAAGCATTTGTAACTGGTGATATCCGGACCTACGATCAATCTTGGAAAAGTAACTCGCCCCTTGCAGTTGGTCGAATAGGTCGTCTATACAGGGAAGAGGGTAGCGATTCTTGACTGTCATCTTGTTGAGCTCTCTGTAGTTGATGCACATACGGAATGATCCGTCCTTCTTCTTTACGAACAAGACCGGTGCTCCCCAGGGTGAGAAGCTTGGTCTTATGAAGCCCTTGCTGAGCAGCTCATTAAGTTGACCGAACAGTTTGTTACATCTCAGCAGGCGCTAGACGATAGCGCGATTTAGCTACAGGGGTAGCCCCTAGGATTAGGTCGATTTTGAATTCAATCTGACGTTTGGGAGGTAAACCTGGGAGATCCTCTGGAAAGATTTTGGGGAAGTCGCATACGATGGGGAAGTCTTTTAGATCTTTCGTTTTTTGGCTTGTATCGACAACGTGAGCATGGAATGCGCAATATTCCTTACGCAAGTACTTATGGGTTTGAATACTCGAGATGATGCGAAGGATCGTACTGGGTTTGTCTCCGTAGATTAACATGGTTTCGTTAATCGGTAGATTTAGACGGATTACTTTATAGAAGCACAGAATGTCAGCACGATGGAGGCTCAACCAGTCCATGCCCACAATGACATCGAAACTCTTGATCGATACTGGTATGAGGTCGATTGGAAATGAATGATCATCTAGTGTGAGAGTGCAAACTATGTAGATTTCATTAGAACTCTCTGTCTTTCCGTTAGCCATTTCTACGATGAATGTTACTTTTAGTGGTTGTGGGGATTGCTTAAGTAAGGGTTTAAAGTTTTGGTTTGTGAATCTTCTTTTTGCTCCACTATCAAATAAGACACAGGCATAAGAGTTGTTGAGAAGGAACGTACCCGTGACTACTGTGGGGTCCGCTACTGCTTCATTGTGGCCAATAGCAAGTAATCTTCCTGTTCCTCTCGTATTCCCAGCCTTCGGACAGTTTTTCTTGAAATGGCCAACTTCACCACAGCCATAGCATGTCTGGCTCACTCCCGAGCTGGGGACTTGGGTGATAGGTTTGGGTTGGGATCTGCAAAACCGGATAGTATAGCCCTTCCGGTTGCAGTTAGTGCAGTGTAATTCACGGCAGGGGCCGTTGTGATGGAAGGGGCACTTGGGATACTTGGGTAAGTTTCCAGCATAGGATTTGGCTAGTACGAGGGTAGCAGGAGTGGTGGCAGCATGGACGGCCACGGTCTATTGGTTCTTGGAGGAGGATTAGGTTTTCTTGTCCTTCTTCTGATCCCAACGCTTCCTCTTGTTGTCAGTCGATTTGGGTGGTGCAGCAGTAATCGTCGGGGTTGTTGATGGGGTGGAGGGAGTTTCATGATCAATTCCTTGGCAGTATCGAAGGTCGTAGGACGTGATGATAACACATTTCCTCGATACGGGGGCACTAAACCCCAGATGTATCGTTCTATCTTCTTGCTTTCAGAAGGGATCATGTTGGGGAACAAAGCTACTACGTCGCAAAACCTGGCAATATAAGCTATTATGTCGGTCCCCTTCATCTTGAGATTCCAAAGTTCTTCTTCTAGTTTCTGAACTTTGCCCCTAGGGCAATACCCATTCATCATCAGGTCCTTCGGTGTGTCCCAACCCATGGCGTTGGCTGTTACCAAAGAGAGTGATTTGATATGGCCATTCCACCATGTCAAGGCCCTTTCAGTAAAAGTGGTAGTAGAGAGCTTTATTTTGCTTTCTTCGGGGCATGAGCACATTTCGAAGACAACTTGATAATACTAATCAATTAGTAATATGATAGCCTGTTTAGGTTATGCCTAATTGTATGAGCCTTATAATCTGATGCCATTATAGATTCCTGATAAGAGGACAAAATGATTGATTGGAATGTGTTGGTTAGATTTTCCACTGTCTGAACGTTGATTGCTTTGTGGTTTGTGGGACTCTTAGTAATGTGAGCTAGCTATTAAGTGAATATGCTAAGTCACATGTAGCAGACACTGGATAGTCTCAGAGTGATAGATTTGACCCTATTATGTAGATCTCATTTGAGTCTAAACGTTCTAGCGATGAGTCTTTTACTTGAAGGATTATTTGATCTCTGTTCCATGTAGCTATGTTCATAAAGTAGCTAGTTGACATTATTGGGAATCTTTCAGCAGTTGAGGACTGGGTGGGTTCAAGAACCTAGGAAAGCCTAGGATATGCTCTAGTGGGATAGTAGTGAGGTTTACTGAGACTTTGATGCATCTGTTTGAGGAAGTGACTTGGAGGATTCGGGAGGATTGCTGAGGAAAGTATGGATAGGTGTGGAAGGTAGTATTGGACCCGTACTACTGAAAGAACAAGATCCATACTCGAATCAGTAAGAGACTTGGAGACTCTAAGAAGCTTCGGGGAGGAGTTTGTGACCTAGTTTGGGGACAGAGGATGTTCCAGCTGTTGCAGCTCAGCCATTGGCAAGTGAACCAGTGAACGTGATAGGGTGTCCGACCCTGAAGGACATGAATTCCAAGAGTTTGTAGATGCGAGATCGATTTGGAGCACCCTGGGAAGAGAGGGTCGTGCCAGGTGTGCATAGTAGAGGGTCTCGGGAAGAGACCCATGACTTCTGATCATTGGGTGAAAGGCCAATAGGGCCAGAGTTAGTACAACACGTACGGGAAAGTGCACAAGGGAGTTTGTTGCTCCAAGGGTTTAGGCTGCTAAAGGTGCGGCAGGGTTGATCATATCAGCAGAAGGTGATTAGTATTTCTCCAGATGTTGTGGGTATGTCATCTTCGACTGCTACTAGGTGGATGTTGGGAATACGTATCGCTTTAGAATTATGAGTGCGTATGAATAAGTCAAATCTCGAGTTGGTTTTTTGATATTTTCGGGTTATCAAGGATCATATATGCAAACCTGCATGCCTAAAAGTCCTTGATGAACCTACATATGGAGGAATATTGCAAAGTAGGTTCTGCGTATACTGCTATCATCATGTGTCTTGTCGGGATCCATTCAAGAGTATTATTTAGAGGATAAATCTCCGATAATAACCAGCCAACCCTAGAAAACTCCTCATCTCGGAGGGTGAACTCAGAACCTCCTAACTCATCACAGCCTCAACTTTGGCCGGGTCGACCAATATCCCTCCCTGGTTAACAAGATGTCCTAGGAACTGGACCTCTCGCAACCAGAAATCACACTTGGAGAATTTGGCATAAAGCATCTCCGATCTCAGAACTCCGAGGATCTCCCTCAAATGCTCCTCATGCTGCTATCTAGATCTCGAATATACCAAAATTTCATCAATGAATACAATCACCGACCGATCCAACATCGGCCTGTACATCCGGTTCATGAGATCCATGAACACGGTCGGGGCATTGGTGAGTCCGAAAGGCATCACCACAAACTCATAATGCCCATAATGCATCCTAAACGCTGTCTTCTAGATGTCCTCCTCTCGCACCCTCACCTGAGGGTAACCAGACCTCAAATCGATCTTGGAGAACCAAGATGCTCCCTGCAACTGGTCGAACAAATCATCGATCCTCGGCAACGGGTAACGGTTCTTGACCGTCAGCTTGTTCAACTCTCAGTAATCAATGCACATTCGGTGTGAACCATCCTTCTTCTTGGCAAACAAAATAGGCGCTCCCCACGGCGAGCTGCTCGGCCGAATAAACCCTTTCCCCAGCAACTCCTGAAGCTGCGAGGATAACTCTTGCATCTCTGAAGGTGCAAGGCGATAAGGCACCTTAGCGATAGGTGCGACCCCCGGGACCAAATCGATACCGAACTCTACTTGCCTCACGGGAGGCACATCCGGCAACTCCTTTGGAAAGACATCTGGGAACTCACGCACTATAGGAACCTCCTCCACCGACCTCGACCTCTTGGAATCAACCGGCGTATCCGACATGTACGCCACAAAACCCTTACAACCCTGCTGTAGACACTACCTCACCCTAGCGGTCAAACAAAATGCTGATCTAGAATGGTTACCCTCGCCGTACACTGTAAGAACTCCCCCCACTAGGGTCTCGTATGGTCACTAGCTGTTGCTCGCATTCGATAAACGCACCGAACCTGCTCAACCGGTCCGTGCCCACAATGAGAGAGACATCCCCCATGGCAATAGGAACCAAATCAATCGGGAACTCAACACCGAAAATTTCGAGTACGCACCCACAAATCACCTCCGTGGCATATATCACCTTCTCGTCAGCTATGGAAACTCTCAGAGGCCGACTCAGCGATCGCGACTAACACTGATGTGCTGACTGAAAGCCAAAGATACAAAAGACCGACTCGCACCCGAGTCAAATAATACCAAGGCAGGTACAAAATTCACAAGAAAAGTACCTATGCATAACATAATATAAGCATAATATCTCAACATTACAATAAATACACGAAAGAATACATACCAGCCACGACATCGGGCGCTACACGGACCTCCTCCGCGGTCAACTGAAAGGCTCTCCCGCGTGCCCTCGGCACCTCGGCCTTCACTGGCGAACTCTCGGTAGCTCTCATGGCGGTTGGGGCAGATCCTTGAGGTTCTCCCTGAGCTGATCCCCGCAACTGCAGACATTCCGCCTTCCGGTGTCCGGTCTGGTTGCAGTGAAAACATACTGCAATCCCCTTGGGGTAGTCCTTGGCCATATGCCCCTCCTTGCCACATTTGTAGCAAGATCCAACTCTACATACTCTATCATGACCCTTGCCGCACTTTCCACAAGTGCAGCCCTTCTGGCTCCCTGATTTGGGATCAGCGGGCTTGGCCCGCTTGGCTACCGGCTGGAATTGTGTCGGTCGCCTTTCCCTCCCCTGAGACTCAGCCTCCTCTCTAGCTTGAGTCTCCAGCTCGATCTCTCTCTTTCGGGCATTTGCCTGAAGCTCAGCAAATGTCCGATACAAGGAGTTCGCCACGAACTCCCGAATGTCTCACCTCAAGATACTCAAATACCGGCTCATACGTGCCTGCTCAGTGGACACGTGCTCAGGGTAGCACATCACCCTCTCGTGGAACATCCTGGTAATCACTGTAACAGACTCAGTGCCCTGCTTGAGGGTCAGAAACTCATGCGCCAAACGCTCCCTCTCCACCTGGGGAACGTACTTATCTCGGAACATCACAGTGAACCTCTCCCAGGTCACCGCTACAAGCTCAGCAGGCGAAAAGTGTGCTGTCACAAACTTCCACTAGTCCTTCGCTCCCAAGCGAAGCTGGTTCAGCACGAACGGTACTCTCAAATGTTCAGGAGATGAGCAAGTGAAGAAACATCCCTCTATGTCAGAAATCCATCTCATAGCCACCACCGGGTCCTGGGTCCCATCAAACTCTAGTGGTTTCTTGTTGCTGAACTCCCGGAACAGCAATGCATCATCACCCTGCAGCCTCGTAGCAGCAACAGCTGCGGTGGCCGCCGCAACAGCAGCCTCAGAAAGAGCAGCATAGCGCTCGTCGAAAGTCTCAATTAGTGTGGTCTTAATAGACCCGAACATCTCTGGTATCCATTCGAGCATACTCACACTCGACAACTCATCCCTCCTTGATCCTTGGTATTCTGAAGATTCTTACTTGGACCGTACACCGCCCCAGTGCTTTCAGTAGTACGGGCCCAATACTGCTGTCCACACCGTTTCAGTATACACCCCAAATCCTCCTCTTCGAATCCCAATTTCCAAGTACTCTATCACTTTCTAACAGATCTCTCATAAGCTCCTCGCTGATACCTATTCTCTCTCAAGCATCTCATAGCAGCTCACCTCTCCCTAGGCTAAGGCATCACAAATCAGGGCACCCTAGTCCTAATAGGAATACCTAGCCTACTCTAGCAAGAGAATACATCATAACAATCTCATAAACATATAATATAAGGGTATTTTGGGAAATCATTGTTCAGGCGCTGACTGATCGTACACACGTTTCTTCTCTGAATTTCTCTAGAAATCTTTTACTTTTAGAAAATTTGGTTCTCTTTTGAAAATATTTTCCAAATCCTCAGTTTGAGTTCAAATACTCCCGAAGGTGTACCCGAATCCCTCAAACCAAGGCTCTGATACCAACTTGTAACACCATAAATTTCAAGACAAATTTTTCGAATTTTATAAAAACATAGTTCACTTAATATTCATAAAACAACCATGTTTGAAATTCAATCCAAGTAATACAAAAATCCCAAGATCTCAAAATCATAAAATCCCATGCGTGTGTACTGATCAAGCCGGCGCCTTCCCACGGTCGTCACTAGTAACTGAAACAAATAACAACAGACACTGTAAGCACAAAGCTTAGTGAGTTCCCTAAAATACCACATATAACACATATTAGCCACTCGAGGCTATAACTCTGTGGGTCCATGCACCCAAACTCTATGAACCCTCAGGTTCTAACTCTGTAAACATGCACAGCATAAATCACATAGAATAATGCAGCACAACACATAACACATATATAGCATACAAACACTGTATCACATATCTCTAGTTAACTACTCAAGGTAAAGTATAGTGAGAAGACTCACCTCGTGTATCTCGATAGCTCGCAAATCCCTGAAATCACTCGTGCTCGATCTCCCAATCTATAGTCCTCCTATAACACAATACGTCTCTAAATAACACTTCACAACTAAGGTTGACTATCCCTTAACAAGTCAACATAGGTCAACACTGGTCAATGGTCAACGTTCAACTTTGACCGGACTCGGCGAGTGCACTATAGCGACTCGGCGAGTCTATACGCATACACTGATTTCCCTGGGATCCTCACTTGACACGACGAGTATTCTCCTAACTCGACGAGTTCCACCTGGAATGATGTAACAACGCAAATTTTCAAATAAAATTTTCATTTAAAATAAAGTGATTTCATTCAACCAAAAGTATTTATTCCATGTTCCATATCAAATACATATATAAAAATCCCCAAGATCTCAAATAGCAACAGTGTGTATGCATTATGCCGGCGCCTTCCCACGGTCCTCGCTAGTACCTGAAACACATACATAACAACTTGTAAGCATAAATGCTTAGTGAGTTCCCCAGTATACAACTTACACATATACGCCTTTCCAGGCCCTGACCTTCCGGTCCACAACACTTTGCCCTCCGGCCCGTGACATAATCACCTTCCGGCCCATAACATATTGCCTTCCGGCCCGTATCATATTGCCTTCCGGCCCATAGTATATTGCCTTCCGGCCCATAGTATATTGCCTTCCGGCCCATAACATTTACAACATATAATACATATAATATAACACATACCACATATATCATACATCATACCTGACCTTTCTGTCACATAACATATCGCCTTCCGGCCCGTATAAACATACATATCATGCATACCAACTACCTTTCTATTTATAGCATAAATAACACATATCACATACGACCTTCCGGTCTCACAGTCAAACCCTTCCGGGTGAAGTATAGTGAGAAGACTCACCTCGTGGTAATGTAAGCTATCAACTCTTGAAACTACTCGCACTCGATCCGCCGATCTGCAGACTCCCTATAATACCATATACCCTTATTAATACTCTTATCATTCAAGACAACTGACCCTAAGAATTTACATGCAGGTCAATTCTGGTCAACGGTCAACTTGACCGGACTCGTCGAGTGCAAAGGCGACTCGGCGAGTCTAGACGTCCTCCCCAACTTTCCCTGTTGTTCCCCTTTCTACTCGTCGAGTATCCCTCTTGACTCGATGAGGTCCTCGTGGAAGAATCGCGGGGCCACCCCGACTCCACTCGCCGAGTCTGAAGAACAACTCGGTGAGTCCCAGTGAATCTTCAAGCTACTCGCCGAGTCCGAAGAACAACTCGGCGAGTCCCAGTGGATCTTCAAGCTACTCGCCGAGTCTGATCATTGGACTCGGCGAGTCCATGCCATGCAGTCGATCAACTGCTTCCTGAAATATGCATGGTCCCGAAATACGCAATCATGGGACTTTCTGGACCTCTAAACATCCTATTACTGGGGTATAAACGTTTGGGTAACAACATTATAATCTATCTAATCACCAAATGGGTTTCATAAACCCTAGATTCGTGTACACATCAAAATAACAGAAATGGTCCAAGTATTACCTGAAAACGCACTCTCTGTGTCTCCAAACCACAGGACTCGATCCTCCTTGATATTCCTTTGGCCAAGACTCTTCTTCTTCTTGCCTAACAAATTCCTCAAAGTTCCAATAGCTTTCCCTCCTGCTCTAGACGTCCACAAACGATTAGGGTTCTTCTCAATCGGCCAAAAGACGAACAATGACGGCCTAAGAGGCGTTATATACGATCCAAACCAAACGGCTAGGGTTTCTGCTGAACAAACGGCTAGGGTTTCTGCTGAACAGCGTCGACTCGCCGAGTCCATATCTGGACTCGTCGAGTCAAGTCGCGAACCCGCGACCAAGCCTGTGGTCCTACTCGGCGAGTCAGGCACCAACTCGCCGAGTCCCTTCCTAAAATGCCCCAGAAATAGTTTTAAAAGGATACCTGAAATTTTGGGCTGTTACAACTCTCCCCCACTAGAACTAGACTTCGCCCTCGAAGTCTCACTCTGCGAATAACTCCAGATATTGCTCCCGCATTTCACGCTCCGGCTCCCAAGTCATCTCCGATCCCTTCCGGTGTTGCCACTGAACCAACACCAGAGGTACCTCCTTGTTCTGCAGAACCTTGATCTTCCAATCCCTAATAGCTACTGGTCTCGCGGCGTAATTCAGGCTCGCATCCACCTGAATATCCTCTAACGGAACCACTGCCGATTCATCGGCTATACACTTCCTCAACTGTGATACGTGAAAGGTATTGTGAATCTGTCCCAACTCTGCTAGCAACTCCAACCGATAAGCTACCCGACCTACCCTTGCAATTACACGAAATGGACCTATGAACCGGGGCCCCAACTTACCCCTCTTTCTGAACCGGATCACTCCTTTCCAAGGAGAAACCTTTAGGAGAACGAAGTCGCCAACCTGGAATTCAAGCTCGGACCGGCGTCTGTCCGCATAAATCTTCTGTCGGCTCTGGGCGGTCAATAACCTCTGCCTAACGTGCTGAATCTGCTCGGTCGTCTGAAGTACGATCTCTGTATTGCCCATCACTCTCTGTCCCACCTCTCCCCAGCAAATGGGAGTCCGACACCTCCTACCATACAACAACTCAAAAGGTGGCATACCAATGCTCGAATGATGGCTGTTGTTGTAGGAAAACTCAGCCAAGGGTAAATGCGCATCCCAACTACCCCCGAAGTCTAACACACACGATCTAAGCATGTCTTCCAGTGTCTGAATCGTCCGCTCACTCTGACCGTCTGTCTGGGGTGATATGCGGTACTAAAATGTAGTTTAGTACCCAGCTCTTCATGGAATTTCTTCCAGAACCTGGAAGTGAAGCGTACATCACGGTCTGAAACAATCGAGATCGGCACTCCATGCCGAGATACTACCTCTCTCACGTATAACTCCGCCAACCTCTCTGCTGACGAACTCTCGCTAATGGCAAGGAAGTGTGCACTCTTCGTCAATCTATCCACAATCACCCAAATTGCGTCGACTCCCCTGGTAGTTCTCGGCAATTTGGTGATGAAATCCATAGTAATCTGTTCCCACTTCCACTCAGGAATCTCCAAGGGCTGCAACTTACCATGCGGTCTCTGGTGCTCGGCCTTAACCCTACGGCAAGTCAAACACCTCTCAACGAACCAAGCGACATCTCTCTTCATGCAAGGCCACCAATATTCCTTCCTCAAGTCCAAATACATCTTCGTAGCACCGGGATGGATCGAGAATTTTGATCTACGAGCCTCCTCCATCAAAGTAGTACGCGTACCGCCCACGAATGGTACCCAAATCCGACCCTGAAACGTCAGAAGTCCTCGTCCATCCTTAACGAACTCCGAAACTAACCCAGCGACCCGTTCTTTCTTCTGCATCTCGGATCTCACAACCTCGGCCTGTGCCCCACGAATAGCATCTAATACCGGAGTCATCACCGTCAGTCTCAGACATACGTCTCGCAATGGAGTGCTCTCCGCCCTACGACTCAATGCATCGGCTACCACATTAGCCTTGCCTGGGTGGTATAGGATCTCACAGTCATAATCCTTAACCACGTCCAACCATCTTCTCTGACGCATATTTAGGTTGGGTTGATCCATCAAATACTTCAAACTCTTATGGTCCGTGTATATAGTACAACGAACCCCGTACAGGTAGTGACGCCAAATCTTGAGAGCGAACACTACTGCCCCCAATTCCAAGTCATGCGTGGGATATCTCGCCTCGTGAGGCTTTAGCTGCCTCGATGCATAAGCTATCACATGGCCCCTCTGCATCAACACTGCACCCAGTCCCGAAATCGATGCGTCGCAATATACGACAAAGTCCTCCATCCCTTCCGGGAGAGCTAATACCGGGGCTTCGCACAGTCTCTGACGAAGTGTCTCGAAGGAAGTCTGCTGCTCGGGTCCCCATGAGAATGTAACACCCTTCCGGGTCAATCTGGTGAGCGGTACTGCGATCTTGGAGAAGTCCCTAATAAACCTCCGATAGTACCCCGCCAACCTAAGGAAACTCCTGATCTCGGAAGGTGACTTCGGTGCCTCCCAACTCATCACTGCTTCCACCTTGGCCGGATCGACCAATATCCCTGCCTGATTAACAACATGTCCAAGAAATTGGACCTCCCGCAACCAGAAGTCACATTTGGAGAATTTTGCATATAGCTTCTCCGACCTCAGTACCTCAAGGTCCTCCCTCAAATGTCCCTCATGCTGCTCTCTAGTTCGCGAATACACTAGGATGTCGTCGATAAATATAATCACAGACCGATCCAGTATCGGCTTGCATACCCTGTTCATGAGGTCCATGAATACTGCCGGGGCATTGGTGAGCCTGAAAGGAATCACCACGAACTCGTAATGCCCATACCACGTCCTGAATGCTGTCTTCTGGACGTCCTCATCCCGCACTCTTACCTGATGGTACCCTGATCTCAAATCGATCTTGGAAAACCAAGATGCCCCTTTCAACTGATCGAATAGATCATCGATCCTCGGTAACGGATAGCGGTTCTTGACCGTCACCTTGTTCAACTCTCGGTAATCAATACACATCCGGTGTGAACCATCCTTCTTCTTGACAAACAGAATCGGTGCTCCCCACGGCGAGCTACTCGGCCGAATAAATCCCTTCCCCAGCAACTCCTAGAGTTGAGAGGACAACTCTTGCATCTCTGGAGGTGCAAGACGATAAGGCACCTTCGCAATAGGCGCAGCCCCCGGAATCAGGTCGATACCAAACTCTACTTGCCTCGCAGGAGGTACTCCCAGCAACTCCTCGGGAAAAACATCTGGAAACTCGCGCACCACTGGAACCTCCTCCACTATCCTCGGTCTCTCGGAAGCCTCCCGCGTATCCATCACATACGCCACAAAACCTTTACATCCCTGCTGTAGACATTGCCTCGCCCTAGCGGCCGAACAAAAAGCTGATCCCGAACGGGTACCCTCGCCGTATACCGTAAGAACTCCCCCACTAGGGTCTCGTATAGTCACCAGTTGACGCTCGCAGTCGATGACAGCGCTGAATCGGCTCAACCAGTCCATGCCCACGATGACACAGACATCCCCCATCGCAATAGGAATTAGTTCAATCGGAAACGCAACCCCGAAAATCTCTAGTACGCATCCCCGAAGAACCTCCGTGGCACAAACCACCCTCTCGGCCGCTATAGAAACGCTCAGAGGCCGACTTAACGGCTCACGACTAATGCTGATATGCTGACTAAAAGCTAAAGATACAAAGGATCTACTCGCACCCGAATCAAATAACACTAGAGCAGGCATAAAGTTCACAAGTAAAGTACCTACACATACATTAACATAAGCATAACAATTCGACTTTAAAGTAAATACGTGAATTACAGCATACCTGCCACCACATCGGGCGCAGCGCGGACCTCCTCCGCAGTCAGCTGAAAGGCTCTCCCGCAAGCCCTCGGGGCCTCGACCTTCACCGGTCGGGTCTCAGTAGTCCTGGTAGTAGGTGTTGATCCCTGACGAAGCTGCGGGCACTCGGCCTTCCGATGGCCTGTCTGGTTGCAGTGAAAGCAAACCATAAACCCCTTAGGGCAATCCCTGGCAATGTGTCCCTCCTTGCCACACTTGTAGCAACCACCAGCTCGACACACCCCCTCATGACCCTTGCCGCACTTTCCGCAAGTGCGGCCCTTCGGACCTCCCATCCTTGATCCGCTTGGCTGCCGGTTGAGACTGAGACGGCCGCCGATCCACCTGCCGAGACTCGGCCTCCTCCCTGGCCTTGGTCTCCAACTCGATCTCGCGCTTCCTGGCGTTCGTGTAACAGCCCGGAATTTCAGGTATTGCTTTAAAACTATTTTGGGGCATTTTAGGAAGGAACTCGGCGAGTTGGTGCCTGACTCGCCGAGTAGGACCACAGTCTTGGTCGCGGGTTCGCGACTGGACTCGACGAGTCCAGATATGGACTCGGCGAGTCGACGCTATTCAGCAGAAACCCTAGCCGTTTGGTTTGGATCGTATATAACGCCTCTTAGGCCGTCATTGTTCATCTTTTGGCCGATTGAGAAGAACCCTAATCGTTTGTGGACGTCTAGAGCAGGAGGGAAAGTTATTGGAACTTTGAGGAATTTGTTAGGCAAGAAGAAGAAGATTTTTGGCCAAAGGAATATCAAGGAGGATCGAGTCCTGAGATTTGGAGACACAGAGAGTGCGTTTTCAGGTAATACTCGGACCATTTCTGTTATTTTGATGTGTACACGAATCTAGGGTTTATGAAACCCATTTGGTGATTAGATAGATTATAATGTTGTTACCCAAACGTTTATACCCCAGTAATAGGATGTTTAGAGGTCCAGAAAGTCCCATGATTGCGTATGTCGGGACCATGCGTATTTCAGGAAGCAGTTGATCGACTGCATGGCATGGACTCGCCGAGTCCAATGATCAGACTCGGCGAGTAGCTTGAAGATCCACTGGGACTCGCCGAGTTGTTCATCAGACTCGGCGAGTAGCTTGAAGATCCACTGGGACTCGCCGAGTTGTTCTTTAGACTCGGCGAGTAGCTTGAAGATTCACTGGGACTCGCCGAGTTGTTCTTCAGACTCGGCGAGTGGAGTAGGGGTGGCCCCGTGATTCTTCCACGAGGACCTCGTCGAGTCAAGAGGGATACTCGACGAGTAGAAAGGGGAACAACAGGGAAATTTGGGGAGGACGTCTAGACTCGCCGAGTAGCCTTTGCACTCGACGAGTCCGGTCAAGTTGACCGTTGACCAGAGTTGACCTGCATGTAAATTCTTAGGGTCAGTTGTTTTGAATGACAAGAGTATTAATAAGGGTATATGGTATTATAGGGAGTCTGCAGATCGGCGGATCGAGTGCGAGTAGTTTCAAGAGTTGATAGCTTACATTACCACGAGGTGAGTCTTCTCACTATACTTCACCCGGAAGGGTTTGACTGTGAGACCGGAAGGTCGTATGTGATATGTGTTATTTATGCTATAAATAGAAAGGTAGTTGCTATGCATGATATGTATGTTTATACGGGCCGGAAGGCGATATGCTATGTGACAGAAAGGTCAGGTATGATGTATGATATATGTGCTATGTGTGTTATATTAAATGTATTATATGTTGTGAATGTTATGGGCCAGAAGGCAATATACTATGGGCCGGAAGGCAATATGATACGGGCCGGAAGGCAATATGTTATGGGCCGGAAGGCGATTATGTTTACGGGCCGGAAGGCAATGTGTTGTGGACCGGAAGGTTAGGGCCTGGAAAGGCGTATATGTGTAAGTCGTATACTGGGGAACTCACTAAGCATTTATGCTTACAAGTTGTTACGTATATGTTTCAGGTACTAGCGAGGACCGTGGGAAGGCGCCGGAATGATGCATACACACTGCTGCTATTTGAGATCTTGGGGATTTTATATATTTACTTGATATGAAACATGAAATAAATTCTATTGGTTGAATGGAATTACTTTATTTTAAATGAAAATTTTATTTGAAAATTTGCGTTGTTTCAATTGGTATCAGAGCCTTGGTTTGAGGGATTCGGGTGTACCTTCGGGTGTAACTGAACTCAAACCGAGGATTTGAGGAAAAATCTTTTAAAAATAATAAAGATATAAATTTTTATAAATGGTAAAGTGGTAAACAAGAACGGAGCAGTGTGTACGGTCAGCCAGCGCCCGAACGGTAAAGATCCCCAGAATACCTTACAATGTTATGTTATGCACTGAATTATGAATTGTTATGCATGCTAGAAGTCTAGGTATACATGATAGGACTAGAATGGCCTGTTTTGTGATGCCTTAGTCTAGGAAGATTGCTTTTATGAGATATTCGGTAGCGTGCAAGTAGATAGTGCATATTAGAAATAGAGTACTCATTATTCGGGGTTTGGGGAGGAAGATTTGGGACGAATACTGATACGGTGTGGTCGGTAGTATTGGGCCCGTACTACCGAAGGCACCGGGTCGGTGGAAGACCCAAGTAAGAATCCCTGGATATCGGAGACCGAGTAGGGTTGCGTTATCGAGTACAATTGTACTTGATGGAGTCTCTGATAATTTTATGTTGTATTTCAGAGACATCATGGTTACCACACGTCATGGGGCGAGTTCGAGTACTGTGAGTGACGAGGATATTCGTCAGATGATCCAGGAGGAGGTAGCTGCAGCGATTCGGGCCGAGATCCTGGAGATGTTTGGGTCTATTAAGACCACGCTGGTGGAGACATTCGAGGAGCGGTACGCCGCACTGACTGAGGCTGCAGCTGCTACCGCTACCGCAGTCGTGGCCGCTGCCAGGCCGCAAGGGGGCGATTCGTTGCTGTTCCGAGAATTCAGCAACACGAAACCCCTTGAGTTCGATGGGACGCAGGATCCGATTGCGGCGATGAGGTGGATCGCCGACATTGAGGGGTGCTTCTACACTTGTTCATGCCCGGAGCACCTGAGGGTACGGTTCGCCTTGAACCAGCTCCGTCTGGGAGCGAAGGATTTGTGGAAGTTCGTGACGGCGAACTTCACTCTGGCGGAGATTACAGCGGTGACGTGGGAGAGGTTTACTGAGATGTTCAGGGACGAGTATGTTCCCCCAGTGGAGAGGGAACGGTTGATTCAGGAGTTCTTGACCCTGAAGCAGGGTACTGATTCCGTTGCGGTGGTCACACGGAAGTTTCACGAGAGGGCGATGTTCTGCCCAGAGCTGGTGTCTACGGAGCAGTCACGGATGAGCCGGTATTTAGGCATTTTGAGGAGGGATATCCGGGAGTTTGTGTCAAACTCCACCTATCGTACTTTCACTGAGCTTCAGGCGAACGCCAGGAAGCGCGAGATCGAGTTGGAGACCCAGGCCAGGGAGGAGGCCGAGTCTCGGCAGGTGGATCGGCGGCCGGCTCAGTCTCAGCCGGCAGCCAAGCGGATCAAGTCCGCTGATTCGAGGATGGGAGGTCCGAAGGGCCGCACTTGCGGAAAGTGCGGCAAGGGCCATGAGGGGGCGTGCCGAGCTGGTGGTTGCTACAAGTGTGGCAAGGAGGGACACATTGCCAGGGATTTCCCTAAGGGGTTTATGGTTTGCTTTCACTGCAACCAGACAGGCCATCGGAAGGCCGAGTGCCCGCAGCTTCGTCAGGGATCTACACCGACTACCAGGACTACTGAGACCTGACCGGCGAAGGTCGAGGCCCCGAGGGCTCGCGGGAGAGCCTTTCAGCTGACTGCGGAGGAGGTCCGCGCTGCGCCCGATGTTGTGGCAGGTATGCTATAATTCACGTAATTACTTTAAAGTCGAAATGTTATGCTTATGTTAATGTATGTGTAGGTACTTTTCTTGTGAACTCTATGCCTGCTCTAGTGTTATTTGATTCGGGTGCGAGTAGATCCTTTGTATCGTTAGCTTTTAGTCAGCATATCAGCATTAGTCGTGAGCCGTTAAGTCGGCCTCTGAGCGTTTCTATTTCGGCCGAGAGGGTGGTTTGTGCCACGGAGGTTCTTCGGGGATGCGTGCTAGAGATTTTCGGGGTTGCGTTTCCGATTGACCTAATTCCTATTGCGATGGGGGATGTTTGTGTCATCGTGGGCATGGACTGGTTGAGCCGATTCAGCGCTGTCATCGACTGCGAGCGTCAACTGGTGACTATACGAGACCCTAGTGGGGGAGTTCTTATGGTATACGGCGAGGGTACCCGTTCGGGATCAGCTTTTTGTTCGGCCGCTAGGGCGAGGCAATGTCTACAGCAGGGATGTAAAGGTTTTGTGGCGTATGTGATGGATACATGGGAGGCTTCCGAGAGACAGAGGACAGTGGAGGAGGTTCCAGTGGTGCGCGAGTTTTCAGATGTTTTTCCCGAGGAGTTGCCGGGAGTACCTCCTGCGAGGCAAGTAGAGTTTGGTATCGACCTGATTCCGGGGGCTGCGCCTATTGCGAAGGTGCCTTATCGTCTTGCACCTCCAGAGATGCAAGAGTTGTCCTCGCAACTCCAGGAGTTGCTGGGGAAGGGATTTATTCGGCCGAGTAGCTCGCCGTGGGGAGCACCGATTCTGTTCGTCAAGAAGAAGGATGGTTCACACCGGATGTGTATTGATTACCGGGAGTTGAACAAGGTGACGGTCAAGAACCGCTATCCGTTACCGAGGATCGATGATCTATTCGATCAGTTGAAAGGGGCATCTTGGTTTTCCAAGATCAATTTGAGATCAGGGTACCATCAGGTAAGAGTGCGGGATGAGGACCTCCAAAAGACAGCATTCAGGACGTGGTATGGGCATTACGAGTTCGTGGTGATTCCTTTCAGGCTCACCAATGCCCCGGCAGTGTTCATGGACCTCATGAACAGGGTATGCAGGCCGATGCTGGATCGGTCTGTGATTATATTTATCGACGACATCCTAGTGTATTCGCGAACTAGAGAGCAGCATGAGGGACATTTGAGGGAGGTCCTTAAGGTACTGAGGTCGGAGAAGCTATATGCAAAATTCTCCAAATGTGACTTCTGGTTGCAGGAGGTCCAATTTCTTGGACATGTTGTTAATCAGGCGGGGATATTGGTCGATCCGGCAAAGGTGGAAGCAGTGATGAGTTGGGAGGCACCGAAGTCACCTTCCGAGATCAGGAGTTTCCTTGGGTTGGCGGGGTACTATCTGAGGTTTATTAGGGACTTCTCCAAGATCGCGGTACCGCTCACCAGATTGACCCGGAAGGGTGTTACATTCTCATGGGGACCCGAGCAGCAGACTTCCTTCGAGACACTTCGTCAGAGACTGTGCGAAGCCCCGGTATTAGCTCTCCCGGAAGGGATGGAGGACTTCATCGTATATTGCAACACATCGATTTCGGGACTGGGTGCAGTGTTGATGCAGAGGGGCCATGTGATAGCTTATGCATCGAGGCAGCTAAAGCCTCACGAGGCGAGATATCCCACGCATGACTTAGAGTTGGGGGCAGTAGTGTTCGCTCTCAAGATTTGGCGTCACTACCTGTACGGGGTTCGTTGTACTATATACACGGACCATAAGAGTTTGAAGTATTTGATGGATCAACCCAACCTAAATATGCGTCAGAGGAGATGGTTGGACGCAGTTAAGGATTATGACTGTGAGATCCTATACCACCCAGGCAAGGCTAATGTGGTAGCCGATGCATTGAGTCGTAGGGGGGAGAGCATTCCATTGCGAAATGTATGTCTGAGACTGACGGTGATGACCCCGGTATTGGATGCCATTCGTGGGGTGCAGGCTGAGGTTGTGAGATCCGAGATGCAGAAGAAAGAGAGGGTCGTTGGGTTAATTTCGGGGTTCGTTAAGGATGGACGAGGACTTCTGACGTTTCAGGGTCGGATTTGGGTACCATTCGTGGGCGGTATGCGTACTATTTTGATGGAGGAGGCTCATAGATCGAAATTCTCGATCCATCCCGGTGCTACGAAGATGTATTTGGACTTGAGGAAGGAATATTGGTGGCCTTGCATGAAGAGAGACGTCGCTTGGTTCGTTGAGAGGTGTTTGACTTGCCGTAGGGTTAAGGCCAAGCACCAGAGATCGCATGGTAAGTTGCAGCCCTTGGAGATTCCTGAGTGGAAGTGGGAACAGATTACTATGGATTTCATCACCAAATTGCCGAGAACTTCCAGGGGAGTCGATGCAATTTGGGTGATTATGGATAGATTGACGAAGAGTGCACACTTCCTTGCCATTAGCGAGAGTTCATCAGCGGAGAAGTTAGCGGAGCTATACGTGAGAGAGGTAGTATCTCGGCATGGAGTGCCGATCTCGATTGTTTCAGACCGTGATGTACGCTTCACTTCCAGGTTCTGGAAGAAATTCCATGAGGAGCTGGGTACTAAACTGCATTTTAGTACCGCATACCATCCCCAGACAGACGGTCAGAGCGAGAGGACGATTCAGACACTGGAAGACATGCTTAAAGCGTGTGTGTTAGACTTCGGGGGTAGCTGGGATGCGCATTTACCCTTGGCTGAGTTTTCCTACAACAACAGCCATCATTCGAGCATTGGTATGCCACCTTTTGAGTTGTTGTATGGTAGGAGGTGTTGGACTCCCATTTGCTGGGGAGAGGTGGGACAGAGAGTGATGGGCAGTACAGAGATCGTACTCCAGACGACAGAGCAGATTCAGCAGGTTAGGCAGAGGTTATTGACCGCCCAGAGCCGACAGAAGAGTTATGCGGACAGACGCCGGTCCGAGCTGGAATTTCAGGTTGGCGACTTCGTTCTCCTGAAGGTTTCTCCCTGGAAGGGAGTGATCCGGTTCAGAAAGAGGGGCAAGTTGGGGCCCCGGTTCATAGGTCCATTTCGTGTAATTGCAAGGGTAGGTTGGGTAGCTTATCGGTTGGAGCTGCCAGCAGAGTTGGGACAGATTCACAATACCTTTCACGTATCACAGTTGAGGAAGTGTATAACCGATGAATCCGCAGTGGTTCCGTTAGAGGATATTCAGGTGGATGCGAGCCTGAATTACGCTGAGAGACCGGTGGCTATCAGGGATCGGAAGATCAAGGTTCTGCGGAACAAGGAAGTACCTCTAGTGTTGGTTCAGTGGCAACATCGGAAAGGATCGGAGATGACTTGGGAGCCGGAGCGTGAGATGCGGGAGCAACATCCGGAGTTATTCGCAGAGTGAGACTTCGAGGGCGAAGTCTAATTCTAGTGGGGGAGAGTTGTAACAGCCCGGAATTTCAGGTATTGCTTTAAAACTATTTTGGGGCATTTTAGGAAGGGACTCGGCGAGTTGGTGCCTGACTCGCCGAGTAGGACCACAGTCTTGGTCGCGGGTTCACGACTGGACTCGAAGAGTCCAGATATGGACTCGGCGAGTCGACGCTGTTCAGCAGAAACCCTAGCCGTTTGGTTTGGATCGTATATAATGCCTCTTAGGCCGTCATTGTTCGTCTTTTGGCCGATTGAGAAGAACCCTAATCGTTTGTGGACGTCTAGAGCAGGAGGGAAAGTTATTGGAACTTTGAGGAATTTGTTAGGCAAGAAGAAGAAGAGTGTTGGCCAAAGGAATATCAAGGAGGATCGAGTCCTGAGATTTGGAGACAAAGAGAGTGCGTTTTCAGGTAATACTCGGACCATTTCTGTTATTTTGATGTGTACACGAATCTAGGGTTTATGAAACCCATTTGGTGATTAGATAGATTATAATGTTGTTACCCAAACGTTTATACCCCAGTAATAGGATGTTTAGAGGTCCAGAAAGTCCCATGATTGCGTATATCGGGACCATGCGTATTTCAGGAAGCAGTTGATCGACTGCATGGCATGGACTCGCCGAGTCCAATGATCAGACTCGGCGAGTAGCTTGAAGATCCACTGGGACTCGCCGAGTTGTTCTTCAGACTCGGCGAGTAGCTTGAAGATCCACTGGGACTCGCCGAGTTGTTCTTCAGACTCGGCGAGTAGCTTGAAGATTCACTGGGACTCGTCGAGTTGTTCTTCAGACTCGGCGAGTGGAGTCGGGGTGGCCCCGCGATTCTTCCACGAGGACCTCGTCGAGTCAAGAGGGATACTCGACGAGTAGAAAGGGGAACAACAGGGAAAGTTGGGGAGGACGTCTAGACTCGCCGAGTCGCCTTTGCACTCGACGAGTCCGGTCAAGTTGACCGTTGACCAGAGTTGACCTGCATGTTAATTCTTAGGGTCAATTGTTTTTGAATGACAAGAGTATTAATAAGGGTATATGGTATTATAGGGAGTCTGCAGATCGGCGGATCGAGTGCGAGTAGTCTCAAGAGTTGATAGCTTACATTACCACGAGGTGAGTCTTCTCACTATACTTCACCCGGAAGGGTTTGACTGTGAGACCGGAAGGTCGTATATGATATGTGTTATTTATGCTATAAATAGATAGGTAGTTGCTATGCATGATATGTTTGCTTATACAGGCCGGAAGGCGATATGCTATGTGACAGAAAGGTCAGGTATGATGTATGATATATGTGCTATGTGTGTTATATTAAATGTATTATATGTTGTGAATGTTATGGGCCGGAAGGCAATACTATGGGCCGGAAGGCAATATGATACGGGCTGGAAGGCAATATGTTATGGGCCGGAAGGCGATTATGTTTACGGGACGGAAGGCAATGTGTTGTGGACCGGAAGGTCAGGGCCTGGAAAGGCGTATATGTGTAAGTCGTATACTGGGGAACTCACTAAGCATTTATGCTTACAAGTTGTTACGTATGTGTTTCAGGTACTAGCGAGGACCGTGGGAAGGCGCCGGCATGATGCATACACACTGCTGCTATTTGAGATCTTGGGGATTTTATATATTTATTTGATATGAAACATGAAATAAATTCTATTGGTTGAATGGAATTACTTTATTTTAAATGAAAATTTTATTTGAAAATTTGCGTTGTTTCAGTTCGCCTGAAGCTCAGTGAAAGTACGATAGGTGGAGTTTAACATAAACTCCCAGATATCCCTCCTCAGAACGCGCAAATACCGGCTCATCCGTGACTGCTATGTAGATACCAGCTCGGGGCAGAACATCGCCCTCTCATGAAACTTCCGTGTGACCACTGCAAGGGAATCAGTACCCTGCTTAAGGGTCAAGAACTCCTGAATCAATCGTTCCCTCTCCACTGGGGGAACATACTCGTCCCTGAACATCTCGGTAAACCTCTCCCATGTCACTGCTGTAATCTCCGCTAGATTGAAGTTCGCCGTCACGAACTTCCACCAATCCTTCGCTCCCAGACGGAGCTGGTTCAAGGCGAACCGTACCCTCAAGTTCTCCGGGCATGAGCAAGTGTAGAAGCACCCCTCAATGTCAGCGATCCACATCATCGCAGCAATCGGATCCTGCATCCCATCAAACTCAGGGGGTTTCGTGTTGCTGAATTCCCGGAACAGCAACGAATCGCCCCCTTGCGGCCTGGCAGCGGCCACAGCTGCGGTAGCGGCAGTGGCTGCAGCATCAGTCAGTGCGGCGTACCGCTCCTCGAACGTCTCCATCAGTGTGGTCTTAATAGACCCAAACATCTCCGGGATCTCAGCCCGGATCGCTGCAGCTACCTCCTCCTGGATCATCTGACGAATATCCTCGTCACTCACACTGCTCGAACTCGCCCCATGACGTGTGGTAACCATGATGTCTCTGAAATACAACATAAAATTATCAGAGACTCCATCAAGTACAATTGTACTCGATAACGCAACCCTACTCAGTCTCCGATATCCAGGGATTCTTACTTGGGTCTTCCACCGACCCGGTGTCTTCGGTAGTACGGGCCCAATACTACCGACCACACCGTGTCAGTATTCGTCCCAAATCTTCCTCCCCAAACCCCGAATAGTGAGTACTCTACTTCTCGTATGCACTATCTACCTGCACGCTACCGAATATCTCATACAAGCAACCTCCCTAGACTAAGGCATCACAAAACAGGCCATTCTAGTCCTATCATGAATACCTAGTCTTCTAGCATGCATAACAATTCATAACTCAGTGCATATCGTAACATTGTAAGGTATTCTGGGGATCTTTACCGTTCGGGTGCTGGCTGATCGTACACACTACTCCGTTCTTGTTTACCACTTTACCCTTTATAAAAATTTATGTCTTTATTCTTTTTAAAAGATTTTTTTTTTCCTCAAATCCTCGGTTTGAGTTCAGTTACACCCGAAGGTACACCCGAATCTCTCAAACCAAGGCTCTGATACCAATTGTAACAACGCAAATTTTCAAATAAATTTTTCATTTAAAATAAAGTGATTTCATTCAACCAAAAGTATTTATTCCATGTTCCATATCAAATACATATATAAAAATCCCCAAGATCTCAAATAGCAGCAGTGTGTATGCATCATGCCGGCGCCTTCCCGCGGTCCTCGCTAGTACCTGAAACACATACATAACAACTTGTAAGCATAAATGCTTAGTGAGTTCCCCAGTATACAACTTACACATATACGCCTTTCCAGGCCCTGACCCTCCGGTCCACAACACTTTGCCTTCCGGCCCGTGACATAATCGCCTTCCGGCCCATAACATATTGCCTTCCGGCCCGTATCATATTGCCTTCCGACCCATAGTATATTGCCTTCCGGCCCATAGTATATTGCCTTCCGGCCCATAACATTTACAACATATAATACATTTAATATAACACATAGCACATATATCATACATCATACCTGACCTTTCTGTCACATAACATATCGCCTTCCGGCCCGTATAAACATACATATCATGCATAGCAACTACCTTTCTATTTATAGCATAAATAACACATATCACATACGACCTTCCGGTCTCACAGTCAAACCCTTCCGGGTGAAGTATAGTGAGAAGAATCACCTCGTGGTAATGTAAGCTATCAACTCTTGAAACTACTCGCACTCAATCCGCCGATCTGCAGACTCCCTATAATACCATATACCCTTATTAATACTCTTATCATTCAAGACAATTGACCCTAAGAATTTACATGCAGGTCAACTCTGGTCAACGGTCAACTTGACCGGACTCGTCGAGTGCAAAGGCGACTCGGCGAGTCTAGACGTCCTCCCCAACTTTCCCTGTTGTTCCCCTTTCTACTCGTCGAGTATCCCTCTTGACTCGACGAGGTCCTCGTGGAAGAATCGCGGGGCCACCCCGACTCCACTCGCCGAGTCTGAAGAACAACTCGGTGAGTCCTAGTGAATCTTCAAGCTACTCGCCGAGTCTGAAGAACAACTCGGCGAGTCCCAGTGGATCTTCAAGCTACTCGCCAAGTCTGATCATTGGACTCGGCGAGTCCTTGCCATGCAGTCGATCAACTGCTTCCTGAAATACGCATGGTCCCGAAATACGCAATCATGGGACTTTCTGGACCTCTAAACATCCTATTACTGGGGTATAAACGTTTGGGTAACAACATTATAATCTATCTAATCACCAAATGGGTTTCATAAACCCTAGATTCGTGTACACATCAAAATAACAGAAATGGTCCGAGTATTACCTGAAAACGCACTCTCTGTGTCTCCAAACCTCAGGACTCGATCCTCCTTGATATTCCTTTGGCCAAAACTCTTCTTCTTCTTGCCTAACAAATTCCTCAAAGTTCCAATAGCTTTCCCTCCTGCTCTAGACGTCCAAAAACGATTAGGGTTCTTCTCAATCGGCCAAAAGACGAACAATGACGGCCTAAGAGGCGTTATATACGATCCAAACCAAACGGCTAGGGTTTCTGCTGAACAGCGTCGACTCGCCGAGTCCATATCTGGACTCGTCGAGTCCAGTCGCGAACCCGTGACCAAGCCTGTGGTCCTACTCGGCGAGTCAGGCACCAACTCGTCGAGTCCCTTCCTAAAATGCCCCAAAAATAGTTTTAAAGCGATACCTGAAATTCCGGGCTGTTACAAATGAGTTGTTGGGCCTCCACGACTCAACTCGCCGAGTCTCAAGAACAACTCGGTGAGTTCCAGCTTCACTCAGTCCACCTGTCAACCCACTCTAACTCTCCCTGACTCACTGAGTCAATCCTTTAACTCGGCAAGACCACTCGCTGAGTGGTGTTGGGAAATCTTCATGCTACTCGCCGAGTCTGTTCTTCAGACTCGGCGAGTCCATGCCATACATCAACTCAAACTCACTCCTGGGGTCAGATCTGTTCCATACATTCATAGATCTGGCCTCCCCAAGCATGATAATCACGTAAAGTCCAAACCTTGGGGCTCAAACCACAACTATTTGCTCATAAATGATGTTTTAGCCCCATATCTCATAACTCTAGGCCAATACTCTCATGAACCCTCATAAAGCTTAAGGAATACAGCCCTTCTGGACCTCTATGGATCTCATCTCAAGCCTTATCATGAATAGGGACGAAATAGACATCAAATCTAACCAACAAAGGGGTCAAGAAACCCTAAACCCCCATGTTCATCATAAAAACCGAAAAAGGAAGCCAAGATATACCTCCAAGATGATGGTCTGAGCTCCAAAATCGAAGAATGTCCACTTCCCTTGCCTTCTCTTAGCTATAATCTCCTTTGCCTTGCCAAACCAAGCTTCAAAGGTCAATAATGGCCTCTTTTCTCTCCTAAAACGCTCAAATCTCTTTAGGGTTTCTCTCTAGGGGTTGGTGGCCGCAAATGACGGCCATAAGCCCCTTTAAATAGGTCTTAAACCCTGGAAATTAGGGTTTCATTAAACAGCGTGGGCTCGCCGAGTCCATTCTTGAACTTGCCGAGTCCAAACGCGAACCCGCGTCCAAAATCATGATCCTACTCGGCGAGTTTGAGCTCCAACTCATCGAGTCCACTCACAATTCTCCAAAAATACACTAATAGTAAATACCTGGAAATTCCGGGCTGTTACAATTCTCCCCCACTAGAACTAGACTTCGCCCTCGAAGTCTCGCTCTGCAAATAACTCCGGATGCTGCTCGCGCATCTCACGCTCCGGTTCCCAAGTCATCTCGGACCCCTTCCGATGCTGCCACTGAACCAAAACCAAAGGTACCTCCTTGTTCCTCAGAACTTTGATTTTCCGATCTCTGATTGCCACTGGTCTCTCAGTATAATTCAGGCTCGCATCCACCTAAATATCCTCTAATGGAACCACTGCCGACTCATCGGTTATACACTTCCGCAATTGCGACACATGGAAAGTGTCATGAATCTGTCCCAACTCTGCTGGCAATTCCAATCGATAGGCTACCCTGCCTATCTTTGCGATCACCCGAAATGGACCAATATATCGGGGCCCCAACTTACCCCTCTTCCTAAATCGAATCACTCCTTTCCAAGGAGAGACCTTCAGAAGCACAAAGTCGCCGACCTGAAACTCAAGCTTGGACTGGTGTCTGTGTGCATAACTCTTCTGTCGACTCTGAGCGGTCAATAACCTCTGTCTGACCTGCTGTATCTGCTCTGTCATTTGAAGTACGATCTCAGTGTTGCCCATAACGCGTTGTCCGACTTCTCCCCAGCAAATGGGGGCCCGACACCTCCTCCCATACAACAACTCAAAGGGCGGCATACCATTGCTCGAATGATGGCTGTTGTTGTAAGAAAACTCGGCCAAGGGAAAATACGTATTCCAACTTCCCCCGAAATCCAATACACATGCTCGGAGCATGTCGTCGAGCGTATGAATCGTCCACTCACTCTGTCTGTCTGTCTGGGGGTGATATGTGGTACTAAAATGTAGCCTACTACCAAGCTCCTCATGGAACTTCTTCCAGAATCTGGAAGTGAAACGCACATCCCGGTCTGAGACAATCGAGATCGGCACCCCATGCCGAGATACCACTTCCGTCATGTACATCTCTGCTAACGTTTCTGCAGAGGAACTCTCGTTGATAGCAAGGAAGTGAACGCTCTTCGTCAACCTATCCACAATCACCCAAATTGCATCTACTCCCCTAGCAGTCCTTGGCAATTTGGTGATGAAATCCATGGTGATCTGTTCCCACTTCCATTCAGGAACCTCCAACGGCTGCAACTTACCATGCGGTCTCTGGTGTTCGGCCTTAACCCTACGGCAGGTTAAGCACCTCTCAACTAACCACACAACATCCCTCTTCATACAGGGCCACTAATACTCCTTCCTCAAATCCAAATACATCTTAGTGGTCCCAGGATTGTAACATCCCAAAAAAATGACCCAAAAATTTTTTGTTGAATAATTACTAAAACACCATAATAAAATCATAAGATAAACTTGTACGTAAATATCTCACAAACAAAAGTAAGGTTTTATAAGTAAACTAAATCAAGAATGTATCATTCACATCTATGAGAAACAAAACAACTCCCAGGACAACTAAAGATGTGGTGTGTGCGTGCGATGCCATCAACTCGAGCTCTTCCCTTTGCTTGCGGAAGTACCTGAAACCAAAACTGAAACTGTAAGCACGAAGCTTAGTGAGCTCCCCCAAACTACCACATACCATATAATCACATACTGGGCCTTGCCCACTGCATCGGACCGAAGTCCGGAAACTGCATCGGACCAAAGTTCGGAACTAACCAGGGCCTTGCCTCTGCATCGGATCGGGATCCGGAACTACTGAGGCCTTGCCTCTTGCATCGGACCAAAGTCCGGAACTACTGCATCGGACCGAAGTCCGGAACTGACTGCATTGGACAGAAGTCCGGAACATACTGAACATAGCATCACATAAGCATATCAACTAACATGAGTACATAGATAGCATACTACATCGAGATGTAACCCGAAACACATAACACAAAATACTGTCTGAGCCACGAAGGCATCAAACATACTAAAATCTACATCGAACCGAAGTCCAGATACTACTGCCAGCTAAACGGGCCAGCATTGTGGCCTTAGACCCGTTCCTACTGAAAGGAAACTCACCTCGTGATCTGGCTGCTGAGTGTGTGGCTCCGGGAACTATCTGTTGCTGCTCTAGTATGTCCCCGGCTACAAATCCACAATTACACTCAATCAAATTATTAATAACTGTCTTGGGGTAAATGACTCATTTACCCCTGGCTAAAGTCAACTCTCCTGGTCAAAGTCAACTTTACAGTTGACCTGACTCGCCGAGTTGGGCCGCCAACTCACCGAGTCCCTATTCTCATTTCTCACCCTACTCGCTGCTACTCGTCAAGTATGGCATCAACTCGACGAGTTCCCTTTCGAATATAAAACCTCAGGCAATCTGCATCAGACTCGTCGAGCCGTATGAACAACTCGACAAGTTGTTCTTCGAGCTAAGAAGATTGCCTTGGACTCGCCGAGTTGTATGAACAACTCGCCGAGTCCCTCCATTACTGAGTCTAACCACAACTCGCTAAGTCCACTCCATCACTCACTGGTCCCACTCGGCATCGCTCAAAAAGGGAAAAATCGGGGACTCGCGGCTCGACTCGCCGAGTCGTTCTTCCGACTCGTCGAGTCGCTTGCATGCAGCAACTCAAAACTTGATTCTGCTTGAATCCAGTGCATAAAACTTATAGATCTGGACTCCCTTAACTCGATTAGCACGTAAAGATTCTATCTTTACGTGCCCATATGCATTCATGAAGATAAAATGGCTATAAAAAACATAATAAAGGCTAGATCTAGGGTTTCCATGCAAAGTATCTTCATAAAGGCAATAGATATGGGCTCTGAAACTTCTAAATGAATAGATCTAAGGATATCTCGACTTATTAGGGCATCCATACAATCATAAGGCTTGGGGAAAGCATCAAATAGATCTAGAAGAGTCCTAATGGAGGTTTAAAGCATAAAACAAGAGGGAATCCGAAGAATACCTCAAAGAACTCTGATTTGCCCTTGGATCTTTGCACTACTCCTCTTTTCCTTGCTCCTTTCTTCTTCTCTTTCTTCAAGCCTTCACAAATCAACACAAGAACACTTAGTTCACTCAAGGATGAATTAGGGTTTTCTCACAGCGTTCTGAGGGTGAAGGAGGTGAGAATGGGGCTATAAGGTGGATTAAATAGTGAGCAAACCCAGAGATTTAGGGTTTGAACCTGGCAGGCCGACTCGCCGAGTCGCCGATCTATACGTTGATCAACAACGCGACCCTACTCGACTAGTCGGGACATAGACTCGCCGAGTTCCTTTACGAACTTCAAAAATAAATACTAAAAACCACATACCAGAGACGGGTCGTTACAAGGATGGATCGAGAATTTCGACCAATGAGACTCTTCTATGAAAATGGTACGCGTTCCTCCCACAAACGGTACCCAAATACGCCCCTGAAAAGTCACAAGCCCCCGACCATCGGTAACGAACTCCGATACCAACCCAACAACTCGCTCTCTCTTCTAGTTCTCCGACCTCACTGCCTCAGCTTGTGCTCCTCGAATGGTGTCCAATACTGGAGTCATGACGGTCAATCGCAAACATACATCTCGCAACGGGGCGCTCTCCGCCCTGCGACTCAGGGCGTCGGCAACCACATTAGCCTTGCCCGGATGATACAGGATCTCACAATCATAATCCTTAACCACATCCAACCACCTCCTCTGCCGCATATTTAGGTTTGGACTGATCCATTAAATACTTTAGACTCTTATGGTCCGTGTATATCGTACACCGAACCCCATACAAATAGTGATGCCAAATATTGAGGGCGAACACCACTGCCCCCAACTCTAGGTCATGGGTGGGATACCTCATCTCATGAGGCTTCAACTGCCTCAATGCATATGCTATCACATGCCCTCTCTGCATCAGCACCGCTCCCAACCCCAAGATCGATGCATCACAGTATACAACAAAGTCCTCCATTCCCTCTAGGAGGGCTAACACCGGGGCCTCGCATAACCTTTGGCGAAGCTTCTCAAAGGAGGCCTGCTGCTCGGGGCCCCATGAAAAAGCGACACCCTTTCGGGTCAACCTAGTGAGTGCCACTGCGATCTTAGAGAAATCCCTGATAAATCTCTGATAATAACCGGCCAACCCTAGAAAACTCCTGATCTCGGAGGGTGACCTCGGCACCTCCCAACTCATCACCGCCTCAACTTTGGACGGGTCGACCAATATCCCTCCTTGGTTAACAAGATGTCCTAGGAACTGGATCTCTCGCAACCAGAAATCACACTTGGCGAATTTGGCATAAAGCCTCTCCGATCTCAGAACTCCGAGGATCTCCCTCAAATGCTCCTCATGCTACACTCTAGATCTCGAATATACCAAAATGTTATCAATGAATACAATCATTGACCGATACAACATCGGCCTGCACAACCGATTCATGAGATCCATGAACACAGCCGGGGCATTGGTGAGTCCGAAAGGCATCACTACAAACTCATAATGCCCATAATGCATCCTAAACGTTGTCTTCTGGATGTCCTCCTCTCGCACCCTCAACTGATGGTAACCAGACCTCAAATCGATCTTGGAGAACCAAGATGCTCCCTGCAACTGGTCGAACAAATCGTCGATCCTCGGCAACGGGTAACGGTTCTTGACCGTCAGCTTGTTCAACTCCCGGTAATCAATGTAAATCCGGTGTGAACCATCCTTCTTCTTGACAAACAGAATAGGCGCTCCCCACAGCGAGCTGCTCGGCCGAATAAACCCTTTCCCCAGCAGCTCCTGAAGTTGCGAGGATAACTCTTGCATCTCTAGAGGTGCAAGATGATAAGGCACCTTAGCGATAGGCGCGGCCCCCGGGACCAAATCGATAGAAAACTCTACTTGCCTCACGGGAGGCACACCCAGCAACTCTTCTGGAAAGACATCCGGGAACTCACGCACTATAGGAACCTCCTCCACCGACCTTGGCCTCTTGGAATCAACCAGCATATCTGACACGTACGCCAAAAAACCCTTACAGCCCTACTGTAGACACTGCCTCATCCTAGCGGCCAAACAAAACGCTGACCCAGAACGGGTACCCTCGCCGTACACTGTAAGAACTCCCCCACTAGGGTCTCGTATGGTCAATAGGTGTCGCTCGCAGTCGATAACCGCACCAAACCTGCTCAACCAGTCCATGCCCACAATAACACAGACATCCCCCATGGCAATAGGAACCAAATCAATCGGGAACTCAACACCGAAAATCTCGAGTACGCACCCACGGATCACCTCCGTGGCATATATCACCTTCTTGTCAGCTATGGAAACTCTCAGAGGCCGACTCAGTGCCTCGCGACTAACACTGATGTGCTGACTAAAAGCCAAAGATACAAAAGACCGACTCGCACCCGAGTCAAATAATACCAAGGCAGGTACAGAATTCACAAGAAAAGTACCTACGCATAACATAATATAAGCATAATATCTCAACATTACAATAAATACACGAAAGAGTACATACCAGCCACGACATCGGGCGCTGCACGGACCTCCTCCGCGGTCAACTGAAAGGCTCTCCCGTGTGCCCTCGGCGCCTCGGCCTTCACTGGCCGACTCTCGGTAGCTCTGATGGAGGCAGGGGCAGATCCCTGAGGTGCTCCCTGAGCTGATCCCCACAACTGCAGACATTCCGCCTTCCGGTGTTCGGTCTGGTTGCAGTGAAAACATACTGCAATCCCCTTGGGGCAGTCCTTGGCCATATGCCCCTCCTTGCCACATTTGTAGCAAGATCTAGCTCTACATACTCCATCATGACCCTTGTCGCACTTTCCACAAGTGCGGCCCTTCTGGCTCCTTGATTTGGGATCAGCGGGCTTGGCCGGCTTGGCTGCCGGCTGGAATGGTGCCGGTCGCCGATCCCTCCCCTGAGACTCAGCCTCCTCTTTAGCTTGAGTCTCCAGCTCGATCTCCCTCTTCCGGGCATTTGCCTGAAGCTCAACAAATTTCTGGTACAAGGAGTTCACCACGAACTCCTGAATGTCTCGCCTCAAGATACTCAAATATCGGCTCATACGTGGCTGCTCAGTGGACACGTGCTCACGGCAGAACATCGCCCTCTCGTGGAACATCCTGGTAATCACCGTCACAGACTCAGTGCCCTGCTTGAGGGTCAAAAACTCCTGGGCCAAACGCTCCCTCTCCACCTGGGGAACGTACTCATCTCGGAACATGGCAGTGAACCTCTCCTAGGTCACCGCCGCAAGCTCTTCAGGCGAAAAGTGCGTTGTCACAAATTTCCACCAGTCCTTCGCTCCCAAGCGAAGCTGGTTCAGTGCGAACAGTACTCTCAAATGCTCAGGAGATGAGCAAGTGAAGAAACACCCCTCTATGTCAGAAATCCATCTCATAGCCACCACCGGGTCCTGGGTCCCATCAAACTCTAGTGGTTTCGTGTTGCTGAACTCCCAGAACAGCAACGCATCACCACCCTACGGCCTCGCAGCAGCAACAGCTGCGGTGGCCACCGCAACAGCAGCCTCAGAAAGAGCAGCATAACACTCTTCGAAAGTCTCAATCAGTGTGGTCTTAATAGACCCGAACATCTCTGGTATCTCTGCCCTGATGGCTGCAGCCACCTCCTCGTGGATGATCTGATGGATCTCCTCATCGCTAGCCCCAACACCCTCTGGCATATGACGTGTCCTCACCATGATCAACCTCTGAAATACAACATACGATAAATTAGAATCCATTTGAGCATACTCACACTCAACAACTCATCCCTCCTTGATCCTTGGTATTCCGAAGATTCTTACTTGGACCGTACACCGCCCCGGTGCTTTCAGTAGTACGGGCCCAATACTGCTGTCCACACCATTTCAGTATACACCCCAAATCCTCCTCTTCGAATCCCAATTTCCAAGTACTCTATCACTTTCTAACAGATCTCTCATAAGCTCCTCGCTGATACCTATTCTCTCTCAAGCATCTCATAGCAGCTCACCTCTCCCTAGGCTAAGGCATCACAAATCAGGGCACCCTAGTCCTAATAGGAATACCTAGCCTACTCTAGCAAGAGAATACATCATAACAATCTCATAAACATATAATATAAGGGTATTTTGGGAAATCATTGTTCGGGTGCTGACTGATCGTACACACGTTTCTTCTCTGAATTTCTCTAGAAATCTTTTACTTTTAGAAAATTTGGTTCTCTTTTGAAAATATTTTCCAAATCCTCAGTTTGAGTTCAAATACTCCCGAAGGTGTACCCGAATCCCTCAAACCAAGGCTCTGATACCAACTTGTAACACCGTAAATTTCAAGACAAATTTTTCGAATTTTATAAAAACATAGTTCACTTAATATTCATAAAACAACCATGTTTGAAATTCAATCCAAGTAATACAAAAATCCCAAGATCTCAAAATCATAAAATCCCATGCGTGTGTACTGATCAAGCCGGCGCCTTCCCACGGTCGTCACTAGTAACTGAAACAAATAACAACAGACACTGTAAGCACAAAGCTTAGTGAGTTCCCTAAAATACCACATATAACACATATTAGCCACTCGAGGCTATAACTCTGTGGGTCCGTGCACCCAAACTCTATGAACCCTCAGGTTCTAACTCTGTAAACATGCACAACATAAATCACATAGAATAATGCAGCACAACACATAACACATATATAGCATACAAACACTGTATCACATATCTCTAGTTAACTACTCAAGGTAAAGTATAGTGAGAAGACTCACCTCGTGTATCTCGATAGCTCGCAAATCCCTGAAATCACTCGTGCTCGATCTCCCGATCTATAGTCCTCCTATAACACAATACGTCTCTAAATAACACTTCACAACTAAGGTTGACTATCCCTTAACAAGTCAACATAGGTCAACACTGGTCGATGGTCAACGTTCAACTTTGACCGGACTCAGCGAGTGCACTATAGCGACTCGGCGAGTCTATACGCATACACTGATTTCCCTGGGATCCTCACATGACACGGCGAGTATTCTCCTAACTCGACGAGTTCCACCTGGCATGAGTTGTGGGGCCTCCACGACTCAACTCGTCGAGTCTCAAGAACAACTCGGCGAGTTCCAGCTTCACTCAATCCACCTGTCAACCGACTCTGACTCCCCCTGAATCACTGAGTCAATCCCTTAACTCGGCAAGACCACTCGTTGAGTGGTGTTGGTAAATGTTCATGCTACTCACCGAGTCTGTTCTTCAAACTCGGTGAGTCCATGCCATGCATCAACTCAAACTCACTCCTGGGGTCAGATATGTTCCATACATTCATAGATCTGGCCTCCCCAAGCATGATAATCACGTAAAGTCCAAACCTTAGGGCTCAAACAACAACTATTTGCTCATAAATGATGTTTTAGCCGCATATCTCATAACTCTAGGCCAATACTCTCATGAACCCTCATAAAGCTTAAGGAATACAGCTCTTCTGGACCTCTATGGATCTCATCTCAAGCCTTATCATGAATAGGGACAAAATGGACATCAAATCTAAGCAACAATGGGGTCAAGCAATCCTAAACCCCCATGTTCATCATAAAAACCGAAAAAGGAAGTCAGGATATACCTCCAAGATGATGCTCTGAGCTCCAAAATCGAAGAATGTCCACTTCCCTTGCCTTCTCTTAGCTAGAATCTCCTTTGCCTTGCCAAACCAAGCTTCAAAGGTCAATAATGGCCTCTTTTCTCTCCCAAAACGCTCAAATCTCTTTAGGGTTTCTCTCTAGGGATTGGTGGCTATAAATGACGGCCATAAGCCCCTTTAAATAGGTCTTAAACCCTGGAAATTAGGGTTTCATTAAACAACATGGACTTGCCGAGTCCAGACGCGAACCCGCGTCCAAAATCACGATCCTACTCGGCGAGTTTGAGCTCCAACTCACCGAGTCCACTCACAATTCTCCAAAAATACACTAATAGTAAATACCTCGAAATTCCGGGCTGTTACAGATCTTATACTCGAAGGATTATTTGAGCCTACTGTCAAGAATAAGTGTGCTATTGTGGTCTCTTTCCAGTTATTTTTTTCTAATGGTAGCGTGAAGATAATCAAGGTAGAAAGTGTGCGTTTGGTCGATCACTTGAAGGGAATTTGAAATCTTGGGGGTTGAATGGTAAATTAAGTACTTAGGTTGAGAAAAATTGTCATGAAGGGGCTGAAAGTGTAATATGAGCAAAAATATGCATGTATGCGGGTATTAAGCCTGTCACCTTCACCATAACCTTAACCCTAATTGTTGAAACAATTGCTACCCCCTTATACCTCCCATCCTCCAGCCGCCACCACCATGTAAGAGCTCCCTCAGCCGTTGTTGCATCACCTGGAGTCGGTCGCCATCTTTTGCCACTCGCTACCCCCGTTGTTGAGGTCACAAACCACCGCTACCACCGTGAGGTGGTAGCTGTCACCCAAAATGATGATGTTGTTGTCCCTTCGATGACGACGGACGAGACCGATGCCATGACTATTGTTGTTGTTCTAAATCGCTACTCCTCTTCTTCAATTTATTCCGCTGATCCAAGGTTTGATATGGCCGACTGTTGCATTACTGTCGTCGCCACTGACCACATGTGGGTGATTTGGGTTCGTTTTCCGAGCAAGGACTTGCCGGTATGTGTTGTTGCTTGACGGGGAACCAAAAGAAACCACCGCCACCACCATGAGGTGGTGGTTGCCATCCCAAATCTTATAACACTCAAAAGATCAAAAGAAAGCTAAGGTTTATGAGGGAGGTGATGGAGGTTGAGGGTATGCACACCCTAGCCTACACTTCCCTTAAATAGGGCTCAACCCTTGGAAATCTTGGGTTTTGCACGCAGGAGTTGTCATGTCATGACACCTACACTATCAGGTCATGACCTCCATAAAAGATATAAATTTCTTCCTGCTGTCATCATGTCGTGACACATCCTTGGTCACGTCGTCAAAATCCAATTAGGGCTTAAAAAGTCAAAATAACAAGTAAGGTATGATCAATACCTGGAATAGGGTATAACAAGATGCCTTTCCCATGCATCTAAATGGATAATGATATGAGGACGATGAAAGAGTAGAATTTGAATTGGGTTTTTAGGTATGAGAGGGTTTTTGAAAAGTTTTGTATTTGATATGCAGATAGGTAGTCGAGGAAGGTGGGCCATAATCAGCTAATTTTTGTCGAGGTATCAGGATTCAATGTTAACTGATTTAATTCTTAGGACATAAGCAACGATATTCAAGTTAGATTCTGCATTTTGGAATTGTACATAGTGCTTTACCCATTGTATAAATTACAAAATCTATTTATTTTAATGATGGGTTGCTGTACTTTAAGCTTAAACACTTGGACATTTTAAAATTATGCTAATATTTTATTAAATCTATTTTTAAGAAGATAAGATTTGCATTACAATATATATATATATATATATATATATATATATATATATATATATATATATATATATATATATATATATATATATATATATATTACTCTACAAATCAGACCTTATGATATTGTCTTGATAATTGTTATTGAAATTTAATACATTTATAAAATTAATAATTTTCAATTCATTTCAAGGCTTAAAAGTATTTATCAATAATCAAATTTTTATTAATAATCTATTTGTGATAACTTGTTACTAGTGTGATTCTTTAAGATCATATGTTATTGGTGTGACCCTTTAATATCAATTGTTACTGTGATGTGACTCTTTAAGATCATATGTTACTAGTGTGACCATTTAAGATCAATTGTTATTGGTGTGACTTTTTAAGATCATGTGTTATTACCAAATACTTCTTAATATAATTATTGAACACATAAATCCAACACATATCGCCCATACTTTTCGGCCCCGTTTGATACTTACTGACTGAGTAAGTGCTGATTAAGAAAGGTCTGTCTGTGTAAGAAATCCCGACTAAGCAAGAAATCATGTTGTTTGATTCAACATCTGACTGAACGTGCTAACTAACATCCTAAAACATTAATATTTAGAAAGATACTTGCCACCAAACAATTTTAATTTAAAAAGTATTAATATTAATATACTTGTATATTTATCAATGATTTATAATCATTAGAACTATTAAAACATAAAACAACGAACGGACCCAATTTTTATTTAAAGAGGATAATTTATTTCTATAGTGGAACTGTGGAAGAACATGTATATTTTAATATTTGAAAATATTTGTCTATATTTTCACTACACGATTAACTTCCTTTTTTATAAGTAACACATGTTAATTTAAAATAAAGTAGATTAGCTAACAATATGAAAATAATAAACCAACTTTTGACAAACTCGTTAGGATAAAACAGGCCCTATATATAGAAACAAATTCTAATAACTTTAATGTAAATTGTTACAATACAAATCAAATAAATAAACCTATTTAATATAATACAATATGTGTTTATAACAAAAAACTGATGCGCTAGCCCATTAATTGAATCACTTAAATAAGCCCAACAAATCAATAATACAAACCCACTACAATTACCGAATTGTCATCCTTTTTGGCGTTTAGGGGTTTAGGAAGCAGCCAAGGGGAGTTAAAGTTATTATTATGATTATGAATGTTAAATCTTTATGAATACACGTTCATCATACATCATCATATATATTTTTATGAATATTCATCGTTACAAACATTCATCGTTATAAGTTATTATCATAAACTCATTATTAAAATCAAATACTACTATCCACCTACAATTTAAACATATATCGGTAGAAGGTTTTTTACAATTATGACTATATACCAAGAAGTTAGAAACATATTTCATATGTCAAAAAAGTTTTTAATTCTCTGACTGCATTATAAATATAATAGTATTAAAAAAAACCTCACCATCAACATCTTATTAGAATTTATAAATCGTAGCTTTGAAAGAAAAAATAAATTATCATTTTGTTGCTAAAAATTATAATCATGAGTTTTTCAAGTTTAAATATTAACAAATAAAAAATCTTGAAGATAAAATAACAAGAATAATTTATTAAATATGTCTCAAGAAATAGAAAATACACCAATCATTATTAATAATGAAGAAAATGAATCGGGATACACTTTTGATGCTCTAATTAATAACAATAATATTAATAAAGATGCTATAAGAAAATCAAATTTTACACTATTTGAAAAACATGATTTTAGATATAACTCATTGAAAATTTTCTTTTTTCTAGAAAAAATATTATATATTATGGAAAAATTATAGGAGAGGAACCAATTACCAATAGAATTAACACGAGGAAATATTATTATACAAATTATAAATAAACAACAAATTAGAAATAGATTATTTAATATTAAAGAAATAGATAGAACAAAAATCGCTTATATTCATATATCAACTATTCAAATAATTTTAAAAAATACTTTTACCGATTTAGACACAACAATAGAATTAGAAATTAGAGATGATCGTATAATTAATAATCAAGAAAGTATTATTGTGAAAGGAAAAGGAAATTTAATTGAAGGAAAAATAAAATTTGATATTAATATACAACTAGGATTAAGTCTAAAAAATAAAAATTTAAGTAATAGTATTACCGTACGATATAAATTATTAAGACAAAATTTTATGTTAAAAGGGAATCATCCATTTACTATTACATATCAAATAAATTATGCATTAACAAATTCTCATCATAGTATTACGTTTAAAACAGAAGATAGAATTTATATAGATATATTATTTACCCCTTTATTATCACTTGAATCACCAAATATGACTAACAATAGAATTTTTAATGAAACTAATTTTCAACCGATAATAACTATTCCGTTAATAAAAAGAAATCCAATTATAGAACCTCCAATTTCAACTATAACAGGTAGATTTTCTATATCATATAATCAACTTACAACATCTACTAATAGCCAAGATGAAAAATTAGAAAACATAAAACAAATGATTAAATCATTAAGTTTAAGAATATGACAGAATCATCTAGTAGTCCTTTAAAATATTTTAAAACACTCGAAGGTTCATATCAAAATACAAAACCGTGTATACCAAATAAAGAAATGATTATAGAAATACCACAGAATTTACCACAAGCAACAATATATAATATTGGTCTTGATTCTGAAGAAGATAAATCAATAGGAGATAAATTAAATATAATTAGTCAAAAATTAAATAATATTATAGAAATAGAAAGTTTACTTGTACTAAAACAAATTCCTGAGCTATTACAAAGTTTAACTCAATAGAAAATATTACTTGAAATATATTTAAAAATAAAAACTATTAAACAAGAGCAACTTAAGAAACCGCTTGAACAAAAATCACTCATTATTAAACCACCTTTTACATGGTAAAAATAAATAATGAGCAATAAAACTCAAATATATTGTAATTTCGATAATAAATATAAAGTCAATTTACTTAAAAAATTAAGGAAAGATTTAGAAAATTCCACAAAACATTTAAATGAAAAAGAATCTGAAGTACAAGAACTAATTTATAAAAAAAAAATATTATACTGCATATCAATTAATTGAATAGGAAGATTAAGAACTCAAATTAATCATTTTAAACTTGTAATAAAAAAACATTAACAATTCAATTAATTTTCTTTCAAACGCCTTAATAATTTGTTAAAATGAATTCAAAAGTACAAATTAATTCTTCAAAAGATAACATGCTTTGGACTAATATATTAAAAAACCATTGGAAAATAAATTCTAATATCTCTAATACCATTCAACATTTAGAAAAAACTTTATCATATGAACAAAACTATTTGATAAGATTACAGTCGGAAAATAAAGAATATAGTAATCAATTACAAAAGATATCTCGATTACAAGAAGGAATTAAGAAATACAAAAAATCTCAAAATCGTAATTTAAAAACAATATGCAATGCTTCAACCATTTTAACAAACACAACTTGTTAGTATGAAACTTTACACCAATATAGAAATTTATAAACCAACTCTAATGAGTAGGAAAAAAAACGAATATTAATCCAAATAATACCTTCATTACAACCAAAATACAAGAAAAAGAACTAGTCTTATATATAGATACAGGGGCTACTTTATGTTTCGGAAGAAAAAAGATATTAAAAAATTGGGAAAAATTAGAAAAACCATTAAAAATTACAATTGCTGATAAATCAATTCACAAAATGTGGTTCGTAGGAAGAGACATAACTATAGTAATTGAAAAAGCACTATTTAAAACTCCAACTATATATCAACACGATTCGGGAATAGATTCAGTAATAGAAAATAATTTTCTTAAATTATATCAACCATTTATACAAACAAATGATCATATAAATCTGAATCACCTAACAAAAGGTATTATAAAAGCTGCAATTATTATACATTTTGATCTTATTAAAATAATCAAACAGGAAGTTGGCTTTCAACTACGCATATTACTAACATTCGCTAAAGAAATTGCTGAAAAACAACTCGAAGAAGTATGTAGTGAAGACCCGTTAGATCATTCAAAAAATAGAAATAATCAAGAAATAATAATATTATTAAAAAACCCTAATGATGAAGTTAATATTCCAAACAAAATTTCATATAGTATCAAAGATGTTTCTGAATTTAAACAAGAATGTACTGAATTACTAGAAAAGGGAATCATTCGACCTAGCACAAGTCCTCATTCTGCACCTGCATTTTATGTAGAAAATAATAATGAAATAAAACGAGGAAAATGAAGAATTGTAATTAATTACAAGAAAATGAACGATGCTACTATTGGAGACTCATATAAATTACCACGAAAATAATACATTTTGGAAAAAATAAAAGGAAATACACACTTTAGTACATTTGATGCAAAATCTGGATATTAGCAATTACGCTTACATGAAAATACGAAACCACTAACTGTTTTTTCATGTCCTCCTCAGAAGCACTATGAATGGTATGTCCTTCCATTCGATTTAAAGCAGGCACCACGATTCGTGGATGAAACCTTAAATGGTTTAGATCATATTTGTCTTGCATATATTGATGATATAATTGTTTTTACAAAAGGAAATGAACAAACACACATCGACGCAGTTATCAAAGTTTTACAAAGAATCAAAGAAAAAGGTATAGTTTTATCAAAAAAGAAATCAAAACTTTTTCAAACTACAGTTGAATATCTTGGTTTAAAAATTGGAGAAAATGGCCAACTATCTTTAACAGACAACATACGAGAAAAATTAAATATGTTTCCTAATAAACTTGAAAATAGAAAACAAATACAATGATTTCTTGGTTGTTTAAATTATATTGCAGAACAAGGATTTTTAAAAAACTTAGCAAAAGAAAGAAGAGCTTTACAAAAGAAAATATCAGAAAAAATACCTTGCTCTTGGACAAATACATATACTATTTTAGTACAAAATATAAAAGAAAAAATTCAAGTTCTTCCTACCTTATATAATGCAAAGATCGACGATATTCTAATTGTAGAAACAGATGCGCCACAAGACACTTGGGCAGGAGGCCTAAAAGCAATCATACATGGAAAACTATTATTAGGATTAGATAGTAAGGGAAACCTCACATCTAACCCATCAAAAGTACACAATGATAAAGCATACATTGGTATGAAAATGCCATCCGAAGTAAACAATGATAAAGTATACAGTGATATGAAAATGTCACCAAAAGCATACATTGATACAGATGTATCACCTGAAATATTAAAAACAGATAAATGTATGTATCGGGAACATTTTCCCAAACGGAGCAAAATTACAACACACATGAACGAGAAACACTAGCATGTCTCAGAACATTGAAAAAATGGAAAGTCGATCTACTCTAAACCAGATTCGAGCTACACACAGATTCCAAATATCTACTTGGCTTTTGGCGATATAAATTACAAGAAGATTATTATCGTGGATGTTTAATCTATTGGCACAATCACATCAATTTCACCCATACCTCAAGTATATCAAAAGTGCCAACAATCATATAGCAGACACACTAACAAGAGAATGGAAGCCATCATAAAGCAACCCAGATAAGAAGCAACACTATTCATGGAGGACTAACACAAGAATAAAAATATCTGCTTTTTCGGAGGTGGAAGGAATGACGCAAGCAAAGACATAAAAAGTCATTATTGAAGACATTATTGAAGACACCTGCCCTTTCAATGTGGAAGGGATTATTATATTTTTAATTATGTAAAGTGTTGGTAGAATTATTTGTATTTGTCCTTTGTATTAAAATAGTGTCGGTAGGATGTGACATAAAGTGTAAGACCCTCCATAGTCCAGGGGTCTATATTGTAAATTATGTGTGTCGTTTTGCAATCAAACGATTGCAACAATAATTGTAACCGGCTCCTTCGAGCCTATAAATAGGCCCTTCGCCCATATGAAATAAACAAGTTAAGTTTGAGTGTTTAAGACTTCAGTTGATCTCAAAGTTCTTCTCTAATGAAATAGTTTGTCTATTTATGAATAGCAGAGTTCTATCCAAGCATATCCAAGATAATCATCCAACATAAATCATACAATCCATCGTTAATCAATCTCAACGCATCATTCATGTATAATCTTATCCTAATAGTCATTTATCCGTAATGTTATTCAATTTGGTACAGGAGCAATTAATCCATCATCATGTTATTTTCATTTTGGTATCAGAGCAATTAATCCGTCATCATGTTATTTTCATTTTGGTATTAGAGCAATTAATCCGCCATCATGTAAAATGAAAATAACATGATGACGGATTAATTGCTCTGATACCAAAATGAAAATAACATGATGGCGGATTAATTGCTCGGATACCAAAATGAAAATAACATGATGACGGATTAATTGCTCTGATACCAAATTGAATAACATTACGGAAAGATGAATATTAGGATAAGATTATACCTAAATGATGCATTGAGATGGATTAACGATGGATTGTATGATTTATGTTGGATGATTATCTTGGATATGTTTGGATAGAACTCTGCTATTCAGAAATTGACAAACTATTTCAATAGAGGAAGAACTTTGAGATCAACACAAGTCTTAAACACTCAAACTGAAACTTGTTTATTTCATATGGGCGAAGGGCCTATTTATAGGCTCGAAGGAGCCGCTTACAATTATTGTTGCAATCGTTTGATTGCAAAACGACACACATAATTTACAATATAGACCCCTGGACTATGGAGGGTCTTACACTTTATGTCACATCCTACCGACACTATTTTAATACAAATGACAAATACAAATAATTCTACCGATGCTTTACATAATTAAAAATATAATAATCCCTTCCACATTGAAAGGGCAGGTATCTTCAATAATGTCTTCAATAATGGCTTTTTATGTCTTTGCTATGTCATTGCTTGCGTCATTCCTCCCGCCTCCGAAAAAGCAGATATTTTTTTATTCTTGTGTTAGTCTTCCATGAATGGTGTTTCTTATATATTTTCTTTACAGTGACTGCAGTTATGATGTGGTGCATGCATGATGTGTTTACAAAGTTGTTTCTTTAGATCAGCGGGTAATTCAGCTAGGTAATGAGAAAAATTTTCGAACGGTTGTTCGAAAGTTTCAATTGCTTTTAATGCGTCCGGTGTGCTTTCATTGTCTGTTAAGGAGTATATAACGAAATTTTTACTTGCATAATTTACTCTGATTCTTGATTTTTGATCTTTGTCATTGCCTATGCGAGATGATGCGAGGTAGACTCCGGCTAATGCAAAAATCAGATGGTCTTGTGTGGGTTCATCATGAGGTAGGTCATCTTTTGTTGGTTTTAAGTCATTCCTAATTCCCATGTTTGCGAAGGTAATGCTTGGGACAAGTAGTTGTTTGTCTTCATCAAAGATTGGATAGCTAGAATGCATTTTTATAAATAATCCTCGTTCTTGTTTGGCAAAGCGTATCTTATAATTTCTTATTACAGTTTGTACGGCTTATGGAAATTCGCTGATGCAGTGAAGATTGGTTCCTTCTAAGTACATGGTATCGATAAATCCATGAATAAAATAATCCCATAAGGTCATGGGGTTAGATAATGATGGGTTTTGGTCATAAGACATCCTATGTGTTCATCCAAACCGTAATGCTTGGATCTAGGTTTCTCTATTGTACATGCTTTGAATCCAAGACTATAAACCCTAATTCTAGCATTCAAGTAATCATATTAACATAAGAATAGGTTTATAATGTTACCTTGATTGTTATGTAGCAATAACAATCTCAAATCTCCTTGTATTGACTTTGGAATGCTTAGAGTCACAAGTATCACTCCTCTAATGGCTTACAAACACCAAGAGCAAATGGAGAAGGTATACAGAGAGAGGAGAGAGGTTAGAATTTGTCCTTAGGACTTCTTGGGAAGGGATACACGAATTCATAAGCCTTGGGGTCTTTATATAGGTGTAGAGATAGGGTTTCAGTCATTATCCTTATCTAGTTGCTTATCCACAAAGCAACCCATAAGATAATCCTTGAATCCTGTAACAACCCGAAATTTGTTCGTCGCCAAGAACCGTTCTACCCGGAAAGTCGCCGTTATCGGATTCGTTCCGATTTCTCTTTGAAATTATTTTGTATAAATTATACGTTTATTTTATCCTAATGAGTGTCTAAATCACTCAGGAACTTATGTTAGTTGCCCAAAAACAATTATTTCATAAGTTTTAAAAATGTTCCTGTCGGGTGACGGAAACTCAATCGGGTGCGACCAAAAGCCGCGGTTAGCGTCGGTATCGGGTAGAATTCCACCGTGTGCAAATTTTGGGAACTATATAAACATGTTTCAGCCTTCATTTGAAGCTTTTTCCTTCTCTCACTACTCTCTCTCTAAACACTAAAGGGCCTCAGTGCTCTGAATTTAAAAGTATCTTCAAAACTACAAGTATTTTCAAAAGTATACAAGTATACCGAACCGTCAGAATCCGTAACTACAAGTAGAACAAAACATAAGTAAATGGGTGTTGTACACTGCAGTTAAACCTGGGCAGTTATGTAGTTGTGTCTAGGGTCAATATAGCCTGGCCAACTATATTCATTCGAGACACGGCCAACATGTGCTTGGGAGTGACTGTGGTACGCAGCATGCCTAAAACTTACCTAATATCTCAAACAACGAATCGCCGCTGCAGCGAACCATGAAATACTATGGGAGTATTTCTCGAACCAATCCTTTGTAGAAAACCCTCGTATACGCGATGTTACTTGATCAATCCGCTGGCGATAAAATGTTCTGTCTTGATATCTCCTTCCTGCTTTATCGCTTAGTATGATGCTATATCTGTCTTGATAAGATATCCCCTGTTCAATATCTCTTAATTCAATTCAGAGGACTTATAATCCTCTCTTTCCTGATCTTTTTAGATCAAGATGCCTCCGAGAAAGAGACCCAGCTCGAAGAACAACAATAATCCTCCTCCGCCAACACCTTCTCCTCAATTTGATCTAGCATCACTTCAAACAGTTCTGACTGCTGCAATGGTGGCAGCTATGTCTCAAATGAATCCCGGTGGCTCCGGAGGTGGTCCCCAACACCAAAATCTAGAAGACAGCCAGGAACACCGAAGAGGGGGTTCCTACAAAGACTTCATAAATGCGAAACCCACAACCTTTGATGGCACTGGAGGTGTCATTTCCCTGACTCGATGGTTTGAGAAAATCGAGTCAATCTTCGAAATATGTGCCTGTTCGGAGTCTGATAAAGTCAAGTTTGCTGCCTGTACTTTCCTCGATAAAGCCTTGACTTGGTGGAACGGCCGAGTCAAATCCTTAACCTTACCTGTAGCGAATGCCATGGGTTGGGAAGCTATGAAGGAGCTTCTTCTCGCAGAGTATTGCCCTTGGGGCGAAATCCAGAAACTAGAACATGAACTCTGGAACCTTAAGATGAAGGGTTCCAACATAGCTGCTTATACTTCAAGATTCGATGACTTGGCTTTACTCTGTCCGGGGATGGTTACCCCGGAGAGTAAAAAGATCGAAAGATTTATCTGGGGATTGACCCAGCCAACCAAGGGGAATGTCTTGGCTGCGAAGCCAGACACGTAGGACAGTGCTAAATGCCTTGCAAAAATCTTGATCGATCACGAAGACAACTATGACGAAGAAACTACCACTCCTGAGTCGGACACAAGTGGAGGTGAAAGTAGAAAGAAATCTCGGAACAAGCGAAAGGCCCAGAGTACGAAAGGGTCTTCGAAGAAACAACAAACGGTAGTAGTCCATGCTGCTACTAACCCTATTGCTGTCTCAGCTGTCGGTTCTACAGCCCAAACTCCCACCAGTGGATACACTGGCAATCTTCCTTGGTGTGGTAAGTGCAACTATCATCACCGCATCCCTGGTCCGTGTCAAGAAAAGAGCTGCGACAACTGTGGCAAGAAGGGCCATCTGTCTCGAACCTGCAGGAAACCGGCCAAGTCAATGAATCAATCATCGGGAGCAGGAATCAGTCCAGCCTGCTACAACTATGGTGAAGCAGGGCACTTCAAAAGGAACTGCCCCAAGGCAACTACCACCACTGATCCCTCTGTCACCGCAGGTATAATTCTCTTTGATAACTCTTATACCTGCAACTCTTTTCAATTCCCATGATTGAAGGGAAACCTGTTATCCATCTATTCAAATGTTTTCTAAACATGATTCCTCGTGTGTGATCGAGATGTGCATCATCGAGACGACTAACTAATGAGATGGATAACACTAACTTCGCGCCTATAGATTGAATCCTCGGTCCAGAGGACTATTCTGTTCCAGTTGGTTAAATGAGAAACCTTTCGCGATAATACCTTGATGCTACGTTTAACATGGAATGAAGGAGTCCCATTCATGTTGTTATCTTTGTTTCGAGAGGGTCGCCTGTCTATATCTTTTCCTCGACCTAACTCTCATGATTTTCGGCATCAAGCTTTCGTATTGTGTCATGCATTACAACTCCAGAGTTTTCCTGGTACGAACTACCGCATACCTCGTTTTTGTGGTCATTTGGAAACGAGAAGTTAGTAGTCCTTTCTACTAAATGTCTGTCCCGAAGTGTTTCCGGGAATTTCATTCGAACGTCTAAAGATTAATTCCATATCGTATGTTTCGAAATCTTCGTAGAGACCCGATTCCACTTGAAGAAAGTGATGATCCCAAAATATCGAATCCATTCGAGTTCATTTCAAACTCATGATCTATATCCTATTCCTTGAATTTTGGGACGAAATTCCCTCTAACGAGGGGATAATGTAACAACCCGAAATTTGTTCGTCGCCAAGAACCGTTCTACCCGGAAAGTCGCCGTTATCGGATTCGTTCCGATTTCTCTTTGAAATTATTTTGTATAAATTATACGTTTATTTTATCCTAATGAGTGTCTAAATCACTCAGGAACTTATGTTAGTTGCCCAAAAACAATTATTTCATAAGTTTTAAAAATGTTCCCGTCGGGTGACGGAAACTCAATCGGGTGCGACCAAAAGCCGCGGTTAGCGTCGGTATCGGGTAGAATTCCACCGTGTGCAAATTTTGGGAACTATATAAACATGTTTTAGCCTTCATTTGAAGCTTTTTCCTTCTCTCACTACTCTCTCTCTAACCTCTCTCCAAAATCCAAAGATTTAGTGTCCAAAACTCAATTTTAAGGCTTCAAATCCTTAAGGTACCTTCCTAGCCTTAATCTATAGCATGTTTAGCTTCCAAATTAGACACTTAAACATGAAATTGGACAAAATACATGAGTTTATGGCCTAAGGAGGTGCTTAGGCCGTGAACACCCAAAATGATGGGTTTTGAGCCTTTAAACCCTTCCTTGACTAGTTTGGACCTTAGATATGGCTATGGGACTTTAAAATATGGATTCTAAGCATGTAAAACTTGCATTTTGTGATGTTTAGAGGAGTTTACGGCCAAGGAATATTCTTGGGCCGTAAACTCATATAATGAGGGTTTTTATGCCCTTAAACCCTTCCAAATCACCCCTATAGCTTAGATATGAATTATGGGACTTTGATTCTTGCATTTGGACACTTGAAACATTAATTTTGAGGGACTTAAATGAGTTTACGGCCAAGGAGAGTTCTTGGGCCGTAAACTCCACAAAACTTGGCATAAATCTCATTCTAAGGTGTTAGAAAGCCATCCAACACCACCAAAAGCCTTGGAATAAATCAAGGGACCAACCAAAAATACTTTGAGGGCCTAAAACACAACATTTGTGGGGTTTGTAATGGTTTACGGCCAAGACATGTTCTTGGGCCGTAAACTCCAAGATTTTTGGTGTTAAAATGCAAACTACACACCCCTAAGGCCCTTAGATGAATTTTAGAAGTCCATTCATGCATGTTCTAGACCTTGAAACACCTTGTAGCACCACACACTAGAGTTTACGGCCATGAAGGGGGTTTCATTGGCCGTAAACTCCACAAGCACCTCAAAAATCACATGCAAACTCATGTTAGGCCTTGGATTAATTCTACCAATCACATGTGATTTGTTCTAGCATCAATAAACATAATTTTCTTGGACAAACAAGGGGTTTACGGCCATGGAGCTTGCTAGGCCATAAACTCCCATCAAAGAGGGTCAAATTGATGTTTTGAACCATTCCAAGTCCTTAAACCAAGTCTAGAAATCATCCCCTAAGTATTGGAAGTCCAAAAGGCACCATAAAACACCCATCATGAGTTTACGGCCGTAAACTCATGGGGAAGGGTGTTTTGGCCGTAAACTCCCTTAATAGGAGTGTTCCTTTGATGTCCCAACTCATTTCCCAAGTCCCTTGTGCCATTCATGTCCCTAAACGCCACCCGGGTCCCACCAAACACTTGTATCGGATTGTTATCGCGACCTGAAGCAATTGTCCCTATCCGACAATCAATCTAAGTCCTAATTAGATACAAATGTGTATCTTTACTTCATAATTAGGAACCTCGTGCGTTTACAAGTCCCGGCTCAACTCTTAGCATCCAAACCGTCTCGTACCTCGTTCGGTGAGTTCATACCCCTACGGCTTTTTCACTGTTTTCAATGTTTTCAGGGGGGGGGGGGGGAATACAAGCAAACTAAAACTGTTTTCCAATTACAACATTGATGTGTTTCAAACATTATCTGATAAATCTATAAACTCTTTTACTCCTTATGTATTATGTTGAGCATAAGGAATGACTACTCGATTTCAACTAAATGGATTTTAGTTAAGAAACAATCAAACTAATCAAATTATTATGGGAATAATTTGGGGGTCTTTACCGTGCTTTCTATCGTATACTGATATCTATACTAAACTATTAGATAAACTATGTCTGTTCAGTTTATCTCCGTATCATTTGAATATGTTAACTGATGATTTCATGTATGTATCTACACTTTACTTTACTTTGTTTCATAACTTTCTGTATGTCAATATCTTACAAGAACCCTGTGAATAGTTTAGTACTAGCTTGTGAGATAGTCACTACCCTTTATGGATGATCAGTAAATCCTCTCCGGAAGTGTAACCAGAGTCTCCTGGAGGGAGAGCGCGGAATTTGTGAATAGATCTATTCGGGACTGACAATCCCACACCTTAACTGCTAGCTATAGTTAGGCGGGCACGCCTAGGGTGACAAATTTCTGGATATCGTTCGACGTCTGACAAACGTCAAGGAGGTCACGTTGTCGTATTAGTATGGTTACCCGACTCACAATATGTATTAATAGCAGCTTATTCACAGATTGGGTTCAGGATCTTTATTTCGTTCGGGATAGTGATCCCATGGTTTTGTATCTATATTCTATGTCTCTTTCGGGATTGTGATCCCATGGTATTGTTTCTATGTCTCTTTCGGGATAGTGATCCCATGGTATTATCAAACTATTCTATATCTATGTCCTATAAGGGATAATGATCCCATGGTTTATTCTTATATCTCTTTCGGGATAGTGATCCCATGGTATTAACTAAACTATTTGGTATCTAGTTCGGGATAGTGATCCCATGGTTTTATGTCTATTATCTGTACGAGATGTCTTTCCCCATGATCTTTAACTATATCTTATACGGGATAGTGATCCCAAGGTATCATATCGATAACTTATACGGGATAGTGATCCCATGATTTTCTAAATCTATATCTTATACGGGATAGTGATCCCATGGTTTCTAAAATTTGTATCTTATTTGGGATAGTGATCTCATGGTTCCAAATCTATATTTACATACATACATTAACTTATCTCGCGTTAGTCCGGGATGATCGTCCCATGATCTTGAACCATACTTTCGAATATCTCAAACTAACTTATATGTCTTTCGGGATAGTGATCCCAAGATTTTCATTTTATAGTTTTGTGTGCTAAACTATACTTTGTGATATACTATTGATCTTACAATTAGGAAAATATGGGATTTTCCTGGGGTAAATACAATACATAATCGAATTGGTAACAAACGATAACTTAACCAACTTCACATAAGAAAATATGGGATTTTCTTGGATAACAAATCTTTTCGGAAACTAAAGGAAACCGATACATTTTAACAAAACAAAACCGCTTATGAACTCACCAGCTTTATGCTGATTTTCAAACCGCTTGTATTCTCAGGTCCAGGTTAGACAGGTACCCGGTGATCTCTTTTGGCGAAGATGGAGTGCGTAGAAGACTCGTCTCAACTTTTGTTAATATGATGCATATGTATATTTGTATAACTTTACTTTTGAAACACATGTAAACTTTCATATATATGTAATGTAATGTTTGTTTACTGTGAATACTATGTACATTGGATTTGATACACAACGTGGTAGTCAACCCCGGAGACGTTTCCGCCTCTGGTTTTCGGGGTGTGACAAATCCTTATCATAGTCGAATTCTAAGGCCTTATCACCTTAAATTCGTCCAACCTAATAATAAGATAATCCTTACCTTATTTTGTAACTATCAAATAATTACAAATCAGCCCCTCTAGTTTAATTAATTACACTTGATCACAAAATTAATTCCTAATTAATTATTGACCAATATTAATTAAACAAATATGATTTCTCCTTTAATATATTATTCTTATTACATATTAATAAATCATAATAACCTTTCTCTCTTTATTTATTTCTCCAATCAAGTTGCTTTGGTGAAGGCAACCCAAAAGGACCATGCACCATCGGGTCTAGTACATACCAAAATAGTTATGGACTTAGACACTAATCCAACAATCTCCCACTTGGATAAGTCTAATAACTATTATGTGTATGACTTCAGATCCTGATCTGCAATCGTAGCTTTCCAAAGCCGCTGTCAACTCTGATCCTATCAGATACGCGTGTCCTTAGATAAGGGATCATATATTCCTCCATTCTACATATCATATGAGATATGATTTCAAATCATTCTCTTTGTACTATATCTCGATTTGCGATTTATGACGACTGACTAATTGAACGAATCAAATTAGCCCTAGCCCGGCCGAGCATTTACGTTTGTCATCACTAAACCATCGAGGGGCCCAAAAGATATCGCTTTTATCCTACCTTGGATAAAAGGAACGGATAAACATTGATACAATGCTTGCTTGCACTCACTAACCAAATCACACACAACAATATGTTTTATAACACCAAGTTACTAGTGCGTTTACATATTATCAATGTGCAACCGATTAGCAAGATACAACTCACACATCTCGGTTTCAAGAATATAAGATGTTATCATCTCACCAATCACTCGTGATACAATTCATGGAGTGATCCAAGTGAATGTGGGTTTAATCCAATGCTCAAATTCATATTCATAAGCACTCATGAATGTTGCAGCAAACATTTGCTTATGTCTAATACTCTTTTAGACAATCCACACACCAATTCACGACAGTCTTCATTCATATCTACTTCCAACATATGAACGAATGTGGCCCGTTTGAATAATTTGATTATTCTTAATAAACTCAATTATTCTGGAAGTCAAAACATGCAAAGCTGAAACACATGAATAATACTAATCCCATATGGCCTCAAACCTTTGAGTATAAATAAAACACCTTTTATTTATCACCATATTGATTACTCATTATTTGTCGTTTCGGGTAATCAACTTCTTACTTAAATTATTACACTTGTCCCATGCTCCTAGCATGCACACAATGTTTACATATGATTCTTACTTTGTGAAATAGATCACATTGGACACATTTCCAATCATTCTCATTTCACAACTCCAAATCCGTTTTTCATAAGTTTTAGAATATCAAATTCTTGCCACTTATAGAATATGCTAGATTCTAACATTTTATGCAATGATTCTTTCGTAATGTCACTGCACCAAAGTCACAAAGACTATTGCCAATGATATTACAAAGTCCTTTAATGGAGATTGTTACAAGACAATTCCTTAGATATGATGTCTCTCACTCAAAGTACATTTCTTTGAACATCCTCTTGCAAAAAAGTTTCTAATCTAGTCATAAATTTTCAATATTTACTTCCTAATATGAACACTCTTCCATATTTTCCTCATGACAACTCATTCTTAATAGAATCTTTTCTATTTCTAATGATGTCGATATGGTCCATCCAATATGGAAACATTTCCATATTTTCCAATACTATACTTCCAACTACTCACAAGCGACCAATCCTTGTCGAACTTTGGATTGTCCTTTGATAGTTGTTTAATTATTTTAGTCAAAACCAATTCTAGTCCCTTATCCCTCTAAATGCGCTAGACATTTGGAAAATTTTAGAATGGTCACACATTAAAGCATTTGCAATCGATCCTATACCCGAAGCGTATGGGACACGACGCATAATGTTTTATTTGCTATGTTCTCAAAATTCGAATTGTGAAGAGGAATGCCGTAATCATAATCGAAATTTTAAGAACATACAATGTACCTTTGACTAAATTTATTAACATTTCATAACCTAATCCTTCAGATTTGAAATGAAAGCATAATATTCTCTCCCTTAATTATAGCAAAACAACTTTATAACCCTTACTACTTTGCAAGGTTTAACTCCTGTTTTCTATAATTAATATTGCCAACTTGCAAAACTTTCCATAATAATCATACAATCATAACTTTTATGCTCCCACTATCATGATGATTACTATAAAACATAACACTTATGCTCCCACTAGCTTCAACATGTATTCACAAACATCTTAACTTTCAGAAAACAATACCTATTGAATTTCTTAAGTCCATGTTTCTAATACTTAATGCTTTGATAATCTTTTATCAAGGTCTCTTAAGCTTATACGCCTTTGCTTTAGATAGTACATAAGTGTGTCTAAACTATTAAGACTAATTGCCAAACCTCACAATTCAAATCATGGAAAGGGATACCGTAACCATAATTGAATTCGAGAATGCAACTTTACAATCACTATCTTCTAAAAATTCTTTCTTAGTGAAAGCATTTTCTCACAATCATTTTCATGAAGGAGGAAATCTTATGACACTTAGATTTAAACGGTGTATGTGTTCCTATCCATGTGAATTTGTTAAAACCAAGGTTTACGACAAATTCAAACTCATATGGACCGAACTTTCTTAATCTTGATTTCTTGCCTTATGGTAGCACAGCTGCCCACCACGTCTTTCAAGTAGTTAAGCAGCTCACCCTTTCCTATCAATGTACCTTTCATTGATTAAGGTGCTTTGCCTTTTATGCATTCAAAATGAGAACTCAAAGAACTCACATGCATAATTAACTTAATTGGAAACAGCACAGAAACAAGATAACATCAACACGATAGGTTGTAAACCTCAACTCGTGTGCTAGTGATGATCGATAAGGTTTATTTGATTTGTTCTTGAAACTTTTCGAGACCATTAAGACTCCCACTGACTCCTTGACATATAAGATTCTTTTGTCAATAACCAATTCTTGACAAACAAATATTCAAGAGTTAGTGTAGTTTTTATCAAAACACTTCATAAATTGGTCCTAGTCGGTCTTTGTCTTATTCAAGACATCACAACTTTCCACATTTGATGAATGTTATAAAACTTTAATACTTTTCACTCATTGTCACAATCTTAACTTTAAGACTTGTTATTGGAACGAAGTATGATAGACTTCTTGATTTATCCATTTCTTCAATCCTTGATTCCTGTTCTTAAACATACAATTGTACTAAGACTCACTTAGAGGATCAATTGAGATATGGTTCTTTATCATTAAGATCTATCATAAAGCATAAAAGCTACTCTCCCTACTTCTTAGAATGGAGAAACTTTTATCTTTCTGCCTACTTGATTCTTCTTATTCGTTCTACTATTGATCTAAACCCTTTAATCAATTCAGAATTACACTTAATCTTGTAAGTGTAATCATATTTACTAAGCCTTTAGTAAATCATGACGAGTATCTTTGTTACCCTTATGTTGAACTTGATCAACACACAACTTTGTGTACTCGATCTCCTAGTCCTTCACTTGACACTTTCTCAACGAATTTGTCTAATTCCCAAAATATGAAATTTCTCATTCATTGTGCAACCAAGTTGCATGATTCCAAGTTTCTGTCCAATTGAAACTTGGGCGATGAGAAACTCTCACTATTTGGTAAATTCTTGACTTTCCATAACACAATAAGAAAGAAATCCATTATTGCTAATAATTTTAACATCAAATTTTCATACACGCCATTGTAAGGATAAATAAATAAAATTTAAAATCAAAATTTATTTTATTGCGGAAAAATTTGTCCTTCACAATGCAACTCTTTGAAAAATTATGCTAATACATCTTTCTTAGCAATATAATTCTAACTCTAAGTAGTAGCTCAAGAATCTAATCTTCGAGAAACGTGATCGAAATCCATTCCTTCACGGTTAGATTCTGCTCACTTCTTCCCTTAAGCTTCCTTTCTTTTCTTCGATCTTACAAGACATCAATTATAATCTTATCACATTATGTATTAAGAATCTAGAATAGAAGCTTAAAAGAGTTAGTTAATGGATTTTACCTATATTAGAACAATACGTTTCGACTCTCCCATCTCTTAGATCTCTTAGGTAAATAGGGCAGCTTCGTCTCCAATGCCCCTTCTCTTGGCAATAAAAGCAAATTGACTCTTTTTGGAACAACACATGGAACTACTTTAGACATTGCCTTTCTCTTATGATCAAACTTTTCGATCATTGCATGTCTTTCATTGCCATTGTCTATATCCATAGAGGTCTTGAAGGCAGATTCACCAATCAACTTTGCTTTTCTATTGCGCCAAACCATTGATAATTCAGCAGCAATAAGCATATAGGTGAGATCAATAAGGGTTACGTCGTGGTTCATCATATAGTACTCTCTTACGAACTCACTATACGAGTTAGGAAGTGACTGAAGAACCTAATTAACAGCCATCTCTTCACCGACAACGGATCCCATCATTCTTAACCTATCAATGTGTGACTTCATCCTTAAGACGTGTGCACACACCGACTTTCCTTCTTTATGTTTACTTGCCAACAGGGCTTGAGTAATATTGAACCTTTCAATTTTACAATCTTGTGGGTTAGGGAGAATAATTGGAGGAGGAGGAGGAAGTGAAGCATGATTTCTTGTTCCTCGATCGAATCGTGGAATATCATCTTCATGTGGAATGCTTGTTCCATGGGATTTGAGAAGACCATAGTTGTCGAACTTTGACATCTACAGAACGGGAGAAAAATGAATTCAAGTTAGTTTATAGATTGAGTCCTTAGTAAATCACCCAAATGAGATACCAAGGCTAGGACCCAACACAATACGCTACAACCTAGAAAAGGGATGTCGTAATCTAGTTGCAGAATATTTGAAGGTAAGTGAATGACGATTCACCAATTTCCACCTTGAAAAACAAAAAAGAAATTTAAGTTTTAAATCTATGAAAACTCCTAGATCCTTTGAGATTCATTGAACTTTCAATGGCAAGTTAATGCCCCTCTAGTTTGTGACTGGGATGTCAAGGATCACAAAGCGGGTGTGAATAACCATGCAAACTTACATGGTGCCCTCACATGTTACAATCACCTATTCGATGTGCCGGCAAACCACACACGCTCCACCGAACTGTGACAAACATTGAGTCACCCTTTTCAACCTTTGCTTAGAACCATTTAGTGTGCCGGTAAACCAAACACGCTCCACTAACATCTTCGCAAGGGCACAAAGTGTAATTTCATGGAATTGCATCAATTCACTTTTCCTAAGTAACTAAGATTGGGAATTTAAAAAAAAAACATTCAGTTACATTAGTAATTCATTATACTTATAATGGAAGGTTTCGTCCTATCCTACCCGTTCGGCTAACGACCCTCCACTAGTCAAGAGTGCGGTGGGTAAGAGTGGATACCCATTCAATCGCCATTTTATAGGCAATTTCCTTAAACACCCCTTATAGACCAGCTTCGTGAATGAGGCCTACTAACGGTAAGACTGACTTTTACTCATACATATATAATGTTAGACTTTTAATGTTATATATATATATATATATATATATATATATATATATATATATATATATATAGTATAGGGTGTATTTTACACTTTTAAAATACTAGGTGGTCAAATTTAACAATTATACCTTTAATTCAATTAAATTGTAAACCTAAACTTTTATGGATTTATTAAACCTCCTTTAATTATACACCTTAAATAAAACCATAAGGGTGTAAATTGAACTTTTCAAAACAATACTAGGGTTTTAGAATTTAACATTCCTAATTAAACTTTTAATCAACTTTTAAATTCCAAAACTTTAAGGCAAGTTTTGAAACCTTTTTCAAAACATTAGGGTTTTAACTATTTAAATTTCAAAACTTCAAAACTTTTGGCTTCAAATTTAAACTATAAAACCTAAAGGGGAAAATATGAAACTTTTCATAACAACAAGGATCAAACAACAAATAATCTAAATTAACATTTAATCACATAATTATCTATATTTGATTTATTTAATGATTTCTTGCAAAACAATTTATCAATTTACTCAAAATAATTAATCAATTATCTTATAATGAAACAATTATCTTATTAATTGATAAATATCTTCATTTAGATCAAAAATATAGTCAAATATATCATATAATCGGATTAATATTGATCTAACATGATAAGGTAACTATCCATATGCAAAAATAGCAAGAAATCCCGAGATAAGAATTATCTGACGAGTTGACTCGTCGAGTCAAGCCTGGACTCGGCGAGTCACCCTGGACTCGGCGAGTCCAGCCTCTAGAACACCAAAAATCTAATTTCTCAGATATACAATGCATCAATACAATTGAAACCATCCTTGGCTCTGATACCACTGATGGGTTTTGGTCAAAAGACATCCTATGTGTTCATACAAACCCTAATGCTTGGATCTAGGTTTCTCTATTGTACATGCTTTGAATCCAAGACTATAAACCCTAATTCTAGCATTCAAGTAATCATATTAACATAAGAATAGGTTTATAATGTTACCTTGATTGTTATGTAGCAATAACAATCTCAAATGTCCTTGTATTGACTTTGGAATGCTTAGAGTCACAAGTGTCACTCCTCTAATGGCTTACAAAACCAAGAGCAAATGGAGAAGGTATAAAGAGAGAGGAGAGAGGTTAGAATTCGTCCTTAGGACTTCTTGGGAAGGGATACAAGAATTCATAAGCCTTGGGGTCTTTATATAGGTGTAGAGATAGGGTTTCAGTCATTATCCTTATCTAGTTGCTTATCCACAAAGCAACCCATAAGATAATCCTTGAATCCTTATCATAGTCGAATTGTATGGCCTTATCACCTTAATTTCGTCCAACCTAATAATAAGATAATCCTTACCTTATTTTGTAACTATCACATAATTACAAATCAGCCCCTCTAGTTTAATTAATTACACTTGATCACAAAATTAATTCCTAATTAATTATTGACTAATATTAATTAAACAAATATGATTTCTCCTTTAATATATTATTCTTATAACATATTAATAAATCATAATAACCTTTCTCTCTTTATTTATTTCTCCAATCAAGTTGCTTTGGTGAAGGCAACCCAAAAGGACCATGCACCATCGGGTCAAGTACATACCAAAGTAGTTATGGACATAGACACTAATCCAACAGATAAATCGGCTAGAAAAACTGTTTTGGGGCTTGGGCGTCTGGCTACTTGGTAGAAACGCATTAAAGAATGGACATCGGTGTATGAAACGAGGCTTCCCCATAGTTTAGCAAATTTTTGGGCATTTGGTTTTTTCATAGCTTCTTTTTCTTTGGTTGACGGAATTGCTTTGATGGCGATTTTAGCATGGAGTTGATTAAGAGAATTTGGGATGGATACAGGTTTTTGTGGTGCAAGAAGGACTGTTTTCGACCATTCGACATTATGTCTTATTACGGCTTTGTATGCTTCATTGTATGCGGCTTCTGCTTCGGTTTTTGTTTTGTAGCTTTTATGAATGACATTTTTTTCCAAGAATATACGAATTGGCGATTCCCCAATTGTTGTAGACTCCTTTGTTTTAATCGTTTAATATCACATACCATTTCTTTATATTTTTATGATCTGCTTGTAGTGGTGGATACTCCTCCTAGTTTGGCGTCATGGTTTGTTTTTCTGTTTCGAGTGCTATTTGTGGTTGACTTTCATCGGATGATATTTCTTGAATTTCTTCTTTTGGTTGCTTCGTTGTTGAGTTGTTGACTGCTTCTTCTTTAGATGCTGAATAAGATGATAGAATTTGTATTGTTTGTTGTAGTTGTTCTTTTTCACGTTTGACTACTTCAAGCTGTCTGATTAACGATGCTTCTTGCTCCTCTTTTTGTCTGAACTTGTGTTTGACTTGCTTCATGATGGCTTCCATTTCAATATTTCTGTTGAATGAATATTTGCGCCTTTTGGGTACTTGAATGATTGCTTATATTTGTTTGGTTTTAATATTTTAAATGATGATATGAGAATTTTCATATCAATGTATGCTTTGGTGACATTTTCATATCACGGTATACTTTATCATTGTTTACTTTGGATGCCATTTTCATACCAATATATGCTTTAGCAATGTATACTTTATATGAGGTTTCCCCCATGTTCTAAACCTAATAATGCTTTCTTCATAGGACTATTTATCTGAATCAGAATCGGTATCAGTTGTATATGCATAAATATGTATATCTGAATCTATTCCTGAATCTTCTATAGGTTCATACCCGAGATCATATGCAATTTTTAATAAATTTGTTTCTTTTTCTTTTTTAGTCTTTTTTGGACATTCGTAGGCTTTGTGTCCGTCTTCTTGACATATCCAACATTTACAATCTTTTTTATTAGATGGACAGTAATTTGTGTTAGATTGATATTTTTTCTTATATTGTTTTCTGTCTCGAAAATATTTTCTTTCACCTTGTTTATAATATTGTTTATATTTAGGTTTATAAGTTTGTTTTTTCCAAATTTTCTTTTTATATTTTTGTTTTTTATTATTTTTACAACCATATTGATTAACTTTATTAGATAAGGTATCACAGCATAAATCAATTTTTGCATCTTGTGTTGTTTTTTGTGCTAAACATTTTTTCTGCATCCATGCTTTTAATATACTTATCCTTGCTCCTAAGGTATCTGCAATTTTATTTTGTTGTAGTGTTTCTTGGAAATCTTTTGTTACACTTTGACTTACTAATGATGGTAATTTTTGGTAAAACATATCTAATACTATCTTTTTTCTTGTAAAATCTAGATTATAATAATGTTCAGAATATTTGCATATAAATGGGTCTAAATAAAAAATGTTAAAAATTCGTAAGTTAGTTAGATGCCATAATGATTCTAATTGAAAAGCTTCTTGAGATGTTTTATCTTCTATTTGTTTTCCTATGAATTCTTAAATAAGCCGATTTAATACATTTTTAAATGTTTCCATAGCATCAGTGGTTGCTATCATCATCATCTCTGTTTCATCGAGAGATGAAAGGAAACGATATGCATTGCCCTGTGTTTTATTATAATATAATTAAGAAAATTTTTTGGATGTAGATTTCTTAATTCTTCAGTTAGTTGAATTTGAATTCCCATTTTATTACTCCATTCTTGAATTTTTGCTTCGGGATTTTGCTCACAATCAATAAAAAGAATATTTGAATTTGCTGGAAAAGTAAATAGTTTAGGTATATATTGTGGAGGTATTTTTTCCCATTTATTTTGTTTATTTTTTACCATTCCTTGTCTATATAAAAAAGTTTCTAGCGAAGGTGGTCCATAAATATATTGACTTTGATAATCATCTTCAACATATGATTGTTTTCATTTTAATCCAAAATTATTTTGCGATTCTTTATATGGATTTGAATAAGGATTTTCATCATCGGATGAAAAATCATATATTACTTCTGCATCGTCATTATTTTCTATTTCTGTGTTATTTTCTTGAATTTTGGATGGAATTTCTAGTGCTGCGAATAATTTAGTTAAGGTATCTACTTTTTCTTGTAAAGTTTCCATATTAATAATTTTTTATTAGTACTAGTTTTTAGAAAATAAATTTTTAGTTTTTTTTATTAGCGGAGTAGTTATTATCGGTTGAAAATTAGTTTCATTAAAAATTCTATTATTAGTCATATTTGTCGATTCAAGTGATAATAAAAGGGTAAATAATTTATCTATATAAATTCTATCTTCTGTTTTAAAAGTAATACTATGATAAGAATTTGTTAATGAATAATTTATTTGATATGTAATAGTAAATGGATGATTCCCTTTTAACATAAAATTTTGTCTTAATAATTTATATCGTACGGTAATACTATTACTTAAATTTTTATCTTTTAGACTTAATCCTAGTTCTATATTAATATCAAATTTTATTTTTCCTTCAATTAAATTTCCTTTTCCTTTTGCAATAATACTTTCTTGATTATTAATTATATGATTATCTCTAATTTCTAACTCTATTGGTGTGTCTAAATCGCTAAAAGTACTTTTTAAAATTATTTGAATAGTTGATATATGAATATAAGCGATTTTTGTTCTATTTACTTCTTTAATATTAGATAATCTATTTCTAATTTGTTGTTTATTTATTATTTGCATAATAATATTTCCTTGTGTTGATTCTATTAGTATTGGTTCTTCTCCTATAATTTTTTCTAGAAAAAAGAAAATTTTCAATGAGTTATATCTAAAATTATGTTTTTCAGATAGTGTAAAATTTGATTTTCTTATAGCATCTTTATTAATATTATTTTTATTAATTAGAGCATCAAAGGTGTATCCAGATTCATTTTCTTCGTTGTTAATAATGATTGATATATTTTCTATTTCTTGAGACATATTTAATAAATTATTCTTGTTATTTTATCTTCAAGATTTTTTATTTGTTAATATTTATACTTGAAAAACTCATGATTATAATTTTTAGAAACAAAATGATAATTTATTTTTTCTTTCAAAGCTATGATTTATAAATTCTAATAAGATGTTGATGGTGGGGTTTTTTAATACTATTATATTTATGATGCAGTCAGAGAATTAAAAACTTTTTTGACATATGAAATGACTTTCTAACTTCTTGGTAGATAGTCATAATTGTAAAAAACCTTCTGCTGACATATGTTTAAATTGTAGGTGGATAGTAGTATTTGATTTTAATAATGAGTTTATGATAATAACTTATAACGATGAATGTTTGTAACAATGAATATTCATAAGAATATATATGATGATGCATGATGAACGTGTATTCATATGAACGAAAGATTTAACATTCATAATCATAATAAGAACGATACTTAGCACTAATACCAAAATGAAAATAACATGATGACGAATTAATCGCTCTGATACCAAAATGAAAATAACATGATGACGGATTAATTGCTCTGATACCAAAATGAAAATAACATGATGACGGATTAATTGCTCTGATACCAAATTGAATAACACTATGGAAAGATGAATATTAGGATAAGATTATACCTGAATGATGCATTGAGATGGATTAACGATGAATTGTATGATTTATGTTGGATGATTATCTTGGATATGTTTGGATAGAATTCTGCTCTTCAGAAATAAACAAACTATTTCAACAGAGGAAGAACTTTGAGATCAACTCAAGTCTTAAACACTCAAACTTAACTTGTTTATTTCATATGGGCGAAGGGCCTATTTATAGGCTCTAAGGAGCCGGTTACAATTATTGTTGCAATCGTTTGATTGCAAAACGACAAACATAATTTACAATATAGACCCCTAGACTATGGAGGGTCTTACACTTTATGTCACATCCTACCGACACTATTTTAATACATACGACAAATACAAATAATTCTACCGACACTTTACATAATTAAAAAAAAAAGGAGGGGGGGGGGGGGGGGGGGGGCTCCCCTAGCCCCTTAAGGCATCCGCCAGTGCCGACGACCTTTGTTTGGCGTTCGTTTGTAGTTCTTCGTGTATAGTGGCCGGCTGTGCATTTAGGCCACTAGGAAGGGAATACAAATGAGGGAAGAAAGAATAAAGACGCATCTCAAAGTTCTTAAACACTCAAACTTGACTTGTTTATTTCATATGGGCGAAGGCCCTATTTATAGGCTCGAAGGAGCCGGTTACAATTATTGTTGCAATCGTATGATTGCAATACGACAAACATAAATTTACATTTTAGACCCCTAGACTACGGAGGGTCTTACACTTTATGTCACATCTTACCGACACTATTTTAATAAAAACGACAAATACAAATAATTCTACCGACACTTTTCATAATTAAAAATATAAAAATAATAATCTCTTCCACATTGAAAGGATAGGTGTCTTCAATAATGGCTTTTTATGTCATTGCTTGCGTCATTCTTATTATTTTTATATTTGTAATTATGAAAAGTGTCGGTAGAATTATTTGTATTTGTCGTTTGTGTCACACCCCGAAAACCGAAGGCGGAAATGTTTCCGGGGTTGACTCCACGTTGAGTATCAAATCCAATGCACATAGTAAGTAAAGTAAAACAACCATTACATTACATAAGAAAAGTTTTACAGTTGTTTCAAAAGTAAAGTTGTACAGTTGTGATACATAGTATATATATGAACAAAATGAAACGGGTCTTCTGAGTACTCCGTCTTTGGACAAAAAGGATCTTCGGGTACCTGTTCTAACGCTGACTTGAGAACACAAGCGGTTTAAAAATCAGCATAACGCTAGTGAGTTCATAAGCGGTTTTTGATTGTGAAATGTTCAAGTTTCCCTTCTGTTTCTAAAATGTTACGCACACCAAGAAAATCCAATATTTTCTTAAAAAGGATGGTTATCGTTTATCAACATGTAAAGTAAAGTTGTACACCAAAAACATATTTTCTCTTGTGAAAATGTACAGTTAGGTTATCTGGTTTGACATACTGTTCTGATTATGTACCAATGTATTCCTAGGAAAGTCCCATACTTTCCTGATTGTGTGTTACCAATTGAAAGATGTAAAGTTATCCGGTTTGTTACCCTTTTATGGTTATGTAAATGTTTCCCCGAGCAAAGTCCCATACTTTCCTGAATGTTGGTTATCAATGTAAAAGATGTATCTGTAAAACATGGTTATGTTCAATGTTTTCGCCAGGAAAGTCTCATACTTTCCTGAATGTTGGTTATCAATGTAAAAGATGTATTACGTTATTCATTATTACCATTGAGTAAATTTTTGTTATCCTAATTTCGAGTTCCATAACCATACAATAGACTAGATATGGCAATAAGTAGTCCACATCACCTTATGACTTTCGTCACCCTTGAACCATTTCGGTTCGGCTGTAGCTAGCAGCCATGTGTGGGGTAGTCAGCCCCATATAGATCTATACACTCAAGTCACGCTCTCTAAATCCCAGAGATTCTGGTTACGGGTGCAGTCCTCCACTGGCATATCTCTGTGGAGTGTTCGCTGAGGACGTGTCTCTAATCATACAGGATTAACAAATTTACTAGTAATAATATGATAATCCTCCGCTCGCGTATTTCCGTGGAATGTTACCGAGGACAAAACAGTACAATTTTTATGTTCAAATGTTCTAATGTCATGATTTTAACTGATAAAATGTGGAATCTATTTGTGAAATATATATAAAACATAACAGTTTAAAATCCATTTCACAAATATATGTTTACGTGATCTGCATGTTCAAACGGTTATCAGTTGTAGCAATCCATGTTAAAAGCATATAAAATGTGAAACACACACATGAAAACATGTTTTGAGTACAAGTAATCCCTTGTACTTTGCTTGTGTCCCCCCTAAAAACAGTGAAAAAAGTGAAAAGGGGTAGGGGTGTGAACTCACCAGACTCGGAAATGCGACGGTTTCGGACACTAGACGTTGGTTTGGGGCTTGATTACTCACGATGTCCCAATGTAAAATGTAATAATGCCCATATATATCTAATTAGATTTATAATCACTAATTATATGGAACATTACACTCCAACGAGGTTAAACACCTCAAAACGAGTGTTTGGAGTGACCCGGGTGACATCTACGGACGTGAAATGATGCGAGGGACTTGGGAAATAAGTTTACTCCTCAAGAGTAAACTCCCTAATGGATTTTTCGGCCATATACCCTAACACACATGAGTTCACAGCCGTGAACTCATGTTTGGGTAGTTTCGAGTGTTTAATGGCTTGTTTGGACATGGGGATTGTTGGAATGAATTTCTCAAATGCCTTGAAATGGATTAAATGAACTTATACCATTCTTAAGGGAGTTCATGACTGTAAACTTGGAGTTTACGGCCGTAAAATCTCCCATGTTCAAACCAAAATTAATTTGAGGTGCTTAGGACAATCACATGTGATTCTAGTTAATTTTCCAAGCCTTGATATCAATTTATGGCACCATTTAACACACATTTAGGAGTTTACGGCCCAGGAGCATGTTCTATGGCCGTAAACTCTCATATGTAAGGTTTTGTTATGTTTAAGGTCTCCAAACTATTTTTAGATGGTTCTAGGATTTACCACAAGGCTATTGGTTAAGTTACAATGCATTCTAACATGTAAAAGTGAGCTTACTCCCCATGTTTGAGGAGTTTACGGCCCAAGCACATACCTTGACCGTAAACTCTCATTTTTCCTTCAAAATTCAAGTTTAAGGTGTTCCAAGTCCAGGTTTGGAAGCCTCAAGGTTGTATCTAAGTCCCAACAATGATTTGGAAGGGTTAATTGGCTCTAAAACCCCATATTTGTGTGTTTACGGCCCAAGCATGTGCCTTGGCTGTAAACATTTGTTCCAGGTCCTAAAGCTCATTTTAAACATTAATTTGAAGGATAAAGAGGTTAGATAACAAGTTAGGAATGTTACCTCCTTGATTTGGAGCCTTAAATCTTTGATTTTGGACCTTAATCTAGACTGAGGAGAGAGGTTAGAGAGAGAGTAGTGAGATGAAGACAAAAGCTTCAAATGAAGGCTTAGAACGCTTTATATAGTGTCTAAGTTTTGGACACGGTGGAATTCTACCCGATACCGGCGTTAGGTGAGGCTTTTGGTCGCACCCGATTAAGTTGTCGTAACCCGATACGGTAAATTCTAAAAATGTTCCGATTACTAGAATGGGGTGTTAGAATGATTTCTAAATTCATTAGGACACCCATTAAGTCATATTAGATACGTATGAATTAATGACTTAATTAAATAACGAAATCGGCATCGGATTGAAAACGACGATTGGTTGATTAAATTGAATTACAAAAAAGAGTTACAAGAAATGATACGGAATTTCGGGTTGTTACATTATCCCTCCGTTAGAGGGAATTTCGTCCCGAAATTCAAAGTTAAAACACGAGACAAGATACAAATCATGGATCTGGAAAGAGTTGTGGATACTTCTGTTTCATTGAGTCTTCCTGCTCCCAAGTGAATTCCGGTCCTTGCTTGGTATTCCAGTGAACCTTCACTAACGGGATGCGACTTTGCTTTGTACGTTTGACTTCTCGATCCATGATTTCGATCGGTTCCTCCACAAAGTTGAGGTTTTCATTGATCTCGATATCATCTATGGGAATCATTAGGGTTTCATCGGATAGGCACTTTTTGAGATTGGAGACATCGAAGATAGGATGAATGTTACTGAGTTCATGAGGTAAACAAAGTTTATAGGCTACCAGACCGACCCTGCTGAGGATCTCGAAGGGTCCAATGTACCTAGGGTTAAGTTTCCCACGTTTACCAAAACGTACAGTGCCTTTCCAGGGCGAGACTTTCAACAGGACACGGTCTCCAACCTGGAATTCTAGAGGTTTCCGACGGTTGTCAGCGTAACTCTTTTGGAGATCTCGTGAAGCTTTCAATCGGTCTTGGATTTGGATGATCTTTTCGGTGGTTTCACGGATGATTTTAGGACCAGTGAGAGCACTGTCGGGGACTCGACTCTTGGCTAACTGTGTATCCCCCACTTCGGCCCAGCACAGAGGGGATCTGCACTTACAACTGTATAGGGCTTCAAACAGAGCAGTCCTGATGCTGGTGTGGTAACTGTTGCTGTATGAGAATTCGATCAAAGATAGATGTGTGTCCCAGGACTTTCCAAAGTTAATGACACATGCCCTAAGCATGTCCTCCAGGGTTTGGATTGTTCTTTCACTCTGTCTATCGGTCTGAGGATAATACGCCGTGCTCATATCTAGTTTGGTTCCAAGGGCTTTCTGAAGGGACTGCCAGAATCTGGAGGTAAACCTGCTATCTCGATCAGAGATAATAGATGCAGGTACACCGTGCAGTCGGACTACCTCCTGGACGTAGATTCGAGCGAGTCTTTACATCTTGTACGAAGTGAGTGGATTTTGTAAACAATCGACAATTACCCAAATGGTATCATACCCACTAGGACACTTGGTTAGTTTGGTGATGAAATCCATGGTAATCATCTCCCATTTCCATTTGGGCATCTCGGGCTGTTGGAGCAGACCCGAGGGTTTCTGGTGCTCAACTTTGACTTTGGTGCAAGTCAGACACTTGCCCACGAACGTAGCTATCTCAGCTTTCATGTTTGGCCATCAATATTGTTTCTTGAGATCCAGGTACTGTTGGATTAGTGTCTAAGTCCATAACTATTTTGGTTTGTACTTGACCCGATGGTGCATGGTCCTTTTGGGTTGCCATCACCAAAGCAACTTGATTGGAGAAATAAATAGAGAGAGAGGTTATTATGATTTATTAATATGTTATAAGAATAATATATTAAAGGAGAAATCATATTTGTTTAATTAATATTGGTCAATAATTAATTAGGAATTAATTTTGTGATCAAGGGAAATTAATTAAACTAGAGGGGCTGATTTGTAATTATGTGATAGTTACAAAATAAGTTAAGGATTATCTTAAATATAGGGTGAACGAATATAATGAGATAATGCCTTAGAATTCGACTAGGATAAGGGTTTCTAAGACTTATCATATGGTTACTTGGTGGGCAAGCAACTAGATAAGGATAAGGACTAAAACCCTAATCTTTACACCTATATAAACCCCCTAAGGCTCATGAATTCGTGTAAGCCTTCCCAAGAAGTCCTAAGGACAAATTCCTACCTCTCTCCTCTCTCTTTATACCTTCTCCATTTGCTCTTGGTGTTTGTAAGCCATTAGAGGAGTGACACTTGTGACTCTAAGCCTTCCAAAGTCAATACAAGGAGATTTGGGATTGTTATTGCTACATAACAATCAAGGTAATATCTTAAACCTAATTATATGTTAATATGATTACTTGAATGCTAGAATTAGGGTTTATAGTCTTGGATTCAAATCATGTACAATAGAGAAACCTAGATCCAAGATTTAGGGTTTGTATGAGCACGTAGGATGTCTTATGACCAAAACCCATCAGTGGTATCAGAGCCTAGGATGGTTTCAATTGTATTGATGCATTGTATATCTGAAAAATTCGATTTTTGTTGTTCTATAGGCTGGACTCGCTGAGTCCATAGCTGAACTCGCCGAGTCCAGGGTGACTTGACGAGTCCAGGCTTGACTCAACGAGTCAACTCGTCAGATAGTGTTTATCTCGGGATTTCTTGCTGTTTTTGCATATGGATAGTTACCTTATCATGTTAGATCAATATTAATCCGATTATATGATATATTTGACTATATTTTTGATCTAATTGAAGATATTTATCAATTAATAAGATAATTGTTTCCTTATAAGATAATTGATTAATTATTTTGAGTAAATTGATAAATTGTTTTGCAAGAAATCATTAAACAAATCAAATATGGATAATTATGTAATTAAATGTTAGTTTAGATTATTTGTTATTTGATCCTTGTTGTTATGAAAAGTTTCATATTTTCCCCTTTAGGTTTTATAGTTTAAATTTTAACCCAAAAGTTTTGAAGTTTTGAAATTTAAATAGTTAAAACCCTAATGTTTTGAAAAATGTTTCAAAACTTGCCTCAAGTTTTGGAATTTAAAAGTTGATTAAAAGTTGATTAGGAATGTTAAATTCTAAAACCCTAGTAATGTTTTGAAAAGTTAAAATCACTCCCTTATGGTTTTATTAATTAATTAAGTTGTATAATTAAAAGAAGTTTAATAAATCCATAAAAGTTTAGGTTTACAATTTAATTGAATTAAAGGTATAATTGTTAAATTTGATCACCAAACATTTTAAAAGTGTAAAATGCACCCTATACTATATATAACATTAAAAGTCTAACATTATATATGTGTATGAGTAAAAGTCAGTCTTACCATTAGTAGGCCCCATTCACAAAGCTGGTCTATAAGGGTTGTTTAAGGAAATTGTCTATAAAATGGCGATTGAATGGGTATCCACTCTTACCCACCGCACTTTTGACTAGTGGAGGGTCGTTAGCCGAACGGGTAGGATAGGACGAAACCTTCCATTATAAGTATAATGAAATACAAAAGTAACTAAATGTTTTTACAAATTCCCAATGTTAGTTACTTAGGCAAAGTGAATTGATGCAATTCCATGAAATTACACTTTGTGCCCTTGCGAAGACGTTAGTGGAATGTGTGTGGTTTACCGGCACACTAAATGGTTCTAAGCAAAGGTAGCAAAGGGTGACTCAATGTTTGTCATAGTTCGGTGGAGCGTGTGTGGTTTACCGGAACATCGAATAGGTGACTGTAACATGTGAGGGCACCATGTAAGTTTGCATGGTTATTCACACCCACTTTGTGATCCTCGGCATCCCAGTCACAAACAAGAGGGGCATATCGAGATTTAAACATGCCATTGAAATGTTCCCTGAATCTCAAAGGATCTAGGAGTTTTCATAGATTTAAATCTTAAATTTCTTTTTCGTTTTTCATGGTGGAAATTAGTGAATCGTCATTCACTTACCTTCAAATATTCTGCAACTAGATTACAGCATCCCTCTTCTAGGTTGTAGCGTATTGTGTTGGGTCCTAGCCTTAGTATCTCATTTGGGTGATTTACTAAGGACTCAATCAATCAATCAACTAACTTGAATTTTTTTCTCCCGTTTTGTATATGTCAAAGTTCGACAACTATGGTCTTCCCAAATCCCGTGGAACAAGCATTCCACATGAAGATGATATTCCACGATTCGATCGAGGAACAAGAAATCATGCTTCACTTCTTCCTCCTCCTCCTCCAATTATTCTCCCTAACCCACAAGATTGTAAAATTGAAAGGTTCAATATCACTCAAGCCCTTTTGGCAAGTAAACATAAAGAAGGAAAGTTGGTGTGTGCACACATCTTAGGGATGAAGTCACACATTGATAAGTTAAGAATGATGGGATCCGTTGTCGGTGAAGAGATGGCTGTTGATTGGGTTCTTCAGTCACTTCCTAACTCGTATAGTGAGTTCATAAGAGAGTACTATATGATGAACCACGACGTGACCCTTATTGATCTCACCTATATGCTTATTGCTACTGAATCAGCAATGGTTTGGTGCAATAGAAAAAGCAAAGTTGATTGGTGAATCTTCCTTCAAGACCTCTATGGATATAGACAATGGCAATGAAAGACATGCAATGATCGAAAAGATTGATCATAAGAGAAAGGCGATGTTTGAAGTAGTTCCATGTGTTGTTCCTAAAGAGTTAATTTGCTTTTATTGCCAAGAGAAGGGGCACTGGAGACGAAGTTGCCCTATTTACCTAAGAGATCTAAGAGATGGGAGAGTCAAAAGTATGACTACGCTTCAGGTAAAATCCACTATCTAACTCTGTTAAGTTCCTATTCATTGATTCTTAATACATGATGTGATAAGATTGCATTTGAATGTTTTGCAGGAACGGTGAAAAGAAAGGAAGCTTGATAAGAGAGCAAGATGAATTTAATCACAAGACATGGACCTCGATCGCATGGACTTGAAGATTGGATTTTGAGCTTAGATAGTTATGATAGAAATTTTCCTTTCACATAGTTTTCAATAGATTTTGCATTGTAAGGACAAATGTTTTCCCGCTGCTTTTATAAATAAAATAAATTTTGACTTATTTGTTTACTTCCTTGCAATGAAATCATTATGAAAATTGATGTTTGCGTATTTCTACCATGAATGGATATGATTCTTAGTTATCTTATTTATGGAAATGTCGAGAATTTACCAAATAGGGAGAGTTTCTCATCGCCCAAAGTTTCAATTGGACTGAAATTTGGAATCACGCAACTTGGTTGCATGATGAATGAGAAATTTCATATTTGGAAATTAAACAAATTCATTGAAAAAGTATCAAGTGAAGGACTAGGGGATCGAGTACACAAAGTTGTGTGTTGATCAAGTTCACCATAAGAGTAACAAAGATATTCGTCATGATTTACTAAAGGCTTAGTAAATATGATTACACTTACAAGATTAAGTATAATTCGGAATTGATTAAAAGGTTTAAATCAATAGCAAAATGAATAAGAATCAAGTAGGCAGAAAGATAAAAGTTTCTCCATTCTAAGAAGAAGGGAGAGTACCTTTTATGCTTTATGATAGGTCTTTATGATTACGAACCATATCTCAATTGATACTCTAAGTGAGTCTTAGTACAATTGCATGTCTAAGTAGAGGAATCAATAATTGAAGAAATGGTTAAATCAAGAAGTCAATCATACTTCGTTCCAATAACAAGTCTTAAAGTTAAGATTGTGACAATGAGTGACAAGTATTAAGAAGGTTTATAACATTCATCAAATGTGGAAAGTTGTGATATCTTGGATAAGACAAAGGCCAACTAGGACCAATTTATGAAGTGTTTTGATAAAAGCTACACTAACTCTTGAATATTTGGTTGTCAAGAAATGTTTATTGACAAGAGAATCTTATATGTCAAGGAGTAAGTGGGAGTCTTAATGGTCTTGAAAGGGTTCAAGAACAAATCAAATAAACCTTATCGATCATCACTAGCACACGAGTTGAGGTTTACATCCTATCGTGTTGACAATATTTTGATTCTGTGTTGTTTCCAATTGAGTTAATTATGCATGTGAGTTCTATGAGTTCTCATTTTGAACGCATAAAAGGCAAGGCACCTTGATCAATGAAAGGTACATTGATAGGAAAAAGGTGAGATGCTTAACTACTTGGAAGACGTGGTGGGAAGTTGTGCTACCATAAGGCAAGAAATCAAGATTAAGAAAGTTCGGTCCATATGAGTTTGAATTTGTCGTAAACTTTGGTTTTAACAAATTCACATGGATAGAAACACATACACCGTTTAAATCTAAGTGTCATAAGATATCCTTCTTCATGAAAATGATTGTGAGGAATGCTTTCACTAAGAAAGATTTTAAGAAGATAGTGATTGTAAAATTGCATTCTCGAATTCGATCATGGTTACGGTATCCCTTTCCATAATTTGAATTGTGAGGTTTGGCAATTAGTCATAATTGTTTAGACACACATATGAACTCTCAAAGGCAAAGGTGTATAAGCTTAAGAGGCCTTGATAAAAGATTATCAAAACATTAAGTATTAGAAACATGGACTTAAGAAATTCAATAAGTATTGATTTTTGAAAGTCAAGATGTTTATGAATACATGTCGAAGCTAGTGGGAGCATAAGTGTTATGTTTTATAATAATCATCATGATAGTGGGAGCATAAATGTTATGATTGTATGATTATTAAGGCACATATTGCAAAGTTGGCAATATTAATTATAGAAAACAAGAGTCATACTTTGCAAAGTTGTAAGAGTCGAAAGGTTGTTTTGCTATAATTAAGGGAGAGAATATTATGCTTCATTTCAAATCTAAAGGATTAGGTTGAGAAATGTTAATAAACTTAGTCAAGGGTACATAGTGTGTTCTTAAAATTTCGATTATGATTACGGCATTCCTCTTCACAATTCGAATTTTGAGAACATAACAAATAAAACATTATGCATCATGTCCCATACGCTTCGGGTATAGGATCGATTGCAAATGCTTTAATGTTTGACCATTCTAAAATTTTCCAAATGTCTAGCGCATTTAGAGGGAAAAGGGACTAGAATCGGTTTTGACTAAAATAATTAAACAACTATCAAAGGACAATCCAAAGTTCGACGAGGATTGGGTGCTTGTGAGTAGTTAGAAGCATGGTATTGAATGGACCATATCGACATTATTATGAATAGATAAGATTCTATTAAGAATAAGTTGTCATATGAAAAATATGGAAGCGTGTCCATATTGGGAATTGATTGAAAATCTATCTCTAGATTAGAAACCTTTATGCAAAAGGATGTTCAAAGGAATGTACTTTGAGTGAGAGACATCGTATCTAAGGAATTGTCTTGTAACAATATCCGATAGAGGACTTTGTAATGTCATTGGCAATAGTCTTTGTGACTTTTGTGCAGTGACATTACCAAAGAATCATTGCATAAAATGTTAGAATCTAGCGTATTCTATAAATAACAGGAATTTGATATTCTTTCACTTATGAAAAAGGATTCGGAGTTGTGAAATGAGAATGATTGGAAATGTGTTCAATGTGATCTATTTCACAAAGTAACAACCATAGGTAAACATTGTGTGCATGCTGGGAGCATGGGACAAGTGTAATAATTCAAGTAAGAAGTTGATTACCCGAAACGACAAATAATGAGTAATCGATATGGTGATAAATAAAAGGCATTTTATTTATACTTAAAGGGTTAAGGCCATATGGGATTAGTATTATTCTTGTGTTTCACTTTGAATGTTTTGACTTCCAGAATAATTGAGTTTATTAAGAATAATCGAATTATTCAAACGGGCCACAGTCGTTCATATGTTGGAAGTAGGTATGAATGAAGACTGTCGTGAATTGGTGTGTGGATTGTCTAAAAGAGTATTAGACATAAGCAAATGTTTGCTACAACATTCATGAGTGCTGATGAATATGAATTTGAGCATTGGATTAAACCCACGCTCGCTTGGATCACTCCATGAATTGTATCACAAGCGATTGGTGAGACGATAACATCTTATATTCTTGAAACCGAGATGTGTGAGTTGTATCTTTCAAATCGGTTGCACATTGATAATATGTAAACGCACTAGTAACTTGGTGTTATAAAACATATTGTTGTGTGTGATTTGGTTAGTAAGTGCAAGCAAGCATTGTATCAAAGTTTATCCGTTCCTTTTATCCAAAGAAGGATAAAAGCGATATCTTTTGGGCCCCTCGATGGTTTAGTGATGACAAACGTAAATGCTCGGCCGGGCTAGGGCTAATTTGATTTGTTCAATTAGTCAGACATCATAAATCTGGAATCGAGGAATGGTACAAAGAGAATGATGAGAAATCATATCTCATACGATATCTAGAATGGAGGAATATATGATCCCTTATCTAAGGACACGCGTATCTGTTAGGATTAGAGTTGACAGCGGCTTTGGAAAGCTACGATTGCAGATCAGGATCTGATGTCATACACAGAATAGTTATTAGAGTTATCCAAGTGGGAGACTATTGTATTAGTGTCTATGTCCATAACTATTTTGGTTTGTACTTGACCCGATGGTGCATGGTCCTTTTGGGTTGCCTTCACCAAAGCAACTTGATTGGAGAAATAAATAGAGAGAGAGGTTATTATGATTTATTAATATGTTATAAGAATAATATATTAAAGGAGAAATCATATTTGTTTAATTAATATTGGTCAATAATTAATTAGGAATTAATTTTGTGATCAAGTGTAATTAATTAAACTAGAAGGGCTGATTTTTAATTATGTGATAGTTACAAAATAAGGTAAGGATTATCTTAAATATAGGGTGAACGAATTTAAGGAGATAATGCCTTAGAATTCGACTAGGATAAGGGTTTCTAAGACTTATCATATGGTTACTTGGTGGGCAAGCAACTAGATAAGGATAAGGACTAAAACCCTAATCTTTACACCTATATAAACCCCCTAAGGCTCATGAATTCGTGTAAGCCTTCCCAAGAAGTCCTAAGGACGAATTCCTGCCCCTCTCCTCTCTCTTTATACCTTCTCCATTTTCTCTTGGTGTTTGTAAGCCATTAGAGGAGTGACACTTGTGACTCTAAGCCTTCCAAAGTCAATACAAGGAGATTTGGGATTGTTATTGCTACATAACAATCAAGGTAATATCTTAAACCTAATTATAAGTTAATATGATTACTTGAATGCTAGAATTAGGGTTTATAGTCTTGGATTCAAAGCATGTACAATAGAGAAACCTAGATCCAAGCTTTAGGGTTTGTATGAGCACATAGGATGTCTTATGACCAAAACCCATCAGGTACATCTTGTCAGAACCCGGGTGAACAGAGTATTTGGTTTTGTGTGCCTCCTCCATGACAATTTCCCTGAATCCTCCGGACTTTGGAACCCAGATCCGATCCATTAAACAATAGACTCCGTAACCTCTGATCTCAAGTTTCTTATCCATTCCCCTCAAAGGTTCGATCGATACGTTCTCGGGTTTGAGGGCTTCTAACTGGGCTTCTCAGATTTGCATGGGTAAGTTGGAATGGATACTCATCGTCTGGTTCTTCACTTTGTGGCCTTCACTCTCCTTTCGGCTAAGGGCATCTGCTACCACATTGGCCTTGCCGGGATGGTAACAGATTTCACACTCATAATCACTGAGTAGTTCTACCCATCGCCGTTGCTTCATGTTCAAGTCTTTCTAATCAAAGATGTGTTGCAGGCTCTTGTGATCAGTGAAGACCGTGCACTTGGTTCCGTAGAGATAATGTCTCCAAATCTTCAATGCAAAGACTACGGCACCAAGTTCCAAGTCATGTGTGGTATAGTTGACCTCGTGTGCTTTCAACTATCTTGAGGCATAAGCAATCACTTTTCCTCTTTGCATAAGCACAGAACCTAAACCTTGATTAGACGCATCGCAGTAGACAACGAAGTCCTCTGTCCCTTCGGGTAGGGACAGAACAGGTGCGCTGCATAAGGCTCTCTTCAACGTTTGGAATGTAGTTTCTTTTTTATCACTCCAACAAAAGGGTACACCTTTCTGTGTTAGAGTGGTTAAGGGTTTAGCGATTTTGGAAAAATTCTGGATGAATCTCCGATAATAGCCGGCGAGACCCAAGAATTGACGGATTTCTATGGGTGTCTTCGGTGCCGACCAATTCTCTATCGCTTTAATCTTGGAAGGATCCACGTGAATACCCTCCTCGCTTACCACGTGACTGGGGAAAGTTAGCTTCCATATCCAGAATTCACACTTGGAGAATTTCGCGTATAGCCTCTCAGATCTAAGGGTCTCCAACACTAACCTCAAGTGTTGTTTGTGGTCTTCTTTTCTCCTTGAGTAGACGAGGATGTCGTCAATGAATACGATGATGAACTTGTCTAAGAAGGGACGGCACACCCGGTTCATCAGGTCCATGAACACAGCTGGTGCATTGGTTAAACCAAAGGGCATCCTTACGAACTCGTAGTGTCCATACTGAGTCCTAAAAGTTGTTTTGGAAACATCACTCTCCTGAACTCGTAACTGATGGTACCCTGACCGAAGGTCTATATTTGAGAAGTAGCTGGCTCCCTGGAGTTGATCGAAGAGGTCATCTATTCGCGGAAGAGGATATCGGTTCTTAACGGTCAACTTGTTCAGCTCACAGTAGTCGATACGCATCCGAAAGGATCCATCTTTCTTCTTAACAAACAATACCGGAGCTCCCCAGGGTGAGGAACTCGGTCTAATGAATCCTTTACTGAGCAACTCATTGAGTTTACTGGATAACTCCTGCATTTTTTCTGGAGCTAAGCGATACAGAGACTTCGCTACGGGAGTAGCTCTAGGAATTAGGTCAATACGAAACTCGACCTGACGCTCAGGAGGAATTCCTGGAAGCTCTTCGGGAAATACATCAGGAAAGTTACAGACTTCGGGGATGCTCGCGAGGTCTTTAACTTCTTGTTTCTCGTTGATCACATGGGCTAAGAATGCAACGCACTCCTTTCGTAGGAGCTTTTGAGCTTTGATGCAGGAAATGATACGAAGATTGGAACTGGATTTATCGCCATAGATTACGAGAGTCTGTCCTGAAGGAAGGTTGAGATGGATGGCTTTTTCGTAACAAAGGATATCAGCATGATTGGGACTCAACCAATCCATGCCAATGATAACATCAAAGCTCTTAATGGAAACTAGCATGAGATCTATAGGAAATGAGTGGTCATTCAGGGTAAGGGTACAACCTATGAATATATCGCTAGCGCTTTCTTTCTCACCGTTGGGGATTGTGTTTTAGGTTATGCTTGAATGCATGACTAACAAAACTCCTTTCAACACCCGAATTGAAAAGAATACTAGCATAAGAGTTGTCGAGAAGGAATGTACCCGAAACAACAATGGGATCGGCGATTGCTTCCTCCTGTACCATGGTTAGAACCCTTCTGGTGTTATCAGCAGTTGACTTCTTGGGGCAGTTCCTTTTAAAGTGACCAAACTCTCCACAGTTGTAGCCAGCTTGACTAACGTCTGCTCCAGATGATTGGTTGGCCGATTGGGCTGGAGTTTTGCAGAACCGAACTGTGTGCCCCTTCTTACCACAGTTGGTACAGGATAGTTCTCGGCAGGGTCCAGGGTTGTGATGGTATTTGCACTTGTCACACAAAGGGAGATTACCAGCATATCTGTTGGTAGGAGATGGAGTTATGGATCCCACAACAGAAGTAGCAGCAAAGGGGGTAGTAGCAGCATGGACTGCTACGGTCTGTTGTTTCTTGGAAGATCCTTAGGAAGATTGACCCTTCTTCTTCTTAAAGAACTTTCTCTTCTCACCACTCCTTTGAGTCAGCTCAGGAGTGGTAGTGGTTTCCTCAACATTATTGCTATGATCAATCAGGGTTTGGGCTAATGTCTTGGCACTATCATAGGTATCCGGACGAGCATACAAGACATGACCCTATGTCGGTTGGGTTAACCCCCAAATGACCCTTTCGATCTTTTTGCTTTCAGGAGTGACTAATCCCGGGCAGAGAAGTGCGAGATCATCGAATCGGGAAGTGTATGCAGCAATGTCGGAACATTTCATCTTCAGGTTCCAGAGCTCGTGCTCTAGTTTCTGCATTTCACCACGGGGACAATATTCAGCAATGAGGAGTTCTTTCATGGCTTCCCAGCCCATAGCATTGGCCACAGGTAGGGTCAGAGATTTGACTCGGCCATTCCACCAAGTCAAGGCTTTATCAATGAAGGTACATGCTACGAACTTAACCTTATCAGATTACGCACAGGCATAGATTTTGAAGATGGATTCGATTTTCTCGAACCATCGGGACAAGGAAATGACACCTCCAGTGCCATTGAAGGATGTTGGTTTCGCATTCATGAAATCCTTATAGGAACCCTCCTTTCGGTGTCCCTGATTATTTTCTTGGCTTTGGAGTTGGGGACCACCTCCTGAGCTACCAGGGTTTACTTGTGACATAGCTGCTACCATTGCAGCAGTTAGAACTATCTGAAGCAATGCAAGATCAAATTGAGGAGGAGGTGGTGGCGAAGAAGGATTGTTGTTGTTCTTTGAGCTGGGTCTCTTTCTGGGAGGCATCTTAATCTAATAAGATCAAGAAAGAGAGAGGATGGTAAGTCCTCTACATTGAATCGATAGATATGGCAGTTATATGTTCCGAATGAGCGATAAAGCAGGAAAGAGTTATCAAAACAGATAATTTATCGCTAAGAATGATTACAAAACACCACTCGAATGAGGATTTATACAGGGGATTGGCTCGAGAAATACTCCCATAGTATTTCATGAATTACTTACGACACTGGTTCGATGTTTGGGATATTAGGGTAAGTTTTAAGCATGCCGCACACCACAGTCACTCCCAAGCACATGTTGGCCGTGTCTCGAATGAATATAGTTGGCCAGGCTATATTGACCCTAGACACGACTACATAACTGCCCAAGTTTAACCGCAGCGTACAACACCCAGTTACTTATGTTCTGTTCTACTTGTAGTTACGGATCACGATGGTTCGGTATACTTGTATACTTTTGAAAATATTTGTAGTTTGAAGATACTTTTAATTCAGAGCACTTAGGGCCTTTAGTGTTTATAGTTTTATACAATGTAAGGTTTGGTATACTTCATTCACTATAAACAAGGGCTCTAATACCAATCTATCACACCCCGAAAACCGAAGGCGGAAACGTTTCCGGGGTTGACTCCACGTTGAGTATCAAATCCAATGCACATAGTAAGTAAAGTAAAACAACCATTACATTACATAAGAAAAGTTTTACAGTTGTTTCAAAAGTAAAGTTGTACAGTTGTGATACATAGTATATATATGAACAAAATGAAACGGGTCTTCTGAGTACTCCGTCTTTGGACAAAAAGGATCTTCGGGTACTTGTTCTAACGCTGACTTGAGAACACAAGCGGTTTAAAAATCAGCATAACGCTAGTGAGTTCATAAGCGGTTTTTGATTGTGAAATGTTCAAGTTTCCCTTCTGTTTCTAAAATGTTACGCACACCAAGAAAATCCAATATTTTCTTAAAAAGGATGGTTATCGTTTATCAACATGTAAAGTAAAGTTGTACACCAAAAACATATTTTCTCTTGTGAAAATGTACAGTTAGGTTATCTGGTTTGACATACTGTTCTGATTATGTACCAATGTATTCCTAGGAAAGTCCCATACTTTCCTGATTGTGTGTTACCAATTGAAAGATGTAAAGTTATCCGGTTTGTTACCCTTTTATGGTTATGTAAACGTTTCCCCCGGAAAGTCCTATACATTCCTGAATGTTGGTTATCAATGTAAAAGATGTATCTGTAAAACGTGGTTATGTTCAATGTTTTCCCCAGGAAAGTCCCATACTTTCCTAAATGTTGGTTATCAATGTAAAAGATGTATTACGTTATTCATTATTACCATTGAGTAAATTTTTGTTATCCTAATTGCGAGTTCCATAACCATACAATAGACTAGATATGGCAATAAGTAGTCCACATCACCTTATGACTTTCGTCACCCTTGAACCATTTCAGTTCGGCTGTAGCTAGCAGCCAGGTGTGGGGTAGTCAGCCCCGTATAGGTCTATACACTCAAGTTACACTCTCTAAATCCCAGAGATTCTGGTTACGTGTGCAGTCCTCCATTCGCGTATCTTTGTGGATTGTTCGCCGAGGACGTGTCTCCAATCATACAGGATTAACAAATTTACTAGTAGTAATATGATAGTCCTCCACTCGCGTATTTCCGTGGAGTGTTACCAAGGACAAAACAGTACAGGTTTTATGTTCAAATGTTCTAATGTCATGCTTTTAACTGATAAAATGTGGAAAACTATTTGTGAAATATATATAAAACATAACAGTTTAAAATCCATTTCACAAATATATGTTTACGTGATCTGCATGTTCAAACGGTTATCAGTTGTAGCAATCCGTGTTAAAAGCATATAAAATGTGAAACACACACATGAAAACATGTTTTGAGTACAAGCAATCCCTTGTACTTTGCTTGTGTTCCCCCCTGAAAACAGTGAAAACGGTGAAAAAGGGTAGGGGTATGAACTCACCAGACTCGGAAATGCGACGGTTTCGGACACTAGACGTTGGTTCGTGGCTTGATTACTCGCGATGTCCCTATGTAAAATGTAATAATGTCCATACATATCTAATTAGATTTACAATCACTAATTATATGGAACATTACACTCCAACGACGTTAAACACCTCAAAACGAGCGTTTGGAGTGACCCGTGTGACATCTACGGACGTGAAATGATGCGAGGGACTTGGGAAATGAGTTTACTCCTCAATAGTAAACTCCCTAATGGAGTTTTCGGCCATATACCCTAACACACATGATTTCACGGGCGTGAACTCATGTTTAGGTAGTTTCGAGTGTTTAATGGCTTGTTTGGACATGGGGATTATTGGAATGAATTTCTCAAATGCCTTGGAATGGATTAAATGAACTTATACCATTTTTAAGGGAGTTCACGGCTGTAAACTTGGAGTTTACGGCCGTAAACTCTCCCATGCTCAAACCAAAATTAATTTGAGGTGCTTAGGACAATCACATGTGATTCTAGTTAATTTTCCAAGCCTTGATATGAATTTAGGGCACCATTTAACACACATTTAGGAGTTTACAGCCCAGGAGCATATTCTATGGCCGTAAACTCTCATATGTAATCTTTTGTTATGTTTAAGGTCTCCAAACTTTTTTTAGATGGTTCTAGGATTTACCACAAGGCTATTGGTTAAGTTACAAGGCATTCTAACATGTAAAAGTGAGTTTACTCCCCATGTTTGAGGAGTTTACGGCCCAAGCACATACCTTGGCTGTAAACTCTCATTTGTCCTTCATAATTCAAGTTTAAGGTGTTCCAAGTCCAGGTTTGTAAGCCTCAAGGTCGTATGTAAGTCCCAACAATGATTTGGAAAGGTTAATTGGCTCTAAAACCCCATATTTATGTGTTTACGGCCCAAGCATGTGCCTTGGCTGTAAACACTTCTTCCAGGTCCTAAATCTCATTTTATACTCTAACGACCAAAATTTCGAAACAATTAAAACTTCTCAAAAACAACCCATTTTAATAATGTTGTTACAAAAAGGTTTTCAATACATTATTTAACAGAGTATTTTCCAGGTCCATTTCATAAAAACCAACGCGAGGAATGGTACGATCACGCCTTTGCCTTGCCACAGACTCCTGAGAACCTGAAAACATAAAAACCACAACTGTAAGTCCGAAAGCTTAGTGAGATACCTCCAAAATACCAACCACATATACGCCCTTCCAGGCCACAACCTTCCGGTCCAAAACATATCGCCTTTCGGCCCATAGCGTAATGCCTTCCGGCCCATAACACATAGCCTTCCGGCCCATATCATATCGCCTTCCGGCCCGCAACATAAAAGTATACATATCATGATAGAACATAAAACAACCATGCACATAACATGTAATCATATAACAGTTCACAGTTAGCAAATCGATCAACAGATCACATAACATATCATTACTCTAACCAAGATACCAGCCTAGCCGATCACTAGCATAACATCACCCTACGACTCAGCCAACATACTAATTATGCACGTACGCCTTTCCAGGCCATGACCTTCCGGTCCGCATCGTATTGCCTTTCGGCCCACACACATGTAATGCCTTCCGGCCCATAACGTAACGCCTTCCGGCCCATTTCCGCAATATCATACAACAGACAATTACTCGGATTTCCATCCGATAAAAAGGGTCGGCCTTGGTGCCTTAAACCCTATAGACATAGTGAGGATAACTCACCTTGAAACTGCCGACTGAACAGATAACCCGAACTGCTCTGATCCCTGATACGATCTCCACCACTGGACAGCCACCAATGCACTGAACTCAAAACCATAACCAAAAATTAGCAAAATACCCCTGGAGACCACTGGTCAACCCTTGGTCAAAGACTGGGTCAAAGTCAACCCCTGACTGACCCCACTCGCCGAGTCAACCCTATGACTCGCCGAGTTCCCAACTCAAAACTTCACTCAATCCGCGACCTAACTCGCTGAGTCACCCCGAGACTCGCCGAGTCCAACAACTCTGAGTCCATTCGCACATAACTCATCGAGTCATCCCTTGACTCGCCGATTCTTCAACTCAACCAGAAGATATTGGGAATCTTCGACAAGACTCGCCGAGTTCAAGAACAGACTCGCCGAGTCTAAGGCTATCTTCAACCTACTCGCCGAGTTGTTCATCCAACTCGTCGAGTTCCAGACCATCTTCATCCAACTCGCCGAGTTGTTCTTCCAACTCGTCGAGTCTCAGATCGTCTTCAAGCAACTCGTCGAGTCCTCCCATGTGACTCGCCGAGTACCACCGGTCTGAATCCAAACAGAAGCGTTCCAGACCATGCAATTGATCCAAAACATAGATCTAGCCTCCTACAACTCATCCATCACGTAAAGTGGCAATCTTTACGTGAATCCAAAGAGATCTATGCATTTTGCACATTAGGGCCAAGGTTTGGGACAAGATAGCTTCATCCAACACTCAACACAGGGACTTTCTTGCATTCTAACCCTCCTCCATTCCAGATCTGAGGTAGCAACCTCAGATCCAACCTTTAGACTCCAAAATAACCCAAGATAAGTTTCCCCCTAAACCCCAAAATGAAGAGACAAGACAATAGCAGCTCAAGAACGAGATTTTACCTTCAAAGAGTGCCCTAAACTGCAAGGAAACTCGAATCCAAGCAAAACCCCTTGCTCCACACCTTCAAACTTCCAAACTTTCTCGATCAATTACTTCTCCAAGCTCTAATCCACTCAACCATGGTGCTTCTCCACGATTTTTGGGTTTCAAGGACTGAAAGGGGTGATAAAGAGGCTGGGAAGGAAACATAATGCTCTTTATATAGGGCTCAACCCCGAGAATTAGGTTTTTCTCCACTCAGCGCCTACTCGCCGAGTCCATCTCACTGACTCGCCGAGTCGGCTATTCAACACGCGACCAAGTCGCGACTCTACTCGCCGAGTCCATCCATGGACTCGACGAGTCACTCTTTCCCAAATTACACTTTTAGCCCTTCCACACAACTCTTGCTATTTCGGGATGTTACAATTCTCCCCCATTTAAATTAGGCTTCGCCCCCGAAGCCTACAACAATATATCTCCAAAGATGTTCCCACAACACGCCATCTGACCTTAACCGGACCAGGTCCCACAAGGCATACCCGTCGAAACTCGAACACACTTTCCCTTCCTTTACGGTGTCCTGACCACCATCTCGAACCGGGCACCGACTGTACCCTCTGATAATCACACTCAATACCCGAGAATTACCCAAGATGCATTACTGCCCCAATTCTCAATAATCACTCGACCCATAAGGGTTAGAAAACTTTGAACCGTCGGATCCCCGATCCGAATCCCACTTTATCCAATCCGGGACGACTGAGAGACCCATTCTCAATCTCAGAGCAACTCCCACGAGTTCTCCCCTTGCAACCGCATACACATGCTGAACTTGTCCTAACACCCTCAGGTTGGGAAAACCTGATACACTGATAATATCCTCAAACATCCCCCGGATAAGCCACTAATACATACCCCATACCCTGATCAAAATCACACTGAGAGTTCAAGACTCTCTCCCTGCATCCTTTCCGAGCCTCTTGGCTCTACACCTGCGGAATTCCCTTCGCAACCTCAATAGGCATCCAAACCGGATAAGCTCCTATTCCATTGCCGTAAACATGCTGCTCAAACCATACTCGAAGTACTCGATTCATAACTCTGCTCTGCCATTTTTACTTCCGTGAACTTGCACTCCCTCTCGGAGTTACACCTCCCTCTCTATTCCTTTACCAAGGAAACCACTCGACCACATTGTCACTCCGACAAGTGCCACGGTGCTCGCCCAACGCTACACCACCCTCTCATAGCGTATCCGCTATCCATCCAACACACATATTATGACTCTCATCGCAGGGGACCCTCAAGCCCATGCACTATCTCAACTCACCAAGATCACTACCCGGGGCCAGACCTTCTAATGCAAACACACTGCGACATACCCAATCCATATCCTCAAACTGATCCAACAATACCTGCAGAGTATTCAGCATGACTGGACCGTCTTACCAGGCCTTCAGTCCATTCTGGACTGCTCAACCAGCCTTCATCATTCCGAGCTATCGCCCCCAGAAATCCTCCCATGCATACCGTTCTAGCCCTCTAGAGGTTTCCGAACTCTAATTCCATCATACATACTCGATCCCGGCCTACTCCCAGGCCTCCACAATCAAATGCCCTAGGTCGGTATCCCGCCCCGCATGCCCGACACTCGCTCCTATCAGCCTATACTCTGGGCTGACAGAACACTGCTGAATCCCAACAGCTAAGCACTCTAAAATACTCATCAATCTCCCAGAGAGTTCTCCAAATCTCCCCCACTTATAGCACTAATTAACAACCACCGGTCGCCATCACCGACCTTCCAGAACAACCCTGCACAATGAGAACACTTACACGCGGACCGCTTCCCACAAGCATAAACAACCTCAATGAGATCTCATATCAGCACTGATTAACCCGCTCGAAAGAAACTCAAACTGTATCTAACCACTCCTCGGGAAGCCGATGCTACCCGACCTTCAACCCAATGTCGCATGTCCACTAATAACCCTCACGAATGATAACCAACGAAAGCACAAAACACCAAACTATAACCATACCCAAACCTCAGGGAACAACGGATACCAAGATGAAAACCCGAAACACAATCCATAACCATGCCAAACCCTCAAGGAACAACGGATGCCAAGAAGAAAACCCGAATCACAAATCCATAACCATGCCAAACCCTCAAGGAACAACGGATGCCAAGACGAAAACCCGAATCACAAATCCATAACCATGCCAAACCCTCAACCCGCAAAACGACGAATACCACATCAAAACCACACAAAGATACCAGCACAAACAATACACCACAATAATCGCAAAATAACATGACATCCAGAAAGAAACATACCCGCAGCTGCATCCGGCACTGCTCTGACCTCCTCTACCACAAGCTAATAAGCACGACCCTGAGCCCTTGGGGGCTCCGCTCCACCCTGACCTTCTCCTGAAATCCTCAATGTGGCCGGTGCTAGAGCTTGCACCGGTCCCGCGGAAAACTGTGGACAGTTGACCCTCATACGTCCAACCTGTCGACAATGATAGCAAATCCTCAAATCCCGAACCGGCGCTGACCGCCAATAATCCCTCGTATAGTGTCCCTCCTTTCCGCACTTGCGGCATGCACCACCGGACCTGCAAATTCCGGTGTGACTCCTCCCACACTTCCCACAAGTGTGGCTGATCCGATCCCCCATCCTGGAATCAACGGTCTTAGACCGTTTCGTTGCCGGCTCCGACTGAACCGGAGCATGCCTCAGCTCACGCAACTGCAACTCAATCTCTAACTCACGCCGTCGGGCGGCCTCCTGCAACTCCAACAATGTCCCGCACCTCTGTGCGAACACAAACTGTCTGATGTCTCTCTTTAGCATACTCAGATATCGGGACATCTGAGCCTGCTCCGAAGCGAACTCAGGGCAGAACATCGCCCTCTCAGTGAACATTCTGGTGATTTCCGTCACCGACTCTGAAACCTGCTTCAGCTCGAGGAACTCCCGAGCCAACCTCTCCCTCTCTACCTGCGGAACATAACGAGTACTGAACATCTCTCTGAACTGATCCCATGAAATCGCAGCCCTCTGCGCATCCGAATATGACCCCGTGGTCAACCTCCACCAATCCTTTGCCTCGAGCCTCAACAGGTTCAGAGCACACCTCACCCTCAAATCGGCAGGGCATGAACACATGAAGAAACACCCCTCCACGTCCGATAACCATCTCATAGCAACAATTAGGTTCTGAACTCCATCGAAAGTGGGAGGCTCTGTATAATCGAAGTCCCGATACTGAAAATCCCTATCAGATCCTCCCCTACTGCTGCTACAGCCACTGTAGCCACCGCGGCAGCCATCTCCGTGAGAGCCGCATAGCGCTCATCAAAATACTCCACCATGGTGGTCTTGATCGACCCAAACAACTCTGGCAACTCAGCCCGGAACAATGCAGCAACCTCATCATGCAGGATCTCGCGGATCCTCGCATCCAACTCGCATGAGCTCATCTGACCAATAATCTCGGGCGATACTGGCCCATCCGCAACTCCTCCTCCTGCACCCGATCCTGACCCGGATCCGCTTCCAGCATGCCTCGAAATCCCCATACTGAAAATATATTAGAAAACCTCAGACTCTTCCCACTATCCCGGGAACCAACTCTATACCCAACCCTAGAGGTCATGGTTTCCCTGATACGCGTATGCATCCTGTGCTTTCAGTAGTACGGGCCCATACTACCTTCCACGCCTACCCATATTTGTATGAAGTACTACCACAACACCCTAGAGAAACATGCATAACAACGCTCAACCCTCACCACTAGAGGAACACTGAGAATCTCCCATAAGGAACCCTAGGCTACAGGCATCACAATCAGGCAACATTAACATGAATTCCTGAAGATCCCTAGCCTAACTCTAGCACGATGTTCTATCAAAGCTCAATAAAAACAAATGTCATGAATGGTAATTTGGGGTTACTTACTGGCTCCGGGTGATCATACCTCCGCGTCCTCTTTTTTTTTTCTCTTAATTTTAAAACCATTTTAATTTCTCTTTTAAAACCTTCCTCGATTTGAGACTGGAGTCACACAAGTGTTCCTCCAATTCACTCAAACCAAGGCTCTGATACCAACTTGTAACGACCGAAATTTCGAAACAATTAAAACTTTTCAAAAACAACCCATTTTAATAACGTTGTTACAAAAAGGTTTTCAATACATTATTTAACAGAGTATTTTCCAGGTCTATTTCATAAACACCAACGCGAGGAATGGTACGATCACGCCTTTGCCTTGCCACAGACTCCTGAGAACCTGAAAACATAAAAACCACAACTGTAAGCCCGAAAGCTTAGTGAGATACCCCCAAAATACCAACCACATATACGCCCTTCCAGGCCACAACCTTCCGGTCCAAAACATATCACCTTTCGGCCCATAGCGTAATGCCTTCCGGCCCATAACACATAGCCTTCCGGCCCATATCATATCGCCTTCCGGCCCGCAACATAAAAGTATACATATCATGACAGAACATAAAACAACCATGCACATAACATGTAATCATATAACAGTTCACAGTTAGCAAATCGATCAACAGATCACATAACATATCATTACTCTAACCAAGATACCAGCCTAGCCGATCACTAGCATAACATCACCCTACGACTCAGCCAACATACTAATTATGCACGTACACCTTTCCAGGCCATGACCTTCCGGTCCACATCGTATTGCCTTCCGGCCCACAACATGTAATGCCTTCCGGCCCATAACATAACGCCTTCCGGCCCATTTCCGCAATATCATACAACAGACAATTACTCGGATTTCCATCCGATAAAAAGGGTCGGCCTTGGTGCCTTAAACCCTATAGATATAGTGAGGATAACTCACCTTGAAACTGCCGACTGAACAGATAACCCGAACTGCTCCGATCCCTGATACGATCTCCACCACTGGACAGCCACCAATGCACTGAACTCAAAACCATAACCAACAATTAGCAAAATACCCCTGGAGACCACTGGTCAACCCTTGGTCAAAGACTGGGTCAAAGTCAACCCCTGACTGACCCCACTCGCCGAGTCAACCCTATGACTCGCCGAGTTCCCAACTCAAAACTTCACTCAATCCGCGACCTAACTCGCCGAGTCACCCCGAGACTCGCCGAGTCCAACAACTCTGAGTCCATTCGCACATAACTCACCGAGTCATCCCTTGACTTGCCGATTCTTCGACTCAACCAGAAGATATTGGGAATCTTCGACAAGACTCGCCGAGTCCAAGAACAGACTCGCCGAGTCTAAGGCTATCTTCAACCTACTCGCCGAGTTGTTCATCCAACACGTCGAGTTCCAGACCATCTTCATCCAACTCGCCGAGTTATTCTTCCAACTCGTCGAGTCTCAGCTCGTCTTCAAGCAACTCATCGAGTCCACCCATGTGACTCGCCGAGTACCACCGGTCTGAATCCAAACAGAGGCGTTCCAGACCATGCAATTGATCCAAAACATAGATCTAGCCTCCTACAACTCATCCATCACGTAAAGTGGCAATCTTTACGTGAATCCAAAGAGATCTATGCATTTTGCACATTAGGGCTAAGGTTTGGGACAAGATAGCTTCATCCAACACTCAACACAAGGACTTTCTTGCATTCTAACCCTCCTCCATTCCAGATCTGAGGTAGCAACCTTAGATCCAACCTTTAGACTCCAAAATAACCCAAGATAAGTTTCCCCCCAAACCCCAAAATGAAGAGACAAGACAATAGCAGCTCAAGAACGAGATTTTACCTTCAAAGAGTGCCCTAAATTGCAAGGAAACTCGAATCCAAGCAAAACCCCTTGCTACACACCTTCAAACTTCCAAACTTTCTCCAACAATTACTTCTCCAAGCTCCAATCTACTCAATAATGGTGCTTCTCCATGATTTTAGGGTTTCAAGGACTCAAAGGGGTGATAAAGAGGCTGGGGAGGAAACATAATGCTCTTTATATAGGGCTCAACCCCGAGAATTAGGGTTTTCTCCACTCAACGCCTACTCGCCGAGTCCATCTCACTGACTCGCCGAGTCGGCTATTTAACACGCGACCAAGTCACGACTCTACTCGCCGAGTCCATCCATGGACTCGACGAGTCACTCTTTCCCAAATTACACGTATAGCCCTTCCACACAACTCTTGCTATTTCGGGATGTTACATATACATTAATTTGAAGGCTAAAGAGGTTAGATAACAAGTTAGGAATGTTACCTCCTTGATTTGGAGCCTTAAATCTTTGATTTTGGACCTTAATCTAGAATGAGGAGAGAGGTTAGAGAGAGAGTAGTGAGATGAAGCCAAAAGCTTCAAATGAAGGCTTAGAACACTTTATATAGTGTCTAAGTTTTGGACACGGTGGAATTTTACCCGATACCGGCATTAGGTGAGGCTTTTGGTCGCACCCGATTAAGTTGTCGTAACCCGATACGGTAAATTCTAAAAATGTTCCGACTACTAGAATGGGGTGTTAGAATGATTTCTAAATGCATTAGGACACCCATTAAGTCATATTAGATACGTACAAATTAATGACTTAATTAAATAACGAAATCGGAATCGGATTGAAAACGACGATTGGTTGATCAAATTGAATTACGAAAAAGAGTTACAAGAAATGATACGGAGTTTCGGGTTGTTACAGTTTGTATTAAAATAGTGTCGGTAGGATGTGACATAAAGTTTAAGACCCTCTATAGTCTAGGGGTCTAAAATATAAATATATGTTTGTCATATTGTAATCATACGATTGCAACAATAATTGTAACTGACTCCTTCGAGCCTATAAATAGGGCCTTCGCCCATATGAAATAAACAAGTTAAGTTTGAGTGTTTAAGACTTGAGTTGATCTCAAAGTTCTTCCTCTGTTGAAATAGTTTGTCTATTTCTGAATAGCAGAGTTCTATCCAAACATATCCAAGATAATCATGAAACATAAATCATACAATCCATCTCAACACATCATTCAGGTATAATCTTATCCTAATATTCATATTTCCGTAATGTTGTTAAATATTGTATTAGAGCAATTAATCTGTCATCATGATATTTTCAATTTGGTATTAGAACAATTAATCCGTCATCATGTTATTTTCAATTGACGGATTAATTGCTCTGATACCATATTTAACAACATTACGGAAAGATAAATAGTAGGATAAGATTATACCTGAATGATGCGTTGAGATGGATTCTATGATTTATGTTGGATGATTATCTTGGATATGTTTGGATAGAACTCTGCTATTCAGAAATAGACAAACTATTTCAACAGAGGAAGAACTTTGAGATCAACTCAAATCTTAAACACTCAAAGTTAAGTTGTTTATTTCATATGGGCGAAGACCCTATTTATAGGCTCGAAGGAGCCAGTTACAATTATTGTTGCAATCGTATGATTGCAGTACGACAAACATATATTTACATTTTAGACCCCTAGACTGTGGAGGGTCTTACACTTTATGTCACATCCTACCGACACTATTTTAATACAAACGACAAATACAAATAATTCTACCGACTCTTTTCATAATTAATTCTACCGACACTTTACATAATTAAAAATATAAAAATAATAATCCGTATTGTGAGCAAAATCCCGAAGCAAAAATTCAAGAATGGAGTAATAAAATGGGAATTCAAATTCAATTAACTGAAGAATTAAGAAATCTACATCCAAAAAAATTTCTTAATTATATTATACATAAAACACAGGGTAATGCATATCGTTTCCTTTCATCTCTCGATGAAACAGAGACGATGATGATAGCAACTACTGACACTATGGAAACATTTAAAAATGTATTAAATCGGCTTATTCAAGAATTCATAGGAAAACAAATAAAAGATAAAACATCTCAAGAAGCTTTTCAATTAGAATCATTATGACATCTAACTAACTTATGAATTTGTAACATGTGTTATTTAGACCTATTTATATGTAAATATTCTGAACATTATTATAATCTAGATTTACTAGAAAAAAGATAGCATAATGTTGTTAAAAATTAATATAGAATCTGATTAAGCTCTTCCATTAATGCTTTTAGATATTTAAGTTGTTTTTCTTTTTTTTTTTCTTTTTTTTTTTTTTTTTTTAACTCGTAGTTTTTTATTTATTATTTTTTTTTACGGTGTTAATGAGTTTGAAATTTCTCTTTCAGAGGAACTTTTTTGTAAACCTTAAGTTTGATTAGAGAACTATAAAGAGATCGTAGAATAAATTATATTCTAAAATACTCAAATGAATTATAAAATGGTTGATCCATGTATTAAAAAAAATTATACGATATCATTTTTTTGAAGGTTTAAATGTTATTCTATTTTTATTGCATTTTTTTATTTACATTATATTGTATATACTGTGGACTCTGTGGACTTTCATTGTGGCTCTTCCGATGTGTATATATGTATGTATAAATGTTATCTAATATATATAAATGCACTTTATTAGTAAAACAACTTTATCGTATTACACAAAAAAATTCTTCCTCATGTCATCATGTCTTCAACGTTTTCTCCAATGGCATATTGCAACCGATTGTAAAACCGGGTTCTTATTAGACTGGATAATTCTTGATATGACACACAACACAATACGAAATAAAATGAGTGTGGGTGAGTTTTTCAACCCATCAACCGTCATCCGCTAACCCGCCAACCTATTTATTAAATAGATCATATATGGGTTGATCAAAAAATATATGCGTCGAGCTGGTAATCCGTTTAGAATTTTAATATATATATATATATATATATATATATATATATATATATATATATATATATATATATATATATATATTAAATGTATTAAGTATTATTAGTAGAAATGTAGAAATGTAAGATTAATATTGATATTAATGTGGCTATTACATTAGCACTTGAATTTATTTATATTTGTATTAATATTTTAGTTTGAACATGTTTCCATTAATGTTTTTAATTTTCATTTACATCTAAAATTTATTCATGTTTATTATTTATTTTATACGAGTTTATGTTTCAAACCCGCCAACATGTGACCCTCCAACCGGTGACCTGTATAGTTAAATGAGTTGTGTTCGGATTGATATATTTTGACCCGTCAACTCGTCAACCCGGACACGACACGATTGTCAGACTTAGTTCTTCCATCAATTTTAAAGTTTCCATTTTGATAGAATTATCCTTGAGCTAATTTATACGTACGTAGTTGGTGAAATTAGAGTTGAAATATTACTTGTGAAAAATGTCTCCTAGGAGTTTGATATCCAAGATCGTTTAGTTATAACTATCGCGCACCAACATTTGCTCGAAGAGGTGACAACAAAAAAGAAACTTAAATAAGAAAAGACGAAGAGGTAAGGAATCAATAAGTGAAGGATAAAGAATTTGTAAATTAAGTTGTAGTGCTTCATGGTTCCCGTTGAAAAGTTCACACATTCTATTTTCCTTTTTGCAAAATTTTTTTGGGCATCTAAAGCAAGTGATTAGAACGTTCGTTCAACTTGCAATTTTTTATACATCTGTTAACTAAAAAGTAAATGAAACTTTATGAGGCTTGTTGTAGCTATTTGGTAGTGGAGTCGTAAAGTTGATTTCTTTTATCGGGCATTAATCTCTTGTTAAATTGATTGATTTATATAAAGCTTCCTCCAAATTAAATACTCACCCACCTACTAGTAAAATAATGATGATTTCTATCATTAAGCCCATATGGCCAAGAAAGACATGCATCCAGCCCCTAGAAGAAGTGACAAATTTGCTCCGAACTGAAGCCTTGAATTGCTTTGCATCCTTGGGTTCATAAAATCGGCAGCCAGAAGGTCAACCAGTGCCATGTAAATCAGTATTCCACCCGAGCCAGAGTTCAAGATTCCTTCCACTATCAGGGATTTAGTGCTGTCTTGTTTGTAAATATTTGATATTCCAACACCTACTGCTATTCCTATCGGTGTCGTCAGGGAGAAAAATATTGCCATCATCGCTGTTGACAAAGATTTATATTTTGCCTGCAAATATATGCCCCACACCCACAGTATAAGTGTAATATTCATATGCTAACTAGTGGATTAATTGGATATCAGCAATTATAGAATACGTTATTTGATTCTACATTTATAATTACATATATGTAATCAAACCACCCAAAAAACTTGCTAAATTGACTCGATAAAAGTAATACCTGGGAGATGCATCCACCAAGTCCCATGCCTTCAAAGAACTGATGAAAAGACAAGGCTGCAAGTAGAGACTTTATGGTCGAGATATTTTGGGAAGCCCCTAACGAGAGTCCAATTATTACCGAGTGAACTATGATTCCCAGCTCCAACACCTAATTAATTAATCTAACACACGTCAACACATTGCTGCGTACATAATAATAATAGAGTATTATATAGGTTTCAATAATAATAAATTTTAATTACTTGGGATATGATACGGTGCCTGATGAGTTCTGAATCATGAACGGAGCCATGAGCATGGCCATCTGTGGCATGTGCGTGGACATGAACATGACCCGCATGGTCATCCATAACAGCAATACTACTACTGCCGGACTCAACGTCTACCACCTGCTGTGCCTTTTGCTTTTTGAAGTGCATCTTTCTATAAAAGCTGGTTGCATAGGTGTCCACCATAAGGGCCCCGATGGCAGAAGTCATTGCAACAAAACCGGCAAAAGGGAACTTACCCCATGGATTCTCAGGAAGGCATGGTGATGTTAGATGTTGAAATGCATCCGGTAGGATGTGGATAAAGCCGGTCGCTAGGATCACGCCAGCAGCAAAGGCCTTGATCATGAAAAATATGTCATTATCCGGGTTCAGCGCTTCCACTCTCTTACCGAGCTGAGGGATGCTCACACCAATTCCACCAGCAAAAAGGATGGTGAGCATAGCAACTATTTTGTATTTAAGGGACTCATGACTGCTGTCGCTTGTGGTGGTGGTGGTGGCGCTGTCATCCTCCACCTTGCAATCTGGTGCTACCATTGTAGGTAAAAGAGCAAGAAACAACACCATCAGATTTACGGTTTTGTTGGAATACAGGCGTAGATGTTGGCTCATTGTGAGTGGGTCCCTCTGTGTCGTTCGGATTACTACTTTTCGATGGGAGTTTGTGTGCGAGGGACAAAATGTCTTTTTGATTGTTTTGACTGAGAAACCTCAGCTGGTTCATCAATATATATATGTGCAAAAAAAAAAAAAAAAAAAAAAAATATATATATATATATATATATATATATATATATATATATATATATATATATATATATATATATATATATATATATATATATTGCAAATGAATATTTTTCCCCAAACATTTTTGTATAATTTTTTTTAAATGATTTAAGATATTAAATCGGTCCTAATGCATCACAAAAACAAAACCTTGAAAAAAAAATGTGTGTATATATTTGTCAAAAATTAATTTCATATGTCCACATCTTTTTAGGGTTTTTTTTAGCAGGTATACTTATATACGACCGACTTAACTTTTCAAATCACTTTTTTTAGAATAAATATAGGTGCACAAAAGATATATATATATATATATATATATATATATATATATATATATATATATATATATATATATATATATATATATATATATATATATATATATATATATATATATATATATATATATATATTGAGAGAGAGAGAGAGAGATGGGGGTGGAAGGAGAATAAAAAGGGGTGGCTTGAGTGGGAGAATATATGGAGAAGAAAGATGGAGGGACAAGAATGAAAGAGTGTTGGTCTCAGTCGTCTAGGAGTTAGAAGTAACAGTTTCCACGCTTCAATTTCTCAATTTTATCAAATAGGCCAAATCTATTTAACTTTGCAAGAAGTTTGTTTTATGGGTGTTTCTATACTTAGGGAAGAGTAAGTTCGCAAATAGATTTTTATAGTATTTAGTTTTAATAAATAAAATTTAACTAAGGAAAACATTTGTTCCAAAGTGTTTGATTAAACTTTTATTTTAAACAAATGCGTATAATTCAGAAATCATTTCAAATAATCTTTAAGATTTTTTTAAACTTATTTACTATAGGGTTTATATTTTAATTATTCTATTATTTCTTTTATTTTCTAAAAAAAATCAACATTACATGATTTTTTAAGGCCATGCACTTTTCTTTAGACCATGTCGATTTGTTGTCAATCAATCAGTTTTTTTTAGAATGGCTTTTGAACCTGTGCTTGAGTATAATAATGATTTTTCAAATATTCTTTACTAAACTAGCGTTGTTTTGTCAATCCAATCTTTGACCCTCTCCATTCATTCTCTACTCTCTTTAAATTCAGATTTTTTTACCTATAACAAACGGGTGTGCAACTAAATATAAACGAGTGTGCAACTAAATATAAATAATTATTAAAACTATTGTATTTTTAATGTCCAGTCTCATTATTTATTTTTGTTTTATTTATTTTGTTAAGGATTTTGTCATGAAGGTATCTTTTGTATATCATGAATTCTTTGATTAATCATGTTTTGTTAAATATGTTGGTCAAAGGGTTAGTCTTGTTATTGTGGCATACTTTTGGGTTGTGGCTTGTTTTTGGTAAACAGCAGGTGGAAAACACACGGATCTTTATCCGATCCATGGGTCTACTTGAATCCGTTGACCCAAAGTATAAATGTAGTTCATGGAGTTCTGATGGTCATAATTTCACACACAAGTTTTCAGCTCTCTCTCTCTCTCTCTCTCTCTCTCTCTCTCTCTCTCTCTCTCTCTCTCTCTCTCGATACACAGAGTTAGAGTTAGGGTTTTACTCTTTTGATATTTTCCATTGTTATGGACTGATCTTTTATGATCAGTTTAGTTTAAGTTGAGTGTTGTATGTGAGGGTTTTTGTAATGAGGTTTCTATGTAAGTACCTGAAAACCTTCCGGGTTTTTTTTTCCTTAAATGATATAAGAATCGTTGATGTTGTGCATAATGTGTTTTTGGAGTTTTTGACATGGTATAAGATCTCCGTGATTCAAATCTTAAGCTATCTGACGATTGATGGTGTTTTGATGTCGATAATTGTAAGGTATATTTGTTTCTTCTTTTGTTTCTTTGTTTCCTTGTAGATATTCACTCAATTTGTTTAGATCGGAAGGTTTCTTTTCGATTTTTTTTGATTTCTTCCGTTTGAGTGAAAATCTAGGGTTTTCGCTTCGATCTAGGGTTTCTGCTCCTAATCGAAACATTTTTTTCTTTTTCTTTTCTTTTAGATTCTGGTACTGCAAGTGTTTGTTTTGATCTTGTAAATTGTGACATCCTAGAATTTAGGTCAAAGATCGTGGATGGTCAATTCACATTAAATCTCCTTGTGATTTAACTGATTGAGTTTTAGCGCATCTTCTGAAAAATAAATGAGTTCATTTCAACTATTATAATATACTAGATATCTTACTTCCAAATGTATAAACGGACAAACGAATAAAACAACTCAAAGTGCAACCATGGTTAATGTGTTTGTTAAGACCGGTTGTCGCACTTGATTAAACAACTAAAATTTATCACTGTTGGTTACACTAAAAATATAGCACAGGGAAGTAAATTTGCAATGATATTAAAATTAAACGAAAACCAATATTAAAAATGATTTATGTTCTGCTGCGACTTTCCTAATCTTGCAATCAGTTCAGATCTTGTTATTCAGAATGTGTTCTATCTAAAGCTGGTATTGAGAAAAACTAACAAGCTCTAATATAATCTCTTTTGTCTAAATTAGTTAAAAAAACAAGATCTTTGAATTAACCCTAACTTTTTTACTATCTAATTAAATAAGCTCTTAATTAAATAAAAAAAACCAGCTTTAAGTTTTATGTAACATTCCCAGCAATACCCAATACTTCTCACAAACTCGAAAGCGTAAAGATATGATTTTTCAGTTTATAACAGAGTTAAATCCGAAAACGGAACCAGCCTGATACTTGTTAATTTTAACCAGTTGACAATAACAATTACAGATTATACTAACTGATTAACTGGAATGATAAAACCCTAGCTATGTGATAAGACTAATAAGAATTAAAAACTAAACATTCATTAAGCTCAAATCTGAAAATAAAATAAAAAATAAAGAGAGAAATGCAAAACAAAAATTAGATATGATAACTGATCACATGAAAATTACTAATCTATACAAAACTGAAAACTAAAATTTAGCCAAACATGGCTAAAAACGAAACTAAACTAGATAAAAGAAACATTTACTGATCAATCTAGATAAACTATATGAATGAGATGATTCGTAGTCTTCAGATCTTCAAAAGTCGATGAAAGAATTCAAAAATCTCCTTCAGAAGTGGTTTTCGTCGTCTAGAATTGTCTCTTCTAACTAATTATGAGGGTTGTATTTATACTCAAGGCGGAAGCTTCCTGAAAAAGGATATGATAACATGCGATCCCAAGTTTCCTTAAAAACGTGTATCGGGCCGATTTGATTACGTACAATGCTTAACTGGACTTTTTGGACAACATTTGATCGCAACTTCTTTACAATCTTCCGGGATTGCATCTAAATGAAGCCCAAAGTCAAATTTGAAATTTCCAAAGTTGTGGCCTAATGCTACGATCATAGGTTTGCCCTATGCGATCACATGTTCTTATTATTTTTGAATTATCGACATGAAAAATCCTTTAAAATGATCTACAAACAAAGTGTGGTCAACGTGCAACCTACCTGCGATCGCAGGTGCCTTATATGCTATCGCATAAATGTGTTTTTTGCTTGTTTTGGGCGTGATTCTTTGGTTTAAGAATTCCTTGTTATTCCTTAGCATCCTTCTTCAGTTATAACTCCATTTTAATCTCCAAACACGCATCCAATTGCTCCCAAAGCACTGCTCCACTCGAATTATCTGAAATTGACATAAAAAACATGAGTAGTACTAGTATTCTAATAGAATAAATGAGTTGAACATTATTTAAACAAATAACATGCAAATGTACGAAATATGATCCTAAATGCTAATGTAAACTACCAGAAAAGATGCATAAAATGACATCTAACAAATTGACCCAAGCTTGAACCTTACTTACCCTCAAGTAAGAAAAAGATAAAACATTAAAAAAAATGGAAATATGTAGATGACATAAAAACAAACTTAGAATAAAATAAAGGAAAATAAAAATCCTTCATTCTTTTTATTTTCACATGATTAGATTTCATAACGAGGAAGCTCCAATGAAAGTACTACCTAGACAACAGTCTCAATACCTTTATTGCAAATTCATAATTATTTAATTAGTCAAACCAAGTTTGAGCAAATAAATTTTATGCCAAATTAAATTTGTGAAAACAGTGTATTTTTCATAAATAATTTCACGAAAATTCGTTTATAAAAACTTAGCTTGACCTACCATTCCTTTTTTCTGAACTCTTCCAGTAAACGGGGTAAACTCCATTATGGATAGGAAATCCAAGCTTACCCCTATGATTCCATTATGGAGGGATAAATCTCATTATATGCCACATCTTCTTTGTCTTGATCAATTCTTCATATTTAACTTTGCTTGCTTCTTGATTTCAACTTGAACTTGGCTTGGATTTGACTTCGAATTGAATATTTCTTCAAGTTGCTTGATGTAACATTTCTAACATATATATTCACTGGGCACGGATTTTATGCTGAGGCCCACCACATCCTTAATACTTCAAAAATAATAACAAATTGTGGGTATAACAAGAGTTTCCTCCTAATCTTAAAAGGCGTAGAACTTATACGGTTAAGTACTTCAAGGAATGATAAGGGTTATCCAATATAGTTTCTTTTTAAGGCATCTAAGGAAATTATTTTCAAAACATAGTTCGTTTTTCCATCCCACATGTCCATTGTAAAAATTATCTGACTCATATGTTGCTTCATAATGAAAACATATAAAGCAATCTCAGAAGATAATTATTAAAAAATGATTGTATGAGATTGTTATTTTCAATAACTATCACACTTCATCTTAACAGAGTTATTGAATGTAAATAATATCCTCATCTCATGTAAAATAATTTGTTTTTTATTTTTATGCAGAAAGTAAAAATAAAAATAAATAGAAATAAAATCTTTTTGGTTTTTTTTTTTATTTATGAAAGTAGAAAAATACAATATTTTTTTGAATTTTTTTGAATTTTTTAAATATGCAAATGCAATGCAGAAAATAAAATGCAAAAAGAAAAATAAATTTAAAAAAAAAAATTAGCCTAAAAAACTAAAATTTTAGAATTTTTAACAAAATAAAAAATGTTTTTTTTACACTATCCCCTCCCAAGAATAAAATGATGCATTCTCCTCAATGCACAAAGAGGAATGAACATCTCAATAAAGCATATAAAAGTAGAAATGTGCATCTACGAATGAATGTACCTGATAAGTTTGCAGAAATCTGATTTTGACGAAGAAGTTGCGAAAAATCTGAATTAAAGTCACTCTATCTGTCCTCTGATTTCCCCAAGCTTGCTTAGAACTACGACAATCTCTTTATTGACAGAAATAAAAACTAAAAACTACTCCTCGGGTTGCCTCCCTGAAAGTCATCCATTTTAAAGTCGTTGGCTCGACTTTACCTAACAATATTTATTAATTGATGTGGTTGTGACTTCTTTGAAGCTCAAATCTTTTCCTTGTCACTCCAGATCCTTTCAAATATGGCAAGATTTGTGGATCTAGAACTTGTTCAGTAAATTGGAAAGACTCAAAATTGTCTTTAGATAGTTCTTCTGATGATTTGATTTCTTTCATTTTCTGATATTCTGCCTTCCATAATTCTTCTTCTCCTTTTCTTCAAACTTTCTTCTTTTCAGATTCATATCAGAAATCACCTTTCGCTCTTTTTCTTTCTCCAAAACCATTTTTCTTTTTTCAGATTCGTCTCTGATTTTTCCTTAGCAGATTTCAGCTCCTACTCTTTCACAAGCTTATTTTTGTTCAACTTCTTATCAGCAACTAACTTCAACTCTTTTACCCCAAGCTTTCCTTTTTCAAGCTCTTCTGATTGTCTACAAATATTTCTTGCATAGAGACATTAGAAAACTCACAGCAAGCCAAAGGACTGACGGTACCTAGATAATTAACAGGAAATATTATCACAATTATCGTAATCATCATTTTAAAATTCATCACATTCCCATAAAAATCCATAGAAGGCGTACTAGCAAAAACATCAAATTTTGTTTTAGCATTTTTTAGAAAATGTCCTCCAAAATAATTGAGTTTTTATCTAATACGTCTAAATCACCCATGTCCAGAATATAAAAATCAGCAGGAAAAATAAGATTATCTACCTGGACAAGAACATCCTCTAGTACACCTTTTAGGTGTAGTATCGAGTGGTCAGCCAACTGGATAAATGTCCTAGACTTTTAAAGTTCCTATTTTTAATTTTTTTTTAAAAAATAGAAAATGGAAGGACATTGACTAATGCACCAAGGTCAAGCTTGACATTTGAAAAAGTAAGGTTCCTCAATTTACAAGGAACTGAGAGAATCCCCAGATCATTGCACTTCAGAGGGAAACCTTTTTGCAAAATAGAGGATAGATTCTCACCAACTTTATCAGTTTCATTAAATTTCATTTTCTTCTTGGAAATACATAATTTTTTCAGAAACTTGGCATAACGAGGAATGTGTTTGATAACATCTAAAGTGGAAGATTTACCTCAACCTTGCGAAAATTTTTTATGATGTCTTCATCCACTCTTTCGCATTTCATATTCTTCAGTGTTGATGTGAATCGAGGTAGGGGCTTATATTCTTTCAGATTTCACCTCACTGGTTTTGAAGTTTCTTTTTCTTCCTGCTTTTTAGATTCTTTTTCAACCAACACCTCTTCATATCTTCCTCTGCCTTTTTGGCTGTTTCTTTTACATCTCCTTCTTCTACCGGAACTTCTTCATATTCTTCATCACCTTTTTTTCTTTTTTAAATATGCTCGAGCCTTCATATCTTTTCCTACTTTTCAAGGAAATAACACTCACATTGTATTTTCAGATTGTTTTCAGTGTGCCCAGGTAACTTTGCTTGAGATTCCAGATGACCCACAGAAGTGGCAAGTTGAGAGACATGTTGTTCCAGATTCTTGATACTAGCTTAGGTTTTTGCCAGTAATGCTTGGGTGCTCGTGGCAAGACTCTTCAAAATATCTTTTAAGGCTACGTTGGAACTGTTGGTTTGTTGATGTAACTTCTAGTTCTAAAGTTCAGGTTCTTGAAGTTTTGCTTTTGATTCGGATTCTAAAAGTTGGGATGGAAATGAGAATTTTGTTGAAAGTTCATTTGCTGAAAACCCGACTGTGTCTATAATTGTTGTCTTCGCTGACAAATGTTCTGCTAAAAATTTGGAGGTTGATTAAAGTTTTTCTATTGCTGATATCCTCCGACAGCTTTGACTGTAGAAACATCCTCTTGTAATATTGGACACATATTTGTTGGATGTTCAGTCTTCAGATAGATACCACATTGTTTCTTCGCAACTGATTTTTTATTTTGTCAGGCGCAAAACAACCTTTTTCAGTTCAAATATTTGAGACTCCAGATGAGCATTATTGACTTCCTTAACACACCTTCTGTAACGACCCAAAAATCAAGGGTAAAATTTTCATTTTTAGTATAGCTAAAACAATGATACCATTTATTTTAAACATTTCAAATAATCGGTAAGTAAACCATTTATCATAGTTCATCCCAAAATCATTCATTGCGGAAATCATAGGTGTGTGCACTGCAATCAATTCGAGCTCTTCTTTTCCAAACTGATGATACCTAAAACCAAACTTGTGAATCGTAAGTACAAAGCTTAGTGAGTCCCCCAGAGCATACCCCATATACAATCCACATAACATATATCATATTAGCTATAGAAGCTATCTCTACCGCATACCACATATCTTATTAGCCATAAAGCTATATCTACCATATAACATTAGCTATAAAATCTATCTTAACCACATATCACATAACATATTAGCCATAAAGTTATCTCTACCATATAACATTAGTTATAAAAGTTATCTCTACCACATATCACTGCATAAGGACGCCATGGGCTCCCCCACATGGTCTTACACCTAAGTGTCATGGGCTCCCCCATGGTCTTTCCCTGTCGGACAACCATGGGCTCCCCCATATCGTCTTACATCGAAGTGTCATGGGCTCCCCATGGTATTTCCCTGTCAATATCATATATAATAAAATAGCATATCATGTATCACACAAGTATCTACACATAACATGTACATAAACTTGTAAGGATGTCGTGGGCTCCCCTAGGGTCTTATACCATTGTGCCATGGGCTACCCCACATGGTCTTCCATGCAAGTATCACAAAGACAACTAGCATACCGCATATCATATAATCACTAGAAAACCACTTAGCATAAAGGTAACTATCATACCACATATCTCTATTACTGCTAGTGTACCACATAACATAAAATGGATAGGTTTTGGTGCCTTAGACCCATTGGTATGGTGAGAAGACTCACCTCGTACTGCAGAATCTTCCCGCATGAATTCCTTAGTTGCTGCCCCGCCAGCTTCTCGAACCGTCACTGCCAATCAATATAACCAATTAGCAATTGGGTCCCATACCATAATCCTTAATCCATGCATGGGGTAAAATAACCATTCTACGCATGGTCCAGTATGATCCTAAACTAAGGCCCGAACCCAAAACAAAAGCCCAACACTATAATGTCCATAAAACCATCAATGGCCTAATTTTCCAAATTCGGCCCGAACCTTTCTAATGGACCTTATACAAAAGCATGATAATTTCAGTAGTCCATAATCATGTTTCCAATTAGCCCACAAAGGACCACAACAACCTAGTCCAAGAATTGCCCCAAACGAAGGCCTATAATGCGAAGTCCATTTCTATATGGGGCTATAAGGCCTAGTTGGCCCAACCATTCCATTATTGTCCTAAAGATTCATTCATGCCCAACTATGAGCAAACTCATGCCCACAACCATTAGGGCCTAAAGGTCTGAAGTCCACAAATGCCCAAGTCTTCCTGAGTGCGTACGCCCAATGTACCTCCTCTGTACTCCTAGCGTACTGGGCAAAATGGTTGTACGCACAACGTACTACATTATATTCCCAACGTACAAATGGCTGATGTACAAAATCCAATAAGTGCTTAATGCTTCAAACCAAGGGACCAAATTACAGACCTTCCAGATGACATTCTACCTAACGTCTTAATCCATAAAGTCACCGACTTGGTGACTTTGTATGCCCCAAACAAACCCAAACTTCAAAAATGACATTCTACTTTCGTAAAAGGGACCCTAACTCATGCATGAACCCATTAAGACCTTCAAGATGGCAACTTTCTGCCTTAGGGACTCATTTAACATTGAGAGTGGAAACTTTAAGCCTAAGAATTGGGTTTCAACCATAAAGTTTCATCCTTGGGACCAAAATGAACTAAAAATCACAATGGTAGATCTAAGAGATGAATCATCAAGTTCAAAGCTTTATACCTTCATCAAGCTAAGAATAAGTCCCAAAAGCCATATACATAAGCTCCTCCTTGATCCCCATATTTGCAACAAGTTCCATCTTCTTGAAATGCACCAAAACCTCGCAAAATGCACCTATAAAGCTCACCACACTCTATGATGAGGTTACCACTTGAAATTGGGGTTTAAGGCTCTCAGAATGAAAAGCATGCGCACCCCCTTGGACTTAAGGTGCTTTATATAGCGAGCCAACCCTAAAAATTAGGGTTTTGGAGATCATGTACGTACGTTGGGCTAAATCCCTGTATGTTGGGCGTACGTCTTCAACACCCGCGTTTCATTATCCAGCACTACGTTGGGCGTACTCACCTGGTTGTCACCTTGCATGCATGGGCTGAAATGCAAGCTTTCACATTCAGGGACTAATTCTGCCAAGAACTTCAAAATACCATAACTTCTTCATTCTAAGTCCGTTTCTAACGAACTTTATATCCACAAAAAGGAGGCAAGAAGCCCTATGCTCCAAGCTACACCCCAAGCCTTCAAACTTTTCGCATAAAACCGAAACTTATAAAATACCAAATCTTTAGATTACACTTATACCCTTGTCCTCCGAAGACACAATCGAACACTTTCAAAACCGGGTGTTACAACTCTCCCCCACTTAAATTAGATTTCATCCTCGAAATCATTCCTTAGCATTCCTCACGCCAAATTACTATGGCCTCATGTCCCTAAGCATACCATAGCCTTTCCAAGGCAATCGAAATCAACCCGTGTAGGCTTTTAGAACCCGAAGATGAATGGATTCTTTGCAACTTGATCGCATCTACTCCATCTGAAATCTAAAGTTTCGAGATGGTCTGTCTCCCTAACAGACTACTCACATCGAATCATCATCAAACTAATTTCACAAGAAACCAGCCTAGATGGTATACTTCCTACTCGTAATACCTTGGGGCTTTGTAAAGAATAAAATCAATAGTCAACTGCGATTACTGAATAACAAGATATTCCACACACAGACCCCAAATCACTAAAGTCGCTCCTACTCAGTAATCCCCTGCGACCTCCGAAGGATACCTCGTCTAACAAAAACTGCCCTATCTCCTTCAATCCATTTGATCCATCCTACCGAGATAGGCTGACCACCTGGCGCCACTGAATTTGACGCAAAAAGGTGAATACTACCATAATAGTTGTAGTCTTACATCCTAACCGGTCTCCTTCGACCTACCGTTTCCTAATTTCAACATGTCGTGGCTCTATTATGGATAGAGTTCTTTGATTGCTCGAGAATCAGTTCGGGTTGCTTAATGGGCATAGTAGGTTCATCCCTATTCAACATCTGCCTCATTTCTTCCCTTTGTTCAGCTAACATAGCCCGAATCATGGCTTGAACTCCAGCCATGGTGACTAGCTCAGGTGTAACTTCTTCTACAACAGGTATTTGCTGAACAACTGGGGGTTGGTTCCTATTCTCATTTATATTCACGTTTCCGTTACGGGTCCTTGCTATCTTGATCTATACACCGAATAAGGTGAATCTAGATCTTTATTTAGGATTGACATTTAAATCATCCTTATCACTCCGAACCGTTTATATGCTAGTTCTAATATCGTATTCGTACGTTTAGAATCCTAGACACATAAGGTTTCCAGATCCGGTCGGCAACAGACCATAGATCCGATCAAACTATAGCATAACAAATCATTTAGCACATAAAAGCAATTTATGCATCATTCCTAAAATAAGCTAGTGCTCACACCTCACAATCATCGCTTAACATTCTAAGTTTAAGTCTAGAAATAAATCCATATTCCTAGTTCGCTTAAACTAATGCTCTGATACCAACTGTGACATCCCCATTTTCACGACCAGAAAAGACCGATTTTGTTTATGCTTTATAAAAATCAGAGATCTTCTTTTCATAAAAATGTTGCGGAATTTGTTCCCATAAAAACATGATAGATACGTTATTAAAACATTTTCGAAGAAACGTATTTTATTTATTTCAAAATGTTTGGGATGTCATCGTTAATACAGAAACATAAGCATAAACATAACTTACATTTATTTACACTAGTGATCTACATCTCTTTAAATCTCTCAGTGTAAAGTGACTTCGTATCAACACCTGTGATATAAATAAACTGAGTGGGTCAGGTTGGGAAACCTGGTGAGTACATAGGGTTTTCAACCCACAATAATATAATTATTATGTTTAATCAATCAAGCAATTAAACCCAATTACCCATCCCCATTATCTTCTTTTCTCTTAAGGATCTACCCTAAGAATCAACTATTTCTCGTTCATTCATTCCTAAGGATTATCCTAAGGAATCGGCACGAAGTCCATTGTTACCAAAGCTTATAGATTACAACTGGTGAACACGTAGTCCAAAACATCTGGTAAACACTTAGCTCAAATGTAACTAGTGTACACACTTAGTTCAAAATACCTAGTGAACACACTTAGTTCAAAGATACGTAGTGAACACACTCAGTTCAAAATACCTAATGAGCACCTAGTTCAAAAACACCTACAGGTTACGAGCTTACTAGCGTTCCACCGGACCGTCTAGTATCGCCCATGGTCATCATCTATACTCCACTAGATTATTGGATCACTAACAACATTGATGTCTCCCATCGTGTTATCACAAAACAACTAATTCATCTACCCATGTTTTACCCAACACATTTTGTAGATATAAAATACATATACAGTTTAAATCATTTAAAACATGTATAAAAATCTTTCACCCAACATAGACAGCAAGTATTCAGACAATATTCACACACATCACATAATTTATATTAAAATACATCATATCTATGTGTAAGATGAAAGAGACTATGCACTCACTTGAAAGGTGGTGACTCAGCACTCAGGCAGCGCTTCGATACTCTCAAAACAATTTCCTTCGATAAAACCTAGTATCAATACCACTAGGGTTTAGTCTAACGATAACCGCGACTAATTAATAGTCTAGTTATTATTATTATTATTATTATTATTATTATTATTATTATTATTATTATTATATAAGTGTTAAATAAAACTCAATATAACTCATAATAATAGACCAAATAATTATTTTAAAGTCCTAATAACATTATTATATCGAAACATAAGCTGTGCTAAAGATAGGGTAGGCGTAGCTCACTTACAACGGGTTTTCTCGAAAACCAGGCTTCGTTGGAGCAACTTTTTTGAGCCGAAGGACCCTTTTTCTCGGGACTCCGGGAGCCTCGGGGCTTCCTTTGGGTGCTAGGGGGTTTACCTAGGCTTTTAGGGGGGTTAGGGAGCTCAGAGAGAGAGTATAGAGAGAGAGAAAGAAGAGGGTTGAGGGGTGAGGAAATGAGGGAACCCGACACCTCTATTTATAGGGTGAAATCCCGACGGACTCGCCGAGTCAGTTTACTGACTCGCTAAGTCAGTGCCACGTGTCATCACCTAATGGCTTTCCTTTGGGAGAAAGCCTTGGCCCATATTCAGCCATGTCACCCTTTTTGCAGCAGCACCCTGCTGACTTCTAAACCCCGTAACTTTCGCATACGAGCTCTGTTTTCAACGTTCTTTATATCCACACATAGGTAAAATCAAGATCTACAACTTTCGTTTAGACTCCGTCAGCTAAGTCTCGATCGATCTCAAATTTAACAGTAGGAGGTGTTTAGACTGTTAAATGCCCGCGAAGAATTCGTAACTCCTTCATACGGACTCCATTTTCGTCCATATTTTTACCGTTGAGTTCCTATTAATGATATATTCAACTCTCATTTAGGTTGCATAAGCCAAAAACCGCTCGAACTAAAATTCGAGTTTCGTGCTGTACACTACTAAGCCGAATCTTAGAAAAATCACAACTTCATACGAAGTCAGATTTGGGCGTTCTTTTTATGGATTTTCTCGGTTTAACATATTCTACGACTTTCTTTTAGATCACTAAGGATAAAAATTCCTCCATCGTAAATTCACTATTTACGCTTCCCGGTGTCGTGCCGGTTCCGTCTCAAAACTTCGACGGGCCATAACTTCTTCGTTATAACTCGGATTGCAGCATTCTTTATATGTACGGAAACCTTGTGACATATTCTACAACTTTGTTAAGATTATGTATTCTAAATAATCTTTTGTCTAAAATTCATTTCGACCCCTATTGCCTCTAAATTGACTAGCCCGGACCTGCAGGCGTTACAATTATCTCCTCCTTAGGATGATTACGTCCCAGAATCATCAACGAAACAGGGCAGTATAATGACTCCATACGTCATCTCTTCATCCTAGGTAATAATTATAACTTCTTTGTTTCTTTGAATGAGTATCTAACTCTTGGACTCCTTGACTGCAGGCGGTGCTCGGTCTTGCACCTGCTCGTTAGACTTTCAATCATGAACTTCGTGTCGCAACCTCTTTCTTTATCAAAGACTCCTTCTTCTTCTTAACAAACTTAGGATAAATTAATTTGATTACTACAATTGACCGATGTGTTATATTCTAATAACCTATCATCGTATGTAGCAATGCTTAGACTCAGGTATCTTATAGTCAAATTCCAGAATGGAATATGCCTTCCTTCATGGTCTAATGTGATATAATCACATTTTAACATGTAGCATTTCTAGCTACCAACATCTTTAACAACGAGTGTGATACTTCTATTGATTGCTTTGATTTCAATCGTTTGGTTTAAGTCGGACGCTACATCAAACTTGGTTCTCTGAACCACGTAACCTACTCATCATAGTCGGACTCAATGTGATATGACCACTAGGGTCGGGATAACAACAATCTTTTAGTCTTTACCAAAACAATGGTAACGACATACTTGAATAAAACGAAATCAATTACTAGCTTCTTGGTAAACTTGTGACTTTCCCTGATCCAAGCGTGAGTCCTGTGCTTCCGGTAGTATATGCATCTACTACCTTTCACACCTACTCATACTCGTCCCAAGTATTGTCTCACATGTAACAGCCCGGATCCCCAGGTACCTTCATTTCATATTTTTTTTTGACTTTCTGTGAGGGGACTCTGCGAGTTGGAGGTCGAACTCGCCGAGTCGGGTCGCGGTTTTGGGCGGGGGTTCACGTCCGGACTCGGCGAGTCCAAGGGATGGACTTGGCGAGTCTGTGTTGTTTAATGAAACCCTAATTTCCCGGTCTAATGCCCTATTTAAAGGACCTTATGGCCCTCATTTGCGGCCACCTTGAACCCTAAGAGCCCCCATATGTCTGTGATCCCTTGTGAGTGTGTTTGGAGGCTTTTTGTTCATCATTTTGTGGGATATTGCAAGGAAAGGAGGGAGAGGATCAAGCTTGAAGAGTTGGGGAGCTTGGATCTGTTGCTATTTCATCAAGGGAGTCTTCTTGAGGTAATTTTCAGAGCCAAACTTCATGTTTTGTGTTGATGTGCCAAATCTAGGGTTTCTTCTTGCATTTCTTGGCTTGAATTGGAAGTATGAGAGGTCCCATGGATATATGGAACCTAGATCTGGACCTTAGCAGGTCCAAGAGACCCCATATGTCAAGCTTTATGTCCATTCACTTGAGTTAGAAGCTAAACTTGCCATATTAGAGGTTGTTTCTTCAAAATAAGCCTTGTATGCATTGCATGGCAACCAAGACTGAGACTTTACGTGACAAATAAGCTTAGGAAGGCCAGATCTATGTATGTATGGAACGGATCTGACCGCAAAAGCCAGTTTTAGCTGGTGCATGGCATGGACTCGCCGAGTCTGAAGAACAGACTCGGCGAGTCGCTTGAAGATTGTCCTTGAGATCACCTGTGTGTAGTTCGGACCGAGATATGGGCGACTCAGTGAGTCGCAGAGAGTTGGAAAGGTTTTGACAGGTGGATCGAGTCAGGCTGGGACTCACCGAGTTGACCTTCGACTCGGCGAGTTGAGTCGCGGTGGCCCTGTGATTCAGGCCCAGGAGGAACTCATCGAGTCGGGGGAGTACTCGACGAGTCAAAGGGGAAAACCTTGAGAGTTGGTTAAAATGCGTAGACTCGCCGAGTCACTATTGTGCACTCGCCGAGTCCGGTCCAAATTGACTAAAGACTGTTGACCAAGTCAACCTGTGTTGACTTGATAAGGATGGTCCACCTTTGTGGTACAAGTAATAATTATAGATTTATAATATCATAGGAGGATTGCAGCTCGAGGGTTCGAGCCCGAGTGATTCCAGGATTCACGATTAGCGACTTAACGAGGCATATGAGGTGAGTCTTCTCACTATACTGTACCCGGAAGGGTTTTGACTGTGTGACCGGAAGGTCGAATATGATATGAGATATATGCCTTATGTGTGTTAAGTTATTCATTATATGTGCCATGTATGATATGTTTGATTTTGGCCGGAAGGCACCATGATATGGGCCGGAAGGCGTGGTCATATGGACTGTAAGGTTGACGTGGGTAGGACCGGAAGGTTTACCCAGTCGGGACGGAAGTCCCCTGAGACACATGGACCGGAAGGTGAAGGCCTGGAAAGGCGTACGTGCGTAGGTTGTATTTTGGGGAACTCACTAAGCTTTATGCTTACAGTTGTTGTATTATGTGTTTTAGGTACTAGCGAGGACCGTGGGAAGGCGCCAGCGTGACCGTACACACACTCGGGGAAACCATTTTGTTATCTTTTGTTATGTAATCGGTTGTGACTAAATTGTTACATTGGAATCTAAACTTATTACTCATGTTTTGATGATTGTAAAAATGAAAATTTTTGGTTGGAATTTTATGACGTTACAAGTTGGTATCAGAGCCTTGGTTTGAGGGATTCGGGTACACCTTCGGGCGTAACTGAACTCAAACCGGGGATTTGAGAAAATTTTAATTAATAAATCAAAATTTTTTTTGATAAGTGATTTTGAGACAACCAAAGAAGAAAGAGTGTGTACGGTCAGCCAGCGCCCGGACGGTAAAAAAATCCCCAAAATACTCTTACAATATGTGTTATGAGATATGATATGATATGATACGCATGCTAGTAGACTAGGTATACATATTAGGACTAGAGTGGCCTGATTTTGTGATGCCTTAGTCTAGAGAAACCTGTTTCTATGAAGTGCTCGAGAGCGAGTCGGTAACTAGTGTATGAAAAGAATCGAGTACTTCTTTGGGCAATTCTTTGAAAGATGCCCCCCTTCTTTACATTCATAACACAACCTCTTGTTGGATGTACACTCATTGGCATAATGCCCACACTTTCCACACTTGAAACATGTCACTTCTTCGCCGCATTTTCCAAGGTGTTTCTTCTTGCATTTATCACACCATCTTGCTTCACCTCCTCCTCCAGGCTTTGAGAATTTTCTCTCCTTGTTGGACCTTGAAGATTCTTCAAACTTCCGCTTCTCTCCCGCCTTATCTTTTTCTAGACCCTTTTCTCTTATTTGGGCCTCTACGTTCTTAGCTACCCTAACAGCTGTTTTCAAGGTAGTTGCCATTTTAACCATTGGGCCAAAGTCATTGGGTAATTCGTTAGCAAACCTATCAATCTTGGAGAGTTCAGTAGGAACCAAGTAGGGAAATAGCTTCATCCTCTCAATGAATGCGGTGGCGTACTCATCAACACTCATCTTCCCTTTCTTCAGGTTCTGAAACTCGTTGTTCAGGTCTATCAGATCTATCTCTGAGCAGTACTGCATTTTCAACTGTTCTAAAAACTCTTCCCATGACATCTTTAGGGCTTCTCCTCGTGGCATCGTATCTGCGAGTAGCTTCCACCAGCTCAAGACTCTTGTTTTCAGTTGTCTGACAACGAAGACGGTCTTCTGTTTCTCACTATAGTCGCAACTCTCAAACACCATCTCCATCTCGGAGATCCAATCCATAATTTCAACAGGCTTTGGGCTTCCTGAGAGACTTGGTGGTTTCGAACCCAAGAAATTCTTGTACATTCGCCCATCCTTGTCGTTTCTCCTCTCCGGGCCATCCCTTCATTCACCTTGAGTTTCCACTTGACTCACTTGGCGGCTGTAGTTCCCTTCCTCCGATTGCTCGGGAATCAGTTCGGGATGGTCAATGGGCATAGTAGGTTCGTCCCTATTCAACATCTGCCTCATTTCTTTCCTTTGTTCAGCTAACATAGCCCGAATCATGCCTTGAACTCCAGCCATGGTGACTGGCTCAGGTGCAATTTCTTCTACAACAGGTATTTGCTGAAGAACTGGGGGTTGGTTCCTATTCTCATTTGTATTCACGTTTCCGCTACGGGTCCTTGCCATCTTGATCTATACACCGAATAAGGTGAATCTAGATCTTTATTTAGGATTGACGTTTAAATCATCCTTATCACTCCGAAACGTTTATATGCTAGTTCTAATATCGTATTCGTACGTATAGAATCCTAGACACATAAGGTTTCCAGATCCGGTCGGCAACAGACCATAGATCCGATCAAACTATAGCATAACAAATCATTTAGCACATAAAAGCAATTTATGCATCATTCCTAAAATAAGCTAGTGCTCACACCTCACAATCATCGCTTAGCATTCTAAGTTTAAGTCTAGAAATAAATCCATATTCCTAGTTCGCTTAAACGAATGCTCTGATACCAACTGTGACATCCCCATTTTCACGGCCAGAAAGACCGATTTTGTTTATGCTTTATAAAAATCAGAGTACTTCTTTTCATAAAAATGTTGCGGAATTTGTTCCCATAAAAACATGATAGATATGTTATTAAAACATTTTCAAAGAATCGTATTTTATTTATTTAAAAACGTTTGGGATGTCATCGTTAATACATAAACATAAGTATAAACAGAACTTACATTTATTTACACTAGTGATCTACATCTCTTTAAATCTCTCAGTGTAAAGTGACTTCGTATCAACACCTGTGATATAAATAAACTGAGTGGGTCAGGTTGGGAAACCTGGTGAGTACATAGGGTTTTCAACCCAAAATAATATAATTATTATGTTTAATCAATCAAGAAATTAAACCCAATTACCGATCCCCATTCTCTTCTTTTCTCTGAAGGATCTACACTAAGAATCAGCTATTTCTCGTTCATTCATTCCTAAGGATTATCCTAAGGAATTGGCACGAAGTCCATCATTACCAAAGCTTACAGATTACAACTGGTGAACACGTAGTCCAAAACATCTGGTAAACACTTAGTTCAGAATTAACTAGTGAACACACTTAATTCAAAATACCTAGTGAACACACTCAGTTCAAAGATACGTAGTGAACACACTCAGTTCAAAATACCTAATGAGCACCTAGTTCAAAAACACCTACAGGTTACGAGCATACTAGCCTTCCACCGGACCATTTAGTATCGCCCATGGTCATCATCTATACTCTACTAGATGACTGGATCACTGGAAACATTGATGTCTCCCATCGTGTTATCACAAAACAACTATTTCATCTACCCATGTTTTACCCAACACATTTTGTAGATATAAAATACATATACAGTTTAAATCATTTAAAACATATATAAAAATCTTTCTCCCAGCATAGACATCAAGTATTCAGACAATATACACACACAACACGTAATTTATATTAAAATACTTCATATCTATGTGTAAGATGAAAGGGACTATGCACTCACTTGAAAGGTGGTGATTCAGCACTCGGACAACGCTTCGATACTCTCAAAACAATTTCCTACGATAAAACCTAGTATTAATACCACCAGGGTTTAGTCTAACGATAACCGCGACTAATTAATAGTCTAGCTATTATTATTATTATTATTATTATTATTATTATTATTATTATTATTATTATTATTATTATTATTATTATTATATAAGCGTTAAGTAACACTCAATATAACACATAATAATAGCCCAAATAATTATTTTAAAGTCCTAATAACATTACTATATCGAAACATAAGCTATGCTAAAGATAGGGTAGGCCTAGCGAACTTACAGTGGATTTTCTCGAAAACCAGGCTTCATTTGTGCAGCGTTTTTGAGCAGAAAGACCCTTTTTCTCGGGACTCTGGGAGCCTCGGGGCCTCCTTCAGGTGCTAGGGAGTTTACCTAGGCTTTTAGGGGGGTTGGGGAGCTCAGATAGAGAGAGAGAGAGAGAGAGAGAGAGAGAGAGAGAGAGAGAGAGAGAGAGTATAGAGAGAGAAAGAAGAGGGTTGAGGGGTGAGGAAATGAGGGAACCCTTAACCTCTATTTAAAGGGTGAAATCCTGACGGACTCGCCGAATCAGTTCCACGTGTCATCACCTGATGGCTTTCCTTGGGGAGAAAGCCTTGGCCCATATTCAGCCACGTCACCCTTTTTGCAGTAGCACCCTGCTGACTTCTAAATCCCGTAACTTTCGCATACGAGCTCCGTTTTCGACGTTCTTTATATCCATGCGTAGGTAAAATCAAGATCTACAACTTTCGTTTAGACTCCGTTGGCTAATTCTTGACCGATCTCAAATTTAACAGTAGGAGGCGTTTAGACTGTTAAATGACCGCGAAGAATTCGTAACTCCTTCATACAGACTCGATTTTCGTCCATATTTTTACCGTTGAGTTCCTATTAATGATATCTTCAACTCTCATTTAGGTCACGTAAGCCAAAAACCTATCGAACTAAAATTCGAGTTTCGGGCTGTACACTACTAAGCCGAATGTTAGAAAAATCATAACTTCTTCATATGAAGTCAGATTTGGGCGTTCTTTTTATGGATTTTCTCGGTTTAACATATTCTGCGACTTTCGTTTAGATCACTAAGGCTAAAAGGTCCTCCATCGTAAATTCACTATTTACGCTTCCCAGTGTTGTGCCGGTTCCGTCGCGAAACTTTGACAGGCCATAACTTCTTCGTTATAACTCGGATTTTGGCATTCTTTATATGTATGGAAACCTTGTGACATATTCTACAACTTGGTTAAGATTATTTATTCTAAATAATATTTTGTTGAAAAGTCGTTTTCGACCCCTATTGCCTCTAAATTGACTAGCCCGGATCTGCGGGTGTTACAGTAAACATCTAAACCATAAAATCTATACCATAAACTCTGTTTATGGTTGCAATCATTTCAACTAAACCTCAACCATAAACTCTTTTGGAACTGTTAAATCACTTTAAATTTCAAATGGATTCTCAAACTCATTTTCAGGAACTTGTTGCTGTTATGAGTACTACTACACGCATTCTGAGATTGATGTCTGCTAAAGGTTTTCCCGAGTGGAAATATAGAATCGAGAAATACATCAAAATGAAAGATTTCAAGATCTGGAGAAGTATTCTTAGAGGTCCTGTTAGAGTCACGATGATAGTTGGAGGTTAGTTGATTGAGAAAGCCATTGAAAACTACACTGATGAAGAGTTTGAACTGGTTGAAGAACATGAAAGAGCATTGGCTACTCTAACCATGGAATTATCTCCTGATATTGCTCAAGGATTTCATGAGTACACTTCTTTAAAAGCCCTATGGGAAGCTCTTGTTAAGGTCTACGAGGGCAATGAAGATATGAAAGAAAGTCGGCAAGACATGTTAAGACAAAAATTTAACATGTTTAACTACATTCCAGGAGAAACCCTTGAGGCTCAATTGCAAAGGTTCACCGCTCTCACAACTGACATGAACATTTTAGGAATTTGTTTGTCCAAGTCAGAAATCAACAAGAATCTTCTGAATGCACTTCCTCGATCATAGGATATGAATGTTACTGTAATCAAAAAAACCAAGGACTTAAACCGTCTCAGTCTTGCAGAAATCATGGCAGTCATCAAAGCTTGTGACATTGATGACAAACAGAGAGAAATCAACCACATGAATTCATATTCTACTGCAAACCTTGGTGTTTCATCCAACAATGCAGCATTATCATCCTTCATGACTTCCCCAGGTCAAGCTTTCACAGTTCAACAACCTCAGATTCAAACCCTCAATGTTGCAACACCAATCCCTCAACATCAAACTTCAAGTGTACTATTTCCACAAACTGTTCCTACTCCCAATATGTCAGCCAAAGTCTCCTCTTCAAACACCAAAGAATCTGATGAAAATCTTGCTCTAGCCACTGGGCTAGTTAATTACTACAATGCCTTTGTAGCCGGAGATCTTCCACCACAGCTATCCTTTGCTGACTTGGACTAGATACATCCCGAAGATGTGGAGGAAATGGACATTACTTCGCAGATTGCCATGGATGTTTTTAGAGACAAACAATTCGCCAAGAAAATAGGGAAAACAACTAGGCCATGAATGCTGACAAAAAGGTGGGATTCAAAAAAAGTATGCTGAGATGTTTTAACTGCCACGAGCCGGGTCACTTTGCTCGTGACTTCCTGAAGCCAGATCGCAGAGTCAACAACAACCGACAGATGGTCGTAGTGGGAAACAATCATGCAGGAGCTACAACCAATGGAGAAACAGCTATGGTTGTTCAGTCATTTGATTGGGAGGATCAAATTCAAGCTTTAAGCATCACAGGGTCAGAAAATGCTCATCTAGCTCAGATTGATGATGGTGATTCAAAGAACAATGATACTGATCCCGAGGCAGAGATGATGGAACTGCAGTTTGCCCTAGTGGTTTCAACCTCTTCCGAGCCTAAGAAGCACGAGGTAAATCTACCGTCCTGTTCTTTTGCTTGCAAAGAATATGTTACACTTCTTCATGATGAAATTCAAACCTTACGTAGACAAGTAGAGGACCTTAAATATGAGGGTTATCAACTTAGGAAGGGACAGAAACCACTTAAGGCCCAACTAGAAGCCAAAACAAAAGATTTTAGAAAAATTCAATCAAAATTCAGTGAAAAGTGTGAAATTTATGATTATACTAAGAGACAACTTGATGCTGTGATCAAAGAACTTGATGAGTTAAAAATTAAAAGTGGAAAAACAGATGTGAGTTTCAAAAATTATTCTGCTTCTAGTAAAACAGTTGAGTCTTTGTATGAATCCCAATTGAAATTTAAAGAAAATGAAAACAAGGGTTTAGGGTATGATTGTGTTCCTCCTCCTTTTAATCATAACTACACATCAATCCCTTTAACACAGAACGAAACTGACAGGGAGCCACATCTTCGATATGGCAAACCTACTGGTTTTGTTTCACGAGGTTTTCTTAACATTGAAAGTACTAATATTTCTATTTCCTCTGTAGATACACCTTTAGATCAGGCCAAGTGTGAAGTTGGAGAATTTGTTTCTGTTTTTAATTCTGATTTTTCTGTTGCAAAAAAATTTGAATGTGTTTCTGATGTTAAGACTGAAAAAGCTTCTTGTGTTAGCTCATCATAGGATACTGTTGAATTTAATTTTTCGATGCGTTTGATGAATTGTTTGGTAATTCTGATGCTTGTGATTCTCATGAGGAACCATCAACTCCTCAAGTCAAATCAAATGAGGCACCCTCACTTATTTCTCACTATAATTCTCATGCATGTTCTTCTAAGAATAGTAAGAGTGTCTGCAAAGAAAATAAATTCGAAAAATGCAATATAAAGTCAAAACAGATTCTTTTTAATTGTGGTGTTAGTGGTGACGTAGATAGGAATTGTCAAAATAGGATCTGTGTAAACTATCAGTCACCAAGAGGGGAGAATGAGTCTCGAGGAAGGTCTTTAACTAGAAAATCCTCAAGAACTCACTCTCGAAGTAAAGATCAGAAAGATATTAAGAACAGAAAGAGGGCTGCTTTTCAAACAAATAAAAAGGTTTTTACTAACAAAACTCAAAACATTTTGTCAAAATCGAACAAGGCTTAGCCAAGATCGGTTTTGTCAAAAGGTAATTCTAGATCTTCTACTAACTTTGGTAAAAAAATCCAGAAGGTCTATGCAAACTCATGAGAAGTCTGTTTCAAAATCATCAGAGATTGTTGTAAAACCTAAACTTCAATGGAAGCCCAAATCTTGTTCAAGTTCATCATTACCTCCCTCTAAAGTGACTAGAAATGAAGATCCAAATTTGGAAGTTTTAAAATCTAAATCATAAAATTTGAAAAGGAAACCCAGGACAGTGATGACCTGGGTTCCTAAGTCTAAATGATTCCGCTCATTTTGTAGGGGCAGTTGCGGAGGAATATCGTCCGTCCTTGATACGTCGATAGCGGCTGTTCCCGGCATATGACTGGAGACATCTCCCAGCTGAGCGACATTCAATCTTTTAATGGGGGTTATGTTTCCTTTGCAGGCGGAGATGGTGGAAAGATCACACAACGAGGAACTGTTACAAATGGAATGTTGAGCTTTGAAAATGTCAACTTTTCACCCGATTAAAGCATAGTTTATTGAGCGTTTCTCAGATATGTGACAAAGACTACTCAACCCATTTTACTGATAAAGAGTGTATGATTCTCAAGCCTGGCATCGTCATCCCAGAAGAATGGATCCTAGTCAAATCAAAACGGGATGGGAACGCCTACATCATTGATATGAACAATAACCTACTTGAACAAGTCACTTGTTGATTCTCAAAAGTTTCTGAACACAATGCAATGTTATGGCATCGAAGACTTGGTCATGCAAATGCGAAAAACCTTAATCGTCTTGCGAAAAATGAGATGGTCTGAGGCCTTCCTGTGAGAGACTTTATCACGTTTGAAAAGTGTGTTTCCTATGCTCAAGGCAAACATCATCGGAAACTACACTTGCCCAAGAAAATTAGCTCAATCAATCAAGTGCTTCAATTATTGCATATGGACGTATTTGGTCCGGTCAACATCCTGAGCATCAATAGAAGCTCGTACTGTCTTGTTGTGATTGATGATTTCTCTAGATTTACGTGGGTCTTCTTCTTATCCAACAAAACAGGGATTGCTGATCTGATAAAGAAGTTCGTGGTGATGATTGAAAACCAGACTAACAATCAAGTGAAGGCGCTTCGCACTGATAATGGAACAGAATTCAAGAATTCGGTTCTTGATCATTTTTGAGCAGAAAAGGGGATAGTGCATCAATATAGTTCTGCTCACACGCCTCAACAAAACGGTGTTGCTGGACGGAGGAACATAACATTGAAAGATGCTGCAAGGACAATGCTTTGTGACTCCAAGCTACCTGTCTTCTTTTGGGCTGAGGCGATTAACACTGCTTGCTATGTGCGGAATCGTGTTCTAATCAACAAAGCACAGATGAAGACACCATACAAGATTCTTTATGGACACAAGCCTTCCGTAAGCCATTTCTGTGTATTTGGCTGTCCTTGCACCCTTCTTCACTTAGATTCCAACCCTAAATTTAATGCCAAAGCTGATGAGTATTACTTTGTGGGGTATGCTGCGCGCACCGCATATAGGGTCTACAATAAAAGGACTAAGCAGATCATTGAAACTTATGACGTGCGCTGGCTGGAGGAGAATGAAACTGATGCTAGAGTGGGTCCCGACTGGTTATTTGATTACACATCATTATTCAGATCTATGTTGATGACATCATCTTCGGTCCACATGTCCAAAGCTTTGCGAAGAGTTCGAAAGTGTCATGAAGAAGAGATTTGAGATGAGTTCTCTACGTGAAATGACTATGTTTTTGGGGCTTCAAGTCAATCAAAATTCAACCGGAATCCTGCTACATAAAGCAAAGTATGTTGAAGATATTCTTGAGAAGTTTGGATTTTCAGACGCGAAACCTGCTTCAACTCCTATGGCTGAAAGACCCCTGCTGACTCTAGATAATGACGATGAATCTGTAGATCAAACTCACTACAGATCGACGATCAGTTCCTTGACGTATCTCACTGCAAGTCGTCCCGACATCATGTTTGCAGTGTGTCAATGTGCTCGCTATTAGGCTAATCCTAAACTTTCACATCTTATTGCTGTCAAAAGAATTTTTTGATATATCAAAGGCAGTCCAAAACTGGGTCTTTGGTATCCGAAAATTTATGAATTTAACTTATATGCTTTTGCTAACAGTAATTATGGAGGTTGTGAGCTTGACAGGAAATCAACATCAGGAGGGTGTCAGTTCCTTGGTGATAGACTGGTATCGTGGCAATGCAAGAAACAGCAATAGCAGAAGCGGAATACGTTGCTGCCTCAGCATGCTGTTCTCAAGTTATCTGGATCCAACATTAGCTGTTGGATTACAGTCTGAACTATCTAGAAACCCCAATTCATTGTGATAATGAGGCCGTTATACAAATAACTAAAAATCCTATCCAACATTCCAAAACCAATCACATTGACATCAAAATTCATTTTATCAGAGATTGTTATGAGTGCTCGCTCATCCGGCTAGAACAGGTTCCCACCGCTAGTAATGTGGCGGATTTGTTCACTAAGTCGTTTAACAAAGCTCGATTCGATGTGCTTGTGGGATTTTTAAAATTGATTCGTTTTAAGGATTAATTTTTGTTTTTAGGATAGTTTAAATTTGAGCGTTTACTTTTGTTTCTCTCTTATGCACAAATTTAGGGGAGAAATATAAAAACAAAAGAAAAACATTAGAAAATCAAAAAAAATCCAAAAACATTAGAAAATTAGAAAAATCCAAAAACATTAGGTTTGTAATGGAATGTGCTTGCAGCAGATGTTCTGGGAAGTGATATTATCAATTGATAACAGACAACCTGAGTCTGCGTAACGTACACAAAGTTGAAGGGTCTATGCTTTGACTTGATGCGTCGGTAGGCATAATTTTTTTTGAAAAAATAGACATGACTAGGCAAAGTTGAACTTAGGAAATTTATAGACTTGATAAATCTTGACCTAGTTAGATCCGTTTAGCCAGACAATACGACGCTCGGATAGGTTGAGCAGGGAGATATATATGGGAATCTACTCGTCACATTAATTGAACCCGTACTTAGAACCGTGGTTTAACTTTTCCTCCATGTGCGGATTCTATCTTTAATTCCAGTATTGATGGGGCAATTGGTAAATTCCGATAAATTAGGTTTGTAGAAAATCATTTTCTTTCTTTCTTTCTGTTAGTCATATGTTACCTCCTCTGCGTGATTGGAAGAGATCCGACCTGGACTGTAACATATGCAAATCTATTTCTCTGCATATATATATATATATATATATATATATATATATATATATATATATATATATATATATATACACATATGAAACTTCTCCTATCTGTTAGCCATATGCTGTCTCCTTTGCGTGACTAACCATTCGACCTGGTACACAGCATATGCACTATAAATGATAATACTCTGAATCTATCTTCTCTCCTAATGATGGTCTTCTCATCCGATGTAAGGAGTACTCTGGAAGTCCTTGATTACTGGGGCATATCTAGAAGTGGGAAACATGTTCTAGTACACTTAAAATTGAACTCATACAGATTGTTTATAGATCTCGTTGCTCAATTTAGGTGGACAACAATATCCCTGGTCGTCGTCAGCTGAATGGTCCTTAAGATGTAGTATCTAGGAGCTTAGGATCAGATATGATATTTAGGAACTTAAGTTCACCTTGTCTTGTAACAAATAGTGTTGGATATTTGATGTTGCGTCTTGGGCTCGCCTCTTTGCCCATTTTGTATACGGCATGGGCCTGTCCATCCGTATCTTGTTTTATTAGGGTTTGTGTATTAATAAATGCTTGCATGCATCTTTTTGGTAACTGATAGATCGTTTTTTATGTGTAATTAAGAAGATCTATTTTGTAACCCTAAAATCCTCTACAGCAGAAGTTCTTTATCGAGCTCTGCTGAGGATTGAACGTTCTAATCATTCGACTCATTCAGATCCATTCTTGAGTATTGTTTCATTGTTTTGCTTTCATTATCTACCTGTTACAAAGATCTAATCGATCAAAGAAGTTTTTATATCTCATCAATTGGTATCAGATCAGGAGGCTGTGTAATGCATACACATCTCTTCTGTGAAAGAAGCTATTAGGGTTTATTCCGTATTAACTAATATTTATTGAGCCGTCACTTCATAATTGACGTATCTCATTACTTATTCATTTTGCCCTAATATTATATATTACAAGTTTGATCTTTCAAACAGGTTAAACGATCAAGCATGGACGATTCTCAATCAAATCCTATCAACATCTCAAATAGTATTGGGTCAACAACAAAGATTCCTATTCTTTACACCCATGATTACGAAGTCTGGGCACATCACTTTGAAGATTATATCATTGGATCTGAAGACAATGGATATCTTATTTGGGAAGCAATCGTGTCTGGACCATTCGCTTATTCAGCAACGTCAAGAATCATTAAAACTGAGAAAGAGTATAATGATCTGTTGAAAGACGTAAAAGATGTTGCCCAAGACGAAAAGGATAGATTTCAATGCAATATTAAAGAATTGAGACTAATCAGATTTGCTCTTCAATCTGACACTTTCAGGCTGGTGAGTTCATGCAGCACTGCTAAAGAAATATGGGATAGGCTGCGAGAGCTATATTCCACAGACGAAGATCTCGAGCATTCAATTCAAACCTTACTTTTGTCTGAATTTGGTGAATTTAAGCAGAATCCTGAAGAAACCGTTACTCAGACGTTTGATCGCTTCAATCAACTTCTTAGTAAGATGATTAAACACGATATTGAAAGGAAGTTGATTGAACAAAAGGTTACATTTTTAAACGGTATTAGATCTGAGTGGAGAGAAGTTGTGTCCACTGTTAAAGCACATGAGCAATTCAAATCTTACTCATTAGCAAAGCTGGTAGGGATTTTGAAATCCCAAGAAAAGATTGTCTTGCTGGAGAAAAATGTGGTTTCGAGCCTGGGGTCATTGGCACTTCTGTCCAAAAGCAAAGGCGTGATGGAAGATGAAGATCTTAACTTAGAACACCATGACCTTACCTCTGAAGACTATGGAATGATGGTGTCAAACCCGAAAAAGTTCATCAAGAAAGGTTCCCTATCAATAAGAACCGTAATTGGTAGGGAAGTTATAGTTCTGAAAAGGTTAGGGAAGAACCAAAGACAGAAGAACCAAAGAAAGAACCGAAAGCTGAAGGAGATTCGGGAGTGAACTGCTACTATTGTGGAGGAAAGAACCACTATGCCAAAGACTGTGTCCTAAAGAAAATGGCAGAAAAGGATGAGGAGAAAGATGAAGAAGCTATGTTAATGAAAAAGCTAGAAGAGATAAAGAGAAAGAAAACTATCACTAACCCTTCAATGAATGCTTTAATTGTACAGGGTTCTGTAGCGGATGATGAGTTCGGTGGCGTGGAGGTCTGGTCAACCGACTCTGAGGATGATGAAGTCAGGAAGCCATCTCATGGAAAGGCTTATGTTGCGAAAGATGAAGGAAGCGGTGGAAAGTGCTTGATGGTGTCGAATGTATCCCAAATGAGGGGATACAACACAGACAGTGGGAATAGAGACATGAAGGAGCGAGAGGACTTGTGTTTCACAGCAAAACCTCTCAGCATGCAGTTTAATGAACTTGATGAATTAATCAAGAAGGTACAATCTATTTTTGTTTCATTCAAAGTCCCACAAAACTCAAATGAAAAGGAATTAAAAATTGTAAATTCAAGAATCTCTCATCTAGATAGCAGTTTAACTCAAACACGGGTCACCAATTCTAACCTAACTGACCAAATAAGTAGGGTGTCTTCAAAGAGTGAAGAACGGAGGATGTGGATAGAGCTGAAGGAGGCGGAGCTGATCAAATCCAAAGACGAAAACATTTATTTGCAAAGAGACAATTTAAAACTTTTGAAACAAAGAAATGTGTTTTGTTTGATTGCTAAGCGTCTTTATTCTAACATTACTCAACTTCATCTTAACTGCGAAATAGGACAGAAAATTCATCGCATGATTTTGCCCTTCCTTGAGTTTCAGGAAGATGAAATCGATGCTGAAGCATACAATTGCGAAAGTGTAGTTTCATCTGAGGATGTAAATCCGACTTATATGTATGGCCTAGACAAAATTGAATCTTTCATAAAGTCCAAGGACCATAAGGACATGCTGAAAAACCTTTTGGATGAAAATGATAAACTGAATCTAAGGACCAAAACCATACAAAAGTTTGACTCATTGAATGCCAATTTGAGCTCAGAAAATAAAATTAATGTTGAAAATGCATCTGAGCTTAATGAGGATGATGATATGAGTGAAATTTCTGTAGAGGATGAAGTTGACTGTTCTGAGTTTGTCAAGAGCGAACCCGAAAACCACAAAAATCTTATCTCAGAAAATTCTGTGGAGTTTGCTCGGTTGTCCCAACAAAAGTCCCCGATTCTTGAAGAAAAGGTTGTTGTATACCAAAAGGTAAGGACAACTCCAAATCAGGTGTATAAGGTCACAAGTGTAACCGAACATCAGACAGCCGAACTCACAGCCATTGTAAACGAAGATAATGCTGATGGTTGTGATGAGTTCTTCTGGTCCGCCCCTATCGACAATGCTGATGAAACAGTTGGTCTATCAGAGTGAACATCCTGGAAAACAAAAGGAAGATATATTCCAGAGCCACTGAACAAGCCTGATAACTTTGACGTGCCAAGCACTAGTGGCACTAAAGAAATCCCATTAGATGAAGTCACCCCTTCTACCAAAACTCATCTACAACAAACGAAGCTATTGTTCAAAAGCCAAAACAAAATGCGAATATTCACAGGCAACCCAAACAGGTGAAAAACCAAAAGCAACAGAGGAATATGAGATACAAGAAGAATCTCTCAGAGCGAAAACAGTTCTGGCAATCTCAAAACGATCATTTTCTTGATCATAATAGGAAGTCAGAGAAAAGGGATGTTAGACCGCAAGAAGGTATTCACAACCGAAAGCTTAGGTTCGACTCAGAACACACAAACAACCGAAAGGATAGGTTCGGCTCAGAACACACAAACAACCGAAAGCATAGGTTCGGCTCAGAGCACTCAAGCAATCGAAAGCACAGGTTCGGTCCCAAGAGCACATGTTATCAAGGCTCAAGGTTCGGTCTATCCCATGACCACCAACAAAAAGGTCACCTAGAATATCAAGTCAAGCAAAATTCTCAAGCTAAATTCCCTCTTTCTAACTCTTCTCAACCCCATTCTAAATCCAATTCTGTTTAAACTAAGAATCCAAAATCTTCAACAGATTTGAAAGGAAAATCGAAGGTTTCCTCGGTCAAGAGTGATCAAAAGAATCCCAAAGTTCAAACACCTGAACCGAAAATCAAACCAACTGCAACAAATCCCAATAAAATTAAAGTTTACACCATTCAAAAGAAAAATGAAACAATGTTAATAAAAAGAACATATTTCGTTGATATCTCTCACTATTCCTGTTCCTGTGAAAGGCTCACGTGGACCCAAGAAACTTTGGGTTCCTAAATCTGCTTAATTTTTGCAGGTTATCAGTGACGAGTAGTTCGATGAAGAATGGTATATTGACAGTGGATGCTCGCGTCACATGACAGGAAGGAAAGAAGAGCTGAGGGAATTTCGATCTCTTTCAAATGGTGGCAATGTCAAGTTTGGGAACAACTCGTATGGCACGATTAAAGCGTATGGTATGATAACGAATGGAGACTTCACAATAAGAAAGGTTGCATATGTTGAAGGACTGCAGCACAATCTCATCAGTGTGTCTCAGCTTGTTGGAGGCACTGGTCTTAAAGTTTCATTTGATGATGAGGGTTCGGAAATCATAGAGAAGAAGGCAAAAAGGGTAATTCTCAAATCAGAGCGCAAAGGCGAAATGTTTCCTCTCAATCTCAAACCTATTAAAGGAAACCCAGCTATCTGTCTGTTATCCAAAGCACATTCTGATGAAAGCTGGCTGTGGCACCGAAGGCTCTCCCATCTCAATTTCAAGGATATTAATAAACTCGTCACAGGAGGTCATGTTAGCGGTCTTCCATTGCTTAAGTTTGATCGAGAACATTTGTGTGCTGCATGTGAAATGGGGAAGCAAAGTCGTCAAAGTCACCCATCCATCATAAACACAAAGGTTGTTGAACCACTTGAGTTAATTCACATTGACTTGTGTGGTCCATCTTCTATTGAAAGCATAGGCGGTAATAAGTATATTCTTGTTATTGTCGATGACTTTTCACATTTTACATGGGTGTTCTTTCTGAAGCACAAATCTGAGGCAACTCACAAGCTGAAGCTGTTTATCAAGCAAGTTGAAGTGCAGCTGAAGAAAGTTGTACGGAACATTAGAAACGACAATGGGCTGGAGTTCAAAAATAAAGAATTTGAAGACTTTCTAGCGGATAAAGGAATCAGTCACAACTTCTCAGCTCCCTACACCCCTCAACAAAATGGAATTGTCGAAAGACGAAACCGATCTTTGTGTGAGGCGGCCAGAACCATGTTGAGTTTCGCTTCCTTACCATTATATTTCTGGGCTGATGCTATTTCTGCAGCTTGTTTTACACAAAATAGGTCCTATCTCAATAAGCGTTTCACTCTCACCCCTTATGAGATCATCAACAACAGAAAACCGAATGTCAAATTCTTCCACGTGTTCAGCTCACGATGCTTTATCTTCAATTCTAAAGAACATCGTAACAAGTTCGACGTAAAAGCTGATGAAGGAATTTTTCTGGGATTCTCTCTAACTTCAAAAGCATATCGGGTCTTAAACAAGCATTCAAGGAAGATTGAAGAGACATATTATGTGACTTTCGATGACAACTTCGTCAAAAGGATAAACGCTACTGAAGAAGCATTTGGAGAAATTTTCACTCAGACAAGTCATGTTACGGCCTCAATTGCTAATTTGTTTGAGCAGTTTGTGGAGTTATTCGATGAACCTGAGAAAGCTGCTCTCTCTGAAGCCAAGGCAGCAGACAATAAGTTCCACCATCTGAAGCAAATCGTCGATGAAGCTGCCAAACGATTGGGTGACAGAGAATCAGCTCAAAATAAAACCTTTCAGCACAATGCACTAGTTGAGGGGGAGCACTCTGGTCCTGTAGCACCCGAAGGTACTGTAGCACCCGATGGTACTGTAGCACATGAACGCTCCGCAACACCCAAAGGTACTGTAGCACCCGAACGCTCCACAGCACCCGAAGGCACTGTAGCACCCGAAGGTACTGCAGCACCCGAACGCTCCACAACATCTGAAGGCACTGTAGCACCCGAACACTTCACAGCACCCGAAGGTACAATAGCAACCGAAAGTTCAAAACCATCAGAGAGCACAACTACACCCGAAAGTCCCACTGCACCAGAATGCTCATCATTCGAGGGGGAGAATGCCAATACGTTTTATGACGAAGATAGTCAATCAGAATTGGAAGAATTGGTGAACGTTGAATTGGATCCTTCCTATGATCCAAATTACCCTCCTCTTGTCAAATGAACTAGAGATCATCCTGTTTCACATGTTGTGGGTGATGTCTTTGAAAAGGTGTTGACCAGATCTCAACTGAAGGCAAAACAAACTTCTTTATTTTCCAAAGTTGAGTTTTGCATGTTTAATTCTTTTGTCTCAAAGGTTGAACCAAAGACAGTAAACACTGCTCTTGATCACTCTGATTGGGTTCAAGCTATGCAAGACGAACTTAATGAGTTCGAAAGAAATAAAGTTTGGCGTCTCATTCCAACTCCTCAAGATGCCTCCGTTGTTGGTCTCAAATGGGTCTTTAGAAATAAAATGGACAAGGAAGGTAACGTAATAAGGAACAAAGCTCGTTTAGCGGTGAAAGGATATTGCCAGGAAGAAGGAATTGATTATGAAGAGACTTTCGCTCCAGTTGTAAGGATGGAATCTGTTCGAATATTTCTTGCCTATGCAGCGCACAAAAACTTCGAGGTCTACCAAATGGACGTCAAATGCGCTTTTCTGAATGGAGAACTCGAAGAAACAGTCTACGTGGAGCAACCTCCTGGTTTTGTCAATGAGAAGTTCCCAAATCACTGCTATATTCTGGACAAGGCGATTTACGGTCTGAAACAAGCACCTAGGGCCTGGTATGAAACGCTAACTAAGTTTTTAAAGATGTCCAAATTCAAAAAAGGTTCGGTTGACCCAACCTTCTTTCGTAAGAAGGAAGGTAACCACCTTATGATTGTACAAATCTATGTCGATGATATCATCTTTGGTTCAACGAATTCCAGTTTAACAGCTGAATTCAGAAAGCTGATGGAGACTAAATTTGAAATGAGCTCCATGGGTCCGATTAATTTTTTCCTTGGTTTAAATATTAGACAAGGACCCGAAGGCATCTTTATAAACCAGGAAAGCATACACCAAAACTCTTCTTGCCAAAGTTGGTATGATGGGAGACTCAAAGGTCAAAGTTCCAATGGCATTCGGCACCAAACTCACACCCTCGCTGGAGAAACCGGCATTTGACATTACGCTATACTGCCAGATGATTGGGTCCTTAATGTATCTTACTGCTAGCAGGCCTGATATCATGTTTTCCGTATGTTATTGTGCTAGGTTTCAGGCGAATCCTCGAGAACCACATATGCTTGCAGTGAAAAATATACTCAGGTATCTGAAGCGAACTACCTCTCTCGGTCTATGGTATCCATCAAACTCCGGCTTCTTCGTTCAAGCCTTCTCTGATGCAGACCTTGGAGGATGCGGTTTAGACAGGAAAAGCACCACAGGGGGTTGCCAATTCCTTGATGGGAAGTTGGTCAGATGGTAGTCAAAGAAGCAAACCTGTGTTTCCCTTTCTACAGCCGAAGCAGAGTACATCACAGCCGCCTCTTGCACATCTCAAGTAATTTGGATCCAAAGCCAGCTTAGAGATTATGGACTCAACATGAAAAAGATCCCACTATATTGCGATTCAGAAAGTGCAATTAGGATCTGTCATAACCCAGTGCAACACTCTAAGACCAAGCATATAGAAATGAGGTATCACTTCATTAAGGATCATGTGGAGGATGGAAATGTTGAAATTCACTTTGTTCGAACCACTGATCAACTGGCCGATATCTTCACCAAAGCCCTACCAGAAGCAAGTTTCAATAAAATCCTTCAAGGTCTAGGAATGATGGAATCATAATCGGTACCAAAAACACCATCTCAAAGTTAAAAGTTAGAAGCTAAATGAACCGAACGCTCGGTCTATTTCGGGTTCGGTTCACATGGGAACCGAAATGAACCGAACGCTCGGTCTATTTCGGGTTCGGTCCCATTGCACATATTTTCGCTCCATCTCAAAAAGGTGTTGTCTATGGTTGTAAACTTTTGTAAAGTTGTTTCCAAAAATCCAAAAATATTTTTTTAGGAACCAAAATGAACCGAGCGTTCGGTTCATTTCGGGTTCGGTTCAATTTTTTTTTTTTATTCTCTTTGGTTTTTCTCTTTTCAAAAACTTAAAAACTCCAAAAATATTTTTTTTTCTTTCATTCTTGTTTAAATATCGATGGGACAGGTTTCGTTCTCACACTTTATAATAGTTAAGTTTCCCTAGAAGCATGCTGCTACATGTTGTCCAAAGCCTCAAATGATTTTGAATAAAAGCCTTACTGACTAGGTATATACAAACCTTGTCTTCCCAATAAGGCTGCTCCATTTATTATAATCCTAAGCTACCTTACTCTTTCCTCATATGGGTTAAGAGTTTACCGCTTGGTCACTATTTTCAGCAGAGGTACTATAGTTTCTCTTCACCACCTCAATATTTTTCTCCATCATATTTCGGTCTCATATCGTAACCCTAGAGACTCTCAGAATTAACCATTGAGGTTTATGGTTACACAATCTCTGTGTTTATGATCTGAGCCTCGTGTCACTACGTGCTTAGTGAAACCCAAAATTCAATACCTAACATGAATTGACGGTAAACATGAAATCTCTTTTCGTTGTGAGATTCTTATGAAAGTGTTATTTACCATAACATTTCTTCCCTTAGAATCCAGTTTTAATTTTTTTTTTTGAGATTTCACCATCACAAATCTTCAATAAGTCACTATATACATAATCCAACCTACTTGTTCAACAGACCACATCGGTCTTACAGGTACTTCATTTAGTCTCGGTCTTATGTCAAGGTCCGGGATTCTAAACTGAAGTGAAAGCCACCTTTTTAAGCCTTATAAAAAGATGCCTTTCAACACTTCTTAGTAAGTGATTGATCGTAATTCAACGGGAATCCATACAGACACTTTAAGGTCTCTTTTGATCTTGAAGAAAGTGATTCGTGCCCGGGATCAACTATTTTGTGTCTATATTGACATCACAAATTCCCACATAAATATCGCTTTATTTCCTTATCTTTGACACTCTATGCACGAAAATCTTTGATTTTCCAAAAATCTCGCTCGGTTCCACTATAATCTTGTGTTTGGATGACAGCTATTTAACATATAAGACGCTAACTCAGCCGACAGAGTAATGGCTTCAATAGTGACTTGACGGGCACGCGTGCAAAACGGAACAGTTTTTCTCTCTCATGCGTAATCATCGGGGGTGCCAACCGTCGCGCTTCTGTCACATCTGAACCTGTTTCGTGTATCAAGAAGATTTGGGGGATGATTTTTCTCTTTCCTCTACCCACAGTATAAAAGGAACACCTCTGTTTCATTCCATACTTACAGGAATCAAAAATGAAACGAGCAAACTCAGGTGATTTATAATCTACTGTTCATCATCTTCCACATTCAACAATGGCGGACTCTTCCTCTGTTCAGGAAACCTCTTCCCGCACCAACATTCTTCCCATCCGCGCTTAACAAAGTCTGGTGATTGATTTAAACCCTAAAGCTTACGAGAATTATATGTATCCCATGGTGGAGTGTCTCAAATACTCTCCATTGGTGCTAGCTCTTTCCAAGGTCGAGATTGTACCCATGGAATGCCTTTCCCAGGTCTTCTCCACTGCCGATTATGATAGATCAGTGGATCGAATCTACTTCGACCTTCTTTCTCACAAGACCTCCATCTCCAAGCAACAATTCTGTTGGCTCCTAGGTTTTGAAGCCGATGAATCTAGGGTTAATCCCGATTCCATCACAGTAGGACATTTATTTTTGATGTTCTACAACATGGGCTACACGGAAATTCTCACGACGGTCACTAAGTTCAAGAAGTCGTCTCTTCCTCCTCCATGGAATGGTTTCTTCACCATTCTGTTCAAAGGGCTCTCTGAGCGTAGTTCTGGTTCTAATGGGGCCAACAAATTATTTATGACCATTCTTTATGGTCTATATCATGGCATCAACCTCGACTACGGCTCAATTCTCTGGCAACAACTTATTCAGAGCCTAGCCTCCTCCTCTCGCCACACTGAAGTGTCCTACGCCAGATTTGGACGCTGATCACCAAGTGGGCCATGGATAAACTTCATGTTCCAACAGTTGCAGATTCCCTTCTCTCCTCCATCAGTGTCTTCCACACCACCAAGATCATCGTTACCGATCCGACCAAGTTTTCCTTCGTCGGATCCATTCCAGATTCTATGTCCGCTGGGGTGTCCAAGGAGAGCGTTATAATGAAGGCTTACAAGGACTTTCGTCCTTTGGCTCCAAGGGAACTTTCTGCGGAAATGGTTCAGTCCATTAATGATGCAGATAAACCAGCTGCTAGAGGGAAGAAACCAGAGAAAGGGAAGATCAAGAAAGCAGCAAAGGGGGCAAAGGGTCCTTCTCCTAAGAAGCGAAAACCCTCAAAGACAGATCTTTCCCCCCCAGCGAAGAAGAAGAAGGCACAGCCGAAGAGGAAACTTATTCTCTCTTCTTCATCCAGCGATTCAGAAGATAACCACTCTGACTCAGACGAGTCGGCTAGAGGCGAAACTCCTCCTCACTCGCCTTCTCATGAGGTACCTGTTTCATCAAAACCTCCTTCCCCTTCTCCTATCTCCACCTCTTCCATTCCCACCATAACCTCTTCCATTCCCATCATAACCTCCTCCGTTTCCATTCCTTCCATATCTAACCTTATTTCTATTCCCCCCATAACTACCTCTACTACCCTTTCAACCACAACAACTTCCATAGCCCCACCACTCTTCACAGAAGCCACCAAAACCACCACCAGTGAGGTTCCAACCAACGTATCTGATATGGGGGTTCCAACTTCACAACCTAAACCCACTTCCGTTCCCGAACCCACTACCACTACCGAACCACCCGCCGCACCCTTATCTCCCACTCCATCTGCTAAAACTGAAACCTTTTTGGGGGGGGGGGGGGGGGGGAGGATATGGTTTTTGATTCCATCTACTACAGCCCATACCAAATTCAAAGTGATGATGATGATGATGCTCCAGTTACTAAAAAGCACATCAAGGAACTCCACAAGAAGATTGACAATCTTGTGGCTTCTTCCTCTTCCTCAACATCTCACTTTTCGGAGGCTGCCATTCAGGGAATGGTGGAATCTCTCTCCAAAGCACACGAAGCCTCCATCAGCTCAGCTGCTGTTGCTATTGATAAATCGACAAAGGCTAGTGCTGTTGCGACCGAAAAAGTTGAAAAACTATTTCAAGATGCCCAGATCTGGCTGGAGTCTTTGCAGGCGGCATCAGAAACAAACACCAAGAAGATTCGCACCGTTGTGGAGAAGCTGGTCCATTCTTTCGAAACCGAAAAAGACCAATTTGCCAGCTTCCGCCAGAAACTCAAAGAAGACAATTAATCATTTCAATCTTCGGTTGCGGATCGTCTTCTGACCTTTCAAGCCACTCTTGCCGCCGAATCCACTACAAAGGACGAGCTTGCTCGAAAATCTTCCGAGCTTACTCTAGCAACTCATCAGCTCTCCCAAGCCGAGAAGGAGATCGATTCTCTTCGGTCTGAGAAAGCTGTGGTTAGGAGTTGTGTTTCAGATGTCCATGGAGCTCTGTCTAACATTATCGAAGCCCATGATCCGATTCTTAACTATTCGGTGAGGCGTACTCTTGTAGAGAAGCTCGCTCCTGCTCTTGCCCTGCTTAGCCGCATTGAAGGCATTCCTGAGCATGAGGACCATCTGAAACAAGGGGGAGAAAAGAAGCCCACAGCTCAATCAAAACCCCCTCCGAGTTCTAAAGCTCAATCACTTCCATTTTCATCACTTGTCCCTCCGAAAGCACCCAAACCAACAACTGTTCCTGCATCAGGTTTGAGTGCTCAAAGCAAAGACAAACAGATTATTGGTGACAGTGATGAAAGTGATGATCAAGAACCGATGGTCTGCTTAGTGAGGAAACAGACCAGATAGAAGGAGCTGGATGAAAATGCTCGCATTGTCAGAGAAGCCGAGGCCAAGGAGAGGAAGATAAAGGAGGCTCATGATCTCCTTGAAAGCAGAAAAACTTTATTTCCTCCTTGGACTCTCGAAGTGCTTATCAAAGAAGCCATTGAGTCCCCCTGCACTCTATGATTAGAACTGGTGATCTCCTTAGACCGTGTCAATTCGGTCGATTCCCAGTTTGACATGCCCCTGACCCGAAAAGCCTTTATCTTCCATGCATTCACTCATATAGCTAATGTTCCTCATCCTCACCCGAAGGTTGATAGGGAGCTTGTACTATTATCTGAGGACCGCTCAACCTCAGTATCAGACATGGATCACACAGAAGATAACCAACATTCGGGTTCTCAAACCTATTCGTGAGGGCAACTTCGTCAATGTTAGATTCAAGGTCTTAAGGGGATCTGACAAATCCGAGCACTCCATCTCTCTGGCTGATCTTCCTAACTTAAACCCTCATGATTGGATTTTCTTGCACAACATTCTTCTTGTCAATGAAGCGGAATATGGTCCGATCATAGACCATTTCAAGAGAATGTTAGTTTGTTATATTTTGGAGGTGGCTAAGCTGGATCAAGAGGTTGCTAATGTTCTCAGGAAGAAGCCCATCATCACTCCATTCGGTTCTGCAAGCGATATAAACCCAATGAAGATGGGAAAGATTGATCCAAAACAGAACTCAGTCATGTTCACCAGGGCAGAAGGTCAGAAATGCTTATTTGCTTTGGCTGACAAACATCTTTACACCACTACCTGCTTGGAGCATGTTCTGGGTATCATCAATCGGTGCAAACAGAACTCGGAAAGTGATAAAAAGTACTTCAACGATATGATCAATTGGTACATTCACTTCCGACAAACACTTGTTGCTATCATTCCCTGCCTGTTCAAGACTGTAAAGAAATCCAGTGCCGCGGGCGTAAGCAAGCTAGAGTGAGGTCTTGCCCCAATTGACGCAAAGGGGGAGATTGTTGGGTATTTGATGTTGCGTCTTGGGCTCGCCTCTTAGCCCATTTTGTATACGGCATGGGCCTGTCCATCCGTATCTTGTTTTATTAGGTTTTGTGTATTAATAGATGCTTGCATGCATCTTTTTGGTAATTGATAGATCGTTTTTTATGTGTAATTAAGAAGATCTCTTTTGTAACCCTAAAATCCTCTACAGCGGAAGTTCTTTATCGAGCTCTGCTGAGGATTGAATGTTTTAATCATTCGACTCATTCAGATCCATTCTTGAGTATTGTTTCATTGTTTTGCTTTCATTATCTACCTGTTACAAAGATCTAATCGATCAAAGAAGTTTTTATATCTCATCAAATAGTATGTCCTAATATTGTCACAATTTTTCGTGTTTAAGTGGACAACAATACCGACGATCGACCAGACAAAGATGTGAATATGGAAGGTACCGACAAGTGGATAAAGATTGTATAACAACTTTGATCCTAGTATCTCAAGTGGATAAAGATTGTTGAGTTAGAATTTTTATTTTTATTTTATTTTTTAGCTAATAGACAAATTTTTATTATCAATTTTTTTTATGTTAATTTTATTTTATTTTTATTTTTACTTTACTATTAAATTTTTATTTTTATTTTTATCCTCAAAAGGTTTTATTTTTGAAAAATTTTGTTTGGAATTTGGACTGTCAATTTAACAGTGTATGCGGTTTTGAAAAAGTCAAAGGAATGTATATGGGAGTTTACCGCGATAAACTCTCTTTACCGCCTCCTTTATTCAAAAACCGTAAACATCGTTTCTCTCTCTAATCTTCAAAAAGCAAAGTGTGTTTTTCTCAAAATTGTCTAATCTACGTCAAAGGTATGTAAATTCCTACTCTGAACTTGTGATATTTGTTCAAAATCGACTTAGAATCATTGAAAAATTTGAGTTTGAAGGTTGTCGGAGTTTACGGTTTTTGAATGTTCATAGGGAGTAAACTCATAGACCGTAAACTCACAGGGAGTAAAATCATAGACCGTAAGCTCGTTTTACTTCATAGACCGTAAACTTGTTTTAAAATCATGGACCTTAAATTCATTTTGTCATTTGCAAACAGTATAGTGTCCCTTGGTTTTCTAGCCGTAAACTAGGTCTGACCTTACAGCCGCAAACTCAGTTTATGGTCCATTGACCTAGTTTGACTGTAAACTTAGTTTACGGTCCGTTGACCTAGTTTGACCATAACATATTTTTTACTTGGCTCATTTTGGTGCAGATAATGGCATATCTTAAAACAGCTGAGATGCACAACATTGAAATTGTGTTGGATGATCCACCCGCAACTCACAAAGAATTCATATCCGTGATGTACCGTCTTCGAGAGTGCTGTCTGGCTTATGCAATCACAGTGAATCCTGTAATAAAGCCGTATTCAAGAATTCTAGAAAACAGTCAAAGTAACCGAGAAGAATAAAGAAACAATCATTGAAGCTATGGTGCAAAATTGTAAAATCAAAATTTCGGAACAATACATCAGAAGCTCTCTAATGATTCTTGATGAGCCTGATTATCCAACTGAAGCTGAAGCTGAAGAAATTCCAAGGATTCTAGAGAGAATGGGATACGAGGGTTCTTATCCTCCAACAGTGAAAAAGCTTCTACCTCCTTACTGGCGCTTCTTGGCTCACGTATTCATCAGTTGTGTGTCAGGTTGAAGATCGGGAGCGGATGAGATTTCAATAAGAAACACAGGAGCGATTGTATCTCTAGCAGCTGGCAACAAATTCAACTTCTCAAAGTATATCTTTGATGAGTTTCTTGTGAACAGTGGTGCACTGACTCGAGGAAACAGAGATGCATTTCTAATGTACCCTAGATTCATTCAAACCTTCATTGATGATCAGTTTCCTGACATGGTTAAATCTGGTGATAAGATGGACACAAACTCATTAGGTCCTCATACGGTTGGTCTTATTAAACATAATCGAAAAGGAAAAGTGGTGTTTCGAGGTCTGCATCCCTTGGTGAAGTTTGGACAATTTACAGAGATCAATGAGTCTTCTGATTCGCATGGAACTTCTGAGAAGACTTTATCTGAGCCAACTTCATCAGAAAAAGTATCCTCTATAGGCATCATCACTGTTTATGATCACGAGGATGATGAAACTCCAGCCCTTGAAACTTAAGTCGATGATGAACAGGAATTACAGTTAGTTCAAGTTCAGAGTACTTACAATGAAGATTTGAGTAAAGATGAAGAAGAAAAGGAGAATGTTGATGTCACCGGTTTTGACAGAGATGATATCCCATTGAACCTTGATAGCAATGATGAGTTTTTATCTGATGTAAACCTCGACAACTTGCTTGACGATGTCGATGAAGTAGCTGATGTAACTACTGAGACAAGGGTAGAAGAAGAAATTTTTGTGACCGCTCCTTCGACTTCAAATCTAGAGGCAGAAATAGCAACTCCTATGGTGACAGTGTCAGGAATTCCTCCTCTTGATACTGGGTTACCTACATCCACGCCAATGGAAGAAGATCTTACCACCATCCAATCCACTCCTCCTCCGTCAAAACGATGAAGACTCGTTCTGAGATTTGCAAATCGAAGTTCAACGAAACAAAGTGTTACAACTCCTCCAACAATCACACCATCTATTGTCTCAGCCGAATCCTCAAGTGAAGGTCCCAGAACTATATTTGAAGCTGGTGGTTCCTCAATTCAAGCGGATCTCTTACCTCCAGTACTAAACAAAGAAGATGCCTCAGTCAAGCTAGCTCATCTGTTAGCTGAGGAACAATTCTCAACACCACCTTCTCGTGGCAAGGGAATTTATATCGGAGGAGACAACCCAAGAGATCATTCCCCTTCACCCGAAAGCCAGGTCGATGCTCTCAAACAGAAAATGTTGAACTTGATCAAAGGAATATTGAGTTGATAATCAAAGTTGCAGAACTTCATTCCGAAAATACCGAGCTCAACATTCAAATGGCTGAACTTAAAGAAGAAGATGCTCTGAAGACAAAGCAAATTTCTGATCTTCAGATGCAATATGGTCGTCTAGCTGCAAACTTCATGGAGTTACAAAAGAAGCTTGAGGATAGGTTTGGTGATGATTTCAAGACAACTGTTGATGAACCGCATGTCGATTCCTCGGTTCCAAATGCTCCAAACGATGATGCTCCCATTTCTTCTCAACCAATCAGATCCACAATAATTATAGATCGTTTTGAAGTGGATCCAGAATAGGCTTAACGAGCTGCAAAGGCAAAAGGAGGTAAAAGAAAGAAAGCTGCTGATAAATTGACTGACAAGAATAAATGGCTCTTTAAAAGAAGTGTGGATCATAAATCTCCTTGGGATAGGCCACAAGTAACCTTCACTGACCTACGCACTCAAACCTTCAGAGACGTATATGGTGATTGGTCAGGAATTATTTCATGGGGATTTCATGATACACTAGATATGTTCATGGTTCGAAGGAAGAGTGGGAATAAAGAACTGTACAAGGATGCTCATGGTTTCAACTCCTTTACTAAGGTTGATCTCATTGAGCTATCTAAAGCGCCCTTCTCAAATCTTTCAAAGAATTCCAAGGCCAGTCAATTCAAATCATTTTTGGAACATCAAGTCGCTAAAGAATTTCCATCAATGAAAACTGCAGAGTCATTTGTTGCAGTTCACAAGCATGTTTTGGATAAAGAGACCAGCGAGCCTATCCGTGCAGTAATGTGGCCAGCAACCGCTCAAGTCAAACACATCCCTGTTCCTCAAAATTGTCCTGATGGATCTCTACACTCAATGCTTTATTGGGTGTATGATGAAACATCATATGCTGCTGTTATCAAGCTCAAGGAAGATTGTATTCGCTTGTATGATAAAAGGGATCTACTTATGTTTGGTGAACGAGACATTCATCAACTTGCAAGTCGTCAGATTGTTGTTGCTGGTGAGCTATTTGAGCCTGCTGCAAAGGAATATACAAGGATGGTGGCTACAATTATTGACAAGAAAATATGGAATGGAGCTATGGGGAGAAGCGATGTGCTGGTTGTTAACAAAGATTAAGTCCAAGCCTGCTCCAAACCAAGGGGAGATTGAAGGGCCATGAATATGGTTTGGGCTAGGCTTAGCATATGATTGTTGTTGATTTGGTGTCTGTAATTTTTCTTTTTGTTAGTATGTACTTTGTCATGTTTACTACCATAAACACGTTTACGGCTGTAAACGTGTTTACAGTCGCAAACACCGTTTGCGGTCCAGTCGGGTATAAATAGCTTAGTACCTAGTCATTGTGGGGGTTGGATGTTCTAGGAGTTTACTGCCACTATTGAGTTGTACCTGATGGTCTTTAGTGATTAGTCGTGTGCAAGCTCAATTCTCTCATCTTATCTTGTTATTCTTGATTTACATTTGTTTGATTATCAGTTTTAGATCCGGAATTAGACCTAACACAATACCGCAGGGGGGTGTAGGACCAGTGGGGCCCATCCGATAAGCGGGCACCCTAATCGGATAAGGGGGATTGATGACTTCGGACTCCGCATCCGAATCGTCATCTTCGTCATCGTTGGGCTCCTCCCCGAGACCTCCTTCGGCTTCCTCTTCTTCCTAGTCCACCACTGGCTCAGCAGCTCCATCCTCGGATTCTACATCGGGTTCCTCTTCGGATTCCTCATCAAGCTCCTCCTCGGGTTCCTCTTCAGATTCTTCCAACCATCCGTTATTTCCTTGATTAGGGAAATAAGGATCTCCGAGGTGATGGAAACCAGCCATGTTGTCTGTGAGAATGTATACACATGCTAACATTATTCCTAAGACGTTTTAATTATTGTATAAGTTAAGTTGATGTTCTATTTTTGGTAATAGAGGGGTACGTTGTTAGGTTTACTTATCATCGCGATTTTCTCGGGGCATGCGATAGTTGTACCTCAGAGGAAATGTAGTTGATCAGGCTACATTCACTCCTTAATACAACTATGAACAGTACCGGCTTAACCAAATGTCAACATTATCTTGTATCGTTTGGTACTATGTTATTTTTCCTATGTCTTACAAGTAGGAGTGTTTTATCATTGTGTTTTTATATGTTTTGTTTTGTTCAGAGTTGTTGTGTGGTTATATATGCTAGTTCACTATAAACAGAACTCTGAAACCAACCTGTCACACCCCCGAACCAGACGGCGGAAACGTCCGAGGGCTCATGTGACTTAAATTGAATATTATCACAATGAATATACATGAATCATAACATAAACATCACCATGCATCAATATATTACAATCGACATTGTTCACCTCAAGTACATTGTTTTAACATTACAAATCCATACATAAATTTTTTGATAGTTTTCATAAGCAAAACACCGTAACATACTTGGTACTTATTCTTCGACTTACCTGTTACCTGAGAGTACAAGTTATTTTGAAAAACGGTCAACATATGGAATGTTGGTGAGTTCATAAGTATGTTGTGAAAAAATGATTTCTGTAGTTTGTAAAACCCAGAAAATCTGATATTTTCTGAAAAGACCATTGTTTATAAAAAAAGGTGTGAAGATCCGTAAATATATGCATGATGATTTCAACGCATCTATAATTGAAAAACTTTGTATTAACCATACAAGTGCACATTGTTGAACTTCCCCGGAAAACCCGATGTTTTCCAATAACGCATGACATACTTGTTTACGAGTTTCTATATCGCTACAACGAATGATTATTGTTTACTCTTCTTTGATTACTCGGGGGTGTTGGATTAATTACGGGTCATGAGTCATTATAATCATGGATTGATAATGACGAATTATAATTACTGACTACGAACGATCCTTACAGGTGTCGCCCGTTATCACTTGTCACACCCCAAAACCTAAACGGTGGAATCGTTCGGGGTTGGAGGACGTCATGTACAGTATCACAACAATGAATAGTAGTAAACAAGCAACAACATCATCCATTGCATTAATAATATAATTTCATACATGTGTGTTCTGTCAAAGTTATAGACACCAAAAATATACATATCAAAATAAAAGATGAGTCTTGAACGAACTCCATCTTCTCAAAAGCCCAGAACCTGTACCTGTCTAGTGGTGACCTGAGAATACAAGTTCTTTTGAAAGAGAGTATCAACTTAATGTTGGTGAGATCATAAGTATATTAATGTCTGAGTTTGTATGAAAACATTTGAAAGATGTTTCTATAAAATGTTTTGTACAATGTGTTGTATAATGTTTTGTATAATGTTTTGTACAATGTTTTGTATAATGTTTTGTATAATGTTTTGTATAATGTTTGAACTCCCCTAGAAAACCCTATGTTTCCTACTAACTGAGCCTTCTACCAAGGCATCTCGTGTCTGTGTGTATGTCTCTTGTTAGAGTGCGTGTTTTCCCAATTATGACTATCATTAACCAAAAATATAGTTTTTACATTACCATGCATCATGTGAATATTCACGAAGTGAATGTAATGGGAAAATATTATCGTACCGTAGTATTTGAAATAAGTGACTACCGTGGTACTAACTACCTTAAAACAAAAGGTGTTCCAAGTAACATGTGATCGACCTGTATCCCGCTACCAAATCTAGTAAAACGACGATGTAAGACGCCGTAAGAAATGACATTTGGTACCCGTAGACTTGCAAGTCCCACTGTAGCGAGCAACAAGGTGTAGGATAGTCAATCCAGTATAGATCTATACGTAGAATCATACGCTCCTAATTAAGGAGACTCGGGATACAAGAGCGGTCGGGGAAGGAAGTGCCATGACCCGCTCAATGGTTCACATAACTACATAAATGTATATGTAATGAATGTGCTAACTGAAAGTGTAATCTTTCTCTGTCTAGCCTGTATGTACTGAAATGTTCTGCTTGTGCTAGCTATAATGTATGTCCTCTCTATCTAGCATGTATAGTAATGTACTGTGTGTACTAGTTGTAATGTATGTTATATCTTTATCTAGCATGTATAGTGATGTACTGTGTGTACTACTCGAACTGACTCATGAATGAACTGACTCATTGTATGTTTAATTGTTCTAATAATAGTATTAGTATCCTCCTGTACTACCCCTATGGTAACTTACTAGTGATGTAACCGGTACGTATGAACATGGAAGTATACCCTTGCCACCCAAGGGTACTTAATGAACTGGAAGAACCTTTATGAATATATATGTACACATTATATATAACTAATATTTAAACGACCTTCGGACGGGTACCCGATATCCCACCAGACCACATCTCAACGGCGAAAAGGAAATAGGGCGGACAAGCCTTCCTAAGCCGTTTAAACATTGCTTATATAACTATACATACATAGACATGCAATTGGTAATAAGTATAAAATAGTTTAAGTAAAAGTATTTGATAAGTAAAAGAGTTTGTAAAATAGTTTGAAGCAATACAATTTGATAAACAGTTTGAACAGTAAGAAAATCAGTGGTTTTATAGTTATTAATCACATGTGATTGATGTAATAACTATAAGTATTCAACTTGTATTCCCCCCGTATCCCCCCTCCCATAAATCATTTAAAAACATTTAAATCATTTATTAATAGGTATGAACTCACTTGCAGTGAGTGGAGTGGATTGAAGTGTCGGATGCGGTGCTAGGTGACAAATGGATAACTAATTAGCCAATTTATAACTAATAAATTAAGTTGGGACACTCTAGAACATGAAAAGAATTTGTTTCAAGTGTTAAAGATCATAAGGGTTGCATTCAAGTGTTTGTAGGGTAAAGCTAGAGTGTTTGGGGTTTAAGGGTAAACTCCTTTGGAGTTTACGGTTTTCATGACCATTACCCAAGGAGTTTACGGCAGTAAACTCAAGGGTTTACGGTTGTAAACTCTACACTTTATGACCATATGTTGTTTTGAGGTTTTACAAGTCATCTTAAGCATTTCTACTTGGTGGTTAGGCCTTTGGAAGGGATTAGGGCATTATTACACTCCTTGGATGAGTTTACAGCCCCAAGGTCATTTCCCTTTGGGTTTACTACTGTAAACCCATATGGAAAGTGGTATTTTCATATTTTCAAGTCCTTAACTCATCAAGGTAATTGTCTAGGTTAGATTTTAGGCCTAAGGAAGGAATATGGTCCAAATAAACTCACTTTAGGGTGTTTACGGTTTTGGGAGATCCCCAAACCGTAAACACATAAAAATGATGGACTTTGGTGTTTTTCAAGGCTTAAGGGAAGGTTTAGACATCAAACTAAGGCTAGATAAAGGACTTAGGCACACTTTGGTGCCTTACTTGGTGTTTACGAACCGAGAACATTCTTGGACCGTGAACACCTTAATCCTTGTGTTCTTGGTACATTTTATTGATGCTAACATGTAATACAAGCTTAATAAGACTCGAGGATGGAAGTACTTACTATAAGGAAGCTTGAAATGAGCTAAAAGTCCAAGAACACTTAGTGTGTGTTCTTGGTGTTCTTGGTGTTTTGGGAAATCTAATCAAAACACAAAAATGGATGGATGAAAAGATGTACAATCACTAGATTAAGTGTTATACCAAATTGAAATGGCTAGAGCACTTACAAGTTTGAAGATCTTGAATTAAATTTTGGATGATACTTGAGAGGGTTTTAGATGCATTCTTGAGAGTAAATGTAAAAATGACTAGTTTGGGGAGTAAACTCATGCTTAATGCATGAGTTCACGGTTTTGGAATATTTTTCAGCCCAAACATAAAAGTTTGGCCATGAACTTCTAAGACACGAGGTGTTTGCGGTTTTGAAATTTCAAGACTCGAGAGGACACTTCCTTTCACTTGTTCGTTTGAAGAATAATATTAAAATAATCAAACGAACTTTAAATTTGCTAAAAATAAGTAATAATGTAATTGAGTTATAAATTGAAGTGATTGACTTTTAGGGTTTAACCGATTGAAAATTTCGGGTTGTCACATCACTGACTTAATCTAAAAACCTTGATTACTATCGATTAACAACCTGAATCTGTTTACTTTAATTACTCATAAGCCTAGAAAACGAGGAAAAGAGGAGTACAAAGTCCTGCTACTTCCATGAGTTCAATTTTGTGACAACTGGAAATTTTCATTCGGTCAAACCCTAAAAGTCAATCACTTCATATTATAAGTCAATTTCAGTTCTATTTGTTTTTAAAAAATTTAATGTTCGTTTGACTATTATAATAATTATTCTTTAAATGAACGGTTGAAAGAATGTGCCGTCTCGAGTCTTGAAATTTCTAAACCGCGAATACCACGTAGCTTAGAAGTTCACAGCCAAACTTTTATGTTTGGGCCGTAAACTCCCCTAAAAACCGTAAACTCATGTCTTAAGCATGAGTTTACTCCCCAAAGTGTCTCATTTTTTCTTGCAACCTAAAGAGTAAACGCCAAACTCTCTTAAGTATCATCCCGGTTTTCGCCCGATTTCCCAAAGTGTTTCTCTACTTGATTAGTTGATATAACATAACATATAGTGATTATACATCCTTAAATCCATCCATTTATGTGTTTTTACTAGTTTTCCAAAACACCAAGAACACACACTAGTATTCTTGGACTTTTAGTTCATTTTAACCTTCCACAAAGTAAGTACTTCTATCCTAGAGTCATTTAATGCTTGCTATACATATTAATATCAAAGAAAAGTCCCAATAACACCAAGAACAAGGTGTTTACGGTTTTGGGAGGCTCCCAAAACCATAAACACCAAGAATAGGGCCAAAATGGTGCCTTAGGGTGCATAGATGCTTCACAATGCCTTAGGGACTTGTCTAGATCCATCCTTGATGAGTTTATCACACAAAAAGCACAAAAACCTCACATTTATATGTGTTTACGGTTTGGGGATCTCCCAAAATCGTAAACACCCCTAAAGGTGTTTAAATGTCCCATATTTAATCCTAATGCCTAGAATCTAACCTAAACTATTACCATGATGAGCTAAGGACTTGAAAACACCAAAATGCCTAAGTCCATGAGATTTTAAGGTAGTAAAATCATGGAGAAATAGTCCATAAGACCGTAAACTCCATTTAGGAGTGTTTTGATTCCACACAACACTTGCTAGATAGAGAGAGAACACTCATTACAACTAGCACATGCGGAACAATTACAGTACATTACTATACATGCTAGATAGAGAAAGAACACACATTACATGTAGCACACGCAGAACAATTACAGTACATTACTATACATGCTAGATAGAGAGAGAACACACATTACAGCTAGCACACGCAGAACAATTATAGTACATTACTATACTACTACATAAGTACGTTTACATTGATATGCTTACATGAGTACATTTACATTGATATGCTTACATGAGTACGTTTACATTGGTACGCTTACATGAGTGCGTTTACATATCTGAAATAGGACAGACATCACTAGGTGCTATAGCATGGAACGATTTCAGGATCTAACTATACCAATGAATCACAACACATTGTGATGGTTATATTTGGTATACGTGATCATAGTAATGTGGATGTTCACGGCTTGCAAATATGCAGGGGTCATGTATGCGTCCCAAAATCTCTTTGACAGGAGAGCGTCTAGCCTGGGATCCAGCCATCACATTATGCCTTATCCCTCAAATAAGGCAATATTAGTACAGAAGTAGTCACTTATTACAAATACTACAGTACTTACGAAATTACCATAAAATTAAGGTAGTTAGTACGGTTGTAGTTATTTGATACTACACCATAGTACTATTTCATTTTCCCATTACATTCACTGCGTGAACATTCACACGATGCACGGTAATGTAGAAACTATATTTTTTGTTAATGATAGTCAGATTTGTGAAAATACACACTCTTACAAGAGACACACACATAGATAATAGATGCCTTGGTAGAAGGATACTTTTAGTAGGAAACATATGGTTTTCTAGGATGTTCAAAACGTTTCATACTTACAACTCACATACATACAAATACTTACATTTCACTTACATACAAATTCTTACATACAAATGAAGACGCTAAAATACTTATGATCTCACCAGCTTTAAAGCTGATACTCGCTTTTAAAATAACTTGTATCCTCAGGTCAATGATAGACAGGTACCAATGCAAGGTTTAGAGAAGATGGTGCTCGTTCAAGACTCATCTTTCATTTTGATTTATACATTAGTGTTTATCATAATTTGATAGAACACACTTGTATTAAAATTATATTATTAATGCAATGGATGATGTTGTTGTTTGATTACTACTTTACCTTGTTGTGATATTGTACATGACATCCTCCTCCCCAGAACATTTCTGCCAGTCATGGTTTTGGGGTGTGACAAATTGGTATCAAAGCATTGTTTATAGTGAATTAAGTATATCAACCCATAAAAGATATACAGACTATAAATACAATGGGATTAAAAATACTCTGATCAAGAGTTTATACTTTAAATAATAAAATATTTAATTAAGTTTATGTGCCTGTATTCATACTAAAATCAGTGTCACTAGGACAGTACAAAAGAATTACGATTGTTGGGCAACACAGGTGGACTTAGAGACATATAGTCAAAACTGGGAAGATATAGCCTGATTAACTATATTATCCGAGGGTTGACTACCATGTGCCTAAGTGTAGTTGTGTGGTTGCAACAAGTCTAAAATCTTACCAACAATACCACAATGAGAACAGTAGAACATAACATTAAACTTAAAATACTATAGGAGTATTTGGTATTACTCTGGGTACTTTATACTTGAGAACTAAAAGGGATCTTCATTACTAAGTTGACATTGGCTAAGTGGATACACTAAAGTTATATGTAACTAGGATATTATAGACTTAGAATTTGTGAAAATTTTGCTTTTACCCCTAATCTTTATGAATTTGGAGTTAAGATCACTTATTTGAAGGCCTATCCTGTTTCAATTACATATAACTGGTATGCACTTCACAAATAGTGATGTAACTAATGAAGATTTTCTAAATAATTATCTAGATAGTTCATCTAATAATTATTTTCTTACCCCAATTCTCGCGTAGATAACATGGCTGGACTCCATCCCCACGGCAACCAGTACCTTCCGAATGAAGTCATTGCTGGATGGTTTGGAGAAGAATCAGAGAATGATCACCATGATGAAGACCTCACAGATTATGGTAACTCCAAACCCAAGGCTGAGAACCTACCTCCGGTAGCTCCCATTCCAAATCCTGACCCTTGTCTGGCTTTTAATGGCCCGACCCCTCCATGTGTCGAATGGTTGGAAGCATGGAGTGAAGATCTAGATCAACCTATGCCGTTTAATGGAGACCGAAGCTTCTACAACGTAAATGAAGGGAGCATAGCAGACAGAGTTCTGCCAATCCTGATCCGTAGAGTTGCCCGAAACAAAATTCAGGGCATGACAGCTCTACGTCATATCATGGAAGTTGACACTAATGGAGGGATGCATATCCTTCGCACCAACAGCCTTGAACATGCTTGTGAGAGATCTGAG